>NC_132858.1:44364277-45784277 GCF_048164855.1 Canis lupus baileyi | reverse complement strand
TAACACCTCTGCATAGACTTTGGAAATGAAATAAATCACATCAATAGTAGACTGAAAGAATAATATGGGTGCCATCTGATTGTTATGTAATAATATCCTGATTAGATATTTGAGTATCTCGATTAAAATCATTTTCCTTTTCTCTTACCATTCTGAATATTTCATCTCACAGCCTGATAAAAAGACTGCATTATTTAATCAAGACCTGAATGAGGCAGTCCCCTCTGATCCTTGCCAACATTTTTCAAAATGGAGGCACTGGCTTCCAGAGTGAAGGATGGGACCCCAGAGTGGAGGCCAAGTTTTTTGGGGGATCTGAGAGGGCATACCCAAGCTGCTCAACTACTCCTAGTCCCACACAACATAGGGTGAGAGCTGACATAGTTAAGTAGCAAATGAAAGCAACATGTAATAATTATCCTATGTTTCAGTCAGAAATATACAAACGGACAATCAACTATTGTCAGATACTTGAGAAAAACCATAGCAAAAAGTAACCGAAAGAATCCAAATAAACAGCAATATCCACTGTTGCTGGAGGAAACAGAAATAATTCAGGGAAGAGCAGGGAATCTTTTTTTTTTAATTTTTTTTATTTATTTATGTATGATAGTCACAGAGAGAGAGAATGGCAGAGACACAGGCAGAGGGAGAAGCAGGCTCCATGCACCGGGAGCCTGATGTGGGATTCGATCCCGGGTCTCCAGGATCGCACCCTGGGCCAAAGGCAGGTGCTAAACTGCTGCGCCACCCAGGGATCCCCAAGAGCAGGGAATCTTAAAATAATTTCAGTTGGTTATGGGGGAGATTTAAAAAATTATTTCATTCATAAAACAAGAACAGGTTGCAATGATAAAAGGAACAGGGTTTATGAAAATTCAACAATGTAATTCTTGACAGTTGAAACCTTGATAGAATGCTAAATGTAAAAGTCAAGGAAACTTTCCAGAATATAGAAAAAAATGACAGATAAGCAGAAAATACAAAGGATTTCAGCACACTCAATCCGAGGACACACATCAGTCTACCAGTAGTTCCAGAAAGAGGCAATGAACCAAAGGGACTTGAGAAATTTATCAAAGGAATAAAATAATGAAATTATCCAAAGATTAAACAATCCAACAAAAAGAATAAATCTTCATTTTGGAAGACCCCACCTGGTGCTATGCAGAAAGAATGGGGTGGTGGCAGCGGGGTGGGGGTGGGGGAATCTGAACACATTATTATAAAATTTCAAGAACATCAGAATTCTCAAGAAGATCCCAAAAGTTCCCAAAGAGATTACATTTACCTTCAAAGCAAGAAGGACCAAATTGGTTTTGGACATTTCATAAGCAGTGCTGGATGCCCAAAACAGTAGAGTAATATGCCTTCGTAAATTCTGAGTGAAAATTATTTTGAGTCTAAATTCTAGCTATTGATCAAGAGTAATGACAAAATAAAGTCATTTTCAGACTTGTGGGGACTCCCAAAATTTACCATCTATGGATTTGTTCTTAAGGAATCACTTGATAATATACTCCAAGAAAAAAAACAACAAAAAGTGGAATTCAAAAGTGAGGAAAATCTGGGATTTAAGAAACCAGGGACCAAATAAGACAGCAAAATGAAAGGAAATTCCAGAAAATAGCCATGCAGTAAATCCAGAAATCAGGCTCAACAGAACTTGGAGCCATCGAGCTCTGAAAGTGTTACTTCCAAAAGCAAATGAAGTCTAAGTAATGACTTTCTTGGTGAGGGAAGTGAATCTTCCTCATGAAAAAGCAAAACTGTATTAAAAAATGTAAGAGTAAAAATATCCTGCTCCAGTTCCCTCCCCATTTCCAACGTTCATTAATTGTATTTCTACTTTTAGTGACACTGCTTTGAAGACATAAGATTGTCTGTCTTAACATACACTTTTTTTTGTTATTTTCTAACAAAAAAAAAGACTTTATTTTTATAGTGTTTTATAGTATTTAGTTCAAATATTGGGGTTTTTCCCCAGTTTTAGATTCAACTTATGGATAAATACAAAAAAAAATTATGTGGCCTCAGAGTCAGTCCCCTACACAGTTCCACTGGAGCAAGATATGAATCAGAACTCAGGATTGTAGAGATTTTACAAGCATCACACAATGCTTAGAATATATATTTAGCAAGAGTTCCAGCACATTCTGGAACATTGCACTAATTATCATTTCTACAGGAAAGAAAAATATATGAGGATGATTTGAACCTACCAGTTCAGGTGAGGTTTTGTGCCCAAATAAGTGCAGGTCATTGCCTCAAGCGTGGTTACTCCTGCCAACTGACACAGAAATTGAACGAGCAATCAGAATCATTACATATTTCCTACTACAGGAGAAAGTAATGGGAGAAAGAAAGGAAAATACTGGTGAGCCATGGAGACAGAGACAGAGCCCTGATAGAATTATTTGAACCTCAGAGTCTACCTAGGTCTAAAGACAATCCTAATCCCTGGATTCCTCATTTAGGTGAGCCGGGAATTACCTTCTCTTGCATAACAGCTTGATTTGGGTTTCTGCTATTTGCAACTGAAAGAAGTCAGATGGATGCCCAGTGTAGTCACACCAGAGCAGCTAAGGGGGCATGTGGCAGGAGGCAGGAGATGAGGTCTCCTGGACTGTAAGACAGCAGACACCTTACTCATCATACCCCAATTCCTAGGACTCTGCTCAGCTCACAGTAGGAATTTAATAAATATTTGTTTGTTGGGTGAACTAAGGCAAATATTACATTGTAATTACGTGTTGACTATTTTTTTTCAATAAACCATATGCTCCTTGATTGCAAAAAACATGTTTTAACTTTCTTCTTTAACATTCAACAAAACGCCTACCATGTAACAAAGCTGAACAAATATCCATCAGTCAGTGAATAAATGAATGAATGAAACGAATGAATGAATGAACAAATGAATAAGCGAATTCATCTGTTTCCTAAAACCAACTTCCACCTCCAAATTAAATCTTTCCACTTTATGTCATGATAAAAGGGATATAGATATAATTACAGCTACAGGCACCCAAATATTTTTAAAATTCTGCTTGTTAATGAAATAGAACATTCTGACAATGTTACTGATATAATTGTTTAAGTTCTGTGGGTTTTTTAAATATCCATAAGTAAAAATGTTGAATATTCTCAGTGGTCACCTGAATGGGAACGACAAAGAGGAAGCCAATAATCTATCCCCATATGTCACCCTTCTTCCAAAAGGCTCTTGAACCCCACAAATGGGGGCGGGGAGTCAACAGCACCAGAAAGAAAGAAGCAATAGCTTTATGGAAATAATTCAGCTTCCGCCAAAAGGAAACTAAGAATGAGGGAGGGCCCACCATTTATTAAACCAGGGATATTTTTATTGCCTTCTGTGAAAAAGAGCTCTCCAGCATATGTGAGATGGTACTCCACATGATCCCCAAAGTTTAGAGGAAGCCCAGCAAGCAAAACAAAAACAAAAACAAAAGCCTGCAGTTTCCTTTCCAGAACTGGGCCATACTGACAATTAGAGGGTTGCAAAAGAATAAAAAAAAAATTGACAATAGCATGAAAAGCTTTACAATTCAGCTTCCTCGGAATCCATGAGATTCCACAAACAATATTTTAATGGGATTCATCAGATGGATTAAGACTTGCCCTTCTCATAGGCGTCTCATGCAAGTACTCAATAATGTTGTCTTTATATTACTCAAGGCACAGAAGGATTTTTCTCAATATTGAAGGTTGCTGAACAATGTCTAAAATCTTATTTCTGGAAAACTAATTTTATCCATTATTTTTCAGTAGGTTCACCTTCATTTTTACATGTAAAACATCTACCATCGTGAAAACTTGCTTTTCCAATGAGCTGAAAGAGAACTCCATGCCACCTGCTATTTCCACAGACTCATCTGAAATAATCTCCTGTGGGGAAATGTTCATTTAAAGCAGCTTTGCTGAACTGCCAGCATCAGGTTATGCTTCTCTGAAAGTTCTGCGGGTAAACTCTGGCTTTTAAATAACCGCTTAAAGACACTCCCAAGAGATCGACAGTTAACGGTCCCATAATGAGTCGCTTCTTCTGGCAAGAAAAGATATTTTCGCAACATCCATATTTGATTTTCTGGAAAATCTATAGTAGCCTAAGCTTCACGCATGAGCCAGTATAAGCTTATAATAAGCCGATAGTTTTTCTCTTTGCAGCTCGATGTAGACTCTTCCTGTTGCTCTGGGGGGAAAAATCCAGAAACAAAGTAACTTGACAAGCTGAGTACATAAATTAAGTGCATAAATTCTCTACAAATAGGGCTCTTGGTAGCATATTTAAAGTACAAATAGTAGTTCTACAGCACACCCAAGGAGTTCGTTTTTTAAATGAATGAAGCAGTGCTGGAGAGATGACATTTCAGATTATTGCCCCAACTCGTTGACTTGCAGCAGCTCTACATCCTTCATGTTTTTAGCCAAATGGTGTTATTGGAAAAAAAGCAGGGGGGGGGGGAGACACGATTTTACATAAACGCTGCCTTTTTCAAGCTGGGGACCACTGTGAAATAGTATTATCATGGCAAACTCTGTTGATTACATTATCTCCCATGTCTAAAACTCTATTATGCTGAGTGAAGTAAGTCAGTCGGAGAAGGACAAACATTATATGTTCTCATTCATTTGGGGAATATAAATAATAGTGAAAGGGAAAATAAGGGAAGGGAGAAGAAATGTGTGGGAAATATCAGAAAGGGAGACAGAACGTAAAGACTGCTAACTCTGGGAAACGAACTAGGGGTGGTAGAAGGGGAGGAGGGCGGGGGTGGGAGTGAATGGGTGACGGGCACTGGGTATTATTCTGTATGTTAGTAAATTGAACACCAATAAAAAAAAATAAAAAAAAATAAAAAAAAAAAAAAAAAAAAAAAAAAAAAAAAAAAATAAAACTCTATGGACCAAGACATTCTGAAGAGTTGTCTCATTTTAGAGAAGCAAACATCTAATATAAAGAGAAGAAATCTAAAAAGCCACAGACAGGTCCTATTCCCAGACCCGTGAGCACTGACCCAGGTCCCCCTTAAGCACCAGTCTTGTGTGCCTTCAAGGAGTACATTCAGTTGAAATTTTCATCCTACCTTCTTCCTAAGGAAGCTATGAGGATCACTGACCTAATGCCCTGAACACATTTGGGGCTTTCCAGGTAGAAAGATTTATCAAAATACAAATGTAAAGCAATACACAAAGATCTATAGTATCTTTCCCCACGAAAGCCACAACATCTTTATCTTATTCTTTAAAACGAGGTATAAAATAGCAAAAACAAAATTCCACAGGGGGCCATCTATATGCAGTTTGTATTTAGAACATAAGCTCTCATAGTCGAGTGTATAAACAACATGTACTCAGTGCAGGTGCTCAGCAAATAAACCACAGTATCACCCATGGATACAGCACTAACCAGAGGTGAGAACAGGCAATGAATTAAGGAATAATTCTGGCTAAAAACAAAACAAACAAACAACAAAAACAAATCATCTAAGCTTTGAGAGAAACAGCAGATCAGAGCGTGTCATACTCATTTCACTAAAGGAAACACGAAGAGGCTTTCTCCCAGATTTATACAGTAAACTCAAGAGTTGTGGTTTTGTGGAAATTTTCCTATTGGTAGGCATTTTAAAAGTCAACAAAATACCTGAAGAAGAGCATTCATTTGCCACTTCCTCTTGGATCATTACAAGAACATTCTCTCAGCGTCTTGCCAGTAAACAGCACACAGGGTAACACAACCCCAGACAGGTCATGCCTAGGAGAAAATCCCAACATTCGATTTAAGTGACGGCATTGCAAAGAAAACACAGCTAAAGTGACATGCATAGTTTTTATAGGACTTGGCCGACTGACCAACTGAGTTCTAACTCTGACTGACTGAACCACAGATCTCCCAGGGAACTCTCTGGGAAGAAAAAAAAAAAAAAAAAAGCCCTTATGTCAATCCTCTGTCCTCACCTCCAAGTGAAGGAAAAGTAATTTGGAAGGTATGGTTTGGAGATTAGTTTTAGGGTTTAGATTCTTCTTTACAAATCTGGGGCCTGCTATTAATAACGAGGATGAAGAATTTGGAAACATGACCATATTTAATAAGTTTATGAATGCCCCGACCCCTCCAAGCTTGCACATCTCATCTCTTATCGGGTACCCCAACACCACAAAAATGCTGGTACAGGGTTCCGGTCCTTCGAGGCTTACTTTTTCAGGTGGGAAATTTGCTATTGTGCTTTTACCACTAAATATTGTCCTGAGTCGCCCCCTGCCCCGCCACCCCACTACTAGAGATTGAATAACCATTCATTGGGGTGAAGAGAGCTCCTTTCTGTAATGCTTCTTTTACCACTTGATGCCTGGATGTGATGAAGCGCTCCAGCTCTTTCTGAATATGTACCTAAGCTGCAGAGATCCGATGGACCCTTTAGAGGAGAAAGCCACTCTTGGCGTCATTATAAATGACTGGCCTTACAAAAAGTCTGTGCCCGAACAGACAAAAATCTCAAAACTCCAAACCAAACCGGAGGGTTGTCCAGCCACTCACATTTATACTTGGTCAACACTGCGTCATATGCACTTCAGGGGCAAAACAAACAAAAACCAAAACCCCTGCCACCGTAGGTCAGGATCACACGTGGCTAGCAGCCAAACCTGTGCACATGTCCCTCCCTTTCCCCAAAATGCATTCGTAGGGAACCTCCAGGCAGACAAAAGCGTCGCTTGCCTACTGCTTTTGTGCACTGTGGCAGAAAGCAGTGGTGGCCACGTCAGTGAAAACACAACTGCAGACACACACCGCAATGTTCCCGTGGAAGTCAAACTCTGAGAAATTTTTTAAATGTTTTCAACACATCAGCATGAAGCATCGACCTAGTTGGAATCACTTAGATCTAAAGCAAATGCACTGATTGTTTTCACAGCAGGCTTTTCTTCTCGGAGCTGAAACAGGCACAGTGGCGCGGGGGGCGCGGAAAGGTTTTCAGCCCCCTGCCTCGGTCGGCTCTAGCCTGGGCCTCGATCAATACCAGGGTGAGCCACAGAGGAAGCTCAGGGAAGATTATGAAGATGAGGTGAGTGTCAGAATTACCTTACAGGATTTGTTCTTTCTCTCACCTTGAATCTCATCTGCCTCGGACAAGGATGGAACACCATCAGGGTGCAGACCAAAAAGGAACGGTGGGCAGGTGGAGGGAGGGGGGTGAAGGGCATCAGATATCATGTATGCTGGGGGCCTGGCCATTGTGTTTCTTGACATGTCATAACCATCAGGAAAAAGGCGAGTCCCGTGGCAGCTCAGGGGTGGGCGCCACTGGGAAATGTGAAGACAAATGCCAGCCTCTCTTGCAGGGCCTGGAACGCTGCAGGTGCATGATAATTGGCAGCCATGGTTTTCAATTTCTTTTTATTACTCTTAATACCATTACTCCTCCTGTTTTTCCTTTTTTTTTTTAACCCCAGACAGGGACCATTCATGTCAACAGCATACATAAAGCACCTACTTTCCAGTTAGAACCGTGGGATGGGATATAGTCAGGATCAAATGTGCTTTGACCCCGAGCGGTCCACCTGTTTATTGAGGGTCTCCTCTGTGCAGGGCACGGCTAGGCCACAATTTTCCTCCCCTAAGTCAGAGGTCCAAGGATGCCTCATCGATTGGTCAGTTCATACGACAGATTTGTCCTGTAGTTTAACAGGGGCACTGAGGTTAATACAGCCCATTCTTATCCTGTATGGCCAGTATGCACAAAAGCCTTGAAGATATACCCTCCTGCGGCCTCGTGATGTGCTGGAACTCTCCTGATCAATTGCAAAGAGTTAGCAACATGTCTAATAGTCATATTAGCAATAATATGTCCATGCTGTAACCAGTTAGACAAGTCAATAGTCCAAACCTGAAGCTGGGGATTGCTTTGAATCTTTCTAGAGTTTCAATAGTGTCTGAGAAATTCAAGGCTATCATGTGCTACTGTTTGCTGGGGCCACTGAATGAACACAGAGAAAAGCAACATGTTCCAGGGCTGATTATTTTCACCAAAATATCTGAATGGTTCCTCTCTGGGTCATCTTGTTCTGATTCTTTTTAAAAAAGAATAATAATGCTTATATACCTCATTTTAAGGGGGGTGCTTATTCCTTGAAAACTGAAGAAACATGATTCCCCACACCTAGAAATTACCATGGCCCAAAGTGGGCTTATTTATTTACGGTCTTTTCTCCTAACCTGATACATTTTCATTTTTATGTAATTAGTATCTCACTACATAAATGAATTTTTTTCTCACTTAACATTACACATTGGAATGATCATTCAACTGCTTTGAAAATATGTTTTTAATGTCACATGATCTATGAATCTATCTTAATATATTTAACCACTCCCCACTTTTTTAGACACCAGATCCTTTGTGTATGCGAGTAGTAATATAAGTGACAAGAGGGACACAATTTGTTCACCCAAGTCTCTGATTATTTCCTAAATGACCAGAATTACCAGGCCAAAGGCCAAAACAAGCCAATGTTATGTATATAGTTTATTTTGAAAGTATCCCTTTTATCACTGAAATTTTAGAATTTAAGAAAAGAAAAAACAAATTTTTTCAAAATATCCCACTCGTAGGTGATTAGCATCTTATTATAATCTTGATGTTTTATGTTGTCTTAGTATTTATAACATTGAAGCATTTAGTACATAATGTTTTATAACTTGATTTTTCACTTAACAAAATTACTGAAATTCTTTCCATGTCCTTAAATCTCAAATTCAAAAACAAAAGATAAATACAATGTTCTGGTTTTTCCTACAGTGTTCTGCCATAGATAATGGGAAAGACTGAATATAATTAACAGCAACTCAGCAAGTTTCAAAACATTATCTCTGTAATGTCATTTAACATTAATACTTTTCTAGGTTAAGGATGTTTTGGCAGGAGCGGGAAGAGAAGGAAAAGAGGGAAGAGCATGGCAGGGGAGGAGGAGATAACCATCAGGAAATATTCAGAAATTCTTTCTAAAGAGAAAAATAAACTTACTGCTTTGAAAAAAATTAATCAAGTCAACAAATTACCAAAACAGCATGTCAGTAATCAATTTACTGCCCCCAAAATATTATTTTTCTCCCTGATACTTGTAAATCATTGACCTCAAGTCAAAACTAGTACTATGTAAAGAAACTGCTTTCAAAACTCCTGGATTTTGCCTAAAGAAGAACAAAATAATAGCAGTCACTTTCTATTTTTCTAGTATCATTATCTACAAAAGAAAATACAGAAGGTTATGGAAATATTTTTTGCACTTTTGCTACTTATAGTTTCAAGAGTAAATTGTTGCCAGGGAAAATTAAGATTAAATAAATTATTTAATATCTTTCTAATTGTTATTTCTAGGTCTTCTTGGATAAAATGTCAGAGAGTAACATTTGATGTAGCTCTGCCATTTTTACCATAGAGTAGTTTTAGTCTTCATTATTCCTCATAATCACCATTACCACTTCCATCCCCATCCTCCTCCTCATCATCATCATCACATCACCACCATCATATCACCACCACCACCTCCATCACCATCATCATCACATCACTACTACCAATTCCATCATCATTTCCACCACCATCATCATTCCCAACTCTCCCACTCCATCACCAGCCCCATTCTCCACAAGCTGACCATTCAACCTTTAGGATTTAGCTTAAACATGGCCTTTCCTTATATCACCATCTGAAGTAAGTGTTACAGTTTCAATCATAATTCACCATCTTAGTGAAACCTTTTATCTCCTTGCTGATAATTATCACTGTTTAGTATTTTTCTTTATTTTTTTACTGGTTTTTCATTTCTTTCCCTATCTACACTCTCATGTAGATAAGGACAATGACTGCAATTACCTTGGTTATTATTCTATCTCCCATGCATTATGTTGTACCTGGCTCATAGCCAGTACTTAATAAAAATCACATGAATTAATTAATCAATCATCATTGACTTGTCCTCAACTCTGATTGTGAACTTTAACCCAATGGAAAAAAAAAAAAAAGACACAAGGAAAAGGAAAAGAAAAAAAAATCAAAATTGGGTGTGATGCAAAATGATCTTTCTAGCATATTTTGTTCAGCATGAGAATTGAGTGATACTAGACCCTAAGCTTTTTTAAGCTGTCTGCAAACCATACAGGCACAATCAAGTACAAGCATTGCATAAGGGCAGAGGAAGTGGCCTTGTAACTGGTATAGGTTGAGAGGTTGGGTAAACTATTCACCCAGAAACAACTGTCTCACCTGCCCCATGTGAAATCTCCCTCATTACATTAATATTGAAGGTTAATATACTGTAATGCCATGAAACTTCTTTTACATTATAAATACTGTGCGGTAGTTCACTATTAACATGGAGGCATACCTCCATTTATCAGTCTGCTTGAACAAAGAACACGGAACAGGTCATTTTTGATTTGCCAGGTATCAAAAAATAAGATATAAGGAAAAGGCAAGTTCATGTTGTTAAGAAGGATGGACAAACACTGCTGCAGACCCTGCATGTGGGGGCCACGGAGACACCAAGGGACAAGGGTGGGAACAAATGCCTCCTGTAAGTCCAGCCTTTTCTAGTCTATAAGTCAAATTTCAGAGCATTTTTATTCCGTTGCGACAAATATGTTTGAGCGTCCCCATTTGTGACTTATGAAAGAGAAACAAAGCTCGTAAGCATTCAGTCTTCAGGCCAGGGCTTAAATGTAAAAGAGAGAGGTTAATGTCTAGCTGTAAACTGGAGAGGGCAGTGTGCCTGTGTGTGTGTGTGTGTGTGTGTGTGTGTGTGTGTGTTGCGCACGTGCGCATGCGTGTTGAGAGACTAGAGAGGCCAGGAGACAGGGAAGGGCCTAAGAATATTTAGTAGGAGAATTATAGTGAAGAGGAGTCTGATGCTAGTTGCTGATGTGTGATAAGCGTTGGTGAAACATCGTACTTGTCTTGTTAACTGTGTAAGTCATCATCAGAAGGTTAAAAGCCTTATAAGTAAATCAGTCTTAAACGATAAGGTGTCCTCAATTTAGAAAGACATAGATACACTGAGGCTTTCCCTTGAGAGTACACCAGATAGATCTCTAAGCTTCAAGTAACACAAACAGAAATATCTGCTGGCTCAAGGCCAGTCTGCTTAAACAGTTTCCTCCAGTGTCCACCAGCACGTGCTGGGGGGGGGGGGGACGGGGGGGGTGCAGAGAAGAGAGCATTGGACTCCACTATACTTCCCCTAAGTGCCTCTTCACCGGCTTGCTGCCCACCTCCCTTCCTCGGCTTCCTGTTCACAATGCTGAATTACAAGATCTAGGATGAGGTTCAGTTCTTTTTCTAGGCTTCAAGAAACTCCCTTTTAAAACTTCATGATTATGATCAGAAAAGGAAAAGTTCTAGTATCTACTTTAGGAAAACGCAGCCACAATGCTCTTCATTTTTTGGTTGCACGAGGCAGGAGAAGGAAACTTTTTTGTCCTACGTCATTGTCCTTAGGAGCATCTCACAGAAGCAGACCTACTCTTGAACTGATCCCTCATGTCAAAACGTGGGTGTAATATAAATGCACCCCTGACAAAGCAAGAGTAAGTATCAATGCGGCCATTAGAAATATTAATAGCAAAAAGGCAATTAAGCACCCAATTGTCGTTATCCTGGGCACCTATGCTTATAACTGGATGTGTCTACCAAATTGGGGGTAAAAGGTCAGGGAGCAGGGAGTTAGACATGAAAAGGCCATCCAGTGAATGTCACCTCTTGGTCGACCAGGATGGCTGGCAAGGGCTTATTTTAGGTGGGAGAAAGCCTGTGGTTCCCCAAACAACTGTAACCTAACCAGTAACATATATAGTATATTATGACATGAAAGTTGACACCACATACAGAAATACTAAATAGTACATATGCTCAAGGGGTACAAGTTATAGTTGCTAGGGGAGCTGTAAGTTCCAAACGGCCATAAAAATGAAGTAAGAACCACCTGAACAGCCTTGGATCATGTCTTTACGGAAACCCTATGCATTCGCACGCTTGACAAATCTTTATTGAGCGCCTACTATGTGTAAAGTGTTGTGTTAGAGGCTGTGGCAAAATATGGCCCCTGCCTCAAATAGCTTATAAGGAAATATATCCACTGGGACATACAGTTCTACAAAGAACGGGGAATTCTTTCCTGTGGCTAGACAGCAGAAACTTTTCACAATATTCTTCAAATGTCATGTGGAGAAGTCTGTAAAGCAGAAATGTTATTAGAATCGACCCCCCAATGCCCACTACTTCAACTCCAGCTAAGTTTCCTATAGCTAACCCTCTAATGCCCGTTACTTGGCTTTCTACTATTGGTTCTTTAAGCTTAATAGTCTACCTTTCTTCCCTTGCTCCCTTCTAGCTTACCTTTAAGCATGTAACACAATTAACATCAAAACACACGTATTGCTTAAATTTTTCTCACATTCCCCTTGCATTAAAAGTACTTTACAGAGCGCATCAATGTTCATTATACATGTTCAGATCTTCCAATGTATTTCTATGTATCCCATGAAATCTCACTAAATATCATAATATCCCTATGTCTAGATACAGGTATGCTTTTTAAACACAAGGCATATTATATATAATGTAAGCTCCTTCTCTCCTTGGAAGTTGGCTACAACCCCCATTTTCCTGAGTTGTTAAAATTCACTCTAGCACACCCTAATCACTTAAGACAGCTCAAGCTAGTATGTACCTCATGAAGAATATGGGAGAAAATTCCTTCCCTGACTCCTAACCTCAGGAAGTTTCAGGGTCTACGCGATGTCACAGGTAATTTATTAACTGGGATGAGTAGTAGAGCAATAATAACTACATACATTGCTCACGTGATTGTTTGGGGTGGGGGTGAGGAGTTGGCAGAGGTGGAGAGGGAGAGGGAGGAGGAAAAAAGAAAAGACTTAATCATTATAAAAATGGACAGAGAAAATAGGATATGAAGGTAATTTTGCAAAGAACAATCTCTGTTTTGCACATTTTTCTAAACCAATAAGATATGATTCGGGACCAATCTGAAGCCTAAAAGCTGTGACATGATGCCTAGAGAATAGAGTCTTTCTCACCCCAGTTTGGCTGCTTGGTATTGGTCCAATCATTTCATGTCTTTGAGCAACATAAGGGTCTTGGGTCAGTTGGACTCGAAGACCTCTTTCCTCTACAACTTCTATAACCATATGAAATGTATACTTCTCCAGAGGAAGACCTTATTAATTCTGCTCACATGTATTCATACCTGTTGTCAGTGCCATAATAGCTGGAACCTTGTATCCCCAGAGCCTAAAAACTCACCTAACAAATACCCTAAAATATTTATTGGATGACTGAATTGCTTTCACTATCTGCAATACATTTGTGTTCAATGGGTCTAGGTTTAAGGCTCTAGGCTTAGTGCTGGTACCAAAGTGATATGGAGTGGAGAAACCCTTTGAGGTTATCACCAAAGGGGAAATAGAACACAACATTTACAGTAATTCCAATACAAAGCAGGAGGTGGATGCCAAAAGGAGGCACAACATGATCTGAAGGTTTGGATACTTAGGCCAATGGGTAAAGGCTTCCTGGAAGGAGTTGTCTTTCGGAGTTTTGATAAACAGAAATTGTAGTGGAAAGTCAAAGACATGGAGGAAAGATATTTGAGGAAAGGGAATAGTCTAGTTCACCTAGACTAGACGTTAGAGTCTGAATAGGAGCAGGAAGGAACACAATCAACCTGAAAACAGGGTGGGGTTCCCATGACCTCATCACCAAGCCTTTGAACCATGGAATGTTCCAGATGGAGAAGAGTACACTCAGAGCTGTGTCATCAATAAATTAACCAGTAACTGGCTTAATAGTGGATTTCACACCTCAAGGCTTTCACTGAGGCACCAGGAGCCACCATGGGGGGCAAAGTCAGCCACAGAGCAGGTGGGAATCAGGGTTCCTCCCCAACTTCCGCAGGAGCTCCACTACCTTTGTCTGCTCTACATTTAGGGCTTTCATGTAAAATTTATTTGAAAGTAGAAAGGTTTGAAGGCCACTGATGTGGAACGGAGAGACTGGAGGGTGGTTGTTAGTTCAGTAGTCCAGGTGAGAGGAACAAAAATCTAAAAGAGAGGGTGGAAGCAAGAATAGACAAAAAGATTTCCAACCCAAGTAGATCCCATGAGTTCCATCCATTCATTAAATGCGGGAGGTGAAAGAGAGGGAGGAACCGAGGTGAATAGAAGGCTGTGATATCCTTTGCGGAAATGAGCAGGTCAAGAGGGCCAAACCTAGTCAGACTGCTTGAGTTTGAATCCCAGCTCTGCTACTTGCTTCTGCTCAGACCGATACCCATGTAAAGTTAAGAACACTGTCTGGCACACAGTAGGATTTTAATAAGTGCTCATCATTACACTTGTAGGTGGAATGGGTTTGTGGGAAAGATGTGTTTAGGATCCAACATGATGCCGGTAAGGGGGGAAACCAAGTATCCAGGTAGATATGGTCAAAAAGGTGGTCAGGGCTGGAAGCAGATTTGAGAGTAGATATGTAGAGAAATGCTAGTAGAAGCTACTGAAGGTGATGGGCATACAGAAGAAGACAGAAGACAACCCAGGATGGAACCTTGGGGAATGCCTGTTTCTGGAGAGGAGACAATAAGCAGCAAGCTAAATAGAAGAGAGATAAGAAAGTTAGCAGTGTCGGGTTGGGGTCAAGAAAGCCAAGTAGCTAAGGAGCTTCAAGAAGTGTGGTCAGCAATATCACCCCCAAAAGACAAAGGTGAAGAGGCACGTCCATTTCCTCCAAGGAAACTTCCAGTAGAGAGGGACCAGACAAGAAGTTGCCAATGGATGACAATCGTAAAAACAGTGAAGGCACAGTAATGTTTTCTGTGCACCAGGCACTGCGCTTCATTCTTCGTATGAATGATCTTATTGAATCCTCCAAGTGATTCTCTGGGGTGGCCTTTTCACCACCCCCACCCCACTGTTCAAAAGCTGACTCCTAGAGAGGCCAAGAAAGTTGTCCAAGGTGTGAAGGGTGAAGAGCCTCGCATTCCAAGTCTTGCATTCCCATATCTCAGCCTTTTCTCCTAACCACTCGGCAATATCGTGAGAAGAAACAAATGGCTTCACGGGGAGAGACAAGTTCCAGAGGCGAAATTCTTGGAAGTCAGCCGCCTCTTAAATAATATTTTAGTATTTTTGAGTAGGAGGAAAAAAATCACTTGAGGCCCAATGTTTCAATTTTCTAATGAAATAGCTCTTGCTTCTATGTTCTAGTAACACCTAGAACAAATACAGTCGTGGAATCCCAAGGAACCTCTGGGAAGCAACTCGATAGTTTCAATGCCTTTTTAAATACAAGTAATTGAGGCACAAAGATATCAAGATGCTACCCAACGAGCTACAGGGAAGGAATCTCATAAATTAAGCTTCAGATTCTGTAACTAAGATCTGTGCTAGTTTGTGCCTTTCCAAGGATTTCCCGAGAGGAATCCCTGTGGAGGGCTCCCCAAGGGGATCCATCTGGCCTCTGGTGTCAGCAGCAGGGAGGGGAGCCTGAGCCCAGGAGTGAGGGGATCACACTAGTTGGGAGGGCTTCTCTGGGGGCTCAGGTGGGCCAGGCGCTGGGGCACAGGGAGCAGAGGAGAAGCGGGATGGAGGGGCCCAGCCAGGGCGGGGATAGCTGGGCGAAGGGCAAAAGAGAGGCCAGCCTGCTTCTCTGACCACAGCATCCTTCTTCCCCAGGGGGGCAGGTGACCCGACCCTCTCACCTCCCAGGCCTGCTGGGGATGCCCTGGGCCCTGAGGGGCAGGCCCCCCGTCCTCTCCCTTCTGCACTCAGATGCTGCTGGCAGCTGCATCTCCTGGTTTACACTCCCTTCTCTCTCCCCCACCCTCTCCTCCCCCTTCCCTGCAACCTGCCAGCTGCCAGTCCTCCCCACTCCCCCCACTGGGGCCCTGTACCCCGCCCCCACCTTTTCCCATTTCCAGGTGTCGTTCCCCGATCATCCTGCAGGGGGCGCTCTGCAAGAGCCCCCGTTCTTTCAGGAAGGGATGACTTGGCGATGGATTCCAAATCACCAATAAAGGAAAATGGAGACTAAGGAAGAGCTGGCACTAACATACTCGATGGGCCTGCCTGTTTATTAGCCTCAGATACTTTGAATTCCAGATGACCAAAACGTTTGTTCAGCCAAGCAGACATATTATTTTTAGGAGAGACAAAAAAGATGAATATTACCAGAGAAAGAACGGAGTTAGATGTTACCCCCACCCCCACCCCAGGAGCATGTTGCTCCTCTTGTGCATGAAGAGGCCTGATGCTCCGAAACATGCACTCAAGCACCCGACTCTTCCTCTTTCATGGAATTCCACGCTTTCAGATCAAACCTGAAGGTTTCACAAGCTCTGACCTCTTGTGAGAAAAACAGTGGGAAGGTTTTCTATGTGGAAAGACCCTTGACTCATAGGTGGGTCCCTAGGTGTGTGTAAAGTCCTGAAATTCAAATATCAGTGTTGTTCAGTCTCACCTGAGATGCTGGGCAAACTTTCCATTAGGTTGTTTTTGGAACTATCAGCCTAAACCTGCAGCCCCTGAAAAATCCCCATTTTGCCCTTTGAGATTATTCCTGACATTTTCATGGTTTTCTTTTTAGATATCATTCATATTTTATAACATTACAGAATTCTAATTTGAAACTCGTGTTTTTTGCACCATACTCATCCAAACAATCAACACTTCATTTTGTCCTGATCTTGTAAAACTCTTTCTTTTTTCTCCCTCTAACTAGGCCTATATTTCTTTTCCCTCAATTTAAATGCAGAATACCAATACTTATTTCATTAAAATAAGAATATATATACACACATAGATACATATATATTCCCTTCATTATGATGTTTAAAATTCAGCATGAAAACCAAGAAAAAATTAAATGTCAAATGTTCAGATATTGCTATTTGCTTATCTCACAGAAATATAAATTATAAAACAGTTCATTAACATAACTGTACTTGTGCATTATTTTGAGAACATTTTATTCAAGAATCAACTAGACTAGTCTAAATTCATGCCTCTGTTTTCTAGGTACCATCATCATCTCTTCATTCATTATGTCCCTTATTCATTAACTTTTTCAATTTCTAAGTACACATGTAGCTGCCAATTTCACAGGATATTCTGTGACTCTTTGTATTAAAAGTTTTAAAACACGATTTGAATAATCCATATCCTGCACTGTGGAGAGATGGAAATTATTCACAATTGATTTGTGTTGCATAAAACATTGCTAAAGTGAGGAGGAATACAAGCTTTCCACCCAGAGTAATATCTTAAGGGACATGTTTAGAGGTGGCAAAGTGTTAGAACAGATTTGTTCTTACCACTAAAAAAATATAAGAATATTTTCATGAAACCCCTGAAAATGATGACATCAGATTTATGAGATGTCCCTTAGCTGTATTGTTCTGGCCATGTCTTATTTATTTGATCCACATACAACCTCACAGCCAGTTAATATGAACTTCTGAAACACAAATTCTACGTCCTCATTTTCTCACTCCTCTTTGTCTTTTTTTTTTTAAAGTAACATATAGTGTATTATTCGTTTCAGGGTAGAGTCCCTGATTCGTCAGTTGCGTGTAACACCCAGCGCTCATTTTATCACGTGCCTTCCTTAATGCCCATCACCCAGTCACCCTATCCCCCACCCCTCCCCTCCAGCAACCATCAGTTTGTTTCCTATGATTAAGAGTCTCTTATGGTTTGTCTCCTTCTCTTTGTCTTTTAAGTCTGCTAAGTAAGACCTTGCATCCCTCCTTTTTTTTTTTTTCAAGATTCAACATTAAGATATGCCCAAAATAAGCCTTCACTGGATATCATGGGGATGCTTGCTTAAGTTGAACACAATATGAAATTTGGATAAGAAATTGCGGGAGAGGAAACCACTTTCCTTTTAGACATCAATATGAAAATGGAAAATAATAATTTTCAAGTCCCGTTTACATATTCTAAGATAATACTAGTAGCACAACCCCCACACACACAAAATCCCCAAACAAGGAATTTTGAAAGGGAACTAAATGGAGCAAAGGCAACTCGAGAATTCAAAACCATTTGAGAAGTGCATTCCATTGAGATAGAAAAAAGGGTGACAGCTGCTGCACAGGAAGCATTTTGAAGCAGGTACCTAGTGCCCAGACATGCCAGCAGAGACCTCTAGAAAGACTTAAGAGTTGTGGACAGTAAGGGGCAGGGGAGCATAGGATGGTGAGTATAAAGAGGACAGACCTCTGAGTCTCTAGCAACTCCATCAATCAGTTCTAACATGGTGATGGGCCAATTTCAGAGAAAGAAAGATGGAAGCCAGGAAGGAAGGGAGGAAAGGAGGGGGGAGAGGGAGAGAAAGAGTTAGGGATGGAAGAGCAGCGGAGGAAAGGAAAGGAGGCATTTCTGCACGGGTCTAAACTGAAAAGACAAACTCCTAGGAACTTATTTTTTCCAAACCCCTTTGTTTGGTTTCTCAGTCTGACAAGACCTCCAATAAAATTACAGCAATATCACCCATTTTCTGCAAAAATAGGCAAGACAATTTCCCAGAAAAAAGGATGTGGTGGGGGGGACGCTGATCCCTCGCCTCGTGTTTTCACGTAAGTGGACTTCTCACCCACAAGGGGAGAAATCCCGTATCATGTTGGTGGGTGACAGGAGTCTGATACCTATGGTCCTCCACATCCATAAGGAATTTGATTTTCTTCCCTCTAGACCCCACTCCCCGTAGGAGGCAGAAATACTGAATAAATGGGTCTCTTCATCAGTCCCAAACTCTCCTTTGATGGGCTGTCAGTCCCAATATCAAAATGCAGGGTTACAGGCAATTAGCAGGCCCATCTGGCTGCAGAGGTAAAACCATATTTTTCAACAAGCTCTGTAACTAATAAAGAGAAAATAAGAATTAAAGAATCTTATTTAATGCCCATTAAAACCCCAATGAAAAATAAATAAATAAATAAAATAAAACCCCAATGAAAGAAATGAGCACATGAGGCACCTATTCATATTAGTATATAATCATAATTTTTCCTAATCTTAAATAATGGCTAGTGGATTTAGGGATACTCTTCTGTTCATTTGCTCGTAAACATAATTTGAACGCCTGTTCTGTGATGTGGTATTAACTTTTCAGGCTGATTTTATTTTATTTTTTTAAAGATTATTTATTTATTTATTTATTCATTCATTCATTCATTCATTCATGATAGACAGACAGACAGACAGACAGAGAGGGAGAGACACAGGCAGAGGGAGAAGCAGGCTCCATGCACCGGGAGCCCGATGTGGGATTCGATCCCGGGTTTCTAAGATCGCGCCCCGGGCCAAAGGCAGGTGCCAAACCACTGAGCCACCCAGGGATCCCCTTCAGGCTGATTTTAACCAAATAACCAGGAGGTAGCATGGTCCCTCACCTTCAATGTTTCCCTTAGAACTCTCTAATAAAAATTTGGTCCAACTGAAAAGAGAAAAAAAAAAAAAGCCTTCAAGAAATATGTAAGGAAGAGAGGTATGAATAGGTGAGAAGTCTTCCAAAATGTTCATGCACAAAATCTTCAGCTCATAATCCTCATCTACCTTCTCTTTTTTTAAAATTTGTTTATTTATTTATTTTTTACCTTCTCGAATTCCAGCAGACACCTCACATTTTCTGTGAGTGACCCATGGTCAGATCTGACTTGCCTTGGACTTATTTGTAGCCATCACCATCATCTTACCCTGCCAAGATGAATGTGCAACAATTATGGATTTGTGGATTTATCCTGTGCTAGATCCACTGGGTAAAAATAGGAGAGAAAGGGTGAGAGCCAAAGATACATAATATTCATTAATATTCTTTTGAATATTAATTCAAGAGAATTAAGTTACTATTAGGGCTTCTATCTGACACTGTCCATGGAAGGGAAACATCCTAACAATGTTAACATCTTGATATTCAGAACTCTGGTCGATTTGATTAGCCTAATGTAGGCATGTAGGAAAGTGAGTTTGTCACCAACATCATGGTGACGGCCAAACCACCCTCCAGGCTGGTGTGCTCTGAATTTGGCACAGGAAAAGATGGAACATCTCCCTGGACCATCTTCTTGTTGCTGTTTTTCAGGCAGCACTGGGTGTTCCTGTTTCTAACTCACCAGAGCCAAGGGTAGTCCACAGTTTAAGAAATAGACAAGGAAGTGAAGTTTTAAAACATGGACATGTCCCTCAAAGTTGCACTAAATGAGGCTTGGATGAGAAGTGAGCCCACAGCATCCTGTGGACTCCACTGTTGGGCATACCCCTCACTTGTACTCCCTCTGCACAAGCTTAACCTAATGTCTCCCACTGCTGGGCCCTGGTAGGAGGAGTTACCAAGGCTCGGCTCATCTGCCTGAACAACGACCATGTCTCCTTGATTCTGAGTGTTCATGGAGAGGATGGGTGTAGGTCTCTAAGATGTGGAGGGTCAAGATAGAAGATATGTTCCACTACAGGAGATTACCAGCTCCAGGCAAACCCACTGTCTTTACCAAGTGTTCTGTTCACTTCTGTTGTTCCCAAGCAGTGAGTACTTTGTGAAAGACCGTGGTCATTCATTCCACCAAATCATCATCTTGTCTATACTAACCATGTATCTGTGGGTTCTAACCTAACTGAATCATGCACAAAGGTTAAAGAGATGTTTAAGCATAAACTCTACTTGGTCCTACATCCAAAACACACAAATGCAAACAGTATTAATGTTTTGTGAAAGTTTTAAACTACTGGGTAGGGAAAGATTTCTCCTTTCCAGCCCCACTACTGCCTCTAGGGTCATAAACATTGAAAAATGCCACTTGATGGGAAGCAATGTAATTGAAAATAGGCAGGGTAGAAGATCCTCTTTATTTACCTCAGTTTCAAAAAAGATGAAACTGATGTAGGAGAAATGCCACAATATCATTAAAAGTTTTCCAGAATTTGAGTTAAGAAACATCCCCTTAACTTGACGGGATGAGCACTGGGTGTTATGCTATATGTTAGCAAATTGAACTCCAATTAAAAAAATTTTTTTAATGATATTAAATGTCAACAAAATTTTTAAAAATTAAAAAAAGAAACATCCCCTTAGTAGAATCACTGGTTTCCCACCACCATAATCTTAATTATAGCAATATAATTAGTTTATAAAAATTAGATTAGAAGAGCCAATGCACATTTGTCTGGAATTTAGTTGAGCTGGGTTTTGTTTTTATTTTTCTGTTTGGGGGAGGTGCCTTTTGGTTTTGTTCTTGTTTTTTTGTGAGAGAGAGAGAGCAAGCCAAGGAAGGGCAAAAGGAGAGGGAGAGACCTAATCTTAAGCAGGCTCCACACTCAGTGAAGAGCCCAACACAGGGCTTTATTTCACAACCCTAAGATCATGACCTGAGCCTAAATCAACAGTGGGATGCTTAACCAACTGAGCCACCCAGGGACCCCTAGAATTTAGTTGAGTTTTTATGAAGAATGAACAGAGAAAGCAAGGTCATCATACAAATTTAGCTCACTGATTTCAAATGCAAATAAGAATGTTAACCAGTTAAAAAACAGATAGATAGATAGATAGATAGATAGATAGATAGATAGATAGATAATAGAATGTTATTCAGCTAAAAGATAAAAACATGAGTTTTTGAGATTATTAATCTCAAATTGTCAGGACTATTATAAAATGTAAACTTGTTTTCTAGTTTATATATTTATAACATTTTACATATGATATAGTATCATATCATACAAATTCGTTTTTAAAATTTTCAAATCCTCCCTGAAACTGTCTATGGGAATCTAGTTCCTCATACACACAGAGCAGTGCCCATTGTCACTCTGTTTAAGATCTGTTGGGTCTGGGAGTGCCTGGGTGGCTCAGTGGTTGAGCATCTGCCTTCGGCTCAGGGTGTGACCCTGGGTCCTGGGATCGAGTCCCACATCGGGGTCTCTGCCTGGAGCCTGCTTCTCCCTCTGCCTGTGTCTCTGCCTCTCTCTCTGTGTGTCTCTCATGAATAAATAAATAAAATCTTTAAAAAAAAAAAAGATCTGTGTAGTCCCTGGTCTGAAGGCACATCTCCTGGAGCACTAAACAGATGGAGGCCAGGGTGACTTCTTGTTTAGTTGCAGCAACTGTTTCTATGGAAGCCTACAGGGAGCACCAATTTGCCCTTCCATCCTTCCATTCATCATCTCTTCTGCTGTTCTATATATTATAAAAGGATTATTTCTCAAACCACCATGTACAGCCCAATTACAACAGGTAATGATAGCAACAATAAAGTTCATGTATAGGAAACGAGCAAGTCATTTCTGTGATTTTGTGTGTGATTAAAGTCTTCAACATCCTTAGTTCAAATTCCAGCTTTGTCATTTACTGTCCATGTGTCACTTCCTCAGTCACCTAGTCAGTAAATTGTAAATAATAACAGTAATTACCTCACAAAGATATCACAAGGGTTAAAGTAGGTTTATAATGTTCCCAGCACCTGGTTAAGCGCTTATTAATTGGTAGATTATTATCAGCGTCATTATTTTTTAAGATGACTAAATATCTAGCTCTCTTCTGGATAAACAACATTATTAAACGTTAACTTAGATGTTCAACATAGCTTACAAGAGCCAAGATTTCCACTGAAACATACGTACACACACACCATGAATACCAGACTAACTCCAAACTTTGCTGTGGATTTATGAGTGTGTGTGCACATGTGCATGTACATGCATTAGTTGGGGTGACTGTGTAATCTTCATTGTCTCATTTTATTATTTAAGATAACATTCCAAAAAATATATAAAATAACATTCATTCAATTTAAGAGGCCCTGTGATAGACTGCATTGAAATTATCTGTAAAGCTTCTTCCAAATACAAATATCCAGACCCCACCCAGATAAATTGAATCAGAATTTCTGTGGGGCACGTGGGTGGCTCAGTCAGTTAAGTACCAGCACTCTTGATTTTGGCTCAGGTCATGATCTCGGGGTCCTAGGACGGAGCCCCACATGGGGTTCCACACCTAGCAGGGAATCTGCTTGAGATTGTCTCTCCCCCTCTCCTGCTGACCCTTCTTTCTCTCGCTCTGTCTCTCACTCACTGTAAAAAATAAATAAAATAAGTCTTAAAAAAAAGAAAAAGAATTTCTGGAGATGAGTCCTGCATGCCTGTAGATTTTTCAAAGGTTGTTTCAGGTGGTTCTAATAGGTAGCCAGAGTTAAGAAGTGGTATAGAGGAAAACAGTGAACTCTTAGGATTTCTAGGTTTAAAACAAATTTCTTTTATGCACTAGCAATATGGCTATGAAGAAGATATATAACCTTTCTGAGCCAGTTTCTGCTTCCATAAAATGGGAATGATGATTGGCACCTAACCTCTTAGAGCTGTGGGTTGCAGATGACAGCAGTATCTGTAGTTTGTTCTTCGGAGCCAGTTTTGGGCTTCATGGGAAGGAACCAGCCACTTTGGGGTTTGTTCGTTTGTTTTTTTTTTTTTTAAGATTTTATTTATTTATTTGACAGAGAAAGAGAGAGAGCACAAGTAGGCAGAGTGGCAGGCAGAGGGAGAGGGAGAAGCAGACTCCCCACTGAGCAGGGAACGGGATGTGGGGCTTCATCCCAGGACCCTCAGATCATGACCTGAGCTGAAAGCAGACATTTAACCAACTGACTCCCCAGGTGTCCATGGAACCAGCTACTTTTAAACTTATAAATGAAGTATGATAGTTTCTTATCCAGGTTACTTGTCCCACTGTCTATAGAGAAGAAGGGAGAAGGAAGACATGTACACCTGCCCAACCAGCAGTTCCATGGAATCAGTTCTGGGAATCTGGACACCGAAAGATGTCACAGTTAGTTCACACTTCCATCTCTTATACAGATAAAGATTTCCTTACTACCCACTTCACTTTCTTATTAGTATGAGTGAGGTGATGCAGTTAAGATGAATGAGCAGAGACCTCTCCCAAAAGAAATCTAAAACGTAACTTTTCACACTCTCTTAAATATTTGAGGGGTATACGTTTAGCCCACCTTACCAAACCTCTAAATTAACTGAATTCAAGGGCTATGTCTGATTAGTTTTGATCCAACCCTTCTCCTGACTGCATTACTTAACCTATGAATCATGGTTGAAGGATTAGTCTGACAATATGAAATATAGGAAACAGGAATTTAACTGACATTAATTACCATGAATTTCTTCTGGTCTCTTTTTCACTAATCTAGGTATACTAACTGAATCATGCATTGGAAACATACATCTCTGTCAATTATCTTAATAAATAGCACTAAGACCCTTGTGAGAAAATAAGTTCTGCATTTTGTTCAGCTGAATTGGTGGAGTGAAACAAATAGAAGTTTTAAAGTCATAATATATCCTATTGAGAACTGGCTCCTTATGTCATTATCTCATATTCTTACTTCTTTATCACTAAATACAATGTTGTGATCTTTACTGGTATTTTCATTGGCTTGAGTGTTCAACCTAGAGATGATAAATATAGGGATGCCTGGGTGGCTCAGTGGTTGAGTGACTGCCTTTGGCTCAGGGCGTGATCCTGGAGTCCCGGGTTGAGTCCCCCATTGGGCTCTCTGCATGGAACCTGCTGCTTCCCCTGCCTGTGTCTCTGCCTCTCTCTCTCTCTCTCTCTCTCTCTCTCTCTCTCTCTCTGTGTGTCTCTCATGAATATATAAATAAAATATTTTAAAAAATGATTAAAATGATAAAATCTTTTTAAAAATGATAAATGTGGCATAAAGCTATCCTTCACATTTGACATTACTCATCATCTTCTCTTAGGAGAAACTACTTATGAGTTCTTTCGGTAAAGCAAACTCCCTTTGGAAGATTCTGGGATTTTTTTTTCTTGCTAAGAGAGATGAAACATCTCTATTTGTTAGTATAGAGACTAACTTATTTCTGAAAAGTAGATGCTCATCACGAGAGAACTGGTTATGTATTGCGGTGATCATTTTGCAATGCACGCAGATATTGAATCATTATGTTATACACTTGAAACTAATATAATGCTGTATGTCAATTATATCTCAATAAAGAAAGGAACTGGTTAAACAGGTTAGCATACATCCATAAGAGGGAATACTTTAGGAAAGGGTGGCAATCTATTCATAATAAGAGCTGTTCAATGTATGTTTTTTTAAAAGTGAAAGTTGTAGAATTCTGTATATAGTATGAATCTACTTGGGTTGTTTGAAGATTTTCTTTTTTTTTTTTAAGATTTTATTTATTTGTTCATGGGAGACACACAGAGAGAGGTAGAGACATGGCAGAGGGAGAAGCAGGCTCCATGAGGGAGCCTGATGCGGGACTCGATCCTGGGACTCCAGGATCATGCCCTGAGCATGAAGGCAGGCACTCAACCACTGAGCCACCCAGGCGTCCCGTTTGAAGACTTTCTATGCTTATACATGCATAGACAATTTCTGAAAGATACAATGAATTTTTGATAATGGTTATTTGTGGGGAGTGGGAGGATGGGTACTTGACTTTTCACTTCATATTCTCTTGCGTTGTTTGAAATTGTTTTTCATAAGCACATATTGCTTTTATAATTTGTTTAATAAAAAATTTAAGAAGACTCTAAGAGTCTACTATGTAACTCGCCTCAATCATCTGCATGTAATAATTGTGTTCATGTTCTGCAGATTTCAGGCAGATGCTCAACTCTTGGCCTGAACTAGCTATTTAACTCCCACTTGACGGAGAATGGTAGAAAGAGAGAGAACAATCCAGCTGATATATCTCAGCACTTGTAGAAAGTAGCTATAAAATAGAAGTATGTCGCAAAACAATACGCCCTTGTTTTCTGGAGGGCAATTACCTTACCCTGTAATGGTAATGCCATTATCATAATAATCATCCTTTTACAGTTTAGTGATCAACTATGTATTCAAATTTATACCGTAATCCTGATTTCTAGAAGTTACAAAGTATTTGTCCATTCTCGTGAACAACTTAGTTGAAAGGAAGAGTATTTTAAGCAAACACCTACTATAATCTTTTCATGTGTCCAAATTGAAAAGTTAAAATATTTTTATATTATTGCAAGTTAAATAAGCAAGTATTCCTAATATGTCTAGGATGTGAGTGCTTGTGCGTGCGTGTGTGTGTGTGTGTGTATGTGCACTTATTAGATTGCCTCATTTTCATTTTTTTTCCAAATACTTTAGTCCCTGGAAATCTATACATAGGATTTGTATGGGAAAAGTTTTCAAAAAAGAAAAACTTTAGTTCCCGAAACAAGTATTACCATCTTGCCAAGAAACAAAGTATAACTGTCTTGGATTTGAGCAATAATGTGCATCTTTGCTCCCAGAAACCTTTTGAATAGTATTACAGATGCCTTTACATTCGCAACATTAGTAATACACTAAGAAAAACACCTCCAAAGGTATAAAAATTAACTCTGTTAAAGAGAGCTCTGAAACAGAGAAAATGAATACAGCCTGCGATATACTTTTCAGACCCTTGAACACCATCTGCTGATATGAACAGTGAAAAATTTTTCAAACTTGGGGTTCTTACCACACAGCCAAATTTCCACAAAATCTCCTCTTTCCCCAAATTCTGACCTGGGGCCTTTCATCCTACAATCACTTCTGCCTCCCGTTCAACCAGCATCTTGTCAAATCTGGCTGCAAGATTAAGTTTCCCGATTCAGAATTCAATATTGTAACCCTAAGGATATAAGATCCAAGCTGGAACATTCTGTTTTTTAAAAAAATGGATAAAATTGTTTCAGCCCAGAGACCACAGTTTGCTCTGACCATAATGATGAATCATCAGGGCTGACACTAAGTGAAATGAGTTTGAAGTTCTTGGCTTTATTCGTGCACGTTAAGCAGGGTTTTACATTTGCCCCGACTCTCAACCTTTTCTCCAAAAGGTTGAGAGTGCCTTGTTGGCTAGTATTATTTAAGGCTTACAAAATTAACTGGCTTTATCTAAAGCAGGTCTGGTCTGCTGGAGCCCAGGACTGTGTACCTGGCCCCATCCTTGCCTACGCTGGCATCCAATTTTGAAAAAATACAAGTGACCATTTAAGGAATATCTACTTTTTCCCCCCACATACCTTCAATATCAATTAGGATTTCTGATATCCACACTTCTCCGTCGGTGATGTGCCTCTCACTCTCAACAATAAAATATTGTATTAAAAAAAAATCCATACATGAATCCTGTACCGAAAACTAACTTCTCTGTAAATGGTTTACTTTGTTCTTATTAAGAGGAGTTTGTCTGAGTTCTGGTCAATGCAAAAAAAAAAAACAAAAAAAACAAAAAAAAAAAAACAAAACAAAACACCATTTTACAATTATCTTTTAATTTAATCTTTTTAATGTAGGTCTGTTTCTGTAAGGTTTTAGGTGCCAGACATAGGTGTTTTCTTCTTAAAATACTTTCTGGTTATGATTATTCCTAAAAAATCAAAGTAGTAAACCATGCAGAGTCAACATCGTGTGAAGCACACGAAACACCCATTTGTGTAAGGCCGCTGTTCCTCAGCACCAAAGCCCTGCTTCAACTCTTGTAGCAAGTTCCCAAGATCAAGTGCTCCTTGATTTCGAAATTTGTGTTCCATGGCACAAGCAGTGGGGAGCTTTTCTTTTTCTTTTCTTCCTCCCCCCACCCCGCCCCTTTAGGCTTTATTTTAAAATTGTATTTGTCTCATCCTAAAGTAATTGTTTCACTCTTATTTCTGTGATCTGAAATCTCCAGGTGAGATGAAATCAGCTTGTAAAATAACTTCACCAAAATCCTGACTACAGAACCCGGTGTGTTGGAGAGTTTTCCTGCTATGATTCTGCTTCGGTTTTTTGGGGTTTTTTTGTTGTTTTTTTGTTTTTGTTTTTGTTTTGCTGCAGGTCTCGCCTCTCTTTCCAGTGCCCTTTGCTGCCTGGGCAGCCCACAAGGCTTCACTTTGCACTTATTACTCATCAAACTGACGCTGGATTACAGTGGGAAAGAGCAAAAGCTGAAGGCAGAAACGACAGATGAAGGAAGAAAGCAAAATACCAGCGCGATGCCTCTGAGTTCTCATTGCCTTTTCGTTTACTCAAGGCCTGGACACATTTATTTGCATCTCTGACCTTAGGGGGTGGGAGCAGGATGGAAATGGTTTGGGCATCTCTTCCCACTGAAAGAATCCACCTCCTGGCCCAGCAGTGGGGCTGAAAATTGGTGAAATTTCGTATATTCTGCTGATCTTTGATTTTTTTTTCTCCTTGAGCTTCTGGTTAGAAAAAAAATGTGGCTGAAGGGAACAGGGTTGCAGTTCACCCGGAATCAGTACCAAGTATCAATAGCTAATCTCTTGTCTTTTAAAGAAAGAGTCCTTCCTATCATGGGGTTTTTTAAAGCTAGTGATAAAACAAAAAGCTATTTTCTGAAACCAACCAAATTGAAAAATACCTGTTTTCAAACCTCGAGACTTCAAACCTTTAGTAGACATAATCAGGGATGTTTTCAATGATTTCGCTCTTCCTGATGTACAATAGTTTTATAATCAGAAGTGGTAGCCCTGAAATAATAATATGGTCATTTATAGCCCTATAGCTAGAGTAAAGAAAAGAACACAAACGTAGGGCAAACCAGGAAGGAATTCATCAGATGAAAATTAGGCAGTTTTCACCATAATTGACTCCCATTGTAGAACTGGGAAGAGCAAGACAATATTAGAAAAGCAAAATGAATCCCAGTGAAATGTAATGACAGCTTCTCAGAGCTCCTTCCTCCATCCAGGGTTCCGAAGAGTGTGTAGAAAGTACCACTGGTACAAATTTTGACTATAATTTTGGACCAGCTCAAGACATGGCTCAACAGAGTATTGACATGTGATCCCAGAACAAGGTTTGACCGGGTAATTTACTTTCTTGTACATATGTTTCATTGGCCCCAGTCTCCCAGGAAAAAAAAAAAAAAAAAAAAAAAAAAAGGAAGGGAGGGACCGAGAAAGCAAAGCAAGAATGTGAATGAAGGCAGTGAAATTATGGCGAGAGCAGCTACTGTCTCCCAGGTCCAGTCACAACATACAAATGAATCTAAACGCTGTATATTTAAATTTTCTGTTACTGTTCATATTATAGCCACTATTTATCTTGTGGCCCATTTTTCTTCAGGTCTGATCCTTTGATATTTGCATTTTATTTCACAACCTGACTTTTTTTACTCCATCAAGCGTTAGGGGAAAAAAAGCAACAGCTTACGCAATACCACAGTGCAAGGGAAGGCGGAGCTTCTCAGTATTTGCAGACATGTTATTAAATTCTAATTCTGGCAAACAACAAAGAGGAAAACAGAAAGAGGCTTTCAACTGGATGGTAAAATGCAGTTTGCGTGACACCGTTGACCGTCAACGACAGGATGCCTTCTTTCACTCACCTCCCAAACAAGTACTACGGATCTGATACTCAGGAAACATTACATTCAAACTTTGCTTTCGTAAGTATTTGTACTGGAATATTCTAGCAACCTCTCTCCATATCCTAGAGATGTGAATTCAAAAAATTTTCTTTTAAATAAATTTTTTTAAAGATTTTATTTATTTATCATGAGAGACGTAGAGAGAGAGGCAGAGACACAGACAGACGGAGAAGCAGGCTCTGTGCAGGGAGATGGATGTGGGACTCCATCCCAGGACTCTGGGATCATGCCCTGAGCCAAAGGCGCAACCACTGAGCCACCCAGGTGTCCCAACTCTAAATTCTTAAACACCAAGTCTATACTTGAAGAGAGAGAGAGTTTCATTAAGTCATCTTAGAAATAGAAAAGAAAGTGGTTTCCAGACCAGCTTTCAGGTGGTTTAGTATTAGTATGGGCATGATTGTATAGCATCACTACTATATTGAGGCATTGTTACTTTGCTGGACAAAACTGGCTTTACAATTTAAACACTGCTCAGGTAACACACCGAACTTCAATGCAAAAATATTTGAAAGGTTATAAAAATTGAGTTAATCCAAAGAATATAAAAAGCTAAGACCAACTCTCCTCTAAGTATGAGTGGAGTATTGGCTCAGTTGGAAATACGTAGTACAGATTCAATTCCATACAAAAGGAATACTGGCACCATTTTGAATTTCAGAAAGAATAATCCTTCATTATTTTGTATTTTTCTAGTTTACTCTTCACCTGGAATACCCCGGAAAAAAAGTATTTGCAATTAAACCCAAACAACAATCTCACAGTCCTAAAGCGTATCAATTCGTTGAAGTGGTGTGCTGGCTTCGTAGGAAAAGGGCATCCACACCTCCAAAAATGAGTTCCCAGAGCACACTTAGAGCAATATATAAGTTATGCTTGGCATGTGTAAAACAAGGTTGGATTAGCCTCAAGTTTAAGTTTTCTATAAAGGGCATGAAAATCAGTCAAAAGGGGCTGAGAACAATAGGCAAGTGTACTATTTACACACCACTGGCATCCCTTTTCTCTGGGCCACCTCCATTTCACATCAGCCTGAGTATGTATGTACTAGTTAAACATATTGTCCTTAGAGCCATGTTGAGTACTTTGGGGAACAGGAAGGGTACAAATAAAGTCACATGCAAAATTATTTTACTACTAGAACAACGAAATCTTTTTGTATTTTAAAATCTTCATATGAGGGGCACCTGGATGGCTCAGTGGTGGACCGTCTGCCTTCAGCTCAGGGTGTGATCCTGGGGTCCTGGGATCGAGTCCCAAATTGGGCTCCCCGCACAGGGCCTGCTTCTCCCTCTGCCTATGCCTTTGCCTCTCTCTCTGTGTCTCTCATGAATAAATAAATAAAATCTTTTAACAAATAAATAAAATCTTCATAGGAGAAAACACGCCAAATGCACCAAGCCAAATGCACCAAGTTCTTGGCACTTGCCCTCTGAGCCATTAGCACACACACTCGAGCCCTATCTCAAACAACTACATTCACCTTCTAACATGTCACTTTTCAACACTTTAAATTGTCTAAATTTACCTCAAAAAAAAAAAAAAGACCCATTTTACTGATAAGGAAAATTGTAAAAGCTTTTGGATGCACTTCCATTCCTACTAAGCATGGTTTCTCCACTCTTCCACTGATCTCTTAGCCATGTCCACTGGAAGTGTATCCATGAGCACTTTTACCCAGCTATGTCTCTCCCATTCCTAGCAAATTCTTAGATATGCTTGATAAATATTTTTATCTAATTTGCCTCATCTGTTGTTTTTATTAACAACTAATTTAATATCCTCTCTTCTGTAATATCTGCAGAAGCTAGTATAAGGAAACGTGCAGCCAGCCCAGACCCTCAGGCCTGCGCATCAAGATGGCAGGCTGGCCAAGGGTCCTCTGGGGACAGCAGCGCCAGAAGGAGGATTGGACACGGTGACCCGTCTGCATGAGATGAGGAAAAAAACAACAACAACCAACAACCAGGAGGTCTGTAATACTGATGAACTAATCTGTCACTCACCAGCTCAGGTCTGCAAAAAAGAAAAAAAAAATGTAGTAAACATTTAATGACCATGAGAGGTGGAAATAAGAGTCTTCATTTTTACATGATATGAAAACCCATGGCTCAGAACCTGCTTAACTGTTTAATTTGAGTTGATTTGAAAAATCATCAGAAGGCAAGAATCCACCCTATAGTTCAAAGGGCTAGGAAGCGTGCTACAAATAACTATCAAAAATCCAGTTGATTTCCAAGAATTATATGAATGAACCAAGTTTCTTGATCTCGATATCCTAGGCAGGGAGTTTGTTCTTAAGTACTAGACTGCTTAATTGCTTGCTTGGGGGAGAGAAAATCCTGGGGGAAAGACATTTATGAGTAATATCTGCTCTATGGAGCCAGTACACTCTCCCGAGCTGGATCATGGCCAGCAATACAGAAAAGTCTACTCTTCCCCTCCAGTGGAAGCAAGTGGATATTTGATCTTAGAGATGAATGAAAAACCTAAAGATCATATTTCGTGGGAATCTTTCAGTATTCTGAATGGAAAATATCACTGAAAATTGGTTATTTGCTCCTCTAACCCAAATCCACTTAGGAACAAAACTAAGAAGGAGGAGTTGTGGGGGTGGAGGACAGAAATAATTATCATTCCAATATGTATATGAGGAGGAACACAAACTAACATTTGCATTATCAAATGGGGTTGTTCACACAGGCTAAGTAGGTATAAAAGGATACTGAAATTACCAGCTGCAAACACACACACACACACACACACACACACACACACCAAAAAACCCAACCATTTACTTTCGATTATGATTGAAAGCAGTAAAAATTATTTTCACATTCTCATCATTGTTAGAAGTAGTCATTCGGGTAAATATTTTTATCTGTGCTAAAACAGTTTAAAAGAAATCATTTCAAATACCCATGCCATCTTCTGTTTTATATCTATAGATAGGGGCTCCACTGAGGTTTTCCGACTTTTATGATATGCATATAGGGCAGTAAGCTACTACTTCTCTTTCCTTTTTGCAGACCAGTGTTTCAGTTTCAGAAGGAGTAAGCGTTTTAGTTTGTACATTTTTAATACAGAAAATGTGTACAACCTTCAGAACAACTGCTTTGATAATTTGCTATCTTGCCAAAAGTATCTGGGTTTTTCCAAAAGCAAATAATTTATGACAAATGGAATCTTCAGAAAACATGTGGCTACTTTGGTGCAACTATTTAGAAAGTATCTGTAACAAATCGTTAACATGTATCATTCCGGGACATATTGAGTCTTTAAAAATTAGAGTACATACAAAATACCAAGCTAAGTAATAATAACCACCAATTTTAACTCCTGACAAATTAGATGTTTAAGTCTAGTATCTGTAAAATGCACACCAATTCCCTTCTTTAAAGTACATATTTGAACCTTTTAAAAGTATATGCCTTTGCAATTATTTCCAATAAACAATATTGAATGACAAATTAGAAATCTCTCTCTTGTCATTTTTTTTAAACCAAGTTTCTTTTCCCAACTGAGGAAATATACATGGAAGGAAATCCTATTTCTTATTTGGGACTGAAATACAGTAATTTTGCATAGGATTACTACCATATTATGACATAGGGAAGAGAGAATGTGTTTGCAACCCAAGAAAAGTTTTATTAAACAGGACAAAACTGTTATCAGGAGCTCAAGTTTTATTTATCTATGAAAAGGTCATCTTTTTTAACAGGTTATTTATTTACTATATGCCACGATTATTTTAGCTAAATTTGATATACTTCCTTGCTCATCAGTGAACACTTACACTGAAATGGGTATTCATAATCTATAAAATCAGTCTTTACTTATTTTCTCCTGCCAAATGCATGCCCAGAGACTTCACTTTATATCTGCCTGTATAACAAAAGCCAACTTGGAAGTTTAAAAAAAAATATTGTTCCACCGAAGCAGATATCTACTGCTTTTAGAATAGTGTGAGCCTGTGGAAACATGGTATTATGTATCTGACATTTCCCATCTAAAAATACATTATGAAGCATGCTGGTATTAATAAACCATGTGCCTTCAGAACCCGAAAGTGCTTTGCTATAATTTGGTTGAAAACAGAATAAAATGGTATATTTTCCACCACGCTATTAACATACAGCCAACAAATTCCACATCATCACCCTGGCAGCTTGTCTTGATTGGAAAGTGTGCAAGAAAAAAAAAAAAAACTTTTAGGAGTTTATCAATATTCGTAACCACATTCTGACTGATGACTTAACAGTTCATAAGTAAGCCTAGATAACTTAGAAAAAAATTGGATCAAAACTACATTACCAGGAGAAGCAAAGAAAGACGGAAACCACCTATATTCTCATTTTCCACACCCCACCCCCATCATAGAAAAATCACCCTTCCCTTGCAGCAGGGCAGGATCATTCCTTTCACCTCCTCGGTTATCGGAAGGCAAATGAAAATACAACAATCCCTTCCTCTTCTGATTGAGCTCCCAACGCAAACATTTAAACACAAACATAAAGTCCCGATTTAACAGAGAAAGCGCCAAACAGAAAGAGCAAGACTCACTGACCCATTTGGAAGACAAAGACGACAGAACAGCAAAGCTCTAAAAATCAGCTTGGGAGGCCTCAGAGAGATATTCTTCTGGCATTTCATCACAGCAGCCCCAGACCAGTTCACCTCCCTGGATCCAGGGAGGAGGAACTAAATAGAGCTGTTTATTAAAGCCCTGGTGCTGGATTGCATTAGGAAGCCGAGCAGACCACCTGGACCTTTCAGAATGTGGCAATGTTTAATTTGCTGCCTGCCTCTCTGCAGCAGCCAAGACCACTACTACATTTACCAGGGCTCAATCACACATTATCTGGGTTAGAAGTGAAGGCACGTGTATTGCTGGATTCCGATTTTCCATATGGAGAGGGAGAGGGAGGGAGAGGGAGAGGGAAAAAGAGAGAGAATATAGCCAAAATAAAAAATACGGAACACAACAATTTTAACTACCACCTAGGAAACATGGCACTTTATTCCCCCCTCACACTTTCCTTCAGAGATCACCATCTCGGCAGAAAATAAACTCTGAAACATCAAATCACCAAAACAAAACAAAACAAAACCCACCCCATCCAGACCAAATTAGAAATGAGATTCGCCCTTGGATTTTTGTGGTGGTGGTGGTGGTGGTTTCGATTTTTGCTGTGAAGCCTCGCGTGGAAGTTTGAGGGCTGAGGTTCCCTGGCTCCATTTACTGGGTGCCTTTTGCCTCTCGCACTTGCAGCACTCCGCTGGCAGGCCGCTGAAGATACAGATAGAAAGATGGTACTGTAAATATGAATTATGTGAATCATATGGTGAGACCCTTGTGGAAAAAAAGGGGAGCTGGGAAATGGCTGACTCCATACCTGACCAATTACAGCTTGCATGGTCCCCGTATCCTGCTGGGCTGAGAGATCGCAATCCATCATATGTTGTCTTTGAAAAGGAGAATGGGGCTTTCTGGTATGCATCTGTCAATCAACTTCTGCACTCACAACCATCACCAAAAGCAAGGGGAAAAAAAAGTCAAGCTGCTCCACCAAATAGGATGAAACCGTCATGTGACCTCCGGCAGACACGCACACACACATTCACTACCTCCATAGAGCGTAAGAATTTTCTGTAGATATGAAATGACATTGACAAATATCCAATACCAAGTAAATAAAGTGAGACAAACAGCTATTCACCAAAGACAAAACATTGGCTGTAATCTTCCGCTAAAGGTTTAACAAACCTCTGAGGATTTTTTTTTTAATGCTCTAGAAACCTGTGTTTAAAACAAAACAAAAAAAATCAAAACAAAATTAACTATTTCATGGGATCATTGAGGCTTTGATTTCTACGCCACCACTCAAATTCTTTCCAATTATAAGTCATCCCCGTACTTCTGCGGAGCTGACCCTAATGATTTTATTTTCAGATTCTCTAAATGACCCTTGGACAGGATGCAGTAATCTTTCGCAGTTTTATATAACAGTCACCTTTACGGAAAAGCTTGAAATGTTAACCGTCGCCCAACACAGATACCCTGATATTTGTTGATTGGAAATGGATATATACAATCATTTGTGTAAACTGTGATGACCACTCCAGTATAAAATATTCAGAGCGTGTAAATAGTAGTCACTAAACTTTCCATTTTCTAAAAGGTTAGGAAATTATTTACTTGCAGCTCATCTAAACTGATGTAAGGTGGTGACGAAGATTTCAACTTTTTTTTTTTTTCATCTAATTTAAGCTATTTGATCCCACACACTTTAGGGTAGACGGTTGGGTGGGTCATGGGTCAGCTATTAGAAGGGCCAGGCGAATGGAAGGATGAGCTCTTTAACCCTTTCAGGATTGAGATCACAGCCTGATGTCCTACACAGCCTGACAGATACAGGGCTCTGGCGTCCAAAGCCATTAACTGCTAACTCTTAGTTTTGGTGGCTTTGCGCAGTTAATGACGTTTGCTGTGCCCACTTTTTAAACTGAAGCTCATCAGCTGGCCTGCGCTTTGGGGCTTGTCAAGAAAATTCTGCGGGCGAGCCTTGGGGTGTTACCCCGGGAGCGCTTTCCCAGGTCCAAGAGTACGGGTGAGCCTGGGAGGCAGAGAGGGTGCGCGGGACGGCGGTCTGCATCACCGCATCGCTCCGAGGTTCATTAGAAGGAACTCCAAGGCCAAAAAAAATTTTTTTTTCACCATTTCTAGAGCCCGCTATAGGAGAAAAGAACGGAAAAGGGCTGAAGTCTTCGACTTCTCGTTAAGTTGCCAGTATAAACAGATTCTCACACACACACACACACACACACGCCCTAGTGGGTCCCCAACACAGGGACCCCGTGCACCTGCTGCGTAGCCTCCCGGGAGCCGACGGCTGCGCAGGTCCCCCTCCCGGGATTCAAATGCCCAGCTCGCGCGGCGACCCCAGGCGTCGGTCCCCCTGGGGGCACAGGCCGACGGAGGGGGCTCTGCAGCCACGGGGTGGGGGGGTAGGAGGGGCAGGTGCGGCCGGGCCCCGGACACGGGGGGGGGGGGCGGGGGCGCCAACTTGCCCGAGGCCTGCGCGCTAGCGGGAGGTGTGGGGGGAGAAGATGCGACCGCTGCCCGCGCGGGCGCACCGCGGACAGACGGACAGACGGACAGACGGACGGACGGAGTGGCGGGACCGGGAAAGTTGGGAGGAGGGACGCGCCGGGCGGCCTGCAGCGCGCTCCCCACCCCGCGCCCCTGCGCCCCCGGAGCCCCCCGCGCCCCCCGAGCCCTTGCACCCCCCGCGCCCCCGGAGCCCCCCGCGCCCCCTGCTCCCCCCGCTACCCCCGAGCCCTTGCACCCTCCGCACCCCTGCGACCCCGCGCCCCTGCGGCCCCCCTGCGCCCCCCGCGGAAGCCGGGCCTGCGGCTGGGGCTGGGGCCGGGGTCCAGGCCGGGCCGCCGCCTCCCGGCAGCCTGCCGGCAGCCTCCGCAGCTCGCCCCCCACCCCCCGCCCGGAGATCTTGGGGATCTGCGCTTCGCGGGCGCCTCCCCGGGAGGGGCGTGGAGGGGCAGGTTGCGGGGGGGAGGGGGGGAGGCCGAAGACCCCGGGAAGCTCCGCCCCCCAGAGGCCGGCGCCCGGGTCGGCGCGGGGACCATGGCCTCCCGGTTCCCTGGAGCCTCTGGCCTCCGGGCGTCACAGTCCTGCTGGGCCACAGCCTGGAGCCGGGCCAGGGCAGGCCCCGGGGCGGGCACTCGAGGCTACACCAGCTCCGCCAAGTCCGCCCAACAGCTAGGCAAGGCGGGCGCGATTATTTCCATTTTTCACACGAGACGCACAAGAAGGTAGCTGCTTAAGAGGAGCAGGGTCGTGTTTTGAACTTGCTCTGAATCTGAAGAGGGAGCTTTTCATAGGAAACTCAGGAGTCAGGCAACATTCAGAACAATGGCCAGAATACAGGGACGCAAGGGTTGAGCATCTGCCTTTGGCTCAGGGTGTGACCCCGGGGTCCTGGGATTGAGTCCCGCATCCGGATCCCCAAAGGGAGCCTGCGTCTCCCTCTGCCTGTGCCTCTGCTTCACTCTTTCTCATGAATAAATAAATATGATCTTTTTAAAAAAAAAATGGCTACCATATATAAAGTACAGACTCATTCAACAAATACTTATGGATACTGTACTAGGCCTAGGTACTGTGTGAAGCCCTGGAGGTACAGCAATGCTGACGTAGTTCCTCGAGGCCCTACAGAGGAGCCGTTTGGCCAGATACGTGTGGAATAATCACAGAAATGTAAAATGCTAAACTATTCTTAAAGCTATAGAGGAAAGGAAAAGAGTAACAGAAGAAAAGGAATTGACCTGGGTGCAGGGGGGTATATCTGAGCAAAAGGAAATTAGCAAAACTTCACTGAGTTTTGAGTTTTGCTTGAAATAAACTAGAATGGGAACATGGTAGGAGAAAGGGGGAAAAAGGTTTCAGAGATAAACATTCTCCACAAGAGATGTGCAAAAGGGGTGGGGGAGGTCCACCATTGATGAAAGGAGCTCAGAGGAAGCCTTGTGCCTGTTCCGAGCACGGACAGCAAGGCGGGGGGCAAAGACAAGAGCGCACAGGGTCTCAATCTAAGAGCTAGAACTGTGAAGTCTCACAATAAGCATGTAGTCTCACACTTTGATTTTGAAAGATGTCTCTGGCTATATAGTGAAAAGTCAGTAGTGTGTTGGAGGGTGGGTAATAAAAGTGGATGTGGTGAGCCCATTTAGTTATAGGGCGGTGGGACTGGTGGTGCTGGGAACTGGATGGTTTCAGGACAGGAGGTGTGATGCACAGGACCGGTGGCTGACTGGCAGTGGAACTTGAAAGAGAGGGAGGTGTCCTTCTCATTTGCACCAACATCCCATTAGTGATACCACTCACCAGGCTAGGGGGTCAGGACGAAAGCCAGGCTGAGGAAGGGCAGGAGGGATCAGAATTTTGGTTTGAGGCTTATTTTCACTACAATCCTCAGGGTAAGAATGATAATTTCCCCCTTTTTTGGATGAAAAAAAATTCTAGGAGTCTAAGAGAGAAAACAACTTGGCCATGACCGGAGAGTAGCAGAGAAGGTTCATCTGAGGGAAAATCAAGCTTCTTGACCCTTGGCATTAGATGGCTTGGAAATGAGATGTTGTTGGTTTTGGGGGTTTTCAGTTGATTAAAATCTTCCTACCAGGAAGCCAAGTAAAATTAATGACCTTCTCCTAAGAATCAGTCCTTGTAATGAAAAGTCTCCGGATGGCACAGATTAAGGCACCTCCTTCAGCATGAAAATTTGGTTGGGACCCTAAGCCCCTGCCCAAATAAATTGGAGGGACTGTGTTCTAGGTCTAGAATGGCAATGGGAGGACGGATGTAAAGATAAAAACACAAAGATGGTTTTGAATTATCCAACTAACAACTTATATATTTATGGTGAGTAAAAGCTCCTGATTGGTTTTCTGGGTAACACAGAGACTTGAATAAGACCAACATCCTGACATTCAAAGGTTCATAATCTATTAGGAAACACAAACACAGATAAACGACTTAAATTTGGCATAGACTGCTTTCAAAAAACAAACCGAATATATACAAGAGTTATCTGAGAGGATTATTCTGTTTTCTCTCGTGAAAGATGCTTATATTTTTAGGTACCAGGATATACAGGCTCAAGGTAGGATCTACTGGATCCCGTCCTTACGTTTGACTAGGTGTGGCCTCAGGAAACTGGCAACTTCTCTGCATCCCGAGTTTCTCATCTTATAACTCCTGAGTGCTACTGTCAGAATTCGGAGAGATATATTTTCCAGGAGCTGTTGAGTTATACTTTGTAAGTTACCTGGGAAATGTTCATTATTTTCCCATATGGGAGGAGTCTAGAGGGGCAGGAAAGATGAATTCCGCTGGGGAATGGAAGAAGATGGGTGGTAGGATTTGGGCTGTGATGTAAACAGAGGAATCTTCTATTTAGGGCAAAGGGAAGAGCCTCACAAAAGCTCCTGTTCCTCCATCAGTGTGAGTGGCAGCCTCTTTTAAGATAAGAGCAATCAAAATCCAATGGAGAAGGGCAAGAAGTAGTATCTCTACTAACCTGTACTCTATTACTTCCATAATAGAATTTAGAGAGGAAAATTCATTAAGTGAAATATCTGCCCTTCCTATCACCAAATTGCCATAAAATGGTGCCCTTTCCAGCCCTTTGAGGCTCTCTCTTTGCCTCGCAGCTTAGACCTACATACATGCCCTTTCTCAACAGTTGATGATCTTGAATTTAGGAAGCAACAGGTCGGGATTCCGTCCAGGGTACGAGCATTGGCGCCTTCGTGATGAAGACCCTGCACGGGTCGCACAGCTCAGGAGCCAGCAGGAAGTATTCTCACTCCAAGAATTGGCTCCTTATGCACACTCAACGGTACTGGTGTGGGTTAAGCACTTTCTGAAGCCATCGTGCTTCACGTGGATGCCCGCCTGCTGGAGAAGATTTTCAGACCAAGCAGGGCCCTCCTCCCGGGGTCCGAAGGGGACTTCAAGGTCCTGCTCCAGATGAGAGAGCCCAACTCCGAGGGAGAGGTTGAAATCTTCATCATGGGGTACCCGAAGCGTGCCAAAAGGCTGATTCGCATTTTGGCCACAAAGCCCTGAGGGAAACGCTGTGGAGGCACAACGATGCTCAACCTGGAAACCATGAAGTCTTTTGAAAGAGAGACTGTTCATTCTGGTGATTTCCTCTCCACCACAGTGATGAGCAGCCTGGATGAAGCCCTGCAGTCCCTGGAAGTAGGTCAGGAGACTGTCCAGGAACCTGTTACCAAAACAGTGTAATTTTTGTGATTAGGACCTCAGTGCAGGGGGGGGGTCGGTTTGGGTCAGGAGCCTCACCCCCAGAGGCCCGGTCTGAACTCTGCCTTTGTTCCTGTGGCTAAGGAGAAACAAGTATCGTCAGTGGTCTACCCACCTTTCTCCTTCATAGATAGTTGTTTAACGACTCAAATGTGAGTTACAATAAAAAATAAACTTTAAAAAACATAGATATATACATAGATATAGATTAGTAGTGTCAAGGAAGGCACTCTTGCTTTTGCATGCTCCAAGATGGGAAAATGCTAAGAATTAACAAATGGTTGGTTCTGCTTTTTCTGTTTCTTTCTTTCTTTTTTTTTTTGGTTCTGCTTTTTCATAGTGTTCTGTAGGAGGTGGGTATGGCTGGGGTCTTTAATGTTCCAGGGAGCTTTTGTCCATAAGGAAGAACTTTACTACTGTTTATTCTTTCACTAATACTAATTTTGAAAAAAAATGTTTGATATTAAACAAACTTTATAACCCCCCCCAAAAAAAAGAAGCAATGGGTCACCACAAATCAGACCAAGTCCCCAACTTCTCAGGATAGGATGCCTTTAATTTCTTAATCATCAAACTACAGGGGTGCCTGGGTGGCTCAATCGGTTAAGCTTCTGTCTTCAGCTCAGGTCATGATCCCAGGGTTCTGGGATTCAGCCCAGCATCTGGCTCCCTGCTCAGTTCATTTTCAGTTCATTTTCTCTCTCTCTCTTTCTCTTTCTCTCCCTCTCTCTCTCTCTTCCTCCCTCCCTCCCTCTCTTTCAAATAAATAAAATCTTTTTAAAAAAATCACAAAACCTCAAAGGATACTGAGAGGCCAATGCTACACAGCAGACCAGGAGAAAGCAGAAGTGTTGATCATCTTTGTTATTCAAGAACCCCTTGCCAACATTTATGGTGAGAAGAGATCACGTAGGATGCCTTTTCCTTCCACAGCCTGGGTGGCTCAGCAGCTAAGCATCTGTCTTTGGTTCAGGTCCTGATCCCAGGGGCTCCCTGCATGGAGCCTGCTTCTCCCTCTGCCTATGTCTCTGTCTCTCTCTCTGTGTCTCTCACGAATACATTTTTTAAAAAGTAAAATAAAATATTAAAAAAAAAAAAAGAAGAAGAAGGGGCAGCCCTGGTGGCGCAGCGGTTTGGTGCCGCCTGCAGCCTGGGGTGTGATCCTGGAGACCTAGGACGTGGGTCGGGCTCCCTGCATGGAGCCTGCTTCTCCCTCTGCCCGTGTCTCTGCCTCTTTCTCATTCTGTGTCTATGAATAAATAAATAAAATCTTTTATTTTATTTTATTTTTTTTAAATAAAATCTTTTTTAAAAAATAAAAAATAAAAAGAAGAAGAAGAAGAGACCATGCAGCTGAGTGCTGCTAGAACTCAAGGACCAAAAGAACAAAAGGTTCAACGAAAGTCGCCAAAAGCAATGAGACTTAGTATTTTTCTGCTCTATCACAACATGTGGGGCTATTTCAATTCTGTACTCCTGTTCTTTTTCTCTGTTAAAATCTATCTTTCTCATGTGTATTGTTTGTTCTTTCCTTCTGGTTTTATTTTCTTGTTTCTCTACTACTCTTTGCTTTTCATTCTTCTGCCTGCTGGTCACTGGAAGATGAAGCTCACCCTTCCTGCAGCTCGTTTGTTTATGTTTTTCCCCAGGTCTCCCACCCCCACCCATTCTTTTTCTGTGTCCTCATGACTTCAGGCTTCTTCCTAAAACATGAATCATGGCAGAGCACTTTCTAGAGCGTGCCCACCACGCCGCCGCCACATGATTTCCAGGCTGATGCGGGAACCAGGTAGCAGGTGGACAGGAGACAGTACAGGGGGCACAGAATAGAGTCAAGACCTCTGGGTGGCTTCACCTCTTAGTCTTCAGTTTGCAACTGTTTGACACGTCTCTTGCCCTCTTTCTTCAAGGTCTGTTCTTTTTTCTGGAATTTCACTTGGTGCCATCTGTTTCTGGAATCATCCTTTGCTTTCTTCCTTTGCACCCCCCTCAATGCCACATTTTTATCTATACTTTCAAGTTTTGCAGATTTTCTCTGGAATGGTCTTTTCAAATGCCATCAGTTTCCTTAAGCAACATTAGATGGCTTTTCCTTCCACAGGCCCAGAGCAGCTGCAGCTACAACTAATCTGTACCCTGGGATCCCCTGTTGTCATTACTTTCACATTTCTAGGGAAATTAGCACAGGAAAAGGACCCAAAGCAGAATGATTTTTTTTTAAAGATTTTATTTATTCACTCAGAAGAGACAGAGAGAGGCAGAGACACAGGCAGAGGGAGAAGCAGGCTCCATGCAGGGAACTCAATGCGGGACTCAATCCCGGGACCCCAGGATCATGACCTGAGCCAAAGGCAGACGCTCAACCGCTGAACCACCCAGGAGCACTGAATGATTATTTTTAAAAGAGAGGAGTGGGAGGAGGGAAATTCCGACAGGCCAACACCCAGGATACAGGTTGGGGAGTGGCTTGGTGATGCCCAGCCGGTGTTACTGACCGTGTGCACCTGTTCCGTAGTTTTCATCTACCACGAGAATTGGGAGCGCTGTTTTCCCCCTGAGAGACAGGGAGAGGATTTCACCTTTCAAATGACTGAGAGTCCAAGAACCTGTTGACTTGGGCCAAGGACAGCCTGTGAACATACTCCTGCATTATCAGACCTCAGACTTCGACATCTTTTCTACCAGGAGACTGGAAACAGAAAAAGCCAGCCTAAGTAGCCAATTCTCCCTTCATTTCCATTTGCTCCTTTCATGAAGTGCTTTGGTGATGGTGATACATTTTGTTCTTCCAGAATGTATTTCTTCTGTCTGCACATCCATGGAAAAGGGCTTTGAAATGCTCCTGGGTTTCACTGTACTAGCCTCAGTGCTGGTGCTCCAGCCCAAATGCTAACACATAACTTCTCATGAAAATTCTCCACGGTGGTACAAACCCATCCTCTGTCTCCTTACTGTACACTGGGGAGACTTTTCCCTCTTTATTTCATGGCAATAGCTCTACATGCCTGAAAAAGCTAAATACCACTGTCTTTTTACTCTTCATATCAATAGGTTGACAGCACTTCCACCTAAATGTGTTCCAGTCTTTTAAAGACAAGCATTTCTTAATGAGTGTCTGCAACAAACCAGGTTCTCTTAATGAAGAGAACGTCCCAACTCAAAGCTCCAACTTTGGAACATTAATTCCTCTCCTTGTTTTTTCCTGTCCTCATCATTATCATCAATAATCCTAACAATAATAACTGAAAATATAGGTGTGGTTCTCAAGGTTTAGTTGAATTTGAGGACTCCTAATGGTCCCTGAGACCCCTTTAGGGGGTCCTTGAGGTCAGAACTTGTTCAAAATAATGTTAAAATGAGATTTTCCTTTTTTCCACTCTCAGTTTCTATGGAGAGTACAATAGACTTTCCTAAAGCTTCCTAACAATGTGATTTCAAAGCAGATTGGATGCATAAGCAGGTCTGGTTCCAAGTATCTTCTAGTAAGTCAGACACTACCAAGATTTGCAAAAAAATGTAAAACAATGTCATTTTTCTAATTAATTATTTTGTTTTGGGGAAAACATGGTTATTTTTCATTTAAAAATTATTATTATGGGGATCCCTGGGTGGCGCAGCAGTTTAGCGCCTGTCTTTGGCCCAGGGCGCGATCCTGGAGACCCGGGATCGAATCCCACATCGGGCTCCCGGTGCATGGAGCCTGCTTCTCCCTCTGCCTGTGTCTCTGCCTCTCTCTCTCTCTCTCTCTCTCTCTGTGACTATCATAAATAAATAAAAATTTTAAAAAATTATTATTATGTAATTACTTTAAATGACTTCATAAATATTATTAAATTTTCTTGGTTTTAATTTCTATGTAGTAAGTATTGATAAGTTTAACCCACAACACAAAAGCATTTCGGGGTGCTAAATAATTTTATAATTGTGTAAAGAGATCCTAAGGCCAAGAAGTTTGAGAATTGCAGACATACTGTTTACTACATGCCACCTAATATCCTAAGCATTTCATATACACATATACATACATATATACATCTATATCTATATGTCTACATCTCATCTTTGCATAGGCCCCAGGAGGCAGATTTTTTTTAATCTTGATTTTACAAATGAGGACAAATTGCAGTATCTTGACTTTTTTGAATGCAAAGAGATGAGCCCACCCCAAACAATCTTTTTATATATGGGTAAACTGAGATATGCAATACCTCCTGGATGGGAGTGTCATAAAAATCAGTAGAGTCTTTAGAAGTTTTATACCGAATCGAATGTGCGATCAGTTTCAAACTTATGATCAGTAATTCAAGAGTGTCCCTAAGTGACCGCCACATGCTCCAAAGTACAGCCCAAAAGAGCCAAACCATCTGGTTCCTCTGCCATCTCTGACACTAGCACCTTTAGGACATTGTGCCTGAACAAAGGTGTTGGACTTTTAACACCGTTTCCAGTGACAACATTTTGTATCTGCCAAATCCCCAAGTCAAAGAGACAAATCCACGTAGAACATAAAAAATACAGTCTATGATTCTTAGACATCCCATTTGATTATATGCTATAGTTGAATGAAGTACTGGACCAAAAAAAAAAAAAGAAAAGTGACACTCATGAAACAGAGCCTAACGTGTCTAATTGCATAATGATCTGGCCACACTATTCCAAATCCTAAAAGCATTATCCTTTTAGGGAGGGAATTTCATTTCCGGGGAATATTTGATTAACCGCTTAGCCAGGAATGTCTAAGGGCAAAGTAGAAGAAGACCATGGGACAAAGACATAGCTAAATAAAGTTAAATTAGATATCAGGAAGAACAGAAAGGAAGGATGAAGAGCCTGAGAGCATGGGAGTGGGTGAGAAACTCCCCACCAAACCCCATGAGGTGCATCAGAGCCTCTTGCAAATAAGAACAGCTAACACCCAATAGTTTTTTTTGTTCAATAGTTTTAAGTATGTCGTTGCCACTCTTGTTTTTCCCTGTGCTGCCTATACTCTGACTCCCAAACCTGCAGCAAACCCTGCCACACACATACAAACTCCTGCATGAGAGAGTTTTTATCGGGAGAAGGAAGAGCTTAATGCCACATCTGAGTCAGTAGCAACAAGCAGACATTAGAGATGTGAGACACAATGAGTTCAGGTGGAGCCTGAATGAGTGACTGACTGTAAGCCACTATCTATTTTCATGTCAGAAATGCAGAACTAGACTCCAACTTGCTTGAATAACAAAAGGAATTTGCTGGCTCACAAACCTGGAAAGTACAAAGGGGGTCAGCTTCAGATCTGGCTTGATCGAATGGTTTATAATGTTGATAGAGCTACATCTTTCCATTAAGTCTCTTGACCCCCATTTCAATCTGAGCGTTGGTTTGGCTCACACTGGCTTCAGGAGGACAAACGGCTCTAACAGCTCCAGCCCTCACACTGCACCGTTAGCCATATCATCTGGAACAGGAGAGAGGTCATTTGCTTCAGATACCCAAACAAAAGACCAGAGATTCTCCATGATTAGACCAGACTAGGTTACACACCCAACCCTCCATGGCAAAACACACTGCCTGGCTTAGCCTACAAGATATGACCCACTGTGGTGATCTTCCACTGGAGACAGAATCAGTGGCCCTGAACACAGATGAATCTATAAACACCAATTAAGAGTTGTAGGAAAAAGAGAATTAGTGCTGGATAGAAAGAGGGGCAAAACAAAAAAGTCTACTACAGCAGCCCCTGAAAATTCACAGCTATTTCATGAATCCCTGAGAAATGCATGATAAAGGAGGTTTGCATCCGTTTTGTCTACATGGCAAAGGACAGGCTGACATCAGCTGACCTGATGGTTGTATGGAGTTTTATTTTTTTTCCAAGACTTATTTATTTGAGAGAAAGAGCACACCACACACAGTGGCAGAGACAGACAAAATTGATGGTGAGCATGGAGCCCAACAAGGGGCTTGACCCCAGGCTGGTGAGATCACAACCTGAGCTGAAATCAAGAGCACCCCCCTTAACCGAATGACCCACCCAGGCACCCTGGTTGTATAGAGTTTTAATTCATAAATGTCTGTCCCAGTGCCTGGAATAATGGGATGCTCTTACAACTTGCAAATTGTAATTTCCATTTACACTTTCTTTCTTCTTTCCTCCTACAGAATATAATGCATATGCCTTGGACTTTTGGTGACAGCATTGATTTTTGGAAACACTGTTCCTAAATGAGAAAGAACACTTGTAGGCCATAAAACAACATAAAAAGGATGGGTGGTCATCTTGGCATAACGAAGAAGGAAGGTAGTTGTGTTTATTGCCACATGCAGAAATTTGAGGACATAAATAGAAATGAGAAGCACATCAATAAAACATTGCAAAGTGCTTGTTTCGTTTCACACATCCCATTAGTGAATGAATTCACATTTGCAGATGCTGTTGGTGGAGACACGACGGAGCCAGCAATGGTGGGATCTACTAGAAGAAGGGATGCTGGTAGCAAGAAACAGTCCAACAAAGGTTAGCCTTTGGCTGGGCCTAGTGTGAAGAAGAAAGTTGATCCGGCAATAAGATGAGACTGTAGCTTAAAACACAAAAATCACACTGAAAGGGGCAGATTATTCTGAAGGCAACAAAACAAATTGATAGGTCTTATCAAATACTCATTGAATTGGCCATTTTCTTGAGTTGTTTCTAGAAGCATCAGCAAAACCCAAGTAGTCAAAAAAGTAGCATTTTGATCTACTTTCATCTGTATTGTTTACCCACCAGTAGATGACCCTCCTAGCACTTATCCCTTGAGCTGCTCATCTGCAGAATTCTTTGGTTCTATCATTCCTTTAATCCCACAGGGACCCCAAGCCACTGACCTTTATTGTCCTTGACATCATTTTCTCCTTAAAAAGTTTAAATTTCAAAAAAAAAAGTTTAAATTTCCTGGTTCATAATTACCATCATTTTCTTCTTGGAAGGAAAGGACTGAGTGTTAGTCCTGAGTTCTAAGTGTTCTCTAGCCTCAGGGACAGAGAATTTGACTAGTAGTTGAATCTACTTGTGACTTTAAAACAAGGCATTGTTAGGAGTTCACCTTATATCAGATGGAAGAATGAAAGTCTGGTTGATGACTAGGCAAAGGACTATGATCTTGGGAGCTATAAACTGGAAACTTGCTCCTGAGGGGGCTTCGTGGCCAGCTAGGTATAAAAACAGGAGAGATCCTGGGCACGGGCTTCACTGAGCTGATGCCATCTGATGACTAGGTCCCTCCCAAGTACAGGATGACTGGGAAATCATGGTGCTCATAGAGGAGTCACACACGTCTTCTGTGCTGTCACTCTGCATGTTGTGTTGCCCAGCACTCGTTCTTTCTTAAATCCAAGTGAAGCCTATTGTGTTTCATGGCTTTGACTGACCATCTGAACCCGAGTCCCACTGCTGGTGAGCAGAGAGGCCATGGCAATGAGTGCAATCTCGCCTCCCCTTCACCAGTCACGCCAACAACAGAACCCAGCCCACGTTAAATATAATGCTTGCTGTACTCTCATCTTGCACACACGCAGAAGAGTATAGCTGTAAGACACAGAATCATGCCCACTAGTCTAACTTCACACTCATTTATCTTACAGGGGCCTTTGGTGCTGCGTGCAGTTCAATTCCATTTTCCTGGTCAAGTTTCTTTTCACTTTCCAAGCGACAATTCCACATTTCCTCCTCCCTCCTTAAACCTGCAGCAATTCTGGGCCCCGTCTTCCTCTACGTGACTACCTTCCTTTTGCTTTCTTTCTTTCTTTTTTTTTTTTTAAAGATTTTTATTTTTATTTATTTTTTTTTATTTGAGACAGAGACTGAGAGAGAGAGGCAGAGACACAGGCAGAGGAAGAAGCAGGCTCCATGCAGGAAGCCCGATGTGGGACTCGATCCTGGCACTCCTGGATCACTCCCTGAGCCAAAGGCAGACGCTCAACCGCTGAGCCACCCAGGTGTCCCCTTCCTTCTGCTTTCACCAAAGTCATGGAAGCAGGGAACATCCATCCACTGCTGCAACCCAAACAGCCAATCTGTGTGTGTTTCTACCAAATGCTCTCCCTTCCACCATGCTGCAATGGTTGATGTGTCCTTGCTTCTGAGTAAGAACCCTGCTGCTTGTGGACAAGATCTCATTCCCTCTCAATGATCCTCACAGTTTTCTCTTCTCTCTCCTGCATCAATAAAACTCCTCTCTCCGGAAGATTATTCCCATTAGCATAAAGAACATACTAGATCATCTCTTAAAGCACCTGCCCCCAGAATCTCTTTCAGGTATCACCTTCATTTCCCTGCTTTGTTTATAGAAAAAGAGTTCAGAATAGTTGTCTCTAGTCCTATCTCCTCCCATTCCCATTAAAGATAAGGGAAATTATACTACTACCGTATGAAAGCTATCCTTTTAAAACTTGATGTAGAAAAGCTAATGAAATCTACCCCAATAAAGCTCCTAGAGCTGGTGAGATTAGAAAGGTTGCTAGATTCAAGAGCAATATCCAAGAATCAGTTGCAATGCTAAATACTAGCAAGAAGCCACCAGAAATTGAAATGAAGAAACAATAGCATTAAAATAGGAAATTCTTGGGATGCTCAGTGGTTGAGCATCTGTCTGCCTTTGGCTCAGGGTGTGATCCTGGGGTCCTGGGATCGAGTCCCGCATCAGGCTCCCCGCAGGGAACCTGCTTCTCCCTCTGCCTATGTCTCTGCCTTTCTGTGTTTCTCATGAATAAATAAATAAAATCTTTTTTAAAAAATAGGAACATTTTTAGGGATAAATATGACAAAAGATGTGAAAGACTTATACCCTGAGGACTATCAAATGTTGCTTGAGAGAAGTTAAAGACCTAAATGAATGAGAGATTTATTATGTTTATAGTTTGGAAGACTCAATATTCTTAAAGGTATCTGTTCTGCCAAAATTGATCTATAGAGTCAATGTAATGACAACCAAAACCATAGCAGACTTTCCTGTGGCAACTAGCAAGCTGATTATAAGACTGGTATGAATGGCAAAAAATCTGGAATAGCCAAAGTCATTTTGAAAGAGAAGAAAATGTTGGAGGACAGGCAAATAGATGAATGGAACAGATTAGACAGACCAGACATAGACTGGCATATACATAAACAACTGAGTTTTTATTAAAATGCAAAAGTGGGACACCTGGTGGCTCAGTGGTTGAGCGTCTGCCTTCGGTTCAGGTCATGACCCTAGGGTCCTGGGATCAAGTCCCACAATTAGACTTCCCCATGGAGCCTGCTTCTCCTTCTGCCTATGTCTCTGCCTCTCTGTGTCTCTCATGAATAAATAAATAAAATCTTTTTTAAAATGCAAAACAATTCAGAAGGTAATCTCAACAAATGGTGCTAAAACAACTGGACAGCCCCATGTTTTAAAAAAATGCATTTTGGGCCATGCCTCACACAATATGCAAAATGTGACTCAAAGTGGATCAGAGACCTAATGTTAGACCAGAAACATAAAACCCCCTGGAGAAATAGAAGAAAAACTGCTGTGATTGCGGGTTAGGCAAAGATGTCTTAATAGGATGCCAAAAACACAGATCAAAAAAAAAAAAAGTTCCAAATGAGAAGCCTGACTTCATCAAAATTAAAAAGGTTACTTTTCAAAAGACACTGAGAATGAAAAGACAACAGAATGGAATAAAATATCAACAAGTCATACATCTGATAAAGCACTTGCATCCAGAATATATGAATCACTCTCGGAACTCAATATAAAACTCAATAATATAAAGGGCAAAAGATTTGACCAGACACTCCACCAAAGAATTCTACAGATGGTAAATAGAGGCATGGAAAGATGTCCATTGTTCGCTAGGGAAATACAACTTGAAGGCACAATAAGATACTGCTATACTCCTAACTAGAATGGCTAGAACCATACCAAGAAGGGCTAAGATGTGGAGAGGAACTGGAACTCCCCTACACTGCTGGCAGGAATGTCAAATGCAACAACCCCTTGATAAAAGTTTGGATATCCTAAAGAGTTAAAAGCAGATCTATCACATGGTGCAGCCTTTCCACTCCTGGGTGTTTTTTCATGAGAAAATGAAAGCATATGTCCATTCTATGACTTGTACACAAATGTTCATAGCCCCTTTATTTGTAGTAACCCCAAACTGAAAATGATCCAAATGTTCATCAATAGATGAACGGACAAATTGTGTATATCCATACAATGGAAGGCTAGGCAGCAATAAAAAAAAGAATTAAACTTTTGATACACATGACAACATGAATGATTCTCAGGATAATCATCATGAGTAGAAGATGCCAGAACTTCCCCAAGAAAGAGTACAAAAAATCATATTGTATGATTCCATTTATATAAAGTTCCAGAAAATGCAAACTAATCTATAGCAACAGAGAGTAGATAAGGGTATAATTGATACACAACAAACTTCCATATATAAAATGTGCTCCTTAACTTTTGACCTGTACATGGAGCAGGGAACAGAATGAGGAAGAGCAAGGAGGAATTAAAAGGATCGCCAGGGAACGTTTGGGGATGACGGATATGTTCACCTTGATTGTGATTGTTCCGTGTTCCGTTGTTCCGTGAATCATGTTTCATATGTCAAACTGTACCAAAGTGTACAGTTTAAATATGGCAGTTTGTTGTGTTTCTATTATACCTCCATATGGCTGTTAAAAAAATAAAACTTCCCCAACTCTAAGATGTTATAGTCACCTTTGGGGATTTATTTAACTATTCAAAACATTCCTAAATTCCTATAATATAGGGGGCATTATGTTAGATGGTGGGAGCCCACTGTGATAAAAATTAAACACACTTTTAAAAAGTGGCCCCCACCCTTAACCCGTTTACAGACACATGATTGGAATCAGATCTTAATGAAATAAACATATAAATAATTATGATAAGTACTATAAAGTAAAACAGACAAGGGGATATTAAAGAATATTGGCCTCTTCTATGATTAATTTTCAAAACTCCATCATGTTGTATAAACATAATTAGCACTATTATTTCGAATGACCTCATGATTGATTGAACTCCATGCTTTCACAGGTTCTTCCATAACACAAATTTCCCATTCATAGATTCCAGACTTTGATTAATCTTGAAGTAGACTGGATTATTTTTCCAAACAGGATTTTCAGGCTATTGCAATTCTGAACTAGTGCATATTTAAAAGTATTATTCTCTGTTGCCTTAATTGTAAATAAATTCCTGGTTGGATAAAGTGTTCTCAGGTTACATTAAATCATCTGCAACCTTAGAGACATTTCTCCATGATTTCCTGCTGTTTAATTTATCAGAGGAAGAAAAATGTTCTAGGTGACCAGCTTCATATGCATAACTACTAGAAAATTTTTAGTTTTTATTCTTCAAATTTAGTGCTTTGCTAAGAGACATCATCATTCTCTTTTGTTAGTTTTATTTAAAAAGCTTCCAGAATACACAAAAGAGTACGATCTATAACTACCATCTGGCCTCAACAGCCAGACTTGTTTTGTTACCTGCTCTTTGCTTTCTTGGGGGAAAATATTCTAAAGGAAATCCATGTCATGTTCTTTTACCCCTAAACATTTCAATGTGAATTTAAAAAAAATATAGGCCATTTTATTACATTATAAAAACCAGTTATATTCCCACTTCATTTAATTACTTAATGTTTAATATTATCTAATATTCAATATTAGGATATTCAGTCTATATTCAAACTTTCAAAATTGACATATTGTCCAAAAATGTCTTTTTACTATTGGTTTGGTTCAAATAAGAGTCATAATATTTGTATTTTCTTATATCTCTAAGTTTCTCATTTTTTATTATAAAACACTTTGTTTTAAAATTTTCTTTCTTTTTTTTTTGCTTTAAATGTTGAAAAAAGTGAGTCTGTTCCATGTTCTGAATTTTGCTGACTATTCTATCCTGATATGATTTAACTTGTTTCTCCCATATTTCCTTTTCTTTTTTAAGGTTTTATTTATTTATTCATGAGAGACACACAGAGGCAGAGATATAGGCAGGGGGAGAAGCAGGCTCTGTGCAGGGAGCCTGATGCAGGACTCGATCCCAGGACCCCGGGGATCATGACCTGAGCCAAAGGCAGATGCTCAACCACTGAGCCCCCCAGGTGCCCCTCTCCTGTATTTCCTATAGACTGGGAGTTGGATCTGGAAGGTTACTGATATTCAGGTTCAAATTTCATCATGGATGGTGCTAGAGTTTCACACTGCATCTTATTAGAAGGCATTTCAAGTCTGTTTGTCTTACTTTTAAGAGTTACTTGGGTTCAGGGGTTCAGGTGCCAAAACCTCATTTCCTCCATTATTAAAATGTCCACTGACATCTCATCTAGCAGTTTTACAGCCCATTAATGAAAATTGGCTGAAGTTGTTATTTTTTTAGAAACTGTAAAATGTTCATTTTTTTTGAATTCTGGAACTCCATCTGCACTTATTAGCAATTTTTGTACAGCCCAAAGCATGCCCCCATCCACTGAAGATATTTGATTCCTCTGAAACACAGTTCATACTGCAAAGGCAGGATATATGCTGTTCTTTTCCTTTTGTTATCAATTTTCAAAATGATTTTGTGCCCTAGTAACCTCCGATATTGTGCAATGAGTTATACTTTCTTTTTTTATCCTTTTTTTAATACCCCTAATAACTCATAGAATTTTATATTTTTAGTGAGTTTTAAACAATTGCAATCATTATTCTCATTGATGCTCAAATTGTCACATCTTTTGCCGTGAAGAGCCCGTCAAGCTGGCTGTATGTACTTTTGACACGATCCATTAGCCTTTGGTAGGCTCCTTGGTTTTTTGTTTTTTGTTTTTTGTGCCAAGATGTTCCAGAATATTCCTGTACATTTCCTACAGCAGCTCTAGGTTCTGTTTAGAAAAGAATAGTATGCAGAAGGACTGATTATACATTGTTTCAGAGGTCAAAACTAGAAAAAAAAATGTTCTAAGGGAGAAAAATCCTGAGTTCACACTGATATTTCTAATTCAAAATTTAATATTAGAGATTTGTCATAACTTAGTTTATACGTTCATCTGTTTGCTTTTATAATAAATATTTTGGTTCAAGATAATATTAATGTAATTATGTGCTTATTTTACTCTAGAATATAAGTAAAATAGTTGAAATGAAACTTATAAAATAAAACTTATTCTTGGTCATTTTATGTCTATCTATATGTCTATTGATTTATGTTTCAGAAACAAGCCATTTTTATGAACATACTCAGTCTTTCATTTATAGGAAGTGAGTATTTTTTTGCTCTATTTATTACCAATTATGTATGACATTTGAACCTTCTTTCTCTGTTATACGTATTTAGCATTTTTAAGTTTTAAGTGTAATCACTTAAATCTATTAGTCCTTTCCATTTCTATGATTTTCTGCAGGGTTGGGTGAGGCCCACGTGGACAACACAGGGCCTTGCTTCCGGAGAGAGCCCCCTTCCTGTTGTCATGGTTACTGTTCGTGTCAGTAGGAGTGGTCTTGTCAGATTTGAGGATAAACAAGCTGCTTTAGTGCCAAACAGTCTGCATTTGGGTATGAGTACCTGGAAAAGCTGGGAGTCCCCATCCACATGAGAGTTTGGGTTTGAATGCAATGTCTCCCATTGGGAACACGCTAGCCGATGCCAACTTGTGGGGATCTGTCCTTGCTGGGCCCACTTCAAACTATAGAAGGAAGCACAGTCACACGTTACAATATCCTATAACAATACATTTTTAGAAAGCTGGTCTGATCAGAAGGAAGGGAAGTGTTTGAGACACAAATAAAAAGAAAGTAGAAAATCAGACTAAGCAATCAGGTTGACAAGACAAAACCAAGAATGAGAGGGTTTTTCTCAAGTTTTTATTTAAATCCCAGTTTAGTTAACATACAGTGCAACATTAGTTTCAGATGTAGAATTTAGTGATTCATCACTTCCATACAACACCCAGTCATCACAAGTGTTCTCCTTAATCCCCATCACCTGTCCAAACCCCTACCCCCCGACTTCTCTGGTATCATTAGTTTCTTCTCTATAGTTAAAAGTCTGTTTCTCGGTTTCTTTCTCTTCCCCTCTCTTTTTGTCCCCCATGTTCTTTGTTTTTTGTTTTGTTTTGTTTTGTTTTGTTTTGTTTTTTAAAGGAATGAGTTTTTTTCTATCTGGTAATGTAGAGGGACTGAGATTTTATTGCCCCTTAAGGACAGGTATTGAGCCCTCTGGGTAATGATAGATATGAAAATGGAATCAAGCCCTTTTATGTAGTTCATTTTTCCAGTTGGTTGAAACCCAAAGCTAGTAGCAACTAGAACTAGTTTGAAGCATGAATTTACTTTTCCCGCTCGTTTACATTATATTATAATGAAAATTCATCCAAAGCTTTGTGATTTACCTGGGTTATCCAATAAAAACAAATGCAAAACTATTCTAGAAGATGCTATCATAATTTTTTTTTTGCATATAGAAATCCCACTGGGGAAAAAAACCCTTAATATTGACCTTCTAACTTAAAAAAAAATAAAAATATATGAGCAAACAACACACCAACAGAAAAAATCAGAAACAACAAACAGGAGAATACACAGGTCGCATTCTTTAGATTAAAAAATGATTAAATGGTGTGTGTGGGGGGGTATGCCTGGATGGTTCAGTTTGTTAAGCAACCGGCTCTTGATTTTGGCTCAGGTTGTGATTTCAGGGCCATAAGATCAAGCCCTGTATCAGGCTCCACACATAGTGTGAAGTCTGCTTAAGATCTTCCTTCTTCTGCCCCTCCCCATCTCTCTCTCTAAAAAAAAAAAAAAAAAAAACCATTAAATGGGTATGATTGTAATCACTAAATGAAAGAAGGTACTAGATCTCAAAGAACGAAGAAATCCAATGGAAAAGAAGAGGGTCACAGAATCAGATCTTCTAGTAATGAAAAACTTCACTCAAAGCTTGAGGGATGAGCTAAATAGCAGAATGTAAGTGCAGACAGTGAAGTGAGGAGTGAGCTCAAACACAAGATGACAATTAAGCGAGAGGGCTTAAGAAATGGGAGCCAAAAGGGGTTCAACATATGTCCAACATGTGAGAAGTGTGGCTGAAAGAATTATATTTTAGGAAAAAGAAAACTGGACTCAGATAGAAGGATCCAAGAATTAATGATAAACCCTCAAAAGGTCCCGAAAACAAACAACAACCACAATTTTTAAAACAATCTAAAACAAGACCATGGATGAATAAATAAGCAAAGACTGTGAGGGAAAGAGTAAGATATCATTAATGGTGGATTAGATATAAAAATAAAGTGGAATTAGAGTACTAAATAACAGCAATTTATAAAATGGGAGAAATGGAAATTGGAGTTAAAATATTGAAAGGTCTTTTATTATTCAGAAGAAAGGTATAAATATTGATCATCTCTGGATATCTCATATGCATGTTAAATTTTTATGGGCGATCCCTAATAAATAGTAATATGACTTCTTAGCCAATAGAGAGATAAAAGTAAATAAAGTATAATCCACTTAATGGAAGGCAAGAACAGAAAAAAATATGAAAGGAATACATTGTGAGCATAAGGCAAAACATTTGATGGTAGAAATAAATGTAGATTGGAAAGTTTTTTTACAAAATAATTGTGGATCAAAGATATGATTATATTGGAAATTATAAAATATTTAGAGTTAACAGTGAGATCACTCACAATGACATCAATGTATGAAATGTAATAAGAATGCAAAATGGATAGCCTTGAATACTGTGGTTAGCAGCTTCTAAATGGTTCCTCTTAATTCCTATATCCTGGTATTTTGACCCTTTTGTAACCCCTCCAGTTGATAGAGAGCTGGACCTAAGACTTGTTTTCAATGAACAGAAATGTAGGAGATGGTTACTTCTATCTTGCTTGCTCTGCTAGCTCTTCTCCCTTGTTCCCTGTTGAAGCTGCCATGTGGTGTGGTGAGCTGCCATGTGAAGAGGCCCATGTAGTAAGAAATTGGGGCAGCCTCCAACCAAGAGCCAGCAAGGAACTGAGCCCTTTGGTGCAACAGCAAGTGAAATAAAATCTGCAAACAACCACTTGGGTGAGCTTGGAAGTAGATCCTTCCCCACTCAACCCTCGAGTTGACCGCAGTCCCACCTGGCACGTTCCCTGAAGCCTCTGGAAAGCTGCAGAGCCTAAGGAACTGGCTAAGCTGAGCCCAGATCCCTGATCCACTGTGCTTGTGAAGCTCCTATAGATTGTTGTCTTAAACTACCAACTTTGGGGATCATTTTTTATGCAGAAACCACATAACTGACACAGAAACACTTGCAGGATGTGACAAAGAAACACTACAAGCTAAGCATCCAACTGAAGAAGATAAAAACGAAAAAAGGAAAAAAGAGAGAGCAAAAAAATAAATTAATTAAAGGAAGGAAAAAATAAAAGTTATCACGGACATTAGGGAGAAGCAACAAAATCCAATAGCTGCAGTTTTACTGTTTGTTTTTCACTTTGTATGTAATGTAATTTCAGACTCAAGAAAGTCACAAAAATATCACAGGGTTTCCATATATCCTTTACCCAATTGGCCTAATGTTAACAACTTACATAACCATAGTAAAATTATTGAAACTGGGACGCCTGTGTGGCTCAGTCATTTAAGCATCTGCTTTTGGCTCAGGTCATGATCTCAGGGTCCTGGGATTGAGTCTCATGTCTGGCTCCCTGTTCAGTGGGGAGTCTGCTTTTCCCTCTCCCTCCGCCTGCCACTCTGCCTACTTGTGCTTCCTCTCGCTGTCAAATAAATAATCTTTAAAAAAAATTATTGAAACCAAGAAATTAACACAATTAATATGATACCATTAACTAATCTGCAGGCTGTCTTTTCTTGCTCCTTATCAAGCTCAGGATTCAATCCAGGTTCTGGGTTGCATTCAGTTCTTTTTCTCCCTGAGTATGTCTCATCTGGGAAAGCTGGTATTCTTTCTTTGTTTTTCATAAACTTGAGAATTTTGAAGAGCTATATTGTAGAACGTCTTCCAATTTGGATTTACCTGATGTTCCTTATATTTAAATATAAGTTACGCATGTTTTGGCAAAAGGTCCACAGAAAGAAACAAAATATGCTGCCTTCATTATGACAGAAGGTGCATGATACCGGTATTGTTCATTACTGATGATGTTAATTTTGACCACCTGGTTAAGGCAGTATCTGCTAGGTTTCTTCAATGGAAGGCTCCATTTTTTTCCTCTTTGTTTTGTTTTGTTGGGTTTTTAAAAAATTTTTATTTATTCATGAGAGACACAGAGAGAGGCAGAGACACAGGCAGAGGGAGAAGCAGGCTCCATGCGGGGAGCCCAATGCAGCACTTGATCCCAGGACCCCAGGATCATCAGGATCATGACCTGAGCCAAAGGCAGATGCTCCACCACTGAACCACCCAGGCATCCCGGTTTCAATAATTTTCCTATGGTTACGTAAATTGTTAACATTAGGCCAACTGGGTAAAGAATATATGGAAACCCTGTGTGATTTTCACAGTCTGTAATTAACACATATCTTGTGGGGAGATACTTTAAGCTTCACAAATATCCCATTTTTTGAATCAAACTTTGACCTATTAATTTTAGCATCTACTAGTGATTCTTGCCTGCAAGTTTATTACTGTGGTGCTTACTGAATGGTGATGGTCTGTTTTATCACCCCTTCATTTGTTAGTCGAAAATCTTCTCTAAGGAAGAGATGCCCCTTTCCTTCCACAAGGAGCTCTTTTGTTGTCTTGACAAAACTAATAAAATGAACAATATTTGGACCATAATGATTATCTCAAAAATGAAAATACACAAGTGAATAATCTTAGGGTGAAAAAATGTGAAGATTATTAGAGATGCAAGACAGATTTTAGAATCATAATGAGTAACGGACAGGTGAGGCTGGGTAGGGAGAGACAGGTGGGGGGAGCTATGTAAGCAGGCTCACAGAAATCCCAAGTGTGGAGAAATGTTATAGACTAGACATTAACCAGAGAGAAGGGAACAGAACAAATCCACCATGTTTGTTCTAAATATAGATGAGATATTTACCAATCCACCTTGTTTGTCTTAAATGTTATGGACAAGATATTTACCAAGTTCCCTGGTCAGCTTTCTATAAAAGACTGACTGTAAAAGCCATCAGTGGCAACCCATGCAGAACCCCTCTCACTCTAGAAAGCTTTTTTCCTTTCTATTCTCACCTTCCCATAATAAACTTTCACTTCACTTCACCCTTTTGTGTCATTGAAATTCATTCTTTGACCCCACAAGAGAAAAACCCTGCAACCCTACAATGATAATTTATAACACTTCATGCCAATGCTTTTGAAAATAATTGAAATGAACAATATAGTGTAAAAATCTTAAGTTATCAAAAAAATTTAAACTCTTAAAAATCAATAGTTTAATATCTACCCAACATAAGTAGGTATCAGACCCAGGCAGTTTTACGCTCCTAACAAATATTCAAGGAATGAATAAAATGTAATTATTATAACTCACTTATAACATGTTACAATCTTGATGACAAGCCTTTACAGGGACTTACAATAAAGGAAAATGATGAGTCAGTCTCACTTAACCAAAGTAACAAAGTTCTAATAATATATTAGGAACCAAATCCGTCAGTTCATTGGAGAAATATGAGGTGATTTACTGTACATTGTATTGTACAGTTAATTTTATCTTGTTTACAAAATAACTTTTGCTAGGACAGCTTCTTAACTTCAAAGTCTCCATCTAGATTGTCCCATTCACTTGGGTTGGTATTTGGGAATACAGATCATCTGGGGCTTATCTCTTTTTCTTATGGTATTAGTACTAGTAATCAAAATATCATAGTGTTTTTTGTGAAATGCAAAGAAGGCTTGCATTCCCAATACGTTGGAAAATCTATTAATGTATTGAATTATATAGGCAGATTAACAGAAAAACCATTTGAACATCTCAATAGGTATAGAAATGGCATTTGATAAAATTTAACAACCATTTATGAATTTTTTTCAAAAAAATTCTCAGATCTAAATATGAAAAGGAAAAAGTTTAAACTTTTAGAAGAAGACGTATGAGATTATTTTATTACACAAGGGAAAAAACAGCATCTCTAGACACAAAATCACAAATCACAAATGGTAAAATTAATGCATTTTAAAATTATAAATTTCTCTCTAACAAAATAAACCATGTTAAACATTAAAAGAAAAGTCATTCTTTTCAAGAAAATATTTGCAATGCCTTTCGCCCATGAAGGATTGATATCCAGAATACATAAAGAACTCTTATAAATCAATAAGAAAAAGCCAATTAACCCAATTTTAAAATATATGAACACTTCATATAAGTGGACTCATGATGGGCTATGAAACCTAAGAAAATTTGTTCAACTACGTAGCAATCAGTGACTGCAAATTAAAATCACTCTGAGTTACCATTTCATGCTATAAATTATCAAGTGTTTGGCAAGGACAGGAGGAAATTAGAACTATTTACATTCTGATAAGAAACATAATTTAGAAAAAAAACTGACAATACCTCATCAAGTCAAAGTTGTACATAGTTTTGATCCTCTTTTAGGAATCTACACTAGATGAGATTTTGCATCTATATGAGCTTAAGGAGACATAAAGGGATGTTTATTTCAGAGCTATTTGTAATAACAAAAGGTAATTAAAGAAAATCCTAAAATCAATAGGAGAACACATAAGCTGAGGTTTATTCATGCAATGAAATGCTAGACAAATATTTGACTGAAACAGAGCAACGGGAAAAAAAACTTTTTAAATGTAGTATTTAGAAATACAGCTTACAGATTACAATAGTAATATGTAATATATATATAATGATATGGGTTGTGTGAATTCCAAAAGCATAAAATAACGTTATTCCTTATTTATTATGATCACATATATTCATAGTAAAGGTATAAAGGAAACAGACCAAATTAGAGTGTGATTATGTTTGGGGATGGAAGGATTAGAAAGAAAAGGGAGTTAGTTTTAGCTGTATTTATCCTGTTATACTTCTTTTACTGTAAAAGATATTTGAAACAAAAATGCAATGAATTTTATTTCTCTCTTCAATTTTTTATAGCTCTAATGGTTCCATTTTCACTTCTTACTCTATCACATATTCTTTGATGCTTTCACAGCACTCATGTTCTTAGAAATTTTCTTAAGTTACTATTACAGTATAAAAATGATCTTTTCTAATTCCTCAAAAAAGTACCCTTAATCTGTGGTTGGCAGTCTACATTTTTCTTATTTATTTCTTGCGTTTCTATGTGGGTTCTATGTTGATTTAGCTTTGGTTTTTGTTTCCTCATGTTGGAAAGAGGCCCTGCCATCCACATCCATGCTTTTGTCAAGAATAGTAATGGCTAAGTCCTTCTTGACTCATATTTTTGTATATTTGTACACTGATTGAATCTTTCCCTTTAAAAATGAGTGGTGTGGGAGCTGGATGTTGACAGTTTGGGTTCCTTTGTTTAACCACTTGGGTACTTTTGGGTCTGTGGGGAGAGAGTTGGGACAATGAACATCCATCACCCAGAAACATTATTCCCTTTTTATTCTAAATCTCCTGTGTGGAATATCTGTTTCACTGCATTTTAGCTCTCTCTTTAATGCATTATTTTCTTTCCTCAATAGATAATTTTCAGTAGCTATAAAATTGGCTGTGAGCTTCCTGTTTCCTTTCCAATTCCAGTTCTTCTGTCGGCTACCACTCCCTTAGGAAGTTCATCAAGTAATTGAAAATAAAAATAGCATGTGGCCTCTCAGAATCGTCCCACTGTTCGGTAGAAAATAGTCTCCAAGCTGGATGTTTCTTATTCTTTCACAGTTAATTTTTTTTGGCACATGGTTAGTGTGCTTAATCTTCTATCTTGGGTCTTTCAAATCTAAAATCTTTCTTATATAAGTCTAATACATTTTCCTTCTTATCAGTTTGCTTTATTTTCTTCTGGAAGACAGTGCAATGCCTTGATTAATTCATCGTATCTGATTTCTCACTCATCTTCCCATCTCTTTGTTAGTAGTGATATTTGAAGGTATTTTGAATTCAGATTGTCGTCAGACTTTTATCCAAAATGAAGGGATCCTATTAAAGTAATGTCTACGGCATTTCCACATTCAGCCAATGTATGGTTTTTCTGTGGGAGAAGCAGAGAGATATTCTCAGGAATATAAAATTTTAGGATCTATTTTATTACTATACTCTTGATCAAAAAGTTACCCCCCCAAAAAACAATAAAAATCAAACAAACCAGATTTTAAAATGGTGGGAAGACCTCAACAGACACTTCACCAAAGAAAATATACAGCTGGCAAATAAGCATATGAAAAGATACTCCACATCATTTATGATTAGGAAAATGCAAATTAAAAGAACAATGACACACTACCGCACACCTATGACAATGACCAAAATCCAGAACGCTGCCATCAGCAAATGCTGGTGTGGATGTGTAGCCACAGGAATTCTCATGTATTGCTGGTGGGAATCCAAAATGGAACAGCTACTTTGAAAGACAGCTTGGTGGTTTCTTTCAAAAGCAAGCATGCTCTTCCCATATGATCTGGTGATCTTTCTCCTCGGTATTTACTCAATGTAGTTGAAAACATGTCCACACAAAGCCCTGCACACAGCTGTTTTTTCATAATTGCCAAAACTTGGAAACAACCAAGATGTCCTTCAGTAGATGAATGGATAACCATGTTTATCCAGACAGTGAAATATTGTTTAGTACCCACACCCACTACAAAAAAAAAGAGCTATGAATTTATAAGAAGACATGGAAGAAACTTAAATGCATCTAGTTCAGTGAAAGAAGCCAATCTGGAAAAGCTACATATTGTATGATTCCAAATGCGTGACATTCTCGAAAAGGCAAAGCTATGGAGACAGAAAAAGATCAGTGGTTGCCAGGATCAGGGAGGGAGTGGGATATTAGAATGAATAGATGGAACACAGAGCATTTTGGGGGCAGTGAAAATATTCTGTATGATAAAATAATGATGAGTACATGTCATTTTACATTTGTCTAAACCCAGAGAATGTACCCCCAAGAGTGAACCCCAAAGTGAACTATGGACTCTGGGTGATAATGACATGTCAGTATAGGTTCATCAATTGTTACAAATGTACCCCCTCTGGTGGGGCTTGTTGATAGTGGGGTTGCTAAGCATGGGTGGGGGCAGAAGGTATATAAGAAGTCTCTGTACCTCCCTTCCTCTCAGTTTTGCTTTGAACTTTGAACTGCTCTAAAAAATTAAGTCTTACACACACCACTAAGTGACCTAAATAAATATTTTTAATCAGTAAAAGTAACCAAGGTAAGGAATTCAAGTATTGGCACTAAGAGATCCAAAGGAAGAGACAGAGAACGATGAAACCTGTAGAATGTGAAGTATTGGCTAAGTACATGGTGGGTGAGTAAATAGTCATATTTTACCAGCTAATGCTAGACTTCTCCTAAAGTAGATACTTTTGTTTACAACCATCTCTTAGTAAGCATGCCGAGATAGCAAGTAAATATAATTATAAAATGTGTATCTCAGGTCAATTTACTGAGTCTTTCTCTACAGTTTCTCACTTGCACAATGGGGACGATTGGTCCCACCTCACAGAGTTGCAAGCGTGGTGAGTGACGATCTATATAATGCAGCAAAGTACACAGTTAATAATATTATTATTCTTTGAGTGAGGGACACCTGGGTGGCTCAGTGGTTGAGTGTCTGCCTTCAGCTCAGGGTGTGACCTCGGGGTTCCAGGATCAAGTCCCACATTGGGCTCCTGCATGGAGCCTGCTTCTCCCTCTCCCTATATCTCTGTCTCTCATGAATAAATAAGTAGAATCTTTTTAAAAAGAGATAGATTACATAATAAATAAGCATAAGGTGGATCTAAAAACCTTTGCTTATTCTCCCCCAAAAATGTGGGCTTGGGAAAAGAGAGAAAGCAAAACACACTAAGCACATCCTCCGAAGCCAATAGGTACTATTTCATGCTCTGCATTAATATAGAAACTTAAGTTTATTCCCACAAGACAAGACATCAGACTTGTCCACTGTTGTAATGACATCCTGGTGACAGTGTGGAGAGCTAGAAAAATCAGGAACCCTAGATACCTTGATGACACATCAACATACTGAAAGATGTGGGTAAATCTCAGAGTCTCAGGACTCTGTCTCTGATGTTTCTGAGGGTTCAAGTGTTTTGGGACTTGTCAGGATACTTCTCCCAATGTTAGCAACAAATCATGCAACTTTCATCTCCTACCCATAAGAAGAGTCAGAAAACTGTATGGGATTCTTTCAATGTTAGATACTGATTTTAAGGTGCTATGCTTTGACCCCTTAACCAGGGAATCTGAAAAGTCACTCATTAAGAATAGAGCCCTTAACAGAGAAGATTCTATAGCTGTGCCTACAGCAGTGCGCATGGCCATTCCAACTGGGTACTCTTCTGATGGACCCTAACTGATATAGTCATAATAATAAAGGTCTGATAACAGACGATGCCAGCAATTATGGTTTGCAACTATTTTAGGAAAAGAAGAGAAAGGGATCCCCAGCTATACAGCAAAAAAGAAAACTAAGTTTGAAACCTGTTGCTTCCAGGGACAAGACTAGAAAGACACGGCTGTTTTCCATTTTTATTTTTTTCCTTTTATTACTATTTGACTTGTTAACTATGAACCTATATTACTGTGATTAAAATTGAAATTAATTTGAAAAACTATTCATTTTCATCATTAAATTAAAACAAAATAAAAACATCTCATTTTCAAAATTAATCTCATCCTTGTCTTCAAATCTAAACGTTCGGCAGAAAAATTTGGGAAATTAAAATCTCTTTCTCTCTCTTTTCCTATCAGTTTTTTTGGTCAGCTTTATTTATTGCAACATTTTACTTAATCTTTCTTTTTTCTGCTGATGACATTACTTAAATCCATTGTTGTGTAACACATGCTTTCTGGGCTATGTCTGTTTCCCTATTGAATTTTTAAGGAAACAGTATGTCCATTAAGTTAAAGCTCTGATCTTATCACAGAAAGTACCTGCAGTCTCTGTGAAATCTAGGTGGCATGTGCAATGTGGACAGTAGATTCATCGTTGCTGTTTGAAGGACCCACGAAACAAACATTGTTTAAAACTTAAGAGAAAAACAAAAAAAAATACACTTTGATGGATATTTAGATTTTGCAAAGAATTATGGAATTACATACTCACTCACAAAAGTTCGTCATTCAGTGGGTTTCCTAAAACCAAAATCCATCCTTTCTATACAGCACCATCTGTAATCAATGTTGGCATCGTTGCTGCTACCAGTCGGCTAAATGATGGGCAGCTAATGATGGGCTTTCCAACACACCAGCACTTAAATTCCCTCCAGATGAAGAGTTCTGTCTGGCTAGGGTTCAGAAAGTTCTTGATGAGATGTGCTGCTTTTTCATTAAAACAATGGAAAGATTTCAAATAACTTCAGAACTTTACTACAGTCCTGTTTTTAGTCTGGTGAAATTTCTATAACGTAGTGATGTGACTCCTCAGGTATGGTCAATTATCTATTAAAAATAAGCAGGGTGGGGGATCCCTGGGTGGCTCAGCGGTTTAGTGCCTGCCTTTGGCCCAGGGGCGATCCTGGAGTCCCGGGGATCGAGTCCCACATTGAGCTCCCAGCATGGAGCCTGCTTCTCCCTCCTCCTGTGTCTCTCTCTCTCTCTCTGTCTCTCTCTATATATCATGAATAAATAAATAAATCTTTAAAAATACATTTAAAATAAGCAGGGTGTTTTGTTTTTGTTTTAAAGAGAATAGAAGACTTTCCTTGGAGTTAGGGAAAAAGCAAGAACAAAAATCACTCAGTGTGCAGGGTCAGGTCATCCTGTACAATAGCTCAGGCTGTGGACTGTACAATTCCAGAGAGTGTTATTCACATAGACCATGATGAGAATGGTACTCTCAGACTGGCACAGTACAGTGGCCAAGGAAACTTGTCTATCTCAAGGAAAGACAATTTTACTGTAATTATGAACAGAGTATAATTTTAATACTTTATTTTCCTGATTAAAACAACACTCTTTTAAATAAAATTTAGCATCTCCAGGAAAGCATAACCAAGGGAATATAAATCACCAGATATATATCACAAATGTAGCTATTAGAATTGCATTAATTTGCAAATCATTGATGTCTTCAATATATGAAGTCATCCAAGCTCCCCATTTTATTCTTTTTCTTTTCTTCTTCTTCTTTTTTTTTTTTTTTTTTTTTTTTTTTTAGAGAAAGCATATCTGCAAGGTGGGGGAGGGCATGCAGGGAGGGGCAGAAAGAAAGGGAGAGAGAATCTTAGGCAGGCTCCACTGTGTATGAGTATCTGAAGGTTAATATTTCCTGCCTAAGAAAATACACGCACCTTTGAGTATCCTGCAGCCTTCACGTTAGGCATGGTAAATAGAGAAGATTGAAAATCCTCAGAAAATATTAAATAATACTAAATAATATTAAATTAGAAAGAAATGAAATTGGAAAGACCACCCAGCCTAACTCTTCCCAAAGTCAGGTGTGATCTAAGGATGTCTTTTTAAGGATGGTAGCCAGCCAGTACCTTAGGCTGAAACCGACCCACAGATATCAACTAGAACTTAGCTACCCAGTAGAATACCTGATCCTGTAACTTCTCCAACCATGGACTGTTTCATAGAATATACTTGAAATAAATAGCCCAGGGCATAAGCAATTAAATGCCACGGATGCATATTTTTCTTACCAATCTCAGCCATTCTAAACAGCAGAGAGAAATATTTTCATGTGGTATGTAGTGGTTGCGTATTAAAAAGCCAACTATGGACTATCTGCCAGTAGTTACTCTACATGATAAATCCTGAAGGTTTGCTTGACACACACATAAATATCGGCATGACTACCTGAAAGCAACCAACATTTAATGCCAGTCCCTGCCCAAGTTTGTTAGGGCTGCCCTAACAAAGTAACACACACTGGATGATTTAAACAACAGAAATCTATTTTTCTCACAGCTCCAGAGGCCAGAAGTCCAAGATCGAAGCATCAGTGGGGCTGGTTTCTTTTAAGACCTCTCCCTGCAGCTTGCCGACAGGCTGCCTTGTCCTTGTGTCTTCACTTGGTCTTCCCCTGTATGTGTCTGGGTCCTAATCTCCTCTTCTGATAAAAATACCACTCATGGCAGATTGGGACCCTACCCACGTGATCTCATTTACCTTAATTACTACCCTTTCAAGCCCTGTCTTTAAATATAAATCATATTCCCTACAAGGAGTTAATACTTCAACATGTGAGCTTTGGGAGGGAAACAATTCAGCCTGTAACGGTTCCGTACTCAAAAACTTACCCTGCCAAGTGTTAAAATCTCCCTTGCAATCCTCCCTCTTGCTTATTAATCTGCAATCCTATTGGCCTTTTCTTTAATGACTGAGATCTTTTCTGCAACAATTCCCCAAACTGCTCTGCATGGCCATGCTATTTAGAAAAACATCGGCTAAAAATAAGATGATAGACCTGTATCTGTATGTGTAAGTAACCATCCTCAAGGTAAAACAGACCACATAATCCAAGAAAGTGGGAAACATTGTCAGATTGGCTACAAAGACCAAAATCCAGCTCTGTGTTATCTATAAGAAACATAAGCTTCAAAATAAAAACAAAGATAATCCATGCAAATTATAATCAAAAGAAAACTGATGTGTCCACATTAGCACCAGACTAAACATAGTTTAAACACAAAGAGTAAAACCAATCTTTTACAACTGGCACATTTTATAACATCAGAATTGCGACCTTCCATTTCTCAAAATTCACCACTAAAAGAGTGAGGTGGGGGATCCCTGGGTGGCTTAGCGGTTTAGCCCCTGCCTTTGGCCCAGGGCGCCATCCTGGAGTCCCTGGATCAAGTCCCACATCAGGCTCCCAGCATGGAGCCTGCTTCTCCCTCCTCCTGTGTCTCTGCCTCTCTCTCTCCCTATGTCTATCATAAATCAATCAATCAATCAATCAATCAATCTTTAAAAAATAAAAGAGTGAGGTGACAAGCCACAAAACAGAAAAAGATATTTTCAAGACTACAACTGGAAAAGAATTAGAATTTGTAACATATAAATAACTTCTTCAAATCAATGACGAGACAAACCCTTCCATAGGAAATGGGGATATCATTTCAACAAATAATTTATTAAAGACAAAACGCAGGAGAAGATGTTCCTTCACATTAGTAATAAAAAAACATGCATTTTAAATCACGGTTAGATGTCATTTCATTCCCCTCAAATTAGCAAAAAGAAAAACAAAATCTGATCTTTTCAAGTCTTGGCAAGGCTGTAAAGTTCCTGGAAATCTAAAAAGCTGGTGGGAATGTAAATTGATACAATCACTCTGGAAAACAACTTGGCATTATTAAGCCAGGTTAAAAGTAAATATCTACTATGACTCAGCAGTTTCACTCCTACTTAATAACCAGGAGCAGGGGTCGGGAAACCATGCCCTGGTGGCCGAATCCAGCCCAACTCCTGTTTTTGTAAGTAAAATTTTATTGTAATACAAACATGTCCGTGTGTTTACATACTGTCTACGACTGCTTTCACAATATATGGGCAGAGTTGAATGGTCAAGACACAGAGCATGTGGCCCTCAAAATCTAAAATATTTACTCTTCAGCCCTTAACAGAAAAGCTTGCCAACCCCTGACCTAGAGAATTCTTGCATTTGTCCACTAAAAGATATCTATAAGGATATTTAGAGCAGCACAAATTTTAGCAGCAAGAAACTAGAAGAAATGCAGATGTCCACCAAAATAAATTTCATGCAACACAAAGTCATGAGTTAGCTGTAGTCTCACACAACAGCAGGCTGATTATCAGAAGCTTAATGTTGAGTAAAAGAAGCAAGTCGTAGAAAAAATACATGTGATATGCTTCTGTTTACATAAATTTTAGTGCAGCGCCTTATTGCTCAGGTACACAAACAGGTGATAATATTATTAATAAAAGCAAGACAATGATAGGCTCAGAAGTCAAGATAATGGTGAGCCCTGCATGAGGATAAGAAGGGTTGGGGTTGTAAAAGGGTGAGGAGGGGTTCTCACCGTTAAGGTAGGTAATGATTTCCCTCTTAAACTTGGCGGACATAGCTAGTGTTCTTTATATTTTTTTTCTTTACCCCCTATTGTTATGGGCTGAAGTATGTCCCCCAATATCAAGATGTTGAAGTACCAACCCCCAGTGCGACTGTATTTGGAGATAAGACATTTACAGAGATAATTAAGGTTAAATGAGGCCACTAGCTCAGAGCTGGTGTCTTGGTAAAAAGAGGAAGGAGGGCGCTCCCTCTCTCTTGGCACATGCACAGAGGCAAGGCCACATGAGAACACAACAAGAAGGTGGCACTCTACAAGTCAGGAAGGGACTCCTCACTGGAAATCCAATTTGCTGGCACTTAATCATGGACCTCTAGCCTCCAGGACAGTAAGGAAATAAACATCTGTTGTCTGAGCCACATGGTCTTGTGGCATTTTGCAATGGCAGCCCGGGCAGACCAATACAACTATCAACACACTGATAAATGTTTTATCTACTCAATATTTTAAATTGAAATATGGAAGCAAAAAGACCTCTCTGATGGAATAGGTAAGCTATTTTGAATCATAAGTAAAGGTATCATATTACGTACACTATGTCTTTCATGTGATCAAATGTATTGGCATTTACCTTGTGTCAGTTTTGGTATTTGTATCTCTAAAGGATTTTGTCCATTTCATCTAGGTTATCAAATTTCTGGCCTATTCACACTATTTCCTGATTATTCTTTTTCAATTTCTGGCCTATTCACACGATTTCCTGATTATTCTTTTTATATCTGTAGGATCTGTAGTCACATCCCTCTTTCATTCCTGATACTGATCATTTGTCTTTTCTGTCTTCATTCTTTATCAGTCTATTTAGAAATTGATCTGGTTTTGATCCTTTAACATTTTGGTTTCACTGATTTTTTTTTTTAGTGTACCTTCCACTTAATGGAAATTTATCTAATTATCTTTAATTCCCTTTTTCTGCTTATTTTTGGGGTTAATTTGCTCTTCTTCTTGAATTTTTTAAAATGCCAGCTTAGATCATTGACTTTAATCTTCCTTTTTTTCTTTTTTAAGATTTTATTTATTGACTCATGAGAAACAGAGAGACAGAGAGGGGCAGAGACACAGGCGGAGGGAAAAGCAGGCTCCATGCAGGGAGCCCGACATGGGACTCGATCCTGGGTCTCCAGAATCAGGCCCTGGGCTGAAGGCAGTGCTAAACCGCCGAGCCACCCAAGCTGCTCTATTCCTTTTATTCGAATATAGAATTTACAGATATAAAATTTCTAACTGCATTAGGTACATCTCACAAAATTTTACATGTTATGTTTTCATATTCATTAAAAATATTTTCTAATTCCTCTTTTATTTCTTCCTTGACCCATGCACTGTTTGGACTGGGTTGCTTAACTTCCAAGCATTTGAAGATTTTCCCAGGTATCTTTTTCTCCCAGTTCTAATTTAATTTGGTTGTAGTTAAAAAAACATTCCTTGTATGATTTCAATTCTTTAATGTGCTCAGACTTATTTTATGGCCCAGCATATAGTCCGTCATAATGAGCATTCCACATGTGCTGAAAAGTAATAAGGATTTTGCAATTGTTGAATGTCATGTTCTTTGACAATTAGGTTACATTGGTTGATAGTAGTGTTCAAATCTGTTATATCTTGGGGCACCTGAGTGGCTCAATGGTTGAGCATCTGTCTTCGGCTCAGGTAATGATCCTGGGGGTCCTGGGACTGAGTCCCACATCAGGAACAGGGAGCCTGCTTCTCCCTCTACCTCTGTGTGTGTGTCTCATGAATAAACAAAATCTTTTAAAATAAATAAATAAATAAATAAATAAATAAATAAATAAATAAATAAAATAAATAAACATAGAGATGCATATTTTTCTGAGTTTATGGGTTTTCATTTTTTTCAGATAATCATGGCGGAGATCATGACCTGAGCCAAAGGCAGATGCTCAACCACTGAGCCACCCAGCCCCGCGCCCCCCCCCCCATGTTTATTGCAGCATTATTTATAGTAGCCAAGATATAGAAGCAATGTATATGTCCACTGGTGGGTGAATGGATAAAAAGCAGGTGGTACATACATGTAATGGACTATTACTTACCCATAAAAAAGAATGAGATCTTGCCATTTGCAATAACATGGATGGACCTAGAAGTTATTATGCTGTTGTAAATCAGAGAGGGAAATACAAATCTCATGTGGTTTCACTTATCTGTGAGCTCTACAAATCAAAAGAAACAAACAAAAAAACAGAAACAGAAACCCATAAATACAGAGAACAAACTGGTGGTTGCCAGAGGTCCTGATAGAAGATGGACAGAATGAGAGAAGGGGAGTGAGAGGTACAGGCTACTAGTTCTGAAATGAGCAAGTAGAAAGACAAAAGGTACAACACAAGGAATATTAGAATATTAGCCAATGGTACAGCAACTGTGTTGTGTAGTGACAGATGGTAGTTCTTATAGTGGGTAGGAGCACAGCATAACATACAGAGTTGTGGAATCATGGTGTTGTACACCTGAAATTAATGTAACATTGCGTGTCAACTACACTTCCATTTTTAAAAACTAATGCATAAATAAAAATCACTTTGTGCCATGGTTCTTTTGTACTCTGTCAGTAGAGGTCATCTAGATTTGGATATTCTAGAAATGGAATCCATTGTCTCTCTCTTTCTCTTTTTTAAGATTTTATTTATTTACTCATGAGAGACACAGAGACAGAGAGAGAGAGAGAGAGAGGCAGAGACACAGGCAGAGGGAGAAGCAGGCTCCATGCAGGGAGCCTGATGAGGGACTGACCCCGGGACTCCAGGACCATGCCCTGGGCCGAAGGCAGGTGCTAAACCACTGAGCCACCCAGGGATCCCCAAGAAAACTAGAATCCATTCTCGCCAATGCTCAAAAAATAAATACACAATTATAAATTTAGGGAATTGGGGAACTGTTCAGTGAGTCTTCTGTCCTCCAAATACCTCTTTTAAAAAAATTTCCTCTCTGGTTTGACTACAGCAAGTCCTTAAACGGTAATCATCACTAAAAATAGGGCTCTCCCATGCCCCAAAGCCACCTGCCACTTAGATTTCCTAGTTTCATTGCCCAAGTTTGTTTTCCCTTTCCCTAGCAAGAGAAAGGTTACAGAATATTTCCCATGTGAAGCTGTGTCAATGGTCTGCGACCTGAAAAATAACCTAGAATTTTGCCAACACCTCCCAAAGATTGTTCGTTTACTAATTGCACCATCCATTGTAAGGTGAACTTTAAAGATGAAGGTAACAGGAGCTGGTGTTCCAAATCTGACCTCTTGAATTTCCTTTCGGGGAGAGCTACGAAAGAATGACATGATTTCATATGTAATAGACCTCAGATATTTATGTTCTAACACATATATAATTTTCACTTGTGGCACATAATGGCTCTGTGAGAATATGATTATCTTTGGAATCTGTTTCTATGTTTATGATGCAAACCTCAATGTAATATTTCACAAAGTCTCTGCCTTCTCAAGTTTCAAGGGCTGGCTCCTCATTCTCTTGTGCCAGGACTTGATGGAAGTTAATCATTTTTGTGTATCCGTCAGGTTCATGTCATTATATATTTCAATATAAGAACAATAATAAATAATATTTGTGTAGTACTTTATGTTTTGCAATACGCCTTAACATTAAATATTTCATTTGTGTGGTATCTCTTTGATTCCAAGATTTCACATTTCAGCATTTCCAACATGAGAGTGTATCTTTCTTTTTTCTTTCTTTTTTTTTTTTTTTTTTTTTTTTTTGAGAGAGAGAGAGCACAAGCTGAGGGAGGGGCAGATGGAGAGGGAGAAGCAGACTCTCCACTGAGCGTGGGACTTGATCCCAGGACCCTGAGATCATGACCTCAGTTGAAGTCAGACACTTAACTGACTGACCCCACTGGGCCCTGGGCACCCCCAGAGTCCATCTTGTAGTTGATGGTGCTATAGTTCGATTGGCATCTTTTCCCTTAATTGTACATAAAATAATTATGTCTCACAATCAGTGAGATTCCATGAAATATAGTAATTCCAACCAAAATCTTCCATTTGATATTATCATACTAATTTTACTAAGGAGAAACTGATGCTAAAAGGGGTAATGTTTTGACGAAGGTTTATACATAGGTAGTAGGGAATCCTGTGTTTGAAACCTGATTCCTGAACCATTATTAATAGCCGGGGTGCCCATCCAGGGTGGCCAGCTGGTGTGGGAAGGAAAGAGGCCATCAAAGTTGGTCTACACACAGAACCTTAGGTGATGGGCCAGAACGTGAATCATCTTAGCAGCCTCCTCACCTGCACCCTATGCCCCAACACACCCCTTTGTATATCCAACTGTAAACCTTTTTCCTTCCTCTGGTTATTTCACGTCTTTCCATTTTCTTTCTAAAGATCACAACTCAGCAGCCCGGGTGGCTCAGCGGTTTAGCACCGCCTTCAGCCCCAGGCGTGATCCTGGAGACCCAGGATCGAGTCCCAGGTTGGGCTCCCTCCATGGAGCCTGCTTCTCCCTCTGCCTGTGTCTCTGCCTCTCTCTCTCTCTCTCTCTGCCTTCATGAATAAATAAATAAAATCTTAAAAAAAATAAAGATCACAACTCTAACCACTCAGATTTAGTATATTAAACCTTCCTCTATGTTGCAAGTAATACCCATCCCACTCAGTATGCCCAACACCACAGACTCCCCTGGCATTCTGTGGATTATATCACTCCCACCTCAGAAAGCCAAATAAGCCTCTTTTTTAATGTTGCCTGGATGCCAACTGTGTAGTAACAATCTGTGAGTGTACCTATAAAATAAAAACAGATTTTCCAAACAAACAAATGGAGCCTAATGGTTTTTAGACATGTTAAAATCCAAATCAGGTCAATGGAAAGCTCTAAATGATCAGTGACCTTGAGAATCATCACAACAGCTTGGATGGCGAATGGGGAAGATGCAAAGAAATTATTTATGAATAAATTGTAGTCTAAAAGGCAAATGTGGCCTCTTCAGAATTAGAGTCTAAAGTTGAGCCTTCCCACAATATCCACAGCTCTAAGAAGCTCAATGGGAAACATTTTAGAGGAATGTCTATTTTATGATCCTGAAGTCGTCATGTTAAGTTTGGAAGGCTGCTCAGGGTGAATAAAGAGTAAGCTCATTTTGTTAAAGTCAATCGTATCTATCTTTCCGCCAGCAGGAGCTTGAATATGGCCGCAAACTTCTTTTTCTCTGTATCTCTCCAACGCTTAGTCCCATGCCAGACCCATGGTACTGGGAACAATCTATGGGCACAGCAGCTAAGATTTATGTCATGATCTTGCTTTAAACACCAAACCATTCTGGCATCAAAAAATTTTTTGAATGAGAACGTATTTTTAATCATAGAAAGAATATTGCCCCTAAAAAATATTCCTATGTAAGAAAACAATTCATTTTCTCAGTTACATGAGTAAAAATGTCTTGAAACCTCTGTTCATCTGGAGAGAGTCAATATTGGATGAAGCTTTTCTCATTATTCTCCTTCAAGTTCAACTTACTTGGTTATCTAAGACAAAATGCAGCAAATGGGTCAAATAAATATCAAGGGATGCATTCTAGATTTAGATCTTTTGTTGTATACCAGCTTCTAGGTCTAGGTGTCTGTAATCTCCTGAGACTATCCTTAACTTTATATCTGAAATAGTATGGCCCCAACCTTTGCTACATGTATTGAGGGAAGTTCAAACCTTCCCCAAGATTTTAGAGGATTCCCAGGAGGACCTTACAAGTTCATGGTCACCCCCTGCTCTAATGTGTAATCTTCCTGAATTCTCAATTAGTCAGCTGAGTTCAGAGAGAGACCAATATTCATTGGTTAATGCCTGGGCTGCCGTCTTCTCTCTGAACCCCTGTAGTCCATGCTCTACCCCACCTCTCTTCCATCATTCTCTCAAAGGACCAATAACCACAACTGTTCTGTGTAGCAGACATTTTATTGAAGGCTTAGGCTATCAGAAATGAATTACATACAGATAGGTTAGAATTGGCCACAGCATAAAATTGGGTATTAGACGTCACTGTGCTAAGATCTGGGGGTGATCTTTACTGCAGATATTATTTTCTGAGTCCTTCCTCTTCTCCAGACTCCACTTGATTCCCTTCCCTCAGCTATCACATGTCTTCTGCATCTTTGCTTCTCTGATCCTTTCCCACTCAAGCTGGGAGCCTCCTAAAGACTCCCTTCATCCAAGAGGGAAAAAACTCCAGTTACCTTGTCATGCAGAGTCATTCAGTTCTTTTGTTGTTGTTACATTAAAATTTAACTCAATAAATTTTTTGAGGTTTTTGCTGCTTACAGGGCGAGACTGTGTTTAACCATTCATGTACATCACAGGCAATGACCATGGCATTCATCAATCAGGAGGACTCAAATTCAGGGAACTGCAAGTGCCCTACTACACCAGGCTTAATTCTTTATTTTATTTTATTATTTTTTTCATCATGGTAATCTCCATCACCTGTTTCACTCATCCCCTACCCACCCCCCCTCTGGTAACCATCAGTTTGTTCTCGATAGTTAAGAGACTGTTTCTTGGTTTGTCTCTCTTTTTTCCCTTTTGCTCATTCCTTTTGTTTCTTAAATTCCACACATGAGTGAGATCATACGACATTTGTCTTTCTCTGATTGACTTATTTGCTTAGCATAATACTCTCTAGCTCTATCCATGTTGTGCAAATGGCAAGATTTCATTCCTTTTATGGCTGAGTAATATTCCATTGTGTGTGTGTGTATATATATATATATATATATATATATATATATATATATATATATATATATATCTCACATCTTCTTTACCCATTCATCTATCAGTGGATGTTTCGGCTGCTTCCATAATTTGGCTATTGTAAATAATGCCTCAACAAACAGGGATTCATGTATCTCTTTGAATTAGTATTCTTGCATTTTGGGAGTTTAGTATCCAGTGGTGCAATTACTGGATTGTAGGGTAGTTCTATTTTTAATTTTTTAAAGAACTTCTGTACTGTTTTCAACAGTGTCTGCTTCAGTTTGCATTCCCACCAACAGTATAAGAGGGCTCCTTTTTCTCCACATCCTCATCAAGTCAATACCTGTTGTTTCCTGTGTTTTTGATTTTAGCCGTTCTGACAGATGTGAGGTGATACCTCATTACAGTTTTGATTTGCACGTCCCTGATGATGAGTGATGTTGAGCATATTTTCATGTGTCTGTTTGCTATCTGGATGTCTTCTTTGGAGAAATGTCTTTTCATGTCTCTGCCCATTTTTAAATTGGTTTTTCTTTTTTTTTCGGATGTTGAGTTGTGTCAGCTCTTTATATATTTTATACACTATCCCTTTATCAGATATGTCATTTGCAAATATCTTCTCACTCAGTAGGTTGTCTTTTAGTTTTGTTGATTGTTTCCTTTGCTGTGCAAAAACTTTTTATTTTGATGCAGTCCCAACTGTTTGTTTTTTATTTTATTTCCCTTGTCTCAGGAGACAAATCTAGAAAAATGTTTCTACGGCAAATGTCAGAGAAATTACTGCTGGTGCTTTCTTCTAGGATTTTTATGGTTTCTGGTCTCACATTTAGATCTTTAATCCATTTTGAGTTTATTTTTGTGTATGGCAAAAGAAACTGGTCCAGTTCCATTCTTTTGCATGTTGCTGACTAGTTTTCCCAACTCCATCTGTTGAAAACTGTTTTTTTCCCATTGTATAATTCATTGTTCCTTTGTTGAAAATTAACTGAATTGTGGGTTTGTTTCTGGGTTTTCTGTTCTTTTCCACTGATCTATGCGTCTATTTTTATGCCAATACCATACTGTTCTAATTACTACCATTTTGTAACATAACTTGAAATCTGGGATTATGATATCTCTAGTTTTTCTTTTCTTTTTCAAGGGATCTTTTGTAGTTCCATACAAATTTTAGAATTGTTTGTTCCAGTTTTGTGAAAAATGCTGTTGGCATTTTGACAGAGAGTGCATTAAATCTGCAGATTGCCTTGGGTAGCATAGAGATTTTAATATTTGTTTTTCCAACCCATGAACATGGAATGTTCTTCCATTTATTTGCATTGTCTTGATATCTTTCATCAGTGTTCAATAGTTTTCAAAGTACAGGTCTTTCATCTCCTTAGTTAAGTTTATTCCTGGATATTTTATTATTTTTGGTGCATAGAGATTGTTTTCTTACTTTCACTTTTTGCTGTTTCATTATTAGTGTATAGAAATGCAACAGATTTCTGTATGTTGATTTTGTATCCTGAGACTTTATTGAATTCATTTATCAGTTCTAAATTCAGGATTTATTGGCCTCCATCTTAACTTTCTGGGCTATGCCCTACAGGGTTTTAGTGTCAAATAGATGATTTTACCCTACAAAAGGGAAGTTTTTACCTTAAGAAGAATTCTCCATTTATCCTAGGTCAGCCAGCTTAAGCTGTAAAGTAAGGAGATAGGTAGATAGATATTTAGATAGATAGATACATTTAAAATAGCATTTTTCCTTTCCTAGGTAAAGTTGTCATCAAGGATTATATTTAATACAAATTATTGCCAGGGAAGGGGCCAAAAGTCCCTTCTTTCCATGCTTTAATGCTATTTGGAAGAAACTGAAATGGTATTAAAACTGTATATATCTTAAAACCCTGCTTTATAATGTCTATAATTTGCTTAAAAATGCTTCAGTACAGACAGCATGATGTAAAGGGATGTTGCGTGTTAATTTTAACTTATACCCTAGGGGCTGTCACTTATCCTAATCAGGAATTTACACTCAAAGGGGGGTCAGCTAGCATTTAATCAGAAAGGCCACAGCTATGCAGAGACCACAGCTATCTTAATCTTCAATCAAAACTAGACACTTTGCTAATTTACATACTGAGGATTGAAATGGATTTGTGTTGGTCACATTACTGGCTTGATCCTTAGCATAAAAAAATGTTAGAATTGTTTAAATTAGTTAAACAAGTGGCATTTGAGATATGAAAATTCAGTAAATTAGGCATGCTCTTACCTTATACATGCCAGCAAGTCCTCAAGATGGCATCTGGGATAAGATTCCAGGCTCAATTTCAAAAGCTCATGATTGCTGCCAATTATCAGGTAAACTACACCTCTGGATTGTGGCTACAATTGCTTCAAGTGAACCTTCCATTCAAGGTGTTTGCAGATCACCTAAAGTACAGAGAGGTAGGTCTCCATTGAACTCACAGAATGAGTTGTTTGATGGTTTCTGGGCCTGCTTACTAAAACTGTTTATCTAATAAATGTTTGCATGTGTGGCAGAGTGTGTCCTGTGACCTTGTTTTCCTTTAAAACCAGATTGTGAGAGATTAGTTAACTATTCGAGTATCGATATTAGTAGCTACTAATATCTACCAGAAAGAACCAAATAGCTATGCGTGCCCAACTGACTCAGGTGGGTTCAAAACCACAGTTTCACTGCGCCAGGGTGAATATCTGCTCCCACAGCACACTGCACAGGGTAGGACATGTGACATTTTCTCAATATGTGTTGTATGAATGAATAGCAAGGGTATACCATAAATCTCTCAGGAGATAAGAATGCAGAGGAGAAGGGATTACATTGCCTCACTTTGTCGTTTTGGCATATCATGGAGAAATGTGAATATGAATGTGATAGAGGTGAAATCAGACAGGCTGACTAGAATAGGAGGGCCTCCCAAGAAATATCTGAATTAGACACCTGTCACTATGAAAGAGTGATCAAGCCCAAGAAACTTTTACAAAACTAAATTGTTTGAAAAACTAAGGTGAGCACCAGAACTACCAGTTTGTTGATTCAAAATGAGAAATAAAGGTCGTGTGGGCTAAATGTCTGGGATCGAGATGACAGAGAAAAGTCCCATTTAAGACTTCAATAGAAAGACAAGTCAAAATAAGAAAGTTACCAGGTGAACATGGGTGTTAAGTAAATCAACCAACAAATCACATGCTTGACAGCTCTTCATTGACAAGTTCTGATTGTCTTACAAGTCTGCTTAGTTCTGGAAAACTTGTATAATGTTGTCCATTCCCTACATTGTTGAGATATAGGGAAATGCCTGTCCCAAAACCTCGAGAAATATCTATCCCAAAACCAAACCATTCTGACAGACTTCTGCGAAGACAATGCAAATGAGCTTTGATGGACTTACAAAGTTCTTACAAACTCAATCTATACAAATCCTAAATAGCCCATGTCTGTTATACTCATGCATGCCCATGCAGGGAGGCAGGAAGATGCCAACAGTAAATCTTAATTACAAGCAAGTGGGCCGAATCTCACTTATGTCATGGAAACAGGAGATTTGGTGATTAGAGGCTTGGTGTGTCTGGCATTCCAGTATTGTTTTAACCATTGTTAGCCTCTGAACAGAAAAGTTTGTGACTTTTATTTTGAGATTGTACCAAATTGTTCCACTGATCTTAAATGGACTTCAAAAGACATGAGATATTACATTTTCTTCCTAAAGCGGGTGGTATAAAATGCAGAAATTGCCATAATGCAAGAGTTTTCAAAAAACTTTGAGTGTACGTTCTAGTCCAGTGTTTTTGGTAAGGAGACTCATTAATTTTCTTTTCACGATTAAAAAGCCTATTTTATCATCTAATCAAATCTGGTGCTATGCAAGCCATTTCACAAAGAGAATTCCTTGCATTTGGGGTTGACAACTATAAAATCACCTGTAGTCTCATTCCGTGATAAAAGAATGATCCCTTTTTTCAGCACCACCCCACATTTTTCATATGGACAGGTATTCATATAATTATAGTCTAAGAAAGGAATGTATTAAGTCTAAGAAAGAAACGTGTATTGATTGACACGTTTGAGATAAGTAAATCTGTTTTATAATGAGGAGCTAGTCATCTTCTGCTTTGAGACCCCTCACAGGCAGTGTGTGTGTGCGCGTGTGGCCTAACATTGTGCTTAGCTACTCCCCTGCACCACGCCGTGACGTCACTGCAACTGCACCCCTCAGCTGTCCCCTGCTCCCTCACTTGAAACGCACCTCTACCATTGGGCTTCTCTCCTGCGAGTATGGGCAAACTCTGAGCAATGTTTAACTCTCAGCCATTCCCAAGAGTTTCCTTGGATTCTCTCCAGTGTTGAGTGTTAACATTTTCTTAAAGTCTGCTTTCTATCTGTCAAACAAAATATGAGTATTTCATTTTTATTTTAATCCTGCATTTTTAGACACAAAACATGTTAATTTCTTATGCGCTTATCAGCATTTTCGATGTCTCTTTGGTGGATTGATGGTCTTTTCCCTCTTTTTTTCTGGAACTGTTTCTTACCAATTGATATGCGAGCTCTAACATTTAACGCTTCCTGATAGATTTGTTGTTTCCTTTTAAAATGTTTTGGACGCACACAATTTTTATGAAATTTATCGTTTCTCTTTCAATTTTTTTTCATTGTGTTTCTAATCAGGAAGGCTTTCTCCATGCTAAGATTAGTTAAATATATTCACCTGTGTGGTATTTTATTTTTTAAATGTTAGGTATTTCACTTACTTTCACTTGCCATTTATTTTGGTGTATTAGATGTGAGGTAAAGGTGCTATTATTGTCTTTTCAAATAGCTAACATCTTGGACACCATTTGTTGAATATTTCATCCTAACCATATAGCTGTGGTGACTTTTTTCATCAAATAATAAGTAGAATTTATTTTAGGCCCTTTATTCCACTTCACTAATATGTATTTACACAGTTTTAGTTGTTGTAACTTTGTTATATGTTAATAATATATAGTAATATATATGCATACATATATGAATATATATAAAATAAAACACTTTTCAATTTTTATTATTCAGCATTTGCTAATGGTTATTCTAATCCATGCTGAATTTAGGGTTTTATTCCTTTGCTTTGTTCTGACTAGAGAATTGTATTTTGTTATTTATTTAATTACATATTTCTGTTGTCCATACAAAGGAAATATGGGTGGTTGTAAAATTCTAGAGTCACATCTTTTCTCCCTCAGATCCTGCAGATGTTTACTCAATTTTTTCTCAAATTCAGCATTAGAAGAATAAAAAATGAAGACCATTGGGAGTCTGACTGAATTAGTATAGTCTTCCTTTACACCTTCAGACAGAGCGAGAACCTAGTGGCATCTCTGAAGACCAGACTGTAGCTTTTGGTTCCAGGCAGCTCCACAGAGGTCCCACCCCCATTAATGTGTTCACACTAGCTGGTCTGAGCCACCTCGAGAGTTACTTGAGTGAAGAAGCCCTCCATAACCCCACATTGCTGCCTCCAAGGTCAACAGTAAAGGAGGAAACTTAGTGACCTAGTCAGGGCAGGCCAAGGTGTGCTGCAGTAATAAATGACCCCAAAACTCAGAGGCTTCACACTATGTGAATCCATTTCTTGCTCATCCACGTCTCCTGTCTACTAAGAGGACAACTGTCCTCTATGTGAAGGGGATCCAGGCTGCCTTAGTCTTCCTTCACTTTCCTCTCAACCCAAGACCTTCTCCATAGTGAACTCCATGGTGGGCGAGTGTGATCACACTGATAACTAAACACGCTCATGTCACTTCTGCTTACAGGCATAAGTCTCTCCATGTGGCAAGGAGGTGTGGATGTATAATGCTCATGGGTACCTGCAGGGAGAGGAGAATGAGATGGGGGTGAATAAGTAAGCCTTTAAGTACAGCCCTTTTTCTTCTGGCCATGCTGAATTTTACAGCCAACAATGAACTAGAAAGTGGTTCTGATGGAGCTACCCGGTCTTACTGGGTTCCTGTAGATCTCTATCAATTTGCCCTGAAAGTCACAATGGATGATTCTATCAGGCAAGATGGATATTATAAGATTCTTCACTCACAGAATGTCTCTTGGGCAAACTAATTTGGGCTCAAAAAAAGCATATAATTCTTAGTAAAATTTTTCTTTCTAATGGTGCACAACCATGTACACATATGTTTTATCCAACTGAGGGAAGCCCCAAGCTAATAGTCAGCATTAAACTGAAGCCCACAAGGACCTAAATCCTGTGAACTACCAGTTTGGTAGGGAGCCTTCCCTGGTCAAACCCAAAGATAAGACCACAGCTCAGGCTGACACTGGGACTACAATCTTATGAGAGACATTGAGTCAGGGGCACATGAAAACCAGATTCTTGACCATATAATAAACACTCATTGTTTTAAGCCACCAAGTTTCGTGGTAATTTGTTACACTAAAGGACATACCTTTAAAAAAAAGAGAGTATCTAATTATTCATGAGAGACACAGAGAGGTAGAGACATAGGCTGAGGGAGAAGCAGGCTTCCCACTGAGCAGAGAGTCAGATGCCAGACTTGATCCCAGGACGCCGCGATCATGACCTTAGCCAAAGGCAGAGATGCTCAACCACTGAGCCACCCAGGTACCCTTACAGGAAATAACTTAAAAAGATCCATAGTCACACAGGGCATTTCACAAATACATCTCCTTCCATTTCAGCTCCCCAAATCTTTCTTAAAGGTCAAAACAACCCTTCCAGCCATTAAGCTCAGCCACATTCTTCTATTCCCCTGCTTTCATTCTTTCTGCTAGGCTTGTACCTTTGAGCATACAAACAAGGAAGCACACTTGTTCCAAGATCTAAATAAATAAATAAATAAATAAATAAATAAATAAATAAATTTTAAAATAGATCAATGTTTCAACAAATGGTGTTGGGAAAACTGGATACCCACATGCAAAGGAATAAGTTATATTCTTACCTGGTATAATATACAAAAATCAACTCAAAATGGATTAAATAGCCAAATATAAGAGCTAAAACAATACAAATTTTAAGTAAAAAATATTGGAAGAAAAACTTTATGACTTTGGATTTGGCAATTTCTTGTAAATGGCACCAAAAACATAGGCAACAAAAGAAAAGAGAGAGATAAATTTGTAAATTATATTTCTGATAAGGGGTTAATATCCAGAATATATGAAGAACTCCTAGAATTCAGCAACAATTTTAAAAACCTTATTTAAAAAAGGAGCAAAGGGCTTGAATAGACATTCCTCAAAAGAAGACATACACACGGCCAATAAGCACAGGAGAAGATGCTAAGCATCATTAATAGTTAGGTAAATACCAATCAAAATCATAAAGATATAGCACCTCACACCCATCAGGCTGGCTACTATCAAAAAAAAAAAAACAGAAAAATAACAAACATTGATGAGAATGAGGAGAAAAGAAAATACACTCTTGGTGAGAATGTAAAAATGTGCAGCCACAATGGAAAACAGTATGGAGGTTCCTCAGAAAATAAAAAATAGAATTACCATGTGATTCAGCAATTCCACTCCTGGGTATATATTCAACAGAACTGAAAGCAAGGTCTCAAAGAGATATTTATACAGCCATGTTTGCAGCAGCATTATTCACAATAGCCAAAAGGTAGAAGGATAAACAAAATGTGGCATGTATGTACAATGGAGTATTGTTCAGCCTTCAAAAGGAAAGAAATTCTGACACACACAACAAAATAGACGAACTTTGAGGACATTACACTAAGTGAAATAAGCCAGTCACAAGAAAGAAAAATACTGCATAATCCCACTTACATAAAGTACCTCGAGAAGTAAAATTCATAGACATAGAAAGTAGAAAGATGGTTGCCATGAGCTAAGAAAGGGAGAAATGGGAAGTTGTTGTTTAATGGGTACAAAGTTTCAGTTTTGCAAGATGAAAAGAATTCATGAGATTGACTGAACAACACTGTGAACTACCTACTACTGCTCAACTACACCCTTAAGAATGGTTGAATGGGGGATCCCTGTGTGGCGCAGCGGTTTGGCGCCTGCCTTTGGCCCAGGGCGCGATCCTGGAGACCCGGGATCGATTCCCACGTCGGGCTCCCGGTGCATGGAGCCTGCTTCTCCCTCTGCCTGTGTCTCTGCCTCTCTCTCTCTCACTGTGTGCCTATCATAAATAAATAAAAATTAAAAAAAAAAAAAAAAAAAAAGAATGGTTGAATGGTACATTTTGTGTTATGTGTTTTTTACCATAATTAAAAAAAAATTTAGTTGGATATATGGAAGGCAAATAGGGGTGGAGAGAATGGGGGACAGAGGAGAATTGCCTGATTTCAATCACCAAAAACCTCTCTTCCTAAGAGGACACCAGCTTTCTCCAAGTCTAGTGCAGCTGCAAAGCTACCTTTCCAGGATACTTCGGGGAAAATGGGACAGAATGAGTAGCTGTTAGCTAGCCACCATTTTAAGATCTCTCTTTTAAAAAATACACGTATGACATATTACAAAATACTCATGTCTGGTATCACACTGGACCACACAATGCTCCTGTAGAAGGAGTGGGAAATAATGCATATTTCTTTTTAAAGCTTACTGTATGCCAGGACATTTTGATGCTATTCCTTTCCACCTGAGATCTTCTGATTCCAAACCTGGAGATCCACATCGTCCTCTTCCTATTCCTCCCTGCTTATTTTATAGAGCAAACTGTATTTTAGAGCAATAGTACAGGGGCAGGAATATAATTTTAAACATTGCCCTTAGGACAGGCTTAGTGTAAACCTTTCTTTCCTCAGGAGCTGTGTGTGTGCATGAGTGTGTTTGTGCATGTGTGTGTTTGCATGTGTATATCTTTTATCTGCTTCTTATTTGCCCATTGGTGAGGGGGGACTCTCCAACCCTGAGGTTGGAGGGTGGTTGAACCTGATACCAACATTGGATGGAAGAGACAGCAGTTTATTATTTACATATACTCACACTCCAGAGAAGGGAATACCACAGGTGCCACGCTGTGCCACATGGGGTTTGTGCTTAGGAACAGGCTGAACTGTGAGAGGCTGTCTTTGTAGTATCAAGAGGATGAGGTGCCTATGGGAACATGTGATTGGTTCATTTGCATAATTCCCCGTGCTAACAGGGAATTAAGGAATAAGCAGGAACTGTGCTTGGCCCTTTGATAAGGAAAGTTATTTAGGTAAGGTCTTTATCCACAGGAGCCAAGTGATCATTTAAGGCCCCCCAAATTTTACCAGATATCAAGGCAGCACATTACACTGAGCCTTAATTTGAGGCCTTCAACCACTGTGTGTGCGTGTATATATGTGCGGGTGCACATGTGTTGGGAGTGAGGTTGGGAGTGGAGAGTGTTGGGGTAAGGAAGACACTGGAGAGAAGGAGCCAACAAAAACAGAGGGAACATATGTGTCCTTTTCCTCCTCATCCTCAGACCAATGCTCCTCAAACTGTGGTCCACAGACTGGAGCTGGTCTGTAAACCATTTGCCACCCATCTGCAATTGAGATAGGTACAAAAATCCAGAGTAAGTATTTAAACACTTTGATGGCAATTTGACACAAGTCTAACAGTTGCAGGGATGCTCCGTTCTTGTCTTGTGTCAGGGAGTTGAAGAATGAATCTACCACACAAAAGGATCAAGTGAAGTGAAAGTTTATTAAGTGAAAGTGAGAAAAGAAAGAGAAAAGAAAGGAAAGAAAAGAGGCTCTCTAGAATGAGAGGGTCCAGACCCCTTGCCACTGAGGGCTCTTATGGTTCATCTTTTATAAGAAACTGACTAGGGAACCTGGTAAATTTCTTGTCAACATCATGATGGATTTGTGAATATCATGTCTATATTTAGAACAAACATGGTGGACTAGTAGCTATAATAAGGACAAACAAGGTATCTTGTAGATACCATGTCTATTTCTCCATATTGGGATTTCTGTGAGCCTGGTTTGTAGCCCCCTGAGTGACCCTAGTCATGTAACCCCCTACCTAGCCTCCGCTGTCCCTTACTCAGCAGCACATAATTCTAGGCACAGGGACAAAGGATCTGTACCACAATTGACATGGTTTCACACCAAGGAATGTTCAAGCATTTTACCAACCAAGTTGGAAACTGGAGAATGTTGGTCGAGAGGAGTCTTATTTTGTTAATGGTTAATTCTGCTCCAGTGCTCCTATCCCCATTCCAATTAAATATAAAATACACATTTCAAGATTTGATGCCAAACCATAAAGGCTAGAGACAAGCCTTGCCACCCCAGCAGTAAATACTAGGGGAAAGATTTAATGTAACCGGCAGCATATGGCAGTGCTGATGATTTCTCATAAACTACATGGACTAATTTAGAAAGAAAAAAAAAAGAGGCAGAGAAGCCTTCAAGGAAGTAATAACCCAGAGGTAAAAAATATTGATTAGGGAAAAATATTATCTTAATCAAAATATGTCTTTTAGCTAGAAGTTGTTTGGGCTCCAGAAAGAGAAAACAAAGTATGTTTCTAAGATGTACATTTTTCCTTGTGGTTTTTGTTGAATAATGAGCAAGGCCATCAGTCTTTTTGAAGTCTTTGCCGTGTAAATCAAAATAAAGGCTTTAATGATTCTACAGGAAACCTTATTTACTAGTTGGATAAAAAGGAAGCAGTATTAATTATTTTTAAAATATTTCAATATGTACCTGTGACTTTTGGTATTTCTTGATGAGATAGCCAGATAAATTTTACACAGCTTGCCACACACTATATTTTCTTCTAATAAGAGCTTTTGACTTCTGATCTTTTTCATCTGTCTTCAGAGGCAAATGATTCAAAATAACTTGTTTCTATCAGCATTTGTCCGGTATTCAGGCAACTTCTTTTTAATTTCCTTCCCAGTTTAAGCTTGATCTTTTAAACATTACGATCAGACAATATTTGAATATGTCACATGTACTTTTATTTTTAGGGGTTTTATAAATTTGAGCTGAATCTGAATCTAAGTAGGTGAGAGCTACTTCGAATCTTAACACCTCTCCGTTTTTTCCCCCTTAATCTTATAATGTATGGCTGTCCTCCAAATTTTATATACCAAAATGTCTTTATTATTTCCATTCGCCATTTGAACGCCAAGAAGTTTATTCGTGACAGAAACTGTCAGTGGGAACGTCTGATTCCATTCATGGGGGAGCCAAGTCAGAATTCTTAGTTATGTGCTAAAGAGTAACAAGGAAAAGCAAAATTAGAATGTATCTTCTCCACCACTCACTCTGTTTCTATATACACAAAGTAAGCAGTTGATAAATTATCCAATAAATTTTGTCATTATAGCCGAGAAAATTCAGGTGTAATTGATAGATCAATGACCTAGATCCTTCAGGGACCCAATCCCCCAAACCTCAATCCTGCCTCATGTATAAATACTGCCTCTCCCCAAGGTCCCCTTCACTAACCTATGCATTCCCTCCCGTTGCTTCTCAATGTATTTGCAAAACCTTTGTGTGTGTGAGAATTATAGTCTTTACTTTTGCACTGAAAGTAGAGAAAAATAAAACTGAAGATTGTTTGGAATCAAATCTTTTTTTTTCCCCCTTCATCCAAATATGCACTGAGCACCCCCTGTTGGCTGCCTAGCAGCAGGCCGGTTACAAACACTGCCTCCTGGTCGTCAATGCACAAAGGAAGCAGACCAAAAGGGCCATGGTCATTTCAACTCTTGTATCAAAAGCGGGGGAAGGGAAATCACTATTTGCTTAATAGAAAAGGAAAACATTGACAGGGAAGGAAGTTTTATTCTCAAGCTTTTAATAAGGTGTTTCAACGTTAGGAAGGGAAAAATTCTCTTTTCTTTTTTTTAAGCTTAAATCTATATTCACTTTCACTGTTAGATGAGTGCGTTTCTGAAAAGAACAATGAGCAGAAAACCTAACAAATGTATTTGTTTTTGCTCAGGCCACGTCTGGCTTTTTAGGTTCTGCTTTCCTCTATTCCAGGTACATCAAGGGCTAAGAAATCTACCGTAAATCCTAGATTTCCCTCGTATTTTCAAGCAGGACGATGCGGGAGTTGAAGAGAGGAAAAATGTTTAGAAGAATAATACCTAAGCATATACATATATTTTCATTCTGATGTCCTAAGGACTGAGTCAATAAAAATAGATTTCCTTTCTATTTATCATAAATATGCTTCTAGCCCCTTCAAGCTTCCTTCCTAAAATCTGATTTTATTCATCTACAGAAGAGCATAGATTTTCTTTAAAATTCTGTTTCAAAAGAACAATAATGGGTTACTTTTAAACAATAGGTATTTTGACAATCTTGCCGATAGAGTAGCATGAATTTTTCTCCAAAAAAAAAAAATCTCTTCTTTTAAGAAGTTTAAATATTCCTTCTTTTATTGTCAATTACATTTCTCTCTAATTATATATTTTAAATATATGATTAGTGAGTGGCTTGGCAAAAACATTAGATGAAGAATCAAAGAGCCTGACTTTGCCACTTTCTATCCCCAGAACTGTGCTGGCTGTTTAACCTTCCTGAGTTTAAATTTCCTAATTTGAGAAATGGAAGTCATTAATCTGATCAGTAACTCAAAACACATGAGAAGCCAATTACCAGAGATATTGTCAGGTGCTTAACTCTGGATGCCACATGGGCAAGGGACTTAGAGTTGCGTATAGAGCTTCTGCTGCGTCCCAATCACTATAACCATCACTGACTTGACTTACAGGAACTCATAGGAGCTCAGCTCTAGAACTAAACGGACTTATTCCCAATCTCACCTCTGCCATCTTCCATCCAAATAGCCTTGGAGAAAATAGGTAATGTATCTGAAACTGAGTGTCTTTATATGGGCACGTTGAATTGTGTCTTCAAAGTCACATGGAAATGGCAGAGACGGAATTATAATGCAATCATGCCCTGGAGGAACCACAGTCTAGAACGGAATTGGTCACGACTAAAACACTGTAGTGCTCTGAAACTTTGTTCCTTTATTTTTCATTCTACTACTTGAAGGGCCCTGAATGTCATGCTAAAGAGTTTAGACTCTATATTGTCATAAAGGAAAGTTTGTGGAATATTTTGAGTCAGGAGTAAATCACGATCACGATATATTCACCAGGATGTTGAGAAAATTTAAGGAGCATCTATATATGAATGGAATACATTTGTGTAATCATGATTCTATTTATTATAGGTGATCCTGTACAGAAAATACCCACACATTCTCTTATCCTGATGTTGGTTACTATGGGTGCTAAATGGTATTCTTTTAAAACAATTTTTTAAATTTATTTATGCATGAGAGACACACAGAGAGAGAGAGGCAGAGACACAGGTAGAGGGAGAATCAGGCTCCCTGTGGCGAGCCCGATGTGGGACTCGATTCCAGGATCCCGGGATCATGCCCTGAGCTGAAGGCAGACACTCAACCCCTAAGTCACCCAGGGTCCCAGGATGCTAACATGATATCCTATAAGGATAAAGTAAGCCCTCTCCCCTATAGTTGATAGATATTTTCTCCCAGAGGAGGAAACTTTCTAAGTTTAAGTCATAATGGAAAGCATATTCCCAGACAGGAAATTAGAAATTGGGAACTGAGCCTTAATGAGTGGCCAAAGGCAAACACTTCCCGTCTCCAGTCATTTTGTCCTTCGGTTTGAATTCTGAGAAAAACTTGAGAATAATGTGCACATTGATGTGGGGAAAAAATGGCCTCTGCCAAGGAGGCAGCCAGGCCTGGGCAGCCACCCCTTCCCATCTGAAAGTTGTCTCTCTAATGCCAACCTTGGAACATATTGATGTGATGAACTTGCTGCCACATATGGGAAGAGCATGAATCCAGCTAATTCTGTTTTCTTAAAGAGAGACACCCATTCTGGTGTTGCTTTAATGCAAATAGAAACCAACACTGGCACTTATGTTCAATATCTCATCCTTGACAATAAGTAGGAATATGTCACATCTAATATGACATCTAATTTATTGCCAAAATGTGACAGGGTCAGGTTAAAAACTTTGGCTGTAATTCCTAGTGCAGGTAGTTCCTGACTTCTGATTTTTTTTTCCTTTAAAGTTCATTTTGGGAGCCAGGAGGAGGTGAACTGTGCTTATTTTGAAAGGTTGGCATGCAGGGACTCCAGCTTTTCTAAATCCGGGGCATGGGTTCATGAGAGGCTTATGATCCATCAAAATACCTTCTCTGAGCCTATGGAATGAAAAGAATGTAGAAAAACTATTGTTCAGGGAAATGCTTGGCCTGTTCCTCAGATGTGGTCTCTTCTTATTAAATTATTCTGTAATGCAGCCACTCAATTAGAATGCTCTACTTAAAGTTGTGGGTATTTGGGATGCCACATAGCCTTTTCAAAATTGTATGTCTTCCATTTCTGAAAAATTCCTTTTCCTCATGTGTTAGAAAGGTGGTTCACTTCCTCCTGAGGGGCAGCCCCATCCTTCAGGGGAGCCTTTGGGCTCCATTTCTACCATTGTGGCAGGGGGGTGGCTTGTTTTTAATTTCTTGAAACCTGAAGATAGACTCTCCACCCTGGAAGAGGCTCTTAGCTCAAAATGTCTCTCTTCAGTAAGCCTCACTGATAAGAAGCAGAGGGGGGGAAGAAAACCATCACAAAGCCATGGACTTAAGCAGTTTCTTTCAAGCACCACTTAATGGCATGGAGAGGAGCACAGAGATCAGGATTCAGACGTGGGAGCTCGGTGGCTTCTTAATCAAATGCTGCCCAAGGGTTGGCATCCGGGCCTCCGGGTGCTGGGTTGGCGTCAATTATTGGAGTCTGGGGAGGAAGAGAGGAAATAGGAAGGGCAGGCTATTTGTATGAAGAGGAGAAAAGTGAGGCAGTGCTGAGTGAAACTAGTCCAGGAGGAGGCCATCCACTGACAAGGCTATAATTAGGAGCCAGACCCCATGGAAAGCACTTGTCGCACGTGGTACTGGCACCACATGCTTTGGTCAGAGTTTATCAATACAGGTAGGGAACGTGATCTCTCAGAGGCTGTTGCATGCGTGTTTATTCTGGGCTTTTTAAACTCTAATTAATGTCAAATTTCTCCCCTCGGGAGATACAGGAAAACTCCTTTATTGAACTTCACAGGTTGAATGTTGATGGCTAAACCGAAATGAAAAGTATGACTATAAAAAAATAATTTTAAATTATTTTATTTTATTTTAAAAAATAAAAGAAAAGTATGACTATGTAGAGTAGTTTTTGGTTTTGTCTTTAAAGATTTTATTTATTTATTCATGAGAGACACACAGAGAGAGGTAGAGACATGGGCAGAAGGAGAAGCAGGCTCCCTGCAGGGAGCCTGATGTGGGACTTGATCCTGGGACCCTGGGATCATGCTCTGAGCCAAAGGCAGATGCTCAACCACTGAGGCACCCAGGAGTCCCAGTGTAGGGGAGTTTTTGACAAGAAGAAAGAAGAAAGAAAGAAAGAAAGAAAGAAAGAAAGAAAGAAAGAAAGAAAGAAAGAAAGAAGAAAGAAAGAAGAAATAAAGGAAAGAAAGAAAGAAAGAAAGAAAGAAAGAAAGAAAGAGAAAGAAAGAAAGAAAGAAAGAAAGAAAGAAAGAAAGAAAGAAAGAAAGAAAGAAAGGAGAAAGAAAGAAAGAAAGAAAGGAGAAAGAATGAATGAAAGAAAGAAAGAAAGAAAGAAAGAAAGAAAGAAAGAAAGGTGACCAAACGGTAGAATGGAAGAGGCCTTGGGAGGCCACTCAGGAGGATCCCCTCTCCATCAGTCCTTTTGATGGGATCAGTTACATATATTTCTGCACTCCCCCACTCCCCCACCCTGTGAGCAACATGAGGATAGGGAATTCTATATTATTCATCTTTATATTATCAGTGCCTAGCTCTGGGCTTAATTAACATTTGTCCACATTCACAAGAAGCCATGCAACAAAAACGTGTAAAATAGTTTAGTACTGATTGACTGTATTCCTGTTCGGCACAACATGAAATATTCAAGTGTGATGGTGGTAGAGTGGTAATGGTGTGTGTTGGGAGGTGGGAGGCTTGGGGGTCAGGTCAGATTTGTCTTTTTTATTACTTCCTAGCTCTACAGAGATTTCAGGTTGGTAAGAAATCGCTTCATCCATGTTCGTGTGCAACGGGTCTTCTTTTCTTCTCAAATACCTCTCTGTGTCCAGGGCCAATCTCCATTTCAGGGAGCTTTTGTGTATCTAGGTGGGGATTGTCTACACCACATTAGTGGGATTGGTACATAGGGACAGAGAAAGGCGATTTTCCTACCTGACGCCCAGCAGGCCTTATAGTAACTGCTGTGGAAGACAGATTCTCATGAAGCCTCCATGCAAGAACAACTAACAAAACTCCTCAGCACAGGGACTGTGTAGTCCACACCTTAATGGAGCCAACAAGTCCCCCAGTGATTGGTGTTGGCTGCTGTTCATGGGACCACATGCTGGAGCAGAACTGGGTGGCTTTCCCTAGGGCCTCTCCCAGCTTTCTTGCACATTATATGCCTTTCATTTGTCACTCATCTCAGCCTGGAAATTCCTTTCTGGTTTTATAACTAGAAAACTCTTTGTCTTATTCATCACACCTCTTTAATGTTCTCCTGAAGCCAAAGTTTGAAAGTGAAAATCCCAGACTTCGTGTTTCTGGGTTGCCATCCTTTTTCTGAGGAAATGAATAAAGAATGCCAAGCTGGCTGAATGAGGGGAAAAGGCGAGGGCTAGAAGAGCTGGGGACATTGCTGGGTCATAGGACAGGTCTATTTTTAACTCTTTAAGGAACCTCCACACAGTTTTCCAGAGTGGCTGCACCAGTTCACATTCCCACCAACAGTGCAGAGGGTTTCCCTTTCTCCACATCCTCTCCAACATTTGTGGTTTCCTGTCTTGTTAATTTTCCCCATTCTCACTGGTATGAGGTGGTATCTCATTGTGGTTTTGATTTGTATTTCCCTGATGGCCAGTGATGGGAACATTTTCTCATGTGCTTGTTGGCCATGTCTATGTCTTCCTCTGTGAAATTTCTGTTCATGTCTTTTGCCCATTTAATTATTGGATTGTTTGTTTCTTTGCTGTTGACCATTTTCTTCAACGTGGATGGAACTGGAGGCTATTATACTAAGTGAAGTAAGTCAATTGGAGAAGGACAAACATTATATGGTCTCGTTCATTTGGGGAATATAAAAAATAGTGAAAGGAAATAAAGGGGAAAGGAGAGAAAATGAGTGGGAAATATCAGAGAGGGTGATGGAACATGAGAGACTCCTTCCTAACTCTGGGAAATGAACAAGGGGTAGTGAAGGGGAAGTGGGCGAGGGGATGGGGTGACTGGGTGATGGACACTGAGGGGAGCACTTGACGGGATAAGCACTAGGTGTTATGCTATATGGTGGCAAATCAAACTCCAAGAAAAAATATACAAAAAAAAATTTAAAAAAAAGAAGAGCTGGGGACAGAGCAGGCAAGGACATGTGAGTTAATATTGAAACTATTCTTAAAATATATCATCCTGCTGCGTAAGTCACCAAACAGCCCATTTCTCGATGGATGTAGAAGGGAGGTAGAGGGGATCTTTTATGAATATTTCCAATATGGACACGGGTCTGTGGTCTTTGCATTCATATCACAAATATTAAGTCCTCCGTATCCATCTGCTTAACCAAATGATCAAGACTCTTCCACCCAGCAAGTGAGAAAACTCAATTCAAAACAGCTTTAAGAAAAAGGAAACAATATTTTCTCGTATACCTGGGAAATATAAGATAAATTTAGAATTCTTCACAGCTTGATCCAGTCCCTCACAGATTGCTTCCAGGGCACTCTCTCTTGGTCTCTCTCTCTCTCTCTCTCTCTCCATCCCTCAGCAGAGCTTGGCTGTACTATTCAATCAGGCTTTCTCCAAACAAGCAAGATAAAGATGGCTGCTGACAGTCTACACCCACCTCTTCACAGCTTAGCAGCCCCGGAAGAGAGAGGCCATCTTCCACTCTCGTTCTAGCAGAGAAGTTTTGATCAGTGTACATGGGGTTAAACATCCTTACATGGAAAGGTTTTGTGTCCAGGAGGAAATGTGTTATAATATACCCAACTGGGATGCCTGGGTGGCTCAGTGGTTGAGCATCTGCCTTTAGCCCAGGGTGTGATCCTGGAGTCCCAAGACTGAGTCACACATGGAGCTCACTGCAAGGAGCCTGCTTCTCCCTCTGCCTGTTGTTCTGCCTCTCTCTCTCTGTGTTTCTCATGAATAAATAAATAAAATCTTTAAAAAAATATAACGGACCCAATTTAATCACATGCTCATCTCAAAGGCTAAAAATGTGAAGAAGCCACAGTGCTTGAGCTCCACCCAGATCACCTAAACATGGAAGGACAAAAGGATAGGGAAATGTTCCGGAGAGTAAAAAACTAGAGTTATTCCAGTCCACCTTACTTGCCTTGTTTTCTTCTTGTCAAAAATTATAAGGCAGTACTTTTCCATTGCATAATGAAATCAACTTAATGGATAGTAAACAGAGTACTGTAGGATAGCATAGGGTTGGATAGAATAGAAAAATATCAATGATGTCAGTGTGAACCACATATACCAAGGATAAATATTATTCATGGAAATTTTGTTTCAGTTGAGTGTGTGTATGTGTGTGTGGTGTGTGTGTGTGTGTGTGTGTATTCTCTTCTCTTGACATATATGTAAGATGAGTTTCTCACTGCGAGTTGCAGTAGGTCAAACAAAACAAATAAAACCCCAAATAAACTAAAACGTTTAAGATACACTGAATGAATCCACCTAGCAGTGAGACTTTCAGGCACACAATTAACTCTTTAGAAGATGAAAATTAACTGTGCTCAGCATTTGTAAAGATTAAATTCTCCCATTAAGAAACAAAATCTGTCTTCCATATTTAATGACATTATGCTAATATGTTTCTTTTTTATGATTTTATTTATTTATTTGACAGAGAGAGAGCGCATGCACATGCAGGGAGAGTGGCAGGCAGAGAGGGAGGGAGGAGCAGATTTTCCTTCAGTGGCGAGCAGGGAACCGATGCGGGCTCAATCCCTGGACTCTGGGATCATGACCTGAGCCCAAGGCTTAACCGACTGAGCCACCCAGGTGCCCCACTTTATGCCAGTATGTTTCTAAAGGCTTGGTCCATGAAAGTGATAAAGCAAAACCATTCCTATCAGCCTAGTAATAAGTGTCCATGGTTTGAATGTTCCAGACTTGATATTCTACACTCAACAAATAGAGCCAGGACAATAGTCTGCAAAGATTCAAGAAAACTAAGCTAAGGTCCCAAGAGTCAGAAGTTGTTTTGAAAGCTAAGTTATTCTAGAAGTCATTGTATAGCTTAGTGGGTGGAAGATACAAAGTAAAATATCAAGTTGTTTTCATCATCAGGTAATAGCCTGGAAGGGTGGGAAAAGTTATTGTAGGCAACATTAGACACTGAAGAAAACTTACTCAACTCAGAGTCAAAATACATAGTCATATGTTTATGGAATAATAGCCTAGTGGCTTGAAAGAGCACTAGTTTGCAAGGGTCCCTAATTCACTTGCTTAGGATAAAAGCACACTCTTTCCCTGCAAAAGATGTTAGAACTTCATGAGAGCCAGGCGCAGATAAACAGGCAGACAGAGCTGCCTAAAATTCTAGGAAAAGTGCTGCAAGTACAACCTAGAAATAGAAAGCATATTTCCTGGAGAAAAGACTATTAATAGTTTTTCTTGCTGTTGTTAGGGCAATAGCAATGAGTTTTGAAACCAGAGGCCTTAGTGGTCAAGTACGGAAGTGGGGTCAGGGGACAGGGGACAGGGAGATTCTTCTAAAAAAAGAACGGCCCATCCGAAGGCCCAGAAATTGGAGGCAGTGGGACACATAAGGCACTGCAAGTGATTCCAGAGAAGAGCGTGAAAGAGGAGAGGCATATGAGGCTGAAGAGGTGGTGAGTACAAGGCCACTGGATTTTATCCCAAGAGAACTGGAGAGCCCATGAAGGATTTGAAGCAGAGCAACTGTCCCACCATGTCTTTCTTTCTTTCTTTCTTTCTTTCTTTCTTTCTTTCTTTCTTTCTTTCTTTCTTTCTTTCTTTCTTTCTTTCCTTCTTTCTTTCTATTTTTAAGCAACCTTTATTTCCCCTGAGGGGGGTGCACCGTTCCTGGAAGTACTGCAATACCAGGTCAATGTGTGGAGTGGATGGAGCGAGCTCCTATTCCATTTTCTAATTCCAAAACTCCATTTAATATATTGTCCTCAGATAGAGAACGTATCAGATATTACACTGATAAGAACAGGTACTACCCTTGATCCTAGCCAAAAGGCCAAGAAACGATCCACCCTGTCTTCTTTCTAAAGTATCACTGTAGTGGCAGTGAGTACAAGGACATAGACTGAGAAGAAAAGAGGCTAAGAGACTAGTGGAGGAGGTGTTATACTCATCTAGGGGAAGGTTGATGGTGACTTAAACTAGAAAAGACAAACTGGGGATGGGGAGAAGGGATGTTAAGTAGAGAGAGAGATGTTAACAGTATAAATTAACAGAACTTGGTTGGAGTCGGGCACTGTCAGTGAGGGAGATGCACCAGGGAAGATATCTCGCTCTATGATGGGGCAAGTGCATGTAGAATGATGCCAATCATCGAGAAAAGACCTGTGAGGAGGAGGTGGTGGTAGAGAGCAGGCGACGAATTAGGGTATATCCTCAAAAAGAGGACAGGAAAAGAGAACAACTTAGGAAATAACTGTATCTGAGTCTCTGTAAATTTATTTATTTATTTATTTATTTATTTATTTATTTATTTATTTAGTAAATTTAACTCTACTGTTAGTGACTCTTCGGTGTCTGTCCCCTAATCTTTGAGTTCATGTGTCTGCCCTTAATACATGCTAATTGTTGAATGAATGGATGTCATCTGTGTAAAATGAGTGGTGAAAACCACGCCTTTTGCTCAAGCTTCAAAACAAGTTACAGAGTGATATTATACTATTAATATTTCTGAAAGGGAAATAGGGATCTTAGACACATTTCATGGATGAAAGGATCTGGTAAATGAGTTAAGAACAAACTCCTAGAAGCTCCAGAACAAGCTACTTCCCCATATAATCCTATGAATAGGCTGAATAAAAATCCTCCCAGATACCTTCCTGCAATAAACAATGTAAGAAGCATTTAAGCACACTTTATTCTGACAATATTAACTACATGTCACCCAATTTAGAATATTGTAAATGCCAATACCTGGTGCATGGAGTGATGAATAGCTTTCCTATACCAAAAGTGAGAGTGGTGCCAAGGGAGGAACCAATGACCCTTTGCCTTGCAAGAATCCTCATCCTGTTAAGTTTTCTGATTGAAATGCCTGTTGCCCCAGAAGGTAGTATAGATCTTACATAGATCTGGGAGTCACCCTGGAATGATTTCTAAGAGTTTCAATAAGGCCAGCCCAATTTGTGGAATGCAAACACAGAAAAGAGCCACCATTGTGGGAAAAAAATTATTCTTTGGGTTTATAGATGCACTAAACCCAATGATCCTCTGGACATTTGCAGCACTGTGGTGCTTGGAGCACAGCATATAACTATCACCAGTGAATCCTTTTCCAGGTATGAAATTACACTGAAATTACACCATGTTTAGGGGCCTCTGGGTGGCTCAGTTAAGCATCTACCTTCAGCTCAGGTCATGATCTCAGGATCCTGGGATTGATCCCTACTTCAGGCTCCCTGTTTAGGGGGAGTCTGCTTCTCCCTCTGTTTCTCCCCCTACTCATGCTCTTGCTCTCTCTCTCTGTCAAATAAATAAATAAAATCTTAAAAAGGAAAAGAAATTACACCATGCTTGCAAATTATTATACTTTGAATATTTTCTTCCATTCTGCAGTTTGGCATAAAAGAAGTTTCTTAGATAATATTTTATTTACAAATTGTGGACCAGGTGCAAACTTAGCAATTCTTGAGATTATTAGAAAGAGAAAAACTTGTTAATTAAGTTTAGCTTGTTTGTGGAAGAGGGAAGATTTCCAAGCATTACAAGATGGGAACTCAAAAAAGGTGGAAATTCAGTGCTCCAAGAGTAGACTGTATACTATTATTTAGGAAGGGTTTTATTGCAAAAAGGCACATTCAAGTCTTGGTTGTTTAGTAAGTACTTTTTTTCTTTCTATCAACAAGAGGGAACCTTCTGGCCAACCACCTGCCACTTCTGCAAGAGGAGGTGTGTTATTTTGAATTCCAAATATGCCTATCACAGTAAGAATACTCTTGTGGCAATTGCAGGTAGGTTTTGGGCCAGCTGCCTGGTATCCTCAAGATTTTCCTGAACATTCTCTTCTTCATAGGCATCCCACCTCTAGATCAACCAAGAATGGACACATAAGACTAATACCCTACTGGTCTAGTTCCTGAACCAGATAATTGAGCCAGTATCTTTGAGGGGCTCATATTACAGTTTCTATTGAACTTGAAACTGCCTTTCAATGTGGCTCCTAGCCTGATATCCATATTTATGTGCGATTACTCATCTGAAATCTAGCTAAGAAGGCATGGTAAAAATCAGTTACTGGGTGAAATTCAGCTAGCTTAGAACAGCAGCATAGTCCTTCTTGCAAATGAGGGAATATATCAAGAAGAAGTGGGAGTGGCAATTGCATTTACCATTCAAAGAGAGGGGAATTTGGTCCTGTCTCTGTTCTGATTCTCTCCCTTAATCCCTTAGGGCTGAGAATCAAGACTGGTTCCCTGGTTACCAAAGCCCTCTTACTAGAGCAAAAGAAGATACGCTATAGAGTTTGCTTAGAGGAGAAAGCCCTCCTCGTGTGTGTGTGTGTGTGTGTGTGTGTGTGTGTGTGTGTACATATCAGTTAGAGCTCTTTGGGCTGTAAATAAACATCAGAACATGAATTTGAACCTGTTTCAACAACAACAAATTACTGGGATACTTCACAGAATCAGGCAATAGTTTGGCCTATTTCAATCTTAATTCTAAAAATCCCAGGGAAGGGATAAAGATTGATAAACTGAATCTAATAAGTATAAGGACTTCGTAGGCACCCATGGGCCAGGGGCATGGGTTGGTAGGGAGACCAATCCTAGGAAAGGGCGCTGGACAGATAATCCAACAAATGTCTTTTTAAAAAAGATTTTATGTATTTTTTAATGAGAGACACACACAGAGGCACACACACACACACACACACACACACACAGAAGCAGGCTCCATGCAGGGAGCCCGATGTGGGACTCGATCCCAGGACTCCAGGATCACAACCTGGGCGGAAGGTAGGTGCCCAACCAGTGAGCCACCCAGACGTCCCAATCCAATCAATGTCTACTGCACATATTATTAATACTTAAAACAGGCTTTTTCTGTCATTAGGATTTCTCAATTGCAAGAAACAAACCCAAGATAGGAGAAAACCAGGGCGAGACTTGGTAGAGAGAGTCCCATCATCTGTATCAACTGATGGTAGGGCAGGGTTTTCTTCTCCATGGCCAATCCTATCATAAAGACTTTTCCCTTCCCTCATTTCCATTTACCTGCACCATCAACAGACATTGAAGCACAATGGAAAGAAGAGGGGGCAGGATCTGTAGCATGGGATAAGTGAAAGGGGTAGGAACTGGTTTATGGGAATAGCAGGAATAAAACATCCCAGTTTGAAGTAGGATCTGCAGGAACCAGAGTAAGGGACAGGCATGAAGGGGGAGCACTGCAGATGGCCTCAGGAGGCAGTTGGTAGGGAGTTGGGGTTGTTGTTGGTGGGGTTCCTCTATTTCAGGGGCTTGTAGCTAAGGCTTGTGCCATCTTGTAATAACAATGCTGGAAGTGGTGGATAAACTACTTGGTTATCATATTCCAATAAATGACCAGAGTACTGTAGAAACTCAATGTGGTAAACAAAAACAAACCCCTAGGGTGGTTAAATTTGGTTTTCCTCACGAACCAATGTTCAAAGTAAATACAAAACTACAAAACCAAACTAAATACAAAACTATAAAACCAAAAAGAGGGTTCTTTAAATTTAATCACTGGGACTTTAACGGTAGTGTTTTCTAGCCAAGAAACACATTACTATTTAAACTAAAAATGATTGTTAAGCTCCAATAAATTAATATGCCAGTTATGTTAAATTTTGGAATGTGGTCGAGGACAACCATTACTTTTACCTAGGACAATAAAACCTTCCTCCTTCTCATTTTTTCTCATCTTCCTCTTCTTTTTCAATTTTTAGTGTCTCTTGTGTTTGAAGGATGCAAGATATATGGAAGAGAAAGGGTCTTGCTCCACAAACATACCTTGAAATTGGATTCTTGCTGAAAAATGGACCTTGTTTCACAAATGATATTTGGATCCAATGGCAGGATGTGTTTAAGTATTTTGTTTCAAAATTTTGATTGAAAACGAAAGATTCTCTATAAAATAATACATTTCCTTGGCACAGCTAAACACCTGGATTCTGAACAGATTGAATTCATGCTTTAAGTTAAAAAATTAGTTTTGTGCTTTTCTGTCAAAAATATGAAAGAAGTTCAGTAAGTGGATTGCACATAAGCAGTCTATGTCTGGGGAAAATACAAACAGATGGTCTTTGAAATATTTCTTAGTAAGACATAAAATAAGAAATCGAAGGGTGAATAAAGGACTTCATAAATTATTCAAATTACCACATTAGAGTATTCAAAAATTGTTTTTTAGGCATTTCTTGTTATTTCCAAAGAACTTTTACAACAACTTCAAGAGACTTTTGACCAAGCCATTCCATTTTTTACACAGTTTTCTAAGGAAATGTTTATAAAGTGGACAAGTGCTCAAAGAAACAATGTTTATCACAATATTATACATAATAGTGAAAATTGAAGGCAATCTAAATATTCAAAAGTGAGGGGTTAGCTACATAAATTATAATAATCAACTCAATAGAAGACTAAGTGTTGACAATTCTGTAGCTATATATTTATTTATGTGGAATTATGTTTTTGACATACTAATAGAATTTAAAAATGTGCCACAGAACTGTAGAGTACAATTGAAGTTATGTTTAAAATTCAAATATAGGTGTTCTTATGTAGAAAATCTGGAAAAATATTCCCCAAAAGTATTGCAATGGACATAAGAAAAAAAATCCTTCTAGAGTCTCTTCTCTCTTTTATTCATTACTGAGTTATATTTGACAGATCACTTACATATTACCTTTTTCTTTTTACAAACAAATTAATCTTCACCATTCCCTTTAGTAATCTGTAAATGTAAAGTATTAACATACATAACACGGTGATCATTTATGGGAAATTATCATGGAAAGAGTAACCACTAGGTATTTCCACCCTCACAATGGGTGAGATACTACTCTATGTTCTGTATAATTGTACAGAAAAATGACATTTTCTTTAAAAAAAGACTTTTAAAAAAGATTTGTTTACTTATTTTAGTGATAGAAAGTGCTTGAACAGGGGAAGAGCAGAGAAAGAGAGAGAATCCTCAAGTAGATGTCCCCCTGAGCACAGAGCCTGATGCAGAGCTCAATCTCATGACCCTGAGATCATGACCTGAGCCAAAATCAAGAGTTGCACTTAACTGACTGAGCCATCCAGGTGCCCCACACCCACCAAAAGACTTTTTTAAAAAAGCAGTTTTAGGTTCACAATAAAGCTGAGAAAAAGGTACAGAGATTTCCCATATATCCCCTGCCTCCTCTACATGCATAATCTCCCCAACTATCAACTCCTCTCCCACCAGAGTGGTCCATCTGCAACAACTGATGAGCCTACAGTGACACATCATTGTTACCCAAAGTCCAGAGTTTACATTACAGTTCACTCTTGATGGTCATTCTTTGGATTGGACAAATGTATAATGACATACATTCATCATTATGATACCATCAGAGTATTTTCATTGCTCCTTCTATTTATTCTAAGTCCCCCTCTTGGCCACCCCCTAGCTCCTTACCCCTGACAACCACTGATCAGTTTACTGTCTCCATAGTTTTGCCTTTTCCAGAATGTTATACAGTTGGAATCCTATAGTATGTAAACTTTTCAGATTGGCTTCTTTCACTTAGTAATAGATACTTCGGTTTGTTCCATGTCTTTTCATTTATTGATAGCTCATTTCCCTTCAGTGCTGAATAATATCCCATTGCCCAGACATACAATTTATTTATATACAGTAAATAAACTGGGCATGCAGTTTATTTACTTATTTGTCTACTGAAAGACATCTGGTTTGCTTCCAGGTTTTGCCAATTATAAATAAAGCTGCCAGAAATACGTCTGTATGCAGGTTTTTGTGTGGACATGTGTTTTCAACTTTTTTGGATAAATACCAAGGAGCATGATATCTAGGTTGTATAGTAAGAGTATGTTTACTTTTGTAAAAAAAAAAAAAAAACCTAACAAAAATTCTAAAGTGGCTGTACCATTTAGCATTACTAGCAGCAATATATGGCACATCCTTGCCTGCATTTGGTACTATGGGTGTTCCAGAGTTTGGACATTCTAGTAGGTGTGTAATGGTGTATGCCATTGTGGTTTTATTATTTATTTATTTATTTATTTATTTATTTATTTATTTATTTATTTTAAAAGATTTTATTTATTTATTCATGAGAGACACAGAAAGAGAGAAGCAGAGACATAGGCAGAGGGAGAAGCAGGCTCCATGAAGGGAACCCGATGTGAGACTTGATCCTGGAATTCCATGATCACGCCCTGAGCCCAAGGCAGACGCTTAACTCCTGAGCCACCCAGGCGTCCCTATCATTGTTGTTTTAATTTGCATTTCCCCAATGATTTGTGATGTGGAGCATCTTTTCATCTGCTATCTGTATATCTTTTTTGTTCAGGTGTTTGTTGAGGTCTTTGGCCCATATTTTAATTGATTTTATTTTTGTTTTGTTTTTTTTTGTTGTTGTTGTTTTGTTTTCTTATTGTTGAGTTTTATGAGTTCTTTGAATATTTTGGGTAACAGTCCTTTTTCAGATAAGTCTTTTGCAAATATTTTCTCCCGGTCTGTGTTTTGTCTTCTCATTCTCTTGTTGTTGTCTTTTTGAGAGCACAAGTGTTACATTTGAATAAAATCTAACTTATCATCAATTTCTTTCATGGATCATGTCTTTGGTGTTGTATTAAAAAGGCATTACCATACCCAAAGTCATTCAGGTTTTCTTCTATATTATCTTCTAGGAGTTTTATATTTTTTCATTTTACATTTAGGTCTATGATCCATTTTGAGTTAATTTTTCTGAAGTGTGTAAAGTTTGTGTCTAGATTTTTTTCTTTGCATGTAAATATCTGTGTAGTGGTTCCAGTACCATTTGTTGAAGAGACCATCTTTGCTCCATTGTATTGCCTGTGCTCCTTTGTCAAAGATTGGTTGGCTGTATTGATGTGTGTCTATTTCTGGGCTCTCTATTTCTTCCATTGATCTATTTGTCTACATTTTCACCAATACCACATTGTTGATTACTATAGTTTTATAACAGGTCTTGAAGTTGAGTACCATCAGTTTTCCAACTTTGCTCTTTTCCTTCAATCTTATATTTGCTATTCTGGGTGTTTTTCCTCCCCTATAAACTTTAGAATTGGATATCTATAAAATAACTAGCTGGAATTTTGATTGAGATTGCATGGCAGATATAGACTAAGTTGGGAAGAAGTGACACCTTGACAACATTGAGTTTCCCAACTTATGTGCATGGAATGTCTCTTCATTTATTTGGTTCTTTTTTATTTTATTCATCAGTATTTTATAGTTTCCTCATATAGATCTTTTACATATTTTGTTAGATTTATAGAAAAGTATTTCAATTTGAGGGATGCTAATGTAAACTGTATTGTATTTTTAATGTCAAATTCTACTTGTTCATTGCTGGCATATAGGGAAGCAATCAGCTTATGTATACTAACTGTGTCCTGCAAACTTTCCATAATCGCTTATTAGTTCCAGAAGGTTTGTTCAAGTCTTTCAAATTTTCTACATAGATAATCTTGTCAACTGTAAACAAAGTTTTATGTTTTCCTTCCCAGTCTGTATACTTGTACTACCCTACCCCCTTTTTTGCCTTGTTACATTAGCAAGAACTTCCAAAATGTCGTTGAATCAAAGTATTGAAAGGGGACATCCTTGCCTTGTACTTGACCTTAGAAAACTTTGAGTTTCTCATTTTTAAGTATTATGTTAGCTGCAAGTATTTTGTAGATAGTCTTTATCAACCTGAGAAGTTTCCCTTGTATTTCTAGCTTACCAAGACTTTTCGTCATGAATGGGTGTTTCTGTATCTATTGATATGATTATGTGATTTTTTTCGTTGATTTGATGGATTACATTAATTGATTTTTTAATGTTAACCAGTCTTGCATACCTGAGATAAATCCCACTTGATCATGGTCTATAATGTTTTTATACATTTTTAATTCCATTTGTTACTATTTTGTGAAGTATTTTGAAATTTGTGGCCATGAGAGATATTGGTCTGTAGTTTTTCTTGTAATGTTTTCATCTGATTTGGTGTTAGAACAATGCTGGCCTCATAGAATGAGCTAGGAAGTATTCCTTCTGCTTCTATCCTCTGAAAGAGACTGCAGAGAATTGGCACAACTTCTCCTGTAAACTTTTGGCATAATTCACTAGTGAAAATATCTGGCCTTTTGAAAGGTTATTAATTATTGATTTGATTTTTTATAGAGATAAAGAAGGAAGGGGCAGAGGGAGAAGGAGAGAGAGAGAGAATCCCAAGCAGGCTCCATACCCAGTGCACAGCCCAGTGAGGGGCTCAATCCCCTGATCCTGACATGACCTGACCTGAAATCAAGAGTCTGATATTTAACTGACTGAGTCACCCAGGTGCCCCTGATTTGATTTTTTTAATAGGTATAGATATAATGTTAGGTATTTCCTCTTGGGTGCTTTTGGTAGATTGTGTCTTTCAAGGAATTGGTCGATTTCATCTAGATTATTAAATTTGTGGGCATAAAGTGACTCACAGTATTCCTTATTATCCTTTTAAAGTCCACAGAAACTGTATTGATGTTCCCTCTTTCATTTCAGGAATTAGTAATATGTGTCCTCTCTCTTTCTTAGTTACCCTGCCTTACTGATTTTACTGATCTTATCATAGAATCGGCTTTTGGTTTTGTTGACTTTCTCAATTGATTTTTTTGTTTTCAATTTCATCGATCTGCTCTAATTCTTGTTATTTTTCTTCTGGTTACTTTGGATTTAATTTGCTTATCTTTTGCTGTTTTCCCAATGTGGAAACTTAGGCTGCTGATTTTAGCTCTCTCTTTTTTTCTAATGTATGCATTTAGTGCTATAAATTCCCCTCTAAACACTGCTTTTACTGCATGCCACAAATTTTGATAAATTGTGTTTTCATCTTTATTTACTTTGAAACATTTAAAAATATTTCTCAAGACTTATTTTTTAACCCATGTGCTATTTGGAAGTGTGTTATTTAAGCTCTATGTATTTATGATTTTCCAGTTATCTTTCTGTTATTGATTTCTGGTTTACATTGTTGTCTGTGAGGAGGTTTTATGATTTCTATTCTTTTGAATTTGTGAAGGTGTCTTATGGCAAGAATATGGTCTATCTTGGTGAACTTTCCATGTGAGTTTGAGAAAGTGTTTACTCTTACCTCTACCTCCATAGCTTAAAGGTGGGACTGTGAATGGATGATGGACAAGAAAAAGCAGGTGTCTTGCTATAGTGTGAAAGACTGTTGCACTGAGCACTTCTCAGGCTCTAATGTACATATATATTGCCTAAGGATATTATTAAAGCCCAGCTCTAGATGTTTGGCGAGGCGGTAAACTCATTTCTAACAAGTTCCCAGGTGATATTGATGCTACTGGTCTGTGGACCACCCTTTCAGCAGCAGGGGGTGAGAAGATCTCTTAGACAAGGGAGCCAAAAACTCTCATTTCACATGAGAAAACGTGGGGCTCTGGGCAAGCAGTACAAGCTATCCCAATATTTTTTGAAGTATAACTTTTTATGTGGTTCTCCACTGCAAAGAGTGACTTATGCCTCATATTCACTTAATATGTTTTTCAAAAAGGACAAGAACACTTGTAGACTAAGCAGCATTTTCTAATCACAGAGTCTTTGGCATTAGACAAGTCCAAATTCTAATCGTAGTTCTGCTTCTCACAAGCGGTGTGACCTCTGAGCCACGGTGTTCTCCTCTATAAATGAAAACAGTAGGGGCGGCTGGAAGAATTCAATAAGAAAATTCATGCAAAACTATAACCCTAGGTCCTGATATACATTAAGTATCAATAGATAATATCATAATCAGGGGACCAGTAAGAACAACAAGAAAATAAGTCATGGAACTAACGACGGTTCCGTTCAGATTCTACATAGCACAGGCACGCGGAGCTTGGAGAGTCAAAGCACGGATGAAGCCCAAGAGCCTCCCCAGCTGGAAAAGGCTCCGCGGCGACACGCGGCTGAAACTACATTTCCCAGCAGCCCCCGGGCCCTCGCGCCTCGGTTTCTCTCATTTCCGGGTCTGTCATGTGACTCCCCGGCGGCACCATGGCGGAAGCAGAGGAGCAGGTGAGGGCTGTAGCTGCTAAGGCGAGCGAGTGAGAGGCGAGGGCGACCGGCGGTCGGGGCTTGGAGCGGAGCGGAGCGGGCGGGCGGGCGTGCGGGGCTGCCGGCGGGCGCGGCAGGCCGACCGCGGGGCGCGCCGCGGGAAGGTGCGTGTCGGGGGGCGGGGAGGCAGATGGGCGGCCGCTGCTGGCGGGCGGCGGGCAAGGCTGGCGGACACACCCCCGCGGGGCGGCCTCGCTCGCCGTGCCCTGTGGGCTGCCCTCCGTGGGATCGTGGCCTGAAGGCAGCGCGGCTGGCCCGGGGGCCTGCTGCCCTTGGGGGCGTAAGACGCGGCCTGGGTTCGCAGTGGCCTCCACGGCCTTTGCATCCCGGTGAGAGCAGAGCTGCCTCTGCGGGGCAGAGCGGAGGGGCTGTGGCCTCGCACCTGCCAGGCCAGCCGCGGCGTGCAGCGGTGCTTGGGCGCCTGCCGTCAGGGGCAGGAACGCCGGCGCTCCGGGGCTGGTTATTCAACCTTAAATATACAATGGAGATAGAGGGGTAACGTTCTCTGAGGGTGGTTCAGGATAGAGTAAGATAGTAGCACGGGGGCGGCCGGGGGCTCAGCGGGTTAGCGCCGCCTTCCGCCCGCGGCGTGACCCCGGGGCCCGGGATCGAGCCCCCACATCAGGTTCCCCACATCGCGTGGGGCCTGCTTCTCCCTCCGCCTGGGTCTCGGCCTCTCTCTGTCTCTGTGTGTCTCTCATGAGTAAATAAATATATAAAATCTTTAATTTAAAAATTAGGGAATTCCTGGGGGGCTCAGCGGTTTAGTGCCTGCCTTCGGCCCAGGGCATGACCCCGGGGTCCCGGGATCGAGTCTCATGTCGGGCTCCCTGCATGGGGCCTGCTTCTCCCTCCGCCTGTGTCTCTGCCTTTCTCTCTCTCTCTCTCTCTCTCTCTCTCTCTCTCCCCCTCCCTCCCTCCCTCCCTCCCTCCCTCCCCCTCTCCCCCTCTCCCTCTGTGTGTGTGTGTGTGTGTGTGTGTGTGTCTCATGAGTAAATAAATAAGATCTTTAAAAAAAAATAGTACCAAGTTAAAGTACTTCGTGAAAGTTGGGCTCAGTGAAAGTTACATGAGATTTGTTGCTGTGTGGACATCAGATGGCAATGCCAGTCCACACTTGGCAACGTGGCACTGGATTTTATTTTATTTTTTTTTAAAGATTTTATTTATTTTTTCGCGGCAGAGAGAGAAAGAGAGAGAAGCAGGCTCCACGCAGGGAGCCAGATGTGGGATTCGATTTCGGGACTCCAGGATCAGGCCTTGGGCTGAAGACAGGTGCTAAACCACTGAGCCACCCAGGGATCCCCCAACCCCCTTTTTAAAATATTTTATTTATTTATTCATGGCAGAGAGAGAGAGAGAAGATTTTAAAGTAGTAGTTAAGGATGGCAGTAGAGTCACTTTCTTTTTTTTAATTTTATTTATTTATTTATCCATGATAGAGAGAGAGGCAGAGACACAGGAGGAGGGAGAAACAGACTCCATGCCGGGAGCCTGACGCAGGACTCGATCCCGGGACCTCAGGATGGCACCCTGGGCCAAAGGCAGGCGCCAAACCACTGAGCCACCCAGGGATCCCAGTAGAGTCACTTTCATGCAGGCAATGGTGGTAGCCAGATGTTAGCTGAAATGACGGAGTAATATCAAGAAGACAAAAAAAGCGCAGACAAAAGGTCAGAAAGTGGGGGAAATAACTTACTTTTCCATTTCCAGGGCCCTTCCAGGTTGGCAGTGTTTTTCCTTACAAATTAACACGGTCATCAGTTTCCCTGATTGCCTCAAAAAAGTGATTTTGATGAGCTGTACTGTAACAAAGGGAAGTTTTAACAGGTTGATAATTTGTACCGTTTGTAACGTACTTCATTCGCATGATGAAAATTTGCCTTAGGTACATTTGATATATATCAGTAATTAAGAAATAAGGTAGAAACTGGGTTTGCGGGGTCATTGTGACAACAGGGGTGTTGCTACCAAGTACTGAAGCCGCCTTTTCCCATCCAGTCACTTCGAAGGAAAAATGCTCGTTAAGCACGTGTAATTTCATGAGTCATTGCTAGGTTTGATGGTAGTGGTGAGATTGCTTTTCACACTGTTGGTCTTTCAGGTTGAAATATTGTAGTTAGGCTTAAAGGCAGAAAGCCAAGATCTTAGATATAAAGGTAGTAGAAATGGAGAAAGTTGCCCTTCCTATTTACTAGTGTTTTGTGTGGCAGAGACGTTTGGCAAAGCCGTCTGATGTAAAAAAGCACGCATAGAAAGTTAGGGATATAATACAAATGCTTTGGATTTTTATAGCACTTTCCAGTGCAAACCCTACAATGTCACATTTGGTCCTCACCAAAGACTTTCGCGTGGTAAACGTTTATTCTGTTAAATGTCAGGACGAGGACCTTCTATGTCTTACACCTAATGGCTTCTCATTGCACTCGGAGGAAAAGCCAGGGGCCTTTAGGATACACAGGTTGCCATGTGGGACTTGCCCCAGAATCTCCTTCTCCTTTTTCTGACCTCATTTTCCACTGCTTTTCTCTGTTCCCCTTTTGTCACTCGGCATCAGCTATGCTTGGTTTTCTTACTGTTCCTTCAATAGGCGGATGTGTTTCTACATCAGGGCCTTTGCTCGACACTGCTCCCTTTTTTACCCCAGATATCTACAGGCCCTTCTAACCCGCTGCCCCAGTTCCTTTATGTCTTTGTCCAAGTGTTATCTTTTTCAGTGAGACTTTCTTTGATCATTCTTTGAAACCTCTTTCTTGCATTATTTTCCTCCTTGACACTCATCACCATCTAACACAGCGTGTTTTAAAATTTGTTGATTTGTTCTGTACGTTTCTGTGTTCATTTCTGTATATTCTCCCCATTAGAATGTAAGCTTCATGATAGTAAGGATTTGTTCACTGCTGTTTGCTTGACACCTAGTCCCGCAATATGTGTTAAATGATGGAGTTTTATACATAAGCAAATGGAAATTCAGACAACTAAAGTAACTTAGGCTTTAAACCTCCAGTCGTCAGTCTCCAAGGCTCACAATTTTTCACTTGAATACCCCACCTTTTAAAAAAATACTTAGAAACCTAATTCTGTTTTTTTTTTTAAGATTTATTTATTTATTTATTCATGATAGACATAGAGAGAGAGGCAGAGACACAGGCAGAGGGAGAAGCAGGCTCCATGCCAGGAGCCTGACGTGGGACTTGATCCCGGGACTCCAGGATCGCGCCCTGGGCCAAAGGCAGGCGCCAAACCACTGAGCCACCCAGGGATCCCCTAAGTCTGTTTTTTGTTTTGTTTTGTTTTTGTATTTAAATATTTTTTTTTATGAAGCAGAATGGGCCCTTAGCACCTTAATAAATGTCCTTCAAGTCATAATTTCACCTTTGACACTTGAATAGCTTGCATACGGTTAGAGTGGACATTCATCCCCCCACCGATGTCACTCACAAAAAGTCCAGCATTTTGTTAATTGCAGAAGGAAGCAGACATTCACAAATTGTTATTTTTTTAAAACTAATAAATAATGCTACTAAATTAAAGTTAATAAATAATATTTTGTTAGTAGTCTTTTGTAGATTAAAAATGGTTAGAATTTTCTCACCCTGCTTCATTTGTGCATTTCACAGTAGAGAAGCCATTAAAATCTGGCTTTTTTTTTTTTTTTAAGATTTTATTTTTTTATTCACGAGAGACACACAAAGAGGGGCAGAGACACAGGCAGAGGGAGAAGCAGGCTCCATGCAGGGAGCCTGATGCGGGACTCGATCTTGTGGCTCCAGGATCAGGCCCTGGGCTGAAGGCGGCGCTACACCGCCGAGCCACCCCGCCTGCCCTGGCCTTTTGTATACAGTTTTTTGAACACTTAAAGGGCACAAAAGTGGAGTTAAAAAAATTTGCTAATTGTTCTGTTCTGCTACTTTGAACCTTTTAGAAAATCTTGACATAATTTTTCACCCTAGAATGCTTTAAGAACTGAGATGTGTATTAAAATTAGCTATTACCTGATGACAGGTTAGGGCAAAGAAAGCTTTTTTTCCCCTTGGCATCATGCACTATAAAGGCAAACAACCCTTTATGATGAACAAGACAAAACTAAATCTCTCCTCTTAACTTTTCTGAGCATTGTATTCTTTGGTGATTGCAGTGTTTTCCTCTTTAATTTTAGAAAGATCCCAAACAGTAAGATCTGTACTGAATTAACATAATGTAAAGTAGTTCATAAGCTCTCAAACTCAAAAATCACTTTTTTTGGATATGATTGAACATTTTTTTAAGTCATTGGGAAATCTTTGTTTATGCTCAGTATGGTGAAGGTAGTTTGCAGAAGTAACTACATATATATTATATAGGTCACAGAAAGGACTGGAAATCTTCTAACCAGCAGTTTTACTTAGCTCTAAAATGATTTATAGTTGACCTTCATTATCTCAGATGCCTAACAGTATTTGTTCATACCTCTTTTATGGATAACATTCTGCTTGAAGTCTGGTTGTTTGTGTATTTATCTTCTCTCTACTGCAGATTGCTGAGTCCTCAAGAATGAGGACAGAGCTTACTCATGTCTGTATCTCTCAAAGGGTAGTGCTTTACAGGTACTAGGTGCTTAATAAAATGTTGAAATGAATTCATTAGGGAGAGACTAGCTTTTTGAATTAAAAATGGCAACTTGTAAGTTAGATGCAGTAGAATTTGTGTTGTTTTATCTTAACTTGAAACTTTTGAAAGTTATTAATTCAAATATATTGGTAGATTACATTTTCTACATTCCTCTCCCTCTGGTCCCCTTTCATCTTTCCAACCAACCATCAGGGAACCTAGTCTATTAAAATATTTGATCAGTCAGACCACCTATTCCTACAAAAGAGTAGAGTTTCTTTCTTTCTTTCTTTTTTTTAATTTTCCCTCTACATTTTAAAACTTGGGGGAATTTTATCCTTATTGTAGAGCAGTTACTGATTATTAGATGGCAGTTCATGAGCATGTGTTCTCCCATGTGAGTACAAATATTTGACTGCCTCAGTTTTCTTGACTGTAAACTGGGGCATGTACTCTCTAGAACTCTTGTGAGTATGAAATGGGATAAAGTATGTGAGCCAGGTTTGATACGGGAGAGAGCTGGGTTGGAATCGAAGTCCCAGACAAAGGAGAGGAAGTAAAGCGATAGAAGTTTATTTTTTTTATTTTTATTTTTTATTTTTTTTCTTTTTTTTTTGTGTGTGTGTTTATATATATTTTTTTATTTTATTTTATTTTTTTTTATTTATTATTATTTTTTTTATTGGTGTTCAATTTACTAACATACAGAATAACACCCAGTGCCCGTCACCCATTCACTCCCACCCCCCGCCCTCCTCCCCTTCTACCACCCCTAGTTCGTTTCCCAGAGTTAGCAGTCTTTACGTTCTGTCTCCCTTTCTGATATTTCCCACACATTTCTTCTCCCTTCCCTTATTTTCCCTTTCACTATTATTTATATTCCCCAAATGAATGAGAACATATAATGTTTGTCCTTCTCCGACTGACTTACTTCACTCAGCATAATACCCTCCAGTTCCATCCACGTTGAAGCAAATGGTGGGTATTTGTCATTTCTAATAGCTGAGTAATATTCCATTGTATACATAAACCACATCTTCTTTATCCATTCATCTTTCGTTGGACACCGAGGCTCCTTCCACAGTTTGGCTATCGTGGCCATTGCTGCTAGAAACATCGGGGTGCAGGTGTCCCGGCGTTTCATTGCATTTGTATCTTTGGGGTAAATCCCCAACAGTGCAATTGCTGGGTCGTAGGGCAGGTATATTTTTAACTGTTTGAGGAACCTCCACACAGTTTTCCAGAGTGGCTGCACCAGTTCACATTCCCACCAACAGTGTAAGAGGGTTCCCTTTTCTCCGCATCCTCTCCAACATTTGTTGTTTCCTGCCTTGTTAATTTTCCCCATTCTCACTGGTGTGAGGTGAGCAAGAGACAAGAAATCCCTGACTTTTATGGGGAGGAGTATTAGGGTAACAGCAGACCTCTCCACAGAGACCTGGCAGGCCAGAAAGGGCTGGCAGGATATATTCAGGGTCCTAAATGAGAAGAACATGCAACCAAGAATACTTTATCCAGCAAGGCTCTCATTCAAAATGGAAGGAGAGATAAAGAGCTTCCAAGACAGGCAGCAACTAAAAGAATATGTGACCTCCAAACCAGCTCTGCAAGAAATTTTAAGGGGGCCTCTTAAAATTCCCCTTTAAGAAGAAGTTCAGTGGAACAGTCCACAAAAACAAGGACTAGTGATAACATCCTATATGGTTTACTTCTTGGGGTCTGGTTATTCTTTGTTGGTTACAGATGACTATCATAAAAAAAGACATCCTTCCCACCCACACCTAGGGCAGGGTGGTCTGGCTTGTTTCCTTATCTCTGGTTTTCTTACACTTCAGCATTTTGGGGATTCTTGTGAGCCTGTTTCCCTGGCCCCCTACCTCTCCCTGCCTAGCCCCATTTGTCCCTAACTCAGATTGAAGCGTCTTATGTGTAGGACAACAGTTTATTGTCCAAACTTGGGCTTTGCTCAAATATGCACAATTCTGTCTCTCTCTCTTTTTTTACAGTTTGATCAAGATCTTTTAAAAGCAACTTCACTAATAACTAAAGAAAGAAACCCAAAGCCCCAAATAAGAGTTTGCTAAAACACAGGGTCAGAGAAATTTTTAGAGGATCCACTCTTTACCATCATATAACTAAAATGTAGTCACAAAAATTAGCTTAGCTGGACATGCTTATTGCCTTAAAAGATTTTCCTCTCATCTTTGTCTGGACTGGCTGGCTGAAGGCCACTGTCAGCAGCTGATTATTAGTGGTCTCGCTGACTACCTACATTACCACCTTGGAGAGGGAGCACTCATTGAGTCTGGGGTTCTGTGTTTCATACAGCTCCCTGTTTTCTGCCGTTCAGTCACCCTTGCCTTTGTTTCTTCTGGGAACTTGGTCCTCCTCAGTGTTTGTTGTTGTTGTCGTCGTTTTTATCAAATGCTTGTGATTCTAGGCTCGTATTTAGACTCCCTGAATCAGAATCTGAAGATGGAGTGTTTGCATGAGTGTTAGCCAGTTTCCCCAAATTGAATTGATGTGATTGTAATGCAGTTAGATTTGGGACTGGGTCACTATGTCACCTCTGGTCTCTTTGTCTATGCTGGGCAGACATCCAGGTTTTCCCTCCTTTGCAGACTATGATGGGTGCCAGTAGCTGAGCCTTTGGGCTCAGTGGGGTTGGTACCCTGAGTCTGCCCATAGTGCCCACTTCCCAGATACTCCTTCATCTTTGCTATTCAACCAGCCTAATTAATGCTTGAGTGCTCCAAACTGGCCACAGCTCCTTTGAACTTTTAGAAACTGGCGCTTTGATGATACAGGAATATCACACAAATAGATACACATCGCGCAAATAGATCCTCTAGCCTTGGCCCACATCCAACATTGGGATCTCTCACACCCTGTCTTCCATTAAGTTTAGCTGTGTCACACAGTCTGTTGGGAAGGAGAGAAGGTGGCAGTGCAGCGTTGAGTGTCTCAAGTCTATCCTTAAGCCAGGCTGATTTCCTGGGGCCTGATCTCTGCTCTGTTTTTTTGTTTTTTTTGTTTTTTTTCTGCTCTGTTTCTTCCTCCTGCAGATGTTGGAGCTGGCCTTCCTCAGGCTCCGGCCTCCGTTTCTCCCCCAGATTCTGTACCCCTCCCCTCTCCCTCCCCCATCAATGTGTATAGATTCAAGAGGTCTCATGTCAAGGCACAACGATTGTTAGGTTTGGGTAAGTGATTGAGTTTAAGGGATTGGTTTGCAAAAGAAAGATAAGGTGGAGCAGTTGTTGAGGGTAACCTTCTCCTGTTGCCCATATTTTTGTCCAGCTCTACATTTGCATCACTCTGCACCTTCTAGCTCATTATTTTTGCTTCAAACAACACAATTTTTAAAAATTGTGGTAAAATATACATAGTATTTACCACTTTAACCATTTTTAAGCGTATGATTAGAGCATTGAGTATACATTTGCATTGCTGTGCAGCCATTACTACCATCCATCTCTAGAACTTTTCGTCATCACAGACTGGAACTCTGTACCCACCAACACCAACCCCCCATCGCCTCTCCTCTAGTCTGTTCTACTTGCCACCTCATATAAGTGGAATTGAACAGTACATATCTAGTTTATTTCACCTAGAGAACAGCACAGTTTTGTGACTTATGTTTTCAGATTTGGAGTTCTTTAAAAGTTAGAGTGTGAAGTTAAAAACAGTTTTGAAAACCACTGACTCTTTAAGAATTGTAACCTTTCTCACCTTTCAGCCTAGCTTCTTGGATCCTTCACTGGGACATTGACCTCCTGTCTTCTGGTTTGCCCCTGGTCTCTAGAGTATTCAGTACAGGGGCTTGGATGAAGATAAGAAATAGCAGGCAGGATGATTCCTGAAGTCACTCACACATTGCTTTGGTGGGGTTGTGGATAAAAGTGTGGTTTTTTTTTTATTTATTTTTTTTTTTTTGAAGCCACAGCTACCTTTGGGAGGTCTGTGCTGGTGCTGGGGGTCAGTTCGAGACTGTACTGGAGCAAATGTTCTCATTGATACCAGTGGCCTCAGGAAGTTTCTCTGAGAGCCTGGTTTTCCCTGAAGACTCAGTTTCTGAGAGCTACACGCCTCGTGGTGTCAGATTCTGGCACTGCATGCTTTTTGGTTCAGAGCAAGAGTATAATTTGATTTTTGAGTTTTTGGTTGAAATTGCTGGGTGGGGACTTAAATGCTTTTGTTTTAACGAAGAACATAAATGAGAGATTTGCCCTTTTACCCCATGTGCCTATTTGAATGGATTTCAAATCAGAAAAAAAATTTCCTTAGGCTTAATGGAATTTTTCTGAATTCTGAATCCAGTATCCTTTTAGAGTTTAGAGTTCTTGGGTTGGGGAATAGGTATCCAGGTACAGGTCATTGTCATGGTGGTCATAGCCTTGTTTTGCTAACGTTAGTAACTTAATATTCAGGAATAGACAGGGGCAGAAAGAGTGTCAGAAGTCCTTACGTTTAGCCTTTGAGCCTGGATGTTCTTACCTCAAGGGTCATTAGGAAATTCTGAGATGCTAGGTGCAAAGCATTTAGCATTGTGCGGATATATATAATAGATGTTCAGTAAAGATGTCAGAAAAGTGACTGTTAATAATAAATGGAGTATGTCCAGAAGAGAAGGATCAGGATGGTAAGTGGACGAGAACCAGGATCTGGGGATGGTTAGCACAGAGGAAAAACAATTTAGAAGGGCAGGCATGATACGTGTCATTAACTTTCTGGAGAACTGTCAAGTAGTAGAAGAATTGGATTTTTTATGTATCTTATTGGTGCTCAGTACAAAAAGTTACTGCAGAGGGATTGTAGCTCCAAAGCAATAAGAATTTTCTAATGTAGAAGAACTTGAAAACTAAATAGGCTGCATTGAGATTTAGAGGAGACTCATGTTCATTGTGGGTAATGATACAACTGCAGTAAAATTCTTAATTACAAGTCACATTCGTCCCCATTTTACAGATGGCCTTTCAGAGCAGAAACTGTATTATTCACAAGGCTGCTCCACATCCTGCCAAGTGAAATTAAAATGTTTTCAAATGCCAGATTTGTGTATATCCTGCTATACAACCTGCCCTGAGTAATATCTACATCTAACTTTCTTTAAAATGTTTATTTTTTTTCTTGAAAAATATTAGTTATATCTAAAATGTCCTTGCCCCATTTTTTTGATCTTTCTTTATCTCATGGATTGTTGAAAATGCTTACATTCAGTGTCAGCATATTAGTTGTAACCTTTTATTGCTATTGATATCTATAAGTACGTTAAGTAAATCTTCATTTTGCTGACCTCTTTGAGGATGCGTGGCATCAGCAGATTCTCTCTTTCAGTGGACAGGTGAGAGATTAGCAGGATCAAGTCAATTTTTCCCTTTTTGCTTTGTTTTCTCCAGAGCAGCAAGATTCATTGTCGAGCAAGAGGGAAACTGTGTTAAATGGCAGAATTTGTCTTCCAGTTAATGGTTTAAAGAGTAGATGTAAATTATAGAGCTTGTTTGCTCTTGTCTGATAGGTACCACTCTAGGGGAATTCTTTTGTAAAAAGCTGTTTAAAAGCAAGACAATCGCTTTGACTTCACCAGATTCATAGCATAATAATTAATAGCACAAGGGCTTTTCAGTATTAAAATTGGCGTAGAGATACCTTGAGGATGGCAGTTTCCTCTTTCCTTCCAAGATCAGTAGGGCTGCTTTGCCAGACCCATTTGCATTTTTAGCGAAGGAAAGAGCCTTCTGTGTACTCATGTGACAGCTCCTGGGCTGTTCATCTGCCTGCTGACCACTCGAGGGAGGTCAGCAGGAGCCACGGGTCTGAGTGACCCCAGAGTAACCATCTCAGTCCTGCTAGATGTGGGAAGTTGTGGAGGCTTGTGAGAGTCACACCATGTGGAGTCCTTTCTACTGTAGTTGTAGATTTCTTCCCAGAAACGGCAGGTGGGTGGTGGTGGTGGGGATGCGATGACTCTTCTCCCTTATTTTATTCTTGTGTCATCTCCTCTGACCATTTTCTCCCTCTGTGCTTTGTAGGAAACCGAGTCTCTCGAAGAATCTACAGATGAGTCTGAGGTAAGGTGGCGGTGGTACAGGAGCCTGAGGATTTCTTGCTCACCATGTTATCTTGAGCTTGTTCTACCTTGTTAAGTGCGACGTTCTGGGGACTGGGGTAGTAAAGTAGGGCCGCAGCTGATTGGGCCTTGGGGGAGAACATGCCCATTGTCTTTAAAAATATTAAATGGATTGACTTAAATAAACAGGAAAAGGAACACTTTCTCCTGATCGTGAAGAGTAGTTTAACCTGAAGTGTGTTGGTAGTGGGAAATTTGATGCAAAGTTTTGCAGGTTAATATTGATACTTTAAAAAAATCTGTGTTTTAGGGGCCTGTGAGTGGCTCAGTTGGTTAAGCATCCGACTCTTGATTGGCTCACAATCTCAGGGTTGTGAGATCAAGCCCCATGCTGGGCTCTGCACTGGGTGCGGAGTCCGCTTAAGATTCTCTCCCTCCCTCTCTCTGCCCCTTCCACCCCCACTCTCAGGCACTCTCTCTCTCTCTCTCTCTCTCTCAAAGATAAATAAATAAATTTTAAAACAACCAATATAGGTTCTGCAATATTCTTTTCTCATTCGTTCAGTGAATATGACATGCTTATTGCTGTAATTCCTGAGTCATTCAAATTATAGTTCTTCTCATAAAATAAAAAAGAAAGTACCTACATGTAAAACTGTTAAGGAGCTAAATTGTGTTAAAGATTGTATTTTAAGGAGAATAAAGTAATATTTAAGTGTGGGCTTTTAAAAAAATTATATTTTTATTTTTATTTTTTTAAGATTTTATTTGTTCATGAGAGACACAGAGAGGCAGAGACATAGGCAGGGAGAGAAGCATGCTCTCCGTGGGGAGCCTGATGAGAGACTTGATCCTAGGTTCCTGGGATCATGACCTAAGCCAAAGACAGACGCTCAACCACTGAGCCACCCAGATGCCCCCCCCCCCAAATTTTCTTTTCAAGTCTGTGCATAAAAGTTTAAGCATAACACAAATTAGTGAACTTAACCAATTTTATGGATGGATTACTAATAATTATTATATTATATCCTATAACTATTTCTTTTAGCTTAGAGGAATGAAAAATATCTATGATAACCTGCTGGAAATTCACACCAATGTGACTGTAGCCAGTATAGTCTGTAAATATAGGTTGCTTTGCATATAATTTTATATGGATTTTGTTTGCTTTTTCAGGGAAAAGGTGGGCTTAAACATTTTAATCTAGAGAACATCTTATATATTATGCTGTTATACATTTGCAGTTTGGCTGTAGAGGCATGGTTCCTAATATTTGTACTACTAAGGATCTCCGATACTCTCTTTGGGGCTCCTGATAAGGCTTTACAGAGTTTGCTTATAGGTATGGTATAATACTTGTTGGTTTTTAATAAAATACTGAAAAACAATTTAGGTTACCATTTTCATTTTTGGAGACCTCTGGTTGCCATGTTCTCAAGACTCACTGGTATAGAATTCTGCAGTGTTAGAGTCCTGTCCAAGAATTTCATTTCAGAGGTGAGGAGGATGTTGGCAGCTTCCTAAATAAATCTTTTATTTAGTATCCCTCAGATACTAAACATATCCACAAGGAGAGCAAACAACACACACACACACACACACACACACACACAACTCATGCCTCCAACATAATCAGGAAACAGGGTATGCTATAAACTTCAGTATAAGTGGAGAAACACATATCCAAAACCAGCAGAGCCAGCTGTGGATGGAGTCTGGAGCTGAGTCCAATGGAGGCCAGTTGGAGATAAACAGAGTGTAGCTGAGCCCCAGCGGGGTTGATGTACACACAAAAGTCACTCCCTGGAGGGAGAGTGTCCCACCCTGAGTGGGCCAGTCCTGAGAACAGATCTGACACCCGCTGGATCCCAGTGCTGGGTGTTGAGGAATTTAAATGGCGCTGTGTGGGACTGGGGGGACAGTGTTGGGTTAAGGCTGCTCTTGGAGAGAAGGGGGCATGTTCCTTGGAAGCTTGGTGGTGATATTAAAGGAAAAGGGGTGGGGACTAAGGGTACCTATAAACAGTAGAAAATCAGGATACTTACCTACTCCCCTATCCCCAGTACCAAAAAAAAAAGTGCCCCTTATTAAAGAAAATGCACTTTGATTACCAGTGTAACTAAGAGACCTAATAAACCATTCAAATATCTCATTCCCTCCATAGGAACACGTATTGTTGCTGTCCTGGCAATCTAAGACTTGTAAAAGTGAACTGAAATGGCAGGGAGCATCCATACTCCCCACCCCCCCTCCAAAAAATATCTATCTATCTATATAACTATATTAAGAAAATCAAATGAGAGTCAAAAGTGTTCAGCCAAAACAAGCAGTAGAATAACACTCCATCATGTCTTTAAACAAGCATTTGCAGATATGCAAAACTATCTTAAACCAGAAACTTTAAAACTCAGAATAGAAATGGACAAAAACTAGGAAAGAAGGGAATAAGGTTGAACACTCAGCAAAGAAATGGAAGGAAAGGTCATTCCATTAAAGTTGAAGAAACCAAGACCTAAAAGGTAACCTGTCTAATGTCATATAGCTGGTGCAGGGGAGAAATGAGTTCAAACTCAGATCTGGGCTCTTTCTGTCATTTTTACCTTCTAGCTCTGGTGTCTTCTACATCCACCGGGACTGAGGGACCACCGAGTCAGGCCTTGGATTCATTTCTCAACTATACTTTGTACCTGCTGTGTGGTCTTGGGCATAGCACTCAGCTCATCTTTTCCTCAGTCCCCTCATGTGGTTCCTGTGTGGTTGCCGTGAGGATTAGATATGATTGCTGTTTGTGAAGCACCTTGTATGGTGCCTAGCTGTGAAGTATGTGTTCAGAAGAACTTCATTCCCATTTTGAAGCTCTAAGCTCTTGTCAATCCTTAGGAACAATTGCTGTGGTATGGGTGGTGGCATGGTGCTACAAGGACGCAGAATAGTGGATGATCAGTAGGGAATGGCTTCTTCATTTGGAGTCTTTAAGAGTTAAATATGGAAGATGAATCTAGGCAGAGGCTGGGCAGGTCTTTGGGGAGATACTGAGTGTTGAAAGCACTTGCATGTTCAGCCAGTCAGCTGTGAGGCAATTCCGTGTGGCTAGAAGGTGGAGGAAGTTAGGGAAATGAGGCTGGACACGGAAACTAGGGTGAAGTTGTAGAGCTGCCAATATGTCAAACCAGACAGTCTGGGCTTGATCTGTTGGAAACTGGGGAGCCAGCCAAAGCCCGATTGTAGGGGATGAGGATAGGGGTAGGTGTGACAGATGAACTGGAAGGAGAGACCTGTGGCAGGGAGTTCTATTAGTATAAGCCCCAGAAGAGGTAATAGGGATGTATGGGTATGGGTTAGGCAGGAGCAGAAGACAAAGTGGAAATGTTTCTCAAGTTCAGTCAAGAGCAAATGTGGGATAGTATGTGGGAGACAACTCGGTGGGGAGTCAAGAAGGTTCCAAAGCATCTAGCTCAGCTGTGTTGTAAGAAATAGAGAAAACTCCATTGTTAAGCAGTTGAAGGAAAAAGATGTTTTAAACCTGGAGTTAATAACTTACATTCAGTTTTTTTTCTCTGAAGTGGTACTTTTCTCATCCATTGGTGACTCCAAAACTTATCATTGTTTTGTTCAGGCTGAAACAAATAATATCCTTTCATATTAAATATGTTTGTAAAAAAAAAGTAAGTGAGCAAGCTAATATCTGGGTTTTTATTTTTAAAATCCTTCAAGTTACTGCTTAGAGGAAGGTTCTGAGCTCTCTTGGAGCAAAGATGGTGTAAGTGGAATGAGCAGTGTTCAGAATCTATTTTGATGATGAAGATTATTACAAAAACACATTTAGTGTAGGACATAGCAGTTGGCACTCTGGTAAGATCTTTGGATATATTCACTAGCCCAAGTTTTAGCCATGATTATTGCTTCTATTTTATAGATGAAGAAACACTTACAGGGTTTAGGTAACTGCCCAGGGTCACCCGCTGGTAAATGGATTTGAATCCTGCAGTCTGACTCTGAATCCTGGCGTTGTACTCTGTAGTTACACTGATTCCGACTTCCCTGTGACCTCTCTAATCTTATTCTAGCTCTTCCTCTGGTACCTTTGTAGAATTGGACATGATTTAAAAAAAAAATCTCCCTTGGAACTCCTGCCTGTGTATAAAATGATATTTTGGTTGATGTTACAGATTTTGGCTTATTCAACTGGTAGGAAATTATCAATTTCAGAATCTCTGAACTTTGTCTCCTTCTCTGGAGGATAGAGAATTGGCTTGCTAATTTATACATAACATTAATAATTATAGAAACTCATGTTTTATCATAAAATAATGTTACTTATTTAGAAAAGAATTATAAATATTTATAAAATATTTATAAAGTAAATGTTAGTTATGTAGGTTTTTTTTTTTTTCTTTAAAAATAATTTATTAGGTTTGGATCACAGAATTACAGGGATAGCACAAGGGTAGAGCCTGTGACCCCTTGGCTGTTCCCCGTCTACGCATCTGGAACTACCTCTGTACACCAGGCTTGGCCCCCAGCATCCTCACACCCTAACAGCTGCAGAGTATAGCGCCTGACTGTGCATGGCAAGTTTAAATACACCCCATTCTCAACGTCAAAAAGCACACCCATCTTTGTGTGCTGAAATTTAGCTGCAAGAGTGTTCATTGTAACTTTGTTTATAATAGAAAAATTTGGCTAACTATCCAGAAAGGAATTTTATTGCCTTTATAATTGATAAAAGCATTTTACAAAAATATCATTTAGATCACAGGCTGGCAAGCTTTTTCTGTGAAGGTCTAGATTGTAAATATTTAAAGCTTTGCAGACAAAAAGACAGTATTGAGGATATTATATAGGTATGTAACCATCTAAAAATGTAAAAACCTGCTTGAAAGCTGTATAAAAACAGGCATCTAGCTAGATGGGCTGGTTGTAGTTTACTGATACCTGATTCTGAGAATAATCCAGTTTTTTTCCACTCCAAAATCCACATGAAATCATAGAAAAAAAGACCACAGGAACATGGTATCACTGGGTCATGTGATTCTTATTTTATTTACTATCATTATCTGCTATCATTTTCAAAGTTTTTAAAATGCATTACTTATATACTTAGCAAAACAATACAATTTTTTAACGTATTTTTTTATACGTATTCTTGTAGTTTCTTGTGTCAAATTCTTGTAGTTTTCTGTGTGTAACAGAATTTTTGGGTTGCAAAGTAATAGGATTCAAAATGAAACTACATGTCCTTCCTTCCTTACCTCAAACTCAAATGAGAGAGTTAGGGAAAAGGTTTGGTTTATTCTTTTCATCTCATCCAAGATTTTACATAAAAATTGTTTTTGACTCTAGTATACATTTTTTTCTTAAGATGTTTTTTTAAACTTTTAAATTTTGAGATATTTCACATGCAGTTGTAAGAAGTAACACTTTCTATACCCTTCACCCAGTTCCCAAAGGCTAACATCTTGCATAATTCTGGTGCAACATCATCTCCAGGAAGTCAATATTGATAACCCAGAGACCTGATGCAGATTTCACAATCCAGAGACCTGATTCATTTGTGCATATGTGTGTCCATGTGTTGGCTCTATGCTTTTCTGTCACATGTGAAGAATGATGTGACCATGACTGCCATCAAAATGCAGAACTGTTCACCACTAGGTTCTTTTGTATCATCACAGCCACTCCCTCTCCAGCTCGCTCCTGGCACCACCATCTCCTCTCTCGCCGTAATTTTGTCATTTCAAGCACGTTATATGAACCGAACCGTACAATATGTGATTTTGTCAAATTGACTTTTTCCACTCTGCCAATTTGTCTTTTAATTGGTGTGTTAGATCATTCACGTTTAAGGTAATTATTGGCGTTAGGGCTTAAGTCTGCCATTTTTTGTTTTCTATTTCTCTGATTTTCATTTCTCTTGTTTCTCATTCCATTCTGTGAGTGAAGTTTTTTTTTTTTTATTTTTGTTTTAGTTTTTTTTTTTTTTTAAAGTTCTATCTTTAAAGTTATTGATTGATTGATTTTAATGTATTACTTTGTATGGTTTTCTTAATGTTGCTCTAAGCATTAAAATATGCATATGTGGGATCCCTGGGTGGCGCAGCGGTTTAGCGCCTGTCTTTGGCCCAGGGCGCGATCCTGGAGACCCGGGATCGAATCCCACATCGGGCTCCCGGTGCATGGAGCCTGTTTCTCCCTCTGCCTGTGTCTCTGCCTCTCTCTCTCTCTCTCTCTCTGTGTGTGTGACTATCATAAATAAATAAAAATTAAAAAAAAAAATATGCATATGTAACATGTCAGTCTACTGGTATCCATGATATTTTACCACTTCTGGTCAAGTATAAAAGCCTTACTTCCATTTATGTTCCTCTGTTGTTCCCACTTTTTTTTTTTTTTTTTTTTTTTTTTTAATTCATGAGAGACACACAGAGAGAGGGGCAGAGACACAGGCAGGGGAAGAAGCAGGCTCCCTTTGGGGAGCCTGATGTAGGACTCCATCCCAGAACCCTGGGATCACTGAGCCAAAGGCAGACACTCAACCACTGAGCAGCCACCCAGATGCCCCTATTGTTCTCACTTTTTAAGCACAGTTGTCTAAATATTTACATTCATTGAGCACCACAGCAGACTTGGTATTAAACTCTTTGCTTCAACTATCAAATATTAAAAACTCATAATTTACTATATTTACCCCTATTTTCACCCATTCCTATGTTCATTTTAATGTTTCAAGCCTTCTGTTATCTGTTTTTTGGTACTTTCTGTTTAGAAACTACTACTTCAGCCATTCTTTAGGGGTAAGTTTGCAAGCTGCAAATTCTCTTGTGTTTCTTTATCTGAGAATGTCTTTATTTCCCATTCATTTTTGAGGGATATTTTCACTAAATATAGCATTTGTGTTTGACAGTTCTCTTCTTTCAGAGCTTGAAAAATGCTCTGCCACTTTCCTCTGGCCTCTGTCATTTCAATTGACAGATGTGTTTCACTGATGCTTCCCCATAAGTACCGTGTCCTGTTTCTCTGGCTGCTTTCAAGATTTTTTTGGTGGTGGTGCCTTAGTTTCCAGTAGTTCAGTTTGATTAAGGTGTGTCTCTTGGTGTGGATTTCTTTAATTTATCTTAGCTGGAATTTGCTCAGCTTCTTAAATCTGTAGGGTTATGTCCTTCACCAAATTTGGAAAGTTTTCAGCATTATTTCCTTAATTACTTTTTCAGTTCCACACTCTTTTCTCCTTCTGGGAGTTGAGTAATTTGAATGTTGGTCCTTTTGTTATTGTTCCACAGGTCCCTGAGACTCCGTTCATGTTTTTCAGTCAGTTTTCTGTCTTGTTCAAATTGGGTAAATTCTGTGGATTTGTTCTCAAGTTCATTGGTTATGTTCTCTCTCATATCCACTTTACTGTTTAGCTCATCCACTAAATTCTTTCTTTTGGTTATTTTACTTGCCAGTTCTAAAGTTTACATGTTTTGTTTTGTTTCTTAACTTCTATTTCTTTGCTGAGGTATCCTAGTATTTCTTTTGTCTCAAGAGAATTTAGTAATTGTTTGTTGAAGCACTTTTATGATGCTGGTTTAAAATCCTTGCCAGATAATTCTAACATCTGATTCATTTCATATAAAGTGTATTTTAACGAAGACAGTATTTAAATCATGAAGAATCATTGATTTAATTTTTTTCAGGTCCATTTACTATGTGCCATGTGTTGTGCTGAGTGCTTTGCATGGATTATTTCATTTAATATGAACCAATCCTAACAGGTACTGTTGTAGGCAGGAGAGGTTGGCTATGCTGCAATAATAAACAATTCTGAAACTCTTAACAGTTTAACACAACACATTTATTTCTGAGTAGAATCAGTGGTGCAGGGAGAGGAAACTGTGGCATCAGCAATAGAGAAATGTCATCATTTTCCATAGGGTCTTTCCTGTTAATAGACCAGACACAATGCACTGTGGAGTAGCTTGGCCATAGAGCTGGAAACTGAAGCAGCTCTGCTTTGTGGAGAGACGTATTTTCCTAAACCTGGCTTTCTTCAGACAGGTTCTTGGTGTATTATTTATTTAAAAGCATATTCCACCTTTTCTTCAAAGAGTTTAGTGTGCTATACAAAGAAATTTGCAGTAGAAGCATCAAATTGTTAGCCTAACATTTCAAGATAAAAGTTGCACAGCAAAGAGAAAAATGACAAGGGAAACCATCAGGCTAAGGAGGGGTGGCAAGGAGAGAAAAGAGCACCTAATGAAACATATATAGTATAGTGGGTCGGCTTTGTACCATGTGAGGGTTCTAGCCATGCAACTCCGTAGCTAAACTAAAGCTTATTCTGCCTATGGTATGTTCTTTTGAGGTGAAGACTGCATGGAAATAACCTTACCCTGGGCCTGGGCTTGGGCCTGGCCTATAGTAACAGAGGGTTAATTAGTGTCATCACTGTCTTTATTTTTGCTACCATTATTAATAAACGTGCCTCCTAGAGAGATGCCTGTTTGAATCTGGCTCAGATCTTGCAGATACTATGATCAGAATGTCTTGAATATGTTAGATATATTAATTTTAATAAACCAAGTGGATTGACAAATAGCTCAACCTATTTAAAATAAACCTACATGCAATTTTATGTGAATGAGAAATGAGTATTAAAATGCAGCTTCTAGATGCATCAGCCACCAGGATTATTCTTTTTCAATTTTGTTCAAATGAAAACCAGTCATTGTGAGAAATCAGGGGATAGCTTTTTTAAATCAGAAAATGCATCACACAAAAATAATTTATTTATCTTACCTCATGGGTAGGACATTGTGAATCATTTATTGAAACTTAAATTGATTCTTTACATGTATTAATTTTAATAAACAAATTTAGAGCAACTAGTAACTAAGATGGTAATGTACCTTGTTATGAGATTGATTGCTGAGAAAAATGGAGCATGGGGTTATAATACATCCTTTCAAATAGCCTTTGCATCAAAAATTTGCTCTTTCATTTAATGAGCTATTAATATTAACAGGTTTTGCTGATTATTGTATCACTCAGGCATGGATAAACATTCCCTCTGAAGCATATATTATAAAAATTATATGTTTGGAAACTTAGTAGAAACCTGCCAGATGCAAATTCAGATTTGTGAACCTGTATTTCTATCATTTGTTAGAGATTGAAAAGATGAACATGACTCTGGTTTGATACTTCTTTGAACAGAATTTATAATTTCATTACCTGGGAGAAAAATCATTTTAGGCAGGCCAAGATGGGCTGATTATTTTTTTTTTATTCAGCAGATTTTTATTGAGTACTTTTATCTTCTGGGCTCTAGGCTTACATCAGTATTTATGAAGGAGGCAGACAGCAAAAACTTACATATTTGGTGATATAATAAATGTGTGGATATAAAAATAACATTGGATTAAGGGACTTTGGAGTGGACTGAGGTGCTGTTTTATCCTGGGTGGTCAGGGAGAGCCTCTCTAAGAAGGTGACATTTGATAAGTATATGGGAGAAAGGTCTTGTGGCTAAAACGAAGAACAAACACAATACCTTTGAGTAGGGTTGCACTAGATGTCCTTGAGGATGCCAGTGGGGCTGAGTGTTAGGAAGTGGAGGTAGTCAGTGGCCAGAACAAAGAGCTTATAAACCAGTTTATGGACTTGGTTTTTACTTGAATAAGATGGGAAACCATTGGAAGGCACTGCTTTAGTGAGAGTTTTCTGGATGCTGTTTGAAAAAGTCTTGGAGACAGCAACTAGGAAGCAGCAAGACCAGTTAGGAGGCTTTGGCAGAGCTCTAGCTAGAGGTGTTGAAGGATTTAGGGTAGTTTTTGTAGTAGAGCCAGTAAACCTCTTGACTAGGACATGGAGATGTAAATGAAAGTGAGCAACTAGAAAGGTGGAGCTGTGAACTGAGATAGGATGACTCTAGCTAGCACTGGTTTGGTGTTCAGGGTAAGGTGATGGTGGTGAGGTAAACCAGAAGTTCCATTTTGGCTCTTTTAAGTTGGAGATGTCAATTAGGCATCCAAGTGGAAATGTCAAGTAGATAGTTGGATAAGACTAATGCAGGTCTGGGCTGGAGATAAAAATTATTATTATTATTATTATTATTATTATTATTATTATTATTATTTTAAATTATTTATTTATTTATTTATTTATTTATTTATTTATTTATTTATGATAGTCACAGAGAGAGAGAGAGGCAGAGACATAGGCAGAGGGAGAAGCAGGCTCCATGCACCGGGAGCCCGACGTGGGATTTGATCCCGGGTCTCCAGGATCGCACCCTGGGCCAAAGGCAGGCGCCAGACCGCTGGGCCACCCAGGGATCCCCCTAAAAATTATTTTAAAGAGGGGAGGGGCAGAGGGAGAAGCTGACTGGGCCTGATCCTAGAACCCTGAGATCATGACCTGAGCAGAAGGCAGACCACCTCGGTGCCCCATGAGATAAGAACTTTTGACTCAGCTTTTAGATGGTATTTAAAACCATGGAACTGGATGAGATCACCTAGGGCCTGAGGTCAGATAAATGAGAAGCCTGATGCCTGGACCTGAGGGGTACTATAGTATTTTTGAGCTCTGGTAGATGATGAGAAATCAGCCAGTGCATTGAGAAGGAGTAGCCAGTGAGGTAGAAAGCAAGCCACATGAGAGTGGTATCCGAGGACCAAGGGGGGAATGCATCTCAGGAAGAAGGGCATGACCAGCTGTGCCAAATGCCCATAGAGAGGAGTAGTAAAAGGAACTGTAGGGACTCCCCCTTGAGTCTGCAAAGGTGAGGCCACTGGCCATCCGCATAGAAGCACTTGCGGTGCCTCATGGCAGTGGTGATGGTGAGGGGCCCAACTGGAATGGGCTCAAGAGATCGGTTGGCAGAATGTCTTTGATGCCCTCAGAAGTTCTTGTCCTGTCTGTCTCAAAATGGTAATATCTAGATGCTTATGAAGGATATGTTTGTTGAGTGGGTGTTAAGGGAGATAATGTGTATTTAGCACTTGGCCTGTCATGAAGTATTCATTAAACATGCTGCTGCTGCTACTTTGTTATTTTTATCCACTTCTGTGCCGGGGACTCTCATGAGGGCTGGGCCCCTATTCCTGGGGTCTCACTTAGCAGAGCTCCTTGTGAATGAATAAATGAATTGATTGCACAAATCCTTACAACAGCTATATGAAACTGGCATTTTGTTCTTATTTTGGAGATGATCTGGTTCTCAAACCAGAACTTTGAGAGGTCCTTTAGTCAAAAACAGATATCAAGGACCTCCTGACTCAGGCTGAGAACTGTTTATCCCATGCTGTGTCCTCAGAAGGATTGTGATTTCATTTAAGGACAAGCAAGTGAGAACTGTCTTTTAACTTTGGCTTGGGGGCATCCAGCTCCATACCCACTGTTATTTTTATCCTCTCTCAGTCACAGGCAGAATCATGGTAGGCAAAATAATGGTCCCCCAAAGATGTCTGTGTCCTAATCTCTGGAACCTATGAATATGTTATGGCAAGAGAAATTAAGATTGCTAATCAACTGACTATAAAATAGGGAGATTGTTCTGGATGATCCAAGCAGGACCAGTGTAATCACAAGAGTCTCTACAAGTGGATGAGAAAAGGTAGAGGTGGTCAGAGTGATATGATGTGGGAAAGACTTAACCCACTTTTGCTGGCTTTGCTAGTACAGGAAGGAGGGTACCTACAGCCACGGATAGCAGGTGGCCTCTAGAAGCTGGAAAAGATGAGGAAACACTCCACTAAAGCCTCCAGAGGAATGCAGTCCTTCTGGCATCTTGATTTTTGCCCACTGGTATCTGTATTGGACTGTAAGACAACAAATTTGAGTTGTTCCAAGCCACTGAGTGTGACAATTTGTTACAGCATCCATAGGAAATGAATACAGTAAGTAATGTGATTGGATGATCTTATTCCCTTAGCACTTTTCATTCAGCACATAATACACTTGTAATGAAACTGCTAATACTTTTGGGAGCTATATTTATAAAAACGTGTGTCTCTCTTTTCTAATATATGTCCAAGAATGTTGTTTAAATAATGATTGCACTTGACAATTAGAGTCTGGTTCTACTCTGTCAGGAGTTGAAAACATTCCTTTTCTCTGAAGACTCAAGAAATGCTGTAACAAATCTAATTTCTAAAATCTACAGATTTCTTTTCATCCATGAGTTACTTGAGTTTTAGTGCAACTATTTTAAGTATAAAGGCAGGCATCTGTGCTACCATCACTCTTTCCCTTAGAATGTGGTTGCTTTCTCCAAAAAACCCAGTGAATGAAATAAATCTTTCAAAATAGTATCAGAAGGGATGAGAGAGGGGGAAACCTTTGATTTAGTTTTATCTTTAGTTTTAGATTTTAGTCTGTTGTCATCATTTCCATCGGTTATTGGGCACCTTTGATGTATTTGGTTCATGATGGCATAGGAGTACTGACAGCCTTGACTCCATCTTGTTTCCCCCTCTGGCACACAGTTGGTGTCATTCTAGATAACTGGTACAGAGCCTCTGGCACACAGGTGGCGCCACTTTAGATAACTACCCTGTGATCTCACCACCATGCCCCTTGCTATATAAAAACTGTGGGTTGAGGTCCAGGCTTGGTGGAGAATAGGGGCAGAGAATAGGAATGCAGTGCCCTGGATCATTTTTCTGTCTGCCTGATTACTCCATCAGTTTGAATAAATTTTTGTGTAGATGGTATGGAGTGGTCCATCCTTACCCCCGCAAGGGTGGAGCTATTGCTGTCCATTTCTCTAGTGAATGGAGTAGCAAAATCCCAGAGGCAAATTTGGGGAGAGGTGAGTGCTGGGTCAAAATAACTCCCACTTCTGGATGACTCCAGTTGCCTCCAGAGTTTCTCACTTGGGGATGTTAAGTTCAGGAATCCCTCTTTCCTTTTATAGTGTCTTCAGGGCTGATTTGGGGGAAGAGGCCAGCAGCCCAGACAAGCTCTCTGTCTTGGCAGGAGCTGGGTAGTAGTCAGCATTCTATAGAGAAACAGAACCAATAGGTTCTGAAAGAGAGAAAATCTGAGAGAGATCAATGGGATCTGAAAGAGAGGGAGAGAAAGAGATTTATTATAAAGAACTGGTTTGTGTGATTATGGAGCTGGCAAGTCCTCAGATCTGTGGGGTGAGTCAGCATGCTGGAGACCTAGGAGAGCCAGGGATTTCACAGACTCAACACCAAGAAAGAGCCAATGTTTCAGTTCAGATTCAAATATAGGGGAAAAAAGCTGCCCAGTTTGAAAGCAGTTAGGCAGAAAGAACTTTACTGTTCTAGAGGGTCTGTCTTTGTTCTGTCCAGGCCTTCAACTGATTGGATGAGCCCCACCTATATTGGGAAGGACAATCTGCTTTACCAATTTAAATGTGAATGTCATCCAAAACGACTCTTATAGAAACACTCAGAATAATGATTGATCAAATATCTGGGCATTCCATGATCCGGTCAGGTTGACATAAAATTAATCATCACAAGCCTTAAGAGTTTTTTCTTTTCCTATGGTCATATAATCTTTAATTAAGACCATCAACAATGATTTATTTATTGTTTTCCATTTTCTTGTCTTTTACCTTGACTAAAACTTATAAATCAGTTTTGAAAAATAAAATGATAATAGACACCTCTGAGTTTCCTGTTGCTTCTCTTTATTGTTGAGTGTCATGTTGGCTTTTGATTTCAAATGTTCATTCTCAGCTTTTCAAGAGAGAAGCCTTTTTATTTACTGAAAGTTGTTTAGAATCAGAAATGAGGGCTGAACTTTATAATTACTATTTCAGTATTTATAAGTGTGGTCCTACAGTTTTTCTTCTTTGGCCTATCAAATGATGAAATTGGATTTGTTAATATCCAGTCTTTGTATTTCTGCAATATTTTATCTAAAAAGTTTTCTATTAATATATCCTGGGGTTTCAGGATACCTGGGTGGCTCAGTGTTGAGTGTCTGCCTTCGGTTCAGGGCATGATCTCAGGGTTGAGTCCCGCATTGGACTCCCTCTGGGGAACCTGCTCCTCCCTCTGTGTCTCTGCCTCTCTCATGAATAAATAAAATATTTAAAAAATATATATGTATATATATGTTGGGGTTTAATTTGTGATAGTTCAAATTTTTATATTTAAATTCTAACATGAGATGACAGAACTGTGTTTTCTCCCACTGTGGTGTTTGGAAGTTTTGGTATGAGGATTATGCCACTTTTTTTTTTTTTTTAAAGATTTTATTTATTTACTAGAGAGAGCATGCACATGCATTCGAGCGGGGTGGAGGGGTAGAGTGAGAGGGGGAGAGAGAGAATCCTCGAGCTGACTCTTTACTGTACTACACAACCCGATGCAGGGCTTGGGGCTTGATCTTGTGAACCTGAGATCATGACCTGAGCTGAAATCAAGGGTCAGATGCTTAACTGACTGAACCACCCAGGTGCCCCTGCCATCTTTTTGAAATGAATTGTGAAGTTTTTATTATTTCCCTATGTTGGGACAGTTTAAAAAACTTAGGGACTTTCTGTTTGAGGGTTCTTAATAGAACATGTAAAAACAGTCTAGGCCAGATGCTGTTCTGCAGAAGATGGGTAGAACTGGGATGACTTACTTTCTCGGTTTATGATGTGGTTATCATATTCTATTTGCCTTTTAAAAGTCCCAGCCCTTGGACTTATTAATGATTCAGTTTCCTGGTTTACTAATGCATTCTTTTACCTTTTTGAGCATTCTCTGGTTCCCTGCAGTGTCCCCCTTTCCTGCTAGCAGCTTTCTCTTGGTCCTGCAGTACTTAACGGCTGGGGCTCTCAGACCATCAATAATGCCCTGCCACATGTTAGCAGCTCTTGGTCTCTGCTGGTAGGAGAAAGATGGAGACAGTGGCCAGGACTGAAATTGCAGGCATGGAGAAATACTGGGCAGAGGTTGCCGACAGTCACCTCCTTCTGGAGAAAACCGTCCCTAAGGGGTGGGTGAAGCATCTGTTTGGTTGAGCAGGACAGGCTCTGGGAGTTTAGTGGGTGAGCTAAACCATCTTCCTACTTTTGTTCAGATTGTATTCTCATGAAGCAAATCAAGGTGGGTCGTAAACTCACATTCATATTCAGCATACGTATCATTTTCTCCTCGATTCTGGTTAACACTTTCTCTTAATTGTTATTGCTATTTTAGGTTTTTCATCTTTATCTGTTTCTTCCTGGAAATCTTTGAGAAGCTGTCAGAGACTTTGGTGGGGGTGGCCAGCAAGGTGCTTCTTTGCATCTACAATATGGAGTGTGCAATTGAAAGACATTTGAGAAGTATTTAATGTCCTCTAAAACATAATACAATCTCAGGAACTGGAGCATTTTCCTTGTCCATACAACAATAGACATATAAATTGTAGATGTAAGTTTTTCATGAAAATGGATTTGGTAAGGTCTCTATCTGCTATTGTGGTTTGGTGGTAGAGCTTCATTTCTGTAAATTTATCTTTAATTTGCTGTTTCAGAATAGCTACTCGTTTTCCTGTGTTTAGTGCCTCCACCTCTCAGCCTCCCCTTACCCCCATCCCCCGGCTATAAAATAACACATAGTTGAGGTGATCTCTGCAGTTCCTTTTGGCTGATAGCTTATGATTTGGATTTTCCTGTGTGGAAATCTAAATGAGAATGTCTTAGAAAAGCTTCTTACTAACCTCGGTCTGCTCGTACCACATACTTGTGTTTTCACTGGTCTTTATTAGGTACCCACAGTTTTGTTAGGTGAGTTCAGAACAATGAAAAGGCATAAACCCTACTTCTCAGGATCTTGTGATCACCAAGGGATATTGGGAAGAAAGGAAAAAAGGGTTATGTTGGCTTTAGTGGCGGAAATTGTCCACCTGAATGGCATACCTTGAAGATTGGGGGGTTATTCTATATGGCTAGAAGGAAATGAAAAGCTTATTTGCTTTTTTCGTTTTTTTTCCCCCTCCTCTATATATTCTTATCGCTTTCCCAATATAAAATAAATGATGGGAGTTGATCCTGTTTATGGCATGTGGCTCAGGGCATGGGAACCTTCACCTTATTTTTCTCCTCCTTGAATTGAACATGAAATTCTGATGCTACAGGGCAGAGGAGAGACCAGGGTTTATGAAGACTGCATAGCTTGTGAATCTTAAGTAGAGCTCTTCAATTATTAGAGGCTCAACTTTTTCTCACTTTTCTACTCAAAGTGTTACGGTAAGGAAAGCAGCTTTAAGAGATAAGAATCTTAGGTTAGTAGAGTTTTGAAGAGGATGTTGAACAATAGCTTTAGAAGCAGCATTTATTTCTTTAATAAATGTAATACATGTTTATCTTAGTATAGAAAATACTGGTAATAGCTCACAATAGTGATTACTATTTTCTGTAATGGCCCCAGCAACCCTGTGATATGGGTCCTGCTGTCATTCTCCCATTTGAAAAACAGGTGTTTGGTGCTTATTCTTCTGATTTTTTTCCCCCTACATAAACTAAAATTTGGAGCATGCAAAAGCAGGTTTTATGACCTACTTTTTCAACTAATAAGACATTTTAAGAACACCTTTGTTATTAAAAAGTTTTTTTTTTTTTAAATTTTTATTTATTCATGATATGCACACAGTGAGAGAGAGAGAGGCAGAGACACAGGCAGAGGGAGAAGCAGGCTCCATGCACCGGGAGCCTGACGTGGGATTCGATCCTGGATCTCCAGGATCGCGCCCTGGGCCAAAGGCAGGCGCCAAACCGCTGCGCCACCCAGGGATCCCTGTTATTAAAAAGTTTTTGAAAACATTTTTGTTTTTGTGTTTTTGTTTTTTTGAAAACAGATTTTAATGTCTGCATAACATTTAATTTTATGAAATTCATTTAACTCAGAGTTTTTTAACCTTGGAACTGTTGGCAATTTTGGCGGGATAATTTTTTATCCTGAGAGATTTGTCCTGTGCATTGTAGCATGTTTAACATCATCTCTGGCCACTAACAGATGCCAGCAGCACTTTCTCCTCCCACTCAGTTGTGATGACAATAATGTCTCCAGACATTGCCAAATAAATGTCTTGTGGGGATAAAATTACCCTTGGTTTGAGAATCCCTTATTTAACCATATATACTTAATGGTTTTAATATGGATATGGGGTACCTGGGTGGCTCAATTGGTTAAGCGTCCAAGTTTTGATTTTTGACTCAGGTCATGATCTCAGGGTCGTGAGATCGAGCCCTGTGTCAGGCTCTGCACTGGGTGTGGAGCATGTCTGTGATTCTCTCTCCCTCTCCCTGCCACACTTTTCTCTCTTCCTATTTACCTTTCAAAAAAAAATATGGATATGAATAGACTCATTGTGAATTATCTATATGAAAAAATAGATCCATGTCATCTAGATTACATTTATCAGCTCTAATTTCAGCTACTTTCTTTGGTTAATATGTTTTCTGTAATAGCAATATTGCTTGAAAGTCAAAATTTAGCAACATTATTTGCATTCATATAAGACTGTAATTGCTTATCTGTCACCAGTCTGATGGAAAGGCATCCTGGGAGCTTTGACCACAGTTGTTTTATTGTGGATGAATTCCATTATCTCCATGTCACTTTCTTAAAAAGTTTGGTCATTGAGGCAGCTATAATACCTTGTGTTATTAATGGAAACTGGAAGTTACTCTTTCAGCTTGTTTATGTAGTTTTCTTGATATGTTTTGACATTTTGGAAGGATATATAAAGCCGTCTTTCCTACCAGCCATCTTTATGTGTAAAGAAAATTATTTTCTGTAATAGAACTCTAATCTACAATAATTAATGGTTGCACTTGCCCTTTTAGAGAGGTAGCATTCATTTGTGGGGATGGGTTGGTAGGCAAAACAGGGTTAATTGGAATCATTAGTCCTTGATTAATTATGAATCTTATGTTGAGGACCTTTATGCAGTCTCAAAGAGTAGATCTCTTTTATTCTTTCCCAAAAAGTTCAAGATTGACATGCTGTGTTTGGAAATATCCTGTAATGTGCATGCATATGCATGTATGTTTACTGATAACATTGTAATTTCTTTTTTTTTTTAAAACTTTTTTTTTTAATATTTTTTATTTATTTATGGTAGTCACAGAGAGAGAGAGAGAGAGAGAGAGGCAGAGACACAGGCAGAGGGAGAAGCAGGCTCCATGCACCAGGAGCCCGACGTGGGATTCGATCCCGGGTCTCCAGGATCGCGCCCTGGGCCAAAGGCAGGCGCTAAACCGCTGCGCCACCCAGGGATCCCAACATTGTAATTTCTAATAGCTGTATTGATACAATAAAATGTATAGTTCTTGACTTTGTTGATAATACCCTATTGTAGTGAATAGGTCTCTTTCTTAAAAATTTGTTGTTTGATTGACTTACAGAATAGTGTGAATTATGCTTTTTAAAAGATTATTTGTATTTGGCTCAGCTGTTTTATTATTCTGTTCTCCCTCTGTCTTCTTTATTAAATAGTGATCCTAAAGATTTCAGTATTACATGAGACTTCTTTCAAAGTGAATTATTTGGAGGCACCTGTTGGTACAGTCAGTCTTGATTGTGGCTCGGGTCATGATCTCAGGGCTTTGAGATCAAGCTCCATATTGGGCTCTGTGCTGGTTGTGGAGCCTGCTTGGGATTCCCTATCTCTCTCTCTCTTTGCATTTTTGTTTTAAACAGTGATTTTTTTTTTCTTTTTTTTTTTTTTTTTTGATGGTAGTGTTCTTGTATCTGGCTTTAAAGCATTTTGGGTATTTATTAAAAAGATTTACCCCTCACCAGATGCAATGGTGACATGTGGCCAGGTAAACCGTTCATCTTATAATTTCTGAATGTTCAAGTGAGGTCTTTCTCATTGTTGAAACTGGATGGGATAAAGGCCATCTCTGTAGAGTGAGGTTGTGATTCGTCAAGGAGTGCTCACCTGGGGGTATTTTCCACTGGCTTAATTTGTGTCTTAGAAAATATCTCACCTCTCCCTTTCAGTATTTCTGGTATTTTATTTTGGAAGTAAAAAGAAACAGAAAAAAAATGCATTTTAATAAAGTAGTTTCTAGAAATAACATTTTAAGTTCTGTATTAAGAGTAACAATATAAAAAATGTAACAGTCTTTCTGTTAACTCCCTGAATACATGTGACACATTTTTTTTTTTTGGATGCCTGCTTTTCTTTTTTTTTTTTTAATTTTTATTTATTTATGATAGTTACAGGGGGGGGGGGGGAGGCAGAGACACAGGCAGAGGGAGAAGCAGGCTCCATGCACCGGGAGCCCGATGTGGGATTCGATCCCAGGTCTCCGGGATCACGCCCTGGGCCAAGGGCAGGTGCCAAACCGCTGTGCCACCCAGGGATCCCGTGACACATATTTTTAAAAGTAAAATTCAAGTCCTGTTTTGGACTGTAACAGCAGTATATAAAATGTACTGATGTGTGAAAGATATGGAGAAATTTAAAAGAGGATGAAAAATTGGTTATAAATGCCAAAAAAGTTTTTCTTATACATGAATTTTAAATTATCAGGTGAAAAGTGCAATATTCTTATGGGTATATACATCTAAATTAGGTGATAGGACTTCTGCCGTGAAAATTTATCCTGTGGTGTTAGTAACAAATTACTAAATAGTTTTTCAGGCAGAAGTCTTTAATTGCCTTAATTTGTTATCCACAAAAGTAATTTTTTTTTTTTTTTTTGCTTTTAAGTTGGAACTCTGTGGGAATGACTGATATGAAATTTATTTTCAGATAGTGTCCTAGAATCCTACATAGGATGGCTTAAAGGACTTGTCTTTAATTAAAAGTGCTCTACACTTAGTGAAAATCCATGTTAGTTGAAGGATTGATTCTTTTTAAAGGAAAGCTGCAAATTTTTCTTGTATGGGTAAATGTCACTCTGTTCATATCTTCGCTTAGATGCAAGTCAAGACTTGTACTATTCTGCTAGGTTGTCATAGAAACGCAGTTAACTGTCATCTCGACTCAGACTGTTGATGGTTTTATTTGTAGGTTTGCAAGATTATTAAAATTTAACAAAAATTATTGATTTGCCTTTTATTAACACTGAGTTGTTTTCCATGGAAATTAAAACTGCACAAAACCCTTTTTTTCTGCTTAAATTTCTTTAAAGGTGAAACTATATTAAATCTGCTTGATTTTTTTTTAAGTTTTTATTTAAAATGTGATAGTCTACCGCAGTAGAATAACCTCCATGAATTGTATTTTTGAATCATTTTCCATTTTCTTTGTTTACAGCAAGCAGAAAAAAAAAACCTTAAAAATTTCACCTTTAGACTGCTTTCTAACTTAACATAAAAGATACCTGTCAGAAAAGCATGAAATGCTACATCAAGTGCCTAATATTGGAGTTTTCATTTTATTTATGATTTTTGAAGCCTAGCACGAATGCTTCAGTGAGCTGTGTTGTGAAAGTATTTATTTTTGTATATTTATGCGAGAGAAATTATTTAGTTTTCACTTATAAATAAGACCGGCAAACCTTATTTACAGTAACTTTATCTAATGGTCCGTGGATGAGTGCTTTTATGCAAAACAGTCAAGAGGCTAGAATTAACTTTTCACATTGGATGCACATTTGATGTCTAAACTTGAGCAACATGTGGCATCTTATTATAAAGACTAGCATTCAGGATTCAATTTGTATTTAACACATTTACTTCAGAAGGCACGTGTCATCTTTGCCACATTTAATGTTAACTTTGTAAGGATTTCGATTTCTTGCTTGTAGGTACATAAGTAGAAGTGTTTATTTGTTGCTTTTTGCAATTTTCCTTTATATAGGTTTTTTACACTTGGTTAATTAGCTATTTTAAGAGCAAGTCATTTTTGACATATGGCTTCTTGGATTGACTATGGTCATTTATTTTTTTTAAAGAAGTATAGGTATTTTATTTTTTAGGCTTTATAGATAACCATGCTTATTATACTTTTGCCACTATTCTTAAAGTTATTTTTGGAAGGTTAGTAGTGGGTATATATCATCTTTGATTTTTAATACTCTTACTAAATAATTAATAGCTTGTATATACTGGGGAAAGAAAATTTGACACCTCATCAGAAACATGGAATATTGACTTTTAAAGAAGATTTTATTGAGCAAGAGATTGAGAAAGCAAGAAAGTGAGGAAGCATGAACAGGGAGTGAGGGGGAAGAAGAAGCAGACCCTCAGCTGAGCAGGGAATCTGAAGCCATGCTTAATCCCAGGGTCCTGGGATCATAACCTGAGCTGAAGGAAGATGGTTAACCAACTGAGCCACCCAGGAGCCCCTACCAATTTTTTAAAATCAGATTTATTGCTCTTAAAATTGTATTACTTTTATAGCTAGCCTGCACAATGGCCCCCAGTCATCCTCTCCTGTTATTCCTGATCTTGTGACCTCCCCTCCCACACTGAATGGTGGCTGACCTGTATGATCAATAGGATACTGCAGACGTGTGATCTCTTAGGCTAGGTCATATATGACTTTGCTTTCTCTTGGATCACTCACTGTGGGGGAAGTCACTTTCCATGTCCTGAGGACTCCCTGGTAACCCTAAGGGGGAAGAGGTCTGTGAAGTGAGGAACTGAAGCCTCCTACCAACAACCAACACCAACTTGCCCATTATTTGAGTGAGCCATTGTGGAAGCATACCCTAACCCCAGTCAAGCCTTCAGATGGTTGCAGCCTCAGTGGACATCTTGCTTGCAACCCTGTGAGAGACCTTAAGTCTGAACCACCTAGCTATGCCAGTCCTGTATTACTTAGCCACAAAACTATTAAATTCATCTTTAAATACTTAAAATAATACACCTTTATTGTTTTAAGTTAGTAAACTTTGGCATAATATGGTATGCAGAAATAGATAACTAATGCACCTGCTAAATACATTTTTAAACATTTCCTATTGATCGCATCGTTCATAGTTACTTGTAGGCATAGAAATTGTGGAGGTTTCTGTTTGTGATTTTAACATCATTTTCCTAGGCATTTGGGTAGTGTGTTATACTGTAGAGTATTCATAACAATTTGAATTTCGGCTTTGTGTATGTTCTTTATGAAATTAAAATTTCCACTCATTTCTGTGTACCGAACATCTATAAAATGTTATATTACATATAATTCCAGGATTTATTTTTTTAAGTCAAGAGAATGAGGTGTCTGATGTTAAGTCTGTTTCATGATGTTTGATGAATATCATCCTTTCTATGTGATGATGTGGTTCTGTGCCCCAGAGGTAAAGATTTCTTGTGGCATTTGAGTTTGCATTTCTGCCTGGTATGTCCTGCCAGTCATCATGTGAACTAGGCCTACTCTACGGGTCATTTTTTTTTTGTTACTTATTTTTTTATTTTTTTTTTACTCTGACATGCCTCAGTGTGATTTTCTTCATATTTATCCTGCTTGGGATTAGAGCTTCTTGAATTCGTGGGTTGAGGTATGTCAGTTTTAGGGAATTCTCCATTCTTACCCTCTTTAACTGTTGATCTTGCCTTTCCTCTCCATTTTCCTTATTTTTCTGGGACCATAATTGTTAGCCCATTTCCCTGTGTTCCACATATTTCCTATTCTTTTCTGCATTTTTTGTTCATTTTTCTACTCTGGCTTTCTTTGGGATATTTTTTGACCTGTTTTACACTTCACTAATCCTGTCTTCTGCCAAGCCATCTGTTGTGTTCTTAGTTTCAGTGACATTTCTCACTCTTAAAATTTCCATTTTTTTCTTTTTTGTGGATTACAGTTCCTTGTTGAAAATTTCTATCTTTTCGTCTATTTTCTCCGTTTCCTCCATTGTTTCTTTGAACATGTGAATCATAGTATGTCAAGGAGTTTTTGCTAACTCCAGGTCACCCATGGGTCTGTTTTTATGGTCTTTTTTTTCTCCTTGATTTTTAGTTAGTTGGTCCTGTCCTATGGCATACCGGGTGATTTTTTAAAATTGATTTTATTATTTTTTATTCTCAGTATTGTAAGTGAAAAGGTTAGAGGCCCCAGTAGTTTTCATACTCCAAATAATTTTCTTTCTCCCAGGAGTCACCCTTTTACTGGACAGGTAGGTTGGGGGTTATATACATACTACCTTAATCCAGTCGGGGTTTGAACTGAGTCAAAGACAGATTGAAGTTTTAGGAAGCACTTTTTTTTTTTTTTGTATCCCCTGGAGACCAGGAGTTCTAGTTAGCCTGTAGTATTCATCAGGACCTCATTTGTTGGTAATTCCTGAACTCTGTTTTTTGTCTCTTCGAGCACATCAAGGCAGTTGGTTTGCATTTTTCAGGCTTTCTGTTTAGTGTTTCTAGCCTCATGCCCCGTATTCCTTTGGGAAAAGTGGCTGTGTAACAAGCTCCCTTCTTTGCCTTTCTCCTTCACTAGAATCTTAGCTCCTCAAGCCTCCAGTTTCGTTACTCAAGCCCAACAAGTACTGGAAGGTTTGCTGCTTTTCCTTCCCTTAGCAGTGTCTTCTTCTGAGGCAGAGCTTGGGTTCTCAGCCTCTTGTCCTGCACCCCGAATTGGTCTTTACTTCCAGGGAGAATGACTGGTGCATGGCAACTCCCCTCCCCCATGCTTTCTCCAGTTTTTCCACCATCCTGGAATCTTGGCCCTTCTAGCTCAGGTAGCTTCAGCAGCCCTTTTCACTGACGCCTCAACTGTTGCTATATATTTCATTAAGGCTTTCTAGTTGCTGGGTGGGAGCATTGGCATGCCTCTCTCTATTCAAATGTTAGCTGGGAAGTGAAGATGCTACAATAATTTTGAAGGGAATGTCCGTGAGTAGATTATTTTTATGAACTTCTGTTTTGGTGAGCTTTATCCTGTCACAGTTGTTGGTACATGCACATTTTATAGTTTCTCATTATGAATTGATACAGCAAAATAACATCTTTTTCTGAATCATTGTAATAATTTTTATTATTATCCTTGATTTAATTCAGAGCCATCATAGTCAATATAGGTTCCTAACTTTACTCCATAACTGTGCGGATTAAAGATATCCTAAGATACGCTGTATCAATAGTGAGGTTAAACATATAGTTAGTAATAATGCATACAAAATGGTTAAGACATTTTAATGCATTTAAGAAAATTTTTTTAACATTAAATTTATTCAGCTGAAGGTAAACAATATGTTTTCTCACAAACAGGAATGATCATGGAGTAGCAGTTTTTAAAAATATCAAAATATTTTTATCTGAGGGTATAAATATATTTTGTTGGATATAAAATTTCTAGTTTCCTTTCTTTGATTTTTTGTAATTATATTATTCTAACTAAAATGAAATATTCTCAAATCTGACAAAAAATATTTAATCTTGAAACACAAAGTCTTTGGAGGTTTATTGTATTACTGTCTCAGCTGCTGTGAGCATTTTAGATCCACGAGGTCAAATTGACAAGTATTTTTGCCCACACATCTTTTATTGGCATATGTGGCCACATAGTTTTGTATTTACCCTTAGATGCCAAAGTTGAATACTGTCGGCACTAGGTATGTATACTCCTGTTTTCAACTTTTGAATGTTTTCTGCTGGTGAAGTTGTAGCAGTTGATACACCCAGTTGGAAAAAGGAAACATGAAGATCTTACCCTTGAGCTGTAGTTGTAGTTATTGACAATCAGTGAGGAAGCCATCTCTGGGTCCCCCTTAAGAAATATGTTTTGAGTCTGACTATTTCAAATGAATCTGTGATGGCTGTCATTTTCTCTGCTTTTTGTGCAGGAAGAAGAAAGTGAAGAGGAACCCAAACTGAAGTATGAAAGGCTTTCCAATGGGGTAACTGAAATCCTTCAGAAGGATGCAGCTAGCTGCATGACAGTCCATGACAAGGTAAGGTAGCCCTTCTAGAGGATTCTTCTGTTAAGTTGTTTCTCTTGCAAGTTTGTTTATACTTTGGAGTCTTGATGCTCTTGGTGGTGGCTTTTTCCAGTAATTGTGTCTTCCGCCCTCTCTTCCTTTCTTCGTCCTCTCCAACAAAAAAATGAAAACAACAACCAAAGACATTGTAGTATGTATTTGTGTACACACACACACACACATACACACACGCACGCACCACATTGCAAGAGTGTATAAAGTAGAATTTAGATATGAAAGATTTATAGCAAGTAGTTCTTGGCAACTCTATCACTTTAAATTCCTCAAACCCTAAGTAGTAGAGTTGAGAAGTGTTAAGATTGGAAATGGTGTAGCGCTCAGTACTTTCATAAGAGCAGAAGAGATTACATTGAAGGTGTTAGGAATCAGTAGAAAGACCCCAAATGATTACTCATATGTCGTATGAATGAATTAAAATATTCCACATTTGAATCTTTGTTGTAACAAATCAGGTTCAAGTCCAATTTCCGTACTGTGTAGCACCCTTAGCCTGTTCTTGGACCAAAACAAAATGTGTTGTGAGAAGAGTACTGGAGGCCACACAGTGCGAACCATTGCCCTCTTCCTGATGGGCCCCAAGAGTGAGGCAGACTCCTCAAGTGTGATCCATCTCCTGGCTTTGCCCTGTGTTATCAGCAGTGCCTGTGCCTACCCTTCTTTTTTTACTCCATCCTGCTAAACAGATTCCTGGACTCAACACATTGATAGAATGTTTGTTCTCTCTTTAGCAGAAATGCCCTCGTTTGGGGCACCTCTCATTTGGCCTTCCCATTGTGGCCACGTCCCAGATTCCTCTTCACTTTGTTTCATCCCCTGAAGACTGGCCTTGTAGTTCTTGTAAACCTCTCCTTCCGTCTCGCTTCATCTCTCCCTCCCAGTAAGGCCACGTGGATGGCACTTGTGCCTGGAACTTGAGGATCTTTCCATGTCCTCACTCTTGACCCCTTTTATCCCTCAAGCTTTGGTATTAATTTTCTGACTACCCTGTTCTGTGACTTTCAGGAGCTCTGATCTTGAATCCATTCCTTGCTTAATTCCCTGCCTCTACCAAATGGTTAGCTCTCCTCTCGCTTTACCAGTGTCTCCAGTTCTTTTACAGCCCCGTCCTTTGTCTCCCCCCTCAAGCCACTGCAAACCCTGTTATGGATTTGTTCTTCGTTGGCCCTGTTAGTCCTCAGCCTGTCTTCTCAGCCTCTGTCCCTTGTCTCTGATGATGCCATTTCTACATAAGTAAGAAAATCCAATCTCTCAGGCCTGACGTGCCTCAGCCCCTGACCCCTTTCCCAGCCCATGGAATTCATGCCCATCCTTCCCCCTCGGAGGCTTCCTGCCCACTCTTGTTCTGCACTGAACTTCATATACCCCCTTCCCTCTTAGTGGTGCTCACCCTAGCCCCATGTCACTGCTAACCTCTTTCAGGGTCTGTAGGTTTTCCTGTCTTGGGTATTGCCTAGAGATGGACTCCTACCTTGTTTACTTTTGTGTATATGGCTTTGACTTGGCGTAACAGTTTTGAGGTTCACCTGCCATGTAGTCTGGATCAGTCCTTTGCTCCTTTTTGCTGCTGAACAGTATTCCATTGTATGGGGCAGACAGACCACGTTTTGTCTGTCCATTCACCAGCTGACAGATCTTTTGCTGCTTTTAAAAGTGTGGATCTCCCCTTTCTTCTATACAAAAGCTTTGGGAGAAGCTTTCTTAAGCCATTCTTTTATTATTCTCTTGATCACTTCTGTGATTCCCTTCTGGTTCTTTCACTTTCTCCTTACCTCCACCTTTCCCTCACATGTTGGTTTTGCTAGGATTTGGTCCACTGCCCACATTTCTTTGTAGTTTGTACTTTTCTTGATTTTAAATTTCCAGACTTCTCTGACCACCCATCCACTGACGCCTCCCCAGAGTAGTGTGCTGCTTTATCCAGGTGCCTCTTAAAGACTTCTTCCTTTTGTTCTTTTCGCACACCCATAACAAACTCATGTTCTTTTCCCTCCGTAATCTCACATCTATTTTGTGTTCTTTGCCCTATTTGGCGGCATCACAGTCTCTTTCGTCATCTAAGCCAAAGCTGACTCCTCCCTTGCTTCTATGCAGTCCCCCTCCCCCCAAGTCCTGGTGATCCCCCTGCCCCTCCTCCCCTCGCCTGGAATCAGACTTCTCACTTTCCTATCTAAACCCCTCTGCTGCCTGGTTGCCATGATGATCTGTTGAAAATAGAGGTTTAAAGCTCTCATGTGATTTTCACCACCTGCTACATAAAGTCTCAGCTCTTAATGCAGTAAGGCCCTCTGAGATCTTGCCTTCTTCTGTAACTGACTTTATGTCTTACCACTCTCTGCTATGTGGGTGGTGGTCTGGTTGCAACACTTGGCTGTTTTTACTCCATCCCTTCTGCCTGGATTCTCCTCCATCCCACCTGCTTGAGCCCACTCCCATCCTGAGCCCTTGTCTTTCACTTTAGGCATCTGTCATTTCTCCCAGAACACACACACACACACACACACACACACACACACCGCTAGCCAGTCTACTTTCTTGCAGATTTGCTTTGACTCTGGTCCATCCACAACACTCCTTTCCACTAAAGTAGTCTTCCGGAAATTCGAATCTGATCATGTAATCCTCCCTAGAATTCTGTATTGGTTTCCTGATGTCTTCATGATTTCGACACCCTTTCCTTTCCTCTTCTGCTTTCATCTCCATAAATATTCAGGTGCTTCCTATGAACCAACCTTTCCAGACTTATCACCAGTCTCTTCCACTGGGCACAAAGTGGATACTCTTGCCATATATAACCACTTGTAGTTTCTTGACTTTGTTCTACTTTTTATGTGACTCCATGCCTCTGAGCAAGTTGTATCCATTCTGCCTAAAATGTTCTTTCCACTAGCCTGTTCCATCTGCCTCAGGTTCTACTGTGTAACTCCTCCTTCAGTTAAGTGCATCTGATACCTGCCATGTTCCATAGGGTTTTGGAGATGCTGCCATTTTAGGCGTACCCTTTAATTTAAATTCAGTTCATCAATCTTTTTAATCTATCTCCTTTATGACCCTTTTAGGTTACACCTACTTATTACCTAAGCATATATGGTTGAATCTGAATGGATGAAATGGAGAACACAGTTTGCCTGCCCAGAGATCAAACTTTGTTAACACCATAATTGAACCAGCTTGGTCAAGGAGTCTTCTGACAGTGGGAACTGTAATCAGTGCTGACTTTTAGAACACATACTCTTAATCTGATGCCCATGTTTCTATTTATGAGGCTTCTGATCCAATTGAGAGAATCTTGGCTCTTAATTCAGGCCCTAGCCCTGCCACCCGATTGACTGTTTACAGGAAGTCACACCAGCTCCAAGGATTTAGGTTCTCCTGTGTAGTTAAAGCCCTCCCTGCTCTAATGTTTTGAATACTTTAACTGCTGTGGGGAACTTAGATGATACTATACAGCTGATCACATATGAAATGGGCTCCTTTATGGTGTCCAAAGGACTGCTTGTCATTTCTTCTGCTTGTTTACTTTGCACAAAGTCCACTCATTCAGAGTAGAAGCAGTTATGCTAGTGAATGGGATGGGTCAGAATGGACGTCCATCTGATAGTTTACAAAAGGAGTCAAGATTCTGTATTTAAACGGGAAGGGAGCTAATTAAATTATGCTTATTCTTTGCCCATCCTGGATTTTAAGTGTTCTCAGGTTAAAAAAAAATTAATAGTTACTAATAGTTACAAGAGCTCAATGAAGGTTTTAATGCCTAGAAAGAGTCACATTGAAAGGATTTGAATTTACTTTTGTGATTTGTGGCCAGTTTTGCATTTTTGTTATATTTTTGAATAATCAAAAGCCTTAGTAAGTGAAAGTATGACTCATCAGTAATATCAGGACCTGAATACATTTTCTAAGACCTATACAGTTATCTTATCAAACTTGGGTTTTTTCTTTAAAAGCAGTAAAGTTGTTTATTTTTAAAAGGCAGCCATAATTTATTGAATCCAAATGATGAAATGTTTTAGTAAACAAAAGGTAGCTTGTCGTAGAAACCACTGCATTTAAAATTTTTTTTAATTTTTTTTTTTTTTTTAGCTAAAGCAATGGGGAGGGGAAGAGCAGAGGGAAAGAGGATCTTAAGCAGGCTCCATGCCCCAGGCATGGATCCCACTACTCTGAGATCGTGACCTGAGCCAAAATCAAGAGTTGGATGCTTAACCAACTGAGCCACCCAGGCACCCCCAAACAACTGCATTTTTGTTCAGAAGTACAGTAATTATGGTTTCAGATTGAAACTATAAAATCGAAATAATTACTTTGTTTTCTATCTTAAATATTAAATGAATCAAGCTAGTAATTTCAAAAAAGGAAAAAGGAAAGGAATTAATAATATTTGGGTACTCTGCATAGAACTTTTAAAACTTTTGATAGAATCATTGTAAGTATCATTGGAAGTTCAAGAATGGCCTTCACAGAGGTATTAGAGAATCACCCAGTACTGAAGCATTTTTAGGATCCAAGCCCCTTTTCTTTTTATGAGAAGAATCAATACTGTTAAAAAAAAAAAAAAAAAAAAAAAAAAAAAAGAATCAATACTGTTGAATATTTGGGGTGCAGTGAGCTTTTAAGGTTCATTTTTTTATCATAGCCTTGGAGAGAGGCAGATGTTTGTTTTTAGTTAGTATTATGCATGGTTTTTTTAAATTATTATTCAAATATTGTCAGAGTCACCGTGGAGAAAAAATTACAACCATCTGAGCCATCTGAGTCCTCTGTTTCTGATTAGAATGTTCCTTCACTTTGAAGGCAATGTCCCAGTTTGGTTTAAATATTCAGACTAATTTCCCCCTAGAATTACCTCTTGCCCCTTCCTTTGCTGGGCCCAGGCATCCTGTTTCCAGCAGGCTTGCTGTCTGCCCTGGATGAGTAATCGGCATGGCACCCGGTGCATTCAGGCAGGCCTGTGTGGTGGAATCGTCATACCTAGTTATGTCTGCACACCTGATGTTTTATTAACCAGTATTGATTTTTTTCCCCTGGGGACTTTTTTCTTCCTGAAAAAAGGCAACCTTGCAGGAGTGAAAGGCATTGCAGGGGATGAATTTCTAATGAACCCCTTCTTTCCCTTCTAGTGACTTCTCTTTAATGTAGCTTCATATTTTAAGTGCCTGAACTGAAATTTCATTTTAAGCAATTCCATTTTGATAAAATCCTTTTAAATCTGGACTTTCTGTAAGGTTATTTTTATAAAGATTGTGCTGCTTGACTGAAACGCTTAGTAGCGCCTGTAAATTTGAGCATTTCATTATAGGTTGCAATGAAGCATGCTCACTTGCAATGAAATACATAGAATTTGGAACCATTTGAGTAATGCTGAAAGAAGTAAAGAAGAAAAAAAATCTCATGTCATATTTCAGGTAGTCCTAAAGTTTCTTCGTGCTTGTTTAGGGTTAGTTCAAAGAATTAAAGGAACAGTGGAAGTTACAAACTATTTCAACTATTTCTTATCATAAAATGAATATGTAGCTCATTGGTTATTTTGTGGCAGGAAAGGATTTTTTTTCTTGCATTAGAATGTAAACATTTACACTCTGTATTCTACATTAACTTTTATAGAGGTATCTAAATGCTAAATGATAATGTAAATACTTCCAAGCTTTTTTATCTCTCGGCATAACTTAGATTTTCTTTTCTAAAAAACAGTCATACTTTGTCATGTGTATATATTTGTTAAACTTAAATGCTAGCACAGATTTACATTTTTGCTATAAATTAAGGGGGGTTTGATCATTCCCTTCTGACTCTGAGCTCAACTGTAGGCTGATTGTGCTTTCCTGGCTGCAGTGGAATTTGTGGCCTCACTCCATCAGGCATTGTGTACAGACTGCATACACACTGTTAGTTGTCAGTGGATGAGGGTCCTCATGAGTCATTCTGACAGCTAGCTTGCACTCTCACAATAAAATAGGCCCTGTTCTGTTATTTCCCTGCAGCTGGAAACAAGCCTTCTCCAAGGAGTGCATATCTTCCAAGGCATTGCAGATCACTTACACATTCAGAGTCTTGACTTTGAAAATGGTTTGATTTACTAAATGTATACTAATGGCACATTAACAAACTGACCTCTCTGTCCTTCTTGCAGTTTTTGGCACTGGGCACACATTATGGCAAGGTGTATTTACTTGATGTCCAGGGGAACATCACTCAGAAGTTTGATGTAGTAAGTATACAGTATGAAATAATGTATGAACTAGACTTTGTGCTGAAAATTTGTGCTTTACAGTATTGGTTTTAGCAGTTTGTGGTAATAATCTAAAGAAAGTGCCTTTGTCAATTAAATCAGAGTACTTAGAATCAGAGTAACTCTGAATTTTATAGTATATGCTAAAAATTTATAAAGGTGAACGAAAAGTGAAAGAGGTCTATACATTTAATATTTTAACTGCATATCTTTCTATGTAAACCCCATTTAAAAATTTATTTTTATAAATCCATTGAATTGTAATTCTTTAATTGTAGTCATTTTGCCTTAAATGGAATATTAAAATGCTTCTATATGTGTTCTTTTAAATTAGAACAGTGTGGAATCTCTAGGCGAATTGTTATTAAAAGAAGAATAACTGCTTTTATTAGTGAATACTGGCCCTAATTTATATACAGGGGAAGTTGTGAAATCCTTAAAGTGTGAAGCCCCCTCATTTGGTCAATTGTCAGTACATGTCTCACCATCTTCTGTAGATGCCAAAGGTAATTGAAGATTGATTGATCACCTTGCTGGTTCAGTTTATTTCTTCTAAATATAGAAGGCTAATATTTTATGTGAATGTTTTGGTGCTTGGATACTTAGGGGATTATATCGATTAAAGAGCTAGGCTTTTTAATTTTTTAATTGTGATTTGGAATAATCGAGGATGAAGGAAAGGTGGAATTTGAAGCTTGACCCTGGTGTTTAAGATGTACCTTGAAAGTTTCAAGAGCGTCTGTGGTTGTGTGCGTGTGAACATTCGGAGTGAACAGGGTGCTCATTTGAGGGGCAGGCAATACTTTTTCAAAGACAGCATGAGCACTTGTTGAAAGACTGATCTATTATAAGGCATTGGTGCAGTTTATAAAGGAGACCACAGTTTCTGAAGTTGGCACATTGTATATGAAAGGAATAGGTTGCTTCATTTTCCTTAAAAGAAATTGAACCACTGAATGTTGACAGAATCTTGGGAATAATAGTCCAGGAAGGGACTCAGGCCCGCTAATCATACTACTACCTTAGGCAAATTGTGGGTTCTTGTTTTGCTTCAGCATCTTTCAGACAAGAGGAATAAATGTTGGAACCTCCCTGTACCTCCTAGACACCCATCTTAGTGACTTAAACGTTTGTTCTTTCAGTCGCCATCCATTCAAGAACGTGTAGCTGATGCTGGGAAGAACTCTTTTTTGGGGTGTTATCTGTATCTCCTCACCATAAAAGCAAACACAAACAAAAAGCAAAAAGGAACAACCAAAAAAATCTCACCCAACTGGTCTCTTGAACTTTCTGCTCTAGGTAGAGGATTATGTGATGCTCTGCTTCTAAAGACGTCCTTTAAATATTGTGTAGAAATTACAGTGCTTGATTGTTGAGGTTCATGGGTATACCTGCTGGGTCCATTGCCAAAAGGGAGGCCAAGAAAAATGCTAGAGGAGTTTATTCCTGTGTTTGTTCACTCATTCATTCAGTCTTTGTGTCTACTCAGTGTGAGCCTTCCCTTATCCTTTTTGATGTCAATTTTATGTCAAGTATATCCTGTATCCTCTTTTAGGTAATTTATGGTATCATCTCTAAATTTGCCCACATTGTTTCCCCCCCTTTTTTTTTTCCAGTCTATCTGTATGGCATCTTGAAAGTGAAGTTCTTTAGAACCTTGCCTGTCAACCTGCCCCCCCCCCCTTTTTTTTCCTTTCCTTTCTTTTCCTGGCAGGAGAGGAAGTTGGTTTGATGGTATTATGTTTACCTTATCAAAGAATTTGATAGTCTTCTACAGAAGTTTTCCATGAGACCCTAGCTTCTTCATGACCATTATTGCCATAGTAGGCTTATGGCTTTCATGTGACAAGTTTCATATTGCCCTCTGTTGAAAAGAAACCATAGTCTACAGCTTCTCATCTCCGAGTTTTTTTACTATATTATTTTCCTGTATCTGATGATCTGATTGCTTTGTGGGGCTCAGTATCACTCCTTTTAAAAAAGGATTCTTTCGATTCTAAAAATACTAGTATGACTTGAATTTGCTGCTTTTCTTTGAATATAATGGTTGCCATTTTAATCCAAAACTTTATTCTTCATTAGAAATGCAGTGAGAGTGAACACATATTTTTAAAAATTAATGAATAAACACTTTCAACTTTAGTTTTCACTTCTAAGTGGGAATAATTGAAACAAATGAAAATTAGATAAGATAATAATACCTTATGTTTGCATAATGTTTATTCCCACACGCAATATCTCTTCACCCCAGTCACTGCATTTATAGTTTTGATCGTGGTAGTTTTGTTTGGCACAAGGGTGGGGGCGTGCAGGAATCTCTAACAAAGTTCCCAAGGGATTCTGCTATTTGAGCTGAGATGGAATCATTATTGCACTAGAGGCGGTCTGACTTTATTTTAAATACATATGAGGTAAAAGAAATAAACAGATCATTCAGCATGTTGAAGAAAGATATTTGTTTTCTCATTAATATTTCAGGAGAAATACTATGTGGCCTGCAGTTCCACTTGTAGGTATACATTCAAGACAAATGAGTGCAATGTGTATGTACGCACACACACACACACTCACACACAAAACATACATATAAAAGAGTGTTATATTGATTAATTCATAATAGCTCCAAACTAGAAACCACTTGGATATTAATCATTCATAGAATGGATAAGTAAATTGTGGTATATTCTGAGCAATTAAAAAGAACAGATTGTACGTGTAACGACACAGATGAATTTCACAGACTTAATGGTCAACCAAAGAAGCCAGACACAAATGTGTACATGCTGAATGCTTCCTTTTATATGATGGTCAGGAAAAGGTGACACTAAACTATAGCAGTAGAAGTCAGATATTATTATTTGACCTGGGAGAGAGCACAGGAGAATCTTCTGGAGTGGTGGTAATAATTTCTATTGTGATAGCTTCCCCTATATATACATATGTAAAACTCACTGAACTGTATATTAGAGATTTGTGCTCTTTAGTCTGTATTTTGCCTCAATAATATATACACAGAAGTACCTGTACACTTGTATGTATCTGACCTTGAGCAAAATTCAGAATTCAAATTATCCTTTGTCTGTTGAAGCAACTCTTCTCCTCACTTCTAAATATGAGCAAATTGGTAAGTTGGTCTCCTGTACAGGAATCTTTATATGAATGGATCACGTCACTGAGATTATTCCTACACCTGTATATTCTTCTACAATTACATTAAAAATATAGATAGAGAGGATTCTGTGTTACCCAGCTATCTCTGACTGTTATTTTGTTGCTTGAGAGTGAAAACCACTGAAATGTTGCCTTATTTTTGCATGTCGATAGTCATATTTCAGGATACTTAAAAGAAATATCCAGATATGTTAATGTTTTAATGACAGAGGTGGATTTTTTTTAGAGGTCATTGCTAGATATCAGTTTATATTAATGCAGACTTAATTGATAAAGTTCACTTCTCCTTAACTCACAGAGTCAAATGAAAGGCCTAGCTTTTCAAATTAAGTGCTCATGTTGCTAAGAGAATTGCCTTTAATATAGATCAGGCCATATTCCCCCGAATAATGGCTGTCTTAATGCTTACACGGTGTATAACATAGGACTTCAAAATTCTTAGGGGATTGCGAATATCTTTTAAATGTCCACATAGTATTTGTGCCCGTATAATGCCATTAAATCATTGTAGTTACTTTCTCTTAAATACCTTCCACTTTCCTAAGCATATTAACTTATGGCTTACTGATTAGGAGTGCTTACTTGGAAGCAATGAACAAGTTATTTTGGAGCATTATTCCATATGTTTTAAATCTTTGTTCTTTTAAGTGCACTAGAGGGAGAGCAGAGAACTCCACTGACCAAACATAAATTTTTGCTGTTTACCTTCATGTGTTTTTCTTCTTTTGCTTGAAATGGAAAATGATACGGCTTTGCTGTCTCGGTGCCGTGGCAGGAGATATCAGATAAATACCTATAAAATGGATGGTTACAAAAGGAAAGGGATAAGAAAACAAAATAAAACAGAACAGGGGCTTATTGGGCATTTTGTATTAAGATAAATACCAATTTTTTTTAACTAAATCTCTTAAGAGGTAGGTTCAGGATTCTCCTTGAACTCCACAGATAGCAGAGTCTATTGATGTTTCTATTCCTGTTGTTTTATTTTTTTTTTTAAATTTAGGATTAAACTAACATACTGTATTTCTTACTGCTAATCTTTCATACTTCCTCATGTTCATATGCTAATAAAATCTCTGATCTCTAGCAGAATTTAAAGTAGATTTGCAGGACAGTAACTTAACATCCCTTTCCTAGAGGGTCCTAGTTTCTGTTTATCCCCTGCTCTCGCCCCCATCAGTCTAGTTCCTGTCTCCAAAAACACTGGGTGACTTCCCAGGTGGAGTTGTTACTCTATCTAGCTCAGCACTCAGGACCCTGGTTGGTCAAGTGGCCAAACCTACCTTTGTGATCTTCCTTTTAGTTTCTTTGTCCTCCAATCATTCTGATACGCTCACCATTTTCTGAGTATTGCCTCAGACATGCATGTTTGCTTCCATGCTTTTCATCACATCTTTCTGGAATGCCTTTCATCTTTCTTTCTGTTAGTTCCATTCTTTCTTCTGAGATTTGAACCTAAACTTCTACTTTTGGAAATTAACCCTTTTATTCAGTAGTATTTATTAAGTGTTTAACATGTGTGTAGATTTTTCCTAGTCACTCTGGATAATGCAGAAAGTCATCAGAGTTTAGAAGCTCAGGAGACTTAGATCATTCTAGATATAAAAGATGCCAGGTACGGAAGCCTGAAGGAAATAGGACTGGAGCTGCTTCCGGTCTGTATTCCGTTGCTCTCTACATGCCTGCTTGCCCTGTGTATTCGAGACCTCCTTCACATACCTAGACATTCTGATCAGGTTATTTCCCCTACCTGAGTGTGAAGGGGTGTTCGTGTGATTGGTTCCTGGCCTGTGAATGACCATGGTGTCATTTCTATCTCTGGCCTTTGGAACTTGGCCATCTTTCAGATTGCGCTCCTGCCCTTCTGCTTTCTTTGGCTTAGAGGAGTTCATTTCTGATATAGATCAGCTCCTCTTTCCTGTGTCACTGAGACGTAAATGTTGTTTGTAGGATCATCCATCTTTTTTTCATGTTTCAGGGAAAAGGGCTTATCTGCCCTTTTATCTCTTGGCTAAGGTAATCCTGAAAAACTTAGTGTTCTCTTAAGCTTCTTAGACTGCATTTATAATATTCACAAATACCTTTTATCCTCAGCATGATTTGATCTCTTCCTCCTTTGTGTTATTGCCGCATCTCGATCATGTGGTAGTTTTGTTGAGATTATTTAGCATCTGTCATTCTTCCCATAGAATGTGAGCTTCCTGAGGGCAGTTTCTGTGAGTAATTTATCTCTGCATCCTTGGTGCTCAGCATAAAAACTGACAAATAATGAGGAATTGATACAAGTTGGCTGAGCTCTAATAATTTCAAATCTGTAAACTTCCTTATACCTGGACTGCTTTATACCTTTCTTTGCCATATCTGGATTGTTGTGTCTACATTATGGGAAATCATATGGACATGACCATTTATTTGAGAGTGAATACAGATACCATGCATTTGTTATTGCCCTGAGGAGCCCATCTATTTTGGGCTCCTTATGGGGTCAGAATAATATTGGGGTGACTTCTTCATTAAAAGAACCCTTAGAGCAGATCTAAAAATGTAAGCATTTAACAAAGAAATTCTGCTCTCCTCTTGGTCTCATGGCACTTACTTATCAACCTGAAGTAAATCCCATCTATAGTATGCTCTGCCAGATGTGGCATCATTACTTGGGAAGCATGGCATGTATCTTTTGATATTATCAAAGTGGTACATTGTTGACTCAAATGTGCTAGTGTCTGTAATATCTGTCTAAGGCTGATTGACAGGTCTCAGAGTCTTAGGTGTTGAAAGAACACCTTCTATATTTGGACTTCTTCTATATTTGGACTCTGTATTTTGAGAGATAAGAAATGTGTCAAATGAGTTAAGAATTACTTAAGTGGAAATCATTCTAACTGATGCCAAGGAAAATCTTATTTTCAATTTTATGCATTTTTGTATTAAATCATCTCCAGTTTGTGGATTTTTTATAGGTAGCTTGATAACTTTGGTAGCATCTATGCACAGAGGTCTAAGAAAACATATTCAACTTTAAGGATTCTTCTCTCACTTAGAACATTTACAGTGTTATGCTTGCAAAATGTTGTAATATAGGACTTTTTGGTGGTAACTGCATTTGGGCAAATACCCCTTAAATAGCTGAAATTTAAAGTATTTCTTCACTGAATGGTATCATCCTGGAATTCCACACATTTCAAAGTCAGAGTTGTAATGATTTTAACTTTTTGGAATATGACTCTGAACTGGGTAGTCGACTGGGGGCCTGGCAGAGAACCTGTGGATTCCATTCTGTAGTAGAGTGGGTCCTCCATTCTGGTGCTGCTTCTTGGGAGTCAGGTGCCTATCAAAAAGTGAGCACATCGAAAGGATTATAAACCGTGTGGAGGCTCAGGAGGTGTGATTAACTTTGCAAGTGGGAGAAGCTGAAAATTTCAAGTGAGCATTTTTCGATTGTTGGAGTGAGTCTGGACAGGGTGATGCATTCTTCTTACGAAACAGGGAATCTGAAAGGGCAGGGAACATTTATCACAGCCTTTTTACCTATATATATATTTTGTTTTTTCCACTAGTGGCTTGAGAGTTGGGGAATGGAAAGGGAAAAAATGATGAGATGTAATGAGAGACTTCAGCAGGTTTGGCAGAAGGGCCAAAGGAGAGAGAAGGGAAGTGTCTTCATGGTGACTGGCTTTGGGATTGGGAGTGTTTAAGAAGTGAAATGAAACCATTAAAGTGTGATGGTAAATCATACGTCATGGCCCAGAAGGCAGGGGTTTTTATATATGGGCAACATATGAGTGTCTGTGTATAGCTTGATAACAAATAATTTATACCTTGAATTAGTAGTATATTACTTTTTCCTTAAACAAGCTCTCATTTTCCATTCGAATAGCTTTGCTTTATTAGCCTTCTCTAGAAATTATTTGGCTGAAATTCACAAGTATTTTTTATTTGATAGAATCATGATATGTTATGATAATTGGGAATCTGCAGGGTATTTTGTCATCTCTCCACCCAAGACATGAAATTCTTGAAAAGCATTCTTGTCATTTGCCTGATGAGTCCTTTTTTTTTATACTTCTAGTAAGGAGGAACTTAATACTTCTGGGAGTACCAATTAGGTTTTGTTAGTGTAAATTGATAGCAAGGGAAAAATTCATATTAAAAACTAAGTAAAATGGAAGAATATATACCACCAACAACCTCTTAGAATGGCTAATGTGACAAAGACTGACCATACTAGGTGTCCGTAAGCATGTGGAAAAACTGGAACTCGCATACACTGCTGTGGAAATGAAAAGTGGTAGAACGATTTTGGAAAAGCAGTTTAGTGGTTTTCAGAAGCATTAAACATAATACCCACCCTATGCTCTCTTCTTTTTACCCTGAGGAAATGAAAGCATATGCTTGTACAATGGCTTGCACATATATGTTCATGTCAGTTTTATTTTGTCACAGCCCCCAGTGTGGAAACCATCGATATGTCCGTCTACAGAGGAATGGATAAACAAAATGTGGTATATCCATACAGTGGCATTCTACTTATTAATAAAAAGGATTAATTTTTATTAATTAAAATTTATTTATTTTTTTAATTAAAATTTATTTTAATTAAATTTAATTAATGAGCTACTGATAACGTGCTACAACATGCATGAATCTCAGATCTGTCATGCTAAGTGAAAGAAGTCAGACTGAAAAGCTTACCTACTGTATGGTTGCATTTATATAAAACACTGGAAAATGCAATCAAATCTATAGTGACAAAAAGCAGATAAGTGATTGCATTGAGAGAGGCAGAGGGCTTATAAAGTGGCATGAGGAAACTTTCAGGGCTGATAGATATATTCATTATATTGATTTTGGGGAAGATTTCACAAGTCCATATGTATGTCAGGACTTCTCAAATTTACACTTTAAATATGGCAGTTTATTGTGTTTCAATTGTATCTGAGTAAAGCTGTTAAAATTAATAACTATGAAAAGACAAGCTACAGAAAAAATGGAATAATGTGTTTTAAGAGGTGACATTTATATATCAAAATATTTGTTATTTCCATTTATGGAAGCCCAAATTGTGGGTATTCTTTAAAGTGCCTGACATTATAAACAGCACCATACAGAATGGGATCTAGATTATCTAATTACTGGCTTCTTCTTTGGCTTTTCTTTAAATTATGAGTCAAAAGAAAAATATTGTCTTCTATAAGTTTTTGCATAACTTCCTTGTTTCTGACCAATGAAATATATGGCTGGAGAAAATACCAAAATTTTAGCTTCTGTGACAGGTGGAAGAATTTTGCCAATATATCAATATATTTTTCCTGTTTAGGTTCTTTTTACATAAGTAATATGCTCTGTATTGCATATCCCTTTTTGGGAGGAGAATGACCTTTTATAGAAATGATACAGTGACTGAGAGTGCAGTCAGTGGATCAATGAGTATTTGTTTTCCATTTCTCCATAGCATGGGTACTCTCAGATGGTGTAAAAATGGGCTTGTCTGAAATAATGGAATGAGTAGCTTCTGTGCTAAGTATCTTGTTGGGGTCTAGCTACCTTTTTGGCAGAAAGTCTACCAGAGTTTTTCTACTTTTAAAATAGAGTTTTATCTCAGGATTAAATGCCCTATTGGGTGGTGAGGTAGTCTAATCATCTAATTCCGTTTTACATTAGTGGAAACAAATTAATACATTAGGGCACTTTGTTTGCCCAGGGATGGAAACCCAGCTTGGCCAGGTTTAACAGTGGGAAATACTGGCTTCTGTTGTAAATCAAGTTGAAGTGGGGATACCAGGCTCAACACTGTCTCACAGTATCCATCTCTGGAATAGGCTCACTATCTAGCAGGCACCATGGTCGGCCCACAGCCCAACACTGATGTCACAGCACTGTCATCCTCATAAGCGACATAGGACTTCTTCAGTAACTGGCAAAAACCTACCAGGAAGGGCTTTCATGGGCCTAATGGGGTTTATGCTTGTACCTGAAGCAGTGGCTACAGGTGGCTTAGTAAGATACTCTGGCCAGGCTTGAGTTAGGAGTAGGTATTGGATGTGGGAAGGAGGGAGCCCCACTTTAATAGAATTTCTTAGAGTAAAAAGCTGGTCTGTTACTCTCCAGGAGCCAACTTTCTAGTGCCTTATACAGTAACTGAATGATGCTCAACCTAGAAGTGATACCAGGGTGAACGTCCTTGGGTGGGCTGAGGAATCTGGTGACTGAGTCTTTCCTTTGAACACATCTTTGAGGTAAAAAAAATCACTGGTTCAGATGCTGTGAATGCTCATAAGGTTTTGCTACAGCTGCTGCCTTTCAATATACTTAGATTTTACCTAGTTGTACTCCCACCAGCCCCACATGAGAGTACCTCACTGTATCTTGTCACCAGCATTAGCTGTTATTCAAAAGTTCTTTGCCACTTAGATTTCTAGAAAATGGGAATTTATTGATTACTTTGTATTTTTCTTGTTACTAATGAGGCTGTTTACTCTTTTGAGAATTGTTAGTTTGTATACTTCATTGGTATGTGTGTAAAGTTCTAAATTGATTTGTAATTAAAAAGTTCACTGTTTACAAGGAAAAATAACAACATTGATCAGGGTGGATTGTGTGAAGAAGGCTCAAAATCAGAAGTCACTGCAAGTCACATTTAACAGTTGCCGATAAATCTTTCTATTAAATGAAACACTGATGATTTGCTTTTAGGATAACATCCATTTTCACACTAAATTAATACTTTAAATCTGAACTTTATTGTTTTTGTTCATACACTTGTCTTGATACTTTTAAGTTCTGTAAAAGCTGTAATCACAGGGTGTTTGTAGCAAATTTTAACTGCATATTTTTGTTAAAATATTACTTCTACCACGAACTCTAATCAATAAGGAAAATACAAACAACCCAGAAAGAAGCTGGGCAGAGAGATAAACAGGAAGTTCTCAGATGGAGAACCCTAAATGTCTCTAATAACCATGTGAAAAGGAGCCCAATTTCTCTAGTACTGATGGAATAGTTGAGAAAATGTGAAATTTTCTTAACTAATAGATACCATTTTACACTCATCAGTATGACCAAACATTTAAAAGTCTGATGAGTACCAGACACTAGATGGTGGTGGCGGCCAGGGAATTGGGCACTCTCTTCAGGTGGCAGATGAAAGAGTCTGGACACATTTTGTCAGATGAGTGACATATGCCTTCTAGTCATTGGTTTATCTTTTAATTCCACATTTGTGATGTTTTCAGTTCAGAAACTTTGGATGCAATAAATACATATTAATCAATTCATTTATAGTTTGTACTTTTTTATGTCTTCTGAGGGAAAACTATTTTGCCCCTACTAAGTCATAAAGATATACTCTGTATAAAGTTTTCCTTTTTTACATTTAATTCTTCGTTCTTCCTCAAGAAAAAAAAAACCCTCACTTCTGTGAAGAGGAGGATTTATTCCTTGGTATCAAGATGGAGTCTGCAGTTCTTGCTTTGCCAGGGAAAAGAAAAATTACACAAAAATTTGCCACCCCCTGAACCTGCTGGCTTCACATTTTCTTTCCCTTTAGGCCTTGACTCGGTTGCATTATTGGGAAACGCAGCTGCCCTGGAACAGATGTGGGAAGAGAAGTGCTGATGGGATTTTTGGAGGTGAAGGCTGACAGGGCAGTGATGCCCAGCAGAAGGGAGGCTGGCCAGGTTCTGGAGTTGGCAGATTGTGGTCCCAAGGCAGGGGTTAGGTAATGTGGTGCTGTGGCGGCCAGCTGAGCTGGGGGTCAGTCTCCCCATGTTCATTGGTTCAGGCAGGCTACTTAAACCTCTCTTTCACTCTTTCTGTGTGAAACGTGCAGCATATCCCACCCCTGAGCTTGTGATTAATTTGAGGATCTTTTAAGATACACATGTCAAATATTAGTGCAAGGCTCAGTGTTACCTATCATGAGGAACCACATCAAGCCAAGCATCTGGTTTCTGCCATTTATGACGCTTGCTGAAAGAACTGTTATTTGTTTAGTTCATTTATGTGATTCACTTTAATGCTGTTTCTTGTATCTAGGGCATACAAAGTTAGAAGAGGGAGGGATGAAGGAAAGGAAAAATAGGAAAAAGGAGAGAAGAAAGAGAAACTTCCACAGCACACTCATTTTTTACTGATTTTGCAGCCTGCTCCATCCGATCCTTTGTTTATTTGGGGCGTGGGTCCCTTTTATAGCATGTCACCAGTAGGTTTATTTTCTATGGTGGTGTAGGAGCACGCTTACTTCTATAATGATGCTCTGTGAAATGTCCCCAGTGCAGGTCTTGTGAGTTGACTTTAAGAGTTTCTTTTTAGTGCAGAGGCATTGCAACTTCGTTTACAGGGTGCTTCTTTTGAGAACTGTTGAGAGATGACAGTCTACTTGGGAAATGCCTTAATGGAGAATTGATAAAGTTTTTGTGCTAGAGAGTGTTATCACAATTTCTATGATGAAAGTACAGCTGCATTGGTGAAATTTTAAACGGTCCTTCTTTATCTTATGTCTGAAAAATAAGGCATTTTCTATGTGATTAATAACTTGGTCTCTGTTAGTTAAACCATATGTGCTGGCCTTTTTAGAGAAGTGGGTTTTTTTTTTTTTTTCCCTCAACCTGTGGAAACACAAAGTCTTTACTTTCTCAGATGTTGTTTTAAGGTAAGTAGAATGCATTGTCCAACAGCATTGTTGCTGTTATTATTCAGTTATAAATGAAAGAGAAAGTAAGAACATCTTTACTCCTAAGAGAATTTTTCTTAATCATTGATGTTATCATTAATGTACATATCGAGAATTATACAAGGTTATCCGTGGGCCCTGGTGAGATGTTCATATCAGCTCTGCAGTCGTCATGGATTTGCATTTTGTTGGGTTTTCTGGACCTGCTTTTGGTGATGAAGTTTGTCCTTCAAAGTATGGCATAGCAGATGCTTAGGACTTGGGCTGTCTAGGGGGTAGCCCTCCAAGCCTTAATTCTAAAGACTAGTAATGTGCCTGTTTCTTTTCTAGTTATGTGGTTGCAGGGATGACAATCCCATTTCTGTTACCTTAATTCTTTTTTTTTTTTTTTTTTAAGATTTTATTTATTCATGAGAAACACAGGCAGAGAGGAGAGAGCGAGAGAGAGAGAGGCAGAGACACAGGCAGAGGGAGAAGCAGGCTCCATGCGGGAAGCCTGACGTGAGACTCAATCCTGGGTCTCCAGGGTCACGCCCTGGGCTGAAGGCAGCACTAAACCGCTGAGCCACCCGGGCTGCCCTGTTGCATTAATTCTTAAAGAAAAAACTTATATGCTCTAGGGCAACGTTCTCTGGGGGAAACTGAATTTTATTTTCTGAAGTTGTAGCATTAGAAGCCTGTAGGCTAGGAACTTCAGGGCCATGGCCACCTGTAGAGGATACTCTGTTCATGATGTCCCCTTTCAGCCAAGCATATTTGGGTTAAAACACTAGTACTTATTTCTATGCTAAAGTACTATTTGAAATAATTTAGATAATTTGGGTTGTGCATGCATGGAGACATCTGTGTTGTGAATTACCATAGGGACAGAAGGGACTGCTCTGCCCCTTCTCTGCTGAGGCCTGGCTCCCTGGCCTGACAGCACTTACACTGGCCCCAGCAAGGTTCTGCCCTTGAATTAGACCATCTATCTTTTGGAAGTCCTTGTTTCTTTATCAGTAGGATCGAGTGGGCTAGACAAGATAATAGTCTCTTTACAAATCTAAATACTATAGCCAAGAAAAAGCCCATCTTTGCTTTACTGCAGAGACAAGGCTTTTCCAGGCCCGTTAGATATCATGTCTTTAGAAGGCCCTGTCTTCTCCTCGGGATTTACTTCCAACCATGTGACGTTTATCCTCCATCATGTGCCTCCATTACCTTGTATATCCCCTAGATTCTTCTCTGAGCTTGTTCTTTCTTTTGCTCATTCTTTATATTGCCACCACTATTGGTCAAGTCTTTATTGAATCTCACCTGGGTTATTACACTGAAACCCAGCCGATCTCCCTGCCTCGTGCCCCCCGCCCCCAATCCATCCCTCGCACAGCTGTCCAGACAGTCTTCCCAGGGGAACGCTGGGATTTTGTTACTCCCCTCCCTGAAAACACCTGGGTGCCTCCTGATGCCTGTGGAATAAAACAGAGCTTCTCTCTGCAGCTCTCAGGCTTCCCCTGTCTCTGCTACAGTATTTCTTTCCCTCATCGTGGCCCATGCTCTATCCAGACTTTGTCCTTTGGCTCTTGCTGGAATGTGCTCCCCTGTCTTTGCCTGTGGAAATGCTCAGTGTCCTACCTCTTTTGTGACAACTTTCTTGATGGCCCCACATGAAAGAGTGCCTTTTTCACATATTCATTCACTGATTGCTTCTTATTCCCTTAGTAAACATTTCTGAGTATGTGCAAAGGATATAAAGAATGATAACACACAACCCCTGTTCTCAGGTCAAATAGGTTGTGGACTAGTCATATAAATGCTCCGTGGTTTCATGTGTTAACTTATAAAATACAAGTGTCACAAAGTGCTGGAATCACAGACTGTGTACACAAACACCTTGAAAGCAGGCACTGTGTGTCCACTTTTCATTTAATACTCTTTTATCAGAGAGGGGTTTTGGTAATATTTGTTGCTCTTTAGTTAAATGCATTCATGGGTAGATTTTCCAATATGCGGTTCCCTCGCGATACCCTGATGACTGCGTTTCTTTGGTGGCTCTGCTTTCCTTTCTCTGTCCCTCCTTCTTCTATGTTTTTGCTGGATACATGTATAAGTCAGGAAGATACTAACTCGGCTTGAGAACATAATTTTTATCATACTTCATACAGTATATTTCACCATTTTGAAAACTGTCAATTGTATTTCTTTACAGGTTATTTATGTATATAAGAAAATGTTTATGCTTTGAAGAGTGGTTTTCCAGGAAAGCTGATTGATTTACAACAGCACCACAGACTGGGTACAGTGTCTGGTAGCTGGCCTGGGCTCAGCAATTCTTCTGGTGTGGATCTGAGAAAGAGAAACTTTGCTGGCTCCTTATGCTGTTGCTCAGAACTGATTTCCTATTAACATTTTCCTCCCTCAGCTGCCAAATTTAGTATTATAGACAGCTATCCAAGGCGTCGTAGGGAGGCTTCTCTGGAATGTCTGCTCTGTTCGGCAAACGGACATTGCACGCTCAGGGGAGAGTGAGCTCTGACTGCAATTTGCCATTCATCCATCTCCCTGCAGAGGATGGCTGCAGGTCTGTGGCGTCCCTGGAAGGTCACGGTCTTGAATGTGAACAGCGCGCTTCAGTGGCCTGCACGCCTCCTAAGGGCAAGGACCACATTTACCGTGTTGACCTGGCAGCCGGCACAGTCCCCAGCATGTAAATGAAAGAGGACCAAATAAAGACAAATAAAAGTAGACCAGGAGCCTGACTTCACCTCTGACTGAGGCAGTGTTTTAATCGGTGCCCAGGTTGCGAGGGATTGTGTTGTGTGCGTGTCGTATGCAAGCCTGCCTCCCCTGCTGCCTGCGGGGATGTGGCAGGCAGAGGCGGGAGATGCAGTCGAACGAAAGGAAAACCGCTCTGGGAATCAGCAGCGTGCCGGCTCCTTCAGAGGCAATCCCTTCAAATCCTCCCTGTGCTTTTAAAGGTGGTTAGGATTTAGAGGACGAATGTTGATGTAATAAGTCTTCTGCAGGCTGGAAGGCCGTTCGGCGCTCCTGCTTCTGGGAGCTTGTACTCACCCTGATGGGAGCGGCAGCGGGGTGGGGGCCTCAGCTCCTCACTGGGGGCCTCCTCCCTGGCCAGCTGGCCAGCCGTGTCCAGGGACTGGGGGCCTCCGATGCTGGGAGGGGCCCCTGTCCCGGCTTTGATGAGTCGGATGCAGTGGCCAAGTGCTGCCATCAGCTTAGAGCATCCAAGGCACACTATGCTCTCTATTTATTTGAGAGCGAGAGTTGAGAGAGAGGGAAAGGGAGTAGGGGAGAAACAGGGAGAGGGACAAGCCTACTCTGCATCAGGGAGCCCGATGCAGGGCTCAATTCCAGGACTCTGAGATCATGGCTTGAGCCAAAACCAAGAGTCCCTCGCTTAACCTACTGAGCCACCCAGGCGCCCCTAGATGATACTCTCGAAAGGTTGAAGTACTTAGGAATGTTTCAGCGGCTTGCAGAGACTGATTTAGAAGTGTTCTTATAACTGCAGGAAATTTAAGCTCAAGTGTTAAAACAGCCATGACGCAATGAATGGACAAAATGCTTTTCTTTCCCAACAAGGTGACTCTTCTGGAGAACTTCTTTCCTCTCTTCTCGTTCTCAAGTGGTTTTTACTTCTTTTAGATTATTTTCAAGACACTAGTTAGAGTTTAAATCGTTTTCTTGGGACGTTTATTTTCTAATAGGATAATTTCAGTTTTTGATCTTTAAACTGCAAGTTAAATTTAAGTGGCAAACTTTTTTTTTTTGTGGAAGTTATAGAATATTAAGGCTATTGGGAGATGGAGACAGTGTACTCTGTATCTTCAGGTAGTCATTTTATATTTACTCACAGTTTTGCAGCATCAGTGGAAAGCTTTGGTGAACCACAAAGCTACTTGAATTACAGGAATGCTCTGTAGTTCAGCAGCTTGTGATGCGGGAAGGGTATTTTGGAATTCTTGCATTAGGAATATAATGGCCATTACCTCAAATAGCAGACATGTAATTGTTCGACTTTAAAATAACTATGCTTAATGTTTTAACTAATACATAAGTTATTTTAAATACTTTTCACTTAGAAATCAGCTTTGTTTATGTAATAGGTTAGTACTTCTTTTTTAGAATATGCAATTTTATTTTTTCAAGCATTGTTGCAATATAACTGACATATAATGTTATATAACTTAAAGGTATACCGTGTTATGATCTGATACTTGTCTGTTTCAAAACGTTTACCACAATGAGGTTAACTTTCACCTCCTGTAATTACCATTTGGTGGTGATGGCGTTATGGTGAGAACCTTACAGCTCTTCCCTCATAGCTAACTTTCAGGTTATAGCATACAGTGTTGTTTACTGCAGTCACTAGGCTGTGCCTTACGTCATCCCCTGACCTTCCTCATCTTATTACTTTGTGTCTTTGACCGGCATTTCCCTATTTCCTCACTCCCTAACCCCTAAACCACCATCTTACTCAGGTTCTGGGAATTGGATTCAGATTCTACATATAAGTGAGATCATAAAGTATTTGTCTTTCTCTGTCTGACTTATTTCACTTAGCATCACGCCCTCACGGTCCATCTGTGGTGTTGTAAATGGCAGTTTTTTTTTTTTTCTAAATGGCTGAAGAATATTCTATATAAATATACATAACCACATTTTCTTTATCCACTCCTCTATCAGTGGACACTAAAGTTGTGTTCATGTCTTGGCTATTAAGAAAAATGCTAGTGAACACAGGGGAGTATAGATCTCTTTGAGATCATGAAGCATTTCCTTTGGATATATACCCAGAAGTGAGATTGCTGGATCATGTGGTAGTTCTGGTGTTGATTTTTTGAGGAATCCTCACACTGTTTTCCATAGTAGCTGTACCAACTTATATTCACGCCAGCAGTGCACCAGGGTTCCCTTTTCTCCGTATCCTTGCCAGCATCTGTTATCTGTTATAATAGCTGTCCTCTTAGGATATGGCACGATAGCTCATCATGGTTTTGATTTGCATTTCCAGGGTGATTAGTGATATAGAACCCCTTTCCTGTACTTGTTGGCCATTTGTATGTCTTTGGAGAAATGTCATTTGAAGGCTTCTGCCCATTTTTAAATCAGATTGTTTCCTTGCTTTTGAATTGTATGAATTCCTTGTCGATTTTACATATTAACCCTGCATCAGATACATGGTTTGCACATACTGCTTTCCATTCTGTAGACTGCCTTTTCATTTTGTTGATTATGTCTGCTGTACAGAGCTTTTCAGTTTGCTGTAGTTCCACTTGTTGATTTTTGGTCTTCTTACTTGAACTTTTGGTGTCAAATCCAGAAAACCAAGACAATCCGGGAGCTTTCCCCCCCCTATAATTTCTTCTAGGAGTTTTTATGGTTTCATATCTTACTTTTAAGTTCTTAATGCATTTTGAGTTACTTTTTGCAGTTGGTAGAAGATAAGGTTCAGTTCCATCATTTTCAAGGAATATCGAATTTACCCACCACTTATTAAGGGGATTGTCCTTTCACCAATGAGTATTCTTGAAATACAAGGTGATCATATATGCGTGGGTTTACTCCTGGGCCCTAGATCCTGTTCCATTGCTCTGTGTGTGTTTATGTCAGTACTGTGCTGTTTTGATCAATATAGTTTTGTGATATAGTTTGAAATCAGGAAGTGTGATGACTTAGCTTTTTCTTTTCTTTTCTTTTTTTTTTCTTAAGATTTTTAAAATTTATTCATGAAACACAGAGAGAGAGGCGGAGAAGCAGGCTCCTTGAGGGGAGCCCAATGTGGGACTCAATCCCTGGACTTGGGAACCATGCCCTGAGCTAAAGGCAGACGCTTGACTACCAGCCAGTCTTCTTTCTTAAGATTACTTTGGCTATTTGGAGTCTTGTGGTTTTATATACATTTTAGGATTTTTTTTTCTATTTCTGTGGAAAGGACTGTTTTTGATAGTATCAATTTGTAATTGGTGCTCAGTAGTTGTTTGTAGAATAAATAATATTTCAGCCACATTATCAGGCAAAATTTGAAACGTAACTGCTATGTAGTTGTGCCTCCTTTCACCACTATTTTTCTTTTATTCATAGTGGAAAATAATGACCTTGTAGCTTTTTAAATATACTAATTATTTCTCAAGTTGGAATGAATGGATACTAACAAAGCATTTTTCTTTCATCTGCAGAAACAGCAGCTTCTGTTAAAAGCTGGATTATCACATCATAAACTTCAAATTAACATAGTTGTTAAGGCTTAGGGAGGTAGTATCATCTTCCAAACTTCACAAGAATACTTTTCCTGCGTACTCATTTTAATGATGGAATGATTCTAGTTGGTATCATGGGGGACTGTTTGCCAGATGTGAACCATCGGCACTTCTTCAGCTATTCAAGCCTGATACTGAGTATTAAAAACCTGAGATGAACTTAGAGCCACAGAGAAAATTTGGGAGTTTGTAGTTAAAGGTTAGGTTGTTCTGCCCATAGACTAAGTCAGTGAGAAAATAAATGTTTGTTTTGTAGATTTGTAGAAAACTCATGAGTAGGTGTATTTGTCAGAGACTTCTTAAATCCAGGTGGAGGTCTTGCTCACCTCAGGGTGTATCATCAGGAGAGAGTAAAATAAGCAGTAAAAAGAGCTTTTCCCAAGTATGAAAGAACAGGCGTTTGCTTTTCACACGTGTAATGTAAGTGTGGCTTGCTTGCTAAGTGTGACTAAAGAGCATGAAGCTGCCTGGGCAACCATGTGGATGTTGGGATTGCTAACTAGTGGATCTCAGAGAACGAAAATGAAATCCATCTTCTGTTTCTTATTCATTCCACTCTGTGTCCATGGGGATGCAGCATTTGTGAAGGAATCAATTATCCATTTGTTAGTCAGAGGAGCCTTACAAATTATACATTAGCAGATTGATTTCTTAGGTTCACTGTTGGGGGACCGATAGCTTAAGGTGGGATGATGAGGAGTGTCGAGGGAAAAGAAGTTGCCACAGAGAACACCATTAAGAGCAGCTTTTGCCATGACCGTGAATTTATTCCTAATTGAAGAGCTGACATAATCCATACTAAGTGTATTTATTTCAGGCATTTTTACATTAGGTAATTGATTATCACATGAGGTGTACATGTTAGTAATTTTGCCTTTTCTTTAAATTTAAGAACCTGAGACCACCTGTAGTGGACTTGGGCTTAGAAGGTATGTGCCAGTCCTCACCCCCTCCTGCTTACTCAGGCCTCTCTTTTTGTTCCATTAAGGAAACATTTTTATATGTTCTATAGTGTCAGCTTGACATTATTGATTTTTGAACAAACTCACTTATATTGTCCAGAATTCCAAACATGTCTCCATTAGGAATAAAATTGTAGCTAATGGAAAATACAGCTGAGGCCATTTTTCTCTGGTCTTTTTTCCTCGGGTCCCTCTCCTTGTTTACATCTACTCCAGTGTCCTAGCTTTGCAAACATACCCTCTACATTCTGTGTGTAAAACAGGCAGTATTGCAGAAAGACTCTTCACTCCACTTTCCCTTCTGTACCCTTTTTCTCCTTTTCCCACTGTTTACTTCAGGTGTGAAGAAATGGCAGAAACGCGTTAGGTGTTTGTTCCTATTTCTGTGAGGAATGATTATAGGTGCCAGACCCACTACCTGTACCATTGACAGCTGTAATGCTGAAATCCTGTTATTTATTTGTTCTCTATCAAATATTGTGGAACTAGTAATAGAAACCAATGTGCATAGTGATGATACCCAGTCGTCGCTTTAGGTAAAAATAGGTGCTGCAGGTCCTCAGAGTGACGGCTTTAACAACGAAGATAAATTTTGCTATCTTTTTGGTTTTAAATTAGAGAACTGACTACATAATCATTTAAAAATATTTATGTTTGTATTACAATCAGATATATATCCTAGAAATTAGCAAAAAATAGAGGATAATCTAAACAGTAATAGTATCTCAGCACCTAGATAAAACCAGTGCTAATATTTTGGAGTATCTACTTCCAGTCACATATGCTATGTGAAAATACCTGTAAATACAGTTGTGTTTATAAACACGGGATCATCTTTACCCAGAGTTAGCTGAATTGTGAGAGTTGAAGGCACAGTCTTCCAGATGAGTGAATTTGCTGAAGACTTCTGACACCAACTACAAGATGTAGAAAGTTCCCAGATGCACTCTCATGATTGATAATTAGTTAGAGGCCTCACAGAACTCACTGAAAGTTACTATACCCACAATTACAGTTTATTATAAGGAAAGGATATAGTCAAAAAAATCAGCTGAAAGAAGAGTCTCATAGGGCAGACCCTGGGATACAAGATTCCATTGTCCTCAGGACATGTTACCCCGGGCATAGATGTGTGACAACCAGGGAAGCTCCCTTTGGTGTTCAGGATTTTTATTGGGATTTTATTATGTAGGCATGATTGGTTGATGGGTTGTCCACATGGTTGAATTCAGCTTCTGGGTTGGTTGATACCCTGTGATCCAAAGCCCTCACCTAAAATCACAAAGTTAATCTTTCTGGCATGGCCCATTGAAAGACTATGAGGTCTTTTGCCTTTAACAAAGACATTCCTATCGGATCTGTAGGTATGACACAGGTTATCTACCGGAAACCAAGGGCAAAGACCTGACTTCTCTCGGATAAAGTCAGAGTCTTTTTGTATTTTTAAAGGTTTATTTACTTATTTAAAAGAGAGAGGGAGGGAGGGTGCACACATGTGAACAGTGAGAGAGGGGCAGAAGGACAGGAAAAGAATCTCAAGCAGACTCCCTGCAGAATGTGGAGCCCAACTCAGGGCTCCATCCCATGACCCTGAGACCATGACCTGAGCTGACATCAAGAGTTGGATGCCCAACCAGCTAAGCCATTTAGACACCCTAAAGTCACCCTAAAGTTGATGCCCAACCAACTAAGCCATTTAGACACCCTAAAGTCACCCTAATGTACATATACATTTTTTGACTTAATTTGTTCTTTTAATTTTCATCATTTATATTCCTTGCTTTTAGAAATGTAGATAATTTCCATTTCTTAGTGTCTTATAAAAGAAATCTGCTGTAGAACACAGCTTTGCAAAGTAATCTTTTTTTTTTCCTTGAGCCAAAACCAAGAATGGACAAAACTGCAGTTGTGATGGGAAGTTTTTGAAACATGCTTTTATCAGTCTTCAATAGATCAAGAAGAAAAAGTAAATAAGGATATGTAAAAATTAGATAATATAAATATACATATATTAAAAATATATGTATTTGGGGCAGCCTGGGTGGCTCAGAGGTTTAGTGCTACCTTCAGCCCAGGGCATGATCCTGGACACCCTGGATTGAGTCCCACATCGGGCTACCTGCGTGGAGCCTGCTTCTCCCTCTGCCTGTGTCTCTGCCTCTCTCTGTGTCTCTCATGAAAAAATAAATAAAATCTTTAAAAAAAATGTATTTTGAACCAGAGAATATGTGTTAGTTTGAAATGAATATCTTAGGTTTCAAAGAGCAACGATTTAAAAAAAAAAATGTTACACAAACCACATTTCTGACCACAGTTGTAGTTACAGTAGAATTTATTAATAACTAGGTAAGTAACCAATTAATACTGTCACCATCCTTAGAAATGAAACAAAATAAAATAAAATGTTACTTTTCTCAAAGAGGAAATAATTATTGCAATTACACATTATTTTTTGGCCTCTGATTTGTGGCCAGTTGGTATACTCAAAGGCAAATGCCAGACATTTGATTATTTTATGATTAACAAATGAGCATTAACAACTAACGTGGAATATATTAATGTCAGGAAGTTCAGTAAGGTCAACAAAATGTCCAAAGGCAAAAAAGGGAAAATTAATATGTAATTAGAAATTAATAAAATAAAACACGTTAAAATTACATTCTCATATTTGCAAATGGGAAATAGGAAAAATAATAGTACCTGTCACCTAGAGTTGCCATGAGGACCAAATGGTACATGTGTAAAACTCTTAGAGACTGGTGCACAATAAGCCACAATAGGACATGTTAGCTCAGTAGTAGTAGTAGTAGTAGTAGTAGTAGTAGTAGTAGTAATAGTAGTAGTATAGTAATATCATTAGTATTATTAAAATACTAGAAGAAGAAAATATTAAAAGTATTATTTTAATATTAAAAATATTAAAAGAGGGGATCCCTGGGTGGCTCAGCGTTTTAGCGTCTGCCTTCGGCCCAGGGTGTGATTCTGGAGTCCCGGGATCGAGTCCCACATCAGGCTCCCTGCACGGGGCCTGCTTCTCCCTCTGCCTATGTCTCTGCCTCTCTCTCTCTGTGTCTCTCATGAGTAAATAAATAAAATCTTTAAAAAAAAAAAAAGAAGAAAAAGAAATTTTCATCTCTTAAGGATATGAAATGCAGTATTTTCTGGGAAAATCAAATGACCAGAATAGAATGAGAACATTTGAGTTATTTGACAGTCATTGGGAAACAAAACAAAACAAAACAAAACAAAACGATGATTTAAGAAATAAGCCAATGAAGGTATTGACCACAGACATTTTCATGAGCAAGTTCTTCTTAATTTTATTTTATTTTATTTATTTATTTTTTTAAATTTATTTATGATAGTCATATAGAGGGAGAGAGAGAGGCAGAGACATAGGCAGAGGGAGAAGCAGGCTCCATGCACCTGGAGCCTGACGTGGGATTCGATCCCGGGTCTCCAGGATCACGCCCTGGGCCAAAGGCAGGCGCCAAACCGCTGCGCCACCCAGGGATCCCTTAATTTTATTTTAACATTTTAATGTTTATCTTTGTGAAATACAACTTGACAAAGCACATAAAATATGCAGTGAAAAGCAAGAGTTATAAAGCAAAACATCATGTAACTAGCACTCTGTTGAGAATAGACCATGTGACAGCTCTCTCGCCCTGCTTGCGGTACCCTTAGAGGGACCCTACTGCCCTGATCTTCGTAATTGAAAATGCTTAGTTTTTCTTTTTCATTTTATACCCTCTATGTGTACCCCCTGTGCACTGTCATAGAATTTTGCCTATTTTTGTATGTTGTGTAAACAATCCTATTACACATACCAGGAATGAGAAAAGGGTGCTTACAGGCATTGCCACTCCCAGAATAAAATAAAATGCAAGATCTCTAAGGAGAAAAATATCAAATTTTTTGTTTAGAGACATTAAAGACTGTCTAGTAAATGGAGAAATGCTCCAGGTTTATGGATTAGAAGAGTTAATATTGTAAATATATCAGAGGGAAAATTTTCAACATTTTGCCATTAAGTGAGAATGAGGAATTTCTCTCCCACTATGCCAAGAGTTTTTACCATGAATGGGTGTTGAGTTTGATCACTCTCTGCATTTACTGAAATGATCTTTTGATAGTCTTCATTTATTTTCTTAATGCAGAAGATTATACTACATTCATTCATTTCCCTGTATTGTACCAGTCTTAGTGTTCCTGGAATAAACTTGGCTTTTGTACATATGCCGACTTTATTAATATTTTCTTTAGGATGTTTCAATTTATGTTCATGACTGAGATTCACTTGTATCTTTTCTTTCTTAAAATAACCTTGTTGAATTTTGTTATTATAAGGTTATGCTGGCTTCCTAAAATGATTTGGGAAACCTTTCTCTTCTCTGGAAGAATTTTTGTGCAATTTGAATTTCTTACTCTTTGAACTGTCTCTCGTGAATTTAATATAGCGAGTGAGTTTGACAGAGAATAGATAAATAAGTAAAATAAGGTAGGTAGTGAGAAGTGCTACAAGGGAAAATGAAGCAGTGAAGCAGTTGCAGTGTTTTGGTGAATGTTGAAATTTTAGATCAGTAGCCAGAGCACGTCCCTGAGAAGGTGACCAGTAAAGATCTGGCAAGAACGCATTTTGGGCATGGGCAGACAGGTGCAGAGGCTCTAAGGCAGGAAGACAGCAGGAAGGTCGTCGTGGCTGGAGGAGAGAGAACAAGGCAGAGAATAGGTGAGGGGAGAGATTGGCGGGAGGACTGGAACCAGACTGTTGAGGACTCTCAGCTCATAGTAAAAACTTTGGGTTTTATCCTGAGATAGGAGGCCATTGGAGGATTTAAAAGGAATGACATTATCTGATCAACTTGTTAACAATATCTCTCTGCTGGTTTTTTGAGAACAGACTTCTGGGAGAGTATGGCAGAAGCAGGTCCACTAGTTAAGAGAATATTAGGATGGTCCAGACAAGAATGATGATGGCATGATGGCTGTTGTAGGGCTGGTGAAAGTGGTCACAGCCTGGATAACTTTGGTTTATGAGATGATCAGAATTGCTGACAGATACACAGTAGAGTGTGAAAGAAAAACAGAAGTCAAGAATAGCTCAAAGGTTTTTTTTTTCCCTGAGCAGCCAGAAGAATGTAGTCGTCCTTAACTGGGATGAGGAAAACATTCAAAAGGGAAAACTATGTGGAGGTTCCTCAAAGAGTTAAAAATAGATCTGCCCTACGACCCAGCAATTGCACTGCTGGGGATTTACCCCAAAGATACAGATGCAGTGAAACTCCGGGACACCTGCACCCCACTGTTTATAGCAGCAATGTCCACAATAGCGAAACTGGGAGGATCCTCGGTGTCCATTGAAAGATGAATGGATAAAGAAGATGCGGTCTCTGTATACAATGGAATATTACTCAGCCATTAGAAACGACAAATACTTACTATTTGCTTCGACGTGGATGGACCTGGAGGGTATTATGCTGAGTGAAATAAATCAATCGGAGAAGGACAAACATTATATGGTCTCATTCATTTGGGGAATATAAAAATTAGTGAAAAGGAATAAAGGGAAAGGAGAGAAAATGAGTGAAAATATCAGTGAGGGTGACAAAACATGAGAGACTCCTAATCTGGGAAATGAACAAGGGGTAGTGGAAGGGGAGGAGGGCGGGGGGTTGGGGTGACTGGGTAATGGGCAATGAGCGGGGCACTTGGTGGGATGAGCACTGGGTGTTATGCTATATGTTGGCAAATTGAACTCCCCCCCCCCCCCCCAAAAAGGGCCCTTACATAAGGGAGCATCAGGATCTTGGGCTGGGATACACTTCAGTTGAATGCCTGTGAGGCATCCAAGTACATCTGTGAAACAGGCAATTCTGTGTATTGGTCTGAAAGAGGAAGAGGCCCAATCTAGAGATGAAATAGAAGAGTCAGTTCATGGCTTGGGAGAAAATAGCCAAAGGAGCAAATATAGACGCCAGAGAGAAGAGCTACAAGGACTGAACCATGAAACAGAGAAATCAGAAGATTGTGAGAATCTAGCCATAGACACAGAGAGGGAAGCTGGAAATTTAAAAGAAAAACCAGATAAGTTTAGTATCCTGGAAGCAAAGAGAAGGAGAGAGTTATTAGCATCCTCGTATCAGTTAAGGTAAGTTAGGCTTGACCACTGACCACTGTGTTTAGCAAAGTGAGGGTCATTTGATTTTAAACTTCACAGGAGAAGCATAAAAATCCTTGAGAAAAGCCAAGGAAAATATGGAGAATTGTGGCTGGGTCTTGCCTTTTTACCAGATAGCAGAACATACTATGTGTATTGTAATTAAGTCAGTGATGAATTGATATAGCAATGATCAAAGAGACCACAACTAAAAACCCAGAAGGTTATCTGAGTGTATGTGAATATTTATTATATGACATAGTTCTCTTCAGAAGAAGGATGGATTATTTAATAAATGGGGCTACCCCAACTGGACATCCTTTTGGAAAAAAAATGAGTCCCAAAAGTATTGAAGACGTAAACATTAGAAAAAAAGTAATAACCATCTTGCAATTAAAAGCAAAAACAAAAACAAAAACAGACTGCATACAGCGTCTGGGTGAGAGATTGTACCAAGGTCTCATACCCTAAAAATAAAAAGGAAATTAAAAAAAATAGCAACACACATATCCATAGAAAAATGAGTAAAAGCTGTCTGTGAACAAGCTCAAGTGCTTGAGCAAATTAATTGGCCAACAGACTTAAGAATGCTTATGTTGGGCAGCCCAAGTGGCTCAGCGGTTTAGCACTGCCTTCAGCCCAGGGCGTGATCCTGGAGTCCCGGGATCAAGTCCCGCATGGGGCTCCCGGCATGGTGCCTACTTCTCCTTCTGCCTGTGTCTCTGCCCCTCGCCCCCCCCCCCCCGCCTCTCATGAGTAAATAAATAAAATCTTTAAAAAAATGCTTGTTTACAAGTAGGGAAGTAAATCAATGATCATTGGCAGAAAAATAAGGTTAAAAAAATTTCTGTTGCTAACAGAGATGTGAGGAAAAGAAGATTCTCAAATTTTGTAGATGTGCTTTTCCCTGTTAGATTGCTAATATGCCAGTACATATTCTACTCAGGATGAAACACATTGTGATTAAAAGTTTGCTTTTCTTATGACTAGCCAGTGAGAAGTCCTGTGGTTCCAGACAGCTCTGAGAAAGTCTGGAAGTTTCCTTTTCCTTATTGTGAGGTAGCGATGACCATCCTATGCCCATCGTATGCTCATCCTATGGCGACTGTTTCCCCTGAGATCCTGAGGACCAGCTACTGTGTATGCCGAGTCTTTGGAAAATGATACAGTGTGACCTGGAGAATACTGGCAAGATGCCAGAGCCCAAGAAAAAAGATCACATAAATTGTGACATGCATATGGGAAGGAAATACACTTCTTACTGTGAGTTGTTGTAAAGAAAGGCCTATAAAGAAGGACCGCAGTCCGTGTCAGGGCTCAGTTTTGTAGGCCTGGAACAGCACCGTCCAGTAGAAGTTTCTGCAGTGAGGAAAATATTCTGATTGGTGTACTAATACGATAGCTGCTGGTCTGTGTGGTGGTTGAGCACTTGGCAGATGTTGGTGCAATTGAGGAATGAAATTTGTGATTTTGTTTAGTTTTTACTAATTTAACCTATATGGTCACGTGTGGATACCACCGAATTAGACAGGACAGGAGAGAAAAGCTCGACATTGTTCAGGCTTCCATGCACCTATTAAATTATAATTTGAGATAGATTATATCACATCCTGGTTAAATTACAGTCAGGGGTATGTGAGGTCTATATTTGCCGAGAGTAAATGGGTATTAAAATGTGCGATGAGCAAAATGATGAGCATTGGGAGGGTGGTGACAGAAGATATTTGATGAGGAAAGCATTTATCCAGAGAAGACTGTAGAAGCTGTGCCGAGTCAGGCTTGTCAGCCAGAAGTCCAGACATGCTGGCCTCACTGTGTCCCAGTTCAGCATGTATTTTGTGTTGCATATTCCTTGCCATTCATCACAACACTCCCTGTGCAGGACGCCTGTCCAGTGCTCTCAGGTTTAGATCCCTCGTTCTTTATTGTGATTCTCATCCGTGGACTTTGGTTTATTTTTCTATAAAAGGGATCAAATATCTATCTACAAGATCCTTTCCTCTTTTTAACATTCTAGGAACTTTTAAAAAAAAATTATTTGAGAGAGAGAGAGAGCACAAGAGGGGCAGAGGGAAAAGCAGGCTTCCCATTGAGCAGGGAGCCTGACGCAGGACTTGATTCCAGGATCCCAGTGTCATGAGCCAAGCTAAAGGCAGACACATAACCGACTGAGCCACCCAGGCACCCTAACATTCTAGGAACTTTTAAGGAGATAGGTTGCTTTTCATAGACTGCATTTCAGGAATGTTGCTTGTGCGGGAATCAACATGAGGAAGGATTCTGAGGCCAGCCGTCTTAACCTGCGATTGAGGAATTTGTCTCAGCAGCATTAGTCATTGAGTGGCCTTCCAAGGTCTGGGAGTCTGGATCTGCTCTAACCTTTGCTTATTAGTTCTAAGATACTTTCTCTGAGAAAGGAACATTCCATTTTCTATTTTTTCATTTATTCTTATCAATAAGCCAGATTACTTTAAGGTTAGAAACTTTAAGAAACTAATTTGCAGACTCATGTCATAACTGATAAAGGCTTACTTTTCTTTCCATGCTTAGTTTGTTCAATCATGTTTGTGTAAAATAGCAGGAAGCTGCCATTATTTAAGAAGGGGGAAAAAGGTTGCCATTTCTTAATGTCAACATTTACCAGTTTTAACTTCTATTGGAAAATCCACCTATATGAATGTTTAAGTAAGTAAACAGTTGACTACATAGAAAACTAGAAAGCCATGAACAGTTGTAAAAGTTCTGTTGTGTATTTATACTTGGGAAAATACATCCAAAATAGAATGCCTGATTTCGGTCTTGACAGATTTTTAAAATTTGAGATTACTCAAAAGAATAGGGATAACAAATTAGTGAATATCAACTAGACCCTGTGGATTTCCCCCCAGAAAGTACGAAGAATAAAGTGCAAATACAAAGTTGACTTGTGATTTAAGAGAGAAGAACAGATAGCGTGGCTGACATAACAAGCTAATAAAACAGTGAAAATTTCTCTTTACATCATGATTTTTACATTGGTGTTTGTTATGTTCTTTTAATGGATTTGGTTGGGAAGGAATTTTAGGAATGTGGAATAAATAGAACAGAGTTAATAAAAAGCCATATAACCTGTAACAAAAAACATTTTAGCTGGGACTTGAAGCATATGAAATATGTAATTTCGAGAAATCTAGGTTTCTGGGTTTATTACACATGTGAGAACAAAGCTGTGCTTTACCATTTGCATTTGCAAAATGCCAAGTATGTCTTGGACTCACACATCTAAACTTAATAGACAGTTTATATCACTTAAATATTACAAAGAGCCAAAGCATTTGGTTGTTGATATATATTTTCCTGAAGTTTTACATGTTTATTTGTTTATTTTAATAGAGTCCTGTGAAGATAAATCAGATTAGCCTGGATGAAAGTGGAGAGCACATGGGCGTGTGTTCAGAGGATGGCAAGGTATGGCAATGACTGGGGCAGGTGGAAAGCACCGTCTGGCTCTGAGGACTGGAATATTCTCCCACTCTAGGGGCTTGGAAACACCTCTGCTTACTGTATACCTGCCCTAGGAGAATCTTGATTATTCTTTTTGGGTATTGGACTTGCTTCCGATTGCTCATAATTAAAGTAAAATATATTTTGCACAAATGTGCCTTAGGAAAAGTAATTACAAGAATGTCAATAATGTAACTAGTATTAAGCTGATTAACAGCTGTGGCAGGGGGACGTGTCATCTTAATCATTACTGCTGTGCCACTTATACTTCAGTGACTAGTCTGCAGTTCCTGCAAGACAGTAGTTTAATGCCTTTCTGCCATAAATCCACAAAATTGGATTTTGTGGGCCTGATTTCTGTGGGCCGGTGGTTTTCATTTTCACACAAGTTATGAATGTTTCTCTTGAATTATAGAATCTTTTGATAAGCAATCATAGTTTATCAGAAGAATAAAGTGTCTTACAATGGCCACATTAAATAAATGTAAAATCAATATATGTACAGTTTTCTAAAAACCTGGCACCCACTTCCTCTACCGAGGACATACATCATTTGTGCAGTGTATAACTAACAATTATCAGTGCTTCTTGCTGATGTTGAGCTGTGACATTTAGTGGTTGTGGTGATTGATTTTCCACTTATAAGAATGTCTTTTTTGTTTTCCAGTCGATGGAAGTCTTTTCTAATGTTGGTTTGCAATGATAAAATTCTAATGCACAGTGTATTTAAGCTACTTTTCTAAAATAACAGCTTGAGAAGAAAGTGCATTTAGAATCATTACACAATCTTACATATTCCTGACTGAATAGAGCACATTTCCTAATCTAATTTTGCATTTTTACATGATCTAAATTCAGTGGGTCATTAAGATGAGTAAATGAAAAATAATGTACTCCATGTAAAAGATTTATACCCTTTTAATCTATCAGCAAAAGAAAAATAAAGTCCTCTTGAAACACAAGAATACATTTTATATATCTAAGCTTAATGTGGCCCAAAAGGTCCTTTGAAATGGTCATTGGAACACTGTGTTTTCCAAAGAGCACTGTCAAGTTTTATAGTGCTTTCTAAAATTCTGAGGAGGACCAGACTGTCAGGGAGTTGAGGGAGGAGTTGGTATGTAATGAAATTTAGAATTAACCCAAACAAATGAAACGTTTTTTTAGTCATGTATTTGTAAAGGAAAGATCATCTTTATTTTGTTTTCTTAAAGATAAGGAATTCCTTCTGGGCTGACAACCAATTTAGTTGAACTAAATTGTTGAAAGAGAATATTTGTTTTTCATATTGGAAAAGAATTTTTACTAAAATACTTCATCAAGGAATTCTCAAAGCTTTCATTGTTGAATAATTATTTGATATGGCAAAGTGGGATATTTTACTGTGGCTAGTGGTTAATGACCTTAAGATATCACCTGGTATACTTCTCGGCAAATACCTGTTTTCCAATTTAGATAGATTTATAAATGCCATATTTGGTGTAGACCCATGATACATTTTTAAAAATAGTTTTCACGTATATTTTAGTAGCATTGATAGAACTGAAAACAAATCTTTTGGTGCACATAATTTATGTAAGCTAGCTGGTATTGCGCATGTATGTGCATGTGTATGTATGCCTGTAAGCCAGCCACTATTGAGGAAATTGAGTATCTAGTATAGAATGATCTGGCAAAGTAGTTAGTAATGCTAAAAACATAAAGATTATTACACAGATAAACCCCCCTAGATATCTAGACGCAATGCATCTTTAAGTGGCTGTTGTGATTTTTCTTAGATAAAATATGTCGCCTTCATACATAAAGTAGGATCAATTTAGTGTAGAGTTCAGGGTGGAGATATTTTCTCTTAAAAACTTTGGAGCTGTTGCTCCCTTTTGTCTGACCTTTATTTTTGCGGACATGTCTGAGGCTAGCATACTTTTGTTCCTTCACAAAACGTTTTTAATTTTTTTTTTCTGTCCTGCCTTGGAGCTTAGACTAATAATAATAACAACAATAAAACAACAATATACGGCCCTTGTAGTTCAGTTTGCTAAGTTATGTCTTGTTCGGGTCTATTTTCATTAATTTTGTCTGGAACACAGTAAGTCCTTTTGATCCATATACTGAAGTATTGTTTTCATTTTGGGAAAGTTTACTTCAGTTCTGATTTTGATTATTGCTTCAGTTCCATTTATTTTCATTTCTTCAAAGAAACCCAATAATACTTAGGCTGGAGGCAGTTCCAGTGCAGAGGCTAAGAGCTGGCTCTGTATTCCGCCTGCCTGGGCGGGATTTCCGCTCCCCTGTCTTAGGCTGGGGGCTCCCCCTTGGCCTCCCAGTGCCTCTGCCTCTGCTGCTGGGCAGTGGACACACTGGGGGGGCCTGCCTGTTGCCAGATGTTGGGTGTATGGTGAGCCCTCTGGGTGTATGTTAACTGTTTTTCCAGCTAGCCATTCACTTCTTAACCCATTGCAGACTGGCCTTTCTCCCAGCTGCATTATTGTACCTAAACTTTTCAAGGCGAGAGGGTGAATGGTACTTATCTATTTTTGAAAATAGGTATATTGTTAAGAAAATTGGTCATACTGTGTGCATGACACACAGACAAGCACACACACCAACACACACGTATGTGTTTTTCTTTCTCAATGTTTTTGTCCTCCTCATTTCTATGTAGTCACGGAGAGTTTCTGGTTTGTTCCCTTTGCTGATTTGCTTTCCTCCCAATGTCAGTTTTGCCTTATGGAATAGAGTTTTATTCCATCTTGGATTTGTAATTTTCCTGAAGTCTTTCTGTTGCTCTGAGCTTTTCTTTTTTCTTTTCTTTCTTTTCTTTTCTTTTCTTTTCTTTTCTTTTCTTTTCTTTTCTTTTCTTTTCTTTTCTTTTCTTTTCTTTTCTTTCTTCTTTCTTTTCTTTTTTCTTTTCTTTTTTTTTTTTAAAGATTTTATTTGTTTATTCATGAGAGACACACACAGAGAGAGAGAGGCAGAGACAGAGGCAGAGAGAGAGAGGAGCAGGCTCCCTGTAGGGAACCTGATGTGGGACTCGATCCAAGGACCCCAGAATCATGTCCTGAGCCAAAGGCAGATGCTTAACTGCTAAGCCACCCAGGCATCCCTCGAGTTCTATTTGCATATTAGCCAGATAGTATATTTAATTAAAGTTTTACAGCTTTCTGTATGTCTTAAAGTGCCAGACAGTACAGTGTCAAGATTAGGAGTAGAATTGTCCTGCCACATTTTGGCTGTATGATGTCAGGTTCATTATTCCTGTCGCTGTGTGCCTCAGTCGGTTTCCTCTTCTATAGAATGGGGATAATGATAGTGTCTGCCTCCTTAATTATTAGAAGTAAATGAATTAATATTTGTAAATTGTTTGGAATAGTATGAGGAACTAAAGAAACATTGTATTTACTAGCATCATCAGGCTATCTTTCTGCTCCAGACTCATGGAGGTCTTGTCATCTTAGTGAAGTCACTGAACAGTTTTCTAGTTTTCTTTCTTATCCGCTTACCAGTAAACATTTTTAAAAGCATGCTTTTTCTCCCTCCAAGTTATCAGAATTGTGCTCTGCAGTATCCTTTTTATAGACCTTGTATACATTTTTTGTTGCTTGTTTATCCATTCCAGATCAAGGAGAAGGGCTCTTTCTGAATCTGGGCTAGCAAACACATTCTATGTCTGATTGCTCTTGGCCCTGCCTGTTACCATTTTGGGTGTTGTGGAAATCACCTTCTCAGCTCCGCACAGGGGTCCTGCTAATGAGCTTGAATTCCTCTGCCCAGAGGTAATCAGTGAAGGCAGCACCCCCAGTGATGTGGGAGCCTCTGCTGTCACCTCTCCTGAGTCTCTGACACTCTTTATGGGTGGAGGAAATGAAAACTGGCAATCTCCTCTGTGAGGGTCTCTTCAGCGACCACCCTCAATGGAATGGCTACTTTCATATTCATTCCTCTTCCTACTCTACCCATTGCTGTTTGGAAGCTGGAAGCCATTTCAAGGGAAGTCCTTCCTGGGGGGTTGTTTTGACACTCTGGCCACCTCATGCACGGTTACTCTATATCAGATGGGCTGTCGCCCAGTTTCCCGGTTGGCAAATAATATAACTCGATGCTCAATTGGAGAAGAATACACACCTTTCTTACTGCTTTGTGAGGGTACGTTTTCTTTACTTTAAGCAATAAAACATATCACATACTTTCCGTGGTTCGGGCCTAGAGTTCATGAGAAATCGTCCAGGACTGCAGAAGATTGACTATAAGGCCAACTGTTCTGAATTTTGTCTTTTCCTTCATTAGATATTTTTGTGATTAATTGGGGGAGATTGTTAGAGGAGACCATTTTCAAAAGGATCCCTTCTACTTTAGTCTGTAATTACAGGTTCTTATCTGGAATGTGATCTTCCTTAAAGCCAGAATTCTAGGCAGACATTCAACAAATGCCTTTCACAAACAAGTATGATATCCACTGACAAAAGGCAAAGTGAATAGAGAGGGAGAAAGAGAAGAAATGAATAAAAATTGTTTTGGGTTTAATTAGCTATAGTAGTATAACTTGTGACCAACTCCTTTGGCCTGTCACATTACTGGAATGAACCAAAATGTAGAAGATTTTACAAATTACCCTGCTTGTACTGCTCACATTTATGAGACTTGTCTCATGAAGTTACAGTGTTTTCCATATTGAAGGAGAAAATAGGAGTATTTGAGGAAGAGGTGATTAAGAAGTAAACGTAGCAGTAGAGACATAGCCCAGAGCTCTGGTCTGTTCACTTTCCTGTTGATTCCCCCTTATTCTACTATTACGTCTCCTATGGGTTCATAACGTTTTTTTAATATGGGTTCGTAATTTTTTAAGGGACATTTATCCCTGTTGATTCATAATTTAATTTCACCTTTAGATTCACATTCCTTAATATTTATTTTCTCATTTACTGATGCCTCAGTCTTCTTCTGTGGGTCATACATTGTTTATTTACATCTCATATACTTTTCCCCACAATAAAAATCCCCTAACTTTTGTTCTGAATATCACCTTTACTCTGCTGTAGTCAGAAGAAAGCTTGTCCAGTGGAATGAATGGTCGGCTTCATTTAGTTTCAGCTTTTGTCACAGAGTTGCCTAATTCAGAGTCTGACATTCACCTTCATTTCCGTTTGGTAAATATTTGAGGCTTTTGAATGTTTTTTTCCTGTCCCACTTTGCCTACACTTAACATAGAAAGACATCTATTTCCATATTATAGGCTGTGTCATATAATGTTAGTGTGTAAGAGAATAGAGTTTGGAACATTATTCTTGCTTCTTAATGACTTTGGGCAAGTCATTCATTTTTCTGCAGAATCATCTGGTCCACAGGCCTGGTAGTGTTTGCTGTCATACCTAGCGGTGTTCCTATAAGGACCAAATGAGCAGGATTTTCATTGCTAACTGCATACTTGCAGTTGTGAACCTTTTAAAATGCCATTCTACCCCACTGGAACTGTTTAGTTTGTCTAGGGTGGGGCCTGGCCATTAGTATCCAGGGATCTTATCTGTGCAGTAATGATAATTGCCTCCAAACAATGAGAAGCAAGATGGTAGTGGGACATGCATGTGTTTATATGTCAAGAATACCTTCTAACAGACCACCTCAGGGTAAATCACATTCCATCTTTGTTCCATTGGACTGTGTGCTGTTGTTGGAATCCAGGTAACACACTTGGCACAGGATGTGAAAGGAGTAGCCCCAAAAAGGGTGTCCTCATGATTTTACCTCTTAATGAATGACTCTGTCTCCAAAAATTGTGTCATGAGTAAATTTTCCTCTTTGAACTCGCAAAAATGAACCTTTCACAAATTACTAGGATGAAAATGAGAAGAAATCAAAAGCCTGAATAGTTTTATAACTACTTAAATATTTGAACTTGTAATTTAAAAATTCCTCACATAGAGCCATCTGACCTAGATGGCTTCACTAGTGAGTTCTTACAAAATTAAAGAAGGAGTACTACCTCTCTTCTAGAGACTAGAAAAAAAGTGCACACATCCCAAGTGTTGGGAAACAGTTCTAAGTGCCCCTAATAGTTAGCTCCAAGTGTCTGAGAGCTCCTGGAATCTTAAGCTCTGCTGATAAGAGTGTAAATTGATGGAAACCACTTTGCGAAATGGTTTGGCTGTTTATTAAATGTGAACAGTTGCCTAGCCTGTGACAGTTCCATTCCCACTTACGTACTCTTCACAAATGTGTATCTAAGTGCACCAAAAAATTTATAAAGAGTGCTCATGGGAGCATTATTTGTAATAGCCCCAATGTGGAAACAACCCAAATGATCAACAGAAGGTGGATATGTGAATTGTGGTGTATTCATACATTGAAATACTATACAGCAAAGGCAAAGAACCTGCTACTGCTATACATGACAGTGTGGATAAATCTTCTAAGGAAGACGTAAAGTGAAAGAAGCCAGCGAAATAGTTTATGATTCTATTTATATAAAATTCAAATACCAGCACAATTCATCTGTGGTGATAGACCTGAAAGTAGTGGTTCATTTGTGAGGGTGTTACTGAATGCGAAGCAATACAAAAGCACTCCTTGGGTTCTATTTCTTGATCTGGATGGTGTCTGCAAGGTTTATGCAATTTCATAAAAATTTATCAAGTTGTAAATTTATGATTCGTACTTTTTGCAATATGTCTATCATTCAGTTTTTAAGTAAACCACTCAGATTATGGATAAAGTAGTCTGGAACAAATTTAAAGGAGGCAGTAATAAGTAGAAACTTAAATCTTATTTTTATACACTCTCAGTAGATTCAGCATAAGATTATAAATGAAGTGCAGTTCACCTAATCTCTTGCTACATTGATCTGCATGGTTGATTTATGTATATATGACTCAAAAAAAAAAAAAAAGAAGCTCTTTTTTTCCTTCAAGGGAAGGAAAAAATAATTCCTTTAGGGCTAGCCTATGGGAAGTTCATAAAAGAATATTAATAACCTATTCATACCTATTTCATTTTTAAAAGTTGGTATCCATTTAATAAAACAAATTTGTGGTAAGTAAAGGGAACTATATCCATGAGATGCTTATAAAAGCTTAATTGCAGTGGAGTACTCTCACCCTGATAGAATTGTTTTCATTGGATCTTTAATAGAGATCACAGGGGTCTTGGATTATTAAATATTCTACTTTTTAAAAAATCAATAGTATGTATTTTGACCGACTCAGCAGCCTTCTTTGTTGCTGTCATGGTGAACTCACAGGATCCATTTTACTTTTCAGGTGCAGGTGTTTGGACTGTATTCTGGAGAAGAATTTCATGAGACTTTTGACTGTCCCATTAAAGTAAGTATTCAGTAAATTTTAATTTTTCTAAGGGTTTTCTTAACTAAGACAATTAGGATTGCAGTACTTTGAGCGCTACCCATCTTGCATTAATTTTGTCAGTAAGCATCTTCTCAATACTTAGGAAGTACTAGATATCATCTGATGGTGTAAAAGAGCACAGGATGTGTGTTATATGACTATGACATCGGTCCGTCCCCAGGAATCTTTTGTTGTAGTGAGTGAGATGACACATACAGCCTATGATTAAAGAATCAAAGAGGTAAAAACAGTATCAAGGAGTCCAAAGCCAAGAGTTTACTTCTAGTTGTCCTTGTTGGTGAGGGCTTCACAGGAGGAGTGATATTTGGGTGGGCATTAATAAATGGACAGGGCAGACAAACCGGCTCTCCATGTGGAAGAACAATATAATATAGATGGAGAGGCCAGAAAGTTCCAAGTTGTGTTCAGGAAGTGGCAAAAACAGTCTAGTTTAGATGGTGCACAAAACACTGACTTGGCAGGAGAGCCGTGCAGGCAGTTTGGGGCTGGTTTTATTTTCAGGCTAGAGAATTTGGAACTCTGGTAGATAAGGAGAAATTATTGAATGTTTAAGAGCAGAGAAGTGACATAAACTGAGCTAAGCTTAAGGAAAATTAATATGGTGACTATATACAGTATAGATTAGAGGGCTGATAGATGTGTGGCAGGAAGAGCGGTCTTAAATAACAGTTATGGTCGTTAAAGTGATGATTAGAGCTGTTGAAGGAAGAGGTCATTCATTGTTTTCACTTGTTTATTCAAACACTTATTGATCAACAGGTAAAGGAGAGATAGGATCTGATGTGTGTTTTAGAAAGGCAACTCTGCCAGAGTGGAGGGTGATTTAAGCAGGAGAGAGATTGTAGACAGAAGGCAATTTAGAAGGCTAATGCTGAACTTGAGGCAGGGCTTCATAGGACCTCATTAACAGGAGGGTCAGGAATATTCAAGGTGGAGTTGAAGGCGTGAATGTAGAAAGCTTTTAGAAAGTAGACTTTGCTGCAAGCCATCGTGATGGGTTGGATGGGGTGATGAAGGAGGGAGGAGCTGGTTCTTGCTCTGGCAGTGGTATGTGGTGATGCCATCAGCTGCAAGAAGGGATGTTGCTCATTTGGTGCTGAGTTCAAATGACTAGTATATCTGGTGGAAATGGTTTAGAGGTTAAAAACATGAATGTGGAGCTCAGGTAGAGATTGGTCCTAAAAATGCAAAGTTGATAACCACAGTTGAGTAGGATGAACATTGTTTAAAGATATCATCCAGGTAGAAGTTAAAGAGTGACCAGAGAAGACTGATGGTGAAATTCTGGAACATTCCAATGTAATGATTCAGGCAGTGTGTATATGGGGTGGGGAGCAAGGGCTCTCCAGAAGAATGGTGTCAGGCAAGCCAGAGGAGTGAGAGATTCCAGAAGAAAGGAGTGGGCATCAGTGTAGAAGTGACATGATGAGGACTGACACAGGGCATTTACCTGGTAATTATGAAGTCACTGGTGACCTTAGTGAGGACAGTTTCAAAAGCATATGAAAGCTCACCATATATCAAGAAATAAATTGGAGGCTGCGCTTGGGTGGCTGAGTCAGTTAAGCCTCTGCCTTCAGCATAGGTCATGATCCCAGGGTCCTGGGATCGAGTCCTGCCTGGGCTTCTCAGTGGGGAGGCTGCTTCTCCCTCTTCCTCTCCCCCTCCCCCAGCTTATGGTCTCTCTCTCTCTCTCTCTCAGATTAATACATAAAATTGAAAGAAGGAAAGGAAAGGAAGGAAGGAAAGGAAGGGAGAAATTGTAGATGAAGCAGTAGAAACAACCAGTGTAAACTTTTTTTTCCTGAAGAATTTGGTGATGGAGAAGAGAGATCATCCAGTAGGAGAGCAGGGCGTTGTCCTGGCCTGATTCCTGCCAGTCATGCTTTAGTTGATGGCAAAAAAAAAAAAAAAAAAAAAAAAATCAGCAGAGGAGTAAAGATTGCAAATAAAGAGCAAAGAATACTTAGCTGGGCAGTGCTGGGGAATGGATTCGACCACGTAGGGAGGGAGAGTGACCTAGGTAGGAAAGAGTCCTCCTGCCTCTGTTAGTGAGACCGAGCCTACATACCGCCCACTTGGGCCCTGTAGGAGCTGCTGTTAAGAGCAGTGACCCAGGAGGCCTTGGTTTCTTACAGCTGAAGAGAAGAAAAGGCTGACATAATGTGGTCAAGGAACATAGGGGATATCTGGAATAAGTTGCTCTCTAGAGTTATGCATTATAAGGGAGGTAAGAGGACTCTCATGAGAGATGTTAAGAATGTGTCAATGACTCAGTTCGTTTCCAGGGTGGATTAGGACAGTGTTGGAGGGAAGCAGGGCTAGCCTGGGAGGCAGGAATGGTTGGAGAAAGATGGCAGCATATGCCTAAAGCCCAAACAATGACAGTGTAGGAGGTGGAATCAGTTCCATTGGAGGATGGGAATGTATTAGTCAATAAGAATATAAAATGGCATCTAGTTAAAAGTTGTGAAGGTACAGTTGTGTGACTTTTCTTTTAATGCCCAAAAGTGCTTGTTATGTTAGGTTAGAAAAAAACCAAGATGTATTAGCAATTACAGTGGTTTTGGAACTAAGACAAGGTGGTAAGAGTATATGCAGACGCACAACCACAAAGGAGGAGCCACGAGGATGAGCTTGCGCTGAGGGGAGCCCCCAAACCTTCCAGAAAAGTCAGGGTAAATGAAGTAGACAGTGATGAGGGAGGAGCAGCCTGTGGAGAAACCCCTGAAAGGGGCTGGGAGGAGATTGGCTGAGTGGACAGCCAGTGAGCATGGGTGTGGGGGGGGGACCACTTGGGCTGCAGGGCCAAGGGGAGGTCCTGCTTGGTCAGCTCTGTCGCTGGGGTCCTACAGCTCTGTTAGCTTTCCCACTGCCAGGGCCTCCGAGTGACCCCTCCCCTCCACGTGTATTGGAGGTCACACTCCCCCACCTGTTCAACTTGGGTGCCCTCAGATCATTGGAAGGCATCTGGGACAAGGAATTAGTTGGCTTTTTCTGGATTTCTCCCATGCATCATATTCAGTTACAAGCATTTGTGACATCTTGTTGCCTTGATTGATCTTAAGGAAGAGGTGCCCACTCAGAGTCCTTTACTCAGCCAGAAACTAGAGCTAATTCACTCTCATCGTTCAGCTTTGACCTGGCTTCACAGGAGAAGTCTTTTTACCAAAGAGCAAAACTCAGACTTCATCAGTCTTAGGCTATTACCTGCATAGATTTCTTCTTACCTAGCTATCAGGATAATTTTTAGATCATGCTACCTGTAATGTGTAAAGGAGTTTCATTCTGTGCTCTCACTGTGACTCCTAAATCAGTGATGGGTTCTTGTTCCTTTGCAGATCATTGCTGTGCACCCCCATTTCGTGAAATCCAGCTGCAAGCAGTTTGTGACTGGAGGGAAGAAGGTAAGTGCTTTGTGTCTTCCATTATGTGCAGTCTTGGGGCTTTTTATTTATCCATAATATTTTTAATGTCTAACTATTCGTTAGGAGAAATTTTGAGAAAGACAATTGTGGTGAAATTGTAAGACCATTATCCCTTGGGGGAGATGGGACCTCAGTGCCTCTCACTGATCATCCTTTGGAGTAGATATAGGGCAAGAAAAACAGAGCTGTCATCTAGTGCTTTGAAATGTCCCTTCCACAAACAAAAAAGTAGCATTTAAAAATAACAAAAGAGCAATTAAACTCATGTTTTTACCTGTTGTGGAAGTTTCTTGCAGGCTTTCATAAAGTTTTAGAACGATTATGGCTTTTTTTTTTTCTGACCTGTTTCTGGCATATTTCATTATCTTAATGAAGTGCTATTTTTAAAAAAGAGAGTAGGGGGTGCCCACTAGGGGCTCAGTTGGTTAAGTGTCTGCCTTTGGCTCAGGCTATGATCCCAGGTCCTGAGGTCGAGCTTCGTATCAGCAGTTGGGAGCCTGCTTCTCCCTCTCCCTCTGCCACTCCCCCTGCTTGTGCTCTCTCTCAAATAAATAAAATCTTAAAAAAAAAAAAAGGAGAGAGAGAATAAAGTATTCCTTTTGTACATTTACTTGTTTGTATAGAGATACAGTAAATTCTAAAAGAATCTTTCTGCTTCTGGAAAATAAGTCCAAGTTTTGTTTTGTTTTTTTTTTCTATTTTTATTAGCCAGTGATTTTTTAAACCCATTTTTATAACAAAAATGCTGTCACTGTACTGGAATGCCAAATATTATTTCATATCTAGTTTAGCGCTCCGTGAAAATGAGGTGGTCTGTGGTTCTTTCTGTAGCACTGTATACCTACGGACTGGCTACCTTGAGGCTCAGCTGCCAAATGGTATTTGAATGTTTTATGGTGGTTATCTGTTGTTTTCCTTTGGTTTGCTGTATCAGACTGATTGGGCAGGAAAGCATACTGGTCATTACCTAGTGTTTTTCAAGCACTGGTTTTAGCTCATTGTAATGGTTGAATGGCAGGTCCTGGAGATCCCGATGCCTCTCCACAGCATGAAGCCAACTTTGCACCAGCTCTGATTTCTTGTTGGGAGCCGGCCAGCTTCCCATCCCCCAGCTCATGCTTATCCTTAGGCTGTACTTCATCAGCCTCCCATAAAAATGTCTGTGGGATCAATCAGTGGGAATTACCCATTCAATCTAACATTCTCTAGCTTAGATCTGCAGCTGATTCACTTCTTGGAAAAACAAAACAAAACAACTATCTTACTTGTCTTTGTTGACCTCAGGAAGAATAGCTTTAAAATTCCTCTTATTAAAGTATTTCTTTATTGCATGCTTTTCTAGTTAAGAAATTTTAGGAGAGCTATAGCATAAACTCACTCAGCTATAATTTAAACCAGTGCATTTTTATTTAAAACTGAGTGGAGATAAAGAATACGTAGTGTTTTCTTGTGTGTTTGTTCTTTTAAGTGGCTTAAAACAACAAACTTTTACTGTCTCACAGTTGAGAAATTACAGAGTGGTTTGCTTCTGTAGTGCTTCCTCTGAGTCTCCCTAGGCTTCAGTCTGCATTTTTGGCTGGGGATGCTGTCCTCTGAAGGCTTGACTGGGACTGGAGAACCTGCTTCAGTTGTCTTCTCTCTCTCTCTCTCTCTCTCTCTCTCTTTTTTTCCCTTTTTAAAGATTTTATTTATTTGAGAGGGAGAGGGAGCAGCAGAGGGAGAGGGAGTAGCAGAGTCCCGCTGAGCAGGGAGCCCAATGCAGGGTTCTGTCCCAGGAACCAGAATCATGACCTGAGCTAAAGGGAGATGCTTAATTAACTGAGCCACCCAGGCACCCTCAGTTGCCTTCTTACTAATAATCCCTCATATACTTAAAATTGATAAATCACTTTGGTTTAAGTGTTTTTCTAGCATAGGATGCAGTTTTGTGTTCCAGTTTCTAATTTTAGGAGTTAGAAATTTTACAGTTGACCTCTATTTCTTGAAGGCATTGGTATAGAAGAGCATAGAGATAAAATGAGTGGCAGTGTCTGAGTGATAGTACTCAGAATCTGAAGGTGGAATTTTTCTGTGTTAATTTGAGTTCTTAACTCGGTTATTCATGAAGTCTGGTAATTGCTTTTATACTGTGAGGATACAAGGAGTCTCATCAAGTTTGCCACAGTAGTAATACTACATGGATGGCTTGTCAGTTTGCAGGATGCCTGGGTGAACTGTGTCGATTGTGTATTCTTCATCCTTATACTTAGCGTTTGATATCCTTTATAGACATCTCTAGGAAGGATTGTGTGAACGTGGCTATTTGGGTCAGAGCTCATTGAGTAGATATAGGAGCATTGTGCAGACAACTGAATAGTCCAGTCTTCATTGTGGGTGAGCTAATATGGGAAACAATGGAATTTATACAAAGATGAACATTGTGATGGGCAGTATAAGTGAAATTTACCAAATGCTTAAAGGACAAGAACATTAGGAGTTTGGTTCATCTCTGGTTATCATTGACTACTTGACAATTAGTTCTGTATCTGACAATATTGTTCTACAAGAAAGCATTCTGATTCTTTTTTCCTATTCATTTCTCCAGAAAGGCATCTGTAGACATTTCTTCTCAAGCACAAAAAGATGTTTAATTATATGTACATAAGAAAGATAAGTAAAATAAAAACAAATCAGGTCATATGGACCTGATTAGAATTTTTGGATTAAAGTAATTTAAAACAAAAAACACACAAAAGGGCTAATGTATTATATAAAGGACTCAGTATATTGGGATTGATAAAAGTACATGTGTGAAGAATTTTGATGTGAAGAAGCATATGATTACACATGTCATTGTAAGTGATACTAGATCAATTTTTAAGATTTTTAATAGCTTTATTGATATATAATTTGCATATCATAAAGTTTAAAGTATATTATTCAGTTGTCACACTTTTCCAAAGTGGCTGCACCATTGTACATACTCATTAGCAATATATGAAGGCCTCAGTTTCTCCATACTCTCACCAACATTCATTTTTATCTGTCTTTTTGATTATAGCCATCTGAGTATGAAGTGGTATCTCATTATTATTATTTTTTAAAGATTTTATTTATTCATTCATGAGAGACACAGAGAGGTAGAGACACAGGCTGAGGGAGAAGCAGGCTCCCTGTGGGGAGCCTGATACAGGACTTGATACCAGGACCCCCAGGATCATGCCCTGAGCCGAAGGGAGACGCTCAACCATTAAGCCACCCAGGCATCCCTAGTATCTCATTATTGTTGTGATTTCCATTGTCCATGATGTTGAGCATCTTTTCATGTGCTTATTGGCCATTTGTATATCTTCTTTGGAGAAATGTCTCTTTGGATTCTTTACTCATTTTTGGATTGGGCTCTTTGTTTTTTTATTATATACCTGTGAAAAAATTTTTTTATATATTGTATATCCATGCCTTTTATCAGTGCGTGATTTGCAAATATTTTCTCCCAGTCTGTGACCTGTCTTTTCACTTTACTTATGGTATCTGTGAGGTATCAAAATATTAGATTTCAATGAAGTCCCATTAACCCACCCTGCCCTTTTTTTTGGACACTTATATTTTTGGTGTTGTATCTAAAAAATCATTGCCTGATCTAAGGTCATGAAGATTTATGCCTGTGTTTTTTTTCTAAGACTCTTGTAGTTCTAACTCTTAAATTTAGGTCTAGAATTTCTTTGAGTTAATTTTGTGTATGGTGTGAGGAAGAGTCCAGGCTCATTCTTTTACATATGGATATCTATTTGTTCCAGCCTTGTTTGTTGAAAAGATGATTTTTTTTTTTTTTTTTTTTTGCCATTGTCTTGGCCTCTGTCAAAAATCACGTAATCATAAATGTTAGAATTTTTTTCTGGTCTCTCAGTTTTCTTGATCTATGTATATTTATCCTTGTGCCAATACCCGTTTTAGGTTTTAGAGTCACTAATTTTGCTGTAATTATTTGTGTGATGACTAACAAATTAGCTGCTCTTTAAAAAGCTGTTATAATTTCTCTTATGTGTGTTAGAGGCTTAAGAAACATTGCTATGTAAATGTGTCTTCCATTTAGGGACTTGTACAAACTATCGACTGATTTCCCTGGATCCATTAAGTTGCTTATATAAATATGTATTTATTAAGCAGTAAAAAAGTAGTGTTTGTTCAATAAACTGTAATGACCTCTCTGTATGCAGTTAAATAACCAGAGGTTTCCAAAATGTGCATGAGTTTGGTGTGGTTTGCAGAAATCCCTGGAGCTATTTCTTGCTTCTGTGTGTATATGGTACTTTTATTAAAAAAAAATTGTTTTTGTTAAAGGATTTTGTTTATTTATTTGAGAGAGAGAAAAAAACCAGAGAGGAGGGGCAGAGAGAGAGGGAGAAGCAGACTCCCTGCTGAGCAGGATGCCCAGGTGGAAGGCTCTACCCAGAACCCCAGGATCGTGACCTGAGCCAAAGGCAAACACTTAACCAACTAAGCCACCCAGGTGCCCCTGGTATGCACTTTTAAAGATCACTTATGCTCCATGATTTTGGCATTAATGTGTTTTGTTATAAAACACATTTATTTATTTGAAAATATTTCAGGGAATATTTCTGATTTCATTAAGGAATGTATCCTTGATTTTAAAAATGAAAAAGCTTTGAGAAGGTGACATTAAAGGGGGGTCACTACTGTGACATGATCATTTTCATCTTGAAAGTGTTGGCAGGTTTTTAGGAAGATCTGCTTGCTTCATAACAAAGTTATGGCATTTTGTACCTTTGAAAAATAAGAAACACAAGATGACATTGGCCCAGTTGTAACTCTGATCTTTCCAACTGCAATTTTCATCTAGCACTGTAAACTAAGCAGAGCAAGTTTGAAGAGTCGAGCATTTAGCAAATGGTGATAAGACTGCGATAATCATATATCGTAGATCTCGAGACTTCTCTGATTAGGGCAGATGGCAGATCCTATAGAGAGAAAAGAGAGTAAAGACAAATATTGCATTAACTGAGAGGTTATGATCTTCTGCCTTTGAAAGAGAAATTATTCTAGCCAGATGAAGGTGAAATCTGGAATAGAGGCATTCTTAACCCTTAAGAACACCGATCTTCCTTAGACTGACAGCTAAATGAGTCTTTGAATTATATGCCAACTTCTGTAAGCATTGGTGAAAGTAGCACAGGGACTAGAGAAACAAAATTTGGAAAATGGAAGCCCTACAGTGGGATATTCACAGGAAAAATTAAAAGCGATGCCTAATTTACTATTTTAGTTGTTCTCATTTTATTTAAAATCATAATTCCTATAAAAACATTTTTTTCAAGTAATTGGAACAAACAGTTCAGAATAACCCCACAAAACAGCAACATAGCAGAAAAAACTTGAGTCTGTAGTTTGACACATTTGTTGATATTTCCCTTTTAAGGTTCTGGCTGTTTTGGTCTTTAGAGATAGCTCCTTATACACCAGGGAGTAGGAAGAGGAGGCTATAGTTCTATTTGGCATAAACTTTTATTTTAGGTTTTCAAGGTAACTTCTCAGTAGTTGAATGCCATAGCTGGATTTATGGTCTCCACTGCTTGACACATGAGCATAAAAAGCTTATTCTAAATTCTGTTTTGTTTTCATGTTGGGAGAAAAGAAAAAGGAAAGAAAAGGCACATTTCTTAAAAGTGCCATTGGAGAGAGCTTTCAGACACGTGAACCTATGGATTTTTAAAAAAGTGTAACCTCTTGTGTAGCAAAAATTCTAATACATGAGCATAGCAATGAGGTTTCTATTTTAGAAATAAGTCTGTCAAGCAGATCTTACCTAGGTTTTTTTTTTTTTTTAATTGCTAAACTTTCTCTGTCAGCAGATAAACTTTAGCTTCCTATGACCTTTACCTTTGAACTCTGAAATACACTTCATAATAGTTTGTTCTACGACTGACAAATTATTAAATTGTCACAGTGCTGTTTGCAGCCAAGTTCATTTTTAGAAACGAGATAGTCAGCTGTTTGGCATTGTGGTGGGATAGAATGAGGGGACCTGGCCGCAGGGACAGGTTGCTTTGTAAGCTAGAAAATGTCAGTTCGCAAACAAGGAAAGGGTCTGTGTGCATGAAATGAGAAGCATTTCACTGTTCAGCGCTGAAGGCTTGTGGCAGGTTTTACCTGAAGGGCGGGTGTGTAACATCAGCTAGCTTCTGTAAGTTTCCAACAGTGATCTGCAGATTCAGATTACATTCATTTTTCTTTTTGTCTAGATTGTGTTCCGAATCTTTTCTGGAAGGGGATTTAACAGAGCTGCTTTTTGTACTAATGCAGATCTTTTTTAGAATCCCGACAGCCCAGTGAACCACTAAATGTGACATGGAGAGGTCTTCCTTTCATGTTGGCTATCTTCTCCTGAGGTCAGAGCCAGGGTTCTTGGGCCTAAAAGGGATTCGACTGTCAGTTACCCTGCTTGGTCTGTTGTCCAGTGGATCTCAAGGATGGTATTTCTACAGGTGGTCAGATAGCAGCTTTAGACGTGCAAACATTTGTCACACATTACTTCACAGGCAACTACCAAATTTATATCCTGGTGGTTGCATGTGGAACCATTTATACATAAAATACCTTCATTTCTTCAAGTACTGTGTTTTAAATTGGTCCCATTATGAGAAATTATTTAATGCTCTAAACATCCCAAAATTGATTAAAAACCACCTGTTAATAGGAAGTACAACACATGTATAACCTTCACAAACAGTTTTGGGGTATGTAAAACCAAGTTATGAAATAGCTGTGTGGTAAACATATACTTGGGCATGTTTTCTGTATATACTGAACCAGCTGAAGCTGAAAATAGAAATCCAATTCTTAAAGTAGAAATCATTTCAATGTCAAAAATAGGCATTCTTCACTGCTTTCAAAATCAAGTTCATTTGTCTCAAATATTAATTGCTTTTTTGATGTCAACATGCAGGATTCCCACAGTCCTTGGGATGGATCCATGGCAGTTTCATTTTCTTCCGTGATCTCTCTTGTTTCATATCTGTCAAAACGCTGTTGACAGTAGAAGCCTTTTTTCTTTAATGAGTTCAGCTCACTTTTCCATATGTGATATTTCCATATTGTTTGTAGCTTCCCCCTGAATTCCAATGTAAAACTTACCATCTGTCTTCCTGGAGCAATCAAACCATCCTTTGCTCCTTACTGAAAATATCTTCCTCTGCGTGCTGAGAGTGCTGTGATTTTTTTTTTAAGTATTTTGAATAGTTAATGACTGTGTAAGAATAATTACCTAGTTCAGATTGCTCATCATGTTTGCTTATGGGGTTTAATACCTTCACTGTCTTGAACCCTGAGAGGTGGTGTCTTTCTGTCTCTTTATAAAAGCTGTATCAGTACCATCGTTAAATTTGGAGCTTTTTCTTTTTTTAAGATAAGGCTGTTAAAGCAGAGAGTCATAATTGCAACTATTGTAGGTTTGGCATCACCAGTGCAAACTGAATCATAGTCATGTCATGAGACTCTTTGGCCCACATCTCCTCCCTGAACACAACTTTGTGTCAGGTCCACATTAGGAATCATGAACACATAGTACCTGGATTTTGGGAAGGGCGTGCCATGTATTTCCAAAAGTAGATGAGTGGAATGCTGTTGGTGGAAAGCAATTAGTCTGTTAGACCATTAATCAGAATGGTGATTTTGTAGGAAAATGAGTGTTCCAAGTCTTTGAGATGGAAGAACGTGTACATATGTCCATATGTTATGTTTGTATTGTCAAATGTATGTGTGTATCACGGTGGGATAATTTTGCACCCCTTCACCTTGCACTTTCTCCCCTATTGTTTGTTTCCTTTCCGTTTTCTATTCAGTTCCAGCCTCTATTCCTCTTTGATACTTGTAACAGTGAAAATTGGAATAAATTAAAGGTCTAACAATAGTGAATTAGCCGTGTCAGTGCCCTGCAGCCAAAGACCACCAGATATAAGACTATGGAGTGTTATAAGGAATTCTCAGGTTTGGGCTGGTGAGAGGTGATTGGGAGAGACTTTAGGGAGCAGCGCTTCATTCTAGATTGGATGCTTTCTGGAAGCAGGAGTAATTCTACCATTGGGTATGTTAATAAATCTTATCTAGGAGAAGGAAAGAATCAAGGCTTAAAAATATAATTTGTAAAAAAAAACAAAAACAAAAACACAACGGTCTCTCATTTTAGCCAGGGTGGGGAGATACTTGATCATTTATGTGACTTGGAAAATGTTCGTATTTTGGCTGTGTTCAGATCTGATTATGGAGTGGTCTTGTTTTTGTCCTGATCTTTCATGGTCACAAGGCCTTATCTGATGTTGGTGTTCTGTGAAATTGTTTATGTTCACCCAGAGAGCACCAGGGCCTAGCTGTGAGTGCTCGGCCACCTCCTGGATGTCTGCTTTTCTTTTTCTCAGTTGCAACAAATAAAATGCCCAACATTTGCTAAACTGCTTCTATTGAGATATGTTACAAAAATATATGTATAGTCTGATTTTTTTATAGAAATAAAATTATGTATATATTAATATTTGTATAAGGCCACCTATGAAATTATTAGTGATATTAATAATATTTGAGCAGGATTATGAGTGTTCTTTTTGGCCTTCATTGGCATTTTTCTGCCTTTTTTTTTTTTTTTTTTTTTTTTATTAAAGAAAACATACATTACTGGGGCACCTGGGTATCTAGTCAGTTAAGCCTCTGCCTTTTGGCTTGGGTCATGATCCCAGGGTCCTGGGATCAAGCCCCACCCCAGGTTCCCTGCTCAGCAGGGAGTCTGCTTCTCCCTTTGCCCCTCTCCACTGCTTGTGCTTATATACACTTTCTCGCTATTAAATAAATGAATAAATCTTAAAAAAAACATACATTACTTTTATAATAAGAAAAAGCAATAATAAAAGAAGGTATAAAGTAATCTCAACTATTTTGGATCTCTTTTTAACTTAACATTGCAGATCACATGGAATTCCCCGCATTGTTGAAGTCTAATCTTAACTCAGACATTCTTTAATGGTTATGTAGTATTCCATCCTATTGATCTGTTTAATTTTTCTTAACCATTCTCATATTATTGGACAATTAGGTTGTATCTAGGTTTTAGTTATTGTAAATCATGGTGTCATGAAGCTAGAAACCATTGGGCATGAACTTGCACTATGCTTTTTAATTTTTTTTCCAGAGCTAATTTTCAGGATTGGGATTACTGAGTGGAGAGATCATGATTATTTTTTAGGCTCTAGATGCATACCACCACCTAAGTTGCATTTGAGAAAACATACCAATTTACACCAGCCATGTATGAAACTACCTGTTCACCACATATTCTTTGCCAAATTTGATATACAAAGAAAGATAGTCCGTTCTATTTTGTAACTTCTTTAAATTATTAGCAATTTCGAACATTTTAATTTACTGGCCACTTATATATCTTCCTTTGTGATTTGTCTGACTGTATTCTTTGCTTGGGGCACCTTTTAATATTACCATAGAACCCAGGACAATGAAGACTGTCCATTTGATATTTATTGTCAGTTTGAGCACAAATTATTGCTGCTTACTGAATAGCCTGCAGCCTTTTCTCCAATTTTGGCTAAATCTGGAATAATTATTCTTGTTCCCAGGGAGGCATTATATAGAAGTCGTAATGAGACTGTAGAGTAGACACTGAAGCCTGTAAAAACAGGACACATATAAGCTCCTACAGAGATGTGAGTCTGCCCTCAAACCATCAGCTCTGCCACATGCACAGAGGCTGTCAAGGACAGACCAGTGTGCCCTGTTAAAGGCAAGTTCAGTTGACTTGGTTTCTTCTGTAGATGGTGGCCTGATCTTTATATTTTCCTCTTCTGCTTTACTTTGAATTGAGTGAAATACTTGTTCAAATACATAAACCTGTGTGTTGAGGTGACTTTTTCTGCTACTCAAGACTTGGCAGTTTCTTTATTTCTCTTTCATAATCCCCACCATGCGAAGATGTCCCTCCAGTATTCTGTAACTGAGATTATGCGTAGTTAAAGTGAGAGATCGTTGTGCATCACACAGACCATTAATTCAAGTTTAATCACCCAGTGGATGACTTTTGTGTTTTCGCTTCTGCTAAAGGGGTCCAACCTTAAACCCAGCCCAGCAGATGTAATCTTAAAGAGCGTATGCATATGCAGACATTGCAGATTGCTGGCTTAAATAGGAGCCTACCGCACATGTGGCCACATTTAATGCTAAACCCATATAGATGGGTACACAGATCTATGTCTATCTGTCATCACCAGTATGTTAATGTAAAGGAAACTGCTCCTATGTGGTACCTTTAGCATTTAGCTTCTTCTGTTCTCATTGAACCTGTAGCTTGGTAGGGTGTTTCTTAAATTCCTTGTGTTGGTAGGGTGTTTCTTAAATTCCAAAGTGGTGTTCTGTCTACCTAGTTTTCACGGGATTGGTTAACTTCAAGGGCTTGTCCAAAACCTGTGTTGCATTGGCATGGCGTTTACTCAAACATCACTCAGAAGCAAGTGGTCTGTCAGGCTCTGGAAATCTGTGTACAGAGATTTCCTGTCATAGCAGTTTGGGGCCGTTATTTAACCTCTTTTAAACATGTTAAATTACTTTAAGGGAAAGGAGATTGAAGGATTACAATTCGTCCAGCACATCATCCCTGAATTTAAGCAGTACTCTATCTGGGAAATGCTCTTTCTCTTCCTACGTGCTTTATGTTCTTTCTTGATCGCGTCTGGGAAAGCTGTGTGTTTTAAAACTCTGGTCCTGGGCCAAAGCAGGAAGCAATACAGAGGCACCAGTTGTTCCACTCTTGGTCACCCTGACCTCTATTCATATCCAGGACTCCTGTCTGTCGTCAGCAGCCAAACCCATCCCAGATCTTCTCTGTGCTAATTTTGTCTCTCTTGTTTTCTTGACTTTTATTTATTTTTAAGATTTTTAATTAATTTATTTATGAGAGACACAGAGAGAGGCAGAGACACAGGCAGAGGGAGAAGCAGGCTCCATGCAGGGAGTCTGACATGGGACTCAATCCCAGGACCCTGGGGTCACGCCCTGGGCTGAAGGCAGCGCTAAACCGCTGAGCCACCCAGGCTGCCTGCTTTCTTGACTTTTTAAATTTCATTTCTAATCCTTTCCAACTTTGGATTTTTAAATGCTTCCAGGACAGGTCCTGCGCATCATTTTGCCATTTCTCCATTTCTACTAAGTCTACTTGGGCGTGTTCTAACTTGCTGGGTTTTTCCTTTTATTTCTGTATTTCTCTTTTTCCCTTGAGCTCCAGCATCTTCTGTAGTCTGATGTCTTATCTTTATGGAGTCTGTTTTCTCTAAGCCCCTCGGTCCTTCCTGCAGTAATGCACCTGCTTTCCAGGACACGCCTATGGGCTTTCCCCACTGCCCACTCTTCCCTACACCCTTGTCTGCCTCAGAGCAAGCAATGCCGCTGGTGTTTAGGAAGCCTAACGGACTCAGGTGATTTATATACTTGAAAGATCACAAGATGATTAAAAAGGGGCCGATCATACTCCCTTTCCTCCATCAAGGAAGAGTGGACGATAGGTAATGACAGGTGTTATGTTGCCAGAATCGGTGGCTTTATTACAGCACGATAGGAATCACGCCCCATGTGTGGGAGATTCTGGGATGTGCATCCTTACCACTCCAGTGTAGCAAAGTACTAGATAGATTTATCAGCACAAAGCATAGGAGAATAAAGTATATTGCTGAGGATGTGAGGGCTCCTATTGAAATATAAGTACCAAGAGTGCTGACTGCCAGAATGTGGATTTATGGGAAATAAAGCCCTAGAATACTTTCTCCAACAAAAAATAGACCTCTTGGAAACAGTTTTTCCTTTCTATGTACTTAGCTCCCATTGAGCTTAAATTGCTCTCAGTATTGTGATAATGACAATTCAATATTATGGGATGTGGAAGATGAACCAAATAAATTAGCCAGCTGCTTTTAAAGGTAGCTCACGCAATGAGTTACCCTCTAAAATATTTTGTAGAACATTCATGCTCAGTAGGTCTCTAGGCAGTTTTATGACTAGAAGAAAGAAATAGATTTTATTAAATGTCAGTGAAATACAGGCAGATAGTTTTGCTATAGTTAAATTAGTGTAGACTCTTTGTAAGAAAAGCAGCTTATCTTTTCTGAAGTCACTGAAGCAGAACTTTCCTTGGCATTCCTGCCAGACGGGGTGTTTCGGCTTGAAATTCCCATAGATTAGGATCAAAAAAGCAAATGGAGAGTGGATTTTGTGGTCCTTTTCCTTCCTGTGTGAAACAACCATGGGTCCCACAGAATGCTGTAAATCAAATCCCACCCCTGTGCTGCCTCCTCGAATTTAAAGAGTCTCAAAGGACAGTCATGGGAATGCTTCCATGATTACTGGTCCATTTAAGGTTTTCTGCTATGTATGGATTGGAAAGTAGGACTCGTGAGTAAGGAAGAAAGTGTAGTGGAGAGGGAAGGCAGAAATAAGTGCTTCAGGGGCCAGGGGAGGTGACATAGAGAGAGAGAAGCAGGCCAGGGCTAGACAAGCAGGAGAAGAGGGCATGGTGGTGATGGTGGAGCGTCGCACAGACACCGTTCAGACCAAACAAGAGGCCGGGTGGCATCCCGGAAATGAAGGAACTGTAGTCAGCTAAACTGAATAGAGGGAGGTGAACCTTAGAAGTCCTTCCCAAATTTGTGATAGGTTGTGTACAAGTTATATCCTCTGCCACCGAGCAAAGGGAACTGAACCAACATTTGAGGTGTAGGATGCCTCACGTCATTAAGATGCCAGTGTATCCAAAATTGCTTAGGGACATCACTAATGAAAGGCTGAGTAAATGGAAGGTTTGGGGTGTGATGCAGCTCATCCTGCAGCAAACAAATTGTGTGAGTAAACAAGGTAAGAGAAAGAATGAAACTGCTAGGGTCAGGGAAGCCTACTCAGTATCTAATGTTTATTGCGCCCTGTGCGTCTAGCAAAGTAGATGTGGTTTCTTTCCCTGATGCATTTGCCATGTGTGGGGGAGATGAAAAGTAAATACATGATTCCCACTGAACAATATAAACTGTAGTATTCCTTATCCCATGATAGGACCAGCATGACCCTAAAACATATCAGAGCCAAAAAAATAGGAGGACTTATAAAAGAATTCTAAACGAAGATCTTTCCTAGAGGCCATTTGTTTACAGAGCATTTCTTCTTTTTTCATCCACAAAATATGAAGGTAAAATTGATTGAAACTACTGCTATTTGAGAAACATCAGATAATAACATGAATCATGTCTAAAACTGTGATGCAAATTAGTTGAGATTTGTTTTCCTTTACAGAAAGGAGGATGTTAGCCTCCCCCTACCTTTTTCTTGAGCGCTCATCAGTTGCACAGAATGACGTGCACCGTCTGTACTATAAAAATATTATGGAAGAAGTTTCTTTGATTCCATGTCAGAGCAGGGTACATAAGATTTATTGTAAGAGAACTCTGGAAAGTCAGACTCAACCATTAGACCAGCTGAATTCAGAATTCTCTCCCTCCTTTTCTTCCTGCCCTCTGCTGGAGGTTTTCCTCGGATCTGGAGCAGGAGACAAAGGGAGGCCTGTCCAGCCGGCCTCAGCTTCCTGCTGTAAGCCACAGCACACCGACCGCAACAGAAGGGCTCAACTGGAATGTGTTTGGGTATTGGTTGGAATTGCAACAAGACTTCATTAACAGTTTTCTAAAGTTAATGTTTTATTTAAAAAGTAGCTACAGTTTATGTGAGTAAATTCTAATACATATTCACTGTGATTCAAACATTCCTTCTTTCTCTAGGTTTCATTGAATCGTTGATACTGTTTTGTTTCAACTATTGCCTTAAATTATCCTGATTATCATAATCGGAGAATGGATTTTCAGCCCTCTACGTATTAACACAAAAATAATTCACATGTTCCATGCAGACTAATTAGTGAAATAAAAATAAGTCTCCTATCACCTCTTTCTAGACTTAATTATGATTACTTTGTAAAGTATCCATCAGATTTTTATATATGGGTACACATATTTTGTTTAAAGGTCATCATATTTATTTTTTTTAAAGGGGTGGGGGGCAGAGGGAGAGAGAGAGAATCCTTTTTTTTTTTTTTTTTAATTTATGATAGTCACACAGAGAGAGAGAGAGGCAGAGACATAGGCAGAGGGAGAAGCAGGCTCCGTGCACCGGGAGCCCGACGGATTCGATCCCGGGTCTCCAGGATTGCGCCCTGGGCCAAAGGCAGGTGCTAAACCGCTGCACCACCCAGGGATCCCTAAAGGTCATCATATTTAATATTGTTTTTCGATCTGCTTTTTTATTTAATGGGCCCTGAACATCTTTTTTACATTAATAAACATATGTGTATAGTCATGGATGCATAGTCCTTGGTGATGTAGCTCTGCCACATTTTACTCGATCATTTCCCAGCTGTTATAAATAACTTTATATACTTCTTTACTCATTTTTCTGATCATTTCTGAGCATAAATATCTAGGTGTGGACTTCTGGGGTCATTTGCAAAACTGATTCCCCCACTGCTAAAGGATTTTCCAGAAAGGGAGTGAGTTAAGGGCACCTGGTTCTCTGAGCATATGCACCCCGCCCCAACCCCCAGTTCATTCTTCTTCATTTTGATTCAACTTTGTCAGTTCTTTCTTTTCTTTTTACTTTGTCTCATTTCTAGGACCACTGCTATGTTTTATGTGCTAATTTTACCAAACACTCATCCTTCCACAGATTGCTTAATTAAAAAAAAATTCCTATTATTCTCACATATCTTCAGAATGAATTGATAACATTTTGGAAGTTCTATAAATAATTCCTTTGGGGTTTTCAGTGCACTTCCATTAAAATCGCAGATTAACTACTAAAACTAAGGCTCTTCAGTGAGAATTTTGAGTCTTAATATCCAGGAAGATAATATGTCTTCACATTTCTGTAGCTCTCCTGTTACATCTCTCAATAAAGTATTTTTGTTTTTGTCATGTAGCTAGTGCATGCACATTTGTTTTTGTTCCTTTTCTTTTAGAGCTGTAGACTCACTCCCTTGTTTACAACTTCAACCACATCCCCTGAAGTTTAGATTTGCAGCATTTGTGTTCTCGTTTTCAAAAGTGCTCTGGTCACAGTATGATTTCCTTTCCTACTCCATATAGAGTATATATTATTTTAATTTCAACTTTACTTTGTGTTTCTTATCCTTTGGGTGTGAATTTGCTTGATTTTGTTGTCACCTAAGAACAGAAGAATTATTTTTAAAGTTCTTGTCCGCTTGATGGATGATCTCATTCATGTGGAGTTAGGAGTGAGATAGGGAATAAGGGAGATGTCTCTTATAAGTACTGTTGTTTTCAAATACTGAGTTTTTCCATATTGCTGGTATCTTTTCTTGTTCATATTTACTGGGAGAAGTCTATATTCAGTATTCACAGTTGTCGTTGCTGCAAATGTGTCATAGATTTTGTGAGAACTTGTCCAAATCTTTTATTCTGGACATGATAGAAGGAAGTTTTATGTTCTTCTTCGTGCCTGGATTGGAACACAATTGTCTGTTGGGGAAACAGCTTCCAAAGAGTATAATCATTGATGCAGCAGGAAAGTGATGTACGTGTTAAAAGCCTGCTTTCTGTAATCACTGAGGCACTTTAAAGTTTGTGTGAATGCTGCCCACCGCTTGTGGTGCACAGCCGCCACTGGTGGGCCCCCACCCCATTGCCAGCACATTTGTTTTCTTCTCCCAAGCTGTGTGGCCAAATGACAGCAGGAGTGGCTACTCCCATGACACTACCAATGCTGACCATGGCCTGTGTGTCCCTGAGCGCAGTTTTCCCCCTGATTCCCCTACCTCCACCCCATTACACTGAGCAGAAGGTGTTTTGGCATGCTAGTACCTACCCTACCAGCTCCTTTCCAGATGGGCTTTTTCCTGTAGGGAGTTAAATCTTGGCCTTCACTGACGCTTTCTTTCGGTCATGTTCAGTAGTTGTCTTAATTTAAAATTTGGGTCATATTTAATTTTCCTTGCACAGGTGTGGATTGTCCCCCTTTCATGCAGCATCGGTCACCCCTAGGTGGGATCAGAGGGAGAGGAATCTGATGCCGTGCCACACCACACTTTGCTCCTTGCTATCCAGCCAGTCACTCCTTCTAGCAGGTCATTATGGGGCACTCTGGGGGCACAGCCCACTTCTTAAAATCCTTTCCCATCTGATCCACCACAGGTGGAAGATAGACATGATCTTACCAATTCCTCATGTTTAATATAATTGTTTTTAGTTACCCATTTTTAGTGGAATGTGTACAGCAGGAGGCTATATTCTCAGGCTTTCTTCTCCTTCCTCAGATTTCACTTACCCAGTCACAAAATACTAAACACCTTCAGTGACCTTCTTGACTGTGTTTTTTGCATCATGGCCCAGGGAGAGGGAGAATCAACAGACAGAGGACAGATTTCTGGGTCTTGAACTGGGAGCAGGGAGGCATGGTAGTAGTGATTTCTTACTTAGAACCTGGACTGAGAAAGGATGAGACGGGTGGGAAGAGCTTCGAGAGCAAAGAGGATATCTTGTATTTGATGGGAAGACAGGATCCTATATGGTCAGTAAAAGCCCTCTCCATTATGGACTATGTGAGGCCACCTTTCTTTTACATGGATAATAGAGAACTTCAGACATTTATGTCATTTTAAAGTGACCATCCTCAGTGCATTTGTGAAGATGGACACTTCATTTTACAGTTTTGGTGTGTTGTCTGTGTGTGCCCCTTTTGACTGAAGGAGACTAAGTATTGAGAAAGATCTGTAAGAAATATAAATTAAATATGAATTTATTCTCTTTCTCTTGTTACCGATCTTTCCCCTTTAGAGGTGGGAAGGGACACAGACTATGCTTAAGATAAACTGAAATTTACTCTAAAGATTGGAATTTTTAAAAATCTGTGATGGAATCTATCATCAGCATTGCTTTTAAGAGGTAAACATATATTTCAGGATTGCATTCTGAAGTTATATATTGTAAATTATATATTATATAAATTATATATGTTATATTGTATAAATGTCTTAAGGGATTTAAATTGGATATATCAAGAAAAAATACTGTGTCAATAATGCATGAAATACTAGAACTACATTTTCACCAGTCTTAGATATTTTAACCAGTTAAATTTAGTAATAAAATTTATCTGGCAGAATTTTTTTTTTTTAAGATTTTATTTTTAAGCAATCTCTTACATCCAGTGTGGGGCTAGAACTTACAACCCCCAGGTCAGGAGTCTCATGCTCCACTGACTAAGCCAGCCAGGTGGACCCCCAGCAGATTTTTTATTATAGATTCTTTCTTTTAAAATAAAGACCCTAGCTAACTATAAACTATTTAAAGAAGCTTAATCCTAAAGCAAGTTTGTCTTATTTTATTTTTTTATTTTATTTTTTTTAATATATTTTTTAATTTTTTATTTATTTATGATAGGCACACAGTGAGAGAGAGAGAGAGAGGGGCAGAGACACAGGCAGAGGGAGAAGCAAGCTCCATGCACCGGGAGCCCGACGTGGGATTCGATCCCGGGTCTCCAGGATCGCGCCCTGGGCCAAAGGCAGGCACTAAACCGCTGCGCCACCCAGGGATCCCCAAGTTTGTCTTATTTTATGAGATGAATTACTCTTCAGGCATCATTGTTAAATTATTTTTTGTGGGTTAAATGAAAAACAGGTTGCTCTCTGACTATTGCAGTTTAAACCATGACTAGTATTTTACTTTCAAGGAAAAAATTATGAGATTTTGATTTCCCAAGTTACAAAATAAATTAATTTCTGGGCAATCACTTGAAGAACTTTCTGTTACACGAACTGACTAATCTGTATTTTCTCCATGAATTTTGGTATTTTGGTGCCATCTTGTGGCTTGACGTTGTAGTAACATCATTCAGTGGAACGGCAAAAAAAAAAAAAAGAAAAAGAAAAAGAAAAAAGAAATCTAATATATGCTTCTTAGTTTTAAAAAATCTTTTATATTTGTCCCTAGTTGCTGCTATTTGAACGATCTTGGATGAGCAGATGGAAGTCTTCTGTTTTGCACGAAGGGGAAGGGAACATAAGGAGTGTGAAGTGGAGAGGCCATCTGATTGCTTGGGCCAATAATATGGTAAAAGCACATCTTCATCTTCCTGATTCTTCTTCAGAACCAGAAAAGTGGCCACCTTGAGAGAGCTGTGACAAAGGGAAGGATGCCACTGACTGCGGTGGTCTTTTCTAAGACATACAAGTGGAAACACCCTTGTACCTGGAAGGTTAAAGAGATTAGATTGCCTTTGGCTTTCATAATAGAGTAATTCCCAACATATGCTGGGCTTTGTTTTGGAGTAAGAAACCTGAGCCATGGAGAATAGCCAAGAAAATGAAAAGGCATCTTAATAATTGAAGGATTGCATTGGGAATGTGGTGTTGAAAATACCATTTGCCTGTTAGCCAAGGGCAAGTAACAGCCACTATGGAACAAGAACAGGAATAGCCAATCTTGTTTTACTCCCAGTACAATCACAGGTGAAAAAGAAGCCCGCTTTTTAAAAAGTAGATTGTAATTTTTGGTGTTGCCTCCTATTTAAGGTTTTTACTCAATATGAGATAGGGTGAGTAGAAAGTTTAAAAATTAGCTTTTGACATCTGGCATATCTTTTGGGATTTCAGGGTATAATTTAGTAAATTCGTTCTGTTCAGTTTTAAGTGGTAGACTTCTCCCAGAACCTACTTTGCTATTCAGGACTTTTCAAACTTCTCCCAGGTCACAGTTAAAGGTAAGCAAACCTGTGACCTGTTGGTTTATTTTTAGTTAGCTGCTTGCTTGATGTTTCCATTTCAATGCTTTAAAATGTCAGGTATGGTTTTCTTTACACATAAAGAAAACGCAGGTTTGTCAGATTCAAAGCTTTTCTAAAAAAAAAAACAAAACAAAAAACTCCACATTTCTATAGTGGAACAATACAATTAGAAGTGTTACTTGTCTGTCATTTTGGAAATGTGGTGCTTGATATCTGTCCATTTCACATTTGTGTTGTATTTGAGCCACCGATGCTGTCTGCTAATAAACTCTCTTTTGTCCAGGAAGAAGGGTAGAGGTTTTCTTTTGTTGTGGGTTCTCACAGGGTTTGTGGAGTAGAAGCTTTTTTTTTTTTTTTTTTTTTTTTTGCATGGCTCCCAGCCGTGCTCAATAAACACTGTCAATATTTTGCAGTGCTAGTTATTGGTGGTGTATGGCAGTGGCTGTTAATAAATTTTTCCTTTCCTTTCCTTCTCCTGAGGAGAGGACGCTTAATGCAATTGTATTTTCCAGGGTGTGAAGATTTTTGACATCACCTCAAAGCAGAGAATCACCAATGTGCCCCGGGATGATATAAGTCTTCGCCCAGATATGTATCCCTGCAGCCTCTGCTGGAAGGACAGCGTGACGCTGATTATTGGCTGGGGGACTTCTGTCAAGGTGGTTTTGCTTGTCTTTATAATAAGTCTGTGTTGTTATAGATCCACTGAGAATGGTCCAGAAGAATATGAGTTCTTGAATGGCTTCTTGGAACCAAAATATTTTCCCCTGAATATTATCGTCATGTCCTATTCATTTATGCTCAGATCCTCTCATATGCATCAATTTGGAGATAGTCTTTCTTTTCCTTGCCATGCAGAACAAATTGTGAACTCTTCCTTGTTCACAATGGTGCTGCCATTTGTGATCATCTTTAAATTTCCTGTCACCCGTTGGCCTTAGCTATTTATGGAACCTGTGGTTGGTTTCGTTGGTTTGTCAGGTTTTCCATTCTTTATTGTTCTTTCCATTACCCTTAGCTTCTTCATTAGCATTGATGGTAGAAAAAGAACTCTAAAGCTAAATCATCCCACTTGCTTGGTCATAATTGGATGGAGCAGAGGCCCAGACTTATTATTGATAAAATTAGGGGCTTTTCTCTGGCATACAACTATCTGCCCTTTGTGTGCCTGGGTAAATGAAATTTAGCCATTCTACAAAGCTCATTCACATTTATTTTTCGCGTGCCAGTGTTTGCCTTGTATTACATATTTCAAACCCAAAGTTGTTGGCTTCCCTTTAAAAATATATAATTTAATCTAAACAAAATAAACAAAAAATTAGCTAAGAATAGTGTAAGAAAGTATCCCAGCTTACTCAGGCTTTAAAGTTGGACAGGTTTGGGATCAGTTCCAACTTCACATACTTCCTGAGTGAGCCTAAGCCTTACTCTCCTCATCCACAAATGGAGCACTGATTGAACACCTGTGTGAGCTCTGGGGAGAATTAAATGAGGTAATGTGTACAAATAGCTGAGCATAGAATCTGACATATTGCAAGGGCTTCATAAACCTCAGTTGTCATTGTTCCATGAAATTCTAGAAAACTCTTGAAAGAGACATGGTTATTTGAAATGTACTCTTCTCTGGAAAAGGAAAGCATAAAAATTGTTAGTGCAGTGCTTCTTATTAAGCAAAACAAGGATTGTTAACTTGAAGTAAGGTCCTCGTGACCCTTAGGTTTGTATGATTCAAGTTCTTTCTTTCTTATCATCATGCATGAAATGAACATAGCCTGATTCATATTTAGAGTAGCAGAAGAGGTGTGCCCAATAGTCTAGGATTAAAAAAAAAAAAAAACTAAACTAAAAGTGATTCTCTAGTCTCCTTACCCTGTATTTGTGGCTACTCATCCAATAAACTCATGTTCTTGATTTTTTTTTTTTAATTCCTTAAATGACCAAGTGGCTTTTTGTTGTTTAAAGTTGTGATTTTCTTTTCTTTTGGGGAAAGACAAGGACAATTAGGTTATAGGGACACATAAGTTTACTGATTGCTACCAGAAAAGCTGTCTCTCTTCAGCTGAATAATGGCCCTCAGAAATAGCATGTCCTAACCCCACAACCCATAAATGTTTCTCTGTATGGCATGACCTACCATGAGTTAAGGATCTTGAGATGGGAAGATTGTCCTTCTTGATCTGGGTGGTCCCTAAATGCAGTCTTACATTCTTATGGTATTCTTACAGAAGGAGCACCACCACAGAGAAGTGGAAGGCACCATAAGCGGGGAGAGGGGGACTGCCTTGCTGACACCCCTCCCTTTAAAGCCCTATCCAAGGGAATGCCCACAGCCGCCAGAAGCTAGAAGAAGCATGTCACAGAGAGCTTCTCCTCTAGAGCCTCTTGGGGGTGTGCAGCCCTGCCAACACCTTGATTTGGGTTCAGTGAAACTGGTTTTAGACTTCTAGCCTTCAGAACTTTGAAAGGACAAATTTCTGTTATTTTATTTAATTAAGATTTTATTTATTTGTTAGAGCAAGAAAGCACAAGAGGGGGTGCAGCAGAGGGAGAGGGAGAAGCAGGTTCCTCTCTGAGAAGGGAGCCCAATGTGGGTTTGATCCCAGGACCCCAGGATCACGACCCGAGCTGAAGGCAGATGCTTAACTGACTGAGCCACCCAGGTGCCCCACATTCTGTTATTTTAAACCACCAAGTTTGTGGTAGTCTGTTAGAGCAGCCATGGGAAACTACCATGCTTTCATTGTGCCCAAATCATGATCCAACTCATATATGTAAGTTTTCATATCAAATGTTTCTTTTTATTGGGAATTCTTCTTATTCCAGCTCAATTAGCAGGACATTGGGTGCTGCCTCTCAGTTGAGAATCCCACCCCCCCAACCCCCCCACCCCCGTGTTCTGCCGAGGCGGAAGATAGGACATTATCTCTCCTCTCAGAGAGCAGTCTTGTTGGGGAGAAATAGCCACACATTGTAGCAGAGTGTGCAGTTAGAGCTAACCATTTCCTGTTTTCATTCACCCATCAATTACTTACTGATGTGCCAGGCAACAGTGTTGGGGTGTTGCAGATACTTAAAGGAACAGATGAATTCTTTCCTGGGCAACTTTAGGTTCTAGGGGGAAGATGGACAAACAAGTGACTATACCATGTTGTTATTGGTAAATACTGAGGGAAGTAGTTAGGGAAATGAGGAGAGGGGTCAGGGTGGGTGGCATTTAATGTATGTCTGTCCAGGGAAGACCTCTCTCATAAAGAATGTGTTGTTTGCCAGAGATCTGGAGGGAGGAGGTCATGCAGCTCGGGGGAGAGAGGTGTCAGCAGGGACAGCAGCCAGGGCAAATCCTTGAGGCAGGAGTGTGATTGGTGTGTCTTTATGGGACATAAAGCCATTCTCACCATGGTGGCTGGAGCAGGTGTGGAGGAGAGGAATAGAAGACCTGAGGGAGAGAGGGAGGTGGGTGCATTATGTAGGGGCAGATCATGTAGGGCCTCACAGGCCTTTGTGTAATCTTTGGCTTTTAATGTGAGTGAGATGGGAAGCCAACAGAGGGGTTTTGAGCAATGGACTTAGTTAAATGATCTAACTTGGATTTTGAAAGGATCACTCTGCTATGTGGAGCCAAACAGCAAAGGGGCAGTGAAGATGAGAGACTGGGGAGAAGGGTACTGCAGGAACCTCAGTAAAAATCCTGGTGTGTTAGATCAGCCTAGTGGAGCTGATGGGAATGACTAGATTCTGGATGTATTTTAAGGGTAGACCTTCATAGGATGTATTGATGGTTTGATGTGGGATATAAGAAAAAGAAGTCAATGGTGACTCTCCTTTAACCTGAGAAGCTGGGAAAAGGAATGTAATGAAGCCACCTTTTACTGACATGGGAGAGACTGCTGATGGAACACGTTGAGAGGGAAAGTCGGGAGATGTTTTTGTGTGTGTCCGCTTGAGATGCTGTTAGACACCTAAGTGGAGAAGTGGAGGAGACAGTTGGATGGAGCAAATTAGCATTCCTGAGTGAGAACCTGCCTGTCAGTGCAGAGGCTCTTGAAATCATTGATCTGTTGTTATGCAGGATGGGAAGTTAGGATAGTGCTTCACTCTCACCTACCTGCACCTGCTGCTACTGCTCTGAGGCACAAACTGGGATAGAGCTCAGACCACAGAACTGAGGAGGGGAGAGGAGAGCCCAGCCGTCAGTACCGCCAGTGTGCTGGTCTTCAGAGAGGTTGTAGCATGGCCAGAGAAACAGTCCAGCCTTGGCATGAGTTCCTTTTTTGGGAGGAGGCTTCCTCCCCTGCCAGGAGATGCCTCTGCTTTGTACTTCTGTACCCCCCTCACCTTTGAGTGAAAGGACTTCTTTTTGTGGCGTCCTCACTGCATCATACTCTAAGAAGAGAACTGTGTCTATTTCTCAAAACCCTTAACTCAGGGCTGGTGCTCAGTAGTTGCTCAAAGTGCTGGTTAATATTATATATGGATTACTTTCTATTGGTTAATATTATTTATGGATTACTTTCTATTATTCCCAGGACTCTGGGATCATGATATATATAATACTATATATTGTGTTATTATAATATATTATTACATCATATTATACACTGATTTTAAAAGATTTTTTTTAAATTTTAAAATGAGAGAAGAGGAGCATGATACCACTTATATGTAAAGTATTACTTAGCAGTGAAGCAAATGACTGACATGTAGTGAGAACACAAGCCTAAAGTGAATGTTGCTCAGGTTAGTCACTGGGTGTTTTGGTTACCACAGCTCTATTTGGACGATGGTAGAAGTAGGCCCTAAGTGGAGGTACAGAAATGGGTCATTGGAAACATGTTAAACTGATATTATAGGTTCCCTTCTTCCTTTGTCCTTGAATAAGACTTTACTGAAGAATAATGTTGGAGAACATAAGCAATGGTTCCTATGTGTCATTGAAATTAATTTCTATCATTTTAAGTCATCAAGTGGATTGTGTGTGCTCCATCTTGGGGCTACATGGCTAATTTAACAAAACTATAGTATATTGAATGAAATGTTATGAAGATTTTTCCATCAGATAAGTAAAATAACCTGTGAATTTATTTTCTAGATCTGCTCAGTGAAGGAACGGCATGCCAGTGAAATGCGGGACTTGCCAAGTCGATATGTTGAAATAGGTAAGCCTTCTAGGAGTGTAAGACAACAAAAGAGAGTCCATTTCAATAAAGGGAAACCTTAAAATCGTGTTCCTTTTCAGAGCTCATCACTTGGGACCTTAGTGAAGTAGGTCAAGAAGCTTTTGTTTTTAAGTTTTGAAACTTTGCTATGGAGACCCTTCTTTCTAAATATAGTTCTGATTTTCATGCAGTACTTGATAGTTGGCTTTGAAGTTGAATAACCATGGGTTCAGGTTCTGTTGTTTCCCACCTGGACTTTGGGCAGATTTCTGCATGCCTCTGCATTCTCATCTATAAAATGTGGGAAAGAACACCTTTCCCTTGGGTTGTTCGGAATTTGGAGAGTTCATGCATGCGCAGCTCATAGCAAGGTACTGACCCCTGGTCCTATCATGTGTATTCTCTGAATATACTAATTTTCATCATCACTGGTCTGGTCCGAACTGCCATAATCTTTTCTCTGGATCACTACAGCAGCCCCCTGACTGGTTCATCTGCCACTGTGAATTATGGCGATCTGGTCTCCCCACTGCAGTCAGCACACAAATCAAATCATGTCACCACCCTTCAGCCCATTCCCGTTGTATGTATCAAGGAGATGAGACTCTGGGCGTGAGAGCAGGGATCTGTGCTGCCCTCACCCCTCCCCAGCCTCCACAGTGTTAGCTCATACAAAGCTCTTCCTTGGTCTCTGCACTGCAGCCACACTGGCCACCTTCCACCCATCCATGCTTCTTCTTCAGGTCCCTCTAGAGGGCTCTTCTTGCCTTTTTATACTTCATTGACCCTTAATCATTCCTCAGCTCAAGTATTGCTTGAGAAAGCCCACCGGGAGAGCACACTGGACCTTGTCACCTGGGTCAGACCTTCCCCTCTGAAGCATACGTGTCACTCCCCTTCTTACACCTATGTCACTTGCTGTGATTTCAGTGTGGGTTGGTCCCTTCTACCAGACAATTCTGTCTCTGCTCAGTGTTTGTATCTCAGGGACATGGCACATTGTAGATACTGAATAATACCGAGTATTGAATGGACTCAAGGAAACACACATTTAGGAGACAGATGTGAAAGATGATCTATCACTACTTTTTACATCTTAGTTTCATAACTTAGTGTGAAAGTTATTCAGACAGAAAGGATGAAAGCAGAAGGACTTTTCCCAATTAAACAGATATAGTAAAAGCTATTTTTGGATTATTTAGAACCAAGCAGGAGGAGACAAAGTTGTGTGGCAAAGTTTTACCGTATTATAAGTCAACTGGAAAGTTCATTTGCCTCTTCAGATGATGGGTGGGCAATATCACTTTGATGGGTCCTTATAACAGGGTGAAGCTAAATCATTTGCACACGACTGTGTTTCTAAAACCAGAAATATGTGTATTACTCCCATGGCTAATATGGTCACAGCTTTTCAATCTGGGATGTTTTGTACTTTTTAATAATTTTTTGCCTTAGAGGGAGAAATCCGTGCATAGTTGGGATTGCTCTGAGTGTGGACAGAACAAGCATCTGCAGGATATAGTGGTCCTGAGAAGAACTGAGAGGAACAGGAAACCAGAGACGACTGGAAACTCCCAGGTCACGGTCATTATTTCAGTGTCTTCTGCCTTCTTTCCTGCCTCCTAGCAAAAACCTCTGAACATGTCAGTGCATAGTGAGAGAAAGTATTACAATATTTTAAATACAAATGAGTGAAAAACACACACACAAAAAAAACCCTAAAGAAAACCACAAAAAAACACTCTGGGAGTTTTTAAGGTTGGAAGAATTGCCAGGAAGGCATAAAAGTGTAGCAAGCATCCTCTTCTCTCCTCAGCTGATGTCCATTGCTCCGCACAAGGCATGGGCCGGTGCTCTCTGTGCTTCACCTGCTTCGGTTCACTTCCTCCTCATGGCAGCCCCACTAGGGGCAGTCAGTTGGCTTCTCAGTTCAACCACGAAGAGAGTGGGGGCTCAGGGATGTAAATATCTTATCTCAGATCATACTGCAGTGCCATTAGAAATGGTTAGAATCTAACTGTAGAACCACCACCAGCTTCTGGGGATACAGGGCAGTTTGCCAAATTCCCGTATAGTCTTGATGAGCTTGCTTCGCCTTCCCCAGCCAGGCTTTCTGCCCCTGTAAAATGGAGGTGATAAGACCTACCTTTGCCATCTGTTGTGAGACTGAGACGTAAGTAACATCTTTATCACGTGCTTGGCATACAGTAGGCGCTCACTGAATCATGGTGGTGATTATTACCATGCAGACTTCCAGCCCAGCTCTGCGACTGTTAATGTCAGTCTCTGTTAACTGTTAATGTTAATGTCTCTGGCGGTGGCCCCAGAGCCCTGGGATCACGTTATTAAAGTATAGTTCATCTGTACTACAATTTACGTGAAATAGACCGTGTGTGGGTGCTGGCAGTATTACATTACTGACGTTTTACCACTATAGTTAGTGGTTAAGTACCATTTTTCCCCCTCTTAAGAGCAAACCTTTAAGAATATAAACCATTTCCATAGCAGGAGGCAAAGTGGTTTCTTTTTTTTTTTTTTTTTTTTTTTTAATTTTTATTTATTTATGATAGTCACAGAGAGAGAGAGAGGCAGAGACACAGGCAGAGGGAGAAGCAGGCTCCATGCACCGGGAGCCTGATGTGGGATTCGATCCCGGGTCTCCAGGATCGCGCCCTGGGCCAAAGGCAGGCGCCAAACCGCTGCGCCACCCAGGGATCCCGCAAAGTGGTTTCAATAAGAGCCCTTGACGAGGATAGAGGAAAAGAGAAATATTAGGAGGTCTGGATTACGATTTGCTTTAGCCCTGAATGGTGTGAGCCACTGTTCTTTAGTAAATGAGGTGAAAATGGCATCAAGGTTAAAGACCTATCAGTGGCTGTACATTTCTTAGAAGCTAGATGTTTCTAACTCTTACTTATAAATCAGAATCTCAAGAACAACACAAAAGATTTCACTCTCAAACATATTAATTTGTTCTTATAAATGAAAAATAATAATAATAAAGATAAGGCTCACTGGGCAATTGCAACCCATGAAGACATTCTCTGTGCATAAACTTTTTGGCTGTCATTTCTTTTTCCAAATTACACTGTTAAAAGTAGTTTTTTTGTGGTCCAAGCCTGCCATACTTATTTGAACTTGGATCTCTTGCATTATCACAGGACTCTCTCTCTCTTTGGTACTTTCCACCAGTCTTCCATGGGCTTCATGGAATAGCATTTGGACAGCTGTGGAGAAATGAAGCCAGTATTCGTGGGTCATTTTCTGGGTATCTACTGCCAGGGACAGATGACTTACATGCGAGGAATTCATGATTGGCGTCCTCATCTTGATTTCATATGGAAGCTTGTTTTAAAAAAAAACACAAAACTATATGAGAATCTATATAAAATGAGAGAAGCCAGGAAGAAAGAGAGGGAGGAGAAGAGCAGGGACATCTTTTTGACTTTAATTAAGCAGCTTCTGTGTATTTTTATCTTCAGTTGATTGTATGCTATGGCTCTTAGCATTTAGCCCGTTGTTCTATTTTTAGCCTCCCAATTGATTAGGAAAACAGTGACCTGGAAAGGAAAGATCTGTATGGTGGTGGAGGTGAGCTGTGAGATAAATGTCTTTCCTAGACCTAAGTGTGTCTCACCATCCACCTGTTAGGCTGGGCTGACCCAGATGCACCGGTTCCAGCAGGGGACAGTTCTCGTGCATGTGAGTGACGCAGCTCATCCCCTAGCCTGAGGCTCAGGAGGAATCGAGGCAGCTCTGGCATCAATCACCGTGCTTTTTGCTTAAGGATCTAGCTTTGTACGGATTCTGTTATAATTCAGTTAGACTCTCTGTAATCTCTTAATTCTTCTGTGTTCAGTATTTTCCCTGACATTTTATTATGAAAAAAGTAAACAGGTTGAAGAATACCCAGAAGTAAGCTTGTTAGATCATATAATAGTTATATTTTTAATTTTTCTGTAGAATCTCTATGCTGTTTTTCATAGCACCATACCATTCTGCATTCCCACCAGCCTTATACAAGGGTTCTAGTTTCTCCACATCCTCACCAACATTTGCCTTTTCATTTTTTGACGTACCCTATTTACAACTTAAAGTATAACTACTTGGTTTGACCCTTTTGATCCAGCAGGTCCTTAACCAGTATCACTTTTTCTGTTGTGCAAGCAGTATGTCGTGAGCTGCTCACAAAATCACTCCTCATCTGTGCTGTTTTCTGAGTGCTGAAATTGAGCAGAGGAGCTTATCACATCAGCTTAGCTTTGTCATTTAGCACGTAGTGTGCTGAATATTGATTAGAAAAGATGCAATTAAATTGCAGACTACACTTCTTTAAATGGTTTTTGTCTTATGTATACTATGGGCTCCTGGCTTGAGTATTTTTGTTATTTTGTGTATTAACCATTCTCTTGTATTTTATTGCTGTGTATTAGGTCGTCTTCATAGTTTCCTGATGTAAAACATGGTAAAGTCACTTTTACTGTAACACATCTGCTTCAGAGCACAGCCCTGAAGATGCTGGAATGTTATGGTTTCCAAATGCATTCTCTTAGATCAGTGGTCTGGCTGGCAGAGTGTCTAAACTTACTGAAAAGTCTGTGGATATTCTATCCAGTCCATTGCGAAATACTGACATCTGGTGACCAAGGGGTCCAATTCTCTGGAGAATAAGGCTCTATCACAAATGGGCCTCACCGCTTGCTCCTAAGTGAATACATAATTGGTCCTATTTACAAGGTGCTTGAGAAATTCTTGTTCATTTGCTTTTTTACAAATCTTAGGGGCCCAAATCTATAGCAGATTATTTTAGTTAGCTCTAGTGAAGGGACCAGATCCTCCGGGTCACATCTAATGGGCATTTTGAATCCAACAAAGATAAAATGGGCCAGAACTAAAGAAGCAGTGCAGGCTTCTACGGGCTTCAGTGCTGTTTGGTCTTGTAGCACAGCAGATTTAAGAGAAGGGCCGGGCACCCTGGCTGCTGCAGCAGAACCACTGCACAATTGTTAAAGCCTTAGCTTGATTCCCACTGGCTGTAGCACACTTCTCACCTGTGCATATCTGGGTGACTGCTGTCTGGGAAAAGGAAGACTTCAAATTCCCACTTGTGCTACCTTCTATGTTGGTGACTTTAGTTAAGTAACCTAACTTCTCTGAGCTTCAGTGCCCCGCCCCGAAAGAAGTAGAGGGTTGTTATGGTATGCACAGGATTCCACATACTCCCTCTCGCATAGGAAATGTTGGTTAATGAGAGCTGTTACTAACACTACCATCGTAGTCAGTTACTCAGTGAGAGAGAAAAACTAGTTTAACAACAGTCAGAAGACTAAAATACTGTCGTACGTGAAATCAACCGAACGAGAATTGGGGGGAAGGTATAAATAAGCTTCGATTGAGTTATCCTGAGGAGACTAATATATTTCATAACTGTATTTTTCAGTAAAATGTATCTGTAAACCTATATGATACAAGTGCAAGTGGTAATCAAGAATATTGATTTAAATATCATTACTTAAGGATCCGAATACGCTGATAAGAAGTGAAATAAACTGCTTGTGAATTATTTGGAGAATGGTCTTTGTATTCAGACCTAAAATCTTGATTTTTGTCTTGTACAATTTAATACACGTTTTAAGATACTTTTTTAGATGAAAATATTTTAATGAACATATAATGAAATGTTTTATTATTAGAAACACCATACCCACCCTTGAGAAGCTTACAGTCATGATTATTGCTGTTTTCATCCTTATCTCAATCCCCCTAAAAATAAATTATCCTGGTTTGGTACTGTGTCTTGCTTCATTTCTGTTTTTGCATAGCCTGTGGTATTTTAATTATTATTATTAGCTTCTAGACTTAAAATCTTTTAGTCAAACAGGGTTTTATCATTCTGATACTTCTGAAAGAATGTCTTCTGCCCAATTAGTACTCAGCTATTCTTAAGTAGTATATTAAGTAGTTGATAACCCTCAAAGATGTAAGACTCATGGTATAAGAGAGTTCTTGTTAATTTCTTTTGGCAATCATTCTGAAATTGATAGTGAGTATGCAGTGGACAGCCCAACGGTACCTATGTGTTTGTGACTCTAAACCTGACCACATTGCCCCTGCTGCTGGAAAGTTGGTGTGTCTCACTGATAACGTTAACATTTTGTGCTTGAAGGATTCTCAGAAGATGGTGGTAGTGGTAGCATAATTTTCCAGTCTGCCCAATGCATCACCTAAAAATGGAATAACTAGATCATACAACCAGGGACTCACTGACAGCATTTACAAAACAAGTAAATGACAGAGTAGCCCTGAAAACCTCAGATACAAGTGAGTGGAAAAAAACACCAGTAGCCACAAGACCCACTGTGGTGTCAGTGTCTGTGTGAGAGACAATAGAGGGGAGCATGGAGGCATATGGTGAATTTGAGATGAGAACTCCCAAACAGCAGGTGGGTGTTCCCTGGAGAAGACCACCGGCTGCTCAGTGGGTGGGGGGCTGCACTTAGGTGGGGGGCTCAGCCCAGCAGCCTCTGTGAACTCTTAGCAGTTGAGTACCTCGTGCTGTGTGTTGAGGCTGGAAGAGAATAAAACCTGAATAGGAGAGGAACTATAGAGACAAAAGAGAAGGGGCAGTGCCAAGAAGTCTCAAAAAGCAAGAGGCCAGGTTTTTAGTACTAAATGAAAACAGTGTAAGAGGGAACTCTGCTAAGTTTGAAGAGCTGTCCCAGTCCCCACCTCTTTCTAAGAGCTCAGGGACCATGATGTCACCCACGGACCAGGACCAGGAAGGTACCAGGAAAGTACCAAGGTCAAATCCCATACTGAGGTTTAAGTGAAAGTAAATAAGGAGAAGAATAACATTGTTGGCAATGAAAGCAAGAAACCAGAAAGAAACACCCAGAACAAGCTGTAAGACATTTTTTTTTTAAGAAATAGCAAGACAAAAAAAAAAAAAAAAAGAGCAAGACATTCAGAACTAAAAAAATCTCTGATGACAGAACTCAAATATTTATAAGTAATAGGACAATTTAAAAAAAATCACAAAGCAATAAGAAAAAAAGATTTGGAATGAAATGATAAATACTGAAGACTGGCAAAGATGATTCAACCTACAAGTACCAGTCCCTAAAGAAAAGAACAAAACGAAGCAAAGGAATGGAGCAGATACCAAAAAATGTAATTCAAGAAAAATTTCCTGAAACTATAAAGAAACAAAACTCAAAGCTATAAATCAAAAGCATACCCCTGTGTATCTGAAAAGAGTGGCCCATGATGAGCACCATCAAGATATATTTGAGTGAAATTACTGGACTTTCAAGACAAACACTCTGTTGGGCATCTCGATCTGCGCTGCCCACTACCGTAGCCGCTAGCCACTTGTGCTTGAAAAGTGGCAGGTGCAGATGGAGCTGCGCTGCACACAGGACTCTGAAGACTTAGTATGGAAATAAGAAGTAAATTGTCTTGTTAATTTATGTTGTCACATGTTGGAATGGAAACATTTTAGATACGTTGCACTAAATAAATAAATTTTTAGAAGTTTATCTCTTTTTAGTCTTTAATGTGGCTAGTAGAAGATTTAACATTGCATACGCCAGTTGTCTTTTTTGGCTTGCGTAATACTCTGTTGGACAGTGCAGATCTAGAACTCTAAGCTCCCTTCTGCATCAGGGTCCCCATTCTGCATCTAAAGGACTTCCCCGGCCGCCCAGGTGGCTCAGCGGTTTAGCGCTGCCTTCAGCCCAGGGCCTGATCCTGGAGACCTGGGGTCGAGTCCCACGTCGCGCTCCCTACATGGAGCCGGCTTCTCTCTCTCTCTCTCTCTCTCTCTCTCTCTCTCATCATGAATAAATAAATAGAATCTTAAAAAAAAAAAAAAGGACCTCCCTGAATAGAATTTTCTTGTGAATAGTCTTTTTGAAACTTTCTCTCAGTATGCTTGGACTCTTTCTTTTTTCCTTGAATTCTTTTTTTCTTCTTGCATTTCAAGGAATGCTTCTCCCCCAGAATAAGCCAGAGCACAGCACCACTTGCGTCTGTGGAGGCAGAAAGCGGTGCCTGAGTTCTGACCAACACCCCCTTGTCTGGTCCTTCCTACTCAAGAGTGAGCACAGCACCTCCGTAGGACCAGAGCCATCACTGCACTCTAGATCTCATCCTGAAGTATAGCTACTGTCTTGGGTTCCCTCTGGACACATCCCTCTCTAGCTTTTATCGTATTTTTTTTTTTTTTTTAGGGCTCTCCAACTGAATTTGTCTTTGTTTTCCTTATGATTTATTGTTTCCAGATAATCAGCTTAAAGATGAGCTGCTGTGGTAATAGACGTATAAATTATCTGTATTTAAACTAGTTCTCCTTTAGGGAAAAACAGGTGATCTTCATTAAAATGATTAAATCATTGATATGTGGAAAAGAATAGGATCTCGGGGAAAATAAGTTAACCAAAACTTTCATTGGTCCATTGAAAATTTGGAATAGCCCAGTAATTACTTGAAGGTATTTCAAGTATTACAAAAATCATCCCATTAACTTTTACATCATTTATGTATGTCCTTCAGGAGAATAAACACTGCCATTCCACATTTCCTTCTCTTGACATTAAACTTGACACTAGTTTTACATGGAACATCTTTTCTTCATAAGTAGCATCTTTCCAGTTAGTTTATAATTTAGCCACTTCACATTATCTCCCTAAATTATTACTAATTCTCAATAAAGTCTAGTAAGATCTAGTGCTTAACAAAAACATTTATTATAGTATCTGGAATTCAGAAAAATAGCTGTGTGGTTCTGCACATTTTCCTTTGTTTTCTTTAAGAGCACATTAGATTTCCTATCTTTCTTATTAGAGAACAGGAAATTTTCTGTCTTATTAATGGAAGCTATTGTGGACTGGGAGATAAGTATGTAGAACAGGGAAGATTTGGAAAGAATTATTTTCTAGCTTCATTGTTCTGTTTCTTTCAGCTCATTCATAAAAACCAAGGCTTGATGTGTATTTGGTTACATGTAGGAGAGACACTGTTACTCCTTGTCAGTGTGAACCCAGGCAGCATATTTGGCATCCTGAATGGGGAGAGTGCCTTGTTCACCCACCACTGGCTAGATGATGTTTTCCCTGTGGTGCCTAGTAGACAAGCACATCAAAGCTTCCTTGTAATTCCCATGAGTCTGTGGCATCTCTGGTTGATTGACTGGTTGATCGATCGATTGAACTGTATGTGTAACATTTCAATGATGAAATGTTATTTAGTGAAATAGAACTCAAGACCATTTCTACCAAACTGGGTTTAACCACCTCAGGAGTGACGACAGTCAAAACCTCTGGTTAATGTGCCTGTATGCTTTCTAGAATGTAAAAGTGCCACCTCTTTGATCACTGGCCCCATACTGTTCTGTAGCATCTGGACATTCCACCCCTCCCCATCCCTACCTTACCCCCTCCCCCTGTGTACACACAGCCATGGGAGCTTCTCTAGAGCCTTCAGTGCCTGGCCACACTGTATGTGCTCATCTGTACGTGTGGTTGTGGTGCAGGTGGTGTTCTGCATATGCAACTTCCTGTGAACATTTATCACATTAATGTTTTACCAAAAGTATTTTTAAGTGCCCGGATAAAAATGTTCAGTTCAGGCCCACAAAGATTGAGGAAAAGTGTTAGTGACAGTGGACTGGTCCCAGTTAAGCTGGGACCAGAGCACCTGCCTTTGGAGTTCCATTCTTTGGTTCTTCATAGGCCACTGTGACCACTTATGTGATCTAACCAAGGACAAAGCATAATACATATTACCTTTTTAATATATATGTTACTATTTAGTAATTTTTTCGTTCAACTTAAGTTTCGTTTCAGTGAGAGAATTAAATTGTGAGAACAGTTGTACAAAGAGTTGACGTTAAAAATGTTAAAAAAAACAAGTGACGGATTTCCAGGGAAAGTGGAGAAGATGCAGAAGAAAAATTCAGTAGCCCCTCGTTTCATCTGTGTTAGGGATTTTATTTCTACTCTGATTCCTTTATTTTATAGATGGGAAAAGTTATACCTGCAGAAGATAAATGACTTCCCTGAGTTTGATTTAGTGGAAATTATAATCCAGGCTTCCTGACTCTATGTTAAATATTGTTTCTTCTTTTCTTTTTTTAAGATTTTATTTATTTGAGAAAGAGCATGAGTTGGGGGTTGGGGTGGGGATGTGGGAGAGGCAGAGGGAGAAGCAGACTCCCAGCTCAGCAGGAAGCCCAGTGCAGGACTGGACCCCAGGACCCGGGGATCATGACCGAGCTGAAGGCAAACACTCAGCCAACTGAGCCACGTAATATTGTTTCTGCTATGCTACAGTGACGTACCCTGGTTTGGAGAAAAGAGCGGTTTCATCATAGAATTTAACTGAATCTGGGATGCCTGAGTGGCTCGGTTGGTTAGGCGTCCAACTCTTGATTTTGGCTCAGGTCATGATCTCAGGGTCCTGAGATCAAGCTCCATGTTGGACTCCACACTCAGCATAGAGTCTGCTTGAGGTTCTTTCACCTGGCTCTCCTTCCACCTTTGCTCCTCCCACAAGTCATGCTTGCTTGCTCTCAAATAAATTAAATCTTTAAAAAAGAGAGAAAAGAACTCAACTGAAGCTGAAGATGAAGCTAATACCACTAACTGTGGAGAATGTCTGAGCCAGGCAACTCTTAGAAAATGTGGTGGGTCCAAATGAGAGTCTGCTTCCAAATCTGTAAGTACAGTGCATGACTCCTGGAAGAGTCTCTGCCACCACCACTACTGTATCAGCTAGCTTTGCTGTATAGTAAACCACCCCCAAACTTAGTTGCTTAAAGCAAAAATCATTTATTATAAATATTTTATAGTAGCTAATTATTAGAATCATACTATTAACAATATTTGTACTTCTGCCACTGAGCTTTCTATTGGGTCTGTGAACTCTATTATAATTAAATCCATATACTTCTTAAGTGATGCCCTAGTTTAAAATTTTAAATGTCTTTAAAAAAGAAAGAATTTCCTTATTTTCTTTAATCTTTATTTCACTTAGGAAATAGTGGTCTTTAATCACAATGTGATCTGTATTAACACAACTTTTTTCTTTTTTTTTTTTTTTTTTGCTTCTGAGTCGTCAAATTAAATATTATTTTTTAAAAGCATAATATTTCATAATTACAAATAGCGTTCCTTGTGAACTCTGGACTACTGTAATGCCCTAATTATAAAAAACCTAAACTCAGGCATTTTTTTTTTAAATTATTGTCATTAGTATTACATTGAATTTTACGGATTTAAAAGTGTCTTCATGGGATTTAACTGTGTCGTTTTTAAACTAGCTGGTCACAGTGTCACGTCTGACTGTGACAGGTTTGCTTTTGTTGGTGATAGAAAATTTCTAGTTCCCAGATATCCTTTTCTGGCCTTTCATTATTGTCAAAGAAGTGTGTTTATCCACGCCCCCTTTACGTTCGATTTCTAGAGTAAATCCACCCTGCATTTGTAGTCCATGTGTCCTTTCCTTGATGGGCTGCTTTTTGCTCCTGTTAACACTTACTCTTGTGTCCCTTCTGTTTGCAGTGTCTCAGTTTGAAACTGAATTCTACATTAGTGGACTTGCACCTCTCTGTGACCAGCTGGTTGTTCTTTCCTATGTGAAGGAGGTTTCAGAAAAAACGGTAATTTTTTTTTGTAGCCCCAATACAGAGGGAAATGTGGGTTCATTATTTAGCACGATAGCCAGATCAGGTTGCCCATGAAAGGGATGTGCTGTAGTCGAGGCACAACTTCTGACCTATAAAATAAGGTCAGCAACGATTATGTATTTACCTTTCAGAAGCCCCACTCGTTGCCTGCCTTTGTTCCTTTGGCCGAGCCCAGAGGAGTCATTTTTTTCTCTCTTTTTTCCACCTCTTGGTATTTTCGTCGAAAGGAATGAAGGATTTCTTTTGCTGAAGGGCGAAGAAACTAAGCTGACACTGTGCATTAGCAGAAATGACAGCAGCAAAGTTGATCTTCCGCAACAACAGGCGCCCCTGTGGTCACAGGGAATTATGGAGAGGGCACTTCATTATTTCCTGTGGTCCAGACAGATTTGCTTACTTCCCAATGGCCGACTGATTTAGAGCAGCTTGATTTTTTTAGCTTTGAAATAGGTTGCAGTGAAGTCTCAGTTATCAATGGAAATGAGGGTATGAAATGCATGGCCAATAGAAAGCAGCAGAGAGAATCCAGATCTCGTTATCTGTGACTCTGGAGGGAAGCCTGTCTGTGTGATCTAGTGGAGACACTCGGTCTTCCTTCGCAGCCTAGATGGGCCCCATTCTCAGCCTGGCTTCACTATTAGAGTCCAGGGGTTCTGTTGGGAAGGGGGGGCAGGAGTGGGTGGCTTCAAGGCATAAACCAAGGAGAGCTTATTGTAGAGGATTTTCTCTTAGATGCTGTATATAAAAGAAATTGCAAATTGATTGTCTAGGCCATTACAGTAAGTAGGCTCTCCTTGTCTGTATCCTCTCCTTTTTTCCCCCTTTTCAATTGGCTTGGAATAAAATGGGAGGGGGGAAACCCTGGGAGCCCCGGTTTTGAAGTGGTAGCTGCTCTGAAGCATTTCTCTGAGCAAGCACGTGCAGTGGGAAGTCATCACTATAGTAACCTGAAGCTCTGGGCGCCCATGTTGCTAGGCAATGGGATGCTGTCGACTTTAAGTGAATCCTCCCAGTGACTAAAATCAATAGGGCTGGCTTCTAGCCCTGTTGCAGGACATCACTTTATTATTTTATTTATTTTTTTGAAAAGAAAGAAAAGCAGTGGCTCCTGAGGGAGTAAATACAGTGCTTTCTGATGAAGAAGGTGGGGCAGATTGAGATTGTGATTGAAAGACAGAGGAAAGAAGCAATAAAATGAAAAAAGGGAAAGCCTCATAAGCAACCGAACCAAAAAAGAAAGGAAGCAGGGAAACCTTTGATAATAAACAAGACTATCACAAAGGAGTAAAGACCAAAGAAAGGCCAACCTCACAGAGCACATTAGAAAATGGAATTGAGAAGAAAAGAAAATGGAGTATTTTCAGAGGAAGAAGTGGGAGGGTCTCAGAGATGATTCACGAATATGTGTGCTGACACATGCAGCTATTTTCTGATGCCAAAGTACACCTTAGATTATTAAACATGGAGTAAACTGATAAAATTAAGACAAAAGGAGAAAAGCAAAAGCGGGTTCAAACCTCTCCCCTCTTTTTTTCTTTTCATACAGAAGAGACAGTGTAACCACAACATTAAACCAAACCTGTCTTTATATCATGCCTCTCCTCCCCCAGAACATTCTCCCTTAGACCTGTCACATACGTGCATGCGTCTGCATGGTTGCTATCACGGTCACACACTCCTCTGTGTTGCCCAATTTTTATGAACCTTATTCTGTTCTCTCTCCATGTGGCTATGTATTCTCCTATCATTATCATTTATAGTGGTTGTGAACTATTTCATCTAGATTTATTAAGCTGTCCCCTAGTGTTTGTTTCTCTTTGATTCATTGGTAAAGCATATGTGCATTCAGAGTCACGCTAAGCATTAGGGATTAGAGACCCAGCAAGACCAAATTCTCACCCTTAGCAGGGCTGCTTGACCAATGAGCAGAGGTTGTAAAGTAATAAGATGACTCACATCACTGACAGTTTTCTTATGCATTTCAAGGAGCGGTTTATGTGACCCAAGCAAGGCGGTTTTCTTTTAATATTATTTGCTTTAAATATCTTTTCTATTCTTGCTATTCCAATTTTGCTATATTTTTGGTCACTGTCCACAGCAGTTCATTTTTAAAATATTCAAATCTTTCCATTTTTCCCCATTGTTTCAAAATTGAGACATTTTTCATTTTTCCACAGATGGGAAAAATTATACTGTATATTCACTATTTTTCCCCCTTCTACTGGTTGATTTTTTTTTTTTTATAGTTGCTGTTTTATTTTTGGAATGTTTTGAAACGTGTGTGAGATGCAAAGCTAATGTAGTTACCCCTCAGTTGACCTAACAAAATGGATCTGGGTACTCTTTGAGGCCTACCATGTTCCTCAGGGAACCTGGGGTGTTGGGGAAGCACCAACTTGTCTCACGCTGCACCCCTTCATCATCTGGGTTCTCAGCACCCGTGTCACATGGCCCCAAGTCTTCCTTTGGAAAACACTCAAGTGTGTATCTTACACCTGTGTGTTGAAAGCTCAAAAACAAACTTTTAAAGTAAAACAAACTTGACTTCAAGTCTCAGATTCACGTAAGTCCACAGGTGGCAGCCTTACTATTGACTTCTGTGACTTCAACCTCAGCTGAGTTTTTGATCCCTGGATCCTTCACATGTGAGATTTGGAGCAGTCCTACTCACTGAAGGGTCATTTAAGAGCTTGGCAAGAGGGATCCCTGGGTGGTGCAGCAGTTTAGTGCCTGCCTTTGGCCCAGGGCGCGATCCTGGAGATCCGGGATCGAATCCCACGTCGGGCTCCTGGTGCATGGAGCCTGCTTCTCCCTCTGCCTGTGTCTCTGCCTCTCTCTCTCTGTGTGACTATCATAAATAAATAAAAATTTAAAAAAAAAAAAAAAAAAAAAGCTTGGCAAGAGCAGTCCTCGTCTCATCCCCTTCTGGGTTATGGAACTCCATTGGCCCTAGGAAGACTTCTTTACCCCTTCTTTCCCGACCTAAAACTGCACTGTTCAACACTATGGTCACTAACCATATGTGGCTATCTAAGTTTTAATTAATGAAAATGAAATAAAATTAAACACTCGGGGTCTTGGTGGCTCTAACCCCTAGTGACTCTTGCCTGTCACGCTGGGCAACACCCGTGATTGTGTTCTAGATGAAGCTCTTCAGTCTGTGTGGCTTTTCAGCATCACCAGTAAGTTCACCAGTAGTGGCAGTGGTTTAGCAGTTTGTAACATTTTTCCTCTTTCTCACGTTGGTGAGGAAGAGATTTAAGCCGGGTTGTGGAAGTGGGTGGTGGCCATACCATTGGAGCTGAGTGGCGGACAGCTGCAGGGACACAGCAGCACCTGTCCTGTTGATGTCACACAAAAAGGTCAGGAAATAACGTGCTATGATGAGGCTGTCTGTGCAGGTTAGGTTAGAAGGGCTTACATCTTCCAAAATTATGAAGCCAATGCATGCATGTATGCATGCACTTATTTATTTATTTATTCATTCATTCATTGATTCACTTACTCACAAGAGACAGCGAGAGGCAGAGACATAGGCAGAGGGAGAAACAGGCTCCATGCAGAGAGCCCAATGTGGGACTTGCTCCTGGGACCCTGGGATCACACCCTGAGCCAAAGGCAGACACTCAACCACTGAGCCGTCCAGGCATCCTGAAGCCAATGCATTTAATGACTGACTAGAATGAATTTGTACAGTTTCTAGAAATGTAATGAGAACATGCCTGTTCCTTCTCTTTCCTCCCACCCAGGAAAGAGAATACTGTGCCAGGCCACGACTAGATATCATCCAGCCGCTCTCTGAAACTTGTGAAGAGATCTCTTCTGACGCTCTGACAGTGAGAGGCTTTCAGGAGAATGAGTGCAGAGATTATCATTTAGGTGAGAGACCAAAGCTCTGGCTCATATTATTTCTTATACTTGTGGTTTTTTTCCCTTTTATGCAATTAGCATGACCAGGAATTTAAGTTGAGGTTCTGCAAGGGTCATAGAGAATACCTGGGCACATGTCTTGTGTCAAAGCTGAGGGCATGAGGCCCAGACATATTACAGAACTAGCTTGAGTTCCCACAGCAGAAGGGTAGGGTAGGCATGGGGCCAGGACTCAGGTGAGTAGGCTCTGTGGTCTTTGTTCTTACATTTTGTATGGTGTCCTAATTAGTGTGACATTTACATGGATGCTGGGCAGCATGGTTCTGTGGTTGCCATATGACTCCCAGCTTCATAGATCTGCAAAGTGTGCTCTGGGATGGCAGAGAAGTCGTCTTTCTATTTGGGACCAAATCCCCAGAGCCTGGAAGGGAGCCTGGTAAGTACTAGGTGTTCGCTGAATATTTGCAGAGTGGGTGAGTGAATGCACTGGTCGCTGCTTAGAAATAAAGGATGAACTACTGATGTTTAGTCATGCCAGGGCATCTGTGCTAGTGTCCTCATATCCTTTAAAAATACATTGATCAAAGCGGAAGAGCCTAAGCTTTTTTTTTTTTTTTTCTTTTTTTTTTTTTTAAGAAATTCTTTCCCACTTCATAAACCAATTGACATATTTTCAGAATATTTCGGTTCTCAATCTGGCCAAAGACAATGAAGAAATATTCTATAGAGTTGGAGCTTTCTTTTATATGGCCCCTAATCAACTGAGGAATGTGAGTGTATATTCTGGACTTGGCAAAAAGCAAATGTGATCCACAACTGGAAGGATCCAAGCTAGGGTTTTTGCTCAGAGCAAACTCTGCTGCACACTTGGAAACCCTTCAGAACAGGTTGTATAATTGAATTCTGCAGGAAACCCTCACGAACGGCATTGTGCATAACATGCCGAAATGATAGATTATGTCCCCAAGGCTTGGGGCATCTGTCATTTATGCTGTAAACGGCCTTGACCTTGATGAGGAGGAAACATTTATTGCCAACTATGGAGTGTAATTGTTCTGTAAAAGTAGAACAGTGCTGTAAGTGGCCATAAATTAAGTGTATATACAGAAGATGAATTCTGATACACAGCAGACTTAGAAAATCTTGATCACCTTCTCAGTCGAAGTCACAATGTTAATGTGTTAAATACAGAATTATAAACCTACATTAATTTTTTTACTTTTTTATGGTATTCCTTCCTTCCCTTCCTTTTTTCTTTCAAATAATTTTACTTGTAAATATTTTTTAAAGCACTCACACCTTCAACCAGAGCCAAACATACTTGCTCCAAAGGTGGGCAAGTTTCCTGTTTCCTCTGGAGTTGGCTTCCCTAACCAAGTCTCTGAAACTATAGCCAGGGTTTCTGCAGCTTATGCTGTTCCTTTCTTCCCTCACCTATAGAGTACTCTGAAGGGGAATCGCTCTTTTACATCGTGAGTCCAAGAGACATCGTAGTAGCCAAGGAACGAGACCAAGATGACCACATCGACTGGCTCCTTGAAAAGAAGAAATACGAGGTGGTTTTGATTTTCCTTTCCTAAAAGTATTGACACTTCTGTAACATGGAGAGGATAAAAGGTTTCTGTAATAAGTCTTTGTGTAGGTGAATTAGAGTGCTCTAAACGAAAAATATGTAGTAGGCTAATAACTTTCCAATACTCTTTTCAGAAATTAAGAGGGGAAAAGATTACAAGGAGGTTAACTGGCTTTACTGTTCAGTGGAGGAAGACGTGGTGGTAGAAGGAGTGGGGTGGGTTAGATCCAGCCTGTCCAAGTGTTTATTTTGTGGCTTCTCAAGGAAAATAAAGTGGAGCTAGTATTTCAGAATTGTCTCCTATATTCTGGTGGTGCCATTCATTTGTGCTAATTTCATATGTAAAGTTAAGCTGTGACATTATTATTCACTGAGGATGGTTTGGACTACTTTTCTGATGGAATAATGTCCACTTCGTTGAGTCTTAAATCAGACTGATTTGAATAGAAAAATGTCCCATGATGAGCTTTTCTTTTTTAAAAACGAAAACCTTCCTGACTTTAAAAGAAGAAAAGGCAATATTATGTCCATTTGGTGAGAGAAACTCTCTGGATCGGCTTATATGCTAATTAGCTAAAAACAAACAAAAAATACTCCAACATATAAGTGGAGCTAAAAACAAACAAAAAATACTCCACTTATATGTTGCTTTAAGTTTGTGACTGCCTGAAAGGATTGGGGGAAAAATGTTTTTCATATATAAACTGGAGTCTAGGTATTGATACAAAAAGTTTATATTTCAATTATTACCATATATTGCTTTAGATCCAGTAGTCCCTTAAATAATTCTTTATGGTTTTTAAGATTGATTTTATGTATTAATGTATGTATGTATGTATGTATGTATATATTTGAGGGTGGGAGGAGGGAGAGGGACAAGCAGACTCTACACTGAGCCCTGATGGGAGGCTCGACCTCATGACCCTGAGGTCCTGACTTGAGCCAAAACCAAGAATCAGACACTTAACCAACTGAGTCACCCAGGTGCCCCAATAACTTTTATGTTTTAAACATTTCTGTTAAAGTAATAATTACGAACTTTCCAAAATAAAAGTAAAATCAGGGATTTTTAAAATCTTAGTTGCAAATACACCTAAATGTATTTGCATATAGTACATATAGCTTAATTTTTGTATTTTATAGAAGAAACGTACCCCTTTGTCAATGTATGTCATGCAGATTTAGAATGACACATGAATTTTTTTTTTGTAGTTGGAACCAAAGAAATTTTGTTGTGTTTTGATTTGTGCCTGAAATGTGATTCCAATATCCTAATGTGGAAATGCATTCAAATGGAAATAAGAGAAGTCTTCATTTTGGTTGACTGCTTTTGTTGGAGTTTGAATGCAGTGAGGTTCATTCAACCATAACATTAAAAATGCCTGTGCTTGAGGCAAAAGCCATGGGAAAATGGGGCTTTATTTATGTAGTCCAGAACTTAAAAACATAATAAATATAGTGTTTATAACATCAATATCTTCCCCATTCTCTCTTATTTTCCCTCCCTTCTTTTCTGACTCCTTTTACCATGCTTCTGTAAATACAGGAAGCTTTGATGGCAGCCGAAATCAGCCAGAAGAACATTAAAAGACATAAGATTCTAGTAAGTATGTAATTTTACTATTTGAAGCATAATTTTACCTTTCAATAAGTTATAATGAGGCTGAAAGTAACTTGAGAAGAACAGCTCTTTCCTACCTTTTTGAGATTTTATTTCAGACTAATTCTCTAACCTGCCAGGTCAAAATATCTCATTTTATTGAATCCATTTCTGCTTGTAAACAAGAGACTTGAACACCTTCTAGGAGACAGTTTCAGGTAATTTGGAACCTGGATTGTGAAACGCACTTTAACTACAAAGCTTTCCAGTTATGTGTGGGGAAGTCTCTTTAAGTCATAGGTAAAATCACATTATTACAAAATTTATCAAAAGTAGTTTCATAAAACCAGATTGCTTCAGTGTCTGCATAGTCACAGAGTCATTTGTGTTGTGGAAACTAATCTAGGACCTCATATACATTTTCATTACATTTTGGACTCTGGAAAAAGCCCATTTCTTTGCTAACTGTGACAATGGATGTGCAGATGGAAAGCCAGAGAGAGTGTGAAGGGACCAGCGAGTCCAGCACCCTTGTTGAGAGATGAAAACTCTTTTATGGCTATTTGGGGTTGTAGCACAAATTCCTTCTGCCTATACTTTCCTCACCTTAAGCTTCTCTCAAACACCTTGTAAAAGCCTAATGCCTTGAGAGTGTACACATAAAAGAACTCAGGAACCCAAAGGAGGAGAGAGAACCAGATCATCTTTTTTTCCCTCCATTCAAAATTGTGGAGCGTAAATAAGGATTGTCTAGAATTGGAGAGGACATTCTGCCCAACAGAATAGTATACGTGACAGTGCAGAGAAGTGACACCATGTGGCCTGCTTGGTTATGTGGGGCATTTAGAGAGTGTATATATGGGTAGCAAGAGCCAGATTCTGAAGGGCCATATATAATTAGGAGCTTGGCTTCATCTTGAAACCTCTACAGTTTATGCTTTCAGTACCTCACCAAATGTGCCTGTTAGAAAGATTCTCTGATGGAGAAAGGGGCCAGAGGATAGCCAGCTGAAATGGAGATCAATCAAGAATGGCTTCCTTCTTGGTAGGGAGGTGAAAGGATCAGTAAGAATGGAGAAGTGAAGACAAATGGAGGATACATCCAACCAGACTCTGCAGATTATGGTGGTTGGCTCCTCATGCATATGAGAGCAAGAAATCTAGCCTGACTTCCAGTCTTTGGTCTTGGGCTTCTGGTGGATGGTCTTGCCATTCCCTAAGAGAAAGAGAGAGAGAGACCATGCCAGGGAGAACGGGATGGAGGAATGTGGGTAGATTAATACTGGTTTTGATACATTGGGTTTGGGCCAACTCTGGGACATCCTAGTGGAGCACAGCGAAGAGATCTGGACTCAGAAAGATTCCAGAGATTTGTCCGCAAACAGGTGGAATGCATGAGTTTGAACCAATCCACACACAAGAGTAGGCATCTAGCCTCAGAAAACAGAGAACTTGAATGGAACCATTGGAAATGCCCACGTTTGAGGAATGACATGTCCAAAACAGTTTTGGAACGGCAGGGGAAGGGGAGCAGGGAGAGGAGAGCATTTCAGGGTAAGCAAACTGAAGTAGTTGAGGTGAGCAGGCCAAAGGTAAGATAAACTCAGCTAGTTGGTTGTCCGTTGGGTTTGGTAATACAGAAATGACTAGTGAATTTTCTCTGTATTATTCATTCCCAATGTGCTGTAAGGAGTGATAAGTGAGGAGATGATGGATGATGAAGTAGGGTTGCATGTTGACCATCAGGCTGGCTGTGAAGTGAAAGAGAGTAGACTGTGGCTGGAGCCACGTGGTCATAAAGAGGTCCTTGGTGATGGGGAGTATTTTGTGTGAGAGAGACACAGAACATGCTTACACAAAGGGAAGAGAGAAAACTAAGGTTGAGGAAAGAAGGACAGAGAAAGAGGATGAGTGGTGGAATAAGTTCCACAGTGGGGTGGGGGCCTGGCATGAGGACAAAGGTTGGAGATGGGCTCTGCAAAGGAGATGTTCTCTTCTCTAACCCTGGACAGAGAGACTTCAGAGATACTGTAATGTGTAGTCTGTTTGCAGAAAACTAAAGTTAGGCACCCTTTTTTTTACTCGTTAGTTTATACAGATTTGAAATAGGATTTCCTACATAGTCATTAGAGTAAAAATGTAACGAACTATGAACTATTAGTGTTTTCCTGCAGCCTTGAAATTGCCAGCAGTCCTGTACATTAAGTTACACAGAGACTTTTTTTTTTTCCCCCTCCTAACACAGTGTAATTTCCTACCAGGCAGAGAGAGACATGGGCTCCTGCCATTTCCGCTGTACAGGAGGAAATCTCACACCTTTTTTGTATATAAACTAGAATGTAAAATCCAAGTTTTGTTACATAAGATAAATTTAAGCTTCTCATGAAGATGCTTTTAGTTGGAAATAATATTTCACAGGAGGAGTCTTGGGGAGATCAAACAAGAGCTCTCGTGTCTTTGGTGTAACGCGGTCCACCTGATCCTTTCAGAGCGGAGGTGGCGTCAGCGAATGGATATTACACAGAAGCCAGCCCTTGCACTGCTGTGAACCCATTTCTTCATCTGTAAACTCATGGGTGTGAATCATGTTTTTGGAGCTCATTTTCACATTAATGTTAACTTTAAGATTCAATATTTCCCTTTAATATGATCTGTCATTGTGTATTTCCTACAGCATTTTTTCAGTCTTGATATAGAGGAGACCAGTAGCTCAGAGCTTAGAGATGAAAGCACAAGAAGCAATTTTATATCTGTGACAGCATGAAATTGTTGGACCATGTTTCTAATGTTGCAGATTTCTTTTGTAGAAAATCTCCTAATCGGGAGCAGGTTAGGAGCCTTTGCCATAGGAATATAATTTTTTTGTGAATTCTAAAATTTGTGAAATAAAAATATAAGTGCATTTAAATCTGCTTAGGAAGGAAATGAGCATAATTACATACAGCACACTCAGATGTATAAAACAGGTTCTAGCCAGTAGGACCCCAGTGTTATGGCCTACTCGGGAATTGAGGCTCAACTTTTCAGTTGTTCTGGTTAATTATGAAATTCCTTCATTTAATTTTCCTAGGATATTGGCCTGGCATATATAAACCACCTGGTGGAAAAAGGAGACTATGACATAGCAGCTCGGTAATAATGACATTTTCATGATCATTTGTTAGTATAAATAGAATTGAGAAATGTTAACAGTAACATAAGCCATTCTCTGAGGTCAACGTTTTTTTGTATCTTTCTTTCAGGGGTGATTTTTGAGTATTAATGGCTTTAACTACAGAATGGATTTATTACTTAATCCACTTATTGCCTCATTTTGACCAAAGTGAGACAATTTAATGAGAAAGAGGTAAAAAATCATGAAGAGTCTGAGAGTTTACCCTTTTTATAAGCTAACGAGTAGCACATGGGTACTAGCAGAAGACAGGAGACTCAGAGATGCAGGGTCAGAGATGCAGGCCTAACTCAGCAGTGGTAGCCAGAGTATTGGCATTTGTACCAGATCCCATAGCACCACATAGAGGGCTGTCCGGGTGATACTATAGAGGGCAGTGGTTCCTGTTCCAGGAGAGGGACCCCGAGCTTTGGGTATCTGACTCTTTTATAATGGGCAGTGAGCCTGCCTGCCTTTAACTTCAGAGGAATGAGATCTATTTACTATACTGGATGCTAAACAAACCTGCCCTATGCTCTGGAGGGGAACACTATCTGTGTCTTTCATTTCCAGAGCTGTTCCCTCCACAAGCATCCTTGAGAAGGCAGTCAGTGCCACTGCTTATAATTCAAAGAGAATTGTCTCCCAGCAAGAGGGTGGCAAATCCATGGAAGTGACCAGATTTCAGGCTTCAGGTTTGCAGGGGTCTGCATGGACAAGAACATAAATGGTGGACAAGAACATAAATGTTACATAGTGGTCGTCAGTGGTGTGTGTGTGACTGGTCCCCCCTGAAGCTTCATGATGCTTGCCTGCAGGACTAGGGGACAGCCTAGCAACATAGCCTTCACGCCTACCTTGCATCTTTTGAGATTTAGGGAAACCTGTTTCTTTGATGTGTAAATTAAGTTTTTATTCATATATAAATATTTCTCCAGATTATATACTATGATAGGACTCTACTTTTCTTAAGTCTGATTTTGGTAGTCCATTATTTAAAGCCATTTAAGAAGTGGTTTAAATTGGTACTTTGGGGTATGATGGACATTCCTTTAAGACGAGAAAGGTCCCAAAACCAGCAGCGCTCATCTGGATAGTAGAAGACTCAGAACAGGATAATCTTTGGGAAAGCCCCTAATCACAGTCTTCTGAAAGGATTCATCTTTATTTATAAGTATTTTGTAATAATTGTCATGATTTCTATCAACCTTGTGTATACAATCAAGTGGTTATCTAGTAATACCTTTACGTTCATTGGTACTTGACATAGAAATTTGTCAAAACTCTGGGATGAGAGAGTTATCTAAACCAATAGAGGAAATGTCTATTTACTCTTTTTTTTTTTTTTTCTTTCTTTCTCCCTGGGATGTTTTTACTGCCAGCAAATGCCAGAAAATTCTTGGGAAAAATACGGCACTCTGGGAATGTGAAGTTTATAAATTTAAAGAAATTGGGCAGCTTAAGGTAAGCATAGCCTTATTTTGAACTCTGAATTTTTGTATATTGTATATTAATATTGAGATGGAAATAAAATTAAGACAATAGTAAACAGTTCTATCCCAGGAAGCATGTTAGCTAGGAAGAAAAAATATAAATCTGATTCATTTTTTATGTGTATAAAATATACACATATATACTCTACCTTCTTATATACCTCCAATTCTGTTTAGATAAAGTTTTCATATTTTTTTGTTTTTTGTTTTTTTAAAGACTTACTTATTTGAGAGAGAGAGAAGGAGCGCACAGGGGTAGTGGCAGAGGGAGAGTCTCAAGCAGGCTCCTGGCTGAGTGCAGAGCCCGACACAGGGCTCTATTCCACAGCTCCCAAGATCATGACCTGAGCTGAAACCAGGAGTCAGATGTTTAATGACTGAGCCACCCAGGTGCCTCTGAAGTTTTTATGTTCTTTTTAATGAATATGGAAAGCAGGTATAGTCTCATCCTGTAGATTATAAAATGAAGCTTTTTCTTTTAAATTTTTTTTTTAATTTATTTATGATAGAGAGAGAGAGAGAGAGGCAGAGACATAGGCAGAGGGAGAAGCAGGCTCCATGCACCGGGAGCCCGACGTGAGATTCGATCCCGGGTCTCCAGGATCGTGCCCTGGGCCAAAGGCAGGTGCTAAACTGCTGCGCCACCCAGGGATCCCTAAAATGAAGCTTTTTTCAAATGCATTGAAGAATTAATGCATTTTTCAAATACTGTTTTATTTGCTGGAAGATAAATGGAAAAATTTGACCATGTAGCTATAACAAATAATTTGATATTTCATGTTTTTACCTTTTTTTCCTTTTCAAGTTTTCATTAAATTTATGGTTAGTTACATACACTGTAATATTAATTCAGGTGTAGAATTCATGATTTACCACTTACATACAACACCCAGTGCTCATCACCACTAGTGCCCTCCTTAATCCCCATCACCTATTTAATCTATCCTTCACCTCCCTCCCCTCCAGTCACCCTCAGTTTGTTCTGTGTATAGTTAAGAGTCTGTTTTCTGGTTTGCCTCTCTCTTTTTCTTTTCCCCCTTTACATGCATATTTTGTTTCTTAAATGCCACATATGAGTGAAATCATATGGTGTTTATCTCTCTCTGGTTGACTTACATTGTTTAGCAGAATACTTTGTAGCTCTATCCATGTCATTGTGAATGGCACAATTGCATTCTTTTTTATGGCTGAGTAATAATCCATTGTATGTAAGAATACACCACATCTTCTTTATCCATTCCTCAGTCAGTGAATATTTGGGCTCTTTCCATAATTTGGCTATTGTTGATGCTGCTGCTATAAACATCATAGTGCATGTATCCCTTTGAATCAGTATTTTTGTATTCTTTGGGGAAATGCCTGGTAGTGCAATTGCTCGGTCATATGATGTTCTATTTTTAACTTTCTGAGGAACCTCCATACTGTTCTCCAGAGGGGCTGAACTAGTTTGCATTCCCAACAGTGTAAGAAGGATCCCTTTCTCCATGTCCTTGCAGACACCTGTTGTTTCCTGTGTTGTTAATTTTAGCCATTCTGATTGCTGTGAAGTGGCATCTCATTGTGGTGGTGTTTGTTTGTTTTTAAGATTTAAAAAGTTTTTTTATTCATGAGAGACATAGAGGCAGAGACATTGCAGAGGGAGAAGGAGGCTCCCTGCAGGGAGGCCAATGCGGGACTCCGTCCTTGAACTCCAAGATCATACCCTGAGCTGAAGGCAGACGCTCAACCACTGAGCCACCCAGGTGTCCTTTATTGTGGTTTTGATTTATATGTCCCTGATGATGAGTGATGGTGAGCACCTTTTTATGTGTCTGTTGGCCATCTGGATGTCTTCTTTGAAAAAAAAATGTCTATTCAGGTCTTCTGCCCATTTTTTAACTGCCCATGTTCAGTTTTATAAATTGTTTATATATTTCAGATACTGTCCTTTATCAGACATATCATTTGCAATATCTTCTCCCATTCTGAAGGATGGCCTTTAGTTTTGTTGATTGCTTCCTTTGAAGGAAACAATTTACCTTTCAACTTAATGTACAACATCCAAACTAAACAATTAAGTATACCTGTTGTTAGTTTAAAACATTTAAAATGTTTTCAATATTTATAAGCCTTTAGTGTTCAGTCTTCTCTTGGAGTCATGAATAAAATTTCCAGTTGAGCCCGGCCGGCTCAGTCAGTGAAGAGACTGCCTTTGACTGAGATCATAATCCCAGGGTCCTGGGTTCGAGCCCATGTTGGGTTCCCTGCTCATCGAGGAGTCTGCTTGTCCCTCTCTCTCTGTCCCTCCTCCCCACCTGTGTTCTCTCTTTCTCAAATAAATAAATAAAAATCTTAGAAAAAAAAGATTCCCAGTTAGGTTGCCTGCCCTATGACTAGTGCTTTGCCCTATGGACACTTTTTGTCTTGTTTGTTGGGCTGCTCCTGGAAGATTATATCCAGTCCTGTGGCTGGGGTCAGACTGATAGCTCTGTAACCTAGACCTTTCTTTTTAATTCAGTATCTGTGCTAGAGGTGTGTGATGGCCTTTTTCCTTGTATGAACTGCTGATAACAACCACTCAGATCGTTGTGAATCCATTTCTTTCCCAAATTTGTTCCTCATCATTTCAGTCTCTATCTGGGACATCACGGTGTGCCCATTCCTCAAAGCCACCACCTGATGAGAACATCTGACTCACCTCCTCATGCTGTTTCATCTCCACTTCTCCTCAGTCTTAACGTGTCGACATCAGTGGGGCCCCTACCTCGGGGGCCACGGCCTCAACTCTTGTCTGTGCTGTTGCAGGCCTTCTGAGAGATCTGTGAACAACCTCACCCCAGAGGTAGCTGCTTAAAAAAATAAATCTGCTCTTCCCTTCTTCTCAAAGTGTAAAATCCAAATTGTTTTCACAGCAAACCCTTGCCTTTCTCCCCAGCCTTATCTCACTTCTCTGACCGCCGTCTCACAGCTCAGAGCCGCTCTGATCTCCCTGAATACAGAGCATACATTCAAGGCTCCATGCCCTCGCTCATGCTCTTCTGCCCGGGTACCCCGGCCCCATCTTTCTCTGCCTCATAGACTCCTGGCATTCATCATTTCTTACCTGCTCATCATGGCACCTTGTTAACCCTTGCTTATGTAACACTTAGCAGCCAGTGTTGCAGTTGGCTGTTTGGATGTCTGCACACTGTCCCCCTGAGGCCCTGAGCCCCTTGGGATGGTGACTCTAGTTCTCCGTCCTCAGAACAAAGTATAGCAGTCAGTACATAGTGCACTTCAGAGTTATTCAGCGTTGTTTGGAAATGTACCCCTTAACACAGCACTGAGACAGCTAAGGAATGGAAAGTGTGTATTTCCCCTTCATTTTGAACAATGATTATGAATTTTTAAAGAGTGATATATTCTATTTTAAGGAAAAAAAATATGAATAGATGATCTGTAACTCCCTGACTACTTACGGTAGCTTTTATCTCTATGACATTCTCCCTCCTATTTAGATATTCATTAATTTGTCAGGAAGAACAGAGAGAAAGTTTAACTTAACTGAAGCAGTCTTTTTATTCATCATTCATACATATATACACCTCAAATGTACTTTTGAAAATATATTGTCAAATGTTATAAGAAGGTAGAGTTGCTTTGAATTTTTCTTTTCATAATAATTTTACAAAGTACTCTGCTGCCTTACATTTTAAAAGTTAAAATGGATGGTCTCCTACTTAGAGTAGTTCAGCTAATGATTTTTCAACTCTAGAGTGGTGCAAAGGCAATACAAATTCAGTAGGAATCATGCTTTGATTTTTTGTTTTTGTTTTTGTTTTTTAACACCAGACTTCAAGCTGTATTACAAACATGTAATCCTCAAAGCAACATGATACTGGCACAAAACAGACACACTGGCCTAATCACAAATTTTTGGTATTGGTTGAGACCTGATTTGTGACCCAGTATGTGGTCTGTTCTGAAGAAGGTTCCACGTGCTCTAGACAAGAAGGTGCATTTTGTTGCTCTAGGATGGGATGTTCTGTATATATCTGTGAATTCATATGGTCGAGTGTCATTCAAGGACCTTGTTTCCTTGACCTTCTGCTTAGGTGATCTGTCTATTGTTGTGAGTGGGGCGTTGAAGTCCACTACTATTATTGTATTATTATAAGTGTGTTTCTTTAATTTGGTTGTTAACTGGCTGGTATAATTGACTGCTCCCAAGTTTGGAGCATAAATATTGATAATTGGTGATCTTCTTGTTGAAAAGATTGCTACTCCAGCTTTCCTTTAGGGTCCATCAGCATGTTAAATCCTATTCCATCCCCTCACGTTCAGTCTGGAGATGTGTTTGAGTCTTGTGTGTGTGTGTGTGTGTGCTTTGATTTTGGATCTTTTCCTGGGCTAGTGATACATTGGACAATGATCTGTCGAGATGCCAGGCAGAGCAGTGAGCCATAGCTCCCAGGCAGCTCAGCCACGCCAGCACCAAGGTCAGCAGCCCATACACTCCCAACCATTCTGTACCCACACAGCCATTCTCTTGTTCATTTATAGTACAGTATTCAACAAACTAAACAGATATCCAACACTTTATTCTAAAATAGGCCATGTGTTACATGATTTTGGCTAACCATTGGCTAACTTAAGTGGTATGAGCATGTGTAAGGTAGGCTTGGCCAAGCTGTGCTGTTCAGTACGACAGGGGTTTTAAATGCATTTCTGACTTAAAATATTTTATATTTCTGATGGGTCTTTCAGAATGTAACCCTGTGGTAGGATGAGGATCTGTGCTCTCATAGTTTCTGCGTAATTGTGGTATGGTTTTGTTTTGCCCCTTCTGAAATGATGTTTTTTTTTTTCTTTTTCTTCCTTAGGCTATTAGTCCTTACTTGCCAAGAGGAGATCCAATTCTGAAACCACTCATCTATGAAATGATCCTGCATGAATTTTTGGAAAGTGATTATGAGGTACGGCATTCAGATGTGGTCATGTTTACTTGCTCTCAATGGGAAAATGGTAAGAAATGTAGAAAAATCATACAGTGGAGCAAGCAGTTAAAAGGAAGCAGATTTGCGGTTTGTAGGTGATGGATGAAACTGAGGTGACATTCTCATGACAGCTCGTGTCTGTGTAGACAGTGAAAACCTCTAATCCATGCACATTTTGAAAAATTCCTTAATTCCTTTATAGTTTCCTATAAAACTAATTCATTTGGCTCCTTGAGAAAACCAAATAAAAAGGACAAGTGCTGTTTGGTAATTTCATACATAGAATAGCAGCTGCTATTGATGCTTGAAGCCTGAGACTCGGATCTAAGTTTGCCAGAGAAGGATTGAAGAGAAACTGGGGCGTCAGGAATGGGGGAAGGGGATTGGACGTGATCTATTAGCTTATTGATGAAGGAGAAAGGCAGGACTTACAGCACTATAAATGGTAATATCAAATTTTACAGATGAGGAAACTAAAGATTGAAGAAATTAAATAATTTGTTCACAGGCGTACATTTAAGAAACAGGTGTGCCTGGATTTGAACTTCAAGTGTTTGCATGCACCCAAAATGGATTATAATTTTTAAAGTTGGTTAATTTAACACACATTTATTCGGAAAATATTCGTGTAGTATCTACCATATTGCAGGCATGAGGTAGGCACTTAGGTATGCAGGTGTGAGTGAAATGGCATGCATTCAGCGGTAGCTCATGGTCCAAGTCACACGCAAGTGTGTAAACCAGCGGTTCTTAACAGGTTCTTAAATAGGCCCTCTGGGGACATTTTTGGTTATCATGACTAGGTAATTCATGCTACTGACACCAGGTTAATGGATAGAGGCCAGCAGGGATGCACGAGAAATGCCCTCTCCATGACAAAGAATTATTTGTCCTCAAATGTCAACAGTACTGAGGTTGAGAAACCCTGATAGAAACAAATTACTATATAATGTACTGGTTGCTCTAGTAAAGCTGTCAATAAAGTATGTGGTTAAGACTCTGCCTCCTTCCCTCTGACCAGAGGAAAAAGATTTCTGGTGGGCAGATTTTAGGCCAGCTCTTTTCCATAGCTGTGACTGAGCCAGGAGGCTCCACAAACCAGATCTGGGACCCTGGGCTGCTGTCCTCAGCTTCTCCCACCCCTGCCTTCATAATCGTTCATCAACGTGGCACCATCTGGAACCTAACCTAGTGATAGGTGTTCACTTTCAGGGCCTCATGGGATGCTGCAGTTTGTCATCACTGTTTTGTATTTGGTGTTATGTTTTAAAGAATTTGAGGGGACTTGCAAAAAAATTAATACGTAGAGGAGGAGAGAGAATGAGGAAAGGAATCCTTAGCTTCTCAGTGCCTATTGAGCACTAAATGCCTTGTTAGGATCCTTTTTACCAGTAACGGATTCAACCTAAGGAGAGGTAATATGGCTAACACTACTACGTTTTAACTCGAGGTGAATTTTAGATCCTAAGATCTATAGGGACCTTTATGGTAGCCATTCCATACCCAGATAACTCAGGTGTTGGATCAGTTACTGTCAGCCAGGTGTTCCTGGATATGGAAGATTCAAGCAGCCTGAAGCATGTGTGATCTACAGTTCCTTTACTTCTGTGTTCTCATCATAGAGAGGGATTAAGTGCTTCAGCATGAATTAAACTTGAACAAATTACTTTGTTAATAATTGTGTATACTAAAAGAGGCAATATTTTCTCATTTTCTCTTGATACTGCATATTATAATCCGATCTGCCATAACGGAGTAGGTCTGTTTCTTTCTAGATCTGTAGGTATAGATCTTCTAGAAGAGTTCATGGTAATAGGTTGTGTCATTTGTGTTGGGTACCAGCTGATATAGTCTAGAGACCCACTTCCTATTCATTCCCTATTCAGTTCAATTCAGCATTGCTTTATTTAGAACCTACCATGGCCTAGAACTGGGCTGAGTACTCAGTTGGATCCAAGAGAAATTTTAAAAACACAGTCCTGTCTTCAGTAGATGTGTAGGCTGAGAGGGATGATGATATTGATATGCTTTAAACAACTAAAACATAAGTGACATAGGCAGAGTGATATGTTCTGTAAAAGATCTGATGAGAGTCTATTATTGGCCATAGTTATTGGGAAAGGTTTCTTTGGTAAATAAAGACTTGTAATGGACTTCTCCTATTTCTTTCCAGGATGTTCTGAGTATATAGAGTGGCTGTCATAAATATTCTGTCTTTGTACATCTTCCCAAAAGAAAGAGAATTATGAGTGTTCTGTGAAAATGATGGGGAACACTGTGAATTTTATTGAGAAATACTGAAGCTTGGTATACTTGTCCTCTTTGTAAAGTAATGTAATTTAACCATGGGAAAGCAATTCTATTATTTTTATGATTCTTTTGTAATTCTTTCACATGATTCAACTCTTTTTCAGGAAACTATTTTAGATTCTGTATCATTAAAGTTATCCTGTTGATTCGTGTCTGGAAGACTGTTGACTGAGACAGAAAGAAATATGCATGACTTAAGCTTAGAGCTTGTAGATGTTTTTTCCTGAATGTTTCAGAGTGTCTACCTGGCCAGTAGTGTTACGAAGGGTATAAATAATTCGTTGTTTACTGTCCTAAGCTCTTCTAAATCATTTAGCTTCCATCGTTTTTAATTTCATGTTTAATTTTGAATTAAATTGTCACATGATTAACCAAGGAGCAGTATTTTATAGCACATATTATGTGGATGAAAATGTTGTACTACTTAACAGCACTAAAGGCTAGATTTAAAAAGGCAAAAAAAAAAAAAAGCTGTACTTTTCTAGAATATTGACTTCTCAGTTTTCTTCCTAAAAAAGATACAAAGTAGTAGTATTTACTTGGAGATAATGATGTTTCATGCCTTGTTTGTGTGGGGTTTCTACTGAAATGCATATAGCTTTGTCTTAAAGAAAAATATTTTATTTATTTATTTGAGAGAGAGCATGAGCAGGGGGAGAGGGAGAAGCAGACTCCCTGCTGTGCAGGGACCTTCCCCCACCCAAAGCGGGCTCAGTCCCAGGACCCCAGGACCATGACCTGAGCTAAAGGTAGATGCTTAACTGTTGAGCCATCCAGATGCCCTTAGCTTTCTCTTTTTATTTATAACCTAGCAGAATTACTTTTATAAGTACCAGGCACCAAGTGATGGCGCCATCGGAGCTCCACAAAGAGTTAATGAGTCTTTATTTCATGATATTAATGGCAGATATATGAGCATATTAAAAGTGGGACAATTGCTATGGCATTTCATTCAGTAAATACCTTTTAACTTTGTACTTACTATGATGAGCACCAAGGTATTCTCTGACTTCACCCACTCAATTATAACAGCTTCATAACCATGTCCTCTGATGAATAATAAAGGCCAGAGGGTTGATGGCATTCGTATTTCTTAGCATATTTATTCGAGGTTACACAGAGCCAATTTAGCAGAGAAGAGCCTGATCTGAAATGAGTTTAAGTGTTTATGTCAGTTTATGTTGAAGGCATCATGTTTTTATCACACAGTATGACCGGTCCTTTTGTCTTATTTTGTGTTAGGAATCGGCAGTACTGCCAGGCTGGCACATGAATTAGGGAAAAGAGGAAATGGAGCCAAGCCGCCTCCTTTCCCAAACAGTATTATTTCTGGTCTCAGGGCTACTGAGGGCTGCCAGTGTTTGGGTGGGAAGTTTTTCAGATGTTTGTATCTAATACATCACAGAGACTTAAACAGAAACCTGATCCAAAGTATCATTTTGGTTCAAAGAACATCTTAATGTTCTGATTCAATGGTTTTAGAAAATAGATCATCTTTACTTAGTGACGTCCTCTCCCCAAATCTTTCAAGTCAAGCTGCAGTCATGTTCTTCTGTGGAAAGGTTGCAGTTTGACTGGAAAACGTGTTGCCTGTCATTCTGCTCTCTTAGCCATCTTTCCCAGGGTTACTTGGATAGGACTTTAATGGAGACTATATTCCTGATTCTTTTTGGTTCTCTTTTTACCAAATTGTCATACTTTACAGATGCACATTCCAGCACTATTTTCATTTCTAAGTGTCACTTAACTAAATTCATAGTAGCTTATTAAAGTATTAGTTAAGATATTTAATATTAATAATAGTTTTTTCAATAACATGAAGATTTGTACTATTTGTTGTCTTGAATACATCTAAGGTTTTTCTCTACAAACTGTCAAGGATCAGTAAGTAAATTACTCTGCCATAATTTGAGTTCTAAAGTCAGGAATCAGGAGTGTAGGGACTGCCCAGGATGCTGGCCAAGAATTAACCACAGGAGAGAAATAGAATCCAACTGGAGGATCTGTGGTTTTCTATCAGAACGACAAAATTTGAGATCCAGTTAGGGGAGAAGACTTGGGCCAAAGTTCCAAATCCCAAATAAAACTAGGTTCAGAGGCAAGAATGGAAAGTGGGGGAAAAATGGAAAGAGGACAAAGATGATAGGTTGTTGAAGGCAGGGTACCAGTGATTCCACTGTGGAAACCAGCCTCTGCCGTCATACCGGCTGTGCAGTGACATCTGCTGCCCAGTGCACATGGGAGGCCAGACCCAAAGGGCACAGAAGCTGGGGGAAAGTAGCCAGCTTGGACATTGTCTTCAGGATATTCAAGATGTCAACCAAATGTTACAGTTCGTCCAGACTGAGGTTAGAGCAGATCAAACCTAAAGTCTGTGTTACTTTACTGAAGAACCAGGAGGGCATCTTGCTAACTTGCACATTTCATCAAATAAGAGCAGAAGTGGATGGCACCACCTACCAGGAACAGTAAATGGAGATTAGCATGCAGTAATTCTCTGCCTCCCTCGCCACCTCCAAACCCAGAGTCTGAAAGTGGGTGATGTGTTCTTTAGGGACCAAAGGTTTAATCGTAAAATTATTTTGTCTGTTTCCATTAATACTTTTAGGTATTGTTTAAACTATTTGCATTGCTACCCTATATAAAGAGTGTTCTTCTGTTTGTCCCTCATGATTTTAGGGCTTTGCCACTCTGATCCGAGAATGGCCTGGAGATCTGTACAACAATTCAGTAATTGTGCAAGCAGTTCGGGATCACCTGAAGAAGGATAGTCAGAATAGAACCTTACTCAAAACCCTGGCTGAACTGTGAGTATAATTTAGTGCTTCTTTTTCCAGTTTGACCTACATGAAAGTTTTTCATATTTTAGACCTAGTAGACTCTTCATGGGGAGGACGCAGAGGAGGGAGCCTTTTATACCATTTTCCTATATTCATTCTTGGTAAAGTCCCTTCAGAAATGTCCAGTGAGGGACACCTGGGTGAATCAGTGGTTGAGAGTCTGCCTTTGGCTAGGGTCGTATCCTGTGGTCCTGAGATCGAGTTCCGCATTGGGCTCCCCGCAGGGAGCCTGCTTCTCCCTCTACCTGTATCTCTGCCTCTCACTGTCTCTCATGAATAAAAAATAAAATCTTTAATAAAACAAGAAAAAAAGAAACCTCCAGTAAACAGCTAGCAGGTGAGGAAAACATGTGAGGCTGTATGGTTGTAATGTGGTCTGTTTCCCAGAGAGGAACTCTTGTCAGCCGGACTACGTCCGTAGGGGCAGTGGGTCAGGGAGGGAAGAGAGCCAGGTCTTAGATTGCACCAGAACATTGGTTTTCCCGGAGAGGCTCTGGATTGTCATTCTTGGATCTGCATGTCCATTAATCTTTCAAATCTCAGATTTCCTTCTCTGTAAGTTGTATGTATTCCTTACGGGATGATATCAAGGTTTAAAGGAGAGGTCATAAGTAAGAACTAATTGAGCACTGTGCCTGGCACTGAGGCAGAGCTCAGAAAATGGGAGCTTGGTTAATATTTTTCAAATTTCTTGGGCACTTTCGGTAACCCAGGCTTTCTTCTATATCCCTGGGATGCACTCATGCCCTAGAGGAGCTCTGGGCTTGTGAAAAGAGAAGCCATAACTGCAGGAAATCTCAGGAAGGTGCTTCTTGCTGCAGCCCTGTGTTGGCATTCCCACCACCTCAAGCCACCCCTCCCCCATCTCCTTCTATCTTTTGCCAAGACCAAGAAAGCTTCACCCAACCGGCCTAGAGTTCAGGGCTGTTTGTTACTCTCTGAGTTGAAACACTGACCATTTTCTTCTGGAAACATTGTTCTAGATGTTCCTTGGGTTCTGCAGTACTAACTACTCGTAATTCTTAGTACTACTAATGGACTCACAGTACAATTTAGGTTCAGTTGGTTTTCGGGAGCTGGCTTAGGAATTAATGTGAAAAACAGTGCTTCAACAGAAAAACACATGTCAGCTTTATAAATTCCCCTCACAAATAAGTTTTGGGGATATAATCCATTTGCCAGCTGAACAGTGCTTGTAGAAATTTTAACTGAATTTTTTTTACTAGAATAAGAATTTCCTTCATTTTGGATCATAGTTTCTTAGGTATATGGATTTCTATGAAGAAATTTTGAAAATTTGTATAAAAGAGAATGTTTATTACTTAAGCATTGTCCATTTTCCGAAATTTTGGTGAGGTGAGAGGCAAGGCTGTGAGAAAGAAGTACATACTGGTCACATACAGTTAAATCCCAAGGAATAGTTTTCCAAATAAAGTTGACTTTCTATTTAAACAAAATTTTTCATAATGCAAAATAATGATTTTTACATGCGTACATGTGTGTTTTAATTAGATGTGTTGATGAACTTTAATGTAAAAATTTTGTATTACCAGGTACACCTATGACAAAAACTATGGCAATGCTCTGGAAATATACTTAACATTAAGACACAAGGATGTTTTCCAGTTGATCCACAAACATAATCTTTTCAGTTCTATCAAGGATAAAATTGTTTTATTAATGGATTTTGATTCTGAGGTAATGTGTTTCTTATTTAGTACTGACCCTTTATTTTTACTATTCCAAATTTTTAATAATTAGACATCGATTCAAATGCTGGGGTAGTTAATAAATCACATAGTTGGGCTGTACGCTGATCATATTCAGAATGCTGACCCTCACTAGATGTTTTGAATCCTTTACTTGATGTGGTTATTCTGTAAAAGCAATCAGAATTTGATGTGGAACTTTGAAAGTTGTGTGTGCGAAGTAATTTTTTAGTAAAACAATTCACACAATTCATAGAAACAAAGAAACTGGCCATACACTTTGGCTCATTCACCTCTCTTAATTGTATGTCCCAGGATTAAAATCTTAGGTAGATTTCTATTTTGATCCATTTATTGTAATTTTTACTCATTAGCATTCATAGATTTAGCATGTGGTGTTTTCATTGGTCTCAGACATGTGGAATGTGTTATTTTATTGTATGACAAATTCGAACAGTGGATTGCTTGACTAATGAGGTCACCCAGCCTCCACAGTTCACAGTGGTGTGTGTGTGTGTGTGTGTGTACATTTTTACAAAGGACAGTGATCGAAGTAAAGAAGTTCATAAAACCCAGTACTTCTTCAGAAAATTGAAAGTTTAAAGAGTAGAACCTGTGAAACTCCAGAGGGATTACTTGGATTTTTTTGTTCTATTTAATTGCATTTAAGGGTATTATGCCCTATATTATGTATATGTGTATAAATGTATACTATATATAGATGTGCTGTAGGTTAGTGTTCATAAAGTTAAACTTAATATAAATAGGAGCTAAATCTACTACTTTTTCCTGAAAGATGCTTTTAGCCCTTTTTTTCATAGTGAATGATTCAAGTCCTTAAGGACTACTGATCTAAAAAGAATTAGTGCAGTTGTGAAGAAGTTCAGGTGCAGAGGTTCTGCTTCTTTGCAAAAGGTGATTAAGAGGATGAAGTGCTTCTATAAAATTTAATTACATTTCCCCATATCCATTCTTGCCTTATGCCTACCTCCCCCCTCCATGCCGTGTGTCTCAAGAGCCTAGTTTGGCTTACGTAGCTATAGAAAAAAGATGAATGAGCTGAAACTGATTGCTGTTCAAGAGTATGAACCAAAGTTAAGGAATCATAGTTTTCTAATTAAAAGATACCTTACGGATAATCTCTTTTAACATCCTCCTGTTTTAGAGGGAAAAAATGGAGTGGATAGCTGGGTAGGAGCAGAGTCAGGAGAGCCAGGATGGCACTCAGCCTGGTGGGCTGTCTACCCAGCACTTGTTGTTACAGACACTGTCTCCTTTGTGTTTTATGAAGTGTTCATAGTAAGGAAGTGTTGCAAGTCCATAAGCTTTATATCATTATGAAACTTCAGGTATCTTATTTTTTTTCTGGCTCTAACCCTCCTCTCCATGGAAGACCAGCTCCTGACATCTGTGAAATCTGTAGAGGGACTCAGTGAAGGTTCAGGTGGCAGCAAGCAAAGTTCATTTTTGTGGTCCAGGAAATAATACGGTCTCCATAACTAGCGAGAGTCATATGAGTACTTGTGGAGATATTGCAGATAACATGGAGGTTAAACTGTGCATAGACAAGCTGTATTTTGTTTGGGGAGTGGTAGCAGAATGCTGTTTGAGTGGCATGCAAAACATAGGCCTCAGACTGGGACACGTCTCAAAACACATTCTTCACAGGTATCTCCCTTAAGGGCAACTATAGAGTAAAGGGACCCTTATGTATGGAAAAAAGGGACAAAAAAAAAAAAAAAAAGGGACAGCATGTGCAATTCATTGTGTGTGCGCTCTCTTCTCACACAGCAGGTGTCAGTGACTCTGGCTGTTTTGTTTTTTTTTTTTTTTTTCTTTTTATTCCCAGAAAGCTGTTGACATGCTTTTGGACAATGAAGATAAAATTTCAGTGAGTGTCTTTTGTTTTTTATACGTGTTACTAGATGGGAACACCCTTGCCGTAAAGAGGAGAACTGTTTGCCAGATAATCTTGCAGCTATGTTTGTGTCCTCATAAATCAATGTTTACAAACTTCTTTTCTCCTTAGATTAAAAAAGTAGTGGAAGAACTGGAAGATAGACCAGAGTTGCAGCATGTGGTGAGCATAACCACCTTCATTTGCCCTTTTGACTGCACTGTGGGGGCAAGCCACCTTTCAGTTCTGGTGTGGGAGAAGTGGCGTGAGCTCTCTCAGGTCACCCCTCAGCTTGCAAGTTTGACCACCGACAGTATTCCATAACTAGTAAGATATGGCATGTGCTCTGGCCCTGGCTAAGGACTAATTACAGATCAGATTTTTAACTTGGACTCACCATTGGATTGTGATTGAAAAAAAATTCATCCTATTCATGCTTGTGCCACCAAACTGTGCCTAGGAGTAAGTACCTTGCTTCTGTGTTTAACACTAAATATAGTTACACCATAAATTGCAACACCTCCGAAGGATCCAAGACCAGAGCCTCGTTTTTCTGCCCCTCACCCCTCCCGCTTCTCTCATTTGGTCTTGGAGGTAGTACTGTGAAGGCCTATCATTCTAGACTCCCTTGGGAGGCTAGTTTGATTCCTGCATTGCTGTCACCATGAGAAGAAAGCAGGAGTACATGTTATCTGTGTCCTTTAACAATGATAAAAGAGAAAGTCTCAGGGAAAATAGGTGCCAGTAGGACCACGGGCATCCAGTTCAATGGGGGATCTTGTACCTTTGCCCACCTCTGCACTGCAGAAGGAGGAGGCTCGGGATCGAGTTTTTATTCATCAGTCAGTATTACACAAGAACTTTTAAAGACTCTAGGATCGAAGTGTGAGGTACTCTGTTCCATTTTGTTTTAGTCAGTGGTTGTGCAGAAGCCATTGCTATACCATTTGTGATGGGAAATCTGAAGGAGATGGCCTTACCCAAGCAAGGTGCCACTGTGCCGCCCCGCCCCGGGGACTGAGTGATGAAGCAGTGATTTCTAGCCTGTGGAAAGCATAAGACAGGACTGGTGGCAGGTGTCTGTGTGACAGTGTAATTAGTACAGTGCTGAAATGAGGGCACAGCTCCCACTAACATGGCTCATCTTCCCTGTCAGGCAACGGAATGGCTCTGTAAATTTGCCTTGGCGATGTGACACCTTCCCAACCCTGTTTGTGCCTCTGGGAGGCGGCCCCACGTGTCTGGCTCACACACTGACCCAGTGCCAGTGGATAGGTAGGGCCTCCGTCAGATGCCATGGAAGTGCTGGCCACTCTCTGCCTGTCCTCGCCCCAGGGAGACGTGACCAGTTGATCTGAGGAGCTGTTTATCTGTGTGCATATGGCCTGGTTGACTCATTAGTGGAGGTCAAACTCCAGCAAACCTGTGTACAGCGTCAGCTTCAGGGACACACTATAGTGTTCTCTTCCTCACTTTACGTGATTGGCGTGTTCAGGTCTTTCTGCCTCTGGTACTTTATGGGGTGTTCGTTTACATTTAACATTAAGTACACATTGGACATCGATTTCTAACTGATGCATAATATATTGAAAGACTTAATCTTGCCTCTGAGTAGAAAGTGAATGACTCACTTTCTTTGAGGTCCATTGACTTTTTCAGATAGCTAGGGAAAGGACTCAGTTTTGAAAATTGGTTCAGAACACCTGTATTCGTCTTGATTTTTTACCTTCGATGTCCCCAGTATAGGCAACGTTTCATTGCAGACACAGAGCTCAATGAGACTTAACAGAGAGCAGATGCAGAGTGTATGAAAATTAATTTAGCACTTACTGCTTGAGTTTTTAAGAACATGCTCTTGTCTCACTATACCCCTTTTATGTAAAAGACAAGCGAGAATTTTTAGGATTCAGGAAGGCCACTAATCAAGCATTTATTTCTGAAATGATGTGGATGATGGTGAGGATATTAGCAGCTACCATTAACATGTCTCTGGTGCTCAGTAAATGCCAGGCGTATCAATGTAGATCTGAGAGTTTTACAAATGGCAACGCAACCAATCCTCACAATGACCCAGTGAGATTTTGGAAGATAAACTCAGTCACAAAAAGGTTAGTGACTTGTTCAGGTCAGGTGGCTGGTAAGTAGTGGAGCCAGGTCCCTCGAGGCCATTCTAGAGAGAGTGTCAGATTGTCCTGGCTCTCCGTGGAGGCTGGTAGGACTGAACGCAGCAATGTTAAACAGGTATTGCTTTTCATATTTTTATATTCATGGTCTGTTCCTTTGTTCTTTTTAGTATCTGCATAAGCTTTTCAAGAGAGACCATCATAAGGGGCAGCGCTACCATGAAAAACAGATTAGCCTTTATGCTGAATATGATCGACCAAACTTACTTCCCTTTCTCCGAGATAGTACCCATTGCCCACTTGAAAAGGTAAGTCACAGACTTGTCTCACATACTTCCAGTGAAAAAGTTGTCCTTGTTGGTAAGCTGTCGATCATTCTAGTCTTCCTATCACTCATCCATCCCTGTTCAGGGGAAGTGACTGCTGCTGTCAAGGCAGTAGGTTTTTCTGGGGCATTCCGATGAAAATTGGAGGTACTGTTGGCTAAGATTTTGTTGAGGAGCTAAAGCATTTCTGGGTCAGGTTTAATTAAAGGTTTAATCCAGGGTGTAGAACTCTAGATTCTAGCACAGGGAGGTGGATAAAGTCATTTTATTCAACCATCAAGCAAAAATAGTGTCAGGACTCTGAGTCAGTTTAACAGGGTCAGAGTGGGGCCTAAGATCAAGCTGAGTGAGTGACCCAGGCTATCCCAAGCCAGAAGCGGTTGCTCCAGACTCAGGGTCAGTGACTTAGGGTCCTGCACCCCATCTGCTCTCCACATCCATATCATATATTTCTATATTTCTTTATCACACTATGTTCCATTTCTCTATTGTACTAAGTTTTGTTATAATTGTAAAAAGTTACTAGTCTCTTTCCCACTGTCCTGTATATTCTTAAGGGACAAGAAGTCTGTCCCACTCATTTTGGTAAACCCAGCAGCCATGGCACTGTATTAGACACTTATTAAATGTTTGTTGCATCGTGAGTGAGTGAGTGAATGAATCAGTTTTAGGAGCCTGCTGTTGGAACACAGTTGAAACTTCACACATACATACCAGGAAATGGGCAATCTACCCATTTAGCCAATATAGCCACCAGTGTTGTTTACCATGGTTTTTCATACGGTTGGAAAGCTATCTAACATCTGCGGGTATCTTACTAAATTCAGATGGCCAGATAACAAGTACTTTTTAGTCAGCTGTATGTATCAACAAAACAAAAAAATGTATTTGACCCATTAGAGATAGGCATTAAGTTGATAGAGGGACACCTGGGTGGCTCACTCTGTTGAGCATCTGATTCTCACTTTCAGCTCAGGTCCTGCTCTGGTAGTTGTTGGATTGAACCCCAGTGGGGCTCTGTGCTCAGTGCAGACTCTGCTTCAGGTTCTCTCTCCCTGTCTCTCCCCCTCTGCCACTACCCCCTCATGCTCTCCCGCACGCTCTCTCTCAAATAAAATCTTTAAAAAGTTGATAACATGCTGTTTATATGCACTGACAACTTTTATATTTGCCTCTTCAGCCATGTTGATAAATGAATTGGATTTATTATGAACCAGTTTTAGCTGAGTGGCTTTTCAAAATCTTCAGTTAATGAAAAAATATCTTACCTCCATAATAATTTATGAAAAACTTTAACATTTTAAATTTGGAGCCTAAAACATTTTCTCAAGAGTAGATTTGGAAATTTATCATCTTGTTCTAAAAATAAAAGCAAATGTTTCCCTCTTCTCACTACAGAATCTATAATCTAGGGGGACAATGTGAGAATGTCATTCTTTGAACCATGCCCCTTCATTTATATCTCACTCTTTGAGGAAATATCATTTGTTTTCAAGAGTCCAGAGCTGTCTGTGATTGACTCCTCCAACAGAGCCCCACACCCGTGATCAGCAGCCACCCAGGGCTCCTTCTCATTCACTAAACTCGGGTGCAGAGGTGCCACCCAGATTCCAGAATGTTTGTGCTTCTCACACACTTCCAATCCATCTGCTTTACATTTTCCAGTCTCACAGTGCTCAACAGAAGACACTCTATTTTACCTAAAAGGGGAGCATCAGAAAATCGCAACTGACACGTGGCATTCCTAGTATCTAGAACTTGCTTAGAGCATTGTAGAGACCTTTTAGAATTTTTCTGAGAAGAACCAGTTCACACGTAAAAGAACTCAACAAAAGCATAGTGAAACCAATTAGAGTTTAAGTTATCTCATGTTTTCCCCTGAAAGAGAATTTTGAATAAAATGAATTAGAGCTGGTAATGGTAGAAGCGTGCCATTAAAAATAAGTCAGTAATCTACCTTTCTTAGAACTTTCTAGACAAGCTTTCATGTTACAGATCGTTGAGATATCTTTGTAAGAGATTATCTCTCATCAGGATCCATTGTGTATACCCATCTCTATGTTTGTAAAAAAAAATATCTATCATTATCCTTGCTTGGGGACATAAAGCCATGTTAAAGAAGATATTCTGGACTTTATTAACTCATAAAAGATCTCATTCCTTTTCCCTAGAAATAAGAACTTTATATACATTTAATCATCTTAGAGTTAATTCCTTTATGCATACTGAAACTCTGGAAAAAGCTAACAATTCATAAAAAGCAAAGTAGATTTGTCCCCCTTAAATGCATGGCAGGCATGATAAATGAATAAAAGTCATGAGTACAGTTTTTGTTTTGTCTAAAGAGAGACTCAGAAAATTTGGTATCGTTTTCTACTAAATGTAAAGTTAAGAGCTTAAAATTTTAATGCACTCACCAAAAAAAAAATCTTTATTTCAGAAGAGTGTATAGAGTCCTATAGATGTTTTGGTGGTAATTTGGTGTTTGTTTTATTTTAAATGGGAAGTGTTTAGGGTTTCATTATTCGGAGCCTGTTGAGCACCACCACCACCACCACCCTTGTTGATAATTCACTTCGGGCAGCATAGCAGTACTGTCTTCCTCTGATTGTCTGCCTTTGTGAGGATTTGGGTAATTGTTGAGAGGAGGGGTGACTTCAAGTAACAGCTGGTTGAAATCTTCAAGAATCCCAGTCAAACTTAGTTTGTATTGATTGAAATCCCACAATCCATAATATTTGGCCAACAACTTTGTGGAGACCCTGATATCACATCAGAAGCCTTTAAGAAAGTGATGTTCCCAAGGTGGCAGTATTTATCAAAGACCAGAGTTCAGGATTGAAAATCACCACAACTCATAAATCCCAAAATTAACCATAAGCTTTTATGAAATTGTTCCTTCTAAAGGAGATACAGAGGTGGTAGGAATTTATAACACTGACAGCAGTTTAAAAAGACAGTAAAAGTCCTTTGTTTTTGTTGTGCTTTATAACGTGAGCTGTGCTTTCATGTACCTTCTTTTTATTTAATCTCTACAAAAGCGCAGGTAGGTGGATAAAGTCATTTTATTCACAACAAGCTGAGTCTTAAGGAATTGAAAGAAACAACCCAGAGTCTAGAGCTAATAAGTCAGAGAGCCGAGACTTAGAACCTGGATCCCTTAAGTCAGGTCCCCTCTTCTTTCCATGGTTGTGAGGAATCATTTCTCAAGTTTTAAAAATTAATTAAAGAGTCAGTTAAGTATCTGACTCTTGGTGTGAGTTCAGGTCATGATCTCAGGGTCATGAGATCAAGCCCCTTGTTGGCTCCCCACTCACCAGGGAATCTACTTGAGATTCCCTCCCTCTGCCCCATTGCCGGCTCTTGCACACACACTTTCCTTCTCTCTTCCTCTCTCTCTCTCTCCAAAATAAATAAATCTTAAAAAAAAAAAAAAAAAAAAGATATTCCTTAGTATTGTAAGAATCATGAAAGTCATCAGTTTTTAAACTGTTAACCCTCCCTTTCTCCAGTAATTTCCAGGTGTGGTCATCAGGTGGTAGTTTACATTTGTGAGCCTCATTTGCCTTATGCCTAGAATAGTTAAAAGCAGAATATCAGCTTTGCAGCTTTGAGAATTTATACCTGAATTTATGATTTCCCTCATATCTAATGGCATTTACAACATGGCAGTATTTATGAATTTGCACGAATAAAGCCAGGAGATGGAAGGTTTACAGATTCCCATTAATGCCATATAAAGATTGGATAAACGATGGCTTGGTCAGGGCTGGGTAGAAATCCTTATTTAATTTATAGTTGATAAGGTACTGGTTAGTCAGCCCCAAATTTCTAACTCTTCCCTTTGCCTTTATACTGAATCAGGAAAAGGAATATTAAAATATTACTTTTGTATAGCTTTTTACTCAGTGTATGTCATTATTCTGTCTTTTCATTTTTACTTTTACTATGATTCTCCCTTTCCATGTGTGTGTCTGTGTCTTCTTCCTCTTGGCTTTAAAAATCTTACTTTCCCTACTCTTTCCTCTAGAGGGAGCACGGTAGCCCAGGAACATTCAAGAATTTGGGGAAACAGTTTTATGCTTCACTTGTGTCAAAAATAGAAAAATTCTATGTACCAGAAATTTTTTTTTTTTTACATTTTACTCAAAATTTCTAGAGATTTCTAGAATCTCTGCTTTCTCATATATAAGAAAATAATTTCAGATACTGTTAGAAACTAGTCATAAAACATTTAAAAATCTGTGAAATTCAAGTTTCAGGGACTCAGATTATCTTTGACCTTAGCATTACACATCTGCTTGCATTCCAGACCCTCCTTGACTTCAGATTTGCCTTTAAATATTTCTTCTCACAGGACTTGTCATTTTTTATGATAATCTAACAGAGCTTCCAGCAGCACTACCCCCTAGAATGTTGTGCAGTGATGAAAATGTGCTGACATGTGGCAATGAAATAGTTGAAGAGTGTCTAGTAAAAAAAAAAAAAAAAAAAAAAAAAGAGTGTCTAGTGAGGAACTGAATCGTTAAATTTAAATGGCCTCATATAGCAAATGCCTACTGTCTTAGCTCAGGTGAGCCTGTAGACTACAGAGTCTATGTGGCTTGAGACAAGCATGTTCACAAACGTTCAAGAAAAGGGGGGATGGTTTTGTTGAAAACTTCAGAATGGTACTTTAAGGTGTCAGTAAATTTCCAAGTACAAAATTGGTTTATAGATACTCATCCTTATTCACACTTTCTCTGAACAGTCTACCTATCCACGTGTATTACATTTTCTTGTTTATCTGTGCACACGCAGTCTCACTCAGCCATAAACTGTCCATCTGTATCTCTAGCACCTCACGTGAATCAGGGCACTCGGTTGGTTTCTCAACAACTTTTTGTTGGAATGGTCCCAGGTCCTCTGAACTTCTTATTTTTTGCTGTTTCCTTTCACTACTTCTCTCATGAGTATCCTGTCTCTGCCCTAGTATCATTCCAGAAGGATAGGGAGTTGGTAAGAAAGTTCCATTGATTTATGAGCATGACAGTATAGAGATAAGGCAAATCATATTTTTAATCAAAACTAATGAAGATTTTTCTAAGTGTTAGGATTAGATTCAGCTATGAGTCATAAAAATCCCAAAATAATAATGGCTTCAGTAGAGTAGCAGTTTAGTTCTCTGGCACATGGATATCCTGGTGGCATGGCCCTGCTGATGGCAGCGTGCCACACAGTCGGAGACCTGGCTCTTTTCTCTCATTCCCTCACCTTGTATGACCTTCACCTGGTGCTGTAAGATAGTATTACCCATATTTCCAAGAGCAGATGGGGTGAAAGGACTAAAAATAAGAAAACAAAAGTTGATTCACATTGCTTCTTAGAGAATATTGCCAGAAACTGCTATGTTTCCTCCCTGCGGGGACATCAGTCATACGACTCTCCCATGGCTGAGGAGGCTTGGACATTGTTGTTTAAATTCTGGGCAGTGGGAACCCTGGGTGGCGCAGCGGTTTAGCGCCTGCCTTTGGCCCAGGGCGCGATCCTAGAGACCGGGGATCGAATCCCACGTCGGGCTCCCGGTGCATGGAGCCTGCTTCTCCCTCTGCCTGTGTCTCTGCCTCTCTTTCTCTCTCTCGACTATCATAAATAAATAAAAATAAAATAAAACAAAAATAAAAAAAATAATAAATTCTGGGCAGTCACACAACCCACCTAAAATCTTATTACTGTCTACCCTCTACAATGGGTAGAGGATATTGGGGGGCAGCTTGGCTACCTCTGCCACATAATAGTGTTTCCCCTTCATTGTGACCTTCCAGTCTTCCTACCTCCCCATTTAAATGCTTTGTGTATTTCAGACTCCCCTCATTTCACTGTAATTCTAAAGTAGGATGTTCTTTCCATTTTTATGTTTGGTTCAGAGTCCTCCCCACCCCGCCATGCCCTGAGCCCCCAGCATTGATTTCTATGACCAACATTTTTTCCTCCCTTTTAGCTGTTACTCTCCAACCAGAGACACACACTTAAATATATATATTCTACATAGAAATTTTGAGTCAAAAATTAAATGTCCAAACCAGCTCCTTTATTTCCCAAGAAAAGTCATTGAACTGAAAGAGCTGGTGAGCTTCTGCTGTTCTTTTTTCCCCTTTGGTTCTTGTTTTTAAACAACCCAGTGATCTTCCTCCTGAAACCTTTCCTGCCTGCCCATCTATTTAAGAAAATATTTATTGCACACCACAAGTAGCCAGGCACTGTGCGGGGCACAGGGCTTGAGTCATGTGGTCCCAAGGGTGGAGGGTGGGGAGTGAGGACTGCATTACAGGCAGAAGGGCCACAGTGGAGGGATGAGCCGGGTGTGAGAGAGGTGTTGCTGCCCGAAAAGGCAGGGCAGGTCATGGATATATCGTAGACCACTGAGAAGATTCTCGGCTGTCAGAGCAGAGCACCAAGGTGGAGCAGTTACATAGCTGGGGTGGGAGATGAGGTTTCTTGGTGATTGCATACTCGTCATGCCACACCCAGTTCAAATGCCACCTCTTCTGTGAAGCTTTTTACAAGAGGGCCACACTGGGGCTCATTCCCCTGTCTTAGCACAGGGTCCTCTATTCATGCTTCCCCTGGTCATGGGATTGGGTGGTATTGCATCTCTGTGAGCCTCCCTGGAGCCTGTGCTCCCTTGGGTGGCTGCATGCTGCTTCCACATGTTCCCCTCCACCCCTTCTCCTCTGTCATCTATATACTGTCATCTCTGCATCTCCATCCCACCTGACCCTCCAGTGTCCAGCAGAATGGATGGTAAATGTGTACCAGTTCATTTGGAATTACTCAGTTATTAATAAACAGTCACCTGTGGAATCCCTCGTTTCTTTACTTGATCTTCTCCTTTCTGATCCTTCTTGATGGTCAGATATGTTCCCCCCTGCCCCAACTTTTGACGGATCATTGAGCAGAATTTTTTCCTAAACCCTGTGAGCTGGCAATAGAAATATTCGGTCTGTCTTTGTGTATTTACCCATCAGAGCTGTGCTCTGTGGAGTCCTGGAAACATGCAGCAGTGACTAGCAAAGCCTTCCTGGAGCTTACACTCCAGTGGGGGGAACAGGGAGCTTGAAGCAGCGACTGGGAATTAGGTGCGGAGCAGTGCTGTGAAGAAACCTAAAAGAGCCTTGAGTGAAAACTTGGTGGGAAAGGCCTTCTTTAGCACCTGGCTTTCTGCTTTTGCTCATGTAGTGTTCTGAGTTGCCTCATATATGTTGTTGGTTAAATTGTGCTCAGTCCTGCACTTATCTGAGAGGCGAATGAGGGCAATCACCAGCAAAACCTAGGATTTGTGTTTTGTTTGCTTATTCTGTTTTGTTTTTAAAGCAAGGCAATGGAAACATCCTTTTAAACTTGTATGTCTAAGTGAATCTATTAATACTTATTCTTGTCTGGTAGCCCACAGTAATGTTCTTACCCTGCTTTATTTGAAGGCTCTTGAGATCTGTCAACAGAGAAACTTCGTAGAAGAGACCGTTTATCTTCTTAGTAAGTAGCTTTACTTTTGGTCCCTGTAAGCTGAGAAACACTGTGGTAACATCATGTACGTTGTCTAAGAGTGGACATGGATTTTAGACCAAAGTCACACAATGCGTAGAGCTAGTCTCTATAAAAATTTAATGCATACAAGGACGTCTGGGTGGCTCAGTGGTTGAGCGTCTGCCTTTGACTCAGGGCGTGGTCTCAGGGTCCTGGGATTGAGTCCCACATTGGGCTCCCTGCAGGAAGCCTGCTTCTCCCTCTGCCTGTGTCTCTGCTTCTCTCTCTCTCTCTGCCTCTCATGAATAAATAATAAAATCTTAAAAAAAAAAAAATAAAGAATCTAACTCATACAAAAGGATTCACAGCTCAGTAGAGAAAGAAGCATTATTTAAGAAACGCTATCTACATAACACCTGAGTATTGCACAATAAGCCTGTATCGGCTCACACCTCAAAAATGAATTGTAGAAGGGTTAATTTGTTCTTTTTTTTTTTTTTTTAGCCTCTTTTACCATCATCTTGGTAGAAAATAATGTTCACTGTCAGTAATCACACCTTGAGTAAATGGAGAAAATGCAATGAATATGAAAGTTTTGGAGAGAGGAAAACTTTTTAGTATCATCCAGCTCTCCATTGTTCCCAGGCCTCTGGCACTGCCTCCATATATGTCAGACTTACTTTCACATTCCTCCAAAATGAACCACTTGCATACAAGCAGTGTAGATGCCTGAAGAATTCATAAGTAAGCTCTGTGCAGATATTTGTAGCATAAACGTGGAGTTCAAACTTTAGGTGTTTTTCCAGCATCACTTCCCAGAAAATATGCCAGTGGAGTCCATTTTTGTCATAATGTCATATTGTCTTTGTAGACAAGCAAGTAGGGAACTTATAAAAGGAGACAATCTCCTTTTTTAAAGTTGTAAAAATTTTAAAATCCTATGTACATTTTAAAAATTAACCAATTTTAAGTCCTAAAAAATGGGAATAATATTTGAAGGAAAAACAAAATGTTATAGAAGGTATAACAAATTGGATATCATTTTATTTGCAGGCCAGCAGTTATCATTGATAATGGCTGCTCAGAATGAGAAGGATTCAATTGCTGCCCCTCCTATGAGTAAAGCTTTCTACATATCCTGTATTAAAAACTCCTGGAAACTGCTAAAGCCATTAAAATGCCAGTAGGTCAATAAGCAAAGCATATAGAGATTATTGACCTAATAGAAGCATAGTTGGTAAATGCTTTCATTTCCCAACTATAAGGGTTATTGGAAGGCTTTCCCCCAAATCTGGAAGAGAAGGAAATGAGGTAGCCCTCTGATAGTTGAGTTTGTGTTTGGCACAAAGTGTATCAAAAGACCAAATCCAGAGCTACCTAAAGAGACAGATGGCTCCAAGGCCTTTAAAAGTCTGAACTAGGATCCCTGGGTGGCTCAGTGGTTGAGCGCCTGCCTTCAGCTCAGAGTGTGATCCTGGAGTCCTGGGATCGAGTCCTGCATTGGGCTCCCTGCATGGAGCCTGCTTCTCCCTCTGTCTGTGTCTCTGCCTCTCTCTCTGTCTCTCATGAATAAATAAATAAAATCTTTAAAAATAAAAAAAAATAAAAGTCTGAACTATAAGTCTTAACTGTATCTGGGTATGAAGATGTCCAAAAGAAGTATCGATCTGACAGAGGGAAGTAGGAATCTGAGGGACCTGGGTTCAGATTCCAGAGCTGCCAGTTAGTAGCTGTATGATCTTGGCAGGTTACTAATGTTTCTGTATCCTCTTCCATGAAGTAGAAATAATAGTAGAACGTACCTTGTTGGATTATAGTAATTATTAAATGATGTAATTTATGTGAAGCACTTAAATGAGTATATACAGCACAAAGGAAACACCCAGTAAATAGGAGGTAATTGTTTCCGTATGTTAAAAATAGTAAATGCTAATGTCACATAAGAAAATATGCTAAAAAAAATTTTTTTTAAAATATGCTTTTGTCTTAACTTTCAAGACAGAAGAAGATACATAAACAAGAGATATGTTGATTCTTCAAAAAAGTTTTATTAAAACATCCTAAATGTCGGGTGCCTGGGGGTGGCTCAGTTGAGCATCTGCCTTTGGCTCAGATCATGATGGATCGACAACTGCATCAGGCTCCCTGCTCAGTGAGGAGTCTCCTTCTCCCTCTCCCTCTGCTGCTCCTCCTGCTGTGCTCTATCTCTCTCAAATACATACAGAGAGACAGACATACGTACATACATACAAAAAATATTTTAATATTAAAAAGCATTGTAAATGAAGTATTTCTCACATCTTTGCTAGGCCGAATGGGTAATAGCCGAAGTGCCCTGAAGATGATCATGGAGGAATTACATGATGTTGATAAAGCAATTGAATTTGCCAAGGAGCAAGATGATGGAGAACTCTGGGAAGATCTGATTTTATATTCCATCGACAAACCACGTAAGCAGAAAAGCCATCTGTGATCAGACCTGTTTTCTCTCAGTACATTCAGTTATGTCTAGAGTAAGAACTATCTCAAGACACATTGGGTGAAAAATATGGTGAAGTATCCATAATAAAAATAGGCTTGGTACATTATAACGATGTCTAGTACTCCTTCTGTGCAGAGAAGCCTGGAGCCTCATCACTCTGCATTACCTGAATGTGTAAGCAAACAGGTAGTTTGCCTGATGTTATTTGTTCACTGTGTCCCTATGAAGCGTGTTCCTCCATACTGTACCCGGATTGAATAAATGTGATATGACTTCATTTTTTTTTTTTTTTCAGTTTGAATACAGGGGCATTTGTTTTGAAAATATAAAGCCCTAACCAGTCTCTTTTTAGGGCAGCCTTGAACTGTCACTAGACACTGACCATCTTTGGACATCTGTTGCCCTGACAGTACCTAGTCTCTGTCCTGTCCTGCCCCACTTCCTCAGTGCAGCACCAGGAGTATGTGTGTGTGCGCGCGTGCGCATGTGCAGTGCCTCTGTGTGACTGTCTCCATCAGGTCTCCCGGTTTGGAAAGAAATATACAGGCACCTCTCAGTAACCTGACCCTTTTGTGAAGATCTAGAAATGATTCAGAAACTGGTGGTAGTGATTTAAAGTTGGCCCCCTTCCCACCATTTTTTAGTAAGAAGGCTTATCTGTTTCAGGATTTTCAGGTTTTAGAAACTGCTCTTATGCTTGTATTTTCATAAGAGATACAAGAGGATAATGTGATTCAAGTCAAATTCAGATGTAGATGGTCACAGGCATGTGCATCTTTGAGAATCTAGGTCAGCGTGATAAAGTTGTAACTCACAGATGTCCAAGGAAGCAGGGTGAGCGAAATGGAACACATATGACCTGGGCCTGCAGTCTGCCCTGCTGGTGAATTTGGGCTTTTAGCTTGCTAGTTTTGTGGCCTGAATGAATTAGTTAACCACCCCATTTGCTTTACCTGCAAAAGGGACGAATAACATTTGTACCTTGCAGAATATTGAAGAAAAGTGTGTGACCGCTGAGCCGTAGTGTAAATTCTCTAGAAATGTTAATTGTATCCCTTTGCCACTACCAGCTGTGTTCCAGTAATCACCTCTTCTCCATCTCCTTGTAACTCATGGAGCTCCTCCTATACATCATGAAGTAAAAGGAAAGTTAGTTTTTGAGACTTCAGAAATCCAAATGGTTTTAACACTTACCTTAAAAAAAAAAGTAATTTTTTATTTGCATCCCTTTTGGCCTAAAACTGCCTTGTGTGCCTTGCCAACATGCTAATTGTTGTGCTGGTATTCTGCAGCATTTATTACTGGCTTGTTGAACAACATTGGCACGCATGTGGACCCAATCCTACTGATTCACCGTATTAAGGAAGGGATGGAGATTCCCAATTTGAGAGATTCCTTGGTGAAGATTCTGCAAGACTACAATTTACAAGTAAGTATCCTTTCTGGGACAAGTCAGCATGGGGAGTGAGCTGAGTTGACTTTGGATTTTTGGATCTAGGGTTATTTTAGATAACAAAGAATTCAGTTGGATAGATACGTTTTATGTAGGCCCAGGTATTTGGGAAGCTCATGAAGTAGGGAAAATCTCAGCCTTTAAGGAAGCCATCCAATTGTTTAACCATCCCCAAATTTTCTCTCCTTGATGAGCAGGCATTTTTACATTTATGTGGTAGATATGGTATGGTTTTGGGAAGGGTAAGGGGTAGTTAGAGTGGCTGCTAGACCCCTCAAGCCACTTTTAAGTAGAATGAGTATTGTGTCCATTGGGGGGAATAAAAAGGTTTTCAAATAATTTGATAGTTTCCTAGAAGCTACTCAGTAATCCATTGCCTGAAACATGTTTAAATACATGATTTTATTTAACTTTTTGTCTGTTTTCTACACTAGCACAACTTTGTTATCTGTAATAAATCAGAATTTGGGATAAAAGCAATGGAATCCATTATTTTCATATAAACAATTAATATGTTAATTTCAAAGCATCCTAATCTTTTCTTTAAAAGAACCCTCACAATTACTATTTTTCAAGGTGCTGGTAGCTTTGTAGAACTTGAAACTGTTTAAGGCACATTAACAATTGGGACTGTTCTTTCTCTTCTTCACTTGAAAATTAGTTTTTATTATAATAAGGAGGCAAATTGCTTTCCTAGAAACGTAAAGATTTTGCAGGTAGAGCCAGAACATGACATTGTAGGGAGAGAAGTGGTTAGCAGGTTCAGTAGAGAGAGGAGCATCGTGGTGAGGGCTTGTGGGGCCCCCCAGCCACGGTGAGGGTGCAGCATGGGGTGGGACTCAGGTAAGAGGCAGGGGAACAGGACCAGAAGTTGAGGAAGATTGGTGGCATTAAGAAGAGAAGGAAGAGAAAAAAAAAAAAATTAAAAAAAAAAAAAAAAAAGAGAAGGAAGAGATGAAAAGAAATGACAGAGCTGAGGGAATAAGAATGTCAGGCCTGGGAGTGGGATGTTATTACATTAAAATTTCCTTGTGAACTTTTTCAGGAAGCAGGGTGAAGGTCAGGGTCATTGGCATGGAATCAGTCCAGGAATTGTAAGGGCAGTGAATCATCCCCACAGGCATCGAGGGACGGGGCGGGAGGGCAGCAGCTGGGCTCCAGCATTCTCCATGAACCAAGAGGCAAGACACATGAGCACTGGGGCTGTATTGCTGGTAGTTCAGCTTAGAGGAGGAGAGGTTTTCCTGCCTGCAGGATGGAGGAGAACAAGAGCCTTCCTCAGGAGGCTAATGGGGAGTCGGGGTCCTGGGAGAGAATCTGTTCTGCAGAAAGCTTCAAGATATACAGGTGTTTATTTTACAGAGGAATTGGGAGGTTTGCAGACAGCCCAGGGAAACATTCTGGGAGGGAGGAGAGAGTAGGAGAGGAGTGGGTGAATAGACAAGCGGAGCAGCAGGGGGGACCTTGCAATTTGGACAGTGCCCGAGGGCTGCAGGAATGTGGTCCAGGTGGGGAATATGTCACCATTTCCCAGGTGGGAACCGGGCGTTGGGGAAAGTGGTTTCCATGTTGGACCTAAAGCCCTGTCTCTGGGTATGCCAGGACTTGCATGGAGTTTCAAATCCAGATGTATTGAGAAGTCATTTAGGGGTAGTGTCTCTGAGCATCTCTTCACCAGGGGAGGTGACAAAATGATCACTCCTCTGTCCTCCTGCTTAGCAGTGCATGAAGCTTAGCCTCAAGCTTAGAGGTTGAAAATATGCCTTATTTTTACCCCAGCCTCTACAAGGCCTTCAGAAACACCTAATAAATCCCTCTTACGAGGCTCTTAATCCAGAGAACCAAGCTCATGGGCACCATTGGGTTTTACTGCTCATTCATTTTTCATGAATAAATTTGCATAGTTCCGAGTCAACCGGGAATAAAAATAAACTATTAGATGCAAAATGAATTCCGTATAAAAAATCATCTACCAAAACAGTTGTTAAGCCAGTATTTTATCCTCTTTGTTATATTTTTAAATGTACTGAGAGCTTTTCCTTAGGAGGTGTAAGTATGCAGTAAGTATGATGTGTGGAGGAACTAGGAGTGACTTAGCCAGTGGATCCCAATAACTGACCAGGGAATGGCTTCTGGGACGAGGAGAGGGACCCTTGGGGAAGGTGGCTGAATCTGTAAGAACTGCACCACCATCTCCGCTGTGGCTCAGACATCAAGTTGGAAGGGCTCCTGCTTCTTTCTTACATATGAAGAAAGAGTTTGGAAGTTTTTTCTATGGAAAAGGCTACTATTGCATTAATGACTTTTTTTTTTTTTTAAGATTTTATTTATTTATTCATAAAAGACACAGAGAAAGAGGCAGAGGGAGAAGCAGGCTCCATGCAGGAAGCCTGATGTGGGACTCGATCCCAGGACTCCAGGACTGCTCAACCGCTAGCTACCCAGGCATCCCCATTAATGACCATTTATTTTCTTTCTCTGGGCCACTTGTTAAGAGATCGCCATAAAAATAATTTATAGAGCATTTTGAAGTGTCTAGAAAAGTTTTACATACCTGTTTTTGACTCTCTAGTTTCTTTTGTTTGTTCCATAAAAGTATAGTTTATTTGCACACATTCTCACAGAATAAAAATGGCTAGCCCTGTTAATCCCAAAAATTGGGGGGAGGGGAATTTTAGAGATTCACAGTTTTTTGTTTGTTTTGTTTTAAGATTTTACTTATTTATTCATGAGAGACACAGAGGGAGAGGCAGAGACAGGCAGAGGGAGAAGCAGGCTCCATGCAGGGAGGCTAATGCGGGACTTAATCCCAGATCCCCGGATCACGACCTGAGCCAAAGGCAGGTGCCCAACGTTGAGCCACCCAGGTGTTCGAGATTCACGAATTTGTAAGAACCTGGAGCCTCCTCTGCTGGGATGGGGCAGTGGGGAAGGGCCCCGGGGGCTCTTGTAAACCTTTCAGCAAACCTGAGGATCTGAGGTCAGGTGTCAGGGAAAGAAAGGGCTTCTTGGGACCTCTTGCTCATCTGCCTTGGGGATATCTCAGCAGATTTACAATGAAGCATGCTGCCCTGGGAAACCTATTTGGGCCACTGAGAATGTGTCCGGGAGCTCGCTCACTAGCTAATTGGAAACAGAAGGCAAGAAAAATGGGAAAAAACTTTAAAATGAGTATCACTCCTTGTTTTAAAATCTTGTTTTCTAAAATGCAACAACTTTCTTCAACTGAAGTTCAGTATGAGGTGTGTTAGAGGTCTGTGATGTCGTTAAAAAGAAGGAAGACACATCCTCAGCCGTGATTGCAGTGTTGAAGTTCTACAGTTTACTTCGTCATAGATATACGTCATATGTGTTTATACCTTGTTACACTGTTAGTGTAATTACTCAGCAACTGTTAGACGCTTCATGAAGTCAGTGAGATAAAAGTAGCCCTTATTGTCCTTTATAAACTTGAAATGTTTCTAGGCCGGATTTCAAGGACAGAATAGCTTTTATTTTGATATGAAATTATTTGCAAAACAGTATGGCATAAATGATATTTCAATGTTGACATTAAGCTAACAACAGTTTCCAAATTATTTTTATGCTGTAAACTTATTTTTATACTTTATATTTTTAAAATATTTTTATTTATAAAGTTAGCATTCATGTCTTTTTTTTTTTTTTTTTTTTTTAATGTTCCTCAGGAATTCCAACATCTATGTTCTCACTGCCTTTTTTGACTGTCATTTCATCACAGAGCAGTCACTAGGACCTGTCATCTCTGTTTGCCAGATGGGAAGACTGTCTCAAAGTGGTTTTATTTACACTTTGCCAGTGTGGGATGGTGATGAATTGGGCTTGACCCCACATCCTCTGACTACATCTTGGGTAGACCACCAGTTGTTCCGTGGCACTCTGGAGATGCATTCATGGTCCTGGCATGTTATGACAACAGACGAGTACACGGGGTTGAACAAGCAGTCTATTTGAAGAGCAGTGGGCACGGTGTTTGCAGAGCTGGAGTCCAGTCCTGGCTTTCCCAGCAACAAGACTGGTGACCTTTGGGAGGGCACCTCATCTTCCTGGATCTCAGTTTTCCCATTAGATTAAATGAGTGTTTGTCAAGCGTGGCTCCACATCAGAATTATCTAAATTCTTTAAAAAATTACTTAGTTTCAGGTGCCACCCCAGATCTGCTGGATTAGAATCTCTGAGGGAGGACTAGGGGGTCATGTCCTTCAACCATCTTGAGATTTCTTAGGCTCAGCCTGGCACACGTATGTGCATTGACATTCAACCTTGAGGAACCTCAAGATTTGGTAATCTCTAAAGTATCTTCTGTGTCTCACGTTCTTATGCCTTTCTGCTGTGCCACAGTTTTGTATTATTCCTCATCTCTCTCTACTTTGAGATCCAGAGATAAATTAAGAGGAATAGTGACTTTTTTCTTACCTATTTTGGGACTCACATGGGTTTCTTTTCATTCACAGTACATAAGCTCTTAATTTCTTCTAAGAGATATTTTTAAATGTATATAGATCCCTGAGATAAACTTTTAAAATGGACTTTTTCCTTTCAGATTGTTTTTATTTGGCCTCATAACAGCTTTTAGGTGACCTAAGTGGCCCGTGACAACCAGCTCTGGCTTCTTTAATCAGTCTGGCATATGTATACTTTGTGCTGTTGTTATCTGCAGATAGGATTGTATTTGTAATATTGGTTTTGAACTTCAACATGAGACCTTTGAGCCTTCCTATCTTTTCCTTATTTCTCTGCAGTTCATCATGTTTGATGATAATCCCAACAAAAAGAAAAGTTTTTCCAATTAGAATTCAGATCCCATAGCATCATAGCCTATATGCTGGGTGAGGAATGAGGTAAATGGTTTCCCAGGCTACCTCTTGTATCATACTGGGGCTTGTAAACCCAGGTAACTATGTGTCATTTTGCAATTCTAATGAGAAGCACTGCAGTATGAACAAGGCAATGTCAGCAAGAAGTTCAACATTCAAAGAATCTTTTAAAATAAAAAATTCAAAAACTCTGTAATTTTTATGGCATTTTTCCCACAGCAGCTGTTTCTAATAAGCCATAGTAACTTCACTGATGTACAGTTCTTTTATTGCGCTATAGAATATCTGAGTCCAGTGCTTTTTCCTTTTCATTGGGATGATTATCAATGATGATGAACTACAAAGAAATAAGGAAAAAGACGGAGAATCTAAAGTCTCATGTTGGTTTTCAACAGCTATTTTATAAATAGATACTTAAATTTATGATACAACAAGGTATGCTTATAACAGATTGCTTATAGACCCTCCTAGTGGCTGTCTTGAAAATAATGAGGATAAAGGTAATGCTGAAAAGCCTTGAACTATGGAGAAAACAGTGTAATAACAAGAAAACAAGAGTTGCTGAGAAGAATGTGTGGGAAGAAAAAAATTTTAAAAAGTCCCATAAGAAAAATGAACCTCTGAAAGATAATATTGTACTTGCCTTGCAATGCCCACAAGTACTTTTTAAGATGAAGGCTTGATGCCATTATGAAGTTGAGGAAAGACAAGACCAGTGGTTTACTTACCTTGGTGAAATTCTAATAGGAGATAGAAATTCTAATTTGAGATTTAGATTACACAGAAGAATGAAAAATGATATGACAATCTTAATATTTCCAAGAACTGGAAAACACTAGATCAATCTCAAAGGCATTATTAACAAGTCCATTTAAAACACAGACATGAAAGAAAAAAAATAGGTCCTGTAAGGAAAAGTAGAACAATATGAACAGAAAATAAGAATATTCGAAAAGTAACCCAATAGAACTCTTTGAAACTATGTGTGTATTCACTTAAACTGTCAATTCAGTGCAAGGTCAGTAGCAGATTGGACGCAGCAGAAGGGAAGAATTAACTGGAAGATCTGATGAAATTGTTCAGTAGGCAGCACAGAGTAATTAAGAGATAGAAGATACAAGAGTGGCTCACAGAGACATGGAGGTTAGACTGCACATGTCCTCAACCACTTCTTGTGGAGAAGAGAATCAGAAGATTAACAGGAAAACAAAGTTGATCAAGAAAATAGAAGATATATATATGTAATATATATATCAGGAACAAACAAGGGGGACATAACTAGAGATGCAGACAAGATTTAAAAAATAAGTAAATGCTACAATTTTGGCATATTTGAACACTCAAATAGTTGTCAAAGAAAATACAAATTACCAACTTTAAAGAGCAAGTAGACCTATAGTCATTAAATCAGTAGTCAGAACATAAAGCTACAATAAAAGTATCTCCAGAATCTGGATGTCAGCTCTGGGTTTTTGTTTTGTTTTTAATATTCACCTTGACTGGGGAAAAGGCCCCTGGGCTACATTCACCCACAACCCATGCTTTCTGGGATTTGAGAAGAGCATGTGTTAGTGTAGATGCCTGGGAATAGCACATTCCAGGTGTATTCCCTGACTCCCCTTCTCAGTGGCATGAATCAAAAACTTGACATCAGGACACCCACAGTTCTAGAGGTGAGAGTGACCTCAGTATGAAGAAAGGCAGTATGCATCTCTGAGAGCAGCATTCACTGTGACCCAGAGCTGGACCGCAGTGGCATGGTGATGCTGTCATGTGAATCTCATGGCAGTTATAGCTGACTGCATGGAAATCCTGCAGGAAGAGCCATCAGACCAGAAAGGTGGGCCTCAGACAGTGCAATACAGAGCCTCTCTGCCCTTCGGGCCTTGAATGCCTCCCTCTTAGAAAAGCAACAAGTTCTGGTTTAAAAAAAAAAAAAAAAAAAAAGGCACCTGGCTTAAGCACACCTCACACAGCCTCTCCTAATTTCTAATAAGACACCTAGGAAAACCCAAGGCAGCCTGGAAACACTGGGGCCAGCAGAGTGGGGTGGAAGGTAGAGTGGGTTGCCTCTAGGTCTCTTGCTAAAAGCAGGTGGAGAGACTTTGTGTCCATCCCTACTGGGTCTGAAACACAAAGTGTGGGGCCAGCCAGAAACGGCAGCCTGCCCTCTGCGTCCCAACTTGAGACTGCTACAGTGTTCCTACCGCTCCTAATCCTCCAGGCAGGGATGGAGAAAATACGTAATGAAGCCTACCAAGTAACAGGAAAAATGCATAAAGAAACAAAAAGTACAGTGCTGGGATGAAGAAAATGAATTTTGTACCAGGGTGTTAATATCTGTGGTCATTTTTCAGTTGTGAGCCACCAAATTTGAGGGTTAACAGGGACACATTACATCCTTGGGACTGCGCTCAACAATTTGGATCGGAAAGAAAGAGGGATTGGAGCCGGGCCGGGATTTAGGACAGAAATGACATCTGTTTAGTTTCCGTGTGCCCTGTTCTCATATGACAGGGACCCAGTTATGGATGAGTGCGATAGATGGATTTATCAAATAGAGGATTTAGGAATAGCAGGTTATCCATTCTGGGCAAAGATCTGGAGGTTGCAGTGAGCAGGTCACATAGGGGCCAAACTGCCGGAGAGAGTCCACATTAGGAAGCCCTGTAAGATGACGTTAGGGTTGGTTAATGCAGCCTTCTTTGCCAGACTCTGCAACTTATATTTAATTTTACAAGTGCCACAGAAACTACTGTGTATTCATATGTGCAGTTGTGGCCGAATGGGGGCTTAGAAAGGTTGGTCTGAGCAGTTTGGAGAGAAAAGCGTAGCAAAGGCAGGCAAGCAGTAAGTGCCTCATTGGACAATTTCAAACACCAATTTTTGAATCCGCAGTGAGAGGGTTCACCCCCATACTTGAGTCTTTTAAAAATGCCTTTTTTTCTTACAATGTATGCATTAGATTCTACTTCGTGAAGGTTGCAAGAAGATTCTCGTAGCGGACTCTTTGTCCTTACTGAAGAAAATGCACCGAACTCAAATGAAAGGCGTTCTGGTTGATGGTGGGTAAGATGGAAGTGATCATATCAGAACCCTATACCTTGCTTTCAGAAGAGACTGGGCAAGTAGAAGTACTGTATGATCCAAGTGTGTGTGTTTCCTTGCAGAGGAGAACATCTGTGAATCGTGCCTTTCTCCTATTCTCCCATCAGGTAAGGCGGTTGGGAGGGGGGACATCCCCAGGTGTTAATTCATTACTAAATTATATAACTTTTGGGAGAATCCAGTTTAGAGAAGAACTTCAGCCCACAGCCCTACTCAGTTGTACACCAGCGCCACCCCTTGAGCGCGGAGATGCTCATGCTGGAGTGGGGGGAGCAGGGTCTGCATTCCCCGGGAGGCTCGTTAAACCCCAGATTGCCAGCCCCACCCCAACAGGTGCGGTCCCCAGAATTGGCAGTTCCGACCCGTTCCCAGGTGATGTGGATGCTGCTTCAGGGGGCACTGTTTGAGATACCAGGGCTTTGGAGTAAGACAGAATGGAAACTACCATCAACAACATTTAAATTCCAAGGTAGAAGAATCGCGTATCTGGGGAAAAGATGAGATAAGAGTCCTCCTGTTTTCTTTAAACTTTTTCTCTGCTGTATGATCCTAGGCCTCTAAGTTTTCCCACGTTTCGAGAGAAACCTACTACTTGCCATCTAATTGGAATATACGTGTGTATTTATAGTTGGTAGATCTATCTATCTATATAAGGTCACATGTAATCAGAGCACCTCACAGAAGGAGAGGACAGAAGAGAAAATTCTGTAATTTGAAAGAAATTAAAACATAGTTATCAGGGTGCAAGAAGTGTTTTTTTTTTTAATATAAATTCAGCATAGGTGCTTAAAGAGCTAGCTGCTGTAGGATTTACTTTGCTTTAAGGGATTATGTAATAGGACAGAAACATGAGAATTCGTTCTATTGGGGTCTTTCCTAGAGGAAATAGTGTCCATGGTGAAGACAGCAATGAGCACAGGAAAAGCTGGGAGCTCATGTGGTGGTTTCAGGTAGTGTTTTAACAGAAATGCAGACGAGCACACCGCATCGTAGGATCAAGGTCCTGCTGGAGCACACGCAGCTCTGCGAGGTCCCTGCCTGGGAAACTAAGCCCATGATGCCCTGACGGCACTGAATGGCTTTGGCAAAGGCAGGAGGTGAACTAGCAGGATTTTCCTAAGGCCCCAAATGGACTTCAGTCGATGGTGTGCAGCTCCTGGGGAGGAGGGCATGGCATGTACATACACACTGATCCTAACTTTCAAAATAGGCGTGGTTCCATTTGCTGTGCGTTGGTCCCTGGATCGTAGTCCTCACTGATGCAGCGTCCAGGCCGGTGAGCTGTGACGCAGAGACCACCCCTCAGGGATGTGTCTGTGAATATGTAATCCTCCCAAGGCAACTGCTGGCTGGAAAATTAAAACTGCAGCTGGACTTTCATTCAGGATGGGTTCAAGTTCCTGGTCTGCTCGTGTACTGAGTTCTCCCATGTCTTTGCTGCCCTCTGCCCCCTAGATGCAGCTAAGCCCTTCAGCGTGGTGGTCTTCCACTGCCGCCACATGTTCCACAAGGAGTGCCTGCCCGTGCCCAGCATGGTGAGTTGGCTGCCTGGCAGCCACCAACTAAAAAAACAAAAACGGATGCAGGCGGGAGGGTGCGCTCAGCAGTATACCCGTTAGCCCGCAGCTTTGTGGCTTCTCCGAATTTGTTTTCTATCACATAAGAAAAATGATTTCTCAAGTGCATCCTGTACTATCCAGTAGCCCCCCCTCACCCGTGGTGTCAGTTACCACGGTGGGTAGGTATACACAGAAAAAACAGTACGTTCAGGGCTGAGTACTGTCTGTGGCATCGGGCATCCACCAGAGGGGTTGGAGCATACTCCCAAGGTTAAAGGGGGATTACTGTGCAAAACATCACACAGGCGTACTCACCGGGGGGAATTCCTTTAGGGAAAATTGAGGACTGTCAAGCTAGGGCGAAACGACACACAGAACAATTTTACAGTTTGTAGAACTTTCTCAGCCTGATTCCTGTATCACGACACTACTGTTTTTAGTGTCCTGCTTCCCGTCCCCCCCCCCCCCACCCCGGTCACATTGCTGTCGTTTTGCTTCGGGGTATCCTTTGAGTCACAGTAACAGCTGGTATAGACAGAACCCTATGTGAACCAGCAGCATCTCCAGGGAAAGGAGTGCTGTTTCATAGCCCCTCACCCCCACTACTGCTCCCGTAAAATATTTCTGAATATGAGAGTAGAAAGAGCTTTTTTAAATTCTGTGTCTTTCAAATTACATCTTTAGAGCTCCCCTGCGCAGTTCTGCGGCATCTGCAGTGCCAAGCACCGCGGACCAGGAAGTGCCATTTTGGAGATGAAGAAGTAGCCGCTTCGTTTGTCCTCATCTTCCTCACCACCCTTGAAGACTGTTGTCGCAGCCCCAGCAGCAGCTGTTGACACCAGTGCTGTTAAGAGATTTGTACATGTTTATGTTCCGCTCAAAAAAAAGTTTCACCATCTTCGCCTATCGAGCTTTCTCTGTGCAGCTGATGAAGTTGGGCTCACAGTCCGTATTTCATCATATGTCTGGCTCCATCTTTATTTGGGAATGGAAAAGTCAGTCTGGGAGTTGGAAATGAATTTCTAGATCCTAGTAAAACTGTCCACTGAGCAGCCCACTGCAAGGGGTCCCCGCTGCCTAAGCGCATCGCCAGGGTAGCTGCCCAGCCAGCGCTTGCTGCCACTTGGACCTGCTTCCAGAGGCTCTGCTGGCATTAGGCCTCACCTTCTGGGTTTGGCTATTTTTTTAATGTCATCAACATTATGTAGTTATTTTCTTAATAGGTGTTGAATGAAACATTGTGTAAATTGTCACTTATTCAAAGGCATCTGGGAATGACAGGAGCAGGCTGCCGTCATGCTGTCTTACGGAGACTGATCATGTGTTCTGTGCGTTCTGACGACTTGCAGCGTCTGTCGATTGAATAAATGTTAGCTCTTTCCCGTGACGAAACACTCACTGCTAGTGGGTTGAACTTCAGTCTGGAATCCTGGCATACTGCGTGGAGGGGTGTGACGGGTCGTGGTTTGGTTTTGCCAGCAGGGAGGGAGGGACACCGTAGAGTCCGAGGGATTCTCAGGAGAAATGGGGCTGTCCTGTGATGGAGGGTGGGCAAGAGTTTCTTGGAGCCTTCTCTGGAGCCGTGTCGGCCCCCGTGGAACATAGAGAACATCAGATGCACACAGTTACCGGCTTCATCCGCCTTGGGATATGTTGCCATCCTCTTGCCAGGGGCGTATAAGTATGGAAGGCCCCAGGCTGTCACCACTCTCAGCCCCACAAATGGGAATAAATGCAACTTTGTGCTTTTTTTTTTTGGGGGGGGGGGAGGAGAAGGTGGGATGCCAGCAGGTCCTGAGCACATACTGACCACTGATGCTGGCCCTGCCACTCCCATGAGCAGCGTCTCCTCTCGTGCTCCCAGCACCCCCGGGAGCATACCATGCCCCTCGGTTCCTGACAAGCGCTGAAACATAGAGATGCTATCACAGTCAGGGGTGGGGGTGAGCTCCAGAGCAGGGCTCTATTCAGGAAATCGGGGTGGGAGGAGGGAATTCAGAAGAAATTCATGACACATCTCCCCAGTGGAGTCCCAAAGAATACTCTCTGGCAGACCACAGGCTTTTCCCGCTGGTCTTCAGTGTCCTGGAAAGTTCTCCGCCCCCTCAGCATCTTCTCCCCTCCTTCCAAGACTAGTGCTCTTTCTGCTCTCTTTCCCTTTCGTTCTAGCCAGAGAAATCCTTCCTTCCCAAGAAACCTCACAAGCCCGTTTGAAACACAGGTAAGAAGCCGAGCTACTGCACTTAGGTTGGAGAAGAGGCGGCGGTTGTAAAGCGCATGTTTCATCTCGCCTCCTTACAGGAAGCCTTTGAGTGCAAAATAGCCAAGTTCAAAGTTATTTTGTGAGAGTGGCTTTCTTTTGCTTTTAGCCAAAAGGGTTTTATACCAGTTTAAGAAGAAGTTCTTAACAGATTTTTCATCTGGCTGTTACAGTGTTAAACCACATATTTCACATTCTAAAAACAAACATTCGAGTAGTTCCTATGTGTCGGACGCTATTATAAAGAACTTGTCCTTACCCCACCCTGTGAGATTGGAGCCCTGACTCTCCTCATTTTACAGGTGAAAAGGCTGGAGCACGTAAAGGCCAAGCCATCCGTCTGAGGTCAGGTAGCAGGCAAGAGGCCTGCAGCATCGGTGATCTTAAAAAAAAAAAAAAAAAATTACATATATAGTGGCTAAGTATGTATTTGACCTGTTGTGGTCAGTATATAGAAAGTAAAATCCAGTCTCGTCACAGAAGGGGATTTCTTATAAACTGGCCAATGGCTTACAGAATCATTGAGAGGACCGAGGTGACCGTCAACAGGAAGAGCTTCCAGGAACACCTCACAAAGCCCCCCAGGACCGGGCTGCCAGGGGCACCCGCAGCCCACCTTCGTCAGAGGACGGGCTGCACAGAGCATGCAGACCACTACTTGTAAGGAAACTGTAAATAAAAATACAGTCTCAGTTTCTCTCAAAGTTTGCTCAGTAACACCGAAGGAAATTCGGTGTTATTGTGTGTGTAGGAGACATGGCTATGGGCTCAACCTCAGACCAGCTGCTTCTGGCTTCTCTGACCAAGTCTTGGGCTCCTGAAGCTCCACCACTTTGGATGCTAAACAGGAACTTTGACTTCCCAGACACCTCTCCGTCCTGGACCTGGACCCGTAGCTGGAAAGAAAGGCCTTTGCTCCCGCAGCGCAGGTGGGGGTGGTTAGTAGAGAGAGTGGAGGACTCGGCCTCAGGAGCCCAGAAGCCAGTTAGCCAAGGCCAGGCCTGCCTTTACACCCAGAACGGTGGTTCTCAATGTGCGCATGGTCACGTCCGTCCCTCCTCTTTGAACCTTCAGGATTCCCAGTGCCCTGCAGGGGGAGGGGCTTTGCCTTTTCAGATGGGCCTCTGCGGCCCTTCACCCCGGACTTCAGGCTGGCTCCGGCCATCACCAAGTAACTCGTGGTTCCCTTTACCTTACTCTGCTCTCCCAGCCCACGGTACTGTGCTCGTGAGTCCTCGCTTCCCTGGCCGCCTCGGACCACCCACCCGTCCTAGGAGGGCGCCTGGGGCTCCGTCTGCCTTTGCCACATGGCACAGCTGCCATGTCTACACCCAGACCCAGGTCCGCGGCAGGACACCATGTAAGTCTTCCTAGTGGCATAGATTTCATCTTAGTTCCCGGCAGACTCAGAGAAATCAGGCTTTTTCTGAGTTAGTTCAGGGACCCCTTCTTTCCTGGTTGCCTCTAAGTTTTGGGGTAGCAGCTGGGGTGGCCTCACTGCATCCAGTGTCTATGAGATGCATCGTGCTGTCAGTCTACCTCCGTCCATACCGGCTGGCATCGGCCAGAATGCTGTCACCCCCACAGCCTTCCAGCCCTGCCTCTCCCCTGGCATCCCCTAGAGCCTGCAGTCCTCCCAGTCTCTGGTCCTCGGCTCCCCGACTGCCCCTGCTGCTCCTGACCGCCAGGCCTCTGCAGCGCCCCCTCCCATCCCAGCCAGTTCCCCGCACCTGTCAGCCTCCTGGCTCTGCTGCCTGGGAAAGTCAGTCTTGCCAACCGAGTTGGTCTTTCTCCATAGCTTCCTTGCCATTCCCAAGAGTGTGTGTGGTGTGTGTGTCACGGTGGGGGGTGGGGTGTTGGAGCAGGTAGGCATTTGCTTTCTAAGGCTTGCTGCCTCTCAAAGAAAACAAAGTGGGGTGCCTCTGTTCCCGGAGCTCCACACCTATCTGCTGAGTCCACCTTGACTGAGACCTCAGTCTGGATGGAGCTCAGAGCAATACCCCTCACCTCTCCGCTCTCCTCCCAGGGCCTGTCTCCTCTGGCTCTGCCCCGTCTGGTGGAGTGCTTCCACCTGGGGCAGTGGGGGACCGGCCTCACCTGAGCATGCACTGTTTTGGATACCCACAGACTGAGGCTCCTGCAAGCTGCTGACTCTCAATTTCTAAGAGTCTATTCCAGAACTTAAAAATCAAGGACTTGCTTTTCCTTCTCTGCTCTGTGATCCCCGCCCTCCTTGCCATCTTATTGTGAACAGGGGACTCTCCCCAAGGGGGGAAACAAGCCCCCTGGGATACTACACCAAAGTAGCATCCTGTCCATTCTGCTTACGTGTCTGCTGCTTCCTACCAGGAGCTCAGTGAAGACAAAGGACCTCTCGTGTTCACCTTTCTCGTGCCTCTCTCACACAAGAGGCACCCAGAAACGTCTGCTGAATGAAGTCCAGTTTTTCTCCCTTGTTCGAGACAGAAATAAGCACGTGACATCATTCTGACCTGAGTGACAAGACTCAAATGTGGCCCCTCTGGTCATTGTGCTCCTCTAGAGACCCACTGCCCTCTCTTCCTCCCTTTTGATCTTCACGGTCACCATCAACAAGTCTCCTTTGTCTACATTCTTACTTCCGTAACAAGCACGACTTATTCTCAGGTTCCTAAAACCTCATCTTGGCGCGTCCTTCCTCCTCTGTCCCCCGTCCAGTGTGCCAGCTTCTCTTACCATCACGCTGTCTTTTGCATTCTCACTGCTGCTAGCTTGGACCTAACTCGGCTGGGTTAGAAACCAGTCCCTTCCCAGTTTTCCCGTCTCCAATATCCACACTTCTGATTTATTCTGCACCCAACTTCTGCAATTAACTGGCCCTCCAGACTGATCCAGATTCCCAGTATTTTGCTCTTCCCAATGCTTACAGTCTCTGTGGTACATTTTCCCCATGTGTTCAGTCACCTGCTTCCAACTCCTTGGTTTAGATCCCACCCGCCCTGAACATCTAACTTAATGTCTCACCCTCTCCCGGTCTAACCCCCACGGTACCCTGCCCCCCAGTGTAAAGCAGTTTGTGCTCCAGCCTCCATGACTGTGGCACAAACATGACAAAGGTATTGGTGATTTCTTATCAGGGATATAGGTCTTATCCCTGTAAGTCAATTGCTCCTCAAAAGAAAAATAGAATCTCCAAAGGCATGCGCAGAAAGGCCACTTGTTCAGTGTCCCTTACCAGACTGAACCTCATCCTCCTGCCAGGTGTGGGGTTCTTTCCCCTGGAAAGAGTGTTGGGAATGTTATGGCAGAAAGAAGACAACAGAGCCCACCTCGCTTGGGTAGCTCCTATGATTGATCTTGATACCTGATGCCTCCATGGATACATCCACTTGCCATAGTTCCCCTTTTGTGCTGTGGTTTTCAAAACACAAAGCGCTGTCAAAAAAAAAAAAAAAAACAAGGACATCAGGAAGGTCCTTAGTCCCCAACGTTATAAATGCCTGAATAGGTCAGATCACCACAGATCAATGTATTCAAATGATTTAAGCTAAAGCTTTTTTTCTAAAATTCATCTAGCTTTTTGCCCCCAATATTCCAAGTAGCCTCCATTCCCTTTGGCTCTCACGTTGGCCCATTAATGGTAGATTCTCAAAATCCCACTAGCTGCTCCTGGACTCGAGCGATCATGTAGTCGGCGATCCCAACCACGGCATCCTGAGGACGTGAGGGCGGCTATAACCGCAGCCAGCCAACACGACGGTCCCTGCCAACCCAGGGAGCCCGGCCCCCTCTTGGACTCCGGGCTCAACACCACCTGGGACAGAGTTGGAGAAAATGACGCGACTTAGAGCCAAAGCTGACAGCAGGTTCTGCCTCCTACAGGCACTTGTAGGGGCCACACATGTGAAAAGCTAAACCTCTGTCCTGCAATCCTGCACCTGCGGGGGCTGCTGGGCCCACCGAGACTCGAGCGGCTGCCCTAGAAGCAGGACCTCCGCTGGCTCCTGGCTGCGCTGTTGGGATCATCGGAGTCTGCCAGAGCCCTACCGGGGTGGAGGGCCGCGCTGCTCGGCTTTCTGACGGGAGGGGGACCGAGCAGGAGGATTTTAGGGAAGGAGAACAGGCAACTGCAAATAACCAAAGGGCTTTTCAAGAGACAGGCCAGTATTCGCATCTGTGTGTCGCCTTGATGCTGAGCCCTTCTGCCTCCCCCAGCCTTCGGTAAAGTCTGTATATAAAGTGTCCTCTGTGAGTAGCATCTAGGGGAAACTGAGGATCTGTGCCCTACATCTGGAACCCTGGACAGCAGGGAGAACAGAGGAGCGGTGAGCGGCAGGAGCTGGAGTTGCCTGGGAACAGTAGAGACCCCTGGGGTGACAAGAGCACAAAAACCGCACCCTGGCGGGCCTGTTGGGAGGAGGCTGGTCTTCCTGATGGGAAACAGATAAAGGCCTTGAGCCAATTTTTTCTAAATGTCAGAGCAAAGGGCCGACTGGGTGACTCCAGTTGCCATTGCGTCATAGTCGCGCCCACATTGACAACATGTGGCTATAGAGCACGAACTCAAGCTTACAATTTCTTTTAGAAAAGATCTTGTTAGAGCACATCCACGCAAGTGCAGGAGGGACAGAGGGAGAGAGAATCACAAGCCTTCTCCTGGCTGAGCGCGGAGCCCAGTATGGGACTCGAACTCAGGACCCCGAGACCAGGACCTGAGTCAAAATGAAGAGTCAGAGGCTCACCTGACTGAGCCACCTAGGCGCCCCTTGCACTTCAATTTTTTTTAGAAAGTTGGACTTCGGAAAGCATCAGGCTTTTAGTCTAATGCCAGTGCTTATCCAGTTGTACAGGCACGTCTGTGCACGCGGCTGCCCTCACGGTCTCTCCCCCCGCATGTGAATGGGACCCGGAGGTGGCACAGGGAGGGTGGGAGGGATCACAGGGCACGGAATCAAGGACGAAAGCCACCTTGCAATATTCAACGAGCATGCAAAACTTAATACTGGTGAAATGCAGAATTCTCCAGTTACGCGCAGTAAAGTCATTTGTACAAAGATGGGCTAGAGAAGATCCCGTTAGGAGTCCAGGGGAAGAGAGGCCTTGGCTTAGGGCAGGAGCGTTTTGCGCTTCGGGTGCACCGGAGCCCTAATCCACGCCCGTCCCCACGGAGCCACTTGGGGAAGTTAGCATTTCCGAGCCCCGGTGGCCTGGAACCCCGGACGGGGTGTCCCTGCTCGGGGTGCCGGGTGCAGGACGCTGGCCTCGTGGTGCCCGGCGGTAGCGCCACTTCCAGGGGTAGATCCAAAGGCCCTGGGGCCCGGCCTCGTGGACCGCGGGAGAGCCAGGCCGCGAGGGGACAGAGGGGGTTCCTTCCTGGGGGAGGAACCGGACCCCACGGGGCGAGGGTGGGGGCTGGAGGGGCGGCCGGCGCCCGGCGGGGGTCTCAGCCCGGGGTCCCGGGTTCGAGTCCCGCGTCGCGCTCCCCGCAGGGAGCCTGCTCCTCCCCCTGCCTGCGTCTCCGCCTCTCTCCCTCTGTGTTTCACAAATAAATACAATCTCAGAAAGAAAGAAAGAAAAAGAAAAGGAAGGAGCAAAGGAGCTCGATAGCACGTTCTCCCGAGCCGGGAGGGCCGCGGGGTGCACGAGCCGCCGCCCGAAGTAGGGCACGAGCAGGCGGCCCCTCCCCATTCCCGCGGCTTCAGAGGCGCAGCTGCTCAGGTCAACCAAAGGGCGTGAAGACCCTCCTGACCGCGGGGACGTCCAGCCGCTCCTGCTCCTCCCGGGGCCGGGCCCCCTCCCCCCAGGCCGTGGGCTCCCTCCGGGCCGCCGGGCACAGCAGCCGGGCGCAGGCCCCGCCGCGCTAAGCATCTCCAAATCCCTCCGCAAACAGCACGTTTAATCGGTTACTCTCACGCTGTTGTTTTTATACTCGGGCCCAGGGGCCGTCTGTCGTGCGCCTTGGGCTGGCTGAGCGATTCGGGGCCGCTAGGGGTCCTCGCACCCCTGCCGCTCCCCCCTGCCGGGCGCGACCCCCTTGCCTCTCCCATCTGACCACGTTGCAGCTCCCTTTGTGTGTGTGTGTGTGTGTGTGTGAGATTAGCGTATAGCCGTCAGCTTATAATAATGCCCGTTCTTAGAGAGCTGTCAATATTACTTTTACTTAAAAAAAAAAAAAAAAAACATAAAACTTTTTTTTTTTTCTAAAAGCAAAAGGAGGGCAGCCCGGGTGGCTCAGCGGTTTAGCGCTGCCTTCAGCCCAGGGTGTGATCCTGGAGACCCGGGATCGAGTCCCACATCGGGCTCCCTGCATGGAGCCTGCTTCTCCCTCTGTCTGTGTCTCTGCCTCTGTGTGTGTGTGTCGCTCATAAATAAATAAATAAATAAATAAATAAATAAATAAATAAATAAATAAATAAATAAATAATAGATAGATAGATAAATAGAAAGGAAAGAGAGAAAGGAAGGAAGAAGAAAGAGAGGAAGAAAAAAAGAGAAAGAAAAACAAAAAAAGAAAAGAAAAGAAAAAAGAAAGGAGCATGCCTGTGTTTTGGGCCAAACTGCTTCCCTTCGGAAGCCCCAAGAGAGAGAGAAAGAGAGAAAGAAAAGAGAGAAAGAAAAAAAAAAAAAAAAAAGAAAGAGAAAGAAAAAAGAAAAAAGAAAAGAAAAAGCAGAAAAAGGAGTATGCCTGTGTTTGGGGACAAACTGTCCCCCACCCTCGAAGCCCCAGCGCGGGGCCTGAGAATAGGGCGGCGCCTGGAGATGGGGCCCCTCGGGAGGTCCCGAAGGTGACCTGGCGCCGTAGGGCGGCCCCGGTGGGAAGGCCCGGCAGCCCCACCCGAGGCGGCGGCCACACACACACACACACACACACACACACACACACACACACACACACACGCAGGAGACCCGGGGGTTGCGGGGGAGGGGGAGGGGCGGCCTCGCAGCTGCAGCCCTGCTCAGTCGGCCTCGGCCGTGGCCCCCCGGCCCCGCACTAAGGACCTCGGTGCGCCCCGGAGTGACCGCGGAGGACTCCCCGCGGGGGTGGGGGGGTGGATCTGTCTCCCCGGGGCCGCCGCCGCCCTCCGAAGCCCAGGCCCTGGGGCCCCTTCCCGGGCGCCCCTCCGTGACCAGGGTCCTCAGGGGTCGCCCACCGCGCTGGCCCCATCAAAATCCTAGAGGAGAACACAGGCAACACCCTTTTTGAACTCGGCCACAGTAACTTCTTGCAAGATACATCACGAAGGCAAAAGAAACAAAAGCAAAAATGAAGTATTGGGACTTCATCAAGATAAGAAGCTTTTGCACAGCAAAGGATACAGTCAACAAAACTCAAAGACAACCTACAGAATGGGAGAAGATATTTGCAAATGACCTATCAGATAAAGGGCTAGTTTCCAAGATCTATAAAGAACTTCTTAAACTCAACACCAAAGAAACAAACAATCCCATCATGAAATGGGCAAAAGACATGAAGAGAAATCTCACAGAGGAAGACATAGACATGGCCAACATGCACATGAGAAAATGCTCTGCATCACTGGCCATCAGGGAAATACAAATCAAAACCACAATGAGATACCACCTCACACCAGTGAGAATGGGGCAAATTAACAAGGCAGAAAACAAATGTTGGAGAGGATGCGGAGAAAAGGGAACCCTCTTACACTGTTGGTGGGAATGTGAACTGGTGCAGCCACTCTGGAAAACTGTGTGGAAGGTCCTCAAACAGTTAAAAATAGACCTGCCCTACAACCAGCAATTGCACTGTTGGGGATTTACCCCAAAGAGACAAATGCAATGAAACGCCGGGACACCTGCCCCCCAGTGTTCACAGCAGCAATGTCCACAATAGCCAAACTGTGGAAGGAGCCTCGGTGTCCATGGAAAGATGAATGGATAAAGAAGATGTGGTTTATGTATACAATGGAATATTCCTCAGCCATTAGAAATGACAAATACCCACCATTTACTTCAACGTGGATGGAACTGGAGGATATTATGCTGAGTGAAATGAGTCAATCGGAGAAGGACAAACATTATATGTTCTCATTCATTTGGGGAATATAAATAATAGTGAAAGGGAATATAAGGGAAGGGGGAAGAAATGTGTGGGAAATATCAGAAAGGGAGACAGAACATAAAGACTCCTAACTCTGGGAAACGAACTAGGGCTGGTGGAAGGGGAGGAGGGCAGGGAGTGGGGGTGCCTGGGTGACGGGCACTGAGGGGGGCACTTGACGGGATGAGTACTGGGTGTTATTCTGTATGTTGGTAAATTGAACACCAATAAAAATTATTTTATTAAAAAAAAAAAGCAAGCAGCTTCTTCGAAGAGTCTTTTTAGCTTCAATATTTTAACCCCTTACCCAAACTAAATAACAACACCCTTGTACCAAGGCTTAGGTTCAGGCCATGGCTTTTCCTTCTCCAAACACTAGCATCGCTGCGTCCACCCAGTCAGGCCTCCTCCGGAGGAGCAGCGACCACCCCATCTCACCTTGGAGGCAACTGAGGCCTGGAAATGCCAACTCGCGGTTGCGAGAGAAACAACTCGACCTAAGCTCGGTCAATATAGAGACTTCGTGGGAGGGACTGAGGAATGACAAGGAGGCAGGCAGGCGCCTGGGCTGACTCCCAGGAAGCCCGTACTTGAACTGAAGAGGAGACCCTCACACGGCCTGAGGACTCCAGGTGGACTTCCTGGAGGTGGCGGCATCCACCATCGCCCTCCCTCGCACGATCCAGAGGAACCCACGGGTGAGCCCGGAGCAGCCACGGCCCTGGAGGAGCTGGGCCTGAGCACGAGCAGCTCCCCAGGGTTTGGCCAGCTCTCCGGCTGCCGTCTCTGTCATGCTTCTCGGTGCTGAGTCGTGTCAGCTGGAGCGTGGGGGCCCCTCTCCATGAGCGGGGGAGCATCTGGGCTCAAGTTCGTGATAACAGAGGGGGATGCATGGCAGGGAGAAAAGGGGATGTTCCCCACATGCCCCCGGGCCAACTCCTACCTGTCCTTCAGCTTAAACGTGACCTGGCGGGAATCGTCCTCATCGCTTTTCTAGGGAAGTCCAGCTTCCCTGTGAAGTGCGCCCCAGCGACCTGGCTTCTCCCGTGAGCTCTTGCAGTTGGTTGCCCACCTGATGCCCATTGGACTAGGAGTCCCCGGCTGGCAGGGACGGCCACGGGCCTCTCAGGCCCATCCTTTGTGCCTAGCTAAGTGGGATTTACGTACAAGACACTCAACTGTGCTTGCTGACGACTGGGAAGATGGAGTTAATTCTGTATGGACCCCAGTCGACTCAACCCAAATCCAGTGGCTGAAGGCAACACAGCCGAGTACATGTTGCCCCTGATGGTAGAGGCCTAATCCTGGGCTGCTCTTCATCTCCCCCCCTTCTCTGCTCAAGGGTCAAGTACAGCTATTGCTACTGTGGCATTGAGATAGTCCAAGGACTGGGTATGATCCTTTCTGCACTGTGGAGACGTTAGACAAGGAGGAAGAGGAGAAGGTAGAGAAGGAGAAGGAACAGAAGAAAGTAATATTGGTCTTAGAATTGGGAGGTGAAGGGCAGCCCGGGTGGCTCAGCGGTTTAGCACCACCTTCAGCCCAGGGCCTGATCCTGGAGACCTGGGATCGAGTCCCATGTCGGGCTCCTTGCATGGAGCCTGCTTCTCCCTTGCCTGTGTCTCTGCCAATCTCTCTCTCTCTCTCTCTCTCTCTCTCTCTCTCTCTCTAATAAATAAATAAAATTAAAAAAAAAAGAATTGGGAGGTCTACAGCCTACAATGAAGAGGACAGCATGTCGGGAGCTGTGACCCCTTGATGATGGAGCAGTCATCTTAAGGGGCTCTCGCCTTTGCCTAAAACTGCCATCTTCCAGAACCTCTGGCTTTTCTGAGTCCAAAAGAAGTCAGAATGTGCCTTTCCCCTCCCTGTGTTCACCTACCATCTTGTACGTTTCTCTGGCACAGCCTGTGATAGGCATCCAGTGTCCACTTGCTCGAGTAGCCTCTGGAAGGCAAAGACGATGTCCCGTATACCGAGCCCTCTCTCAAGGCCTACGCAAAAAAGTTTGTCAAGTTCCAAGGCTTCACAAACGTGTTACAGATACACTGTGGATGGACAAGAGCCCCCTGAAGAAGACAACAGCGCCGAAGACGGGGGCAGGGGTGTGTGTTCTGACTTGAGATGACCCTTTATGCAAGGCCGCACCCTCAGCACAAACACACAGTTGTGTTTCTTCACATTCATTTCTGTCTTCCAGGCATATAGATGATCTCATGCAATCAGTATAATAATCCTGTAGGAGAAGTGCTATTCTCGCTTTATAAAGTCTGGGACCCAGAAAGGTAAAACGACTTACCCAAGGGAAAGTGTCTGAATCATAAGCTGGAAGCAGGTCCGTGTGACCCTCCCACTCCAGGCTCTACGTTTTCAGCCTGGGCTCTTCCCTTCACCGCTATCAACATGCCATCCTGTCACAGGAATGAAGGTAAAGGATGAAAGCTGAAGAGCGTTCTAACAAAGCATTTTTTAAAAAGATTTTATTTATTTATTCATGAGAAACACACAGGGAGAGGCCGAGACACAGGCAGAGGGAGAAGCAGGCTCCATGCAGGGACCCCAGGACCACGCCCTGGGCCGAAGGCAGGTGTCAAACCACTGAGCCACCCGGGGATCCCCTCTAACAAAGCATTTTACACACAGTAGGTTCTCAACCTCTACTTCTGGATTCCAGTGCTCCCAAAGGGAGCATCCTCCTCTTGCCAGCCAAACCCAGAGGCAGAGCCAGTGGAGGCAGCATGGGGTCTCCTGGTGGTCCGGAAAGTACTAATCAGATTCTCAAGGGGCACCATCCCCTTGGATGCACGATATGAAAGAGCCGCAGAGAAACAGAGCCACTGCTTGGATTTGAGCTTGCTTTCTTCGTTACACGTCAGCAGCAACCATAGTCACACCCATAGTCTGATTCCCTGCGGTGTCACCCTCAGATGACCCTGTTTTCAGGGCTGCGCCCTCCGTACTGCGTACCCTGCGGCCCAGATACTCCTTCAAGATCACTGGAAACAGACCAGTTTTCTTCCCAAAGTGCCTACAGCTTCTAATATTCATTTAATATAGAAAAATGACTGTAATAACCTCAGCCCGGTCACTGGCAGTAGCCAAGCTAAGATTTTATGAAAAGAATTTTTGTGGCCACAAAAATAATGGAAATGTCGTTTTTTTTATTTATTTTTTTTAAGGAACAAGTGATGAAGTTCCTGAGTGGGAAAGACAGATTGACCTCAAGAGACTTGAACCAAGGTCTTTCGCAGAAATGCATTTAGAGAGGAGCGCCTCCTCTTCCAACAGTTCCAGAACATTCTCTGTATTAGCGGTGATTGGCACCAACTGGTTTTCATATGCACACTTTGAAGCCACTGGAAGGGAGTCAGTCGGTGCCATGTGGGGAGGAGGCTGTGGTTAGGAGGAGGTGTTAAAGCGAATATATTTTTAATACATTTAAATAACCTGTATATGTTTCCAAAAAAACCCACAAGCTCCCCAAGAATTTTCCACCGTCTACTACATCCTCACTTGCAAGACGGGTGTGCTGGGTACTATCCTGGGCAGGAGGGTTTAAATAAAGGGTGCCTAAGACAGTCCCTGCCCTCAAGAAGCTAATTGGTTTCTCTCCGCCCAAAGCTGGTCAGGGACAGAGGAACCCTCCTACTCGGTTTCAAACAGGACACTTAGCACAGGGACATGTGGGACAAAGATGCTCCAGGGGTGTTAAAAAAAAAAAAAAAGGCAAAAGAAGCTTGAGGGAGACTAGAGAGGCCCAAGGGAGGAAGGGCGATGCCCCAGGGGTAGAAGGTGCTGCTGGTGTCTGAGGTCACTGCAACCGGCTGTCCCTGGAGCCACCACAGCAGATGCCAGCTGCCACTGCAGGGGACACGTGGGGCCCCAAACCTGGCTCCAGTCTGCAGACCTGGGCAGAGCCCCACACCGGCTGGGGGGAGCAGGGCAGGGACGGAAGTGGCTTGTGCTGCAGGCGGCCGGCCACAGGGCAAGCGGGGGCGCAGGCAGGCTCTCCAGGCCCCCCGGTGCCCTCGGCGGCCCAGGCAGGTCCGAGCCAGCCACTCGTCCATCCCTTCCTTCCAGTATCAGCTGCCCCTGGGCCCCAAGTAAGGGGGGGTGACTTCAGGTGGAGGCAGCAGCTGTGGACAGGGAACGAGGTCCATCACGTCACGAGGAGGGAGAGGAGAGGGTGAAACCGGACCCACACCAGCCACGCGGGAGGCAGGGGGGTCACGGAAGGACTTCGGTCAGGGAGCGACGCGCTCGGACTAGGCCGGGGCCTGGAGGAACTAGACCAGCACCCTCCCCTGCCCACCCCGGAGGTCACCTGAGCCGGTTCCTGGACCCGCCCGGCCCTGGGGTCCGTCAGCACCCTTCATGGGAGGCCCCCCCACCTCACGCAGGACTTTTGCACAGAACATGAAGATGTCCCCCCCTTGAGACCATTTAGAAATGGAATTCAGCGTATTTAGCAAGAAACATGGGTCTTTGGAAACAACTTCCAGGCTGACATTGCTGGTGACAGGCTCGTTCGTCAAAGCCCAGGCGGTGAGGGTGGTGAGGTAAAGGATGTGAGGCACCTGCTCCCTGCCCTCCCCACCCCCCACGTCTACCAGTCTACTGGAATTGGTCGTGATGTTTAATAGGAATGAAGTGGGGAAAAACATACATACATATATAAAGAAAATCTACCACTTACTTCCATTATCAGGTTAACAGGAGAACGCCTGGGGTCACTGAGGATGATGGTGGAAGACGTACCCACAGCACCTTCAGGAGCCTGCTGCTCCCCTTGCAATGGTGACACCAGCACGCACGAACCGGGTCACCCACTCGGCATGAGGATGGGGAAGGTGGGCAGCACGAGCACTACCGAGGGCCCCTGAACAATGGACATGCACCCCACCCTTCCAGGGCCAAGGCCTATCTGTGAGTCTGGAGGAGAACAGGAAGACAGAGGACAGGAGGACAGAGGGCCCACGGCCCTGCCACCAGGAGCACCGACCATTAAGGCTCCTCAGGCCAGCGGGCTCTTGGTCACAACAGAGAAATCATTTCAAAGTCCACAACAGAAGCAAGCATGTGGAGACTGGGAGATGAAGTTGCTTCAGATATGGGGTGCAAAACAGGACCAGAGGACAGAACGAAGGGACAGCAGGGCCCAGGGCACAGAGGGACATGGGCAGAACTGGCTTCGGGGGCTAATCACAGCGTGCAGCCCCGCACCCCTGCCGCTCTTGGTGTATCCTGCTGTGCTTCAGGGGGTCTAGTAGATGCTCCTCTGTTGCTGTCTTCTCAAGACATTGCGCATCCAAGGCTGCCACCACCCACAAGAAGAGGGAGTTTATTATAATCCTCAGGCGCTCACTATCCAACGTCAATAACGATTAGTTGTTACTCATCCCTATTGCTTCTGTTCACAACCCACTCACGTCACCGTAATTCTAAAGCGATTACACATATTTCATGCATAAATATTTATATACATGTCATGAGCAATTTTATACCAAGACTATAATCCCATATGTAAAAAATAATTTATATATTTATTTATTTTTACAATTTGTTCACATCATGAGCCTAACTAATCACATTGATGGGTTTCCTAACTCCTTTTTAATGTATAGGTCTGCCCTCCCCACCCTTTTATTTTCTACCAGGAATTCATTTATTGGTGATTTTCTTCTAATCGTAAAAGCAAGTGTATATTTTCATAGAAGAAAATTTGAAGATGCCAAAATGCATAATTGTTCTTAAAACTGCCCTAAATCCCAGTATCTATCTTAATCAACATTTTGGTGTTATCTACTTCTTGATACAGTTTGAGGTCAAAACTAAATTTAAAAAATAATAACACTATTGCAGAGTGACCTATCATTGCCTTTTCCCACAATCCATCTCCTTTCCCATGCCCTCTCTACACGTACCCACACACACACATTCTACAGGTATCTTTGTTACGTTGTGTCTGTTCTTACAATAAATCCTTAGCTCCTACAAGATGCCCATTAATATTTCTGAAACCTATTAGCAGCTTGCCCTCCAGAAAGACTCTAGCCATCTGTTCTCTCACCAGCAGTGTTTGAGATACAATCTTCAATGGTTGGGGGCTGGACTGGAAAATGGGTTGGTTTAGAAAGATCAGGGAAGTCTTCTAGAAGCTAGAGAGGTCAGGAGGGCACGGGGTAGGAGGGTGTCTGTCTAGGACACAACTGCGTGAAGATGGTCCGTTGAGCAAGGAGGAGGGGGTCACAGTCCCCCAGAGAGCCCTGTAAGCAACGGGAAGGTGAGAACTGTCGAATTCTGCTGACATGTCTATAGGAACAGAGTTGTCCTGACCCACAGAGTTACAGCCCTTCAGCCAGCCTTCCTGAGGGTGCAAACCAAAATGGGTCTATCCTTGAACACAGGTTGCTTTTGGGTTGTCCCCCCTCCCTTATTCCTGTCTGAATGTTTAATAAAAGAGGATATGCCAATTTCCTCATACAAACGTTCAAATCTGTTTCATCTCCTGACCTGGTATTTTTGCACAGTTCCGGTCTTCCTCGGGGTGCTGATTTTTGGAGTAGCTACTATGTTATATCTACTTTTTTGTGTGACTTTGCAAGCTCACGAGTAGCTGAGCCTTACCCAAGAACAGTCTAATTTTGGAAACATCACAAAAATAATTTAGCACAGTGTTAGGTCCTTAAAAAGGATGAAGAGCAGGATTCCTCCCTTCCAAAAGTTTAGAAGTTCCTCCGAATATACAGAGCATACAATCAATTCAGATGAATTTTAAGAAAAAGAACCCTACATCCCAAGTAAGAAACAGACAAAAGACAGAAGCGAAAAGATTCACTGAAAAGCAAGACAAATGGCCAAAGCACAGAAAAAGCCCAACGCCACTGATATGTAGGGAAATGCACTGAGGGAGGCCCAGGCTGTTGGCAAAGTACCGCGAACAGATACACTCATATGGTGTAGGTTGGTGGTGTAAGTTGGTCACGGTTTTTTGGAAGGTTAGGTGGCAACATTCGTTAAAATTAAAACTACAGCCTCATCACAGAAATTCAACTTGTAGAGGTCTATCCTGGAGGAAGTCTCACACTTGTGCACAGAAAGCATGATCGGTGACGATCGTCACAGACGTCAATCAGCAAAGGCCTGCTAAGTCATGGCATGTGCTCTGGAATTCTAGAGAATAGACTCGGGACTAAAGTAGGCCAATCTCAGGTGGACAGGGGGATGGAGTGACTGGGTGACGGGCACTGAGGTGGGCACTTGACGGGATGAGCACTGGGTGTTATAAGTCAGCAAATCGAACTCCAATATAAAATATACAAAAAAAATAAATATTAAAAATTTTTTTTTGAATAGGCCAATCTCCAAAGCAGACCATCGCAAAGTGTAAACAAACAAGTTGCAAAATAATGCCTACAGAATGGTTCTACTTAGGTACAAAACAAAGCAATCATGGTTTTGGGCATGCATATAAGCTACGCGCGTAGAAATAACAGTAAGGTGCCTCTCGGGTGGAGAGAGGCACTTGGGAAATCACTGGGAAAAGGAGTTTTTTGGCTTTGTCTATATTGTTTGTATAGGAATGTATATATTACCCAGGAAACTAAGAAAGGAGTTATATAAAAAAAACATCAAACATTATATGGTCTCATTCATTTGGGGAATATAAATAATAGTGAAAGGGAATATAAGGGAAGGAAGAAGAAATGGGTAGGAAATATCAGAAAGGGAGACAGAACATAAAGACTCCTAACTCTGGGAAATGAACTAGGGGTGGTGGAAGGGGAGGAGGGCGGGGGTGGGGGTGAATGGGTGACGGGCACTGAGGGGGGCACTTGACGGGATGAGCACTGGGTGTTATTCTGTATGTTGGTAAATTGAACACCAATAAAAAATAAATTTAATTCAAAAAAAAAAGTCAAAGGATCCACAGCAGGATAAGATTCTCACAGTCACCAGTTTCATCAGGAAGGAGGGGCTCCTCCCTCTTTGACCTTCTCTTCCTCGAAAGTAAAGACCCTTTACGGTTTCACATCTTCTACGTTATATTAGATTCCTCAGTGTTTTCCTTGACTAGGAAATGAGACTGTCTTGCTAGTTCTTCCAACAGTTCGATGCCAAGTCCACCCTGAGTGGAGTGCCACTGGCCCGTGTGTTAATGACACCACAGGAAAACATTTCTATCAGCTGCCGACTGTTTGGGTGTGTGTAGGCACCACTGGGACTTGGTGGTCTCAGCGAGGTCAAAATACCCTTTTAGAGTGAACCTTCTATGGCATTTTTGCAGAGCCAACTTAGGCTGTGGATTTGCCTCATCATCAGGTTTGTGGGTGATGTACTTTTTTTAAAGAAGGCGGCAAAACTTGGCTTGCCTTCTTCTGAAAGGCGTGATTTTTATTTTCTCAATCTGTGGATCTTGTGACCAGTGTTGGGAAAATTACTTGGATTGGCGATAAGGAAAAAATTAATTTTAAGCTACATCTGAAAAAGCAAAATCCCGTCTCTGTCATCCTTTAAGGAAGATGATCTAGAAAATTTCAGCAGCCAGGCAAGATCACAATATGAACCGTGATCTTCCTGAAAGACGTCTACAGAAGACCCCTAAGGATGAAGGGGGGTGGTCATTCCAAGAAGCTGATCATGAGTAAGAACTGGACGGGAGCTTGTTGCAGGGGTTCCCAGGAGCCATTCACCGCTCCCTTTGGTCTCGGCATAGGGAAGGCCCTGCACACGTCCAGTGTCTTCTGTTCTCTCCAGGTGCAGAAATCCCAAGTTACTTTGTCTGTTTGGAGTCTACATACCTGTCCCCACCATGGACAGACATGACCCACACACACTGAAAGACAGAGAATGGGAATGGTCTTCAGTGCCATCCTTGGGACAATCTGTGACCTGGAAAGAGCCCTGGTTCTCTGCCATCTTCAAGCACTTGATGGAAAAGGGGACTTAAAAATAGAGGAAGAGGGGCACCTGGGTGGCCCAGTGGCTGAGTGTGTCCCTTCGGCCCAGGGCGTGACCCCAGGGTCCCGGGATCGAGTCCCACGTCGGGCTCCCTGCATGGAGCCTGCTTCTCCCTCTGCCTGTGTCTCTGCTTCCCTCTCTGTGTCTCTCATGAACCAATAAATAAAATCTTTTTAAAAAAATAAAAAATAAAACCAGAGGAAGAAAAAAAAATTCCTACTAAAGGTGATTATCACGGCATCTCACGTACTTTCCTTACGATGTAACCACCTCCAGCAGCCGAGGTTGGGTTGTAAAAGGCTGAGCGCCTCCCCGTGCTCTCCCAGGACTCTCCCCACCGCGCTCCGAGAACACCCAGGCCGCAGCCCCAGAGGCGCTGGCTCAGCCAGGGGCCCCCCGCCAGCCAGCATCGGCCAGCATGCCTGGAAGTGAGGAGGGCATCAAGGGGACCCTGTCCCAGGCACCCCAACCTGCGGCCCCCCAGTGAGGACTGCCCTGCTGACCCCAGTCCGTTCCCAGTACGGTCAGAGATAATACAATGATTGCTACTGTTTTAACCTGTAGAGTGGTGTTTGTGTTTTAGAGTTTGGGGTTTTTTTGTTTGTTTTTAAAGATTTTGTTCATTTGAGAGAGAGCAAGAGCAAGCTGGGGCAGGGGGGAGGGCCGAGGGGGAGGGAGAAGCAGGCTCCCTCCTGAGCAGGGAGCCCAACGCGGGGCTGGGATCCCGGGGTCCTGGGACCGTGACCTGAGCCGCAGGCCGAGGCTTCACCGACTGAGCCACCCAGGCGCCCCCAAGCCACAGGTTTTTAAGTGGCGAGAATTCTACTTGGTGAGCAAGGACGGTGGGGTGGCGCCTGCCCAGCGGTCTGCATTCTGTTACTGGCGCTTCCCAACAGTCCTGCTGGAGCCTGGCAGGTGGGCAGGGTGCTCCCGAGGTCACCCCTGGAACTGGCCACCTGCGCTCCAGGTGCAGGGGAGGGTACTGTCGCTCAGATCCGGGTCGGAGTCCTCAAGCGGGCGGCTCTGCGGCCTTAAGTACACCCGCGCCGCTGTGCGACCATCACCATCACCATCACCCAGCTCCAGGACTAGCTTCCCCTTTGAAGCCCCACCCATGGGGCGCCAGGTGGCCCAGTCCATTACGTGTCTGTGCTCAGATCAGGTCATGATCCCGGGGTCCTGGGTTCGAGCCCGGCATCAGGCTCCCTGCTCAGCGGGGAGGCTGCTTCTCCTCCTCTCACTGCCCCCTGCCCTCCACCTCTGCTCTCGCTCTCTCTCAAATAAATAAAATCTTTTTTAAAACCCCCAAAACTACCCATTAGCCAGCGCCCATCGCCCCCAGTCCCGGGAACCACCATTCTACTTTCGGGCTCTGAAATCGGGTCACTGTAGGTACTTCACAAAGGACAGTCGTGCAGTCGTTGCCCTCTTGTGATGCGCTGGTTTCACGGAGCGTTGTGCCCTCAAGGTTTATCTTGTCGCATGTTTCAGGACGGTCTTCCTCTTCAAGGTTGGATATTAGTCCACATACGTGCCATCTGCTGATAAGGAGTCATTCTTGCAAATGAAGTCGATGGCGTAAATTTATACACACTTGCATATAAATCCATCAGTGCGATTCCAATAAACAAGTTTAAGCAGCAAAAGAAGTCCTTAAATTTGGCAATTTCAACACACGATTCTGTCCTAGTGGTGTCAACTTTGCCAAGAGATCCAAATGTTTACCCGAATATTCCACAACTGTGTCATGGTTTTCCAGCCTATTTGCTATAGGCTCCAGTTCACCGTAAATATTTTGACAGTAGAAACACAAAGAGAAGAAAATAGGAATGTTGTTGTGGAGTACTCCAATGGGGAGTTAGAAACTGATGGAAAAACTGAATCAGCAAAAGCAACATAGATTGTAAATTTGACAGCAAATCCCAAGTCAGGGCAAGCAGACCAAATGCTTTCATTGGTTAAAATAAGCTTATGTGAGGCAGCAACTACCCTAACGCCTGATCCGAAGATGCTATTAGAGGCCCTCTTAACAATTCGACTAATGCCAATGTGAAGCAAAATAAATTTTTCTGCTTCTGGGATGTTTGTCATGAAGTGAAAATCAAGACCATAGGATAGGGCTGTTGGTGCTTTATGATTTTAAAGTTTGTTTGTTTATTTATTTATTTATTTATTTTATTGGTGTTCAATTTGCCAACATATAGAATAACACCCAGTGCTCATCCCATCAAGTGCCCCCCTCAGTGCCCATCACCCAATCACCCCTACCCCCCGCCCACATCCCAATTTTAAAGTTTTCACTTTAAGAATGGACAACTGACCTGACACTAATATAACCCTGTATGTCAGCTACAAAAAAAACAAAAACAAAACAAAACAAAAAAAAAACAAAAAAAAAAGAGGCACCTGGGTGGCTCAGTCAGCTAAGCATCAGACTCTTGATTTCAGCTCAGGTCCTGAGATTGAGTCCGACAGCTCAGCACAGAGTCTGCCTCAGATTCTCTCTCCCACTCCCTCGTCCTCCCACCGTGCTTGATCTCTCTCTCTCTCTCTCTCATCTCAAAAAAAAAAAAAAAGAATGGGAAAATGGGTAATTATTAAATCTGGTATTTCAAGTTTTTAAAACTGCTTTTTGTTGGCATTTGTGCCCGTATTCCCATCTTATGTTATCATCAGATGTCTAAATCAAGTAGAGATCTTTTTATTTTTTAAGATCTTCTCTATTTGAGAGACAGCGAGAGAGTGCATGCATTAGCAGGGGGAAGGGGAGAGGGAGGGGGAGAAGCGGACTCCCCGCCGAGTGGAGAGCCCAGTGCAGGGCTGGATCCCAAGATTATGATCTGAGCCAGAGGCAGACATTTAACTGACTGAGCCACCCAGGCACCACAAGTAGAGATCATTTTTTACATGTTATTAAAACATATCCTCTCATCACAATGTATTGGTCAACAATAAAAAACTATTCATGCATTACTATATCTTTTTAGCAGAAAATTTAAAGTATATAGCCCCATCACAGAAAAATTATTCACCATATATTTTGTTCACTCATCATTTAAAAACATACACATAGAATTTGTGTAAAAAAAAAAAAACAGAGTAGTTGAAAATTTGGGGATTTCATGAATGTTCTGGGGACTTTCTCCCCCACAAATCACAAAGATTCAAAGATTAGTCCGCAGGGAATCTGGAAACACGGCGGGGCCATCGCCATCCCTAAGCCTTGCCATCATCTCCGTCATGTTCTATGTGCTGCTTCTGTTCTCAGGAAGGCCCGTCAGAAACCCAGAGCTGCACACATCCTTTTCCTGCCTAGAATGCCTCATCAGCTTCTCACATTGGGGTGCACGTACCCCTACCTGCAGACAGTTTTTAGAGTCCATCACAATATAGGTCTATTTACAAACTGCAAACTGCATTGGTGTGCTTCTACACCAAACCAGTACGTCCATCATCAAACATGCAAAATGTGTAAGTTTTTAATAGGGGAGAAAATTTTAAAATACTCACAGGAATTCCAATTTTTATTCCAGCAAACCAGTGAACAAACCATTTGGGGTAATGTCTGACAGATTACGCACCTTACTTTGGGGTTCATTGATCTGAAGAATAAAACTTCAAATTCTGTAGCACTCTTCCTCATGATTGGGCCATCCTCCCGCCTGTCTCTGTTCTGAGCATATTGCCTGTACATGGAAAATTCTCATTTTTTGCTCTTGGTAGTACTTGCTACCTAGGACAGCCTCTTATTTTGCTTGGTGAGAGTCTTCCCAATCTTAAGTCACAGCCTAATCATCACCTCTTCCAAGAAAGCTAATATTCTCTAAGATGAGTTAGTGAATGATACTAATCCCTGTTTTTATTGTGGCCCTAGAGCAGCAGCTCCACCCCTGGACTGCCTGTCCTGGTCAGGGCAGCCCATGGGCTTCTGTGGGCAGAATCTCTTGTTTGCACTGCAACATCCCAACGGGATGCTTTGTGCCCCCCTTTTATTGGATGAAGCAATAATGGGGGCTCAATCCACTTGGCTTTGGAGTTCAAACATAAGACTGTCTTCCAGTGACGTCGTTCATGGCCCTGTCATATTGTGGCATACTTTTCCATGGCCCTATCCTCATACGGCCCTGTGCCCTGGAAACCTGGGGCTACTTTTCACCAATTTGTGAATTCCTGCTACCCAACATCATACCTGGCATAAGAAAGCAATGCAATCAATGGTCACTGAATAACTCTGTAAGCCATTTTTAAAATAATCTTGTGACTCTTCATAGTTGGTATATTGATGGGGTTTTTAGGCCTTAAAATTTAAATTTTTCTCATTAGCTGTCTATATATACATAAAACTTACTGCACAAATAAAAACCCTCCTGAGCTCTCCTCTCAGCTCCTGCTTCCCGTCAAGAAGTCGGGATAAAGGATACGGTTGGCAGACTTCAGGAGGCCCTGACCAGGGCCCAGGATCCACTCAGCCACAACTTCCCCAGTCATAGGACTTCCCCGAGTCACGCTCTCCTCCTCTGTGGGGTGGGAAAGCTGAGGACACCTACCTCTGTCGTTAGGAACAAGGAGCATTTCAAGCAACGACCAGCACACAGTTCTTGCACCAAAGACATCGTTACAGTTTTCAGACATTTAAAACACTACTTTGGGCATGGAGTTGTGGCACCTGAGGGGTTCCTCTACCTTGGACCTCCTGTCTCGCTCTCGACCCCATCTCTGGGCAACCACCTGCACTCTTGTGGCTTCAAGGACCATTTGTGTTCGCCAATTACTCCAAATTCCACACCTCAGTTCAGGCCTTTAGCCTAGATAGCTCAAACTGCAAACTCAAATGTACAGATGGCTTCTAGATACATCCACGTGTTCCTCTGCAGTCACTTCACACTCACCACGTCTAAAATAGAAAGACTAGGACAAGGACAGAGGTGATAATCAGATAACATGGACCTGAGTCTGTTTCAGATGGGAAAGCCAATGGCATCATTCAGAAAAGAGCTGGGGGGTGGGGGGAGCTGGGGACACAGAGCCCCAACCAGGAGGGGCCAGCGAATGTGGCCGGGACAGGCCAGGGAGGTGGCAGTGGAGGACAAATGATGCAGATCACGGAGGGACATGCAGGGAGGAGGGTTCTGCTCAATGACTGGTTTCTCCGGGAAAGAGGAGAGGATCCTGTTTGCTACGTACACAGGAGGGGGAAAGAGAGCCAAGGGCTCTATTCTGGTTCTAAGAATTTCCAACAGCTGCCAAGGAATGGAGAAGACCTGCCATGTGAGGCTGTGGCAGGGGGGTCCCCCCGGAGGTCAGAGAACACAGTCTGTACACACTGCTCTGTGAGACTGCATGACCTTCTCTGTGGTCCACCTGGAGAGTGGATTGTGAGGGGAAAGGAGCCTTCGACAGAGGGCAATGGGCCGCCGGAGCCAGCAGGAGGGAGGGCATGGTTCTGACCAGAGCACAGTGACAACCGTGGGGCGGCTGTGCTGAAGCAAGAGAAAGAGGAGGAGTGTGGGGCTGGTGGGACAGGAGGCTGTGGTCAGGCAGTGGGGGGCTGAGGTCCAGTTTTCAGAGAGGAATAACTCCAGGGAACCTCAAATGTTACAATGTGGCCTTGGCAGTGGGGAGCCGAATGGGGGTCCCTGGACATGGGCATGTGTGTTGCTCTGGCCACTCACCGGGACATTGCAGGGAGGTGGCGGTGGCCTGTGGGCAGGCCCAGCGCTTTAGTGACTGTGCCGTGAAAAATGGTGCCAAAAAGAATGAACACAAGGTTTTGCATCCAACAGAGGAAGGACAGTTAGACTCAAGCAGCACCGGTAGGTAGAAAACTCATGGAATCTTCCTCCTGGCATGGAGGGCGGGTTGGGAGGACCTGTCCACACTGCCGAGGACTCCTGGGAATGTGGACCAGGAGAGAATGGACCAGCATGTGGATGTGGATGGAACATAAGAGGAGTTGTTCTAAGACCTAGAGGAACGTATTTGTCCTGGAGTAGGGGTTCAGAAGGAAGTCTTGAAGGAGGGAAGCAGAGGAGGTTTAAGGGAAGGAAGACCAGATAAGTGTGGGTGTCCAGGATGTCTGTGAGAAGCAGGTTTCTCCAGGGCTGCCCATTTGCCAGTGGGGGTTACTCAGCTGAGTGTACTTGGGTGCACGAGCTCAGGGGACAGGAGAGCCACCGAGAGATGGTTCTACTGCTTAAAGTCAGTAGGAAGGACACGTTTCCATTCCTAGGGCTGCAGGCCCAAAAGTGTTCTTGTTCACTTGGAAGAAGCAGTGCAAAAATTATGAACGTTTCTGAGTGTGGGGGGTGGGGAGCCCTATTTGTCCAAGCAAAGGAAGAAGACCAGAAAGGGAAGCAAAACCCACCACAGTGAGCAGAGTGGCTCAAGAGCGGGTACATGGAGGAGAACTCTCCCACATGGTGTGGTTCCAGCTGTCAACTGAAGTCAAACCACGCAGAGAGAGCTAGGTCTGCAAAAGTAGTCAAAAATTGCCTAGCTTGCCAACTCTGACATATGTATTGGCAAACACGTACGTCCCTTTAGGGGATACACTCAGTGTTGGGGAGAAAGCCTTTATTAAGCTTCCATCATGGCAGCTTCCCCTTGGGAATCACCACAGGCAAACACTCGGATAGGCCTGCAGGTGGGAGTGCCAACTCCTTCCTTTCCTTGATCTTCTCGCACTATCTAAAAATGTCAAATTTGCCTATCTTCTAGCACCATTTTCCCTGGAAACCTCATTAGGCTGAAATAGATTTGTTACTTGGACCGGCGTCGTAGCCATAACTAAAAAGTAGTTTTACATATATACATATTTATGCATATGTATGTCTGCACACATACATATATACATACACACAGAGGATACATTATTTTGTGATCACCCCCCAGGGATAATTCAGTATTTCACAGTCACTCTCCAGGCATATCTTCTGTGATTATTATGTGAAAAAGAGCATTTGTACCTTTTTTCATCTTGAGTGTCAGAGGTCCCTCTCTGTCATCTAAGCCATGGACCTGCCAGGACCATGGACAGAAAAGTTGATTTGGTCCAGGGGAAGGAGGGTAGGAATCTAGCATCCCACAATGCTAGATTTTTTTAAAGATTTTATTTCTTTATGAGACGCACACAGAGATAAGCAGAGGCACAGAGGGAGAAGCAGGCTCCCCACAGGGAGCCCAATGCACGACTTGATCCCTAGACCTGGGTCATGACCTGAGCCGAAGGCAGATGCTCAACCACTGAGCCACCCAGTTGCCCCAATGCTAGATTTTTCCATTGAGAATCATCCTCCCAAATCCTAAGTTCTTAAACCAGATGTCTGCCTGGTTATGTAACCTTGACCACATTATCTGGGCCTCAATGGTTTAGGACAATTTCTTTCCTTAACTTAAATTCCCCACTTGATAAAAATGTGATCACAATGGTGACACCCAAGTGAAAGGATACAGTGCAGTTTAATTAATTAAAAGCTAATTAGAGGGTCCATTGCTTGTCTCTGCAGAGCAGCTCCTATCTGACCTACCCAACAATAAAAGCCAGAAAACCACCACCCCTCCAAGACCCCAAACAAAACAAAACCATTTGAAGGTATCAGAGGGCAGCAGGGTACTCAGGAGAGAGATGGGTAACCCACTGAGGGGAGCTGGGCTCCTCCAGAGGTTTTCATCCACAGAGCGTTTGCTAGTTCACAGTGTGGGACACAGAGACCCAACCCGGTCACACACCGGACAGGAGAGGTCTACACTGGAGTTCAGGGCTACCAAGGCAACTAGGAATGGAAGATTCGAGATCCTGGAGGAAAAGCAACTGCAGAGGATAGGATGCACATTGTGTGTGGACCGGATGTGGGGGTGCCTACCACCACCTAAGGCACACATCGCAGGGGGACCACAGCTCGGCCGTGCTGGACAGCACCCCCGATCTGATGAGATGAACACATGCCCAATGGCATGGTGACCAACGACAAAGGAATAAACAAACCCACCCCAAAATGGGCAAGAAGCTGCTGCAGGTCAGCCGACCGGGGAGCATGATTAACTCAGCTTGTGCGATTAGACGGTAAGGAAGAGTGAAACCATAGTAGCCCCTTAAAGTGTAAGACCATTGCAGGCAGATGTAAAAAGAAATGTAAAAGATCAATATAGAGACCTATGAATAATTCAATAAATGGAGACGTCTTTGATATCTGGAGCGGAAGACTCCAACGGATAAGGATATCAATTCTCCTCACAATAATCTATATTTAGCACAACTCCAGTTGAGATCCCAAAAGATTACTGGTAACACCAGATTAAAATTACTTCTAAAATTGATACAGACTAAACCCGTGAGAATATTCAGAAAATGTTTGGAAAAGAAAGTAGTGAGGTTAAACCGTCCCTGGCTGATCAGAGTACATTATAAAGTTATAACAGAGTTTTCTAGCTCACTGGGCTAGACTAGATTCTAATTGGATTAAAGAGAAATGTAAATAAGCCACAAAACAGAAACCATAAAAGTAATGCAACATAATGTAGGACATGGTTTATAAAAATATGAATATATATGATTTATAAAATAATTATTATATATTATATACTATATATTATATATATTAAACATTTTATAAATGTTACATAACATAAAATATAAAATATATATATAGTGATTTCATTTTTATCACATATACTTTGATCCATTTTGGATTTTTGTTTGCTCTAAGGCAGTAGGAACTAAGCTTTGTTTTTCCCCAGATAGCCATTCGACTGAGTGCCCACATGGATTACAAATAATCCTCCTCACGCTGGCTTCCTGGGACTCATTCACAGGCTCATCCTTTACCTGCCCTACTATAAACAGAATTTCATATGTTTTCCTGTGCAGGAGGCAAACAGACCTGATATTTTATTCCTAGAATTTCTCCCAGCTACTGTTCTATATTCTTTCAGAGGACCTTTTCAATTATTGCATCAAGTCACAAAAATAAGTGTTTTTGTCTGTGACTGCATTTGATTTGTTGACAGATTCGGGAAGAGGGGACAGCTCTATGCTGTTGGCAGAATCAATTCACTTTCCTTCTCCCTGATGCAAGATGAGGGAATCCACCCACATGGACTTCCTTCTCATATCGGCTCCAAGTTTTCGGTTGGGATATGCTAGGATTGTTGTCTGGGATTGTTATTAACATCCTGGGGCCTTCTGGTAAATAGGTATAACCTCTGCGCTCTTGTGAACATGATTATTTCTCTCAGGTATTTTATCGTTTGGTCGACTGGATTAAGACTCTGTGCCGGTCCTGGGCCTACTGGCCCTCGGATTCTTTCCTCCCCCTTCTACTAGCTCTGAACCATAGAGGGGCTTTCCTCCGCAAGATACTTCATCACAGTGTTGAATCAGCTGGTTTTCAGGGAGGTTTGGTCATTGGGAGAATGGAGGACAGGGTAGCAGAGTGACTTTTTCCCCTCTCCCTGTCCAACTCAGACACCAGCTCCCTATGGGTCTAAAGCAATTGCTCCGTTCCTGCTAGAAAGGTCTGCCAGGATTACAACTTCCTTCAGGAGACTGGCTCCTGGGCTCCTCTGTCCTCCCAGCTGAGAGACATGCTGTTGCTTCTTGCTATTGCTAATCTTCAAGTGTCTCATTGTCCTACATTATCTTCACTCTTCCATCAACTGTGAAACTGATTTTCTTCATTCAATTCCCCATTTCAAATACTCATGAGAAATAGATGGTCCTGAGTCCATACAAAGAGATGATCCCTGGGTGGCTCAGTGGTTTAGCGCCTGCCTCCAGCCCAAGTCGTGATCCTGGAGTCCCAGGATCGAGTCCCACGTTGAGCTCCCTGCATGGAGCCTGCTTCTGTCTCTGCCTCTCTCAGTCTCTCATGAATAAATAAAAAACATTTTTAAAAAAGAGATGGTTTTCTGTTACCTTCTCACGTAAATGACAACATGGTATAGAATCCATCAGTTGTACTCTGCTTATCTCAAAAATAACAACAACGTTGCTTTGGGTAATATAGCCATTTTAACAACAACAACAACAACAAAAACCAAAACCACACCTCCGGAGCAGAGTTTCACTAACTTTACCATGCATCTGAAATACCTGGAGGACTTATTAAAAACACACATTTCTAGGCCCCGCTTCTAGAGAATTGAAATTTGTGTGTCCAGCTTAGGGCTGTAGGGTATGAGGTCCTAAGAAGATGGCCAGTGGTGAAGCCTGCAGACCTACAGAGGAACACTGCTCTGAAAGCTGCGCCAATATCTACTAGCATTTATTTATTTATTTATTTATTTATTTATTTATTTATTTATTTATTTGAGATTTTATTTATTTATGAGAGACACACAGAGGGAGAGGGACAGAGACACAGGCAGAGGGAGAAGCAGGCTCCATTCAGGGAGCCCGACATGGGACTCGATCCCGGGTCTCCAGAGTCACGCCCTGGGCCGAAGGCGGCGCTAAACCGCTGAGCCACCTGGGCTTCCCTCTACTAGCATTTAATGCTACTCAAAAGAGGTCTGAGTTAATCTTCAGTTAAGTTTAGTTTATCTAAACGTCATAGATAATGTGCATATTGATAAGATTCTGTCTTTAACCTTATGGTTTAGCAGATTCAATGGGACAGTATCATGGCTTTGGCCACCTGCTATAAATTTTTCTCATCTGAAGAGGACAGTCTTCTTTCATTTTAGAAAAAAAAATTCTGAAAATATTTAAGTATAGATTTGTTTCATTTGTTCGATCCTCTACTTCAGGCAGCAACACCAAATTATCTACCTATTGGCTCTCCACAGTGGACACCCCCACCTGTGGCACTTCTAGGTTTCCTGCAGTTTGGTAAAAAGCCCCACTAGGCCCAGTTTTTCATCCTCCCAGAAGACTGCTGGACTGGGAATGAAAGTAGGTAATCTGGGAGCTTCATCCTTATGTATTCTTCATAAAATCTGTTGAAGACAGCGGAGAGCCAACCATGGATTTCACCTGGTTGCTCACAGAACCAGGGTCTTAAAAAAAAAAAAAAAAAAAAAAAAAAAAAAAAAAAAAAAAAGAACCAGGGTCTATATATGGTAGAGAAGTGATACATATGCACTCATGACTTCTTGATCCTGCCACCAATGTGAGTCTGTGCTGAGGAACTGGCCCTCACTCTCTCCCTTGGCTTTCCCAGCTATTTAATTTCTAGAACCCTCTAAATTGAGGGTTCTTAGACCTTCAAAATTCCTGTGATTCCTTTCCCCCACTCACTGCCTCCAAAGACCTCCTCCTTCAATGTGGTCAAAATTTAAATGATCTATTAGCTACTTTTCTTTTTCTTTTTTTTTTTTTAATAAATTGAGGACTTTAAAGGGAAAAATACTTTGTTCCCAAACACAAAGTTTTCTAAACTATGGTTAAATATTTTTTATTCACTTAGGCTATTAGGAAGGTTTTACATTTCCCAGTAAATTTCCTAGTTTAAAAATAATTCACTCATAATGGAGAAAATTAGGAAGGCACAGAAAATAGAGAAGTAGGAAATAAAAACTGCCCATCAACTCACCATCTGGAAGTAACCAAGGCGAACACGTTTGCATATTTCCTTTCTAGGTTTTTCTATGTATTTTAGTTTATTGAAAGATTATGTAATTCATTTTTTATTTTTTATTAGTAGAAAACTATGTATATATTTCCAGGTCAGGTACAGCAATCTGGCAGGAATATAACCCGGTTTCCATGGCGTGACTGAACATATACTGGATTATACTTTCCCCCAGCGTAATTACCAGTAGGGCCTTCTTTCACTCTTGAAAGGGTTTCAGTGAAGCAAAGATGGAAAAAGTTGGAGAAAATAGTTTTTTTTAATTTATTTATTAATGAGAGATAGAGAGGGGGCTGGGCAGAGACACAGGCAGAGGGAGAAGCAGGCTCCATGCAGGGAGCCCGACATGGGACTCGTCAGGCCACCAGGGCTGCCCGAGAAAATAGTTTTAAATAAATAAAATCTTTAGAGAGAGAGATAATATGAGTGGGGGAAGGGACAGAGGGGGAGGGAGAGGGAGAAGCAACTCCCTACTGAGCATGGAGCCCGACCCATGACCATCCCAGGACCCTGAGATCATGACTTGAGTCAAAGCCAAGAGTGGGATGCTTAACCACCTTAGCCACTCAGGTGCTCCTCCTGGAGGAAATAGTTTTATGGGAAGCTCAAAGGAGGTCAAGAAAAGGGTGACTGAGCCAAAAAAAAAAAAAAAAAAAAAAAAAAAAGTAAAGCTTTCTGTATATTATTGAAGGTTTGAAGATACCAAAAGTGAAACATAATGTAGCAACAAAAAGTTGGAAAGGCCAAAGGGAGAAGAGAGAGAAGCATTAAAGTGAAGCAAATCCTTCTGCAGGATATAACCTGCCAATGGTATGATACAATGGTATCAAACAAACCATGCCTGACTCTTCCATGGAATTCTTCTGGAAGCTCTATTTGCATCACAAGTGCCAAGCAACAGGGTGAGGTGAGGAGGATCAGAGCCTATGCTACCTCTAGACCACAGCACCTCTGACAGTGCAAAATAGGCATTTCCACCCACAGGTTTGCCACAAGATGCCACTATCTCACATTGCAACATTGCAATTGTTCTTCCTTCTTAGTTTTCTACAGGCCGTGTGTCTGCCTCGTGAGAACTAGGTTACATATGGATCTCCAGCTGCAAGAGAGTCTGGGACATGTAGGTTTACTTAAAAAAAAAAAAAAAAAAAAAAAGATTTCCAGCCTCAATAGTACAGGAAGGCAAGACAGGGTGCTGGGGTTGGTGCTGAGTCAATGTGCAGAATTTGCCATAACCCACTTGCCCAAATAACACCTGTTGGCAGTATTTTAAATACAAATACATGTATATGAATAGAAAACGCATACGGCACAGGAGGCAGGATGAGTAGAGCTGCTTCTCCTAATCCTTTTCCATCCTCGCTTCCTGTATTAGTTCTCTATTGCTAAACAGCAAATTAATCCAACCTGAGGCAGCTTTTGAAACAAAACACTTACCTTGTTTCTGTGGGTCAGAATTCTAGGCACTGCTTAGCTGGTGGTCTATGGCTCCAGCTGTTGACTGGACTGGTCTCCTGTAGATCCTTGGCTCGGGGAGGATCTCCTGAGTGCACGCACTTGGTCGTTGGCAGGATTTTCTTCCTCACAGGCAATGGACAGAGGGTCCTAGTTCCTCGTGGGCTGTTGGAGGCAGGGGCCCCCCTCAGTTTCTTGCCACCCTAGACTGTGCACAGGGCAGCTCACAACAGAATAACCAGCTTCCCTGCAAGTGAGCAGACCAAGGACCCAGCAAAATACCCAAGATGGAAGCCACAGTCTTTCCATAGTCTACTCCTGGAAGGGACATCCACCACTTCTGAATTGTACTCATTAGAGGCAAGTCAGTAAGTGCAGCCTGCACCCAAGAGGAGGAGCTTGCACAGGGTGTGAGTATTGGGGGGTACCATCTTGGGGGCTGCCAGCCGCACCTCCTCTCCCCGACACCCCTGGCACCTCAAAAGGAGCCACTCTTAATAGGGTCTTCTGATTCCTTTCGGGGGGGGGGGGAACAATTGGATTTAAATCAATTTTCCAAAAGTAACCTGGAAGTATGCCAACAGTTGCTGCTAAGACTTAAATGTCAACCATTTCTAAGCGGCATGAAAGTCATTCTCCTAGCCAAGGAGACCAGATGAGCCCCGAAACGCACAGCTTGTGTTCAGCAAAAGAGGTAAACAGTACGGCAACGGTGAGGTGGTGAAAGTGCCCAAATGTATGTTTACATTTTCATAAACAACAAAAAAAAGAAACCAACCACAGAACATATGGGCCATGCCTCAGAAGCAGTTTTTGAAAAAAAAAAAAAAAGAAAGAAAAGAAAAGAAAAAGAAAAAGAAAAAGTCAAACATGCTCAGAAAATAGGTCCACCCATGTCTGCAGGCGATGCTCCAGGACATGGACATACTGTAGCCTGAGGTACAAAGGACAGTGATGGGGTCCGCTCGCCCCAACCACCACATCCGCAGCCAGCTCTGAAAAAGTGAGATTACTACCCCTCCTCGGAGATGAGAAAATGGATTCTGACACAGTGATTTACCCAACTTCCAACCTAGGGGGTCTCTGGCTTGTAGGCCTTTGCTCTTCTACTTGGCTCCCCAATGACTAGGGGTGGTTTGGGCTCCCCCCACTTTTACTGATGTCCAGACTCTTCCACGGCTTTAGTGGGCAGAACTTGCTGTGGCCCACCTTGCTGAGGGTCTTTCTGTTCAGAAGGATATTTTCCAGCTGTCACCTGCCTACCCTTCCCTATGTGAAGGATTCGGGAAAATGAGCATCACATGCCTCTCACCTGGTTCCAAGCAGTCTAGGTAAGAGGTGCCTTTTTTAGGTAAGAGGTCCATTTTTCCTTACAGAAGCCAACAGATATTTAGAAGTCATTCTTAAAGTGTACACAGCAGCAGGACACTGACTGCTGGCTTTTGTCCTAAATTTAAATTAAGAAAGCGACTAAAAATAGATGGAAGACTCAGCTATTTGGAGAGAAAATTCTACAAATAACACTTGTAGAGACTGCCCAAATATAACCACTAAGACATGTAATTATGTCCGAGAGACTGCTGGGCATTAGAAACTACTAGAAGCTATTTGATTTAGAAATCTGAGCTCTTACTGTTAGAAGGTGGAGGAGGGTCAGCAAAGTGTCCTCCAGGATGAGAATGTCCTTTAAGATGGAAGAAAACTAAGGTGGCCCCTCCGTATCATTTTCGCAGAGCTTCACTCAGGGTAACTAACCCCAAGAGGGGGCGGTCAAATGGGCAGATGATGCAGGCACTATGCAGTCTTCCTTCAGCCCTGTGGTCCACCCAGTCTGGACCTTCACCCCCAGCTTTTATAAGGGGGTGGGGGCATGATGATGAGGTCACAGGGCAGTTCTCAAGTAGTACCACCTGCCCTACAAGTGACCTGAAGTGGGGCCTTCTGATAGTTCCCAAAGTGGCACACAGAACAAGCCTGCCTGCATTCCAGGCAGGACACACATTCACCTCCATGGAACCTGGAACATGAGGTCCCAAAGGAGGTCACTGCATGGGCATTAATAAGATGGAGCCAAAGATGGAGTCAGTGTCGTCAGCACTCCTAACATTCTCCACCCTCCATCTTTGTGACCCATACAATCTTAACATGTCATCCATCCAAGATGCCCCTAGAGCCAGAGGTCAGGGGGGCACTTGCAACCCTAGGCCATGGCAGCAATACAAACAGCAACAGGGGAACCCATAACCTCTGGGCTTTTCGCCATTCCTTATTCTAATGGGTAGGGACAGCCACCACGCTAGCTGACTTCCTACTGGGAGGGGGTATAGATCAGGATTCAGGAATGGAACCACCTTGCATCCAACTGCAGATGGCAAGTATTTGGCAGGGCTCTTAGCCTTGAAAGACTCCCCTGTAATACCTGTAGATTTTCGAGGATTGCTTCCTCTCTTCCCGAGGTCCCCCAAGGACCTCAAAGTTCTTGAGCCTGCCAGTAAGTGACCTTCCTTATTCCTGTGGTAGGGCTCTCTGGACCCCTGTAACTAAAGTAGGAGAATCATTTTTGCCAAGAGGCTTCATTGGCTCCATAGTCAACCTTATTTCCTTACGGCTGTCTGCTCCTGGGGGCGCCTGGGGGCTCAGTTGGTTGAATGTCTGATTCTTGATTTTGGCTCAGATTGTGATCTCAGGGCCATGAGATCAAGCCCTGCATCAGGCTCCATGCTTAGCGGGGAGTCTGCTGGAGATGCTCTCCCTCTGCTCCCCCTACCCCCCAAAAAAAGGCTGTCTTCTCCTAAGGGAGCCTACACAGGTCTCTTATCAGATAGTACATTCCAGTCACTTGGTGGTAAAACCAATGTTTCCAATGGTGTTGCATTATAAGGAGAACAGATTTTTTTGTTTCTTAATGTTTTTAAAAAGATTTTGAGAGAGAGTGAGTGCAGGTGAGCATGATTAGAGGCAGAAGCAGACTCCCCGCTGAGCAGGGAGCCCTATGTGGGGGTGGATCCCAGGACCCTGAGGTCATGACCTGGGCTGAAGGCAGACGATTAACCACCTGAGCCACCCAGGCACCCCAGGAGAATAGATTCTTATTGAATTTATGGAAATAACTAATTGATTTCCTATCTTGTCACTGCCACAAGCTCCAGCCAAATCCTACTGGATATGAACTTTTGCCAAACTCACAACTCACATCTGACATTAATATCCCTGGGCCTCTACTTGTTTTACTACAATTTTTGCTGTTAAAGCCTCCTGTTAATTAGCACCCCAATCCCACTGACTTCCCTTTTTCCCCCAAAAGATTTTATTTACTCATGAGAGACATAGAAGAGACACAGGCAGAGAGTTGATGAGGGACTCAACCCACTGGGCCAAAGGCAGATGCTCCACCACTGAGCCACCCAGGTGCCCCCTGACTTCCCTTCTTAACCAAGACATAAAAAGGTCTTAAAATCTGTACTACATGGCAAATAAGTTTCCAGTAACTCAAGGAACCTAAAAGCCTGTGATTCCTTATCACTTTGGGGATTGGGAAGACTTGTATCTTATCAGTGACTGCCAATGGCATCACTTTTGTCTTATGTGATCAGAAACTATACTGACCTGGCCCCTAAACCTTGTGGGTATTTACCTCCCATTCTCAGGACTTGATGTCGGCCTATAACACAGAGCTACTAGAGATGGAGAAGACGAATCACGGGTTAGCAGGGCATCTATATAATGACAAAGCACCATCTTCTCTGGCAATACCCATTTTTCCAAACCACTGGCCACCATCCCTTGACAAATTGTGGGATTGTGGAGGTGCCCTTGGGGCACCACCTGGAAGGGCCACCATCTCCCATTCCATGTGAAAGTGAATTGGTCTTGGGATTTAAGTCCTAATGGAACGCTGAAAAGCCTTTAAATAGACCCAGTACAAGGAGGTCTTGCAGGTCATGACTTTTTTTCTAACAGTAAGGCATGAATGGAGAGAGTAACTATTGAGTTTCTTGCAATCTGTTGTCATTGGCCAGATCCCATTAGATTTCTTAATAGGGTGCACCTGATTATTGAATTGTTTTGTTCAGGCTTAAGTACCTCCACCTTTTCTAATTCTTTAATGGTAGCCGTGACCTCATTATGCCCCACCTCCAGGTAGCTTATGTTGTCTTACAGGATTACTCTCCAGGGAACTGGTAACAGTCTAGGATCCCAGTTTCCATGACCCAGGATAATGGGTTTCACCACTTGGATACACAAGCTGAAGTCTCCCGTCAAAGATGTAGTTGGATCCAGATTCTGTAAAAGATCTACACTAATATCTTCCTATACTCAGGAATGGAGGGAAAAAATGCACAAGAGAAGAGCAGGCAGGAAGCCTGCCAATCTGTAGGTAGACACTAGTTTGACCTTGATGATCTGTCCCCCCCTAACCATCAATAGACTTCCTTTCTCCCTGAAATTTCAAGGAGTTTCTACAAATAAGTGTGATTCAGCTCTAGCGTCTATTCAAGGTAATACAGTCTGAGAGTGAGACCACCACCAAATGGTTAACTCAACATGCCCCCCTCCCCATAGGCCTCTATTGCACACAGTAGAGGGCAACACAGGCCTAGTCCCAGTTCTAGGGGAAGGGGTGTCCACTCCTGACATTCCTGTCACCATCGGAGGGGCACTCAGCAACACACATGGCTTTTTTGATCCTTCCCCCCAAAGGGAGGAATCCTTCCTTCAGGCAACGCCTTCCATAGGCTTAGCAAGACCAAATTGGGTCTTTGGCCTGTATTTTCTCTCGAGGTCCCTGATAATGTCAGATTTTGCCACACTTGTTCACAAGAGACTCTGATAGGCTCCCTTCCCACCATTTTATCGTTGGCAGGGGCCTTTGCTTTGCCTCATTTTTTGGCTTGCCTCTTTCCCTGTAGGACAGATTTTTTGGGGTTTCACTTAAGTCAGCCTCCACAGCGGCTACCCGAATAATGGGCCGGATGACCACCGGAGCAAGGACAGACACGGAGATCCTACCCCATGCCCCCAGCTCTGAGAGCCAGTCCTTCACACCAGAGAAAGGCAACTTTCCATCTGGGCCTCTAGAATGCTGGGCGTACATGGCAGTTTTCGTCCCCAGTTCACCCACAGCTTCTCGTAGCTCTTACATAGAGGAACAGCATAATCGACAGGAGGGAACAGCCTGGCTGTGAGGCCAGATGATCTGAACGCTAGTAGCATTTATCCACATGGTTAAATGAGCTAATTATGGCCCACAATTCTTACCCACACCTGCAGCAGAGGATCTTTGTCATAATGCAGTGACCAAGGCCATCTCTGACATCCCGCAGTCGTCCAACACAGCACCATCTCCCCAGTTCCCCCAAGGCCCACCCTCCAGGCTGCCAGCCCGTCTCACACCCACACCCCCCACCTAAAGCTGGGCTATTAGCTCCACCAGTTTGGCAGCAGACCATTTCCTCTCGAAAGCCCACGCTTCCATCTGTCCCAGTTCCCTGGCCCACCACAGCGCGATGGCCCAGCTATGGCCACAGAGCCTCTTCAGTTCCCTCCTCCATTTCCTCCCCACCACCCCACAGTTTCAGATAAGATAGGAACATGCCCTGAGGCCTTTTGGGGGGGGCGGGGCTGGACTCACGCACTGGAGTGGTCAAAAGACCTGGTCAAGTCTCCCCACATAGCAATGGATGGCCCATTTGGGGGCGTCCCCCTGGGGATAGCAGGCTCCCCCCCACCCCCCGCCTCAAGGCCCCTTTACCCCAGCTTGCTTCCTAACTGGGCTCCTGGCTGCCTCCCCGTTGTTAGCAAGAGGAAGAGGTTCAGTAACTTACCTCCAGACTGAGAAGGCCCCTTCAGGCCTCAGGACGAAGCCTGTGCCACCTTCAGAGTTTTACTGGGGGTAACTCACCCACAGGAGGACAGAAGGACAACCCGGGTCAGACACAGCCGTTCTCTATCCAGCCCTAATGCCCCGTTTTATAGCTCGAGGGGTGTGGTGGGTGAGGTCACAGGGCAGTTATCCAAAGTGGCACCACCTGGGCACCACTCTGGCCCCTAACTATGTACCAGTGAGGCCTACCACGTGCCGCTCCAGGGACCATCCGAACAAGCTCCCCTGCATTCCGGGCAGGGCACCCAGTAACTCCACAGGGCCTGAATCACGGGGCCCCAGGGAGGGTCCCGCGTGCACGTGGAGATGGAGTCACTCCATCTCCTACACTGTCTTCAAAATCAAAGGGGTTAAATACCACTTCAGGATTAGGGATCCACTGCACAGATACGCATGGAACTGAGCATCAGGGGGCGGAAATGCACAAAATAAAACAAAAGCATCTTTTGGGATTCTAAGAGTCCCGAGAGGCAGAATGAGGGGTGATTATACGAAAATAATTGCAGTGCTGCAAAGGGGACATTTAATCCCCTGTTCCTATTTTTTAATTTAAGATTTTATGTATTTATTTGACACAGAGAGAAGAAGCAGGGAGGTGACAGGCAGAGGGAGAGGGAGAAGCGGGCACCCCGCTGAGCAGGGCTCCATCCCAGGACCCCGGGATCATGACCTCAGCCCAAGGCAGACACTTAACTGAGCCACCCAGGCGTCCCTATTCCTCAATTCTTGTGTTAGACAAGCTGAGGCTTTTCTCCACCCTTCCCTTCCCTGGACGCGGACGCGGGGCTATGGGTGGGTCATCCCATGGAGCGTTTGGAGGAGGAGACTGACCTGCTGCTGTGCTCGCCCCTCTCCCTCACCTGGCTCTTGCCCTTGGGCTCTCTGCCGTCCCGTACAGGAAGCCTGGGCACCCGGGGCCCTCCCAGGTGAGGGCAGTGTCATCGGGCCAGGTGAGGGCAGTGTCATCGTCGTCAACCCCCAAGGCCACTCACTTAAGCTCCATTTTCCAGGGTACAGTCCACCGATAACAGCTAATATTTTGACCTTTGTCTGATGTCCCCTGTGTGTCTCTGCTAGAACTAGGGAAGGAGGAGATATGTCATCTACTGTGCCCCTTAAAACTCCAAGAAAGGGACACCTGGGTGGCTCAGCGGTTGAGCATCTGCCTTCAGCTCAGGGCGTGACCCTGGGGTCCTGGGATCGAGTCCCACATTGAGCTCCCTGCAGGGAGCCTGTTTCTCCCTCCGCCTGTGTCTCTGCCTCTCTCTGTCTCTCATGAATAAATACATAAAATCCTAAAAAAAATAAATAAATAAAACTCCAAGAAAAATAGGACTGGCGTTAAATAGGATACGTGCTGTAAGACATGGGAGACAGCCCCCTTCCCACTGGACATATAAGAGCCTCACGGCACAGATGTTCTTGGGGGTCAGATGTTGGGGTGCCTGGACACGGAAGGCAGGCAAGAACAGGCCAGAGCAGATCCTACGAAGAGCTGCTGTGCATGAAAGCACGTGTCACGGCAGGCAAGTGGAAGAGTCTATGCGGCTGCAGGACGTGCAGGCTGGGGCTGGGGGCACGCTGCAGGGCCCGGGCACATGCCTGCACCCCACCGCCAGGAACTCGGGGCCTCTGAGGAGGAGAGCACTATTTGTTCATTTTAAGAACGACCCCAGATAACCCGGACGCACAACTAGCTTTGGGGACTGCTGTCCTCCCGGCCAAGACGTCTGAACTGCGTCCCATCAGCAATGAGAGGTCTTGAGAGGGGGCTGACTTCAAACATCCGTAGAAGGACGCCTGGTGGCCAGTGGGGACCCCAGAGCAAGAGAGGAAGTGCTGGCAGAGTGTGACCTGCAGAGGAGGAGAGCTGAAACCACGGCGGCTGGAAGGGGCAGGAAGCATGGGCATGTTCGAGGCGTATCTTGCAGTTTGGGGACAGGACTTGCTGCCCGGATGCGGAGTAAAGGGGGGTGTTGAGGAACAGGGGGGTGGGAATGACCGGAGTGTTCTAGCTCGGCCCAGCAGACATGGAGATGCCGCAGGGAGCGCCTCGTCCCATGATCCACGCATCTGTGTCCACGTCTCGTCTCACCTGTCCCCAGGCCAGGAAGGGTGCCTGCTTTTGGCAGTCCGGGTGACCCTCTCCAGACCGCGCTTTCTCTGCTGGTCACTGCCCTGGTCACTGCCCTGGATGTCCACGTCCTGCGCCGAGCGAGTGCCGCGGGCCGGCCCTTTGCTGTGTGTGCCGTCTGGGGAAGAGAGCCTCTGACTCCGGGAGAGGACGGGAGGGGTCTTTGCTCCACTATTCTGGGCCACGGCACAGTCTCTAATTCAGCTTCTAAGGGTTTGAGGTGGGGAATCAGCAGGGTGGCCATTCATCCCGGTTTGCTCTGGAGAGATCTAAGTAACACATGTTGCATCCTGTGCAGTTTAGTTTATCTTAAATGATCTGTTTTAAAGATTTTTATGTACTTATTCATTTGAAAGAGAGAGACAGAGAGAAAGAGAGAACATATGAGCAGAGGGGAGGGACAGAGGGGAAGGGAGAAGCAGACTCCCCGCTGAGCAGGGAGCCCCATGTGGGGCTTGATTTCAGGACCTCAGGGTCATGACCTGAGCCAAGGCAGATGCTTAACTGACCGAGCCACCCAGGTGCCCCCTAAGTATATCTGTTTTAAAAATAGTATTTGTAGGGGCAGCCCGGTTGGCTCAGTGGTTTAGCTCTGCCTTCAGCCCAGGGCTTGATCCTGGAGACCCGGGATCGAGTTCCACGATGGACTCCCTGCATGGATCCTGCTTCTCCCTCTGCCTGTGTCTCTGCCTCTCTCTCTCTCTGTGTCTCTCATGAATAAATAAATAAAATCTTAAAAAAATAAAGTAGTATTTGTAATTACATTAAAATCAGGTGGGTTGGGCTTGACAGACTCACACTTTGTATTTCTTTTTAATTCATTCATTCACTGAGTCCGGCCTGGCAGACACCGCGGAAGAAGCGCTTCTCCTGTGCGCACCTGGGCACAGCTTCTGGGCACCTGGGCACCGCTCCTGGGCACCTGGGCATTGCTCCTGGGCACCTGGGCACCACACCTGGGCACCTGGGCACTGCTCCTGGGCACCTGGGCATTGCTCCTGGGCACCTGGGCACCACACCTGGGCACCTGGGCACTGCTCCTGGGCACCTGGGTACCGCCCCTGGGCACCTGGGCACTGCTCCTGGGCACCTGGGCACCGCCCCTGGGCACCTGGGCACCGTTCCTGGGCACCTGGGCACCACCCCTGGGCACCTGGGCACCACTCCTGGGTACCGCTCCTGGGTACCTGGGCACTGCTCCTGGGCACCACGCTTTGCTTCTGCCTCCTCCCCGCGGGGGCCTGCAGGCCATGGCTTCCTCCCTGGTTGTTTGCCACGTTGCCCTCTGCCTCTCGCCGCTCAGGCAGCGACCAGGTGGCCGCGCGGCCCAGATGGCAAAGCCTGCGTCCCGCCCAGGCCACCCGACACCGGCTGTGCGCACTGGCCTGGAGGGCTGGGCACCTGCTGAGCTGGCCGCAGGGCGGTGACCCCAGCCACGCAGCCACCACCTCCAGCCCGAGCCGAGCTGTAGCACAGATGGGCTAGAGTTCTGCAGAGGGGGTGGCGGGTCTGCTCCCCTACGTCCCAGCCCCCGACTGTGGCCGGGCCTCACCTGGGCCCTGGGCCCTGCGGCCCTCCTGGTTCGCACTGGCTCACTGCAGACCTGGCTCCCGAAGCGAGCCCCGACCCTGCCCACCTGTCCCCCACCCTGACTCGTGTGCACACAGAGGGTTGTCCCTGCTTGCCCAGTGACTGTGGACCAGCTCTGTCCCCAGCAGCCGGCCACCCCTCTACCACCTCTCCCCTCTTCACTGAATTCTGAGCCCAGCCTTGGGAACCCCACCCTTCCAGGTCTGCACTTCCTTGGGTATTTTCTGCTTCGTCCTTCAGACTCCTCTCGATGTCTTCAAAGATACCCTCTTACCATAAACTAATAATTCTTTATGTGACATCACGAGTAGGCAAGCTTTCGCTCTAAAGGACCAAGTAGCAAATATATTTTTTAAAGATTTTATTTATTTATCCATGAGAGACACACAGAGAGAGGCAGAGACACAGGCAGAGGGAGAAGCAGGCTCCTCGCATGGAGCCCGATGTGGGACTCGATCCAGGGTCTCCAGGATACCTGCAGCTTCCCCTCCAAACTGAGCCACCGTGTTCCTGGCTTAGGAACAAACCTCTTACTGCTTTCTTCCTTCCTTATCCTATATCATCTGCCCATTCTCCTGATGGCTTCCTGAACCTCCAGAAAAACCATGTGCACTCACTGCAAGTCTCAGTATTGGCTTCTGGGGAGAAATCCAACTGGAAAACAGATAAAAGTATTCCTCTTTCTTCTTTCTTTCTTTCTTTCTTTCTTTCTTTCTTTCTTTCTTTCTTTCTTTCTTTCTTCTCTGAAGCAAATACAGATATTGATACAGCAGAGTCACAGTGAACAACAATGTTCTTACTAGATTAAGAAACCCACACAACATATAACTCATAATTGCTCTTAAACTCCCTATAATCAAAAGAGCAGCTATACACATTAAATTTCAAATATGGGTATATATTCCAGGACAACCAAACTGCATTTTTTGGGGGGAGCAGAGGCTGAGAGTGAATACAAAAAACATAGCAGAGGGCAATTCACATTTTTAATCTCTTTGCTGTTTGTCATCAACTGGAACTTAGAGACGTTTGAGCCTTTGAAGAATTACTTTGCAAGTTACATTCGGTGTCCTACAAATGATATTAAACTTTTCTGCAATGTTGTAATCTAAAGTGTGTTTGCATTTTGTTCAGAAAATTAAACAGATGTACCCCCAAACTCTCAGCACTTGAAGTTTGGTATTTTTTTTAAATTGAAGTTTGAAAACAATATTTGCATTCCTACAACCCAACAAGAATAATATAAACAAACAACCCAGTTAAAAAATGGATAAAAAACTGGAAAAGACATTTATTTCTTCAAAGATGTACAAATGCCAAATAAGACCATAAAAAGATGCTCAGCATCACTCATGATCAGGGAAATACGAACTGAAATCACAAAGAGATACCACCTCATATCCACTAGGACAGCTATCAAAAACAAAACAAAACAAAAAACCCCACAAAAACAAAACAAGAAAATAACAGGTGTTGGCAAGGATGTGTAGAAATTGGAACCCTTGTGCACTGTTGGTGGGAATGCAAAAGGTAGAGCCTCTATGGAAAACGTGGCAAAAAAATTATAAAAATTAAAATTAAAAAAGGAAAACAATGTGGCAGTTCCTCCAAAAATGAACTGAATTACCATATGATCCAGCAATTCTACTTCTGAGTATATACCCCAAAGAATTTAAAACAGGGATTCCAGGAGATATTTGCAATCCCATGTTCATAGCAGCATTCTTCACAATAGCCAAAAGGTGGAAGCAACCCAAATGTCCACTGACAGATGAATGGATACACAAAATGTGGAACATACAATCAGTGGAATATCATTCTGTTTTAAAAAGGAAAGAAATTCTCATACCTACTACAACATGGATGAACCTAGAAGACAGGATATAAAGTGAAATAAGCCAGTCCTAAGAAGACAAATACTGTGTGATCTCACTTGTATGATATAACTTAGAGTAGTCAGATTTATAGAACCAGAAAGTAGAATAGTGGTTGCGAACACCTGCGGGGAGTTGTTGTTGGGCAGTACAGGGTTTTCAGTTTTGCAAGGTACAATGAGATGAGTTCTATTTTTTTAATTTTATTTACTTATTAGAGAGAGAGAGAGAGAGAGAACAAGCAGTGGGGCGGAGGGAGAAGTAGATTCCCCGCTGAGCCAGGAGCTGGATACGGGGCTCAATCCCAGAACCCTGGGATCATGACCCGAGCAGAAGGCAGCCGCTTAACCGACTGAGCCACCCAGGGGCCCCAAAATGAGCTGAGTTTACCTGGATGGTGGTGACGGTCACACAACAATGTACTCCGAATGTACCTAATGCCACAATGTGAATGTACTTTACAGCTAAAAATGGTTAAGATGATAAATTTTATGTGTATTTTGCCATAATTTAAAAATGCAAAATAAAAGTTTTAAAGAAAGATATTTCGCATGGAAGCGAAAGACAAGACCCTAAGAATATTTGGGCTGAAATACCCACATATTTCAATAAGAAAATTTTTAAATGAACACATTCTGCACTTAGCAGATTTTTTCCCCATACTTACTTGGACGACAGTATCTATAAAGCTAGTATTTTCTTAATTAAAATATATATTATGGAAGGCAGAGAAGAATCAACTATCTCAAGTTGATTCACATCTCAGTGAACAGTTTTAAGTTTATTAACCATAAAAATGCACATTTGAAGATTAATGGCCACTTGGTTAAAAAAATTAAAATAATTAAAAAGTATTTCAGAAAAATATTGGTGCTAGAGAAACAGCCATGACTGAGAAGCAGATTAATGTCAGTGAATGTGTCCCAGGAATAATTCTTATGCTTACGTTATTTCAAAAGATTAAATAATCAGCATCAAGGAGTCTTTTTTATAAATTTGCTTTAACATACATGGAAATCCGTTACCTCTTTTAGAGCGTGTTTTATTTTTTAAAACTATTTTTTATAGAATTGTTTAATAAGCCCATAGACATAATAAGACCAGTTAAGGATCAGTAAATAGATACGCAAATTATAGGATTCATTCTCAGCAAACTTTTTCAGTCTCAAAAATGCTCTTGTTTAGATGAGAAATTATATATGCTGAGCTCTTTATCAAGTTGGTATGTTGCGCACATGGTTGTGGATTCAGGAGGAGTGGGGTGTGAACCGGGCTGGGACACTCTGGGTGGGGGGGACCTCCAGCTCCTATGGGATTAAGGGGAGTGAGATGCTTTCAGGTCCATTTATGGGTGACTTCAAAAGAGGCAGAGCTGCAGCTGGGCTCTTAGGCTGCAGTGGGGAACGTTGCTTTGCATCACAGCTTGGTTTCCCCTTGAGCCTGTTCCTCAGCCAGGACAGCTGTAGCAGCTTTAACTGCAAAAAGCACCTCCTTTCCATACATGCCTCGGGCTCTCACGTGTCATGCTCCGGGCGGTGGTTCATCAGCTGCAGGTCTAGGCGGGTGGCCCCGGATCGGTGGTCCCAGGCTGCGAGTCCAGAGGCAGGAAGGGGCCCAGGATGAGATCAACGTCTTGATTTCCCATGGCTTGTGCAATTTCTTGGATCACCTCCTTCTCCTCCCCGAGTTATCAACGCAGTTTTGGATTGCTAATTACATCCCCCTACTGTGTCCGGTTTTTCATGACCCGAGCTGTGGTTTCAATTACAGTGAGTGATGGAATATAATTCATCAATAAAGATAAAACAAAATACACCGATTACATTTCTCTGAGCATCTCATTTATCAATAAGATGAGGATACCTGAGGGCTTTGTTATACAAGGAATATGTCATCCTGAGCTAACGAGGATTCTGATAGGTTGTATTTTGTATTGTTGGCCAAATACTTCGGCTTTCCTTCCTTAGGTGCTTCTGGGGACCATTACCTCCTCCTCCGCAACTGCATTCAGGAGTGGCTGCGTGCCTTGTGTCGACCAATGACATACGGGCAGAGGAAATGCGTCTTGCTGCTAAGCAGAGCCTTTAAGAGCCAGTGTGTGGTTCTCCATGTCTTTTTCTCTCTCTCCCACAGCAATTGAGAATATTTCAGGCAGAAGCTGCTCTGCTAGCCTGGTCCCAGAATGAAGATGACGCAGAACAACCCCATAACAACCTGTCACAACAGACAGGTAATGCGAGTGAAAAATAAATCTTTATCATCGTCTAAGTCTATAAAATTTGGAGGGTGTTTTTTTTGTTGTTTGCTTTTTTTTTTTTTTTGTAGATTTTATCTATTTATCCATGAGACACACACACAGAGAGGCAGAGACACAGGCAGAGGGAGAAGCAGGCTCCATGCAGGGAGCCCGATGTGGGGACTCGATCCCAGGACCCGGGGATCACGACCTGAGCGGAAGGCAGATGCTCAACCACTGAGTCACCGAGGCAACCCTGGAGCTTTTTGTTACTATAGCATAACCTGACTTATCCTGACTAATGCATAATTTGTGTGAAATCAAAGGTTAGAAAAAAGAAATCTAAGTGTGTCTGGCCACTGTACTTCAAAGATGCCCAGAAAAGAAGGGGATGGAAAGCACGGTGACGGCCAGCCAGGCAGGACCGCAGTTCCCTAGTCCCAGATGGGGACAGACGTCTGAGTAGTACCCAGTCTCCTGGGTAGGTGGGGGTAGAGACCCAGACATCTGGGTAGCAGGAGGACGTCTCCTGCCTCACTTAGGTAGGTGGGGGTAGAGAGGCGGGCAGGATTTGTCTGAGAAGCAGGTGTTCTAAAGACTCAGAACTTGGTACGTTCCTATTTCTTATTGTGGGGAGCCCCAGGACATAGGGCAAAAATGGTGGGGTTGGGAAAGCCAATGTTTGAAGTACAAAAGTAATGAGAAAAGGAGTAGATGCCATCCGGCCTCTTGTGCGGTGTTGGCAGCTGGTTGCATCGCCGTCTCAGCAGGGCCTCTGCGAGGACAGTGACAAAGCAGTGCAAGGAGAGAGGGCTCTGGGGCTTCACCCCCGTGCCACCGGCGACGAGGCAGCACAAGGAGCGTCTCCAACTGGTACGAAGGCACACACGGTGCCCTAGGCCTGGTGTCCAGAAGCGGCTGGGCTGCTTTGCTCTTTCCGCTGCGATGACTCTGCCCTGCCTGGCAGCGTGATAGAGACCAGGGCCCAGGGAGCTTAGGGAGGCGCAGGAAGCTTTATAACCCTGCACCCCCCCGCCCCCCACCATCTATCAGCGCAGCGGCCGCACTTGCAGTTTCCTCCTGCTGCCCTGCTTCGGGGGCACAGGTTTGGCTCCCACTGCTTGTGGGGTGGGGGCTGTGACCCCGGGCGGGTGTAGCCATCCTCAGCTTGGCATGTAACTCCCAACACGCAGACAACTGAATCTCTCCCAGCCAGTGTGCCCGGCGTGTCCACAGGCAGTTTTCAAGAACCGTGAATGTAAGGAGAGAGCCCCAGTGTGCAGCTGGGGTGGCCAGAGCGCTGGCAGGGCCACTCCCAGACAGGAAGGTCCAGCAGCTTCCAGGGGGTCAGGCCTCTCTGCCTGAGGCCCTGGCCTGCAAGCTGGACCAAAAGAAGCTAACACTCGAATGAAGGAAGGGAGTACTGGATGGGCTTTTAAAAGGTGATGCTCTGAGGGCACCTGGGGGGCTCAGTGGTTGAGTGTCTGCCTTTGGCCCAGGGAGTGACCCTGGGGTCCTGGGATCGAGTCCCACATGGTGCTCCCCGCAGGGAGCTTCTCCCTCTGCCTGCGTCTCTGCCTCTCTCTGTGTGTCTCTCATGAATAAATAAATAAAATCTTAAAAAATAAAGGTGATGCTCCTGCTTTCTGATAAGATATGACTACTTGAGAGTTTGAGACAGAAATGGCGAATTCTGCTCCCTTTCCCCTGTGACTATGCTCTCTCATGTGTGCATCTGTGGGCACACAGACACGTGGGGACCCATGCAGAGACACACAAAACCAAGGACTAACGTGACAAGGTGGCGGGGCTGGCGATGGCACTCTAGCCAGTCCTGACATGGCAGGGACTTGGGGTGGTGTACAGAGCAGAAGGGATACAGGCCCTGCTGAACAGCCGGAAGAGGGGAAGTTTGGGAGTTTGTGTTGGTGACAGTGGGAGCACCATCAGGTGCCAGCCTTGTCCTCTGTAAAGAATCCAGAAGGGACTGAAGAAATCCTTCCCTGAAGTTTGAGACCGATTCTAAATATAGATCGCCTCTGTGCTCTGCCTAGCCCCTGGGATGTGTTCTCTGCACCCTTCTCCCGGCTGCCTTTTACCCACAGAGCTCTGCCAACTATGATTCTTCCAGAAGACGCCCTCAGCCTCCTGGGGCAGCCTTCAACTGCCTCAGAGACGCCCTCCACACTGACCAGTCGTACTATTACATTTCTCTGACCAACTCAGTCTCCTGCTCTCAACAATGACCATGTCAAATCGGGCCCCTTCTTCTTAGAAGCCTTTGCATTTCAGCAGATGAGCTTATTCTCTATTTTACTGGGAACTCTGAAGCCACCAGACAGGAACTCCTTCATCCCCCCAATAGCAAACCTACAGAAGCTCTGCACATCCACACCCATCAGAGTTGCTCCTCCCCCTGCAGCTGGCCACCCCCTTCTCCTGGGGCTGGGACCCTGTTTGCTCCTGTCATCAAATATCTCCTTTCCCTCTGTGAACCCCGACAGCCCTTCCCATCCCACCTTTCCCAACACCATTTAAATGTGCTCCAGTCTCTTCTGTCTTAAATGTGATAGGGCCTGGATGTGGACCGGGGAGGAACCACAGAGACTTCTAAGATTCTGGTGATGATCTCCTGAAGTTGGGTGTGGGTCCATGGGTGTTTATTTTATTCTCTAGAATGCACACGCATTACGTGTTCTTTGGTGTACTTGAATTCTTCACATTTGAAAAGGCAAAAAACAAAACCCAACCTCTCAATCACAAATCCTTATTTCTCCTACTGTCGTATTTCACTTTTCTTTCATAACCAGCCTTCTCGAAGGAAACGTCTGTATTTTCGATGTGTGAATATTTTGCTTCTTGAGGCAGTAAAAATTGAGAGCACAGCCTCTTCTAGAAAGTAGTTGAATATCTGATAGTAGGTTTTTCACATAAGTCATGACATTTGGGAGGTGGAAGGGGTCTGCATCTTCAGAGATGAGGAACCAGACGTTTTATTCCCCCACTGAATGAATCATAACATTTGCATTAAGTTAAATGTGCAATTCCAAATCCTGCTTTCTTCGGGTAATGTGATCTCACCTTTGCATAGCATTAAAACCCAGAAGGAAATAAGGTATTATTAATCATAATTGTCTTTTGAATATACTCTTGATAATAACTGCCCTTTGGTGATGGAATTAATATGCTTTAGTCTTCACTGGTTTTCTGTACCTCCTATGATGTCTACAATGAACATGTATTGATTTTACAATGGAAAACAAACTTTACTGAAGAGAAAAAGAAAGTCTGTATCTTCTCTCTTTATTGTTGTAATTGCCAGTCTCTCCTTAACCTGCTCGAAGCTGGATGTCCTGCTCCCACCTTCCCATCCCCCAACCTCACCCCATCACTCCTCTGAACCGGCTCTGATAAGGTCAACAATGATGCCCCTGTGTGTGAACAGTGGACCTTGTTCTGACCCTATCTGACTACACAATTCAGCAGTGTTCCTGAACGCTATCAACCACTTCCAATTCCTTGCAACTCTTCCCTGGCCTTCAATGCTGCTACATTCTCCTTCTTGCCCCTCTGCTCTCTGGGGGTCCCTTCCTAGCTTGCTTTGTGGACTTTTCCACTCAGCCATTAGATCTAGAGCTTTGCAAGGCCAAGGTCTTGTTTTCACTGTATTCTTTCTTTATAGGCAATGATCCAAGATCATTAGTTTTAACTTCTATCTCTAAGCTATTTATATCCAATTATATCTCAGGTTCCTACATTTCCTTTGAATTCCAGGGGCATATATCCAACCACCTACTTAATATCAACCCTTTGGTGTGCCTCAAAGGCATTTCAGGCACTTCATGTTGAAGACCAAACCCAGGCTCTTCCCCTACAATTATGGTCTCCTGACAGTGGTCCCTGTCTCCTGGATACCTTGTGCCTGTTTCTCTCACCACCTTTTCTCTCATCATATGACCCTTGTACATCTCAATCCAACTGCATGGAATGTTCTTCCTTCTTCTCTTTCCTTGGGTCACTCCAGACATTCTTTATATGTTAAGTGTCTCTTCCTCAGAGAAATCTACCATGTCCCATAAAGCATTGGTCAGTTTTCTTTCTTTTCTTTTTTTTTTAAGATTTATTTTTTTAAAGTAATCTCTATACCCAACGTGGGGCTCAAACTCATGCCCCCAAGATCAAGAGTTGTATGCTCCTCCAACTGAGCCACCCAGGAGCTCCTCTAGATCAGTTTTCCATATCACATTCCTTTTGCCTAGAGCACTTATCTAAAATTAAAAGTTTATATTTATTAATTAGTGTGATTATTTGGTAAATCTTTGGGGCTCCCCTTAGACTCTTAACTGCCAATCCCTCAGAACTACCCTTCTTATGCCCCAGTATGTCACTGGTGCCAGCATAGTGCCTGACACCCATGAAGCACCCAAACATATCTGTTTAGGGGTGCCTGGGTGGCTGTCAGTTAAGTGTCCACCTCTTGGTTTCTGCTCAAGTCATGATCTCAGGGTCATGACATGGAGCCCTGTTCAGTGTGCAGTCTGCTTGAGATTTTGTCTACCTCTCCCTCTCTCCCTTCCCTACCATCTCTCTCTAAAAATAAATAAATAAATCTTTAAAAAATATACCTGTTTAAAGCAAGGATGTATAATCATAAATGAATTAGTTAGCATGTAGTGTGATATACTTACTCCCTATATAAGAGTTAAGTAATTCGGGTACTTGTTTTTTTGTTTGTTTGTTTGTTTGTTTGTTTGTTTGTTTGTTTGTTTTGGAGGCCTGGATTGTCTTAGTTTGTCCTTCTATTTTGCTGTGTGGCTAATGTCCAGAGGACATGAAGTCCAATGTGTGGACTTCAGTGACACATTGGACACTCTGCTGACGTGGAATTGGTATAGCCCTGTAGGATGGGGGAGAAATAATTAAAAAAACTGTTCCTGAAAAAGAGCATTGAAAGCCTCCCATCACCTTCCTCTCTTGCTTAGAAGCTTCTCTTGTTAAAAGCTAATGATGTGTTACGGGATATGAGTTACTGTAGAAGCATGAAGGCAGGTGGTATCTGAGACATTTTATCAGGGAAGGGCCTTCATCTGTATGTGCTTTGGGTACAAGTGTCTTCCTTTGAGATAGGCTTTAAATGTTGCAATGCCTGCTCCTTTGAATATGAAGGACCTCCTGAGGACCATGAGATTATTCTAAGGTTCTATGAGCAGATAGATCTTTTTTTTTTTTTTTATCCATTCTCAAAGGATCCCTTGGAGACCACAGAAGAGGTATGCTGGCAGTGGTAAGAGGGGAACTGAAACCAGGGAGGCTGAAAAATATTCTACATTGTGAAGAAAGAGTAGGGGTGAAACTCAGTGACAGTAGTCAGAATGAGGATAACCACATTTATATAGCACTGATCATGGTCCTTACACTGTTCCAAAGGCTTAATGTATATTAACTATTTTAATCCTCAATACAATCATAAGAAAGGAGTACTATTTTTAATCTCAATTTTAGAAATGAGGAAATGGGCAGAAGAGCTAAGTAACCTTTCCAAGATTATAATGCTATGCCATCATTATAAACTTTTTCAATAGAAAATGAATTTAGACATTAAAAAAAGCATACTGTACTCCGTAAAAGGAACAATGGCAATGGGTGGGAGAAAGCCTGCCAGCTTCCTGAATTAAGAAATTAGAACTGGGGCAGTAGGGTGAGGCGGGGTGGGGGGCACAGTTGCTTCCAATTCTCTGAAGTTTGCTTCCTTCTTGGGTGAGTATTTTGTCTATCTAAGTTTTGACATGACAGTTTCTTCTGAACACATTGTAGGTATAAACCAACCCCCTCTTAGCCTGTAGATCTGATGGACCCTGGTGGGATGGAGTTTTTTAGTTTCAAAAGTTGGGAGCATGGGGAGACTGTGACCATAGGTCCTTAATCCATTTGCACACAAGTCCTTAGCATTTTGCTTGGATTCAAGGACCATTTGGGTCATCAGCCATGTGTGTCTCAGAAAATACAATACTATAGCTCATTCTCCTTTCTGTAAAGAGAAAGTGCACAGAGAAAAGGGAAAGACATTCTTAGTTCAGCTTGACTCACTTCTCAAATGACGAAGGGACCCAAATGGAAAGGCTTGACAAGAGACCAAAGGTCTATGTGTTAGTAAAAACAGATATACACTCAGGAAATACATCCGAGTCAGAAAAATTGGGGTACAATGTCTAAGGCACTGCAACCAATGAATGGCAGCTGTAAGAGTCCTGTGACAGCTCAGTAAACAGGATCCCAGAGATCCAGATAAGAACTTCCCCTGAGACCACTGGGGGATGACTGTGGGAATAACATTGAAGTGAGGGGATCCCTCTGGAGGTCTGCAGGGTCAGAGCCATTCTACTCCCCAAGCCTTTTATGGATCTGAGTTAAGGACCATTGGCAATGCCACCTTGGGACAGGGCTGGGGCTGCTACCTCACTCCCCAGGGAGTGCTGGGCAACTGAGCAATTGCAGGTCCTGTGGCAAGTGCTACAAGGAAGCTGTGAAAGATCTGGGGGTGGTGACTACATGACAAGGACCAGGAGAGTGCTGAGTTCTAAACATTTGGAGAAGATGCCAGAAAGGGAGACAAAGCCCCCAAATCTATGAAAAATGTGATATTGTGACTTATAATAAGATTATATATATATTTGGTCATCCTCCATAGTTCCTGACTCACAGCTTCCCAAGCCCTTGGAATTTCCTAAGTGTTGAGAATGACAAAGGTTCTCCTGTTATTTTAATGAGGTGACTTTTGGACCTTACCTAAGGTTGGGGGCTAGTTGCCAGGAGAACCAACCATGTGATTTTGAGGGTTGGAGATTTCAGTACCACCCTCCCTTCACCAACATCTCAGGAAGAGGAGAGGGTATGGAGGTTAAGTCAATAATGAAGGGCCAATAATTTAATCAATAATGGCAATGTAAAGAGGCCTCCATGAAAACCCAAGAGAACAGGGTTTAGAGAGCTTCATGGTCAGTGAACACATGGAGATTTGGGGAGAATGGTGGAGAGGACATGGAAGCTCTACCCTTTCTTTCCACATGCCTTGCCCTATGCCTCTCTTCCATCTAGCTGTTCCTGAGTCATATCCTTTTAAAATAAACCAGTAATCCAGTAAGCAAAATGTTTCTCTGAGTTCTATGAGCCATCATAGCAGATTAACCGAACCCAAGGATGGATTTGTAGCCAGTGAGTTAGAAACACAGTTGACAATCTGAGCTCTCAATTGGCATCTCAAGTAGAGGACAGTCTTATAGGACTAAACCCATAACCTGTGGAATCTGATGCTATCTCTGGAAAGATAGTCGCAGAATTGGGTTGATTTTCTAGGATACAGAGCTGGAGTTGGAGCACTCTTGGTGATGTGGGAACTCACACACCACTACCCCCATACAAACACAATGGAACTGGGAGCAGGAACCCATTTGAAAGATGGGAATGGACAAAAGCATCTTAGAAGAGGCAGAGAGTATGTGATGAAATCAGCTAAAGTCGCCATGAAGGACATTAAGGGCAGATGCAAAAAGTAGTTGGTGAATTCTTCCCAACACAGGGTTAACTCAGGTGAGTCTTTGGACCAGTCTACCATTCATGGCTTCATAGTAGGGCCTACGGAGGTCAGTGTCATATAAGGGCACAAAAGAAAGCATGAATAAACAGAAAGTTGTATGGGTTCCTGAATGAGATATTTTCAAATCACAAAATGTGAATTCTCCCATTAAAATAGAAATGGAGTGCAATCCAAATTAGAACCCTCATACATGTGTGGGTTTTTGAATTAAATGAACTTAAAGTTCATATGGAAGAATAAATGTTCAAGAAAAGCCAAGAAAACTTTGAAAAAGGGGGACCTTGTAAGACATTAAAAGAAGTGAAGCCTCTGAAATAAAAGCAGCATGAGATTAGCATAGGAATAGGCAATAGACAAGCAGAACTGAGTAGAATAGGATGCCCCAAAATAGATTTCACTGCCTGGGGGGAATTGGTATGAGAAAAATACATTTTAATTCAGGAGGGAACAATGGTTTATTTAATAAATAATACTGGCAAAACTGGCAATGCATTGGGAAAGAGCAAATTTGATTTCTGTCCCTCATAGAGAAATAAATTCCAGATGGAGTGAAATCTTAAAGGATAAAACAGTAGAATCCAGAAGAAAACGTGGGACACCATATGCACAAGCTAGAAGTTGGTGAGGCAGAAACTCATAAGCTATTGAAAACTTAAACATATTTTTGATTATAAATATTAAGACATTTTAAGAGGTAGAATATATAAGAAATATAAAAGTAGCCTACAAACCATAGATTGAGAAAAACTTTTGTGATGCTTACAGTTTATCCAGGAGCGACGTGGGTTTGAACTGTACAGACCCACCTATACAGACTTTTCCAGATAAATACAGTACAGTACTATAAATGAGTTTTTTCTTCCTTAAGATTTTCTTTTTTAGGGGATCCCTGGGTGGTGCAGTGGTTTAGCGCCTGCCTTTGGCCCAGGGCGTGATCCTGGAGACCCGGGATCGAATCCCACGTCGGGCTCCCAGTGCATGGAGCCTGCTTCTCCCTCTGCCTGTGTCTCTGCCTCTCTCTCTCTCTCTCTCTGTGTGACTATCATAAAAAAAAAAAAAAAAGATTTTCTTTTTTAAAAAAGATTTTATTTATTCTTTTAGAGAGAGAATGCACACACATTAAACATGAAGGGGGAAGAGGAGACTCTCAAGCAGACTCCCTGCTGGAGCCAGGGCTTAATCCCAGGACCCTGAGGTCATGACCTGAGCAGAAATCAAGAGTTGGAAGCTTAACCAACTGAGCCACTCAGGCATTCCCCCTTATGATTTTCTTAATAATTTCTTTTCTCTAGCTTACTTTATCATAAGGATAAGTATATAATACATACACAAAATCTAAGTTAATCGACTGTGTTATCAGTAAGGCTCTGGTCAACAGTAGGTATTAGTAGTTAAATTTGGGGTGTGTGTGTGTCAAAAGTTGTATGTGGATTTTCAACTGTGTTGCGGATGGTGTCAGCATCCCTAACAACCACCCCCACCATGTTCTAAGAGTCAACTGTGATAGATAAAGGGGATATTTGGTACAAACAACTAAATCATTATTAAGTACACTGAAAAAGACCACTCAATAGAAAAACAGGCAGAGGTTATGAGTAGGTGAGTCACAGAAGAACAATTCCAAATGGCTTGAAAGAGCATCAAATACAAGTCTTTAAGCTTCCTACTAGCCAGGGGAAAACAAATTAAGGTAATTATAAAAGATCACTGTATACCAATGATCTTTGAAAAATGAAAAAGAAATTTCACCCACAGTTGGGGCTCTACTGTTAGGAGAAGGGGATGCTCATTCACTGCTGATTAACCTGTGAACTGTACTGCTTTTTGTGAAAACAATCTAGCAAAATCTGTTAAAGAAAAAAGCCGAATGATGAGTATTCATCCTTTCTGATGGCTGAGTATAATATTCCATTGTATGTATGCACCACATCTGCTTTATCCATTCACCTGTCAATGGACATCTGAGCTCTTTCCACAGTTTAGCTGTCGTGGACATTGGTGCTATGAACATTGAGGTGCAGGTGCCCCTTCAGATCACTACATTTGTGTCTTTGGGGTGAATACCCAGTTGTGCAATTGCTGGGTCGTAGGGTAGCTCTATTTTTAACTTCTTGAGGAATCTCCATACTGTTTTCCAGAGTGGCTGCACCAGCTTGCATTCCCATCAGCAGTGGAAGAGGGTTCCCTTTCTCTGCATCCTCACCATCAGTTGTGTCCTGTCTTGTTAATTTTAGCCATTCTGACTGCTGTGAGGTGGTATTGCAACCACATGGATGGAACTGGAGGGTATTACGCCGAGTGAAATAAGTCAGTCGGAGAAAGACAATTATCATATGATCTCACTCATATGTGGAATACAGGAAACAGCACAGAGGATCATAGGGGGAGAGAGAGAAAGCTGAAGGGGAAAATATCAGTGAGAGAGAAAAATCATGAGCAATTCTCTTTGTTGTTGTTAGATTTTATTTTATTTATTAGAGAGAGAGAGAGAGAATGAGAGTGAGCATGAGCAGAGGATAGAGGCAGAGGGAGAGGGAGAAACAGACTCCCCCACTAAGCAGGAAGCCTGATGCAGGGCTCAATCTCAGGATCATGACCTGAGCTGAAGGCAGATGCTTAACCAACTGAGCCACTCAGGCACCCTGCGTGAGAGACAACTATAGGAAACAAACAGGGTGGCTAGGGGTGGGGGGATGGGGTAACTGGGTGATGGGGATTAAGGAGGACACATGATGTGATAAGCACTGGGTGTTGTATGTAACCATTAAATTGTAGAACACTACGTCTGAGACTAATGATGTACTATATGTTGGCTAGAAGAATTTAAATTTTTTAAAAAAGAAAACACCAGCAGAGACACCTGGGTGATATATATATCATATATATATATATATTACATATATATATATATGATACAATCTTGCTTTTGTGAACGTTAATGACAAAAAAGCTTCTTGATTTTACATACATATACGCATATATATTGTATAGTTGTGTGATTTACTTACATAAATATGTATATGTTCATAAATACGTGCACAGAATGATCACGAAAGGATGGTCACTGAAAGATCACTGGTGGTCACTGCATGACGTGAGGTTTCTAAGTAACCCTCGGGGTGTTTGAGTCTGGAGATGGGCCATGGAAATGAGGATGGGCTCTGGAGCCAGATGGAATAAGAAGCTCATCTCAGCTGCCTTTTCACTGTGAAATTTACTTGTGCCTCAGTTTCCTCATTGGCAAATGGATATATAATATCCAACTCACAGACTTGGTATGAAAATTTAATTAAATGAGTCAATATTTAAGGCACCTAGAATAGAGCTTGACGCACAGTAAGCAGCGTATAAGTCTTTGTTAATTAAATGTTCACACATTGCTTTATTTTGTTCCAATAAGAAGGTGTTATTTATGGGATCAGAACAAATTTGAATGACATTAAAGGAACAAATCCAGGAATCATTAGAGTAGAATTTTTCGATTTAAAAAATCATAGTTGTTGTTTTTTTTTTTAAAGTAGGCTCCATGCCCAGCCTGAGACCCAATGTGAGGCTTGAACTCATGAGCCTGATATCAAGACCTGAGCTGAAATCAAGAGTTGGACGCTTAACTGACTGAGCCACCCAGGTGCCCCCCAGAATCATAGTTTTTAAACTTTTCAGGGGTGCCTGGTTCAACTAGTTCAGCAACTGCCTTTGGCTCAGGTCATGATTCCAGGGTCCTAGGATTGAGCCCCACGTGGAGCTCCCCACTGCTTCTCCCTCTCCCCCCCACTTGTGCTCACTGTCACTGTCTCTTGTACTGTCTCTCAAATAAATAAATAAAATCTTAAAAACTAAAGAAAACAAACTTCTTTCCATTTTCTGCAAAGTGTGAGTGAAAAACCCACAAAATTTCCTTTTCTGAGTAGGAAGAAAGAAGAGAAGGAAGAAGAAAAGAAGGAAAGAACAAAGAGAGAAAACTGTGTATGTCTCTCAAGTATGTGAGTGGATAGTGCCAAGTGCAGAACAGTGCATCCTTTGAGTAAGTCAAGATAAAGATATGCAGAGCCGTGTCAGCAAGGTGTGGGAATAGTAGGTCCCAGCACATGTTCCCCTACAAAAACAATGTTTTAACAACTATCTATGGACCGAAAGAGCAAGGCTCTCATGTATGGAAGCTGCAGCAACAAAGTGGAGCACAAAAACAGAGCAAAAAAAAAAAAAAAAAAAGGTAGAACACATTTTCCCTGCATCACACCATCCCCCAGACCTGTAAACTCCTTGCCCTAGCCATGAGTTCCTTCGAGAGGACAAAAGGAGGGCAGGAGAAACCCAGCAGGCCGACTTCCATGGGAGATCCCAAAAGCCCACACTGCTGCTGTGGACCACCCCCTCTAGATTTCGACACTGAGAATCCCTGCGGTCTTCACTGATGTGGATGACAGCCACCAGAGCTCCCCAGACTCCATGCCACTGAGCCCCTCCAGAGCCAGTGCCACCTACCTCTGCCCGCAGCATTGGCTCCACTGTGCATCTTGTATCTTGGGGCCCTGCACACTTTTGGAGCTGGTGCATATGACCCTGAACCCATCACTAGACTCTGCACAGCAGAGCACCCCCACTAAGCCAGTGTCCTCACATCCACTCACAAGCTTTCACCCCATGGAAGCCAATTGATAAAGTATTTCAGAGGTGACTACTTCTTCAAATACGTGGACACCAATGCAAGACTACAAGAAACATGATATCACCAAAGGAAGACAATGCATTTTCAGTAAGTGACATAAGAGAAGTGGAAGTCTGTGAGATCTTTGACAAAAAAATTCAAAGTGTTTATATTACTGAAACCTAGAGAGCTACAAGAGAATGCAGATAATTCCACTTGATCTTAGCCAAAAGGCTGAGAAGCAATGCAGATAATTCAATGAAATCAAGAAAACAATGCATAAGCCAAAACCAAAAAACCCAAATTAAAAATGGACTAAGAACCTGAATAGACTCTTCTCAAAAGAAGATATGTAGGGATTCCTGGGTGGTTCAGTAGTTGAGCACCTGCCTTCAACTCAAGATGTGATCTAGGGTTCCGGAATCGAGTCCCACATCAGGCTCCCCTCAGGGAGCCTGCTTCTCCCTCTGCCTGTGTCTCTGCTTCTCTCTGTGTGTCCCTCATGAATAAATGAATAAATTCTTAAAAAAGGAAGAAGAAGACATACAAATGGCAAGCAGGTATATGAAAAGGAGCTCAACATCACTAACCCTTTGAAAAATGCAAATAAAACCATGATGAGGTATCACTCCATACCTGTCAGAATGGCTAGTATCAAAAACACAAAAGATGGCAAATGCTGGTGAGAATGTGGAGGAAAAGGAACTCTTATGCCCTGTTGGTGGCAATGTAGGTTGGTACAGAGGTTCCTCAAAGTATTAAAAATAGAATTACTACATTATCTAGCATTCTCACTTCTGGGCATATATGCAAGCAAAGAAAACCAGTATTGTAAAGAGATACCTGTATTCCATGTTCATTGCGGCATTACTCACAATAGCTGAGGTGTGGAAATAACCTAATGTCTATTGATAAAGAAATGGATAAAGAACATGTGACGTATATATCACTGATGTGGCTATGTCACATATATATGCATAACGGACTATTAATCAGCCATAGGAAAGAAGGAAACCCCGCGATTTGCAATAACTTTGATGAACCTTGAGGATATCGTGCTAAGTAAAATAAACCAGACACAGGAAGCATGAGTTCATTTATATGTGGAATCTAAAATTGTCATACTCAGAGAACCAGAGAGTAGAATGGTAGCTGCCAGGGGATTGAGGGGCAGGTGGGATATAAATAGGGAGATGTTAATTAAGTGTAGAAAGTTTCAATTATGCAAAATGAGTGAGTTCTAGAGATCCAATGTACAGCATGGTGACTACAGTTAACAATACTAATACTGTATTATGTATTTGGAATTTGTTAAGAGGGTAGATCTTAGGTGTTCCCACAATAAAAAGTAAAGAAAGAAAGAAAAGAAAGAAAGAAAGAAAGAAGGAAAGAAAGAAAGAAGGAAGGAAGGAAGGAAGGAAGGAAGGAAGGAAGGAAGGAAGGAAGGAAGGAAGGAAGGAAGGGCAGCCCAGGTGGCTCAGCAGTTTAGCGCCGCCTTCAGCCCAGGGCCTGATCCTGGAGACCTGGGATCGAGTCCCACATCAGGCTCCCTGCATGGAGCCTGCTTCTCCCTCTGCCATTCTCTCTCTGTGTCTCTCATGAATAAATAAAATCTTTAAAAAAATAAAAATAAAAGACTTATTTATAAAAAAAAAAAAGAAAGAGAGAGAATGAAAGATAGGTAGGCTTTTATAATCACTATTTTGTGCCTTTATTGTTTGAATATTCTAATCACTCACATTATTTCATTCTTAAAAATGTTGTCAGGATTTACTGGGATGATAGGATTATGGGCCATTTGTATATCTATTTACTTGTTTTAATATGTTATGAAGGTCCTTTTTTTGTTTGTTTGTTTTTGGCAACAGCTTTATTGAGATAAAATTCACATACCATGCAAGGCACCTGCTTTAAGTATACAAACCAATGGTTTCCAATATATTCACAAAGTTGTGCAACCATGGCCACAATTAATTTTAGAATGTTTTTGTCACTACGGAAAGAAACTGTACCTTTAGCTGCCTCCCATTAATCCGCACCCCCTGCTCAGTACCATCTCTGTTCCAGTTTTAAGCAACCACAAATCTACTTTCTCTCTCTATAAATGTGCCTATTCTAGACATTTCATATAAACAGAATCATACAATATGTGGCCTTTTGTGTCTGGCTTCTTTCACTTAGCTAATGTTTTTAAGGTACATCCATGTTGTAGTATGAATCAACAATTCCTTTTTATGGATGAATAACCTTTCATTGTATGGATATAATGCATTTTATTTATCCATCAATTTATCCATTTATTTATCCATCAGTTAATGAATATTTGTATTCCTTCCACTTTTAGGCTATGAATATTGTTGCTATGATGCTATGAATATCTTTGTATATGTTTTTACCTGGACATATTTTTCATTTTTCTTGGGTATATACTTTGAAGTTTAATTACTAGCTCATATGGTACTTTAGTGTTTAACTTTTTGATAAAATGCCCTGTTGTTTTTCAAAGTGGCTGTCCCATTTTATATTCTCACTAGAAGTATAAGAAGGTTCAAATTTATTCGCATACTTAGCAACATTTCCTATTATTGAACTATTTTTATTTCCTTTTTTTGAACTATTTAAAAAATTGTACTTAATTTTTTATAGTACTTTTAGGTTCACAGAAAAATTCAGGGGGAGGTACAGAGATTTTCCATAAGTCCCCTGCCTCCACATATGCAAAACCTCCCCCATAACTATCCCCTACTAGAATGCTATGTTTGTTTCAGTTGAATCCACATTTCAATGAACCTATACTGACATATAATCATGCAAAGTCCACAGTTTACATATGGTTCACTCTTGGGTATTGTACATTTTATGGGTTTGAGCAAATATATGATAATCTGTATTCATCATTATGGTGTCATACAGAATATTTTCACTGCCCTAAAAATCCTCTATGCTTTGCCTACTCATCAATCTTCCACCTCAATCCCTGGCAACCACTGATTTTTTTTTTTTTTTTTTTTTTTTTACTGGTGGTTTTGCCTTTTCCAGAGTGTCAGATAGTTGAAATCACACAGTTTTTAGCCTTTTCAGATTGGCTTTTTTTGTTTAGTAATATGCATTAGGGTTCCTTCATGTCTTTTCATGGCTTGATAGTTCATTTTTTTCCTCACTGAATAATATTCTATTGTATAGATGTGCCAAAGTTTAATAATCCATTTATATACAGAAGGACATCTTATTTTCCTCCAAGTTCTAGCAATTATGAATAACATTTTTATAAATATCCGTGTGCAGGTTTTTGTGCAGATTTGTTTTCAATTGTTTTGGTAAATATCAAGGAGCACAATTGCTAGATCGTACGGGTGGTGTGTGTTTAAAATTGCATAAGGAACCACCAAAATGTCTTCCAAAGCGACTGTAACATTCGCATTCCCATCAGCAATGAAAGAGTTCTTTTTGCTCCACATCCTTACCAGCAGTTGCTGTTGTCTGTGTTCTGGATTTTGGCCATGTGAATAGGCATGTAGGGGTATCTTGTTTTAATTTTCATTTCCCTGCTGAAATAGGATGTGGAGGTATCTTTTAATATGCTTTTTTGCTATATGTTTATTTCTGTCTGTTAAGGTCTTTGCCTCATTTTTTAATATTGTTATTAAATTAAAACATAAATAATATGTTATTTTTGTTATTGTTATTTGTTATTATTGAATTTTAAGACTTTCTTTTTTCTTTTTCTTTTCTTTTCTTTTTTTTTTTTTTTTTTTTTTTTGTATTTTGGTTAACAGTCCTTTACCAGGTAGGCTTTTTGCAAATATTTTCTCTCAGTTTGTGCTTTGTCTTCTCATTCTCCTGGCATCATCTTTTGTAGAGCAAAAGTTTTTAATTTTAATGAGATCCAGCTTGTCAATCATTTCTTTCAAGGAACATGTCTTTGGTGTTCTATCTGAAAAGTAATTGCCATACATAAGGTCATCAAGGTTTTCTCCTATGTTATTGTCTTTGTTTTGTAGGATTGCACTTTACATTTAGGTCTGTGATCCATTTTTAGTTAATTTTTCTAAATGGCTTACAGTTTAGATCTAGACTCATTTTGTTGCTGTTGTTTCAGCACCATTTGTTGAAAAGACTATCTTTTCTCTGTTGTATTGCCTTTGCTCCTTTATCAAAGATCACATAAAGATTCTATTTATGTGTGACCATTCCTACTGCTTAGAATACCTTTTCTCAAATACTCAAGAGGTTTCTCCTTGAAGTCTGCTCAGATTTCACCTTCCCAATGAGTCTCACACTAATCACCAAACTTAAAATGGCAACAAGAATCCCATCCCCTGTACTTCCAATACTTTTCCCCTACACATTTGCATATATTCACCACACTCATCATCTTCTAAAGTGTTACTCTATTAGTTTTAGTGTTTACTGTCCTCTCCTCCACTAAAATATGAGACATAAATACAGGGACTTTTGAATGCTTTCTTCACTGATAAATCTCAAGTTCTTGGATTAGTGCCTGGTACATAGTGGACAATGAAAAAATACTTGTAAAATGAATAAATGAGGAAAGAGTGGAGGCATTAAAACAAAGGCTGTATAGGGCCTCCTCTAAGCTCTCCCCCACACCTTGCCACTTTTTCTTGCTTTTTTTTTTTTTTTTTATGATAGTCACAGAGAGAGAGAGAGGCAGAGACACAGGCAGAGGGAGAAGCAGGCTCCATGCACCGGGAGCCCGACGTGGGATTCGATCCCGGGTCTCCAGGATCGTGCCCTGGGCCAAAGGCAGGCGCCAAACCGCTGCGCCACCCAGGGATCCCTTTTTCTTGCTTTTTTAAAGCAAGTAGAATATCAACTGCTCAGCCTTCAAACTGAAATTTTAAGAGCACACAAGGTGTTCCATACAATGGCAAGAAAGTAATCACTCGATTATGACAGAGAACATAGGATGTCAGGGAAGTGTCAGAAAGATATAATTAAGATAAAAGAAACAGAACAGCAACCTGTAACTGTACCACAGGAAAAAATAAGGTAAAATTCAATTCATACCAGAGACAAACACAGCCCAACATAAATAAAAAATGTATCTTGAAGAACAGAATGAAACTCATCAGAGGTGTTTTTTTTTTCCTGTAAAACAATTACTAAAAACATAAACTCAATAAAGAAAGAACTTGGAGTTGTGCTTTTGACAATGATGAACTATCTTCTAGTCAACCACCCTTCTTACTGACAATGTATAGAAAAGCTGAACAGAATTAAACATGCATTAGCGTGTGCACACATGCACGCTCACACACACACACACACACACACTCAAAATATTTGAAGGCCTCAAAGAACTACCAAGTCAATGTGGACTAGTGGAGTTAAAAGTTAATAAATTAGGGAAGAGAGATTGTTGAAACTGGCACCATATTTTACTCCCTACTCTAAGCTGGGAGCTTTTACTGATTAAAAAAAAAAAAAGCTGCAAGTCTAAAAGTTGAGAAAATTATGGTTTACAGAGAGAGAAGCTGAATAGAATTTCTGGAAGTCTTGGGTATAAATACCAGAGTACAGGCACAAAAAGGAAGAAGAGATCTGAGCATTCTATTGGTATCACAAAAAATAGATACTCAAAATTACAGTGATTCATAAATTGCCCAGCCTTCACAAAAAACAGGTTTGAATGAGTTCAATCTCTGTTGGGATTAATGCGATCTTCATTCTCTAACTGCTTACCAAAAGCAAAAGTCCCAGTTGGAGGAAAATATTGCTGAAAGCCTCAATTTATCTTGATAATATATCATATACAATGTTTGGTAGCCAACCAAAAATAACTTGATGTCCAAAAAAAAAAAAAAGAAAAGAAAAGAAAAAAAGAAAAAGAGGAAAGAAGGAAGGGGAAAGGAAGGAAAAGGAAGTAAGGGAAAAAAGGTAAAGAAAAAATGATTTGTATGAGAAGAGAGAAAAAGACAAGAAAATATTTAGATGGGAAATTCAATTATCAGAGTTATGAAAAAGAATATTAAAATAGTTGTAATTGATACACTCAAGAAAGTAAATGACAAAATAATGAATTTCAGCAACTACTGGATGTTATAGAGAATCATCAAATGGGAATCCCTGAACTGAAAGCTATATAACTGAAAGTAAGAATTCAGAGGCTGGAATAATTTCACTGTTGTTTAGGCTGTCAGTTTTATGTTGCCCAAGGAATGTATCAGATAAGGTGAAAAATTTTAATTTAAAAATAACTTTAAGATAACATTGAAGAGCTGTGGAAACAATAAAGTCTAAATGATCTATACTGTAGAATATGGCAAGCCATTTTCAAGTGAGAAATGACTGGCAGCTATTTTCACATGTGGGAGTAATAGTCCTGTCTGGTAGCATGGACGTGCCACTCAAAATCTTCAAGGAAGGACTTGTTGGCTCAGCGGCTGCTAATGTTGTTAGAAGATAGCCTTTGGCTGTTAAACCCTTCGGTGATTGCCTGAACTGCAAAAAGCCAACTTGCCTAAAGTTATGCTCTTTGGGGGTGTGGAGATGGCCTTTATCTAATGACTGATTAGGCATCTTGACTCAACACAAGAAAACCGTGACTGGCCACTTTTTTCCACAACTCCTTGCGGGAAGCCTACTGGGTCTGCATTGCAGCTTGACTTATCCCTCGATCTAAACCTGTTCTTCCCTCTCCCTTCCATGGATGTCAATTCCTAATAAACATATTGTCCATTAGACTCTTGTCTATGGAAACACCACCTGTGAGAGTCACTGCCACGAGTGGCCAAAAAAGTGAACATAAGATGGGTTTTAGAGCTAGATTAGTCTCTGCTTAGTTGGCAGTGAGGACCCCACCCCATCACTGGTGATGTGTAGAGCTCCGAGAGCATCAGTGATGAATGCTGACAGGTACACAGAAGAGGGCACTAGTTGGTGAAATGTACCAGCCGATGTTTGAAAAGTTATGGGAGAGGAAAGGACCTCCATATATTAAAGCCAAATAAGAAAATCCCATAGTTGATACCGCATTCAAAGGTAAAAAACTGAAAGCTTTTCCTCTAAGATCAGGAAGAAGGCAAGGATGTCCACTCTTACCATTTCTTTGTTGTTGTTGTTGTTGTTGTTAAAGATTTTATTTATTCATGAGAGACACACACAGCGGGGCAGAGACACAGCTCCTACTTCCCCGCCAGGTGCTTTGCAGATATTATTTTCAACCCATACAATGACTTCGCAGTTACGTATTTTGATCCTCATTTCACAGATGTGGACACTGAGGGTCAGAGGCGGGAAGTAACTTGCCCAAGATAATACAACCATTATGATAGCCAAATCAGGGTTTAAACCCAGAGCTGTCTGGGTTCAAAACCCCCTTTATTTTCCAGTGCCTTATGTTAAATTTAGAAACCTAAGCTATGCTATGCAAATATTAGCTAGTTATAGGATGGGTTTCAGAGGAGGCTGCAAACTCAGATGCCCAGAGGGGTCTGGCAAGGTGCATAAATGAAAATGCTGTGCAGGGGATCCCTGGGTGGCTCAGTGGTTTAGCGCCTGCCTTCCACCCAGGGCATGATCTTGGGGTCCTGGGATCGAGTCCCGCATTGGGCTCCTTGCATGGAGCCTGCTTCCCTCTCTGCTGTTCTCTCTCTGTGTGTCTCTCATGAATAGATAAATAAAATCTTCTCTTTTTTTTTTTTTTTTTTTTTTTGTGGACGCAACTTCTTAATCTCCAGCAAGGACCCCCTCTCATGGGGAGCATACCATGCTCTCGTCACCTCCGACAGACACGCACACACACACACACACACACACACACACACACACACGTGCATGTGTCGGAGGAGTCTCTCACCACCCCTGCCCGTGGAACCCTCCCGAAGCATTTCTAAACCAGGTGCAGGGTGAGACTCTGTTTGCAAAGCAGGTCAAAGTCTGGTCACCGCAGGGCTGCTGGGCCTGGGCTGCAGAGCTTTCCAAATCTCTGGGACCCACTGCCACCTAGAGGCTCCTCAGTGGCACGATTTCCTAAGCTCAGGTCGTGGGGGTGGGGGGCACCCGCCAGTGGTTGGCATCATGCAGGGCCCCGGAAGAGGAGGAGATGCGGGAGGAAGGGCCGTGTCCTCCTCCAGGACCTGGAGCTGGAGGGAACGGCCGGGCCACCTGCGGGCTGGGAGCTCTCTGCCCCCGGGGCTGTTGCTACTCCCCGCTTTTTATACAACACCTCCTTTTACACCCGTGCACGCTCGTACATGTGCAACTGTCCTTAATTTTCCTATAGGAAATTAGCAGGCTCCCTGTGGGGTGCCTGAAGCAGGACTCAATCCCCAGACCCTGGGATCATGCTCTGAGCTGAAGGCAGATGCTCAACCACTGAGCCACCCAGGTGTCCCCACTCTTACCACTTCTAGTCAACACAGTAGTAGAAGCATTAGCCAGAGCAATCAGATAAGAAAAAGGAATAAAAGGCATCCAAACTGGATAGGAAAAAGTAAAATTGTCCCTGATTGCAAATGACATAATCTTAGTCACAGGAAATCCTAAACTCTCCACAAAAACCCACTATGGTACCAGCAAAAAGACTGCTAGAACTGAAAAATAATTGCAAGATATAAGGGAACACCTGGGTGCCTCAATAGTTAAGCATCTGCCTTTGGCTCAGGTCACAAGGTCCTGGGATGGAGTCCCACATCGGGCTCCCTGAAGGGACCCTGCTTCTCCCTCTGTTTGTATCTCTGCCCCTCTCTCTGTCTCTCTCATGAATAAATAAATAAAGTCTTTTTTAAAATTGCAGATATAAAATCAATATACAAAAATCAGAGACTGAGATGGCCATGGAGTAGGAGGACCCTAGACTCATCTCGTCTCATGAACACAACTAGATAACTATTAAATCATCCAGAGATCAACCTGAGGACTAACAGAACAAACGACACAACTAAAGGGAGAGAAGAAGTCACATAGAAGAAGCTGAGACATGATTTAGGGAAGAAATAGATAGAGGTACTATGAAGGGAAGGGAGCTGTGGTTGTGGAGGAGGGTGAGAGAGAGAGGAGCACCTAGAGGAACATACAAGGAGAATGTTTTCCCAAAGCCATTGGCTTGGAAAAATGAGAGGGGCTGAATTTTATGAATTCTTGCAACCAATGGGACTTAAAGCCTAGAATTTTAAAGGTCAACAGGCTCTTCTGGAATAGAGCCTGGAGGGCATTGTGCTGCTTCTGGTGAAAAAGTAGGGAAACAACCCAGGGAAAGACAGCTGGCAACAGTGATTTGAAGAGCACCTGGGGTACACGGTGGGTAGATTATTCGCTCTTCTTTTTTTAATTTATTTTTATTTTTTTTATTTTTATTTATTTATGATAGTCACAGGGAGAGAGAGAGAGAGGCAGAGACACAGGCAGAGACAGAAGCAGGCTCCATGCACCGGGAGCCCGACATGGGATTCGATCCCGGGTCTCCAGGATCGTGCCCTGGGCCAAAGGCAGGCGCCAAACCGCTGCGCCACCCAGGGATCCCCCGATTATTCGCTCTTCAAAGTGTAACTCTGAGAGGCTGCATTCATGGAAACTCCAGAAACAAAGGAGCTGGCTGGAGCCATTTCCTTCTCCTACTCCTTAGCAAAAACAGAGAGCTACCTGTAAGAAGCAGGGCAGTGCCCACACTGGCAGCCTAACTTGTATACACCAAGCCCCATCTCCCTGCACATTGATGGAACTGCATTTCTGTTATAGTTGCCTCAGTCTCAGAATGGCAGATGACTGCCCAGAAGACCAGCACAAACCCCTGCCCACGACACATCTCCTGACCAGAGAGTTCTGCAGGGCCTCAGTTCTTGTGGAGGTCATTATACAAGCAGACCAGGGGATACCTACTTAAAACTCGGGATATATACAAGTCCTTTCATTATACAAGCAGACCAGGGGATACCTACTTAAAACTCAGGATATAGGCCAGGGAGCAAGCACTCCTGATAGCAGACATGGTGAGTCTCTGCAGACAGCTGTCTAAAGGATAGAACAGTCAGAATTCAATAGCAGAGAGCACACAACACACCCTGAAAACACTGCCTGGAAACACTCCTGGTGTAGTGCCAGGCCTGGGCCACTACATGATCTCTTCTTCAAGAGCAGAAGACATACCTGGCTTTCTAATACAGAGAAGGCAAAGGCTTAGACAAGATGTGAAGACAGAGGAATTTATTACAAATGAAAGATAAGGCCACAGCCAGAGATCTAAGTGAACAGTTACAAGCATCATGCTAGATGGACAATTTAAAATAATCATAAGGATATTCACTGGGCTTGAGAAAAGGATAGAAGACATCAGCAAGAATGTTAGCACAAAGATAAAAGAGTTGAAAAAGAATCAATCAGAAATAAAAAGTGCAATAAAAGAGATTGGAAACTGGTGTGGGGCAATGAACACGAGGCTGGAAGAAGCAGAGGAATTAATTAGCGACCTAGAAGACAAAATAATGGAAAGTAACGGAGCTGAACAAAATAAGAGAAAGAAGAATTATGGAACACAAGAATAGATTTAGGGAACTCAGTGATTCCATCAAACATAATAACATTCATATTATAGGAGTCTCAGAAGAAAAGAGTCAAAAGAGGGCAGACAATTTATTTGAAGAAAAAACAGCAGAAAACTGGGGAAGGAAACATATCCACATCCAGGAGGCAGAGAGAATTCCCCTCAAAATCAACAAAATCAGGCCAACACCACGACATATTATAATTAAATTTGCAAATAAAGTGATAAAGAAAAAAAAATCCTAGAAGCAGCAAGTCAAAAGTAGTCCTTCATTTACAAGAGAAGACTCATAAAGCTAGCTGGAGATTCTCAATAGAAAGTTGGCAAGCCAGAAGAAAGTGGCATGATATTCAAAGTGCTGAATGGGGAAAATCTGCAGCCAAGAATACTCTATTCAGCATTGTTGTCATTCAGAATAGAAGGACAAATAAAAATTTTCTCAGACAAACAGAAACTAAAGGAGTTCATGGCCACTAAACCAGCCCTACAAGAAATATTAAAGAGGACTCTTTGAATGCAAAGAAGAGACCCAAAGCAAAAAAGACAAAAAAGAGTTAGGGAAAACTGTCTAGGAACAATGACAAAATGAGCAATAAAGTGGCAATAAATATATATCTATCAATAATTATTTTGAATGTAAATGGACTAAATGCTCCAGTCAAAAGACATGGAGTGTCAAATGGATTAAAAAAAAAAAAAAGAAAGAAAAAAACAAAACAAAACAAAACAAAAAAAAACAAAAAACCAAGACTTATCTATAAGCTGCCCACAAGAAACTCATTTGAGACATAAAGACACCTGTAGATTGAAAGTGAGGGGATGGAGAAACATTTATCATGCAAAAATTTATTATGGATATTAAAAAAAATCCAGAGTAGCAATACTTATATCAGAAAAACTAGACTTTAAAAAAAGATGGTAACAAGAGAGAAAGAAGGGCACTATATCATCAGAAAGGGAGCAGTCCAACAAGAAGATATAACAACTATTTATGCATCCAACCATGGGAGCACCTAGATATATAAAACAATTAATAATAAACATAAAGGAACTAATTGATAACAATACAAAAATAGTAGGGGACTTTAATACTCCATTTACATCAATGGACAGATAATCTAAACCAAAAAGGAAACAATGGCTTTGAATCACACACAGGGTCAGATGGACTTAGAGATATATTCAGAACATTGCATCCTAAAATAGCAGAATACACATTCTTTTAAAGTGCATGTGGAATATTTTCCAGAATAGATCATGGATTAGGTCACAAAACAGGCCTCAAAAAATACAAAAAGACTGTAGCTATACCATGTACTTTTTCCTGACCATGATGCTATGAAACCAGAAATCAACTGCAAGAAAAACTCTGGAAAGACCACAAATATAGGGAGGTTATGGAGGTTATGACATGCTACTTAACAATGAATCAGTCAACCAGGAAATAAAAAAGGAAATTAAAAATATGTGAAGACAAAAGAAAATGAAAACACAACAGTCCAAGACCTTTGGGATGCAGCAAAAGAGGTCCTAAGCAGGAAGCATATAGCATTATAGGCCTACCTTAAGAAGCAAGAAAAATCTTGAGTAAACTACTTAACCTTACACCTAAAAGAATCAGAAAAAGAACAGCAAATGAAGCCTAAAATCAGCAGAAGGAAGGAAATAATAAAGTTTAGAGCAGAAATAAATGATATAGAAACTAAAAAACAGTTGAATAGATCAATGAAACTAGGAGCTGGTTCTTTGAAAAAATTAATAAAATTGATAAACCTCTGGCCAGACTAATCAAAAATAAAAAAGACTCAAATAAATAATATCACAAATGGGAGAGGAGAAATAATAACCAACACTTCAGAAATACAAACAATTATAAAAGAATATCATGAATAACTATATGCCAACAAATTAGACAAACTGGAAGAACTGAATAAATTCCTAGAAACACATAATCTACTAAAACTGAAACAGGAAGAAATAGAAAATTTGAACAGACTGATAACCAGTCAAGAAATTGAATCTGTAATCAAAAAATTCCCAACAAACAAAAGTCCAGGACCAGATGGCTTCACAGGTGAATTCTACAAAACCTTTAAAGAAGAGCTAATACTTATTTTTCTCAAACTATTCAAAAAAAAAAATAGAAAAGGAAGGCAAACTTCCAAATTCATTCTATGAGGTCAGCATTACCCTGATACCAAAACCAGATAGACACCATTAAGAAAGAGAACTAGGGGTCAATATCCTTGATGAACATAGATGCAGAAATTTTCAGTAAAATACTAGCAAACCAAACCCAAAAATACATTAAAAAGTCAGTCACCACAATCAAGTAGGTTTTATTCCTTGGTTGCAAGCATGTTCAATATTCACAAATCTATCAATGTGATATACCGCATTAATAAAAGAATGGATAAGAACCCCATGATCTTTTCAATAGATGCAAAAAAAAGCATCCGACAAAGTACAACATTGATTCATAATAAAAACCCTCAAGAAAGTAGCTTTAGAGCAAACATAACTCAACATAATAAAGACCATCTATGAAAAACCAACTGCTAAAATCATCCTTAATGGAGAAAACCTGAGAGGTTTTCTTCATCAGTCAGGAAGAAGAGAGGATGCCCACTCTCACCACTTGTTACTTAAGATAGCACTTAAGATAGTTCCTTAAGATAGGGAAGTCCTAGCATAAGCAATCAGACAGCAAAAAGAAATAAAAGGCATCCAAATCAGCAAGGAAGAAGTCAAACTTTCACTTTTGGAGATGGCATGATACTCTATACAGAAAACTAACGATTCCACCAAAAAACTGCTAAAACTAATAAATGAATTCAGTAAAGTCATAGGTTACAAAAGCAACATACAAAATCTTTTGCATTTCTATACATGATTAATGAAGCATCAGAAAGAGAAATTAAGGAATCACTGTTTACAATTGCACTGAAAACCATAAGATATCTAGGAATAAACCTAACCAAAGAGGCAAAAGACGTGTACTCTGAAAACTATAAAATGCTGATGAAAGACATTGAAGATGAAACAAAGAAATGGAACAACATTCTATATTCATGGATTGGAAGAATAAATATTGCTAAATGTCTCTGCTTCCCAAAGCAATCTACACATTTAATGCAATCTCTATCAAAATGCCACTAGCAAATCTTTAAAAAAAAAAGGGGGGGGGGATCCCTGGGTGGCTCAGCGGTTTAGCACCTGCCTTTGGCCCAGGGCGTGATCCTGGAGACCCGGGATCGAGTCCCGTATCGGGCTCCCAGCATGGAGCCTGCTTCTCCCTCTGCCTGTCTCTCTCTCTCTCTCTCTGTCTATCATGAATAAATAAATAAAATCTTTTAAAAAAATACCACTAGCATTTTTCACAGAGAAAGAATAAACAATCCTAAAATTTGTATGGAACCACAAAAGACCCCAAATAGCCAAAGAAACCCTGGAAAAGAAAAGCAAAGTTGGAGGCATCACAATTCTGGACTTCAAGTTAAATTACGAAGTTGTAGTAATCAAAACAGTATGGAACTGACACAAAAATAGACACACAGATCAATAGAACAGAACACCCAGAAATGACCCCACAACTATATGGTCAATTAAGCTTTGACAAAGCAGGAAAGAATGTTCAGTGGGAAAAAGAGTCTCTTCAACAAATAGTGTTGGGAAAACTGAACAGCAATATGCAAAAGAATGAAACTGGATCACTGTCTTACACCATACACAAAATTAAATTCAGAATGGATTAAAGCCCTAAATGTAAGACCCCCAAACTATACAAATCCTAGAAGAGAACACAGTAACTTCTTTGACATCGGCCATAGCAACTTCTTTCTAGATATGTCTCCTAAGGCAAGAGGGGGGAAAAAAAAGCAAAAAGAAAACTATTGAGACTTCATCAAAATAAAAAGCTTCTGCACAGCAAAGGAAACAATCAACAAAACTAAATGGCAGCCTACAGAATGGGATAAGGTATTTGCAAATGACATATCTGATAAAGGGTTAGTATCCAAAATATAAAAAGAACTTGCAAAACTACACACAAGAAACAAATAATGCAATTTAAAAAATGGGTTGGAGACATGAATGGAAGTTTTTTTTCAAAGAAGACATACAGATGACCAACAGACATATGAAAAGATGCTCAACATCACTCATCAGGGAAATGCAAAGCAAAATCGCAATGAGATATCACCTCACACCTATCTGAATAGTTAAATTTAACAACATAGGGAACAACAGATCTTGGTGAGGATGTGGAGAGAAAGGAACCCTCCTGCACTGTTTGGTGCAGCCACTCTGGAAAACAGTATGGAGTTTCTTCAAAACTTTTAAAATAATACTGCCCTATCACCCAGTAATTGCATCCTTGGTATTTACCTAAAGAATACAAAAATACTAATTCAAAGGGATTCATGCACCCCAATGTTTATAGTAGTATTATGTATGATAGCCAAATTATAGAAACAGTATAATAATCATTGACTGATGAATGGATAAAAAAGATGTGAGATACCTATCCATCTATACAGTGAAATATATGTATATATATGTATGTATGTATATAACGAATATTATTCTGCCATTTGCAATGGCATTTGTATAGATAGAGCTAGAGAGTATTATGCTAGGAGACATAAGTCAGTCAGAGAAAGCCAAATACCATATGATTTTACTCATTTGTGGAATTTAAGAAACAAAACAAATGGGCAAAGGGGAAAAAAAAAGAGAGAAGCAAACCAAGAAACAGACTTTTTTTTTAAAGATTTTATTTATTTATTCATGATAGTCACAGAGAGAGAGAGAGGGGCAGAGACACAGGCAGAGAGAGAAGCAGGCTCCATGCATCGGAAGCCCGACGTGGGATTCGATCCCGGGTCTCCAGGATCGCGCCCTGGGCCAAAGGCAGGCGCCAAACCGCTGCGCCACCCAGGGATCCCCAGACTTTTTACTATACAGAACAAACTGATGGTTAGCAGGGAGGATAGGGGTAGGGTGAGGGGTAAATAGGTGATGGGGATTAAGAAATGCACTTGTGATGAGCACTGGGTGATTATGGAAATGTTGAATCACTGTATTGTACACTGAAACTAATATAACATTTTGTTAACTACCTGGAATTTAAATAAAAACTTTAAAAGATAGAAGAAGTAAATTAAGTTAAAAAATTTTAACAACACCCCCAAATAAAATAAAATCAACATACAAATATTAGTTGCATTTCTATGTGCTAACAATGAACTATCTGAAAAGGAAGTAAGAAAAACAATCCCATTTACAGCAGCATGAGGATGAATAAAATATTTAGGAAAAAACTTAATAAGGAGGTGAAAGATTTGTACACTAAACACTATAAGACATTGATGAAAGAAATTTAAGAAGATACAAATGGAAAGTCATCCCATGTTCATGAATTGAAAGGCTTAATATTATTAACATGTCTGTACTACCCAAAATGATCTATGGATTCAATGGCATCCCAATCAAAATACAAAAGGCTTTTTTATGGAAAACCTATTGTGCAATTCATAGGGAGCCACAAAAAATTCCCAAGTAGCCAAATCATCCTGAGCAGAACAAATAAAGCTGGAGGCATCACACTCTGATTTTGAAACATATTACAAAGCTACAGTAATCAAAACCATGCTGGTGTATAAACAGGCATAGAGACCAGTGGAATAGAACAGAAAGCCTGGAAATAAATCTATGCCTATCTGGTCAGCTGATCTTCAACAAAGGTGCTAAAAATATACAGTAAGGAAATGATAGTTCTTTTAACAAATGGTTTTGAGAAAACTGGATCGCCATATGCAAAACCAAGAAACTGGACGTCTATCTCACACCACATACTAAAATCAACACAAAATGCATTAATAAGTTAAATACAAAACCAAAACTATAAAACTCTCAGCAGAAAACATAAGGAAGTATCTTTTCAATCTTGAGGTTGGCAATGATTTTACAGTTATGACACTAAAGGCAGAGTCAAAAAAAAAACAAAACAAAAATAAGTCAGACTCCATTATACTAAAAAACTTCTGCACGGCAAAGAAAACAATCAGCAGAGTGAAAAGTCATCCTGGAGAATGGGAGAAAGTATTTGCAGACCACACATCTGATATGAGGTTAATCTCCAAAATACATAAAAAACACCTACAACTCAAAAAGCCAAAAAACTAATAATGTGATTTAAAAATGGGCTCAGGACTTGAATAGCTATGTATATGTATATGGCTAATATGTATATAAAAATGGAACATGTACTCCTCTCACGTACACTAGTCATGAGGGAAATGCAAACCAAAACCACATCATCACCTCACACCTGTCAGAATAGCTATTATTAAACAAAACCAAACAGACAAGTATCGGCAAGGATGTGAAGAAATATTGGTGGCAATGCAAAATGGCACAGCCACTATGGAAAACAGTATGGAGTATTATCAAAAATTATAAATAGAACTACTATATTAACCAGGCATCTTACTTCTGGGTATTTATGCAAAGAACTGAAATCAGAAACTCAAAGAGATATAAGCATTCCCATGTTCACTGCAGCACTATACCCAACAGCCAAGAAACCACCTAAATGTCCATCAACACAGGAATGGAGAAAAAAATGTGGTATGTACTCACAATGGGGTATCAATTAGTCTTTAAAATCTAAGGAAGTTCTGGGAGCCTGGATGGCTTGGTGGTTGAGTGTCTCCTTTCGGCTCAGGGCATGATCCTGGAGTACCGGGATTGAGTCCCACATTGGGCTTCCTGCACGGAGTCTGCTTGTCCCTCTGCCTGTGTCTCTGCCTCTCTCTTTCCCTCTCTGTCTCTCATGAATAAATAAATAAAATAAAAAATAAATAAATAATCTTTAAGACAAAATCTAAGGAAATTCTGTAACATGTATAGCATGCATGAACCATAAGGACACTATGTAAGGCAAATAAGTTGGTCACAGGAAGATAAATAGTACATGATTCCACTTTTTGAGGTATCTCTAATCGATGTCATAGAATCAGTGTAATGGCCCTTGTCAGGGCTTGGTGCAGGGGGTTGGAAATAGGAAGTTACTAATCAAAGGGCATAAAGTTTCAGCTGAGCAAGATGAAAGAGTAAGTTGCAGAGATCTGCTGTGCCATGTGGTACAGTAGCCAATATTGTATTTACACTTGGGTATTTGTTATGAGGGTAGATCCCATGTTAAGGGTTCTTATCACTATAACAATTTTAAATAAAATAATTTTAATAAAAAATTTTTAAAAAAGGAAAACATGAGGGAAAATGTAAGTAAAATGATTATGGAATGCAATGTTTATTGCTAAACTCATTGATGCACTGATGAAAGATAAAGAAAGGCTAAAAGCAATTAACTGGCAATCGAAAGACCAGTGAGAAAGACAGAGTACCCTCTTGGTAGAAGGCAAAGAGGATCTGAAAAGCATCTTGCTGTGGGAGTGCCTAGGGATCTGAGCATGGGCCCAGGACTTAATCACCAGAGTAGCAGAGCTCTAAGGGCTACATTCCAGACACAATGAGCTTTCAGTGCCAAGATTAGAACCTTGTTTGGAAAAGAATAGGACATTGATATATGAGATGGAGATAATCTAATTTGAAAATCCTGAACATCTCAAATCCACAAATTTCCCTGAAACTTCTAAGCCTTCAGAAGTGGCCCATCCCTCCCTACCAGGAGCTAGCACTCTGTTCCTTTGAAAATAATTCAAAGGTCTCTCCCCTGCAAGGCAAGGATGTACCCAGGGTGTGCCCCTCACTGTCCTCCTGGCTACTATGCCAGTAATTCAGGTGAAGTCACATGATATCCCAAACAGCGATGTGCAGGGTGTGAAAAGGGAGGAAAGGACCGTACGCAAAGACACTGCCTGTCCCAGATAGCGTGTACTGGCAACATCTGGGGGAGGGTGTGTGGGTCTAGATGCTAAGCATGTTGGATAAAGGGGGCCCAGAATGTGAGACTGGATAAGGGAAGGTTTATAATTGCACTCTCCCAAGATATAGGGTTTAACACCCTGGCAAGGACTCCAACTTGGCTCCTTAGAAGCATGGAGAAAGTAATGGCTTAAGTGAGGGAAAATAAAAGCCAGAACTACTGTGGCAGGCAGTGTGGGAAGGGATTAAAGGACTCAGGGAAGTGGGTATGCTGGGGTGGACAGACTATGCAAGGCCAAAAAGCTCAATAGATAATCATGTTTGATGGGAAGGTCTAGAAGACCCACCATGTACCATAGTCATCAGGAATGTAGTGACATCCCTAAGAAACTCACTAGTGGCCTCCTCCGCAGGCTAGGACCGAGGGGAAGCAGAAATATGCCATGAAAGTAATGGGGAAGACAAGGCTCTGGAACAATAGAAGCTGGGGCAGAAGCCTGGTGGGAGTTATTATCATGACACAAGGTCAGAAGAGCTACTCCCCAAATGCATAAGAAGTACAGCTGATCTGTACAAGGCTACACTGTGATACACATGGATATGTGATATCTAGATTCCAGCAACAGTGGTGGCAACAGTCCTTTAGGAATTGCCTCAGTTATAGAAAGTCACCACACCATTCCAGGGGCAGCTGTATTTTATGACTGCTTAAGGCATGAACATAAAGGTCTGGACATTTCTGCATAATGCAGGAGAAATCAGATGGGCCACTGCAGTTCTAGAGCTTTCTGTGTGGCTTGCTGAGGTGGTTGGATGTGTTCTGCAGCTCAACTTCCTCTTGGTTCCATCCATGCTTCCTACCCTCTGGTACACCCAAAGATATGTCCATCGCCTAATCCCCAGAACCTCTAATGCTAACCTATTTTTAAAAAGAGTCTTTGCAGACGTACAAAGGTAAGGATTCCAGATGAGTTCATCATAGATTATCTGGGTGGGCTCTGTATCTAATGAATGGTGTCCCTATAAGAGACACAGAAGAGAGAAACATTCAGAGAAGAGAGGGGGAGAAGGCCACCTCTGCAGGTGGAGGCAGAGACTGGAGTAAACAAGGCTGAGGAATGTCGATAGTCACTAGGAGCTGGAAGAGGCAAGGAATAGAATCTCCTCTAGTGCTGAAACACAGCGCAGCTCTGCCAACACCTTGATTTCTTCTGCTTTCCATAAATATGAGAGGATACATTCCCATTGTTTTAAGTCACCCAGTTTGTGAAAATTTGTTATGGCAGCCCCAGGAAACTAAAACTTCCTTTCATAGGTACTGATCCCAAGGGGCATTTCCTATAAACAGCCTACATGCTGAATTCCAACTTAGTCTGCTTCCCTGAGAACCTAGTCTGTGGCATCGTAGTGGACTAGTCAGCCACAGTCGAAGCAACTTTTCCACAATAAGAAATCAGCTGAATGTTTAATGTGAGCTGGCATGATTGAATGGAATCTGCTAAAGACCCATGGTTGGGAAATTAATGGCTCCTCAAAGACATCCACATCCTAATCCCCAGAATCTATGACTATGTCAGGCTACTGGGCAAAAGGGAGTGAAGACAGCCAATGGAATTGAGGTCACTAATCAGCTGACTTTAAAATGGGGAGATTATCCTGGATTATCTGAATGTGCTCAATGTAATCACAAGAGTCCTTAAAAGTAAAAGAGGGAATTGGAAAAAAAGAAAAAGAAAAAAGAACCAGACAGATAGCAGCACGAGAAGAGAAGAATTGGGATTAAAATTGCTGACTCTTGGGATGGAGAAAGAGGTCACAAGCCAAGGAATGGTATTCTAGAAGCTGGAAAAGACAAGGAGTTGGATTCTTTTAAAGCGTCCAGAAAGGAATGCATCCAGCTGACACCTTGACCTTACTCAGGGCGTTGAAATCTGTGTCAGACTTCTGATCTACAGAACCATAAGATAATAAACTTGTGCACTTTTAAGCAGTCAAGTCTATGGTAATTTGTTATAGCAGCCATAGAAAATGAATGCAAGTCCCAAATGTAAAGCTAGCCCTCCATACTCAACATCCTCTCCTGCTTTTTCTGAATTAGTGGTGGCTGGTGATGGAACTAAAACAGAGATCTCTCTTAGTCTCATTGTGCCTGAGACCAAGGCCTAAGGGGCCTGACATCACCTCAGAACACTTGAAACTAGAAGATAACTAAAATCTAACTCCTAACATGATCAAAGAAATAATCCTTAGCTGCCTAATAGAAAAGGATATACCATTTTGGGGGAAAGAACATTTGCTTCAGTATCTACTTTTTTATATGCAATGTCTGTTATTAAATTGTGGTCTTAAATTTTACACATGATGTATAATCTAGATTAAGAAAAAAACATCGATAGAATCAGACCTACAGATGCACATGACCCAGATATTGGACTTAGAGACACAAATTTCATAATATCTCATCTTAACCTTCGTGAGATATTTGGGGAATAATCTTTAATATTTTTTTCAGCTTTGCAATTCCTTCAGTTTTTTTCCCCCTTATCCTTCACTTTGACAAAAATCTAACGGCTTGATAAAATTAGCAAGACTGTGTGGAAACAGGCACTTTTATACCTTGCTGATTGGAATGGAAAAAAATACTATCTCTTGGAAAATAATTTGACAATACTGAACAAAGCTACATATGTATATATTCTTTGACTTAGAGATTTCACTTCTAGGAATTTATCCTGTAGATACACTTTGAACAACATGAAAATACATATACAAAAGTTATTCATTGCATCACTATTTGTAATCATAAAATATTGCAATTTGCTCCAATGTAGGAGACTGCTTTCACTGGCTAAGTCTGAGATAATTTGAGCATCAAGATAAATTAGTGCAATAATTGTTGATTAAATAAGCTTGGCAATACATACTATGGAGTAGGATAAACTGGTAAGAAAAATGAGGAAAATTTCTATGAACTGAAATGAATAATTTTGAGAATATATTTTAAGTGAAAAACACAAAAGAGTACATGTACTATGCTATCTTTTTTATAATAAGTAGAAGAAAATTTCAATCTGCATATTTATATCTTTATATTTTTAAAAGATTTGATTGGTTTATGAGAGAGAGAGAGAGAGAGAGAGAGAGAGAGAAAATGAGGGCTGTGGGCAAAGGGAGAAGGAGAAGACTCCCTGCTGAGCAGGGAGCCCGATGTGATACTTAATCCCAGGACCCCAGGATCATAACCTGAGCAGAAGGCAGACACAAATGGCTCAAATGACTGAGCCATCCTGGTGCCCCTATATCTGTATAATTTTGAAAAAAACAAATACAAGAATGATAACATAAAAACTAATGAAATTGGCTACCCATAGTGATGATAAAAAGCAAATACAAGAATGATAATAAAAAAACTAATGAAATTGGCTTCTTATAGTTATTTGGGGATAGGGGAAAGAGTTACTCTTCCCTGAGTATACCTTTCCTATACAATTTTAACTTCTAAATTCATTTTAATGTTCTACATATCTAATAACATTAACAAGGATGAGAGAAAATCTCAAACTAAATGAAAATAGTAACAAAGGGGCCTAACCATTTCCAATGAGTAAAGTGATTTGCCTGAGGAAGTTTTTCATTTTTTCATGTGGTGAAATATACATAGCATACAATTTATCATTTTAACTATTTTTAAGTGTGTAGTTCTGTCGCATTAAGTACATCCATATAGTTGTGTGTTCATCACCACTATCCACTTGCAGTATTCTCTTCATCTTACAAAATTGAAACTCTGTACCTATTAAACAGCAACTCCCCACTGCTCTATTTTATTTTTGTTTGTTTTGAGAGAGAGAGAGAGCACGCACGCGCAAGAGCATGCAGGTGCACTTGAGAACCAGGGGGAGCGGGGGAGAGAAAGAGAGAGAGAGAGAGAGAGAGAATCTTTAGCAGGATCCACATTCAATTTGAAGTCCTACAGAGAGCTTGATCTCATGACCATGAGATCATGACCTGATCCCAAATCAATAACTGACTGAGCCACCCAGGTGCTCTGGCACCACTGTTCTATTTTCTGTCTCTATGAAATTTGACTACTTCTAGGTACTTCACATAAATGGAATCATATAGTATTTGTTCTTTTGTGAAAGGCTTGTTTTATTTGGCATTATGGTCCTCAAGATTCGTCCATGTTGTAGTATGTATCAGCATTTCCTTCCTTTATAAGTCTGAATAAAATTCTGTTGTACACATTAGTCAGTGGACACTAGAGTTGCTTCTACTTCTTGTCTGTTATGAATAATGCTGCCACGAACATGGGTGTACAGATATCTCTTTGATATCTTGCTTAATTGGGGAGGCATATATCCAGAAGTGGAACTACTGGTCATATAGTAATTCTATCATTAATTTTTTGAAGAAGTACCACATTGTTCTCCATAGAGGCTGTACCATTTTATATTCCCACCAGCAGTGCACAAGGATTCCAATTTCTCCACATCCTTGCCAACAAGTACTTTCTATTTTTGGTAGTACCCATCCTAATGGTTATAAAGTGGTATTTCATTGTGGCTTTGATTTGCATTTTCCTGATGATGAGTGATACTGAACATCTTTTCGTGTGCTTATTGGCCATGGGTATATCTTCTTAGGAGAAATGTCTGTTCAAGCTCTTTGTCCATTTTTAAGCAGGTTGCTTGTTTTTATTCTTGATTTGTAGTTCTTTATATGTTCTGGATATTTATCCTTTATCAGATATTTGGTAAACAAATATTTTCTCAGATTCCATGGTTTGCCTTTTGACTCTGCTGTTTCTCTTGATTCCCCAAAGGATTGAATTTTGTTGTAGTCCAATTTACCTGTTTAATTTTATTGTTCATGATTTTAGTGAGATATCCAAGAAATCATTGCCAAACCCAACACCACAAATTTTTTTTCTTATTATTTTCTTACAAGAGTGTTCTAGTTTTAGGTCTTGCATTTAGGGCTTTGATCCATTTTGTATATAGTTTAAGGTAAGAGTCCAACTTCACTTATTTGCATATAAATACCCAGTTTTCCCAGCACCATTTGTTGAAAAGAATGTCCATTCTTCATTGTATGACTTTGGCACTCTTCTTGAAAATCATAGACCATATACGTGAAGGTGTATTTCTGGGTTCTTCTATTCCATTGGTCTGTATGTCTATCTTTATGCTAGTCGCCCAAATAAGTTTTGAACACAGCACTGTGACTTCAATCTCAAGCAAAATAAGGTAAACAAATCTTGACTCTTCAGTAGGTTCATTTGTTGTGGTGATTTGGGCATTGTGAAACTATTTTGTGAGTATTGAAGAATTGGACAAATGAGGGACCACAATGAGGTTTTTGGGAGCCAGAGCAATATAGAAGATAGGAGGTAGAGATAGAAATATGGAGCAGGGGAAGGCAAGCAAAAACTTAGGTTGGATTCAAATTAGAGGCATTGGTATAAATTTATTATTTCAGTGACACTCAGACACTCAGTGCCAATGAGCAGATCCTAAGCCCAGACCTTCATTTCTAAATACAGTTCTCCACAGAAGGGAACCAGGGGTTCATGGAGAAGTGGCTTACTCAAAGGCTGGGGCAGGGAAACTATGAGATGAGCCTGGAACATCTTATTATGCCAGAAAATAAGGAAGTGCCAGAAGTATGATGAGGATGGGGTGCCAGAGTGGCTCAGTTGGCTAAACATCTGTCTTTGGCTCAGATCACGGTCCCAAGGTTCTGGGATGAGCCCCAAGTCAGGATCCCTGCTCAGTGGGGAGTCTTCTTCTCCCTCTGCTCCCCACCCCCCACTCATGCATGTGCTTTCTCAAATAAATAAATAAATAAATAAATAAATAAATAAATAAATTCTTTAAAAAAGAAGAATGATAAGGATAGGTAAGAAAAAAATGAAAGGCCTTTCACTGGCCAAGTCTGGAATAATCTGGACATTAGAGTGAATAAAAACAATAATAGAGTGAATAAATCATGAATCCATAAGTCCACACTGACAGTAGGTAATAAATTAACAAATATGTGAAAAGAAAGGGACAGCTCTTCCATAGAGTAGAACGCTGATTAGTAGACACAGTAGTCCCAATGGAATTAGAGAATCACCATTTGAAAATCATCTTTGCAAAGACAGATTTAGGCAAGAATTGCCACGCACGCCAAATTAGGGGAGGAGGCGTCTGACAACAAACAGGATACATGCGTGGTCTCAGAGTATCTCCCTACACGTTTCTTATTTATCACATGTGGGAAAACAGTTGCTATATGGTGGAGAAAACTGACAACACAGATGACTAGAGATTTATCAATTAGGGACAAATGAACCATGTTTAAATATCCAAGTCTGGACTTTGAGGAGGATGACCCAGGTAGCAGTGGTTGAGTGTCTGCCTTTGGGCGTGATCCTGGTCCCGGGATCGAGTCCCACATCGGGCTCCTTGTGAGGAGCCTGCTTCTCTCTCTGCCTGTGTCTATACCTCTCTCTGTGTATCTCTCATGAATAAATAAATAAAATCTTTTTTAAAAAAATTAAGTACCTTTAGGAACATCTCAGTGCAGGCGGGTGGGAGGGAGGCATGACATGGGAAGCTGAAGAAACAGAAAATGGCATTTTGGGAAACTTAAGAACATGCATCTTATCTGTGCAAGGAGCTCTCTAACCAGGACAGCAGAGAGTGGGAGTGGGGTCTGCTGCCAGGATCTCCCTTCCAGAAGGGTTGCTGCCCCTCTGGGGGAGTGCAGTCCTCAGGCAGAGGGCTTCCTGGCCCCAGTTCCCACCTCTCCCCCACCACTCCACCCCAGTTTCCACCCTAGTTCCCACCCCTCCTGGCCACCCTCCTGCAGTGACTGGTTGGCAGGGGTTGAGTGGCACAGCCCTTATTAACCGGATGAGGACTAGGGGCAGTGCTCGTGATAAAGCCCCTCCCAGATTGGTCAAGACTCCACCAGGCCTGCCTGGCCACTGGACTTTCTCCTCTGCCAACCCCTGCTTCCTCCTGCCTCTCGTGGCTCAACGCTCTCCACGGTTTGCACCTGGACCTCAGCTTCTGCTCTGTTCCCAGAGACCCCAACCTGCAACAGGCTCCCTCAAAAGCTCCTGTTTTTTTCTACTAAATTCAGACAGAAAATAAGGACAAATCATATGCTTATAAAAATACATTGTTTCAGAAGAAAGCAACAGATGAACAGACTGTTGGAGCTAATGAAAATCTTGTCTTTGGAAATCTGTTTGTCAGTTTTGTGGACTGGGGGATAAATTTTTCCCAGATGCTCTCTGGTAGGAAGCAAAAGGTTGGATCCTGTATTCGTTTTCTAGGCCTGCCCTACAAAAGAAACACAATCTGGGTGGTCTGAATCCACAGAAATGTGTTCTCTTGTTCTGGAGGCTAGAAGTCCACCACCAAGGTGTGAATGGGGCCAAGCTCCATCTCCAGGCTTCTGTGATTTTGCTGGTGGTCCTCCGTGTTTCTGGCGTGTGGCTGCATTATTTCAATCTCTGCTTCCATCTTCCCTCTGTCTGTCTGCACATGACCTCTGTGAGTGTCTGTATCTCTTCTCCTTTCTTTATAAATATGGGTAAGGTTAAGGGACAGGTGACGCTGGATAGAGAGAGACAGGTAGGGGGTTGAGTCACCAGGCTCACAGAAATCCCAGGTGTGGAGACATTATAGACAGGATATTAACCAGAGAGAAGGGGACATAAAAAAATCCTTCTTGTTTGTTCTAAATATAGATGAGATATTTTTATAATATTTACAAACACACCTCATTACTCTTAAGCATTATAGATAAGATATTTACCAAGTTCCCCGGTCAGTTTTCTATGAAAGATCGACCAAAAAAGCCCTCTGCGGCAACCCATTCAGGATCCCTCTCGCTCTAGAGAGCCCATTTTTTCTGTTTTCACCTTGCCTTAATAAACTTTCACTTCACTTTGCCCTTTTGTCTGTGAGATGCATTCATCAACTCCGTGAGACAACATAACACAAACATCAGTTATATTGGATTAAGGGCCGACCCTATTCCCACAGGAGTAGAAGTAGCTTAACTGCAACTGGGAAGACCCTATTTCTAAATAAGGTCATATTCACAGGTCCCAAAAGTTATGACTTCATCTCTTGTGGGAATTATAAAGAAGAAATTCCTCCTGTGTGTTTCTTCTCTGCTCTCAATGCTTCTGGCCGCCAAGAAAGTGAGGGTAGGGGCCTCAGGTGTTCCCATACCACACAATTCTGCAACACTGGCTGTGTGTCCTACAATTCGATTCAGTCCTGACACCATCTACCTGGAGTTAGCATCAAATCTCACAGATTAAGGGCTCAGTCCCACAAGAACGCACCCCCCACCCCACCACGCACACACATACTTCAGACACCAATTCCAAGTCCAGGTTGTCACCTGTGCTTCTGACCAATTGATTTTATATCAAGAGATTCCCACATCCTTCTCCTTGGATTCAAATGATTTGCTAGAACATCTCACAGAACTCAGGGAAACATTTTACTTACTAGATTGCTGGTTTATTATAAAAGGATATAACACAAGAATAGCCAGATGGAAGAAATGCATAGGGCAAAGTATGTGGGAGGGGTGCAGAGCTTCAATGCCCCTCCAAGCAGTCCTCTTTCCTAGCATCTCCTTGTGTTCACCAACCCAAATCTCTCTGGATCTAGTCCTTTTGGGTTTTTATGGAGGCTCCATTACACACACGCCGATGATAAAATCATTGGCCATAGGTGACTGAACTCAGGGGAGACTGTGGGAGTGGCAGGGGGGCAGGTATTGAAAATTCAAGCCCTCTAGGTATCCTGACAACCAGCCTTCATCCTTACAGTTTTCCCAGAGCCACCTCATTAATACACATTCAAGTGTGGTTGAAAGGAGTTTGCTTTTGAACAACCAGCCACCCTTTTTGCTCTAATCACTTGGGAAATTCTAAGGGTTTTAGGAGTTCTGTGCCAGGAACAGGGCCAGGGACCAAACATCATATTTTTTATTATAAATCACAAAATCACAGAGACTAAATTCAATCCATGACACATTGTGTCTTAGGCTAGTGGACTGAAGCCTGTTAAAGCCTGATAATATTGAACCATAGCAGTAACGCTGACAATAACACTCATGGGAATGATTCCTACCATCCCCATCCAACCTGCCTGATTCCTTGGAAGTGGCTTGAAACAGCAACATGTTGGAGGTCATTAGAGAAGAGAGGTGGAGTGAGGTGATTCTGAGATGTGAGAATAGATAGAAGGTCATGTGGCCTCTGGAAATCAAGGAGGCTCTACTGCAGGGGAGGAGGTGGGCAGATGTTTGGGAGACAGCACAATACTTAGTACAGGTCTCCTGCACATAACATCGTATCATGACCCTGGATTGGACTCCTTAGTCAGGAGCTTTGGCTGAAGTGCAGACTGGCAGTGGAGGGACACTTATAGTCCAAGGCAGGACCTCTACAGTGCTGGTGGCCACAGCTCTAGGAGCCAGCTGGGAGACAGAAGTGTAAGGGGTGGTGGAAGATAAGCTAAGGATGGGGAAGCAGCCATGCAGTCAAAGGCAGGCATATCCAAGGACAATTATAGTCCAAGGCAGGACCTCTACAGTGCTGGTGGCCACAGCTCTAGGAGCCAGCTGGGAGACAGAAGTGTAAGGGGTGGTGGAAGATAAGCTAAGGATGGGGAAGCAGCCATGCAGTCAAAGGCAGGCATATCCAGATAGCTATATTCTCATTAAATACAAATATGGGCAAATTTAACCAAAAAGGAGTTCCTTGAACCAAAAAGGTCTCTGCCAATATATGATAAAATTATTTGTTAAGAGGTTTTGAAGTACATCACTGCTACAAAGCTGGGATTGTCCAAGCTGAAAAACTTTTGATAAAATAATCCAGCCCTTGAGGCAGTTAAGAGGGTATTGCGGGCGCCCAGACGAATGTGTGTACCCACACTGTACATAGAATTTTTATAGCTTATCTGTGGATAGAAAATAGCTGAAAATATTTGTAGCAACTTGTCCCCTTCTTCAGAAAGAGCTGAAGCTAATTAGAATTTCCATTTTGTTTGGCTCCCTGACCTCTCTATTGGCTTGTAAGCCATTAGGTGATGTTCTAGCCATTTGTTTGGGATACAGGAGTTGTTTTGCATTGACTTTGCAAAAAAAAACATCCAACATGGTGTCAAAACATGTTACAGTTATTAGGCAATTTAATACAATGTCATTGCTTTTCTTAGTGGCCAATGGCTCTGTCTATGAAAAACAAAGCTCTTGCCTTTGATTTAGTATTTTGGGATGCATTAGTGATGCATTATTAATGTAGTGAGGAGGTTCCTATTTTTAGGCCTGGTTAAATTAGGAATAGAAGAGGGCAGCCATATAGGCAAAATTTAGTATGTGGAATTAAAATGTACATAGCTGGGATAATTTGAAGAGTTGACTATGAATCTGTGCTTGATGGTTTTCGCTTGAAACGTATAAGACTGCTAACTCTGGGAAACGAACTAGGGGTGGTAGAAGGGGAGGAGGGCGGGGGGTGGGAGTGAATGGGTGACGGGCACTGGGGGTTATTCTGTATGTTAGTAAATTGAACACCAATAAAAAATAAATTAAAAAAAAGATAATTGGGGACCCCTGAGTGGCTCAGCGGTTGACCGTCTGCCTTCGACCCAGGATGTAATCCTGGGGTCCTCTGATCGAGTCCCACATCGGGCTCCATGCATGGAGCCTGCTTCTCCCTCTGCCTGTGTCTCTGCCTCTCTCTCTCTCTTTCTCTCTCTCTCTCTGTGTGTGTGTCTCATGAATAAATAAATAAAATCTTAAAAAAAAGAAATCTACAAGATAATTGGTCAAAACATACATCTTTTTAAAAGAATATCCTCCTTATACTGCTAGTTTAACTTTTGTGAGAGAAAATAAAATTGCCTCTGAGTCTTTGAACAAAGAGGAAAAAGTATAACAACTACTCATGATTTAGTTGGGGCCCAAATCCAGTTAGTTAGGCTCCGCCAAATGTTGAAAGGAAATGCCTCCTTCATTAGATACAATAACATAAAGAGGTTGTGGCTAATTAGAATATGTAGCATGTATCAAACTTTTCTAAGTGCTCGCAAAGAGCAAGACACAGTTAAAAATGGATTTAAAAATCTCCTTCCTTGGGGATCACTGCGTGGCGCAGCGGTTTGGCGCCTGCCTTTGGCCCAGGGCGCGATCCTGGAGACCCGGGATCGAATCCCACGTCGGGCTCCCGGTGCATGGAGCCTGCTTCTCCCTCTGCCTGTGTCTCTGCCTCTCTCTCTCGCTCTCTCTCTCTGTGACTATCATAAATAAATAAAAATTAAAAAAAAAACAACTCCTTCCTTAACAGTCTAATTGGACTTACGAGATAAAAAGATAGGCAAGGATAAAGCTCTGTGCCATTAAAACATATGGAAAATGAGTTCTGTGATAACATAATGGTAATTCTGGGCCTATTCCAAATTACCAAAACCTATCATAAGTCACATTTTTGACTTATCGACCAATCTCAAGTGCAATTTGGGAGGAAAGAAGGTAAATTGGAAGTTAAAAATAATTCTGGAAGTCTACCTGGCTTGGATGAAAATCTGGAGGTGGAGTCATGATACTTCCTGTGAAACCTACCTGAATAAATGTTAACTATAACTTGACCCTAAGCTTGTCTTCATTGTTGGAAAAGATTGGGGTTATTCTTTATTAGTAGAGAAGTCAACATGGAACTGCATGAATCACATTTTTCCTTGACTGAGGAGAAAAACGGGTAAGAATGGGGAGAAAGAAATAGAAGCAAGCAAGGAATATTGGTGGGTGGGCCCAGTGGTGTTGGGGAGGAAATAAATGCACACAAAAGCATGGCTCCTACAGCTCTGGAGGTGGAAGGTGCCCCTGAGATCACCTGCCCTGTGGACTTCTGCTGTGTGCAGGGAGATCCAAAGCACTGAAGATCTTCCTCAGAGACAGAGGCAGGGAATAAAGGAGTAGCCTAACGGGTGGGGCTCAGGGCACCCCACACCCTCTACAACCAATCAGGGGTCCATCTGATTATTATATTTGGGTCCTGCATAAGATTTTGTATGAAAAAAGCCTCTACGGTATGGCATAGCAATATTTAAAAATCATTGGTGTTGGAGTCCCCTTGCATGCACTCCTGTTCCAGGAGCAGAATTTAGGAGAAGAGACAGCTGCAGAATTACGAGAAGAAGTATGGATGCTTGATATCTAGTCTCACCTATACATGCATTTTTCCCCCCAGCAAATATTTACAAAGCACCTATTAAGTAGCAGCCACCGTCCTTCGGCAATATTCCAGGCCAAATGACCCACATAGCAACCTGAAAATGGATACCGTTTTACCTCTCAGCCGGAGGGGAATGATTTGATAGGTTTGTATATAACAACTTTGTAAATAGAATTATTAAGAAACCTGAGCTTCCTTTCCCATCCATATTATAGAACTAGATTTGGGCATCTGAATGATGAGAAAAGCTAGCCATTTGTAATTTTAGTTCAAAAGATACTTGCTGTGTTCCAAAAATTGGTGGGAGGATAGCTGCAAGGAGGAGTAAAAGCTGGTGCAGTGGGAACTGATGGCTTGGGCCCTGAGGAAGCAGAGGAAAAGAAAACCTAGTGCTTGGAAGTCTGTCCCTTGCTTGTTAGAAAGAGCACAGTGAAGTCTGCAGGGGAAGCTACAGGCAGGCCCAGCATGAGAGCAGAGGCGGCTTTGGAGCTCATAGGATACAAGTGGCCATGGACTGATATTCTCCAGAACATTCTAGTGTATTCCAGCATTCTGTGGCTTGTATCCTCATGGCAAGATCTCAGGGTACACCTGAGGTTCTGAATCTCACTGTTTTAGAAAGCTGATTCAATTCCTGGCTTCTGAATGGTCTTTTCTATGGAATGTTGACCAAGAGAGGAATATTCTCTTTACCTCCCTCTGAAGTAAACTCCTATTTACTTGGGATGTTGGAAGAAGGGTGAACGACTCATCCAGGTTTGCCCAGGACTTTTCTGGCTTTAGGACTGGAAGTCCTGTGTCCGGGAAACACCTTCATTCTCAGGCAATCTGAGATGACTAGTCACCCTAAGGAAATAAGAGCCAAGTGAATAGACCGGGTATTTCAGGAATAAACCATTGCAGAAATTAGAGGCTTAAAACCACTTTCATTTTGTTTACTTACCACGCTGCACTCTGCTGGGATCAGCTGGGCGGTTCTTCTGCTGGTCTTACTTATGATCCTGTGGCTGCATTCAGGCAGTGGGTCAGTTGGAGGCTGGGGTTCCCCCTTTCTGCCGTGGCCTCTGCAAGGGACTTTTCACGTCAGGGTAGCTGAACCTCTACATGGTGGCACCAGGCTGCCCCGAGTGCCAAACCTGCGTAGCTTCTTAAGGCTTAGGGCTGCAACTGGCACAATGTACTTCCACTCTATCTTATTGGCAAAGGCCAGTCACAATGCCACTGTAGTATCAAGGGGAGGGGACTTCCCAAGGAGTGAATACTAAGGGGTAGTTCATGGGGTGGGGGGACGGCTACGGCTGTGACAATCTACTACAGAGGCAGAGAGATGCTCACTTGGATTCACAGGTTTCAGGTGCCTGATTGACCTCTGACTGACCTCTGACCTGCTTGCTGGGCCACTTGCCTTACTGCTTCACACTCTCAGACCTGAATACGAATAGCTTCCCCATTGGTCAGCGTCTTCAAGAGCTCTGAGTAAGGTGTACCACCCAGTTATCCCTATTTTTCTACTTCTGGTCAGCGCACTGAGCATGGCGAATCCCTGTTAGGGTCACGAGAAGGTTTGCCCAGAAAAACAGGTTAAGAGGCCTGGGTCTGAAGTGAGGCAATAAAGGACCTGATTCTGCCACGGGACACTTCTGGGCAAGTAAGTGTCCATGCCAGGGTATCTGATCCGGGTAGGACCGCACAGGCCACCAAGCACGGCATCTTGCTTAAAGGGACTGATCCCTTCTCAACACGCAACCTCCCTACCTCGGAGCCCACATCTCCTCTCCAAGTCTGAACAGATGTGCGCACTGCTTCCCTCTCTCCTGCAGCTCTAAGCCCTGAACTGACTTGGTTCCCCCGCCCCCGCCCCCCTCCCCCCAGCTTTCCTCCCTGGGCTGTGAGCCTCCAGGGCACAGGGCGAGGCCTGGCTTTCTGGAACACACAGGTGGGGAGGGGTGCACTCTCTAGACCAGCCCCCCCATCAGAACACCTCCAATCTTGGCTTCCCCATTCCCATCCCATCTTTCCCTGCCTCTTTTCCCTTTTTCTTTTTCTTTCTTCCTTTTTTTTTTTTTTTTTTTTTGCTGGAAAGAATGGGGCTCCTCTCCGCTCCCCCAACACAAACTCGCCTCCAAGGAGCCTCGGGACTGCCCCAGGGCCCTGGGACGCTGCAAGGTCCTGTCCACTCTCGCCTCCCGACCTCCTCTAGCCCCACTGAGTGCACCCCCTGGGCCTTCTGACTTCTGGCTCCGTCTGTCTCATTTCCTCGATGCCCGGCTGGGTATCGCGGCCAGGCCCCGCGCCTCCCTCCTCCGCTCTGTCGCTTTAAGTGGGTCCCAGCGCTGCGCCCCTCCCTCACCCCTGCCCCCGCCCCCTCCCCCCTCTCTCCTGCTCCTCCCTCCTCCCGCTCCTCCTCCTCCTCTCCCTCCTCCTCCTCTCCCGCTGCTCCTCCTCCTCCCCTCCTGCTCCTCCTCCTCCTCTCCCGCTGCTCCTCCTCCTCCTCTCCTGCTCCTCCTCCTCCTCTCCCGCTCCTCCTCCTCCTCTCCCCTCCTCCTCCTCCTCTCCCGCCGCTCCTCCTCCTCCCCTCCTGCTCCTCCTCCTCCTCTCCCGCTCCTCCTCCTCCCCTCCTCTCCTGCTCCTCCTCCTCCTCCTCTCCCCTCCCTCCTCTCCCGCTCCTCCTCCTCCTCTCCCCTCCCCTCCTCTCCCGCTCCTCCTCCTCTCCCCCTCCCCTCCTCTCCCGCTCCTCCTCTCCCCCTCCCCTCCTCTCCCGCTCCTCCTCCTCCTCTCCCCTCCCTCCTCTCCCGCTCCTCCTCCTCTCCCCCTCTCCTCCTCTCCCGCTCCTCTCCTCCTCCTCCTCCTCCTCCTCCTCCGCTCCTCCTCTCCCCTCCCCTCCTGCTCCTCCTCCTCCTCTCCCCTCCCCTCCTCTCCCGCTCCTCCTCCTCCTCTCCCCTCCCCTCCTCTCCCGCTGCTCCTCCTCCTCCTCTCCCGTCCTCCTCCTCCGCTCCTCCTCCTCCACCTCCTCCTCTCCCGCTCGCCCTCGCCGCCGCCGGCCCTCCGCCCGCTCCGCCGCCCGCCGCCGGGACCCGCAGCCATGGCCGACATCAAGACGGGCATCTTCGCCAAGAACGTGCAGAAGCGACTCAACCGCGCGCAGGAAAAGGTCAGCGCGGGCGCGGGCGGGGGCGGCGGGGCCGGGCCGGGGATGGGGGCGGCGGGGCATCCGGGCGCGCGGTGGTCCGGGTGGTCCGGGTGGTCCGGGTGGTCCGGGTCCTCCGAGCCCCCCGGTCCCCGCTCTCCCGGGCGGCGGCGGCAGGTGCGGAGGGAGGCTCGCCCGCCGCCCCGAGCCCAGCGCATCCCGCCGGCGGCCCGCAGCCCCGGGACCCCGCGGCCGTCCTCCTCCGGGGCTTCCTGGGGGACCGGGCGCCGCAGCAGCGACGCGGGCAGCGCGGGAGCCGCCCCCAGACCTGGACGGATGGGGGGGGGGGGTGGGGGTGGGGGTGGGGGTGGGGGTGGGGTGGGGGGGGCATCGCGGAAGGCAGGGGCTCCGCTGCGGTCGCCGCCGGCCGGTGAATCCTGGAGTTCAAAATAGAGCTCTGGTGCACACTTCTTTTTCTGCTGGTTGTGTGTGGTTCTCTCTCTCTCTCTCTCTCTCTCTTTTTTTTTGAATCTCAGTGTGTGTCCCTTTTGACGCCACTGTCCTCTGGAAGGTCAAGAATACGTGTGACCCGAACCTAACAGTTCTTCTCTGCACATTTCTGCACAAAGGAGGGCGTTCTATTGCATTAAAAAAAAAAAAAAAATCCACGTTGCACGTACAGGTTGGGTTCCCTAGTGTTTTACAAGCTCCTCAGCAAATTGGCCCCTCAGTAATTTATGTTTCTCTCCCAGAGAGGGGCACAGATGAATCCCGGGTCTATACTCCAAGCACAGCCCTGGGCAGTGGGGATGCGGGGCCAGGCTCTGGGCTTGCGGGGCGCCCTGAAGCCTGCTGCTCCTCAGGACCTTGCGGCCGCCGAGCTCTTCATTTGTGTCTCCACTGAAGGACATTCCTGTTGTAGCTTGAGCATCGTACTTGGAAGTGAACCCTGGCTAATTGAGCCCCTGGCTTGTGTCAGCTGAGCGGGGCTCTCCTTCATGTGGCAGCGTTTTCGTCCCCGGGATTCTGGGTGTTTGGTGTTTTCCTCTTTTACTGGAAGTCAGGTTTGCCGCGTTGCTCAAAACCACAGTGAATTTCCTTCTTCAGGCCCCGGCTCAGGCTGCTCCCCAGTTCCCATACACCTGGAAGGACTGAGAAGGGGGCCCTGGTCCCCTTGCCTGTCCCCAGGCCCACAGGCTCTGTGGCTGCGGCTAGTCCCTCCCTCCACACATGCACACTCTCCATGCAGTAAGAGGATTGTATTTCTTTTAATATCTACCCAAGCTCATCCTGAACCAACGTGATCCTCCTCCCGCCGCTCCTTCGGCAGCTGAGTTAGCAAGGCTTCCTGGCCTCTTCCAGTCCCTGCTTACTTGTCCCCAAAGTAGCTAGGAACCGTGGGGGATCCCATCCCGGTTTTGTCATCATTTTTCCATACTTCATTTTACCCACTTGTAGGTGTTTCTCCCCACCTCTTCACTTCCAGGTGATTTTTTGAATCTTTGGTCTGACGCTTTTCATTGAATTCATTTTCCATCTGTGAAGGAATTTAGTGATAGAGTCTGTCTTTCCCCATATTAAATGATTGCTTCATCTAGGTCACCAGCTGTTAATATGCCAAAAATAAATGAAAAGAAAATGTAATCTGTCTTACAGAGCATTCAAGCCCTTACGAATTATTGAAAACTCACTTTGTCACTCTTAAGGTCAAGGGTGTATTGTGATTGTGGTTGTGGAGGGTGGTTACTTTTCCAGGGGAGTGGAGGTTTAAGGGAGGCTAGCACAGGGCTTCAAGTGTCCTGTTTTCTTCCCCGGGGACAGTTGCTGATGAAGAATGCCTGCTGCACCATGTTTAGGGGGTCAAGACCCGGAAAGGCTGAGAGTTTGGGTTTTACTGGTGGGTACGCTCTTGCCCTTTTCCTGAGACTCTGCAGCACAAGGGAAAGGGCATATGGGAATCCAGGTCAGGTAGCCCAGCCAAGCCCAAACAGAAGCTACTGAAGAGTGGGAAACATAGTAAGTTGCTGTTGCAGGCATTAGACATATCCACCCAGTGATTCCTTCCTTTTGCATCTTTGGATGGTGCCTCTTCTCTGATGCACAGAGTTCCACTGCGATATCTGTATGCCACATGTGTTCTTGAGCCCTTGACTCATTTTTACAGTCACATTTTCTCAAAAGAGAGTCTACTACGCCCTTGACTTTCTCATCATCTGTGCTATACCCAACAGTTGGATGCATTTTGGCTCCAAATGCATGACCGAAGCTACTTTTAGAGGTGTCTTATTTTTTTTTTATAAATTTAAAATCCATTTTTTTTCTTATTGAAGGTCTGTGAAGGTTCAGTGGAGAAAGAGTGAAATATATATAAGCAAGAAAAAAGCTACCCACAAAAGTAGGATAATCATAATTACTACCCAGAAATTTCACAGTCATTTGCTGTATATTCTAGTAGATCTTTTCCCTATGTACATGTATATATTTATACAGCAAAACAGTCTCATACCTATAGTTTTTTAGCTGTTTATTTCACAGTAGTGATGTTACATGATTATTAATAGTCACGAACATACTTGAGTATGTACATATTTTCTGTCAACATTTTAAATGACTGAACAGTATGGGAATCCGTGGATTTTAATGAATCTCCTGTTTTTTTGGACATTCAGTTTCTAATGTTTCTGTATATAAATACAAATATGTGGGAAAGAAAACTTGTAGGGAAAATGTTTGCGTACCCTGAAGTATTTCCTTAGATAAATCACTAGAATTATTATGTCAAAGGTATGCTTATTTTTCTTATAGCTAGATTGCCTTTCAGAATGATTTTTATCAATTAACATTCTCACCAGGTGTATGTGACACTTGCCAACACTGGATAATAAAATTTAGAATGATCTTTAGCTATGTTATTGGAAAAAAAATTAGTTCCTATTTATTTCATTTGTTTGGTTATTAAAAACCAAACACTTTTGTATTCCCTTTTTTGTTTTTCATTTGTGAATTGTGTATTTATATTTTTGTCCATTTTGTATAGCATCTCCACCCTTTCTGTGTAAGGGCAAAAAGTATTAGTTCTAAAGGTTCCAAATATGGTTTCTTCCTTTTCTATTTACTTTTTTTCTGATGAGTGTTTTTTCTGCCATAGAGAATGTTTATGTTTATATTATGTTTATGTTTCAGGTATATCTGCTTAAACCTGTCAATTGGTTTTGTATGGCTTCTCTTAGGTGTTGAATTAATCAGGGCCCTGTCACTTGTAAATATCAGAAAACTCAATTCAAACTGGTTTAAAGAAAAAGGGGAATATAATTACTAAAAATAAAAGCATGGCTCTTGCACATAAATGAGATTTTTCAAATATAAATATGTATTTGTATTAACTATAAATATTCTTATACATAGGAGTATATATAAATGTATGCATTTGGGTGCATTACATATATTAACTAATTAAATTCTATGAGGTAGATACTATTGCTGTCTCTGTTTTAAAGATGAGGAAGGGGTTCAGTGACACGCCCAAGGTCATACAGTTAGCAAGTAGCAAAGGAGAAGTTTGAACCCAAGCAGTCCAGTGTGCTTTCCCATTACATGATACTACCTCTTATAATTAATGAAAAAGACAGGGGTAGACAGACTTCAGACCTATTAGAACCTGGAGTTAAACCACAGACATCAGGGCTCACATGCCTTTATCTCTGCTGTCCATTCTATCAGCCTCATTCTTGGGCATGTTCTTCTCTCTTAGTGGCAAAATGGTTGTCAGCAGCTAGACAAGAGCATGGTTTTTCCTTCAGCATTTACAGAGAACTCAGTATAGCTCTCATTGGCCTAAATTGGGTCCTGTGCTTCTCCCTGGGAGGAAAAAAATCTCTCTGGCCAAGGACCAGGACCACATAAGTTGGATTGGGCCAGAGTCACAAACTACTACTGAAGCTGGGATGGAGATGTTCCCCCTGGACCATATGCACTGCGGACGGAGAAGGAAGGAAAGTCAGAATATAGAAGGGAGAATGAATATTGCACTGACAAAATAAAAAATATCCACTAAGGGGCACCTGGGTGACTCAGTTGGTTAAGCATCTGACTTTGGTTCAGATCATGATCTCAAGGTCCTGGGATGGAGCCCGTGGCTCTGTGCTCAGCAGGGGAGTCTGCTTGTTCCTCTCTCTCTCCCTCTGCCCCTCCCCCCAGTCGTCCTCTTTCCATTTCTCTTAAAAATCAATTAAATCCTGAAAAAAGAATCCACTGAGGCATACTTACAAAAGTCTGTGTTTATATAAATAATTATATATCTAATAGTGTATAATATAGTATTTATTTTAAAGACTTCCTAACAAATTAATATATGCAGCTTAAAAAATCTAATATAATAAAATAATGTAATGTAAAGGGCTTATTATGAAAAGTAGTAGGCCTCTGTCCTCTTCCCTCAACCTCCAGTCTTGTTTCCCTAGAAGTAGCTATTATTAACCAGAACATCTAAAATATGCTTATATAACTACTTCTTGATTTTTTCTTATTTAGTGAAGATAGGCAAAGATTTAGTTGTCTTACATTCATCTCTTCTACATCTTCTAGTCATAGATTATAGCAAAGATTGTTGATTGCTGAGGATTATATTTTTAAAAATTAAGTTATAATTTCTATTGAATAAATGATATAAATCTTAAGTATTCCACTTCATGAATTTTTATGTTTATGGATATCTGCATGGTTATCACCCAGATCAAGTTACAGGGCATTTCTATCATATCATATACCTGTCATCCCTCAGCCTTCTCCAGTTTTTTGTCCTTTTAAATTCCTTTAATTTAAATTCCTTTACTGTCATTTCCCTAATAAGCATCTTTCCATGTACTTATTGGTAACTTTTATACCTTCCTTTGTGAAGTGTCAAAGTGTTTTGCCTATGTTTTTTTTTTTTTTTTTTTTATTCGGGTTCCTGGTCATTTTATTATTGATTTGAAGAACTTATTTATATATTCAGGATATGAATCTAGTCAAATACACATTTTGCAAGGATTTTCTCTCAGAAAGTAGTTTCCCTTTTTTGCTATCTTAATGGTGCCCTAGGATAAACTGAATTTTTAAATTTTTACGAAGTTTTATCTGAGGGTTAAGTTTTTCCTTTGGCTTTTTGTTTTCCCTGGAGTTAATTGCTTTTTCTTATTTGTTTATTTTTCTATGAACTATTTAGAATTATTGTTCTTACTTCATCAGATCTGTCAATGCCCATCAATATTATTGTCAAGGGCTCAATATATAAAATAATGTCACTGTTGTTTTTTTCAACTGAAGGGCCCCACTGATCCACTAATGATCCCTCCTCTGTTTTTGTCCTTGTATGCTCATACCTTTTTTATTCTTTTACTATCATTTAGGTGGGTTTTTAGAGGAGATGGAAATAAACACAGTCGGTCTGTTTATCCATAAGCCTTTTTTAATTTAATATTTAATCCCCCTGAGATTTATATTTTTGTTCATCTTCTTCCTTTTGTGCAATTCAGTGAGATTTATTTGGTCTTAACCATCCTTGACTTCTGTGCAGTATTTAAATTGGAAACTTTAAACATTTTTAAACATCTAAATGTTTTTTAACTCTTGTGAGCAAGGAAACTTTTGGTATAATATGAACCTCTTTAGGCATTGTTTTTGTTTCTTTGTGTTTTGTTTTAGTAAGAGAGTTACACTACTTTTTAAAAAATATTTTATTTATTTATTTGAGAGAGGGAGGGAGAGAGAGAACAGATGGGGAAAGGGACAAAGAGGGAGAAGCAGGCTCCCCACTGAGCAGAGAGCCCAACATGGGGCTCAGCCTCAGAACCCTAGGATCATGACTTGGGCTGAAGGCAGACACTTAAACAACTGAGCCACCCAGACGCCCCTAATTAAATTTTTTTTTTTTAAGATTTTAAAATTTATTTGAGAGAGAGAGAGAATGAGAGCAAGTGCACACATGATGGGGAAGGGGAGAGGAAGAGGGAGAGAGAATCTTAAGCAGACTTCACACTGAGCACAGAGCTGGACTATGAGCTGGGTCTCATGACCCTGAGATCATGACCTGAGCCAAAACCAAGGGTTAGATGCTTACCCAACTATGCCACCCCTGCACCCCTACACTATTTAGATTCTAAAAAGTGTCCAGTTTGATATTCTTTGTGCCAGTTTACCTGCCCCAAATGAAAATTTCATAAATCTTAGATGCAATGTTTTTTCATGTACTATATCTTCCCAACTAAGTTGAAGGTGTTTGAGGACAAGGACTTCTTGTGAATTGTACATATTTGGTGATAATGTATTGATTTGACTTTCTGTGTTCTTGCTTGTTTATATTGCACCCCTGCAAAGCATCCTTCCACATTATTCTTTCTCTCTCTTTTGTGAAATTATCATGAGTATTTCACTATATATCACTGACATTTTCTCTGTCATCTTGTAAAGGCAGTAGATCCTTTATAAAGGATAAGTTTTTATCCTTTATAAAATAAATAAATAAATTATTATTTATAATAAATTATTCTTACAAGTTCTGTACATGGTAAGAACTCCAATATTGGGTTGAAGTGAGCTAACTTGTCATTTTTGTAAGTCAAAAGTCAAATACTGGTAGAGTCACATGGTTCAACCCTGTATCGATTGTGTGATATGGCAAGAAAAAGTTGTTTCCTTGCATATACCTAATTATGTAACATTTATGGGTTTTAAAAAAATATGTTGCCTTGCTGATATCTGCAGTTAGATTTGTTCTCAAAGAGAAACATTTTGATGGTGTTTCTGTGTGTATGTGCTTGTGTGCATGTGTGTATATATGTTAAATGTAAATAGAGTAGGAGAAGGAAGACCCCTCTCTGTCCAAGAACTTCTTTCCATGGGACCCAGGGCCCTGGCCATAGAAGAGTAGCTTTTATGATCATATTTACATCTGAAGAGAATTTGGAGACTGAGTTTCTGAGGCAATCCAGGGTTCCCTCTTTCAAATTTATCTGAAAACTTTCTCATAGCCCGCTTTTGCATTGTACAAACTTCTACCTTCCCTTCTACTAAGATCATTTTTTGTCTGGGTGTATTAAAAACTGCCATAATGGGCAGCCCTGGTGGCTCAGCGGTTTAGTGCCGCCTTCAGCCCAGGGCCTGATTCTGGAGACCCAGGATCGAGTCCTGCGTCCGGCTCCCTGTGAGGAGCCTGCTTTTCCTTCTGCTGGTGTCTCTGCCTCTCTCTCTCTCTCTCTCTCTCTGTGTGTGTGTGTCTCTTATGAATAAATAAATAAAAAATCTTAAAAAAAATAAAAACTGCCATATTAAAAGTAACGCTTAGGAGGACATTCTTGATAGAGTAAGGCTTCCTTTCTTTCTTTTTTTTTTTTTTTTTTTACATACATTCAAATACTCATGCATCTTTCTTTCTCCAGGAATTAATACAATAGGGAATCAAAATTACAGGAACTCAGATTTTAACATCAGTAAAGGCTACCAATCTCCTTTACAGGATAACATCTTGTATGTGTGGTGTCTGTATGTGTGAGATTCAGGAGTCATACTTTAGATGTCAGCTTGTCTATGGACCAATACAACTTAAAATACCTGAGATACTTGCATAAATAATATGTCCCACTTTACATAGGGTGTAAAATGAGGTTCCATTTCCTTGAATATTCAAATTAAATGATTTGAACATCCCATCCGATACATGATAAGTATCTTTAACTCCTCTTTGGGGTTCCTCTCTTGTGATAAGTTCAGCAACCCTATGGGGAGTCCCCTCTCTCTAAAGGAGTCCATGGTTTTTACTCTGGCCTTGTGGAAAATGGTCCCAAAAGGGTGTCTAGCATTCAGATGTCATTTTCATTTTCTGGGTGAGCACTGCAGTGATCAAAGAACACAGCACTCTCACTATTGGTTCCCACAGAAAGGACAGGGACAGGAAGCCTTTCTTTCTAGGTTATCTTCAGCTATGGTCATTCTGTGCTGCAGCATGCCTGACTCCAAATATAGGAAGGCTTTATCATTTCCAAATACATCTGCATATATATACACATAGCTCCCCTGCTCTAATATTTCCCATGATGCCAGGGTTCCTAAGTCAGGAAAGATTTGATATCATCAAACAATGATTATCCATTCTATGCCACTGCACTCTATTCCATTTCTAAGAAAATGCTTGTGAGAGCATATCAAATTGATCTCAAGACTACAGTTTGAAAATACTATCCTAGAGGACATCGAGCATCTTTTTCTATATGTTGACTTTCTTTTGGGTCACTTCAGTCCATTCAGGAATGGGTGGATGGGAGTATGTGTGTGTGTGTGTGTGTGTATCTATGATTAAGTTTCAATTTTTTTTTAAAGATTTTATTTCTAAGTAATCTCTACAGCCAAGATGAAGCTTGAATTCACAATCCTAAGGTCAAGAGTTGCATACTCCACCAACTAGGCCAGATACCCCTGTTTTCCTCGCTTTGTAAAATCTGAAGATTTTCACCTTACTGTTCAAACATAATTTTAATTTTTTAAAAGCCATTTCTAGGGGCTGTCTGAGTAGAACTTCTAAGGAAATAAGGGCCTGTGGGCTTCTATGAGGGGAATAACAGATGTAAAGATTTCTTGTGTTGCAGATATAATTTTCCAGGTAGTTTCAATAATGCCTAACATTTATTTATGTAATGAAAATGCGTCACAGAGTTCAAAAATTTACTCATGAAAGAATATAGTAAGACTATATACACAGCATTATGCAAAATTAAAGTGATAGTGTTCTCAATTTCTTGAGAACATTTCCATGGGCCAACTTTTAATATAGAAATGCTGGAACCTCACTTTTATTGATTCAAAATCTAAATTTAAGTGTAGTATTTAAGTAGATACATTTCTTGAATACATATTGAGCAAATCTCTTATTAGGAATGGTGTTGGATGAAGCCATGAGTAATATTGTAGTTTTGAAATATTCTCTATGCTGTAGGCATATATCAATTTTGATTACTCTGAAGCAACTTAGGACAGATATACAAAAAAATCAAAGAACCACCATTTTGATCATTTTACCTTATTCTCATATAGTTATTTAGTTGAAAGTTTAGTTCATATGTGGGAAGACCCTGAATATATCTATGCTATATTTTTTTTGTATAAGTACCTGTAATAATTTAATAAAATACACATGGGCCCATGCATAAATGTACTCTTGTTTTGGCACCTAATAGTGAATAAAGGCTAAACTTATTCTAAAAGTTATGTATTCTATTGTGAGGTCAGTTTGGTAGAATTCATTCATTCTTGCAGAGTCATTTATTCAGAATCTAATGTGTGAAAGACACTTTCTAGATACTTGTGATACAGTAATCAATGAAGTCCTCCTGATTGAGCATATTGACCAGCAGGAGTTGGTAGAGAGATAAAGCTTTGAACGTAATAATAACCACATGGTTATTAATGAAAAATCATAATTAAAAATTCTGTGAGGAGAAAGGTTTTTTTTAAGATTTATTATTTATTTATTAATGAGAGACAGAGAGAGAGGGGCAGAGACATAGGCAGAGGGAGAAGCAGGCTCCATGTGAGGAGCCTGATGTGGGATTTGATCCCAGGACCCCAGGATCAGGACCTGAGCCAAAGACAGGTGCTCAACCACTGAGTCACACAGGCACCCCAGAAAGAAAGTTTCTTATGTAAGTGGAGAACTCACCTAGAGTAAGAGGATTGGACACACCTTCCCGAAGAAGGTAGGTGTTAAGCTAAGATCGAAAGGATGTGTTGCAATATTCAGGCAAGAGGAATGGGATAAGGGTTTAGTGACTATAAAAGTCAGGGAACATTCCATAGAAATATGGAATAAGAACAGCAGAGACAGAAGTAAGAGCTGTGGAAGATAGAAACTATTATCAACTCATCACATTGGCCTTATGAATGATCCTCTTCTACCATTTGCATACTCAGTGAAGTAAAGTGGACCTTAATTGGGATGGTTCTGTTGTAGTAGCAATCCCAATTTTATGTGATCAGGTTTTTACCCTCACATGTTGAAGGGTTCTTGTGGGGCGAAGTTCCTCCTTGACCCAGAGGCAGGACACTGGTTCAGAGCCGACTTGCCCTCTGGATTATACATACCTACATAGGTCATACATAGTTATCCAAAGATCCTTCTGTACAACAGCAGTAAACTTACCCAGTCTGCTTTCATGGATTTGTAGGGTCTCTTATCTCAAACCATCAGAAATTCAAAATAAATATGAAAGCCCTTAAATATTAGACATTTATGAAGATTAGTTTGTCTTTAAAACAAAGGATTTGATGGCATTTGGATATCCAACATTTAATGAGCAAGAAAGAGAGAACATGCATGGTTGAGGCTGGTGCCAAGTTGACTTAATTATATTGTGGGCATTGACTTGATTATTTTGCAGGCAGTGGTCTTGAAGTTAGGAATAATCTACTTGATGTGATTTGCAGCTTGGAAAGAATCAAATTTGAAAGAATCTTTTGTGGCAGGCTTTCTTTTCCTCTACCTAGTAATGGTTGCTAACAGTTGCATAGCATAGATAGTCCAAGTCATGGAAGGATCTCCCATTTTGTGGTCACACAGCCTAGAACTGTATGATACCTTTCACACACTCTATTATTCCTCAATATTTGAGACATCTGTTACAAGAAATTTTAGTGTGTATTTATCTAGCAAAACATCAGTTTCCTGCCTGTTCTCTCTTCAGTGGGTTCTTCTCTGCATCTCTAGGAAATGATATCCAAACATTTTCCTCCCACCCCTCTAGGAAATGCACATGGCTGTGGAGACCACGAGCACACTAAAACAGTGGGTTAGGATAGGAGAGGGCTTATCCTGGGGACCTGTATTGGTCCCTACTTGCTCCTGTTATGTGTAGAGAATTAATTCTAGAAATCAAGTCCCTCTAGTCCACTATTCTCTCCAAAAATAGTCAGGAATATTTGGGGAAGGAGTGAGGTAAAATGCAGATTCCTGGGCCTAGTTACAGGCTTAACCAGAATCCCTTCAGAAAGATTTAGTAATGTCCATTACTAATAAGTTCCTCGGTTAATTCAAAGGTTCAATGAAGTTTGCAAAGCACATTGCTTGCTTGCTTGCTTGCTTGCTTGCTTGCTTGATTTATTTATTTATTTGTTTATTTATTTAATTTATTTTTAGCACATTGCTTTAGAGAAAGGGGTTTGGTTGAGATTTTATGGTGAATTATGATCTCCTAGGTTCACTTCAGGGTTATAATATGGTGAGTAAGCCTCCTACTGCTCAGTGACTATAAATTTGTCTCCAGTGTAGTGAAGAGAGAAGTGTGAAAAGCAGTATCTCTATGGAATGCTTAAAACTAACCTTATATTTAAAATAGCTTACTTAGGGATCCCTGGGTGGCGCAGCGGTTTGGCGCCTGCCTTTGGCCCAGGGCGCGATCCTGGAGACCCAGGATCGAATCCCACGTCGGGCTCCCGGTGCATGGAGCCTGCTTCTCCCTCTGCCTGTGTCTCTGCCTCTCTCTCTCTCTCTCTGTGACTATCATGAATAAATAAAATCTTAAAAAAAAAAAACAAAAACAAAAACAAAGTTAAGCCTAATGGCCCTAAACATTCCTATAAAAATAAAATAAAATAAAATAAAATAGCTTACTTAAATTTCAGAGAGATCAATCAGTTTGAAATATTGGAAATGTTTCTCTCAAGGGACCAATGTCTTCCTTGTTAGGAATGTTGTATAGCATGAAAGGTTGGATTCTTTGTAATCTGATTCTGTAAAAAACATAATTTTAGAGTGATGTTAGTTAATGCATCAATCATAAAAAATGGAAATGCCTCAGAAACTTGCAGCATAGTTTTGGTAGGTGACTGAGAAGATATTTATTTGTGATTACATTGATTTCATCTGTTTGTCATGGGGTCTCTAGTAATTGAGATTGCTTAAGTGCCTAGTAGAGAGTGTAGTCAAAACTCAGAGGATATTTATTTATTTATTTATTTATTTATTTAAAGATTTTTATTTATTTATTCATGAGAGACACAGAAAGAGAGAGAGGCAGAGACACAGGCAGAGGGAGAAGCAGGCTCCATGCAGGGAGCCCAACGTGGGACTCGATCCCAGGTCTCCAGGATCACACCCTGGGCTGAAGGCGGCGCTAAACTGCTGAGCCATCTGGGCTGCCCAAGGATGATTTTAGTCTCCTATGGAAGAAGACCATTCGATTCCAAGTTTAATTTTTAAAAATATGCTGTTAAGGATTTATGTGTCTATATTCTTAATGGATATTTTTTATGGTTTCTTTTTTTGTGATTACTTTGTCTGGTTTTTGTATCTGAGTAATAATGGCTTCAAAGAATGAAATGGAAAGTGGCTCCTCTCTGTCTCTCTTTTGAAAGGGTTTGTGAAGGATTGATGTTAATTCTTTTAATATTTGCAGAATTCACCAGTGAAGCAATCCAGGTTTTGTTGTTGTTGTTGTTGTTGTTTTACATTTATGGTAATTGTAGTCTACTGTTGTTGAATAAAGTATTCTACAGATGTGTGTTAGGACTCCTCAGTCTATAGTGGCATTCAAATCTTGTATTTTCATATTGGTTTTCTGTCTAGTTGTTCTACCAAGTGTTGAAAATCAGGTATTGGGAGTTTCTTATTGGTTTTCTGTCTAGTTGTTCTACCAAGTGTTGAAAATAAGGTATTGGGAGACCTCAACTATTATTTTTGAATTTTGTGTTCTTCAATTCTGTCAGTTTTGTTTTATTTCTTTTGGTGTACTTTCATTAGGTGCATAAATATTTCTACTCATATCTTCTTCATGAATTGACTTTTTTTGTCATTATAAAATGTTCTTCATTGTATTTAATAAAATTTTTTTTCTTAAAGCCTGTTTTCTCTGGTATTATAGACACTGGCTCTCTTTTGGTTACTGTTTGCATGGTATATTTTTTCCATTCTCATACTTTCAACCTATTTATGTCTTTGAATCTAAATTGTGTCTCTTGCAGACAGTTTGTAGTTTGCTATTTTTTAATACATTCTGCTAATCTCTGCCTCTGACCTGTATTGTTTAATTCATTTACATTTAATGTAATTGCTGATAAAGTGGAATTATGTCAAGTATATTTCAATAATGATAATAATAATAATAATAACAGTAACAAAATGAATATGCCTAGAAGAAAAAAAGATTAGCCCAGTCACTGTGATTGTTTCAACATGAATATGTGGCACATGCCTCCTTATTCCTTATTACACACATTTAAAATAATTATTTTGATCTAGTATTTAAAGGATAAATTTCTTAAATTAATTTGGTCTTCAAGTCACTGTACTTGCCTTTCTCCATTTGTCCCTTGCACAACAGCTAGAGGTTAGTATATATACCTAGGTAAATGAAGACAGACTCTTTATTGGAGGTGACAAAGAAGTCTACACTAATCCCCAGAGGACATTAGATGGGACCCTTTGGAGCACATGAATAAAGCACCTTCTTTGGGGTAACATAGTAACTTTGCTGACTCTCCTGTCATCACTAAAGACCCTGCTTCCTCAAGTTGAAATAGACTATTTGTATGCAACTATGTGTGTGTGTGCACGTGTGGTCTTTTAGGAAACTTAGAATAAGGTATGGCATGCATGTATTAAGTTGCAAAAATCTCAAGTGTACAGCTTTATAAAATTTTACATACATATGTAAAATAAAATGTGTGACTGCCACACAGATGAAATGAAGAGCATTTCTAGAATCAGTAAGCTCCTTCATGCCTCTTCCAAGTCAATACTTTCTCTCTCTGCTCACCTCCTCTTACTAGGGAGCTACTATTCTGATTCTACTCCTGTTGGTGAGTTTCACCTCATCTTTATATATTTTTAAAAGATTTTATTTACTTATTTGAGAGAGAGAGAGAGCGCACAACCATGAGCTGGGGGAGGAGCAAAGGGAGAAGGAGAAGCAGACTGCCTGCTGAGCAGGGAGCCCAATGTGGGGCTCGATCCCAGGACTCTGGGATCACGACCTGAGCTAAAGGCAGATGCTTAATTAACTGAGCCACCCAGGTGGTCTTTATATTTATATAAATGGAATCATACTGTGTGTACCCTTTTGAGCCTTACTTTTTTCACTTTTCATAATATATATAAGATTCATACATGTTGCCATGTGTAGGAGTTCATTCTCTTTATCCATAAATAGCATTATACTGCATAGTATCTCACAATGTATACATCCTCCAGTTGACAGCCATTTGTTTTTCTTTCTAGTATTTGGCACTTATGAGTAAGGCTGCTGTTCATATTTTTTTACACTTTTTACACGCCTTTTGGTGGTCAAAACCACTACTTTCTTTTGGGTTAATACCTAGGAGTAGAATTACTGATTCATCAGGGTAGGCATTATTAGGTTTAGGGGATAATAACAAATAGTTTTCCAAAGTAGTACACTGAATTCACACTCCCATCAGCAGTTGTGAGAGTTTAGAAAGCCTGTGTATTTAAATCATAAATTTCGTGTTACAAATGGAGCTGTGTTTGCTCACTGCTATACCAGCATAGGTTTATATTGCTTGATGAAAAAATGATTTTATCTTTAAAATTTTAGACATAGTGGGGCACCTGGGTAGCTCAGTGATTGAGCGTCTGCCTTTGGCTCAGATCGTGATCCCAGGATCCTGGGACTGAGTTCCACATCGGGCTCCCTGCAGGGAGCCTACTTCTCCTTCTACTTCTGTCTCTGCTTCTGTCTTTGTGTCTCTCATGAACAAATAAATAAAATCTTAAAAAAAAAGATTTTATACATAATCATAGGAACATTTCTCAAGAACTTGTCAATATTTAAGTTAGGTGCTGGTGGAATGATCACCATTTTTAACTCACAGTACAGTTCACATGTGCAGAGGAAATGTACAGATGGTGTCTGTGTAGTTAGGGTGTGGGGCCAGAGATGGTGGTACAAATAGTGCCATGGTGGCAAGGGTTCTGTAGTGTGCTATGCTCCACCTCTTGTCCTCTGGAAACAGTGTCTCTGGCTCACAAGTGGCTTTCTCTGCAGGTGTATGTGGTCCAGTAACTTATGATCTTCCTCTCTGGACCAAGTGAGGCCCATTGGCATGCTCCACCTGACTCAGCCTCATCTTGGTTTCTCTTGGCAGTATACATGCGTCTGCCATCTGGCTGGACTGCCTTTGGGGTCAGATCCCTAGCCACGTGGCTACTGCCACAGTAACCGGCCTCTCTTCCAATCTGGCGAGTTTCCTGGCCACACTTCCAAGGAACTGTGTGTTCAGCACATGAGTGTCAAGGGCAGGTTGGGGAATTTAAACTTCAGGGTCTTTTGAAAAAACAACAACAACAGAAACTTCAGGATTTTCTTTACCTGGTTGCATAGTGTCACTGCAGTGATGTAGCTGTGCCCGTGGTTGGTGAGAAGGGCTGTCCGAGAAGTGATCTTTATGGAGTGCTCAGGGGGCGTTGAGGGCCAAAGTTCTTCTCTGCCCTTGACATTATCCTCACTCCAAAGGGAAGAGAGAGGAAAATTGGGATGCACTTATCTCCTCTCTGTGGAGGGGAAAGCTTTTTTCTTCCTTCTCTTCTTTCTTCCTGCCAGAGAGCTTATCCCACTGTCATGGTGAAGGAGGCGTTTTATTCCATCATGGGAGTAGAGACTCTATGAGCTGGCTTTGTTTGCCTCTTTAGCATTTGATCTACTAAAAAAAGAAATGAAAGATTATGGAAAATTTGCACTCAAGGCATCTTATGTCTTGTGCTCATCTTATTTGCATTAAGAATTAGGGGCTCTCATGTTCATAGAGAGAAATTTTTAGGAGAGACATCCAGGGGCTGAGGAGAGAGGGGAGCTAGGGACTTACTGTTTAATGAGTGCAGAGTTTCTGTTTGGGATGGTGAAAAGTTCTAGAAATGGAAGGTGGCAATGGTTGTAACATGCTGTGAATGCACTCGATGCCACTGACTTGTACACTTAAGAAATGGTTAAAATAGTAAATATTATGTTATGTAATATTTATTACAATAAAAACCACTAAACAGGCAAAAAAAAAGAATTGGATACGTTGATAGGCAGTATTATGAACAATTTGCATATATTAATTAATTTAAGGCTCATAGTGAACCTGTGTAGAGGTGTTCTTACTGTCCCTAGTTTACAGGTGAGGAGCCTGGAGCCCAGAAAGGAAAAGGCGAGGTGGTTTGCTTGAGATTATTTAGCCAGTTAAATATGGGTTTGGGACTTGATCTTGGATATTTGGTTCTTGATATTTGGATCTTTGGATATTTTCTGGAATGGCCAAAAGCTTTGCAGAGCAATGTTCTTTTCATCAGTTCAGGGAAGTTCTTCTGCAGTGTTGAGGTGAGAAAATGTCAGGTGTCATGTAGTGGCCAAGGGTGGGGGAGAAGTTTTATGTGGTCTGGTACCAGAAAGTGTTTCATTCCCTTGTGAGTCATTCATTGCTTTATGCATCATCATATTTTATCCCTGGGACCTCTCAGTTGCCTTTCTCTTTTTTTTTTAATTACTTATTTATTTGAGAGAGAGAGAGAGAGAGAAAGGGTTGGGGGAAGAGAGACAGAAAGAGAGAGCAAGCGTATGACATGGGAGTGGCAGAGGGAGAGGAGAAGCAGTCTCCCCACTGAGCAGGGAGCCTGATGCTGAGCTGATCCCAGGACCCTGAGATCATGACCTGGGCTGAAGGCAGATGCTTCACTGGCTGAGCCACCCAGGTGCCCCCAACTCAGTATGTTTTATCTGATCCATTATAGAAACTCTGTAGCATTGTGTACCAGTTCCTGTTCTTTCTCTGTGTGTAGCAGACATGGCAGGTTGCACCTAGTATCACTTCTTTTCCTTCTCCTTTGGCAGTAGAACCCTAATTTTTGTGCATGTGTGGCTCTCCAGCTAAAAATAGCATTTCCCAACCTCATTTGCAGCTAGTTGTGGCCATGTGAGTCCCTCTGACCAATGGGGAATGGACAGAAGGCACACGTGTAAAACTTCTAGGTCTTGATTTGAAGAGTAGGGGCCTGTGTTCTGCTGCCCTGCTGTCTGGACTGTGGGTGGAAGGGTGGAAGGAGCTGAGACCTGAGACTTCTGTGAACATCATGTCATCTCATATGTTGAGCACGGCAGGAAAATGAGAGGGGAAGAGTCAGGGTCCGCCCCACTAAGGAATCACCCTCACAACCTGGGTTCCTTACTCATAGGACAGTTGCATGACAGGGCAAGAGAAATCTATCTCAACAGAAGCTACTGTGCTTCTTGGCTGTTATTTTTTGCAGCTCAGCCTCTGCCTTAAGGTTTAGTTTGAACCATTTGAAATTGCCTTTTTTTTTTTTTATGAATTGGGAAGTGTCAAATAATCGTCAGTTTCTTGCAGTTCAACTTAAGAATACATATTCATTTAATCTTTTTTTTTTTTTCATTGAGTTCTGTGCCTATTGTCTACTGTGAGAAGAGAGATTGTTTTATGGAAAGCGTAAGGATGACTCAGACAAGGTGGAGAAATACTATCAGTTCAGAACAAGGGATAATGAGCAGGTGCTTGATTACTTAGAAAGGATCCAGATTCTATCTGTTGAGAAGATTGATCTCTTTCATTAAGACCTCCCTGGAGTCATCGCAAAGTGTTTTTATTCTAATTAGTTGGAAGGCACCCACTTCAGTGGCCAAGTATATCAATGGATGGCTTTGAGGTTTGACCTCTGGGTGGTATTTTCATTTGAATTGTGATGTAAAAGGTCCATCTGTATTGGGTTGGATGCCATCAAGGGACTATTTTGAGGTAGCCATGCTATCATAGAAGGGGTGTTTTGGTCAAGGTAAGTGGTATTTCTAGAACTACATAAAGATTTGCTAAGGTTTGGAAGGAGTTCAGGATGGTGGGAAGAGCTTTTGGATTAGTAAGGTGTGGGTTCAAATCCCTACCTTCTCATTCGCAGGTGTGTGGTCTTGTGGCAAATCTCTCTAAACGTCTGTTTCAAGTTCCCTAAAATGCAAATATCGATATTTTTCAGACTGAAGTTAAGAATCTGACTTAATATTTTAAATATTGGCACAGTGTGTGATATTTCCACAGAATATAAATGGTAGCTATTTTTAACTTCTTTGGATTTTAGTGTCTTTCTCAAGGTGGCACATTAATGCTATATTGACCTGTTTTTGATCTTCCTTTAGAATAGATGGCAAAAAGAGGATCTAAGTATATACTCCACACATATATTTGGGCCAACTGAGGAAGCACCCTGCTTCAACAGAGAGAACTTGGTACATAACACATATTTTCTTTGGTCACATGCAAGTGTGCTGAAGAGGTGCCCTAGAACCATGGGTGGAGACAGACCATTTGACATCTGCCTTCCTTCAGGTACCTCACGGGCAGTGTCTGGCCCTCATCCTCAGCTATAGGGAAGCAGACCCATGGAATCTTTTGAAAACCCTGATTCTTGTTCATGCAGAGAACCAGCTTTAGGTAGAACCAAGATAGAAAGGCATTTTCTCTCTTTCCTCTTAAAAACTCTATATATCGATGCCGTGATGCTGTAACGCCTTTTGAGGAAACCGTTCAGATGATAGGGGAGAATGTGATCCTGTGGGTAAGAGTTAAAAGGAATGAACCTTGTGTTCTCTTCAAGCTCTGAACCCTCTTTGAAACGCCAATGGAATTTTCATGGTGATGATGGTAGAAACCCAAACCAGTCTTACTAGTGTCTTCATTGAATTTAGATTCCGAATTTTAGGGCTTGAAGGGAAATGAGCAATCTCATTTGTGTCCTCAGACCTGGCTCATTTGCTTAGCCAACTGCTAGAGGTTGTACACAGACTTTGTTTGGGGTCGGTTGCATTAGCAGTACCCAGGCTCATTTCTCTTCCCATGACTTGACTGTCCTCAGTAGAATCAATGGCTTAATACTTAATTCTCATTGCTGACATTTCTGAAGCAAGGAATTAATTAAACCCTCTGTCCCCATCCAGTTTATAACATATTTGATACAGCTGTAGACAAGATGAGCTAATCTAAGTAGACACACTTAGGTGAGGCTATTTGTGGCCAGTGTCTAGAATTCACTTGCAGGGTTGCTTTTTCTCTGGGCTGCTGTAAATAACAGTTGTGGAGTTACTGCACTGGCAGGGTGTAGAAGATGAAAGAATATTTCCTATGTTGACTGTACCTTCTATAGTGCAGATTGGAGGTTTAGGAATCTGAGCTATACACAAGGATTCATCAAATAATCATAATTTTGTAGGACAAAAATGATCCTGAGGCCCAGATAAGAGTTTACCTCCTTTAAAAAAAAACTTTATTGTGGTAAGAACACAATTTGAGATCTGCCCTCTTTAATGTATTTTAAGGGTATGAGGAAGTCCTATTGTACAGTGGCTCTTTAGAACCTGCTCAGTGTGCTTAGCAGAGACTTTATGCCCATCTATTAGCACTCCTTATCCTCCCTCTCCCTCCAGTCCTTAGCAACCACCATTCTGCTCTTTGAATCTATAGGAGTAGAACCATGTAGTTGTTCTTCCAGGACTGTGTTGTTTCACTCAGCATAATGTCCTCAGGGTTCATCTATGTTGTAGCATATGTCAGAATGCCCTTTGTTTTTCTTCTTTTTTTTTTTTCCTTTTAGAGAGCCATAGAGAGAGAGAGAGAGAGAGAGAGAGAGAGAGAGCAAGGCAGGGGAGAGAGAATCAAGCAGATTCCACACTGAGTGCAGAAGCCCAATACAGGGCTTGATCCCATGACCCTGAGATCACACATAACCTGAGCTGAAACCCAGAGTCAGGCACTTGACCAAGTGCATCACCCAGGCACCCTGAATTCCCTTATTCTTTAAGGCACCCCAATATTCCACTGTATGTATGTACCACATTTTCTTTACGCATTCATCCGTTGATGGACACTAAATTCCTTCTACCTCATGACTATTGTTGAGTTGTGCTGCACTGAACAAGGGAGTGTAGAGATCTCTCAAAGATCCTGACTTCTTTCAGGATAAATACCCAGAAATGGGATTGCTAGATCACCAAACCTGATATTTGACCTAATGTCTGGGTACTGCTCACTTCGCTTTTGTTCTTCCTTTCTGTTCTCTCATTCTGCTGCTCTTGTTCTACTCCTTGGCTCTTTTCTATATGAGCTCATAAGATGAAAATAAATAATATTTTTGTTTACTATATTACCAAATGTTTTATGTTGCATTTAAAAAAATTTATAAAGCTGGTAAAGATGGACAGTCCTGTGTTTAAAATATGGCTCTTCCAGGACTCCTGGGTGGCTCAGTCCGTTAAGAATCCGATTCATGATTTCTGCTCAAGTCATGGTCTCTGGGTCCTGAGATCAAGCCCCACATGGGGCTCCCTGCTCAGTGTGGAGTCCGCTTGTCCCTCTCTTTTTGCTCCTCCTGGACTCTCTCTCAAATAAATAATATCTTAAAATAAATAAAATGTGCCTTTTCTAATTACTTGTTGTTTGGCTAGAGAGAAGTCATTTAACTTCCATAAATTTCACTTCCATCATTTGTAAAATTTGTAAAACACTTCAGGGACTATTGAAAAGATTAGTAGATAAGGCAAGTAAAAACAGCACAGTGACTGTGATAGAATAAGTTTTCCATACATGATAGGTACTATTTTTTAAATCATGTAAGCTGAGCATTTTACATTCCTCGCAGAATAAAATCTCATCTAAATTGGCTGTTTACTTGCATGTGGCCTTCTATAGATTTTTCTTTTCCGTAAGTCACCACATTTCTTTCATTTCTTTTATATTTTATATTAACCCCCTTTCACTCTTGTTTTTTAACAGTAGATTTTTAGAAAGGTGTTCTGGAATGGACAAATTAACGATTATCTTTCAAGTGTTTTCAATCTGATCTGTAGGTTTCTTTTTTAAGAAAGAGTGATCTTACAGTTGTGAAAGTAATGCATGCTAATTGCTAAATAACCATTAATTGACCTACAATCCATTAACTAGGGATAATCACTCTTGTAAGTGCATCTATACTCTATGTCACCTGACTCCAATTTTGTTAAAAGAAAGTTTTTATATTGAGATTATAGAGACCACAGCTTTAGTGCCAGGTTTTTTTTTTTTTTTTTTTTTTTTTTTTTTTTTGCTTAGCACCATATTCTTGGTTCAGTACACTTGAAGAATGCGGTTTTAATGGTTGTAATAAGGATGGACCAGTGTTTGAGCCAGATTCCTAATCGATTGCCCTTGTGGAATTCTAGGGATGGCCCTGAGCACTAGCGTGTCTGATGCTTCTGGCGAAATGTCTAGAAGTGTTGTGAGCCAGTGGCCACTGCAGCTGAGTGTAGGCAGGAAGGCTTCCAGGTCTCACTAAGCATCAGGAGAAAGTCTAGCAGATGTCTCTCAAGTTGGTTTTGAGGGGCTTTATTGGCATGGAGTCAAGCAGAAGTGAAAGGAAACCTCCACTGAAGAAGAGAACATTTATTCATCCAAAGATTGCTGTGCTGGTGCCCTGGTGGCTGCTGCCCACATATTCCTGCTTGCGTGATACTGTTCCAAACCGGCCCTGAAAAGAGTTCCTACCGAAGAGTCCAGCCTGAAAGCAGACACTGGTTTTGGCAGCCTGCCTCTCTCTTAAGCCCAGGAATTTGATGATTAGCCTCTTTACCAGTCATATTATCTTCCAAGTGAGTGGGATTGGTGCCAAGAGCCCACGAGTCTTTTACCAAAACTTTACTTTTGCTGTAAATTATGCTTTTTGATTCATGATGACTTATTAATGACTGTGTAAAGCACAGTTAATACAGTAACAGAAAGAGAATAGCTCATTTAAGCTGCCTGTTATGTTGCTCAAAAACCCATAGCTTCTTTGTCACCTGGTTGCCTGTAGGAGCGTTCCTAATGTAGACTTGCCCCAGGGAAAATGGTCCTTGCATGATTTTGATCCCTCCATTCTGTTTTAAAGATTTTATTTATTTTTTCATGAGAGACACACTGAGAGAGGCAGAGACATAAGCTCCCCACAGGGAGCCTGAAGTGGGCTCGATCCCAGAACCCTGAACATTAACATAGACTTCACCATTTTAATTCATCTTAATTCACCATTTTAACCTTTTTGGCCTGAGCCAAAGGCAGATGCTCAACAACTGAGCTATCCAGGGGCCCCATGATTTTGATCCCTAATGCAGGCTGGGCATGTGGATTAAAATAGCTGCTGAGGCATTTTTATCATGCATAAGAGAGAGTGGCAAGCAGAAGACTTTAATGCACGGGTGACAACATCTAGCGACCAGACCCTTCGACCCTGATTTATTTCTCTGTGAGACCTCAGTTCTGTTTCTGTGGTTTGATGGTGGTTTTGATACTTGGTGTTGGTAGTGACAGTTAGTGGCATCACCATATTGGGGTTTTGGGGAGATTTGGGACAGAGATAAAATGATCAGCCTTTATTTCCTTTAAGTCTGGAGGCTTTTTGGTGTGTTGATCAGGATAATACCTGTTGCTCCAGACCTGAAAGACCTCAGTAGGAATCAAACTGATCCTTTAGCAGGATGGGGAGCTACTATGGGAAGGGGAGTGAGGCGGGGCAAGAGAGACAATTAATCTAACTTAGTTTTCACAGCAGTCCTGGGAGATAGAAAGCTTTAGCCTTATTTTTACAGGTGAGGACCCTTGGTGCCGAGAAATTAAGTGGAGGATAATCTGAATAGCAGGCAGTGGCTGTGGAGCAGCATCTAGGAAAGCTGGCCCATATATTCACACTCAGGGGCCCACAGTCCTATATACCAGCAAAATCCGCATCTTTTACGAGCAGATACCCACTGAAACTCTGACTACAGGAATTTTATGAGTAGCCATGGAAAATGGGTGATTTATACAAGCCTTTTCACCAAAGAGGAAAATAAAAGAAAATTCCATCGTTTTAGTAATTTTCATAATGCTTTATAAATGGAGTTTTTAATAGACTTAATGTTTTTGATGTCAGGAGTTAGTCCCACAGAGGCCTGGATATTATTTTCTATTTTCAGTATCTTCAGTGGTATATGCAATTAAAATAAAATCCATTACCAGGAAAATGGTGCAAAGTTGCTGGCGTTCCTTCTTGTAGCCTTGAGACCCCCTACAGTTTTATTTCATTGTGTGGCTATGGGAGTAGATGACTTAGCAGACCTTAAACCATTCTCCAGTAATAGAAACAACCTCCCAGTTTCTATCACCTCCCTTCTACCCCTGACGGTAGTAGCTCTTGCTTCCCTGGAAGGTCAGATATATTCTGGAAGGGCCTTCTCCTGCTCTTGCTTTTGACTATAGGCTCTTTGATGTTTGAAACATTGCATCAAAAAACATTCTGCTTTCAAAAACTGGACATGGGTCATCAATATATAACCCGATGCACATTTGACTATTTTAGTGTTTTGGGTGTTCTGCTTTGGACATTTTGTTACAGGGGAGTTTGTAATTTAAAAAATGAGGTGAATTTAAGTGCTGGTTAGATTCTTTGGTATTGGGGACAGCTTCTATAATTATTTGGGAACTTTAGAAATTAGTAGTGAAATTGAGAAAGTTTCAGTTGGTAGAATTTAGGATATTTCTCTGAATGTGTCATTTCTGTCACTGTCCCATCAACAGATACTTTCTGAGCCTCTTTGGATGCCTTGTAGCAGAGTGGTTGTCATGAGAATCCATCCCATTTTGAAGAGTCAGGGCAGTGCAGCAATTAAAAGTATGAGGTTTCCCAGATGAATCAAAAACTGTTGTCCAAACACAAACTTGGACGTGAATATTCATAGCAGCATTACAGATATTAACTAAAGGTGGAAACAGTCCAAATATCCATCCAATAACGAGTGGATAAACAAAATGTGGTATATCTGTTCAATGGAATATTACTGTCTTAAAAAGGGTTATTATTCTGAGACAGACTACAGCATGAATGAACCTGGAAAACATTATGCTAAGTGAGAGAAGCCAGACAAAAACAGATGATTCTGTTTACATGAAATTTCCTATATAGACAAACCCATTTAGACAGAGGGCTGATTAGTGGCTGCCAGGGGCTGGGGGAGGAAAGAATGGGGTCTTCCTGCTCAAAGGGCACAGGATTTACCTTTGGGGTGATTAAAATGTTCTGAAACCAGATAGCAGTGATGATTGCACACAGTATGAATGTAAGAAATGCCACCTAATTGTTCATTTTGAAAAGGTTAAAAGGGTGAATTAAGATGAACTAAAATGGTGAATTCTATGTTAATGTGAATTTCACCATGATTAAAAAACAACAACAACAACACAACAAGACCCAAAAACCCAAAAGCATGAGGGGTGGAATCAGACTGACCAGTGTCTGAGTCCTGGTCCTACCGCTGGCCTGCTGTGCGAGTCTGAGTGAGGGAGTCTCTCTGAGCTTCTGTTTCTTCATTTGTAACAGTAGCATCTTCTACCTTATCTGGTTGTGGGGATTGCCTGTGGTCACCTGTATACGGGACCGTGATACGCCTAAGGTGACCGGGTTCGGTTCCTTTCCTAGTGAGTGTAGGCTTCAGACACTGAACATAGCACTGTAAGTCCTAAGGGAATATTGGGTCAAACACCTAAAATAAAAAGAAATATTTAGCACATTCTTCCTTTAGGTTTTCCTGGAGAACTGAGTGTGATCTCCAAAGATGCCTTAGAGGAGGGTACCAGAAGTCTTTGCTAATGGCTTTCAAATGGTGCCAGAAGCAGTGTTTATTAAGTGATACGCGGAGATGCTTTTTACCTCATCTGTTTTCCATTTGCCCATTTTTCATGGAAGCATGGCCCCCTAAACATGCTTCTTTCTTCCTCATGTTTTAGCTCGCAACGCCTTAACTTTAGTCAGTGCTCCTCCACTGTCTCCTTGTCTTTACTCTCTTGCTCCCCCCCCCCTTTTTTAACCTTCTTTGCTTGGTGTAGCTCCTGAGCTTCCTACTGTGTATCAGTTCACCTTCTCTGTCCAGGCCTCCTCAGTTCTGCAGAAATACCTACTCAGCTATCAGCACCTCCAAGGCTCTTCAACTTCAAAGAAGAAAGGCTAATGGTTTTATCCCTATTGCAGGCAATTTGCATTTATGTGTGAATAAATAGCCTTCATTCATCGTCACCAGGCTTAGGATGAATCACCTGTGAATCCTCTGTCATTTTTATGAAGAATGGAGACATGTTACTTAATAAAAAAGATGATCTATTTTGATTAATGACTTTGTACCTCCAAGGAGGAAAAAGCCATTAGAAAAAAATGAAAGAAAATGCTATTCTTAGAATGAGAAGAAAAGAGAAAAGAGAAAAACTTTGAATGGGGCTCTCATTTGCTGCAGCTTTAGTCCTCAGGAGGCTACTGGATGGGTGAAGAGTGAATGCAGTTGGTGTGGGGTGGAAATTGTATCATGAGCAGGATTCTTGGTCATCATAATAAGTGCTGGGTCTTTGGGTGAGAGTCTCATTCAGATCTCTGGAACCTTATAGGGCAGTCATTGAGGAAACTGAGGCTCCCAAAGGCTCAACTCATGAATACAGTGTAGCTGAGCCTGGATTCTAACCCAGGCCATGAGACTCAGATTCCACGCTCTCACCTTTTCTGTGTTGGGTCTCAGGCAAAGGTGTGTATCCTCATTCTTCATGTCTCCTTTCTCCATCCCAAACCCCAGAGTGCTTCCCAGCACACAGGCATGACCCCATTCACAGACATGGTGAGCATGCAGAAGGAGCAGAATTTTGGGGCTGGGGAGTTAGAAGGTTTATTCTACAATAAACTTACATCTGAGGGTCTGCTTGGAGCCTCTAGAAGGAAGGTTGAGTGGATGGGGACATTTGCAGCAGACCATCTGGCAGGGTGTCTGGCAGTGGTCTCATGACCCCATTTCTCAGGGACTTCTTGGGGCATCCCCTTATGCTTTTGTGTGGTTTGTCTTCCCACTTGTTCTTGACTTTTGTCTCTCAAGGCTTTGGTGAATAAAACTTGACTGCTTGCCTTATTACTCTTTGTTTTCTAGATCTGTTTACTATAGGTTTTCTTTTTTGTGTGTGTGCTTTGTAGGAGACAGTGTAAATATCTCTTATTTAGAAAGATTTTAGTGCACAGGTGAATCGGACCAACATTTGAAGGTTCATTTACACCTATGGTCTTCATAAATGACCATATCGGTCCAATCCAGACAGGTGCAATTGCACTTGCTTGCCTAGTTTTGAAGCTTTCTGGAAAGTCCCTCAACATCTTAATCAGCACACAATAGAATTCTCATGTTGAGCTAATTCTTTCTGTCATATTATGTAAATGCTTTATGGCCTGTCCTGTGTCCACTGAAGAGGAAAGACATTGCCTGTTGTGGTTCATATACTCACATATTTTGTGAGATTTTATCAAAACTTGTATCTCTTTTCTTATCTTTGTTTCCAGGATGAGAGCAGAGCCTAAATACAACTCAGCTGGTAGCACTCTTGACTCTGAAACCTGGGAATAGTCATGGGCCTCTGGGAGGGCCACATAAATGACTGAGTTGTGTGAACAGGGAAAGCTGAGCTGTGTGAGGCTGGGTAGTAGCTGTGAGCTGTCGCAATGGGTTTGATGAATCCCTTCTAGTGTTGGATTTCAGAACCTTCTTGGTGGATAGATATGGAAGCCTGGCTTTTCTCTTACTCCGTGGTGCCCAATCAGGGGGCGTTAGAAACCATACACTACACTTGTTTTAGGCTACCACAGAAGCGAGTATGCCTGTAGCTGTAACTTGTGCCTAGCTTATTACTAAAATGGTTTAGGCACTAGAAAGGATCTGGCTCCCATAGAGACCAAAGGAGGTTGAGGGAATAGAAAATAATTTCAATACTGGTTAGATTTGCTTTCTCTTTTACTTTGGAATTCTGAGAAACAAGAATTATGTTTTGTAGTATGATTTTTTAAAATTTTTTTTTTAATTTATTTATGATAGGCACGCAGTGAGAGAGAGAGAGAGGCAGAGACACAGGCAGAGGGAGAAGCAGGCTCCATGCACCGGGAGCCCGACGTGGGATTCGATCCCGGGTCTCCAGGATCGCACTCTGGGCCAAAGGCAGGCGCCAAACCGCTGCGCCACCCAGGGATCCCCTGTAGTATGATTTTTAACGTGATATTCTTCACCCTTATTTTGTTTTACCTTTTTATTTTAACATTACTTCAGACTTATAGAACAGTTGTGAATGTGATACTTAAGATCAGAAAATTGATACAATACTAATATCCAGGCTCTAGACCTGACTCAGCTTTTCCCACTGGTATCTTTTATGGCATCACATCTTTTTAGTCTCCTCTGATCTCAAGCAATCCTCAGCCTTCCTTGGTATCAGGATATTGACACTTTTTAAGACTCATTGACAGTTGTTTTGTAAATGCCACACAGTTTGAGAATGTTTGTCTCCTTCTGATTTGATGATTTTGGCAGGAATACTGTAGAAGCGATGCAGTGTTCTCAATGTGTCATTTCAGTGTGTCATGTCAAGGTCTTAGAAATTGTAATAAGCGGAATGATGCATCCTCATGATATCTACATTGTAATTTCTATAACCTATGAATATCTTCCCTCATCTAGCAAAAGGAACTTCCCAGATATGATTAAGTGAAAGATGTTGAGATGGGGAGATTATTTTGGGATACCCCCAAGTCATTACAGGGGTCCTTATAAAGGAAAGAGAGAGACAGCAGTGTGGGAGAAGGAGATGGATGCAGGAAGCAGAGGTTGTAATGATGCAGGGCCTGGGAACTAAGGAATGTAGGCTTCCTCTAGGAGCTGGAAAAGGCAGTGAAACAGATGATTTCTTAGAACCCCCAGAAGAAACGCAGCCCTGCTGACACCTTTCTGTTAGACTAGTAAATCCATTGTAAACTTCTGACCTCCAGAACAAATAATAGGTTTGTGTTGTCTTAAGCTACCGAGTTTGTGGTAATTTGTTATAGCAGCAGCAGGAATCTGATACAGAGGTCCAGCTAGAAAGCTGGACCATGAGATGATATGAAGAAGAGCTCCATGGGAGGGTTGTCTGGTGATCAGGATGGGCCCCTGCAACCCTCAAGACCCTGCGTGTCCCATCCTCAATGGGCTCTGTTGCTCAGTCCATTGTTGGCCTATACAGGGGTCCTGGTCACCCTTAACATTTTCCATTATAAATTGCATAGGTGAGATTAAGATGACCAGTGCACTCTCAAGGCTTTGTTTATTATCTTTATTTGAGCTTTCCTTTGTATGTAGAAAATTTGCTGGTAGTTTTATACCTATGCTTGAAGTAGTTCCAGTTTTGCTTTTGAGATCTAAGTAATCCAAGGCATCCCCTGTAGCTTTCTGGCATTCTATGTTGGCTGTTAGAATGAGATGGAAAATCTGGAAGGTGAGGAGTGTGTTTGCCCTCTGTTAGGCACCATACTTTATCTTTGTTTTCTTCTTGAGAGTTGTCAGCAGTATGAAGAGGCAGCTCTGATGAACCTATAGTACAAAAGTGGGAACAGACACTTGGAGGGCTGGAGTCACTTGCACCAAATCACATGATAGAGCTGGGGTTTTAAGGCAAGTTTGTGGGACTCTGAGCTTCTACTGTCTCTTCATTACACTACCTGACCTCTGAAGAAGGGGACCATGTGAATATTTTTCTATTTTTTTATTTTTTAAGTAGGCTTCATGCCCAGTTGTGGAGCACAGTGTGGGGTTTGAATTCACAGACCTGGGATCAAGACCTGAGCTGAGATCAAGAATCAGATGCTCAACCTACTGAGCCACCTAAGTGGCTAAGTGCCTCACTGTGTTAATGTTTTTAATCCAGCAAACATATAATGAGTAGTTCTGTGCTTATGACATGGTGAAGGCTTCAAAGAATAAGAGGATGAATAAGACACAGCTTGTCTTTTCAAGTATCTTAAAAATTTGATTATTTGAACATACTTTTGAGTGCCCTAGGCTATGAAAAAAAACCCACCTGATTTTGAAGGGCCTCTAACAAAACGGAACTTTAGTTAGACTATGCAAAGAAAAACAAATGAATTTGAAGTGTGAAGTGAAGCAGAGGTCTCTGGCCTTCTCTTTCAAGGGAGGCTGCTTTTTTTTTTTAACTTTTATTTATTTATGATAGTCACAGAGAGAGAGAGAGGCAGAGACATAGACAGAGGGAGAAGCAGGCTCCATGCACCGGGAGCCCGACGTGGGATTTGATCCCAGGTCTCCAGGATCGTGCCCTGGGACAAAGGCAGGCGCTAAACCACTGCACCACCCAGGGATCCTGGGAGGCTGCTTTTTAATGGGATGTTACTTTAGCAGATCAGGACAGAGGAATGCCGTCGCCCACTTGCTTCCGGGGCAAAGTGCTTCCAGGTGGCATCAGGGTGAATTGTGGGGACGGCTCTTGCAAGAGTGAACAGGAAGAGCCAGCAATGGTGACTGTGAAATCTACTTTGGGTTAGGATGCCTGAACATTCTCTTTTGATTTCCATCACAGCATGACAGGTCTTGGCTGGGTGTGGCCAGTAAGGAACACCCCACATTGACAGTGGAAAAGGCTACTTTGGAGCTAGAGAGGAGAGCCAGTAGATGACACAGAGCCTTGAGAGAGATCAGTGTTGGTGCTAATGAGAATAGACATGATGAGTGATACCATTTGAATACCTCTCCCTGTTTGGCAGAAGAATATGCTGTCCTTTGGCTCGGTGCTGGCATGGGTACTGTTTATCTGTGGTGGTACCTGTCATTTTATAGCGGTGTCTTAATGTTTTATCTGAGTTGCGTTGTAATAGGAATGAACAAAGAATGCTTAGTCCAAGCTCACCAATGAATGAAAATTCAAAAGCCCCAAATAAAATGTTGGCAAACTGAATTTAGAAGAGCATTAAAGGAATTATCCTCTAACTATGTGAGATTTGTCTTTTAAGTGCATGGATGGTTTAATATTTAGCATATCTTTCAACGTGTTACATTGAATAAGAGGAAATCACCATGTAAAAAAATGGTCAAAGATTGGCTACATTTTTATGCTGAACAATAAGAAAATGACATTCAGTAGGTAATAATTTCCATAGGTGTGTAAAAGTGTATGGTAAAATTCACCACCCATTCCTGATTGAAGCCTTCTTCCTTCCCATGATACAAAATATTAGTATTAACCTTATGGTGAATATCTAGCCATTTTTAAAAAAAATCAGGAATATAAAAGAATCCTCCAATTAAATATATATATATATATTATTTATTTATATATATATTATTTAATATTTAATATTTAATATATATATATTATTTATTTATTTATTTTTAAGATTTCATTTGAGAGAAAAAGAGAGAGCAAGAGAGACAGCCCAAGCAGGGGGAGGGGCAGAGGGACAAGCAGGCTCTCTGCTTAGGGACTTGATCCCAGGATCCTGAGATCATGACCTGAGCCAAAAGTATGAAGAGCCAAAGATATACTTAACTGACTGAGCCACCCATGTGCCCTAACAACATTATTTAATGTCAATCTGGAATTCCAGGCTAATTCGAAGAGGGATGAAATAGAAGTAACCGTATAATATTCATTAACCTTATAACAGATACAAGAAAAATTTAAATATTTTACCACAACTCATGCAATTACTTAAATCATTTGGTAATAAAGTTGGTATATTAGCACATACGGGGCAAAGAAAATTCCTCTTTTCTTATATGTCATTAATATTTAGAAGCTACAGTAAGAAAAATAATTTCATGTAGCATAACAACAAGTAAATATGACCTCTGGACAATCTACGAAGCAATGTGTGGGAATTATGTAAACAAAATTATATACTGAGAGCCATGGCTATAAGCTTAGTGATGGTATAAAAATATCTGAACACACAGAAAGATGTACTGTGTTCTTTTATAAAGATTGAAGGTTTTAATGATGATGATGCTTCCCAACTTAATTTCAGTTAAAAAAAATTTTAGCAGAACATAATCAGGTAAAAGTACATATGACTATTTTGGATTTTTTTATGCTATCAGAGGACTCATCCTCTTCATGTTTAATGCATTGTAAAATAAGTAAAAAAAAAATGGGGCATTTGTTTAAGAATGTATACACACAGGGACGCCTGGGTAACTTACTGGTTGAGTTTCTGCCTTCGGTTCAGGATGTGATCCTGGGTCAGGGATCGAGTCCCTCATCAGGCTCCCTGTGAGGAGCCTGCCTCTCCCTCTGGGTCTCTCATGAAAATATAAATAAAATCTTTAAAAAACATTGAAAGAAAGGATGTATATACAGGTTGAATTAGAACACAAACCCCAGGAAAAGGCAGACCTCTCAGAAGCATTGTTGTGGTATGGGGAAGCACTCCAAAAATACATGGAAGGAATAACCATCAATAGCCAGTCATAGAAAAAGCTGCTAATCGGGGATACCATGAACTATATAAGTCTTTATCTTACACCATAAGCAAAAATATTTTTAGGTGGATTAAGTATGGAAATGAAGTCAGGCAATACTATAAAAATTAATGGTGAATATATAACTGAATTTGTGAAGAGGATGAATTTCAAAGCATAGAAGCAACAAAACAATTGTATAATTTTGATTGCATAAGATTTAAAATGTAGATTTGCTTGAAATGTATTAAGCATTATTAAAAAACAAATTACTTGGGGCACCTGGGTGGCTCAGTGGGTTAGATGCCTGATTCATGATTTCCGCTCAGGTGGTGATCTCATGGGTCATGAGATTGAGCCCCACTAATGGCTCCTTGCTTGGTGGGGAATCTGCTTGAGATTTCTCTCTTCCTCTTCCTCTCCCGCTCTCCTCCCCCTGCTTGTACTCTCTCACTTTCTCTAAAATAAATAAATCTTTTAAAAAAGCAAATAACTATGGGTTGCCTGGCTGGCTCAGTCAGAAGAGCATGCAACTCTTGATCTTAGGGTTGTGAGTTTGAGCCCCATGTTGGGTGTAGAGATTACTTTAAAAAAAGCAAATAACTTAAAATATATTATTTGCAACTTATATGAGTTATTTTTGTACTGCATCAAAACTCTTAAGAGCCAATCCAGATGACTTCCTTACAACCAAAGTGCATTATTTAAAATTAAACTGAAATATTTAATGTAGTCTAGCAGGGAAATGGGCCAATGACTGGTTTAGATGGTTCTTAAAAGAAGCAAAAACAATTTAGAAAGATATGAAAAAGATCAGTAATTGACAATAAAAGAAATACATTGAAATTGGAATTTTTATCTCTTACTTGATTATACTCTCAAAAAAATACAAAACAAAACAAAACAAACAAACAAACAAAAAAACCCCCAGAACAACTCTTGGTGAGGGCTCAGTCTAAAGGTCACTCTCCCAAACTGCTGGTTGGGAGCACAGTCCTTAAAAATGTTTTTAACTTTTGATTCAGTAATTCCACCTTTAGGATGATAAGAAAATTAAAAGCTATAAAGATATTTAATGTAACGATGCTTTGGATAGGGAAATGTATAATAGTGAATGTTAGAATAAATAGTGTTGGGAAATTGAAGCTTTGTTAATTTATGATGATCCACTGATTAATAAGTTACCATTAAAGTAATATGTACTGGGTGAAATAGATGATGAGGATTAAAGATAAGCACTTGTCATGATAAGCACCAGGTAGAAGTGTTGAATCACTTTATTATATACCTGGAACTGAGAGAACACTATGTTAATGAACTGGAATTAAAATAAAAACTTTAAAAAAGTAAAAAATATGTACAAAATTAATCTAAAGCTATATTTAAAATATTTCAAATCTAGTTAATATTAATGATAAAATATTAGGTAAAAGTGCATGCTACAGACTAAAGGTAATTTTCTATGTGTGAACACATTGATTTATATAGATCTATGTTCATGTTTAAATAGGAGGACATGGATGATTCCATGTGCCCTATAAATTAAGAATTTATGCCTTTTCTTAGTGTTTTAGGAGTTTTTAGACAGCTAATACTGTATTAGGCTATAAAGATCATTTTACTATGTTGCTATAAGCAGAAATCATAAAGACCACATTCTTGCCACAACTCAGGGAGTTGGAAAGTAACTGAAAAATTCTGCCCACAATTCAACCACTTGAAAAATTACAAAGAATTCTGTTAAGTAACTTACATCAAATAGTGGCAATCAAAACGACATTGTAGAAATTAGTAATTTAGTACATTACATACCAAAGGTCATGAGATACATGCAGAACTATAATGAGAAAGAGGAATTGCTTGAAATACTAACAGGAAACGATAAAATGAAATAAAACAAGCTTCTTGCCAAGAAGTTAGGAAAGTATAATTCAAGGACAGGAGGAAAAGGGATATAAAGATGAAAAGAAAACAAAGGATAAGACAATAAAATGATACATAAAATGATATGTTTAAGTAAGGCTCAGTTCTTTGTTTTTTAAAGTTTTATTTATTTAAGTAATCTCTACACCCAGGGTGGGGCTCAAACTCACTATCCCAAGATCAAAAGCCCCATGCTTTTCCCAGTGAGCCAGCCAGGTGCCTCTGGCTTAGTTCTTTGAAAAAATGAGCAACGTGAATGTAACTTTGGGACGACCAACCAAGCGTAGATGCTAAAATACACATCAGGGAAGTAAGGAAGATGGAACCACAGATATAGGACTGATAAATGTAAAATACTAATTCTAAGTTGGAAAATGTTGGTGAAAGGAAGTAGACCTTGTCTTATCAGATATTAAAACATTGCTAACACAATGACTTAACTGCAAAATTCTAGTGAAAGGAAATGAACTTTATTGGATATTAAGATAATATAAATAGACAAACCAGTGGAATATTATGGAAAATTGAGATATAAACCCAAAGATATGTAAGAATCATTCAACAAGTCAATTTGAGTCAACTCATCATTTTGGGGGAAAATTGTATTTAATCTGTACACTATATACAAAAATAAATTCATAGCTCAAGTGAAGATGAACGTGCAAAAGATGAGGCATTCTAAGAGTGCATACATATGGAGGGAAGTTTTCCTGAGCTGGTACCAAGGCAGACACCAACCAGAAAAGACTGACAGATTTACATTTTAAAAACAAAACAAGAAAATTCACCATAAACAAGATTAAGATATAAATAAAAGTATTTTCACATTGTAAGACAGCTCATAGGAAGCATGTGGTATCATTACATTCTATTGAATTTTGGTGGCTGGCTGTTAACAAGACTAGCTTGGCTTACCAGACATTAATGTTGCCGTCTGTGCGTATTCTTAGTGTTTGGTAGGAGTAATTTCCGCCTCTGCTTGTGAGAGATGATAAAAATCTATTCTAATTGTGGAAAGAAATTTTAAAAGGTAATTCACCTCAACATGGGAAATAGATATTTCATTCTGTTTAAGAAATCCCAGACAGTGTTTTACTTCAAAGCACATCCCTTGAATTAAGATATTCACAGTTGACTGTGTTTAAAAAAAAATATGTTTTTTTTTTTTTTTTTTTACCTCAAGCTCCTACTTACAGAGCTGATTCAGACCCATGTAGGTCAAGTGCATGATCTGCTGAACATTGTGACTCGTTAGAGCTCTTCTTCCATTACTCTTATGTGGCAAATATTCAATACAGAGCAGTGATTTGACATAATTTAACTTCCATGATGAAGTCTTATTAAGTGGAAGTACAGTAATCTAAATATGCCTGAATTCCCACGATTACATATGCCATGCAGTGTCACAAATAAATAAGAGGGTTGACTGGGAATCTGATGCTTTTATTAAGTATTTATTGTACTGGAACCACAGGATGAAATAGATGTTCTTTGTTCTGCCCTTTTCAGTTTACCCAACTGGCTGACAAAGATTTCTGTCTGCCTTTTACTATTCAGCTCGGAGGTTTACACTAAGCCTAAAAGAAGTATAGCACGTGTCGAAATGATTTGAAACAGATTTTTCATTTATTCAGTGACTGTTTGTTCTTGTTTTGGGGTGGGTGGCATTGGACTTCATCCTGAAGCCAACAGGAAGCTGTTGAAGCCAGAGTGGGATGTGAGGAGAGTCAAGAGTTGGGAGGGCCATTTGGACCATGCTGTGGAGGATGGGTCAGGGAGATAAGTTGGACTGGAAGCAGAGGGATGAAGGGATAGGTGGCAGATGCCATCTGCCCAATGGGGGGGAATGGCAGTGGGCTGGAGAGGGATGGACAGGATCGAGGGGGCCTTGGAGGTAGATTGACAGGGTTTGGTATGGGAAAGTGGGCAAGAGGCATGGACAGGACAATCTCAGACTTCCGATTTGAGAAAGTAAATGTGGAAGGAAGAGGATTGGGCTCTCCTCCTTTCTCCTCCTGCTCTTCCCATGAGCAGTTCTGATGTCACTGGATCATGCTCGTGGGCAGTGAGAAATCCTACAGCCATGACATGAAGGCACCCTTCTGAGCTTGTTTATCAGGTAGTGTCCCAATGTAAGATTTGGTGTTCCCTCAGCTCTCTGGAGTATCTCACTAAATACTCCTCTCGCTTCCTGCTGGCACACTTCTTGTCTGGGGCTTATGTTGGGTCTGAGAACCCTCCTGGGCTCTTTCTTTAGGTCTAAAGGGCCAGGCCTGCATGCCCTGACCTGCAGCTGGAACTAGGAGGATTGCTCTTGGAAGGCAGTTGCTTGTTCACAACCTCTACCCTTCTGAAGCCTCCTGCCTTCCCTCCCACAGGCAAGCATTCCCGCCTCCTCCCCAGTGGCCTTCCAGCCCTGCACACCAGTAGCTCTTCTCTTACACTTACTCACGTCCATGCTCAAGCTGGGCTTTTCTGCATACCCTGAATTACTCTGGGAGAATTCTTCTCTTCCCCACGGCCTCCCCTCTGCATTTGGGCCTCCCTGGCCATCCCCCCCTCCCTTCTATCTATGGGAGAACCATGTCAGGGACCATCCTGTTGGCTGCTGAGTTTCAGCCGCGATCCTGGACACTGTTTCTACACAGCTCAGTTTTTAACATGCCTGTCTTCCCTGGTGCCTGCCCCCCTGTGCCCTGGCACAGACCCTGTGTCTGTGCCCATCACGCTGCCTACTGCCAAGGGGATGACCGGAAGCAGAGGCGATGCGTGGAGAAGGGGAGGGGTGTGGAGCCTGGGCAACAGGCAGCTTCCATCAGAGGGATCTGAGCTCATGTTTTGAAGGTGACTGGAGGGCTGCTCCTCTGCCCCTCTGTAGTCTTCCTGCCCCACTTCCACTTGGCAGTTTTCTCTCCTGGAGGGAAAGACATTTGTGCCCTTTCTCTCTTGTACATTTGGATTGTAACACATGCTGCTACAATGGCCCAGAAGCCACTCAGAAAATTGTGACTCTTTTTTTTTTTTGACTCATCTCATCCTTGCCTTATGTTTCTGTGAAGGTTTCTTAGATTCTTTGATTGTCTCTGCATCACCTAGATAATCATTTGAAAAAAAATTGCCCTAATAAGAAAAAATCTAGAAATAATCTAGAAGGAACATTGACTTCCCCACCTTGCTAGGATGGACCCCCTCTTAGGTGAAATGTGGCACACAGATGTCTTTGTTTAACCCACTTTGTGTTAGTTTTTCAAAACAGTGCATTTAAATTGCAGGAGAAGTCTACATAAATCATCTGAAATTCAGATTTCTCTAGAGGAATATGAAGATGCGGCTTTACTGGCCTGGCTTTCTCTCCTGGTAGCAAATTGCTGGCATGGAACAGATCCTTTGGGTGAGCCCTGCTGTCCCTCTGTCCAGCTGTAGGCACATCAGAGATCCCTGGTGAACTGACCTACCATAAAATGTGCTAATAATCCACATTTTTGATGTGGATTATGTGCAAAGGAGCTAACACAGTGTCTGATATGAGGTAGACAAGCAGGAAATGTGGGTTACTGTCCCCCAGAGAGTTCCTGTACGGGCTTAAGAGGAGATGGTGTGCCTTGGGAAAGTGTTTTGGGACATTGGAGGAGGAGCATGGAATTTGCTGGGATCATACGTGTATTTTGTATGCGGGCCTGGCAGTGACCTTGTCATTCTAGACTCCTCTCTCTCCCGCCTCGCATCCAGTTCATCAATAAATCATGTCAGCTCTGCTTTCAGAACATACCTGGAATTGGACCGCTCCTCATCACCCTCTCTGACCCAGACAGAGGGTCACCTCTCCCCTGGTTATGGCTATAGTGTCCCAATGTGGCTTCCTGCTCCTGCCCTTGAGCCCTGTGGCCTATTCCCCACACGACCACCAGCCTGCCAAGGGTGTCCGGCCTCTTGTCGGAGCCCTCCAATGGCTCTCCATGTCATCGGGATAAAAGCCACTGCTCTCAATGAGTCCTCCAAGTGTCCTTGTCGTCTGGCTTCTCCTGACCTCTCCGACCTTATTTCCTGCCACCCTCCCTGAAGCTCCCCCCTGAGTCTCTCCCCGCTGTGGGTTCCTTATGTGATATGGATGTTCACTGTGTGTCGTGAGCATTTCTACTGACACGCTACGTGTTTTACCTGTTTGTTTTATTATTATCCCACTCTCCCCCCATTGCATGTAAGCTTTGGGGAGGAGCTCTGAGTGTGTGTTCACTATCCCCGGCGTCACCAACAGGACCTAGCACTTAGTGGGTGCCCCACAAGTGTGTTGATGCAGGAGTAGAAGTTAATAAAAGCAAGTTACCAGGTAGGATCTAATGTGGCATTCTTCTTTCCAAAGTGAAGCTATGAAGTAGTGCAGCAAATTAACGCTTGCTATTTTTAGAGAGGCATTTAACTCCTGTGATAGAACCGACAGCAATAAAGGGAGAATTACAAGTCCTTTAATATTTTTATTTGATTAAATGTAAGAGCCACCCGGGGGGCACTGCTTGTTATCCCCTGGTGCTGTGCATGTAACCTTGGTTAATTTGGCAGTGCTTGCTCCCTTAGAACACACGTTCATTAACGTGCCCTAAGAAAGCTCCTGGAGCGTTTTTTTTTTTTTTTTTTTTTTGGTTTGTTTTTATTTGAAGAGTGTCAAAGCCAATTAGTGGATACGTTTCTATACACTGAAAGAACAGGTCTGGTTTCACTAGAGTGAAATAGATCCTTTTATAAATACGAAAATAATTAAATGTTTCACCCATTATTAAGATGCTTTATGGTTTTTTTCCTCTAGAGAACTTTTTATTTATATCACTTAGCAAATACATTTATTATATCCCTACTGTGTGCCAAGTGTTTTCTAAGCTATAAAGACTTTTCTGCACTTGAATAACTTGCAATTCAGTTAGATATTGCAGGTTTGTAAGCAACTACAAGAGAAGACGTGTAAATGCAGCAAAAGAGATACAGCTTTAGTGGTCATCAAGGTCTTAGAGACTTCCAGACACTGTCCTCAGAGCAGTTCAGAGCACCTGCCCTCATTTCCTCAGCTGTGAGGTAGGTATTGGTGTTCCTGCTTTGTGACTGGTGAGGTGAGATATAGAGAGCTTTAGTAACTGGTCAGGATCACACAGGTACGATCCTGCATGGGCAGAAACTGAATATGAATTGAGGTCATTAGACTGGAAAGTCATTTCTCTTTCCACACCAACGTGGTGGATAAGGTGGCATGATTCACAAGGAGGGAAGGATCATATCTGTGGGAGAGACCTCAGAGAAAGCTGAATGGGGATAGGAGGACTGGCTTTAGAAGGACTTCCAGTGTAGGACAATGAACAGAACAGACGTGGTAAGGGGCACACTGCTGAGGGCAGCTGTGGGGTTGCCTGCTTATTGTCCTCAGGGTGGGGAGGGGGGAAGCAGGGTGAGAACTTGGGGAACTTTGCAATATTTCCCCACTTGGGGGACCCTTTCAAACTTATGAGAGCAGAATTTACAGAAAGTAGGCTTTATGCCTCCACGATTTGTACGTTATTCTCTCTCTTGGTTAGGATATATATTTTTTTTACCTGGAAATTGCCTTAGCTTTAGAAACTAATGAGCTTGAGGTGAGAGTCAACTGATAACTTAGCTGTGGGCTGAGGAGAGAAAAAAATAATGGCTCTTCACTTTCTAAGAGCTCTTGTATAGTGGAAAGACCACTCTGGGTTTTGAACATGGCTCAACCTGGGCATTGATCCTCCTCCCCCAGTGAGTAGCTGTGTGGTATGTTTTGTCCTCTCTAGAGTGATGATAATGATATGTATTACATTCTCCTGAATATAAGGCAGTCAACGAGAAGATTCATTCTCATATTTTTCTGTGTTTTTTTTTTTTTCAGAGACAGAGTTGGCATGTGCATGAGTGGGAGTGGAGGGACAGAGAAAGAGGGAGAGAGAATCTTAAGCAGGCTCCATGCCTAGCATGGAGCCTGATAGGAGGCTTGATCTCACGACCCTGAGATCATGACCTGAGCCAAAATCGAGTCAGATGCTTAACCAGCTGAGCCACCCAGGTACCCCCCTGTGTATTTATGAACTTAAAAGGCTGTAGTTAAAATAGTTGACTATCAGGGCACCTGGGTGGCTCAGTGGTTGACTGTCTGCCTTTGGCTCAGGTCGTGATCCCAGGGTCCTGGGGTCGAGTCTCACATCAGGCTCCCCGCAGGGAGTCTGCTTCTCCCTCTGCCCATGTCTCTGTGTCTCTCATGAATAAATAAATACAATATTTAAAAAAATAGTTGAGTATCAACTTATAATACTAATGTATTAATTTAGTAACATTTAAAAGTCTTTTATGTAAAATCATATCTTACCTTGGAGAAATAGCTTTTTCTATTCTTACATTTGATGAAACGATTTTTTAAGCTTATCTCATGCATCTTTGACTTGGTGTGTTTGTTCCCAGTGAAGCCACCTTTTGGATTCTTGAACTCAGTTTCCCAGGGCATTTCAACACTCTGTGAAGGTTCTTTGAGATAAAGCACCCTTTGAAACTTGTATAATGCTGTCCCTGAAAATTTTATTCCGAGCATCAGGGAACCATAAGGATAGTTTTTTATTTTTTACTCATCCTGCTTACAATGGGTTTTAATTTCTACCTGCAAAATTAATTTTTAAATATTTTATTTATTGACAGAGAGATCATGTGTGTTTGTGCATGCATGAGCATGAGCAGTGGGTGTGGGGTAGAGGGAGAAGCAGACTCCCTGCTGAGCAGGGAGCCCTACTTGGGGCTCCATCTCAGGACCCTGGGATCATGACCTGAGCTGAAGGCAGACGCTCAACCTACTGAAACACTTTCAGAAAGCCTATGAAAAGTAGGAAAACCTACTTTTCCACTCTCCACATTTTAGAATGGAAAGCAGTATCATTTTGGTTCCTAATCAACTAAACATTAAGATAACAAAATGTTATTTAAGTATCTGAGGGTTTTTTTTTTTATTACTTGTACTTAAATACCACTGATAACTCGTGAAGTTTAAGCTGGTAATTTGGGGAAGCACCTCCTCCAAAGTACTTCCAGGGTGATATCAAGATTATTCTTTGATGGCAGCAAGCAGCCACAACAGGCCAATCTTGTGTCCCACCTGCTGTAGAAAGCACTGGCACCCAGAGCTGTTTCCTCTTGTCTGAGGTGGTCCGAGGTTCAGTAAAGGGTGTGCAGCCCAGCAGAGAGGCTGGCGTGGCTTCAGCTCCTTGATTTATTTACTCTCTCTTGGAGGAGTCCTAAACTCTGAAGTTGGTTAAGGACCTCAGATTTTAACTGGATATTATGTTGATCATGCCCTTCGTTCGCAGCCTGCAGATTCGGAAGAGTTGTGAACTTTGTGTGTGGTACACAGACAATGGTATTTGTGTGTGTGTGTGTGTGTGTGTGTGTGTGTGTTTATATAACTAATGATCTTTGGGTCACTATTACTTGGGCCCAGAGTGTGTTGTTACAGGGAAAAGAATGCAGACATTGATGTCAGGAGGACCTGGTTTATAATCTAGATTTTGCTGAACAAGTAATCTAATTTTGCAAAGCCTCTGTTTCTCCATCTGCAAGTCGATGACAAAAGTGCGTATTTTGGCAGAGATTAAAGAACTGTGGTAGAGTGCTTAGCACAGGATGTAGGATAGAGTAGGAGGGCAGTAAATGATCATGAGGATTGTGATGATGATAAGCAAAGTTGGGCCCTGTGGTCTTGACCCTGGCGTGTTAGCATGTCAACTGCATACAGATTTATTTTCCTGATTTGGGTCACGTGCTTTCATCTTGCAAACTGCATTGGCTCTAGCCCATCCTCCCATCTTGGACCTTGTATTTACTAAAGGTTGTAAACATAAGAGAAAAGATCAGTCCGTGTTGCTTAGAGCTGACTCACTAGCAGTTAGCACCTTCCTATCTTGATTTGTTGCAAGTGAGTTACTATCTAGAGTGGTTTCAAAATTGAGCAGATGCTCTTGGTTCGAGATACTCCATGATTAGTTCCTCAAGACAGACGTCTGAAGGAATTACCATCACTTCACATCGTGCTGTTACAAGATGCCACGTTTCAGATACCACTGGAATTTTAACATAGGGTGTATTTTGCCCAGAGAATGCCCTTTCAAAAACTTCTGATGGGGATGTCTGGGTGGCTCAGCAATTGATGTCTGCCTTTGGCTCAGGTCGTGATCCCAGGGTCTTGGGATCAAGTCCCGCATCAGGCTCCCCATAGGGAGCCTGCTTCTCCCTCTGCCTCTGTCTCTTTGTGTCTCTCATGAATAAATAAATAAAATCTTTTAAAAAAAGCTTCTGATGACACAGGAGATGGACATATGATGACACAAGAACGCAGAATCTGGGTGATGGTTCGATGAGGATCACTTATACGGTTATCTCTACTTCTCTGTATGCTGGAAAATCTCCATAATAAAAAATTTCCACATTTAAAACATTCTGGGATATTTGCCCTCCTGTTGAAATTCTAAAGGCATAGGCATGGTTTAGTGCTATGTGTGACTTTCTGCAGCCATCTTTGAGGTGTCATTTAATATATCGTGTCATATTGGAGGGAATATAAGGTCATTTCTAGAGAACTAGGAGAGCATTGCCTACGTGCAGAGACTTAGAGGACAATCTGTTGGGATGGCTGTGGTCTCTCTGTCCTCTGTTTTAAGGATTATGTATGCAAGCTCCTCCGTATAGCCAGAGTCCATAGTTAAGCATGCATTTATATTTTATTTTACCATTAGAAGCAATCAGTGCTGAAGCACGATCGAGATTTAGAAATTCTAATATATATGGTGCTCCAGTGATGAGGGATGTTCAAAACCAGCCCTCACTGTGTGTAAATAGCCTGATAGAATAGACCCTAAGACTCTCCGATAGATCCATGTGTTAGAAGCTGAGGCTCAACCTGAGTCAATCTGGTATGTCACCTAATATCCAACCTGGTATTGAGCACTTGCATCACATTGTTTCTTCAAGGATTCTAATGTATGAAGGATGTGTTTTTCTTTTCTTATTATTTTAAAAATATTTATTTATTTATTTATTTGTTTGTTTATTTATTTATGAGACTGAGTGAGAGAGAGAGAGAGAGAGAGAGAGAATAGGGGGAAGGGTAGAGAGAGAAGCAGACTCTCCACTGAGCAGAAAGCCCGACGTGGGACTTGATCCTGGGACTCCAAGATCATGACTTGAGCTGAAGGAAGATGCTTAACCACCAAGGCACTGCAATGATGTATTTTTCTTAAGGCAGATGTGTGGCTGCAGGACCTGGGACCGTGGATGACCTCAGGGCTTGCTGTCACCCCTAAAGTTGAAGTCAGACAGACCTGAATTTAGATTCCTGTCACTGCCTCCTTACAGCTGAGTGACACACGGCCTCCCAAGTTCTCAGATGGCTCATCATCCAAGGGGAATAAGAGCGGTATCTACTCCATAGCACTGGGTAGCTCCTGCCTTAGATGGCACCCAGTGGATAATTGTGTGAACTATTGTTGCTGTTACGATTATGAATCATTGACTTAAAAGTCCAGGTGTTTGAACATGTAACTTGCTGTTTCCCAAAGTCAGAAAATTGCCATCTCTCTTGGTTGTCATGGAGAAGTCAAAGATGAAGTATTTTGTGATTCTGACTTGGAGAGGAACTTTCAATCTGAAATTGAAGCACGTGGGGGAAATGGAAAGCCCAAGGTTGTTTGGCCAGAATACGCATATGCCCTTGCACACTGGATTCCCGCCAGATTTTACATAACATTCATTTTATTTAGGTAGACGGTGTGAGGACATGGCTCCATCTGCTTAGGTCTCTACTGAGACAGCAAAGGAATCAGGCTGTGTGCCCAAGAGAGGACAGAGGGAAAATTTCCAGGAAGCCTGCTGCCTGTGAACACTGATTTCCCAGGTCTCTCAATAACAAATCCAGCTTTTCAAATTCCTGGGAGGTCATTTCTCTCCCTCTCTCTCTCTCTCTCTCCCTCTCTCTTTTTTTTTTTTTTAACTACATGGCATGATTCCTGGTTAAGTGCCAAGAGTTACACACTAGAGAAGGAACAGAATATTCCTAAGGGGTGTTCCAAGTGTTGGTAGAATAACTGCCTCCGGAGGAGAGTCCCTTGGGGTGGCATTGTCTGAAAAGGAAGGTGCTAGGTGTTAGTAAATGACTAACCTGGCTGCAGAGACACCTCATGAGTATGACCCCAGCTGTAGAGATACACTCTGTCTAATGAAGAGGTGCAGAAGTGATGACATTCATGCAAGGGTGGCCTGTTTCCTGCTACAGTATCCTCCTGCCAGGGCTCCTGAGAGATAGAGCTGTCCCGTGTATGGGCAGGGAATGTAGGAGATGAGTCTGGGATATCTTCTGGTCCCAAGAAAGTGATCAAAGACCAATTGGGGTCACTTCAAAGGATACAGATGCCAACTCAAAAGTGCTCGCAGTGGCCTGGGACAGCACAATAAGGGTGTTGGAAGGATAATTAGACTGCAGTGGATTGAAACCCATCAATGTATAAAAGTAGGGAGTTCTTAACGATGCTGAAAATGTTAAAAAAGATGTGTGCATATAAAAATAAACTGGTTGACACCAACTCATTTTTCATGAATTCTAGCAGATGAGGATCAAATCGTAAACTCTCAAAACAGCGACCGTCCCATTTCTCTCTCTCTGTTGTTACAGAGCAGGACTCAGTGAGCTAGGAGTGTGACGATGGTAGAGGGAAGGTTCTTTAGGGACCAACTTTCAAGGGTTGTTGACTCAGGGAAGACTGTATGACCGAGTGGCTCCTGGGCACTCCTCATCTGGCTTCCATGGCCCTGGGGCATGGCCCTCAAAGCATCCTCCCTTTGTATTGCAGGCTTGTTTAGGGTTGTTTCTGTATTAGACTGCAAGCTTTGCAGAAAGCAAGAGCTCTGATTTATTCTCTTTATTCCTATTGTCTACCACAGTGATTAGCACTTCATAAAAAAAAACACTCAAACATGTATTGAATGAGGAAGTACTTCATAGACTATGTCTATCCTATTCATCCTCAAACTGAATGCAGGAAGCTTCATTATGAATATCTGTGTGTGTGTTTTCCCTACAAATGTTTTATTGTATTTTTTCTTGCTTATTATGAATATGTCCTGATATTTTACTATTGAAACATATATTGCTTATGCTCAATTACTGACTTTTATTTTTAAAGATTTATTTGCTTATTTGAGAGAGAGAGAGAGAGAGAGAATGCATAAGCAGGAGGGACAGAGGAAGAAGGAGAGAGCATCTCAAGCAGACTCCATGCTGAGTGTGGAGCCTGACATGGGGCTCGATCTTGCAACCCTGATATCATGACCTGAGGCGAAATCAAGTGTTGGATGCTCAACTGACTGAGCAACCCAGGTGCCTGTATTACTGAAATAGTTTTTAAAAATCTACTGTTTATTTAATATCCGCCTTTGCTAGGCTCTTCATTGGGCACTTTGTAAAGTTTATTTTATTTGACCCCCAGGAGGCTCTGAAACTCTATTTTATAGATGGAAAATTAAATCTCAAACAAGTTACATAACTCGTTAAAAAGTCACTCATCTGGGAAGTCCTAGGTCTGTGGAGCTCCAACATCTATATTCCTTTTTACTACAAGAGATACAGAAGTGTAATCTTGGGCTCATGGATGTTTTGGGTGAAGGGGGCTCTGATGAGTATAATCTTTGAGAATAAACAAACAGGACAGCAGTAGCTCTTTTAACTTTGACATTTTAAGAAAAGAATTCCCTATTCCCATTAGCAATAAACCATAAGATGGCCAGTGCATTGTCTACTATTATGTATGGAAAACCATCGTAAGCTAAATTTCCCCTTAGACAAAAAGTTCTAACAAGGATAAAGAGAATTCAAATCCATGGGCCAAATTGTGCTTGAGTGTGCAATGGTCATGTGCATTTTAAAATCAAGCTGTAAATAAATAAGACTGTTTCAGAATAGAGCCTTTCAGAAAGTCAGATTGCATTAAATCTTTATTTGACTATGGCCCTGTGTGTCTTCCACCATGCCCCTTTGAGCTAAAGCTTTGCCATTGGACAACTCTTGGGGTCCTTCTCAAGCTGATGGTTGATTAGTAGTTTAAGAAATACATAGAAACTGAGACAGTGGAACTGTCATGTGGAGCAGCATGACATCCATTCACACTATCTGTTGTCTGTCATCTGCTATCTATCTGGTCATCTGTCTCTATCATCTTTCTCTGTCATTTGTTCTCAAACTTTTTGGTGTCAGGACCATTTTAAACTCTTCTTATGTATTATTTTAAAATTTAAATTTATTTATTAAAATTTTAAAAATATGAGTATAGTTGACAGTCACAGTTACATTAGCTTAAAGTATACAACATAGTGATTCAACATCTCTATACATTATGTTATGCTCACCACAAGTGAGGCTACCGTTTGTCACCCTGCAACTATCCCAAAAACCACTGACTATATTCTCTACACTGTGGCTTTTATTTTATGATTTATTCATTCCAAAACTGGAAGCCCATGTAGCCCATGTTTCTCACTACCCTTAACCCATTTTGCCTATCTCCTCCTTCTCTTTCTCTCTAGCAACCATCAGTTTGTTCTCTGTATTTATGTCTGTTTCTGTTTTTGTGTATTTGTGTTTTTTTTATTTTTTCTTTTCTTTTCTTTCTCTTTCTTTCTTTCTTTCTTTCTTTCTTTCTTTCTTTCTTTTTTTTTTGTGTGTACCATACCTTTCTTATCCATTGTCTATCTGTGGACATTTAGGTTGCTTCTATATATTAGCTATAATAAATAATGCTGTAATAAATATTGGTACACATATGTTTTTGAATTAGTGTTTTCATTTTCTTTGGGTAAATACCCAATAGTGGAATTACTGGATCATATGGTAATTCTATTTTTTTTTTTTTTGAGGAACCTCCATATTGTTTTCCGCAATGGCTGCACCAATGTATATTCCCACCAGCAGCACACAAGAGTTCTTTTTTTTCCATATCCTTGCCAACACTTGTCATTTCTTATCTTTCTGATTTTAAACATCCTGACAGTATATATGATATCTCATTGTGGTTTTGATTTGCATTTCCCTGATGATTAGTGAGTTGAGCATCCTTCCATGTGTCTGTTGGCCATCTGTATGTCTTCTTTGGATGCATGTCTATTCAGTTCCTCTGCCTATTTTTTCACTTGATTGTTTTTTTTGTTTTTTTTTTTTTTTTTGGTGTTGAGTTGTATAAGTTCTTTACATATTTTGGATATGTGTTTTGGATAACCTACTATTGGATATATCATTTGCAAGTATCTTCTTCCATCCAGTAGGTTGCCTTTTTGTTTTATTGGTGGTTTCCTTTGTTGTGCAGAAGTATTTTAATTTGATGCAGTCCCAATAGTTTATTTTTGCTTTGTTTCCCTTGCCTAAGGAGCCATGTCTAGCAAAATGTCACTGCAGCTGATGTCAGAGAAATTACCGCCTGTGCAGGATTTTTATGGCTTTGGGTCTCACATTTAGGTCTTTAATCCATTTGGAATTGATTTTTGTGTATGTCATTTTAAACTCTTAAAAAAACAATTGATAACCCCAAACACTTATGGTTTATTTGGATTATAATCATTGATATTTCCCATATTAGAAATTAAAACAGAAAAATTTAAAACATAAGAGTATAAAGGTATACATTCCATTAGCTGTCAGAGTAATGGTGTCATCATGTATCATGCAGTTTCTAGAAAACTCCACCATACCAACATGAGAGAATAGTGGTGGGATTATTTTTGACCCTATGAACCCATTGAAAGTTATGGGGATTCCTTATGGCTGGGCCATATTTTGATAATTAGTTTTGATTTCTCTTTCTTTCTTGAACCTACCTATTCCAGGCAGGCTTTCTATCTGATAATGCTGTTTTAAAATTGCTCTTGCCAAGGACATTGGTGACCTCTGCATCATTAGTTCAGCAGTCTGGTCTCAGTCATTGCCTTACTTGACATCTCAGAACCATTGATAGAGTCGATCATTTAATCATCCTTGAAATATTTTCTTCATTTGGCTGCCAGACTCACTTCTTCTTTTGCTGATTCCCCCTTACCTCCTGACCACTTAATGTTGGAGCTCCCCATGGATCACTCTTTCAAATTCTTGGCCTTTTTTTTTTTTTAAATCTATGTTATTCACTTAGTGTGGACATCACCCAGTCCCATTTTTAAAGTCCATTTCTGTACAGGTACCCGCAACACATTTTTCTAGCCTTTACTGCTCTCCCGAACTCCAGATCTGTATATCCAGCTGTCTACTTGACATCTCTCCTTGGGTGTCTAATAGCATATCATACTTAATGTGTGTGAAACTGAACCTCCTAAGCTCCTTGTTCCACAAAACTTCTTCCATTGTCTTCCTCATCTTAGTAAATGCCCTTCTTTCAAGTTGCTCAGTCCAAAAACCTGAAGTTATTTTCAACTCCTCTTTCACACTTCTCATCCAGTCCATCAAGTGGTCTAATATGGCTCAAATTCTAAAGTAGGTATAGAATCATCAGCTACCACAACCAAAATATCTTACCTGATACTACAGAGCCTCCAAACTCTCCCCAGTCCCTTCTTTTCTCCACTATAACCTCTTCTTCACATAGTGAATTGGTTGCTGCTGTTAAAAGGTGAGTCAGATCATGAGCCTCCTTTGTTCCAGCACTCCAGTGACTTTTCATCTCAGAAGGAAAGCCAAAGTCCTTAAAAAAGGCTCCCAAAGCCCCATATAACCTTTCCCCAGGCTCCGTTATCTCTTTGGACCCATCCTTGGACTCACTTCTGTCCACTTGCACATTCATCCTTGTGGTACCTCTGGGCTTTTGCCCTTACAGCTTCCTCTTAGAGTGCTCCTCCCCACTTATCTCCAAGGTTCACTGTGTTATCAAAAAACAAAAACAAAGGGACACAAAAGATAATGGGATGTTTGGATATGTATATACCTTGGTTGTGGTGATACTATTAAGGGTGACTGCTTATGTTCAAACTCACCAAATTGTACACATTAAATATGTGCAATTGTTAGTATCAGTTTTACCTCAATAAAGCTTTTACTTTACTGTTGTTGTTATTAACCGTCGACCATTATTCAGATATCACCTTCTCCTCCTCAAGTGAAGCCTTTCCTCATCTTCCCTTCCTGCTTTATTTTTCTTCACAGTTCTTTTCACTATTTGATGTATTATGTATTTCACTTATTATTTACAAAAATGGTCTGTCTTGACTTCTGGGGAAGATGGCAGAGTAGGAGGATCCTAAGCTTACCTTGTGGCACCAATATAACTAGATAACACCCACATCAGGGTAAAAACCCCAGAGAATGACCCAAAGACTGGCAGAATGGACTTTCCACAGCTAAAAGTAGAGAAGTGGCACATTGAAGAAGGTAGGAAAGAGAGAGACATGCTTGGGAGCTAAACAGATCCATGGGACTGTGCACAAGAGGGAGGAACACTGGGGGCACAGAGAGGGGAAAGGAGCTGACCCCCAGGTCAGGCACCCCAGGCACAGGGGACCTGTACTGGGAGGACAAATCCCCTTAAACATTTGGCTTTGAAAACCAGAGGGGCATAATTTTGTGAGTTCTTAAAATCAGTGAGGCTTACCACCTGAAACTAAAAATCAGTTTGCTTGGCTGTGAAAGAGCCCAGAGGGCAAGTGGAAACTGAGTCCCTGCCCTTAAAGAGACAGCACAAGAAACAGCCTCTTGGAGAAACAGCACAGAAACAGCAGTTTGAAAAATGTCTGAGGTATGCGGGAGAGAGATTTTTTACTAATCTCAGATCACGTGCTGAAGGGGCAGGGATCCTTGGGGGAATTCTCCAAGAACAAAAGAACTGGTTGGTGCCATTTCCTTCCTCTACCACCCAGCCTAGATATATAGATCCCTGCAGGGACTAGAGCAGTGATAATAATTTCCATTTAAATTAATAACAGTGTGCCCAGTGTTTACCTGCAGATATGTCCCCTCCAGCCAGGCCTCAGATCCAGGTCTCCTCCCAGAGCAGACCTGTCCAAACCTTGCTAACACTGCCACCCTACCCCCCACATTCTCCGTTGGAACTTCTTTGCCTAATGCCCTTATCTAGAGCCCATCTAAAGGGGTGGCACAAGTCTGGCAGTGTTCAAGCAGCCCCGACAGGGACAGCAGCACTCCAAAGTGATTTCTGCCCCTGGGAAGATAATCACACATACCTGTTTGACTGTGGCCACAGCCCTGGGGTGGGGGCAGACATGCAGGACCTGCCCACTAATGAAAGCTTCTCAGGGGACAACACAGGGAAAGTGGCCTGCAGTTCAATGCTACTGCATCTCTGGCAAATGCCTTGTCTGATTTAATTCAAACCTAAGATTGTTCCATACTGGCTCACAGACAACACAGGGACCAAACCTTGCCCACCATAGGCAAAGAGAGCCATTGCTGATGACCAGACTTAAGGCAAAAGTGGCTCAGTAACAATGGTAGGGTGCATGCAACACACATTAGGAGACAACCCTGAAGTGCCAGGTTCTATTGAACAGGGGACATTGCACTGCCCAGCACTACAGGACATCTTCTTCATAGGCCACTATGTTTAAGAGCAGGACATGTACTAACTTTACACATAGAAACAGACACAAAAAGTTAGATAAAATGAGGAGATAGAAGAATATCACCCAAATGAAAGGACAGGACAAAATCCCAGCAAGAGAGCTAAGTGATAGGGACAGAAGTAATATGTCTAATAGAAAATTTAAATTGATAGTTATAAAGATACTCACTGGATGTGAGAAGAGTGGAGGACCTCAGTGAGACCCTCAGCAAAGTATATAAAACATAAAAAAGAACCAGTCAGAGATGAACTCAGTAGCTGAAATTAAAAATACACTAGATGGAATAAATAGAGGAAGCAGAAAAGTGGATCAGTGACTTGGAGGACAGAGTAATAGCAATCAAGCTGAACAGGAGAAAGAAAAAAAAGAATAATAAAAAATGAGGGCGCCTGGGTGGCTCAGTGGTTGAGCATCTGCCTTTGGCTCAGCTCGTGATCATGGGGTCCTGGGATCGAGTTCTGCACATTAGGCTTCCTGCATGGAGCCTACTTAGCCCTCTGCCTATGTTTCTGCCTCTCTCTTTGTGTCTCTTATGAGTAAATAAATAAACTATTAAAAAAAAAGAAAATAGATTAAGGGAACTTAATGACACTATTAAGCAGAAAAACACTTACGTTAGTTATGGGATCCCAGAAAGAGAAGAGAGAGGAAAAGTGCCAATAATCTATTATCTTCTATTTGAAGAACTAACAGCTGAAAACTTCCCGAATCTGGGGAAGGAGATAGAAATCTGGATTCAGGAGGCACAGAAAGCCCTGAATAAAATCAGCCCAAGGAGGTCCACACCAAGACACATAGTCATTTAAGTGACACAAAGTAGTGATAGAGAATTTTAAAAGCAGCAAGAGAAAAGAAAGCAGTTACATACATGGGAAACCTCATAAAGTGATCAGCTGACTTTTCAGCAGAAACTTTGTAGGCCAGAAAAAAGTGGCATGATAAAAAAGTGTGGAAAAGAAACAAGTGTGGGAAAGTATGGAAAGAAAACAAAACAAAACAATCTTGCAGCTAAGAATGCTCTATCCAGCAAGTCTATTGTTAAGAATGATAAAGAATCTCCCAAACAAACAACAGTTAAGGGAATTTATGATTACTAAACCAGCCCTACAGAAATGTTAAAGTGGACTCTTTGGGTGGAAGAAAAGACCATAAGTAGGAGTAAGAAAAGTAGGAAATTCAGAAGCAGTAAAACTAACTATATTTATAAAATCAGTCAAAGGATTCACAAAAGGATGCAAAATATGACACCATATACCTAAAATGTGGGAAGAAGAGAAGTAAAGAATGACCTAAAGACCTAAAGACACATGCAAATTAAAACAAAAACATTTGTTATGCAAATTGAATTGAAAAGGAAGCCAGGATAGCAATACTTAGATACATTGGATAAAATCAACTTTAAAACATAAAAAAAAAAAAAGTTTTTTAAATCAACTTAAAAAAAAAAAAAAAACTTCAAAACAAAAAACAAAACCAGAGACTGTAACAAGAGACAAAGAGGGACACTCTATAATCATAAAGAGAACAATCCAACAAAAAAATATAACAATTGCAAATATTTATGCCCCCACATAGGAGCACTAAATACATAAAGTAGCTAATGGCCAACATGAATGAAGTAATTGATAGTAATATGATAATATTAGGAGACTTTAACACTGACTTACATTAATGGATAAGTTACCCAACAGAAAATACCAAGAAAAAAGTTTGGCAAATTGGATCATGTGGATCTAATATATATTCAGAACATTCCATTCCCAAACAGCAGGATACACATTCTTTTCAAGTGTACACAGAACAGTCTTCAGAATAGATTACATGCTAAGCCACAAAACAAGTCTCAACAAAATGAAAAAGATCGAAGTCATACTATTCATCTTTTTTGAACACAAAGCTGTGAAACTGGAAATCAGCCACAAGAAAAAAATCTGGAAAAAGCAAAAATACACAGAGGTCAAATAACTACAAAACAATGAATGAGTCAACCAAGCAATCAATGATGAAATTAAAAAATTCATGGAAACAAATAAAAATGAAAACACAATGGTCCAAAACCTTTGGGATGCAGCAAAATCTGTTCTAACAGGAAAGTTAATAGCAATATAAGCTTACCTCAAGAGCAAGAAAAATCTCAAATAAACAATCTAACTTTATACCTAAAGAAACTAGAAAAAAAATAAAACCCAAAACCAGTAGGAGGAAGGAAATAATAAAGATAAGAGCCAATATAAATAAAATAGAAACAAACAAACAAAAAGCCCAATAGAACAGATCAATGAAACCAGAAGCTGGTTCTCAATAGAAAAGATTTGAAAGAGGAGAAATTACACCACAGAAATACAAAGGATAAGAGAGTATTTTGAAAAATTATATGCCAACAAATTGAACAACTTAGAAGAAATGGATAAATTCCTAGAAACATACAACATTCCACAACTGAATCAGGAAGGAATAGACAATTTGAACAGGCCAGTTACCAGTGATGAAATTGATTTAGTAATCAAAGAACTCCCAACACAAAAGTCCAGGACCAGATGGCTTCACAGGCCAGAATTCTACCAGATATTTATAGAAGAGTTTATATCTATTCTTCTCGAAATATTCCAAAAAATAGAAAAGGAAGGAAAACTCCTAAATTAATTCTGTGGGGTCAGCATTACCCTGAATCCAAAACCAGATTAAAAGCACTACAAAAAAAAGAGAATTGTAGGCCAATATTTCTGATGAACATAGCTGCTGAATCCTCAACAAAATATTAGCAAACCTCATTGAACAATACATTAAAAAGATCATTTATTATGTTCCTAGGATGCAGGGGGTGGCTCATTATATGCAAATCAATCAATGTGATACATCACATCAACAAGAGAAAGGGTAAAAACCATATGATCATTTCAATAGATGCAGTAAAAGCATTTGACAAAGTATAACATTGATTCGTGATAAAAATTCTCAACAAAGTAGGTTTAGAGGGAATATACCTCAGCACAATAAAGGCCATATATGAAAAACCCACAGCTAACATCATATTAAATGGGGAAAAACTGAGAGCTTTTCCCCTACGGTCAGGGAGGGACAAGACAAGGATGTCCAATCTCACCATTTTTCTTTAACATAGTACTGGAAGTCCTAACCACAATAATGAGAGAAAAAAGAAATAAAAGGCATCCAAATTGGTAAGGAAGAAGTGAAACTTTCACTGTTTGCAAATGATATGATACTATATATAGAAAACCCTAAAGACTCCACCAAAAAAATGCTAGAACTGAAAAATGAATTCAGTCAGGTCTCAGGATACAAAATCAATACACAGAAATCTATTATATTTCTTTACACTAATAATGAAGCAACAGAAAGAGAAATTAAGAAAACAATACTACTTAGAATTACACCAAAAATAATAAAAGTCCTAGGAATGGACTTAACCAAGGAAGTGAGACACCTATACTCTGGAAACTATAAAACATTGATGAAAGAGATTGAAGGTGACATAAACATATAAAGATATTCTATGCTGATGGATTGGAAGAACAGATATTTTAAACATGTTCATACTACCCAAAGCAATCTATAGGTTTCATGCAATCCCTAGTAAAACACTAATACAATTTTTCACAGAACTAGAACAAACCACCCTAAAATTTATATGGAATCACAGAAGACCCCAAATAGCCAAAACGGTCTTGAAAAATAACAACAAAGCTGTGATATCACTATCTCAGATTTCAAGATATACTACAAAGCTGTAATAATCAAAATAGTATGATACTGGCACAAAAATAGACACACAGATCAATGGAACAGAATAGATCACCCAGAAATTAACTCACGATTGCACGGTCAGTTAATCTTTGGCAAAGTAGACAAAAATATGCAATGGGAAAAAGAGCCTCTTCAACAAATGGCATTGTGAAAACTCAACAGCTCTGTGCAAAGAATGAAGCTGGACCACATTCTTATGCCATACACAAAAGTGAACTCAAAACAGATTAAGGACTTATGTGTAAGATATGAAACCATAAAAATTCTAGAAGAGAACATACACAGTAATTTCTTTGACATCAGCCATAGCAACATTTTTGTAGATTTTTCTCCTGAGGCAAAGGAAACAAAGATAAAATAAATTATTGGGATTACATCAAAATAAAAAGCTTTTGCATGGCAAAGGAAATAATCAGTAAAACAAAAGACAGCCTACTGAATGGGATAAGATATTTGCAAATGACATATCTGATAAAGGATTGGTACCAAAATACATATAGAACTTCTACAACTCAGTACCAAAAAAACAAAATAATCCAATTAAAAATGGGCAGAAGGCATGAATAGACATTTCTCCAAAGAAGACATACAGGTGGCCAACAGACATGAAAAGATGCTCAACATCACTACAACAGTGAAATATAAATCAAAATCACAGTGAGTTATCACTTCACACCTGTCAAAATGGTTAAATTAAACAACACAAAGAGCAACAGGTTTTGGCAAGGATGTGGGGAAAAAGAAACCCTCTTGCACTATTACTATTGGTGGGAATGCGAATGGTGCAACCACTGTGGAAAACAGTGCACAGGGGCTCCTGGGTGGCTCAGTGGTTGAGTTTCTGCCTTTGGCTCAGGTTGTAATCCAGGGGTCCTGGGATGGAGTCCCGCATCTGGCTCCTCACAGGGAGCCTGCATTTCCCTCTGCCTATGTCTCTCCCTCATTCTGTGTGTCTCTCATAAATAAATAAGTAGCATCTTAAAAAAAAAAAGAAGACGGTGCAGAGATTCCTCAAAAAATGAATAATAGAATTACCAGAAGATCCAGTAATTCCACCATTGGCTATTTATCCAAGGAATATGAAAAGAACATATTTTCCACTAATTTGGAAAAATATATGCATCCCTATGTTTATTGAACCGTTATTTACAATAGCCAGATTATGGAGGCAGCCCAAATGCCCAATGTCTATCAACAGTTGAATGGATAAAGTGGATGTGATATCTATCTATTCATCCATCTATCTTTCTATTATGAAATATAACGAAGAAATAAATCTTACTATTTGCAGTAACACGGTTGAATCTGTAGAGAATAATACTAAGTGAAATAAGTCAGTCAGAGAAAGACAAATACCATATGATTTGACTATCCTCAATAAAGGAACTGTTGGCTTGAAAGTGAAGTTGTCACTCTCCCTACTTTGAGGCTTGAGTTACTGTTCTCTGAAGAAGATGCTGGAGGAGAAAGGAAGGCCAACAGATAGTGAAGAGGGCCTGGCCGTGTTCCTGTTGGAGGAATCAGTGTTCTGGGGGAGAGTGATCACTGGACACAGGCCCTGGGAAGGGGCCATGAATGGGAATTCCTGTCTCTCCCACTGTCCTACAGAGTGACTCATGAGTCACTGCACACTGTAGACCAGCTAGAAACTAATAGTAGATGCCAACACAACCTCATCATCTTGGCACTTGTCTCTGGTTGGCTTACGTTGTGCTTCTCAAACTGTGATCCAGGGACTCCAACTGAGGCACCAAGACCCTTTCGGGGTCTTTGTGAGGCCAATATTATTTTCATAAATGTGCCAAGGTGTGATTTGCTTTTATTACTGTCAGTTCCTTTAATACTGTCATTCTTTTACAAATGTGCAGTGGATTTTTCCAGAAACTGGTATTGCAACAAATCCAACGCAGAAGTAGGTGTCTTCTTATAGGTGAGACAGTGAAGGGATTTGCAAAACTGTAAAAAAATAAAAAAATAAAAATAAAGCCATAGAATTTCATGTTATTTATATTGATATGTGATGGTTTATTAGCATGTAAATGGATTCATATTTTAAATATTTTCAGTTAAAATTCTATAAATTTTGGTAAGATGTCACTTCTGTAAACTAAGGACCTCTACAAATATATTTAGTAGAAGTATGTTCTGAATCCTGCACGTATTTTTATTTGCTAAATCTGGCAACCCTACCTTGATCATCTCTTGTCCTGCAGGGAGGGCTTATTTTAGCACCTATTTTTTGTCTGGGGTGGAGGGGGAGGGTAGAGAAACCACAGGCTCCTCTCCAGCTCAGCGTGCAGTAGAACAAGTTGTAAGGTGTAAGGACACACTGGGGTTATTCTTGATGTCTTTATGGCTTTGCAGTAGTGGGTGGGATTTTCTTCTGGAAAGAGTTGAAGGTTACTTGAAGGGTATCACCTATAAGAAGACAGGGCCTCCCTGGTTCCATGGGACAGTGACAGCAAGTGATGTCAGCCCCATCTCTGTCCTTTATTATTAGACACAGAGCATTGTGTCTCCTGTTGCTCCCAGCAGAGCAGCATAGCTGGCCCAATTGTTGTGCCTGTTTCTGACGCTAAACCCTTGGAATTTGCTAGGAGAGGGCTCTAGGGCTAGCTTCCAAGGGGCCTCACTCTATTACTTGTTTGATTGAATCATTCATTCATTTCTCATTTCTTCCTTCTTTTCTTCTTTCATCCTTCTCTTTCTCCTTTACCTCTTTGTCTCTGTTTCCCCTCTTTGTCTCACTCCTTCTCTCTCTCATTTGTTCAGCAACTGTTCATTGCATTCTGCGGTGTATGAGGCGCTGGGGTAATTGTTGGTTTTCAGGAAAAAACAAAATGATGTTTCTGCCTTCAGGGGACTTGGTCTGTATCCCAGAATTCTCTGTGGTAGACTTGTGCTAATCAAGCCCACCAGGGGATAAAACATATATATATATAAGAAGGTAAATGCATTAATTTACAATGGAGAACTGACCTTTACAGTAGATTCTATTTCTTAGCATCTGCATATGGAGGAGGGAGTGCTGGTATGCAGACCTGTGGCTGACAGGTCCAGGGAGGAGGAGGGAAGCCCTGGAAGTGCAGTGATTTCTCTTTGCTGCATGAGGCTTGAACACATGGTATGCCATGAGGGTGCATCCACCCACAATGCAGCTTGTTCCTTTAGGTTTTCAAAAATGAGTTCTTGGATATCATTTGTTTGGTGGCTTTTTCTTTCTTAGCTATAATGAAGTTTTATGTTGGAAGTAGCAATATCTTTTGCCTGCATGTAAAAATGTATTTGCAAATTCCTCACACTCTGGTTAAGATAATCTGTGTGTAGTCTAGAATAGAAGAGACTAATAGAAGAGACTAAAATAGAAGGTGAGAACCCCATCATGTCTTCCTTAGGAAATAATAATAATAATAATAATAATAATAATAATAATAGCTATTTGATATTGAGAGTGTACTGTGAGCCTATGCCTGTTATTTTGTTTGCTTTCTCAAAGCAAGCTTCTCAGGTAGATTTTCTCGAGGCAGAGGGAGAAGGAGAATCTTGAGCAGGTTCCACACTGGGTGTGGGGCTCCATCTCACAACCCTCATTCTCATGACCCTGAGGTCATGACTTGAGCTGAAATCAAGAGTCAGATGCTTAACTGACTGAACCAGCCAGGTGCCCCTCATTTCTATTTTATAGGCGAGGAAACTAATTCCAGAAGGGTTAGGTGACTTGCCCCAGGTCACACCACTATTACACGACAGAGTCCAGAATCAGTCTCCTAGTCCATGTTCATAACTGTGTGCTGTGCTGTGCCATGCATTTGCCTTGTGGTGGATGTGGGGAAGATAGTGGAGATCGCTCAGACACGAGTCCGTCTCCTTTAACATTTTCTCAGAAATGCAAACAGGGAGGGACGATGAGTGACCCTCTATGCTCCATCCTTTTGCCTCTCGTCTTACATATTCTGAGTTGATAAGTAAGATGATCATTGTCTGGCCATTAATTCTCATTCCAGATGATTTCCTAGAAAGTCCTGAGTGGTTCATTTTAGGAATTCTCAGGTGGATAAGTATGAAAACAAGAAAAAAAATAGTGAAGACGGAACAATAACACATTATAAGGAAAATTGCCACAATTTAATATCTGAGGATATTAAGTCAGACTTTTGAAGGGCTGTCGGGTGGAAAGGGGGTTAGTTCTGCCCTGAAATGATAACTAGGAGAACTAATAGAGAAATTACAAGCATCGATTGGAGAGCTCAATATTAGGAAATATTTATTATTTATTTTTAAAGATTTTATTTATCTATTCATGAGAGACACACAGAAAGAGTCAGAGACATGGGCAGAGGGAGAAGCAGGCTCCCTCTGGAGAGCCAGATGCGGGGCTCAATCCCAGGACCCCGGGGTCACGATCTGAGCCGAAGGCAGACACTCAACCACTGACTCACCTAGGCATCCCCTAGGAGTTTTAATTTTGTTTCCTCCCTCCCTCCATTCTTCCTAGCTTCCATTAGACTTTTGCAAAGAGATGTGGACTCTTTGGAAGGTTTGAATTCCCCCAGCATTGGATGGCCACTTTGAAGGCTTTTTGTAAAGGCATTTACTTATCGGTCACATCCTGTAGAACTGTAATCTTACATGGTGTCATGTCCTGAGGTGTTTCAGAATCCTAGTAGCTGTCTAGAGCAGAGGCTTAAAAATGTGTGTCAATTTAGGAGTGTCTTTTAAGAGTTATTAGGCCTGGTGAGTAGAAGCTACAGCAGTGGCTAAAGGAAGTTCACAGGTGGTGCCTTTGCTGCTGTATCCCTATCAGATTTAGAGACCACAGGCAGGGCAGCCACCTCCTCTGGCTCTGATCCCAGGTGATCAGTCTTTAAGAATGGAGGAAAGGTGGGCAGAGAAGGCTGGGAAGTCGTGGAAAGGCCAGAGGCAGGCAAGATGGAAAGAGCATCACACTGCTCTTTGATGACTTCCTATAGAATCCTGGCTTTGTCGTGTAATGTTCAATTGTCCATTCTGTACCTGTGTAAACATCTTAAAAATTAATATATATTTACACAAATATTCATGATTTTATCTTCCAGGTTAAAAAATCCAATTATTATGGAGAAGACTAAACATTTTTTGTGTCATCTATCCCTGGTGCCCTATGGGGGGGTTCTACAGGGAATAGGGCCAAAGCACATTTGTTCACAGATGAAAGATGCAACAGGAATCCTGGGATCTGAGTTTACGGACACTATCCAGTCATTGTGAAGTGTTCTAGTGATGATTTTTTTTTGTTTAGGTAATAATAAATGAATGCTAATTATAGAAATTTGGAAAGCCTAGAAGAAAATAAATTAAAATACTCACTCATAGTCCGTCTCCTAAAGATAGTGTTGGTAACCACTGATGTTTTTTTTTTTTTAAGATTTTATTTATTTATTCATGAGAGACAGAGAGAGAGAGAGAGAGAGAGAGAGAGAGAAAGGTAGAGACACAGGCCGAGGGAGAAGCAGACTCCATGCAGGGAGCCCGACGTGGGACTCGATCCCAGGTCTCCAGGACCATGCCCTGGGCTGACGGCAGGCACTAAACCGCTGAGCCATCCAGGGATCCCCACCACTGTCGGTTTTTTTTTATTTGTCCCCTTAACATTTATTTTTGTAATATGTAGGGTCTTTTTGGTTTGTTGTCACACTTTTCAGGCCAGTGATTTCTCTTTACAAGGGACAAAGGCCATGTGAACATCAGCTACTGACTGTCAATCTCTGTTCAGTTTCCTAAATCTTGTAATTCGTGGAAATTCTAAGGAGAGAGAGAGTTGGCCAGGATTATGATCTTCTGTGATGTTATGAGCGTTCATTAGTGTCCTGAGGATCTTATGGTTTGAGAGGAATCTATTCGTCTGCCGGCTAGATTCCTTGGGCAGAAGCCTCCAGCTGTGGGATTTTGTAAATCACCTCCTCAGTTGTCTTCCTTGCCACATCTCTGGATCTGTGATGAAAGCACAGCATGGCTTTTCCATTGTCTCACACATTTGTGATGTCAAGGAAGATAAGAATATGTGTGATCAAGTTGATAGAACTAATTGTGGGAAATGAGGATGATTCACTAAGGTTGCCAGGATTGTTAGCTGACTACTCTGGAAAGAAAAAAAGAACTTTAGATCGTTGTGATACACTGTCCACCCACATCCATCCCAGAGACACCATGTGGCTGTGTTCAAGCACTGCAAGTCCAGGGCTGGCCCTCTTGGGTTCAAATCCCAGTCCTGCCACTTACTGGCTATGTGGCTTTGGTCAAGTTACTTCACTTCCATATGCATCCATTTTTCTCCTCTGTAAAATGGGAGTTGATAATAGTAGCTACCTTAGAGTAGTTGTTTGAATTAAGTGCATTACTATATTAGTTGCTATTTATAACTATAAATCAGAACAATATCTGGCACAAAGCAGATTCCATACAGTTGTTTTCTATTATTATTATGTTTGTGACTATTAGGGTAATTATTTACTATTGCTACTATTATTATGATATATATATTTTTTAATTTTTAAAAAAATTTATTTATGATAGTCACACACACACACACACACAGAGGCAGAGACATAGGCAGAGGGAGAAGCAGGCTCCATGCACCGGGAGCCCGACGTGGGATTCGATCCCGGGTCTCCAGGATCATGCCCTGGGCCAAAGGCAGGCGCCAAACCGCTATGCCACCCAGAGATCCCATATATATAGTTTTTATTTAAAGAAATCATAGAAGGAAGAAGTAGAAATTAATGTTTCGCTGATCTTAAAATTGGAAAAGCCTCCCTTAATTAAGCATGCGATCAGTGCAAGAAACTACAAAAGACTAATGAATTGACACAAACATTAATGTCTGTATTGGACAGGTCAAGAAAGCCAAGTATATTCACAATATTAAAAAGTAAATAAAAAACACAGAAACATAGTTGAAACATACCTGACAAATATAATGAGGTAGTAGTTAGGCTTCACACCTAATTTGGCACAATACCAAAGCTCATGCTTGGATTTATGTTTCATTATGTTATGGCTGCCATTAGCCTATGTCCAAAATTATGTACCTACGTTTATATGAATGCATGTATATATACATTGTGTATTTCCTTCCTGCTTGTTCCATAAATGATTTAAGTCAGCTTACAATAATGTAAAAAGTGCAAAATAGCCAATTTTTAAAATAACAGAAAAGAAGGTAGGGCAGGGAGACTGAGGCCGAGCCACAGTGCAGCTGTGATCAGTAAGTAAGAAGCCAGGAGGCCGTTAGGCCGTCCAATGTCTGTAAGCCCAAATCTGCCTGATTCCTTAAGGGATGTACGAATAGTTTTGATCCTGAAAACAGCAGAAAAATGTTTCCTCGCAGTCTATGGTAATAGAAATGAACAGCAATCTTGACACCATTTTGTTACTATTACCAGTACTGAAGGGGATGATGATTCATTTCATTCTGTCTGGATGGGCCGCTGGCACCACAGCAAAACAGATCACAGGGAAGTGATTTCTCGGAGTTGAGGACAGGGATGCTGTGATGCAGGTCAAGTACCAGAGGGGTCCTGGGCCAGCTCGCCCCCAGATGCCTTCGTCTGGAACAGAGGCTCCCCCTTCTCTGCTGTCAGCATTAGAGGGGCTGGACCCTGCAGGCTACCTTTCCCAGGATCCATCAGTTGGCTTCCCACTGGGACTGGCCAGTGGAAGGCACTCTTAGGAAGATGGAGAGTAAGTGGGAGGGACAAACCTAGGTATTTCCCTCCTACTCCCCCCGGGGTGGCTTTTTTAGCTGTAGCTGTGCATCCCTCCTGGGTCCAGCATCCTGTGGACTGGCCTACTGTGGTGCGGCTGACCTTGTCAGGTGACCTTGGCTGGGACTCATTTGTGGCATCACCTCCTCCGGTGTCTCTCCAGTCCAGGTGTGAGAGCAGCTTCCTACAGCTGCTAGTTTTTGCAATAACTCACTCCTTGACTTCTCAGCTCCTCCATCTCCGACCTAGTAAATACGTGAAATGGTTTCTGTTTTTCTGACTCATACAGGCATCAGCTCTCAGCTGATCTGGCTGGATTCTGGATGATGATACATATCTTCACACTCATCATCATAATAATAAAACCAGTGAGAAGCTTGAAGACTGGCCTCACCAGCTAGTCTCCATTGCTAATGTGGAATGCATTACTTAGTATAAAAGTTGTCTTTATGTTCTTCCTTGAGGATGCTTTCTTCACCAAAAGGCTGCTTTGGGTTGAGATTGAGCCTTGCCAATGGGCTGGGAGTCCCGGACCTCTAATTTCCAGAACTCCTTAGGGCAATTTCCAGGAGGCTGCAGTGTGAGAGTCTACTGGAACATCCTTTTGCACTCAGCACAGCTGTTATGTAAGATTTGTGCTGTCATGGAGAATTACCATTTAGATTGAAGAAATGTAACTCATTTGTTTCAGTTATCTGTTCCCAAGAAACATAATGGCCTTACAAATGTAACATAATTGGGACATTTTGTTTTTCTCTTTTATGAAAATTGCTCCTATCTCTGTATTAATAAAAAAAGAATGTCTCAAAAGACATATACATGCAACTTTTCTATCCCATCATCCACTCAGAGTGGTGCCCATAATCAAGCTCTCACAGGGATTCCTCTGGTGGTACCTCTCCTGGCCGACCTCTGAGCCCAGATTTGTTTTTTGTCCCAAGCCTTTCTGAATTCTGACCTCCCTGCAGATTTCTTAAAAAAAAAAAAAAAAAGCCTTTCCATATTCTTGTATATAAACTGACCAATAGAAAATGGAAGACGCCCCTAAGCCCTTTAAGTTAGACTATATTTTGTACTAATGGCAGGTACTTCTCTCAAGTGGCTCTGTTTTTCATATAATGTGAGTTGGTATTCATTACAAGCACAGACATACAGTATTTGTATTATAAATAGATACTAATATATGTATCAAATAAACCACTTATATTAAAGTGTTAGCTAGTGGGGTGCCTGGGTGGCTCAGTTGGTTAAGTGTCTGCCTTCTGCTCAGGTCACGATCTCAGGGTCCTGGGATGGAGCCCCTCATGGGGTTCTCTGCTCAGCGGGGAGCCTGCTTCTCCCTCTCTCTGCTCCTCCCCCTGCTCATGCTCTCTCTCTCTCAAATAAATAAAAACCTTTAAAAAATAAAATGTTAGCTAGCCTTAGAAGTTTTTTAGTATATGGTTATTAAAAAATAATTTTTATGATTATAAAATACATAAGGTTGCATTGTACTTATTGGGCTGTTCACCAATTTGGGTGTCTTTCGTTTTCTTTCTACCAATAACATGATGAGAGTATTTATGCATAAAATCATTGCTGGGGTTTAGACTATTGTTCTAGATAGCATAAAATATTTCTCAATGATTGTATTATGTAGTTTTTATTTATCAGCCAAAATAGATGAGGATTGGATTATTAAATCATGTTACTGTTTTGTAGTATAATTTAAAACATTTATCTCCTAGTGGCAGTAGAATTACTGGTTAAGAACATGGGCTTTGTTTTTGGACAGACCTGGATTTGAGTCTCATTCCCCACCATGGTATGTGACCTTGGGCCTTTCTAAGCATTGGTTTCTGTATAACTCAATAGTAAGGGCATTTGTATCACTCATTGTTTACATCTGTGCTGCCCAGTATGGTAGCCACTAGCCATGTGTGGCTATTAAGTACTTAAAATCCAGCCAGTAGAATTGAAATGCACTGTACATATAAAATCTGCACTTGACTTGGAAAATGTGCTATAAAAAACATGATTAAAATTGGGCAAAAAATATGGTACAAAATAGGGCACAAAATGCAAATAACTCCTTAATAATTTTTATATGGATTACATATGAAAATGTTAATACTTTGGAAATAGTGTGTTAAGTGAAATATTATTTAATATAATTGCAATAATTTCTTTTAGTTTTTTTAATGTGGCTACTAGAAAATATAAAAGTACGTATGTGGTCCTCACATTGTAGTTCTATTGGACAATGCTAGTTTAGGAGATTAAATGAGTTGATATTGATATTGATTGATTGACTAAATGAGTTGATATTGATATCAGCACCGTACTTGACATGTGGTAAGGGTTTAATTAAAACTGCTGTTTGTAGGACAGCCCGGGTGGCTCAGCGGTTTAGTGTTGCCTTCAGCCGAGGGCGTGATCCTGAGACCCGGGATCGAGTCCCATGTCAGGCTCCCTGCATAGAGCCTGCTTCTCCCTCTGCCTGTGTCTCTGCCTCTCGGTCTCTCTCTGTGTCTCTCATGAATACATGAATAAGATCTTTTTTAAAAAAAAATAGCAACTGCTGTTTGTATTATAGTAGTAGCAGTAGTAATAGTCAATGACAGTGTGAATGCAGCCAATCTCTGGCTTTGTTCCATGGATGTCTGAGCTTCTTTTAGGTATAGAAACAACCCATATTGGTTTAGGTGAATTCTTTCCAGTGAGTCAAGAGGGAGCTAGCAATGACCTTTTTGGTGCCTTACGAAGAGAACAGATCTTTTTGTTTGTTTGTTTCTTTTTTTTAAATTTATTTTTTATTGGTGTTCAATTTGCCAACATATAGAATAACACCCAGTGCTCATCCCATCAAGTGCCCCCCTCAGTGCCCATCACCCATTCACCCCCACCCCCCACCCACCTCCCCTTCCACCACCCCTAGTTTGTTTCCCAGAGTTAGGAGTCTCTCATATTCTGTCTCCCTTTCTGATATTTCCCACTCATTTTTTCCCCTTTCCCCTTTATTCCCTTTCACTATTTTTTATATTCCTCAAATGAATGAGACCATATAACGTTTGTCCTTCTCCGATTGACTTATTTCACTCAGCATAATACCCTCCAGTTCCATCCACGTTGAAGCAAATGGTGGGTATTTGTCATTTCTAATGGCTGAGGAATATTCCATTGTATACATAAACCACATCTTCTTTATCCATTCATCTTTCGTTGGACACCGAGGCTCCTTCCACAGTTTGGCTATTGTGGACATTGCTGCTAGAAACATCGGGGTGCAGGTGTCCCGGCGTTTCAATGCATCTGTATCTTTGGGGTAAATCCCCAACAGTGCAATTGCTGGGTCGTAGGGCAGGTCTATTTTTAACTCTTTGAGGAACCTCCACACAGTTTTCCAGAGTGGCTGCACCAGTTCACATTCCCACCAACAGTGCAGGAGGGTTCCCCTTTCTCCGCATCCTCTCCAACATTTGTGGTTTCCTGCCTTGTTAATTTTCCCCATTCTCACTGGTGTGAGGTGGAATCTCATTGTGGTTTTGATTTGTATTTCCCTGATGGCAAGTGATGCGGAGCATTTTCTCATGTGCATGTTGGCCATGTCTATGTCTTCCTCTGTGAGATTTCTGAGAACAGATCTTTTTCACTTTTTACTAACAGTTGAGACTAGTTGGGAGAGAGAACCTCAAAGCTCAGGGGCCTTCTGGAGCAGCATCCTGAGAAGCGAGCCCACTTCAACCTCTTGCTTGTGTGAGGGGTTTGTGCCCCAGAAGATGTACCCATCATAGTGGGCTTGTGACTCCTGTCATACCCCCCAAAGACTTCTTGCTACTGCCACACTGCACATGGGAGACTCTCCCCTTCGTGTGTCACAGGGGCTACTGTTGCAGTTACCAGTGTCCTTGGCCATAACTTACATGTCGATTGCCCCTTCCAGTGCCAGGGCTCCTGTCACTGACTCCATTCTCTTCCATTGGTACCTGCCACGCACACATGTCCTAATGTAAAGCCGATGCCCAGCCCTCGGCACCACTGGGAACTGGGTGTGATCGGTAGTGAGTCGTCCTGGGAATGGGAGCCACCCCTCATGCTGTGTGTGTGTCTGTGGCAGACAGCAGTAATCAGATGCAGCACCTTTTCCTATTAAATCAGGATGCAGCTTCATCATCATCATCGTGGTATTTCTCAACCAGCTCTTCAGGCAGCCATGTGTGATCAAACTTACTTGCTCCAGAATTTGAGTGGATGTTAGCTCAAATTCATCGTGGAGTAGTCAGGACTTTTGAAAGGAGTATTTACATATTTGCAATTATGCGTTATATAAATGGGCTACTTAGGTTGATTTAATGTGCATTTGTATGTAATATCTCAACAATAAACAATTACTGATTTTGTTTTAGTGTTTCTTTTGTTAAGATTTATTTATTTATTTGAGAGAGAGAGAGAGAGAGAGCGCGCGCATGAGCAGGGGCAGGAGAGGGAGAGAGGGGAAATAGACTCTCTGCTGAATGGGGAGCCTGACATTATGCAGGACTTGATCTCATGAGCCTGAAATCATGACCTGAGTTGAAACCAAGAGTTGGAGGTTTAACTGGCTGAGCCAGCCACAACCCCCTAAGGTTAGTATATCTTAAAAATCTCAGGAAGTGCAGATAGTTGGGAAAGTTAATTTGGAACCATGTTTAATATATCTATAAAATTTTAGAGGCAATTCCAATGAAGTCTAGATCAAAATAATATATAGTAGGAAAATATATATAAATATATAAATGATAGAATATATAGGGATTCCCCTTTATACCTATCATAGCATCCCCATAAATTTTAGATGCTCTTGAAATGCAGGTTTAATTACTGATTATTCCCAAAATAGTTCCCAAAATGGCATAAAAATTGTGTATAAATATTTTCCGCATAGATTGAAAAGGAGACTCATCATAGTCCCATTTCCTCTTCTTCATTTTCTGGTGGGTTGTGGGGGGCATGGAAACTCCATTTCCTGGTTCACAAACTATCCTAAATATGTTAACTTCAGATCTTTCTGAACAGCATGAGGTAGCCAATCTATAAAGTTTTCCTATGTAGAAAGCTGAGGGTTAGTTACATCCAGTTGATGACAGCGTGATTCTGCATGGGCAGGTGTTCTCACAGAATATGATCTGAAGGATTTACAGATAGCAGCGTTTTATCATAATAACTATCCTTTGTGTGTCTTAAAGCTAAGGAGTTTCAAGAGAGTTTGAGCTCGACGTGAGGACGAGATGCTTTCATCTCAAGGTGCTTTCCCCCAAATTATTAGTTTTTCTTTCCTTGGTCATAGGGAAGGAAGCTTTATTTCTTTATTGTATTTGTTGAGGTATGATTGACTCATAACATTTATATTAGTTTCACTGTGATCACCTAACAGAGGCTGGAACTGAACTGCCATGTAGGAGAAATGATAGTGTAGCTCCTTTCTGATGCTTGATTATATTATCTCTATTCGAAGACACCCACTTTGAATTAAGAATGGCCATTTGGAGGGTTTATGGTAGTAAAGTAGCCCTATGGTACTAAACACAGGTCTCATCTATAATTGCCAAACTGTAACAAAAAAATCTGACCTTCTTTGGGAACAATCTTACTTTTTCTAGTGAACTGAGAATCTGAGGGATTCTCTTATGCCAGCATCAACAAGGAGCTTCTGATTTTGTGCCATCCTTGGTTCTTGGTCGTGGCACTGACATATAGCTTGTCCTTCATCATCTTTGGGCACCAGCCACCTAGTCCCGAGGTCTTTACTCTTCTTGCGTCTCCTGGGCTCTGTTCTGGACCACAGCCCTATTATCAAGGCTACGTGGCCACCACCTTGGACACTGGAAGACTTTGTTCTGCAGCTGCAGGGTGTTTGTTGGCCTGCAGTGCCTCCATTACCCTGGAGAAGTGAGCCCCAGTCCATAGAGTTCCTGATCTCTCTGTGACATATGTTGGGGTTCGGTCTTTTAATCCCCACCTGAAGCCCCAGGTGATGGAGGATGGTGGAACTTAGACCAATGGTTCAGAGCAAGACAGCATCTAAACCCTAGGGATGTCCTTGATGTTGCGTTTGGCTAACGTTTGGGGAGATATTTTACCTCAATTACATGTTTAATTTAAAATGGTAGGGCTTTTATGCCAGCAAAATAGAGAAACTACATGAAACCTGTTGAGAAGCGTATTCTGAAAACTACTTATTTTTGTAAAGAACTGGAGGCAACCGTTATCAACATGAGAATGATCACACTCGTCTGTTCAGTGATAAAACACTACGGAGTAATGAAAGCGTAGATGCTTGAAAACTGTGTGGTGAGGTGATAAAATCCTCAAGGCGTAATTTTAAGAAAGATATGATTCCAGTAATATAAAAAATAAATAAGTCATTGCAGTGGGGGGGGGGGATATGCGCTAGACGCTCATAGTGTTTTTTGCTGATTGCTGAGGTGATGAGAGATTTTCATTTTCTTTAGACTTACTGTAGTTTCTGTAACAGAGCATTTATAGCTAACTCAGACTTATTCTTAATGATGTGGAGACTATTTTTACTGTTTTCAAGTAATGATTCATAAAGAAAAGTGTATATTGTATATTGCTCTCATCAGGGGGTTTTAAAGTTACAGATCATGTACTTATGTAAATTTTTCATTCAACAAGTATTTTCTGAGCCCCTGTAGAAGAGAGGCTGTAAAGCTCACTGAGAGAAGTTCAGGCACTGGGAGTCAGATCCCTGGATTCAAAGCTCAGCTGTCTGACCTATTGGTTGTGTGCTCTTTGGAAAATTCTTCCCTCAGGACTTTTTCTGCTGTGGAGTGCGTATAGCCTCCTGGGAAGAGTGTGGTGTGGATACTTACACCAAATGCCACAAAATGAACTAATGTGATCATGATGTGTTTATTATGCTGTCTGGCCTACTAAATCCTTGAATAGCATTTGAGAATAAATGACTGAAATAAGTGGGTAGAAGAAGATTTCTCCTCTGCTGGGGGAGAGATTGGTTGGTTCTTTAGGGGCACTTATGTGTGTAATTAATAAGCTGCCCCTGGGTGAACCATGGGCCCCGTCAGTCACTCATTTGCTCAGAAATTCATTCATCATTCCATACTTCGTGAGCATCTGATGGGCATAATAATAAGCCTGGAAAAAAAAGTGGAAAAAACACCTTCTTCTAATGCCTTTTCTTCAGGAAATACATTTTAGTTCAAGTAGGAAAACATAAAATGCTTAACGGTTGCTTGGGTGCAAAGGGAGTTGACTTCACGTGACTGCTATGGAAATCAGATCTTGCTGGCTGTGCTTAATAAGGAGAAAAATACAGAAATGCTCAAAAAAGCTGCCTCAGAGACAAATGATAAGTTTGCTCCCTTAAAAGAAGGGGAAGAGGTGTGAAGACACACCCCTTGTGTTGTTGGTTCTTGTCTGTCCCTTCTTTCTGCTGCTCCATTCTCTTAATAGCGAATCAAAAGAGGCTTCTTGGTCTCCTCTCCCCATTTCCGTGGCTACCCACGCCCCTCTCCTCTCCTGGCTCTCCTCTTCTGCTGCTGCTTGTAACCACGTCCTGGTTCCTGTAGCATCCTTTTGCCTCCAAGGTCGAGGCTGTGCATCTCGATCACCCCTTTGTGTGTGTGACTTTCTGCACGTCTCCTGTCACATCAGTGGCGTGGGAGGCCCTGGACACATCTCTTCCATTTCCCCTTCCTCTTCTGCTCTCAGCTAGCAGGTGATGATAAATATTTATGAACCAACGATTCCACCCTGATGCTGTCTCAGGCCTTGCGAATGACATCATTTCGATTTAAGATGTGTTTTAAAAGTAATTGGTTTAATGAGAAAAGGAAACCACAGGCCAGTGAGCATGACCCCAGCACATCAGTCAGACAGCTGCCTGGGGTCACCAGGTAATGATGGCTCTCTCTTTTGAATGGCAGGGTTTGCTGGAAAGAAAGGGTCCATGTGTTTTGCGTAGGATGAACCCAGATGGTTTTCTCCTTCCGTGTCACCTGGTTTGCTCCTGGCTTGCCCTGTAGATCTTTTTCATCTTTCTCTTCCAGTCTTAACATCCATAGAGTGACTTTCTTCTCCCCCTCCTTTGTTTCCATCCACCCTACTCGCTCATGGTATTGCCCACCACGGCCCCTCAGTGGACATCCTGTCCCTTCTGGAAAGACACCTGCGGTAGTCAGCTCGAGCTGCTCAGACAGTAGACGACTGTTTCTCAGTTCCGGGGGATGTGTAAGACCAAGGTGCCGGCAGATTTACTGTCTGGTGAGGGTCCTTTCTCTGGCTTCTAGGCTCCTGCCTCATCTTCCCTCATGTACTTATAAGGAGAGAGAGAGAGGAGAGAGAGAGGGCTTTGGTCTGTCCTCTTCTTCTAAGGGCACTAATCCCATCATGGGGGCTCCACCCTCATGACCTCATCTAAATATAATCACTAACCCAAGGCCCCACCTACAACCTATATGACAACACTGCTGTCGTACTCCAGACCAATGAAATTAGGATCTCTGAGGAGGGGTCTAATGCATCAGTATGTTTTAGAAGCATCCAAGGTAATTCTGTTGTACAACCAGGCCACCAGTGGAATGAGGAACCACCAGTGGAATGAGGTAGGCCACAAATAATACAAAACAAAAGTAACCAAACAGGTTCTCTCCTTGACTACACATAATCTATTCAGCTGTGTGGCTTGGATGAGGGGAATGCCACCACAGGGTCACATTACACTGCTGATAACACTGCAAAGACGTCAGAGCTTTATTCTCTAAATACTTGAGCCAGTTAGCTTGTGCTGTGTAACAAACCACCCCAAAACTTAATAGCTTAAAATAAACATTTATCATTTCTCTTAATTCTGTGGGTCAGGTGAGGGATTCCTTTGGTTTGGGCCATCTTGGCTGATGTTGACCTTGGTTGCTGGGCTCTGGGGAGGGGCAAAATGGTCTAGGATGGCTACACTTACTAGACTAGTGGTTGATTTGCAATTGGTTGGGATGGGGGGGATGACTTGGCTGCATGTGCCCCACCATCCAACAGACTGGCCTGGATTTGTTCATGGAGAGGTGTGCCCAGAGTTCCCAAGCAAAAGAAGGCATGCTCTAGAGTAGAAACTTTCAAGTCTCAATTTACCTAAAGTTTACTAAATTCTCACTGACCAAAGCAAATCACATGGCCAAGTTAAAATTTAAGGATTGGAGGATCAGCCTCCACCTCTTAATGGGAAGAGGTGCAAGGTAACATTGTAAAATAGGATGCTTACAGGAAAAGGAGAGATTTTTGTGGGCACTTTGGTCATAGTCTTCCAATTAGAATTCTGTATGAAACAGAATTGTCTATGGACATACACTTTTTTTTAAAAAATATTACTTTTGTATTTCAAGTAGATTTATAATAACTTCACCAAGGCCTTGTTAAGAGAGCCTGACCAACTAGTCATATGCACAGATGCCATACCTGTCAGCTGACACAAGGAATACATGGTCTCATGACTCGAGATAATGTGTGACTCAGCATCACAGAACAGGAAGTTATTTAGAGCACAAAGTCCTGGGCTTTTAGTACTGGCTCTATTGCTTCCTAGCTGTGTGACTTTTGGCCATTCATTCAATACCTGTAGGCCTCAGTTTTCTCATCTGTGAAATGGGTCTAATAATCGTACCCACCTTACTGGGTATTCATAAAGGTTAAGTGAAATGAAGCACGCGGCACAGTTCTCGGCACAGCATAAGCATTTGGCCCATGAAGTTGTCATAGCTGGACAACCCCACTTGTCAGAGGGATGGGATGGGACTCCCATAGCTGCTGTTTGATATGACTCGTGGATCCAGCTGAGCACTGGAGCCTATTGTCAGTGAGAGCTGGCTGGCGTGTTGCTGGGATCTCTGGCTCCCGATTCCATCAGGAAACTGCAGCTCTGGCTTTCTTCCAGGCCGTTCTGTAGAAGCTACTGTCTCTTGTTCCCAGCCTAAAAATTGGGTTTCCCCCTCTCAGTCCGTCATCTGTATTCACCTGCGTAGGTGAGCTGTCAATTCAACAGCCCTTTGTGGCTTTGTCCCGGGCTGTTGTCCTAATCAAGAGATGAGCTGAAGAAACGTGGCCAGGGCCTGATGTGATTTTGGTGGCACGCCTGCTGGCTCTGCCCAGGACTGGATTACAGAGTGCTGGCAGCTGGTGAGCTGCAGCTCTGGTGCCTCCTAGGAACCCGAGGAGGCTGGAAAACACGTGAATTATACATTTTGACAACATGAACAGGGAAAGGGCATGTCCTCTGTGACTTCAGTTTTTCGTGAAACAAACTGTTCTTGGATTCGGCATCTATACACTTCCCTCTACATCTCCCTGTTTCCTCATGGCTGGATAAATTAAGGGCAGTTACTTCCAACCGTAGAATGCAAAAGCAGCTTCTTAGGGTCCCAGGCCTGTTTGTCACCTAGCTACCAATTACAAAAACAATGTTCATTGTTACTTCCCTCCATCTCTACCCCCTGGGATGAGCCGGGGAGGCTATTCAGGTCACTGGGGCCCGGAGTGCTTGTGAGCGTCACAGGACTAACACCCATCACTCACCGATGTCTTTTTAAGGGAACTTTTTTTTAAGATGTGAGAATTATTGTATAACATGTTGTTGCCTATCTCTTAAGCTACAGACATCCCTTTGAAATGAAATACTTTCTTTCTCAATCAGATTTTGACTAACCGTCCTCTTCCCTCCTTCATAGCAGGTTTATTTTTTTCCCCTACTTCCCCAAAGAGTAAAAATAACATGAATTAAATTTGGGTGAGGGAGACCCCGTTTTTAGATCCAGAAAAAATGTTCTGTTCTCTAAGCAAGCCAAGATGCAAATTTATTTATTTTTTTAAAAAAGATTTTTATTTATTTATCTGAGACAGAGAGAGAGAGAGAGTGCGCGCATGAGCAGGGGGAGGGGCAGAGGGAGAAGGAGAAAGAGGCTCCCTGCTGAGTGAAGGATGCAGAGCTTGATCCTAGGGGCTCTGGGATCATGGCCTGGGCTGAAGGCAGACACTTCAGCCGTCCAAGGTGCTCCCAAGATGCGAGATCCTAGGGCCCTGGGATCATGGCCTGGGCTGAAGGCAGACACTTCAGCCATCCAAGGTGCCCCCAAGATGCAAATTTAAAACTAGGTCCCTCCTTGCAGGACAGAATTGCCAAAGGTGGGTGTCTAACTTTGGAGTCTCCATCAGCAGTTTTTGATCATGTGGGTCCCTGCCTGCATTTATCATGTTTGGGTGGTGCAGTGCCCCTTGGTGTCAAATGGCCACCCCAAACCATCAGTGCCCACAGCTGGCTGCTCCTGGCTCTTGAGTTGCCTGCTGTGGAATCCTTTCTCTGGACTGGCTCTTGTTCAGATGGCCTTTCTTTAGGATATGCACTTAGAAAGGTTCCAGGAAAGTCCACCATTTGCTTCAGCAATTAAATCAGTGCTGAGCATTCTGAGAGTTTCCTAGGCAGCTGGATAGTTTCCTTATCTTGCAGTTTTTACCTCTTCAGTGTTTTCAGGAATCTTTCTCTTTTCTCCTTTCCTTTATTTTTCTTCATAGCACTGAATGCCATCTGAAACTATTTTTGTTTTTTACTGTTTTTTTTTACTGATTCACGGTAGAATAAATCCTCCAAAGGAAGGCCCTTTGTCCATCTTGTCCATGGCTGTGTAAGGAAAGGAGAGCCCCTATGCCCCATGCACAGCAGAGCCAAACACTGAGACCAGATGTGCGGCAGAGAATGAAGTTTAATTTGCAAGACAGCTGAATGAGAAGACAAGAAAACTCAAAAATTCTTCTCTGAAAATGAGATCTTGAGTCTTTATGGGCTTTTAGGGAGAGGTGGGGGGGAATATGACTGGAAGCTAGGAAGGGTGAGGTAAAGGTGAGGTAAGTGTTGGTCTTGCTGGGAGTGGTGGATCATCCTGCTTCTTCATAAGTCACGTGCTCAAAGATGGTGGCTTTGATGTGACCTGGGCGTGGAGGCTGCAGGTTCCTTGACATCAGAGCCTTGATGTCATCAAATTAAACATCCTTCTTCATAGGTCACGTGCTCAAAGTTGGTGGCATTGATGTGACCTGGGCGTGGAGGCTGCAGGTTCCTTACCATCTGTTGGATGTTTGTGCAGACCCAGTAGCTAGGTCAGTGGTCTCAACTGGCCTGAATTGAATGGAAGTGAGCCTCTTAACTTCTGGAAAACAACCTAAGCAAATATCTTGTGGCTTTGTACTTCAGAGAGATTTCATCCATTGGAGGAGGTACGAAGCCTTATGGAACATCACCTAGGCTCTGGCTCTTCAGAAGCAGGTAGTTGGAAAGTGTTTTGTGAAAAGAAACAGGCCTTAGGTTATAGTCTACTTCCCTCTGTCTACCCAAAAGGTAGGCAGCAATAATTTAGCCCTGTTTTAAGTAGATTAAAGGTAAAACTTTAAAGGTTTAAGAAACATATATATTTAGAAAGAGAGAGAGCGCACCAGTGGGGTGAGAGGGAGAGGGAGAATCTCAAGCAGACTCTACACCCAGCCTAAAGCCCTACCCGGCGCTCTATCTCACAATCCTGAGATCATGACCTGAACCGAAATCAGGAGTCAGATCCTTATTGGACTGAGCCGCTAACCCAGGTGCCCTAGTTAAAAGTAAAACTTGAATTGTAGAGTCTGGGTTTCTGCTGTATCCCCAGGGATTGGAGCAGTGCCTGGTTGCAGGACCTGCCACACTGAAAGCTATACTAATGGTACTGTGGCTGTGACTGCCATATGCCGGAGCGCGACATTCAGTAACTGTGGAATGAATGAATGGACGTACCTGGTACCACATCTTTGTTGCAGCCACCTTTTTCTCCCTGCCCTCTCAGTTGTCTGATGTTGCCTTATTGTCCAACCCTCAAGCTGCCTATGCACTGTGGTCCTAGACCATGGGGTTACCTTGCCCCACAACTCCTCCAAGGGCCCCTGTCTTTCTCGGGATAAAGGTGCTCGGACCCTCTGTTGTCTGGTCCATGCCTCCTTGAAGCCTTATCCTAGGTCATGGTGTGCCTCACACTCCAGCAGCTGTGAACTCTAGAATGTTATTATTCAGCATTCACACTTTTTTTTAAAGGTTTTATTTATTATTCCTGAGGGACACACAGAGAGAGGCAGAGACAAGGCAGAGGCAGAAGCAGGCTCCATGCAGGGAGCCTGATGTGGACTCAATCCCAGGACCCCGGGATCACACCCTGTCTGGACTGAAGGCTAAACCGCTAAATCGCCGAGCCACCCAGGCACCCTAGCACTTCACACTTTTGTTTCTTGCCTCTCTGTCTTTCATTCATTTATTCAAGAAATGTTTGCATGCCTGTTATGCGCTAGACCCTGTTCTAGTTGCTGAAGATGGAGAAGACAAACTTTTTTCTTACGGAATTTGATGGGATAGGGGAATCAGATAACCAGGAAGTACTTTATAAATAGTAAAATAATGAAATTTACCATAAAGAGAGTCAAAGCAGAGCAGAGTGCAGAGAGGGAAGGGGTAAAAGTAGAGGAGGGTGACATGTGTTCTTCTTGGATGAGACAAGCTCCCATTTGTCCTTTAAGATGAAGATCTGGGCTCATTCTCCCTCTGAAAGAGACTTCCCCGGACTGCTGACCCACGCAGAGGGAGGTGTCCTCCCAGGTCTTCCTTAATACCTGGTGTGTGAGCCCATCACACATGGCTGGGTTTCCCAATTGTCATGTTTCTGAATGCTGTCTAAGCTGTGAGTTTCTGCAGGCTGGGACCCATCTTTGTTTCTCTTATGTCCGGCATACAGCTGGTGTCTAATGATAGCAAAAGTAAAAGTTCCATGATGCCTCCGTAAGTGCTTCTGGCAGTATCTTCCTTCAGGATAACTGAAAGAGGGCAAGAATTTGATCTAGTGTTTTCTTCAAGGTTAGAATGTTCTCTCCAGGTTAAGTTTTGTTCAGTAACCTTCGTCTAACTTCCAAAACATACGTGCATTTTAGAAAATGTGGAAAACTATAAAAATTATGAAGATAGAAGTAAAAAAGCCCATAATTCTCTCTCTAACATTTAATCAGTGCTAATATATTTGCTGCAAAGCCTTTATGTATGAATATGTGTGTGTATACACGTATCGGATCATAATTTTCATGCTGTCTTTTTTTACACAGTAAAATATTGTGAATATTTCCCTCTGTTTTTGAAGATTCTTAATATATATTTATTATTAAGTATATGTGATATTGTGATTATGGTAGAAAATTATATTCAGTCTTCCTCCCTTCCTTCCTCCCTCCCATATTCATGAAAATGTCTATAATGTAGGGGCGTCTGGGTGGCTCAGTGGTTGAAGGTCTGCCTTTGGCTCAGGTCATGGTCCTAGGGTCTTGGGATCAAGTCCCATATTGGGCTCTGCGCAAGAGCCTGCTTCTCCCTCTGCCCGTGTCTCTGCCTCTCTCTCTATGTCTCTTATGAATAAGTAAATAAAAATCTTTAAAAAAATTTAAATGTCTAGAATGTAGTTCTTGGCACCTTCCTGGTTTCAGGAAGCCACTTCTGGCTGGGTGGGTGACAGGGAGGAGTATGGGTAATAGGGGTGATGTAGCAGAAAGGTCCACCACCTCCAGCACGTTAGGAGAAATACTGCTTTTGGAAGCAGAATCCAGTGATGCTCTTTGGCTGTGACTTCACTAAGCTCAGTACTCTTGACAACTGGTGACCAGTCACCTCTTCTGTAGCAAAAGCAAAAACCCTTTTCTCTCCTGGATAGCTGGAGGAGGAGAATCCATGCATGTAGTTCTGGTCCTTCCAAAGAGCTTTGCCTTTGAAAACCATCAGGTTCTATTTTCTATCAATTTGAGTTTTGGAATTTTATTTTATAGAACAAATTCTGGCAGCACTCAAGACCCCATCAACCCTAGCAAAAACTCGTGGTGACAATTTTTAAGGGCCTTCCTCTGGGTCAATATTTATTACCCTTCCCAGGACACAGGCTTGCTTCACAATCAGGGCTTTAGAACTTTGACTCCATTTAGTATATATCTAAATGCACACTACTTGGTGTGGATTAAAATGGCATCATTTGGACCCTCAGCAACCTATTCCAAGAGCCCAGTTTTGTTCTGTGACTACGTATATGTGCACATGTGCTTTAAAGCTGCAAATATTACTCCCTCTCCATGGGTTCAGGATGGGTAGAGCAGAATAGTTAGATCACCAGGGCCGGAGATGGGCTCATGCCATCAGTGAGGACCTGGCAGGAAGGAGAATTCAGCTAAGGTGGTTCAAGAGGGTTTTCTGAATGGACCTTTGCAGAAGCTCAGGAAATGTTAGGGAATCACTACGGCAAGAAGCTGTAACCACTGCTAGTTTAAAGGGGCAGAGGAGAAAAGGGGGCAACCAGACCCAGTGAGAGCTGGAGTCATAAAGGTAAGGTCTCTGGACAGGAGTTGCAGGGATGAAGGGACATGAGCCCTGCTGCGAACACAACTCAAAGCTGACACAGAGGGGGGTCCGACCTTTTTTTTTCCTCACCTGCTTCTGCCTTCCATTGGCTGTGGAAGTTAGAGGCATGGGAGCTTGGGTGATTGGAGCTTGGGTGATTCAGACCATTGGGTCAGTCCCAGCAGGCGCAGGGAACTCTAGAGAATGGGTTTGAGGCTGCTGGATGGCTAGGTCTCTGGAGGGTCTCGATGTGAATGTGTTACACAGATGGTTTTATTTCATCAGTAGTCCTCTAAATGGCATGAGAGCGGTGGAGTTGAGGCATGAACCAAAGCTTTTCCTTGCCTTCCCCTCCCCATTATTTGAACCTGGTTTATATTGAATTATTCATACAGGGCAATTAATGAAACTGATGTGTGTATCCCAGTAACCTACGCTACACCTGACAGGGGTTACAACGTAGGGATTCTTCAGGAGAACAAATGATCTTCAGGATCCTGACTATGGGCAGCAGTCGGGGAAGGGAGACATATGGTATCTCCGTGATCTATCTAGGTTTGTCGTGCTTATACCTGGCTGAACCAGGACATGTAATGATTTGTGCATGTTTTGGAGAGATGGTTCACTCTTGGGTGCTGTGTAAATTTGGTATTAAATCAAAATAGCCTCCCAGATGATCCTGATGCCAGCCGGGTTGAGGAGCTGTTTTAGAGGTTCCAAAGATCCCTAGGTCTAGAACTCTATAGTGCGACTCAAAGTTTGACCAGCTGTGTTTGGTAGAGCATCAGTCTTGTGAGCTGCTCCTTTGACAAAAAGTTTCTTTGGCCGAAAAAAATTTGGACAGCCCTACATTCTACATCTCCCTCTTGGAGATTCAAAATGTACTTGGCATATAAGGCCATATAAAGTCATCTGGTTTCCTGGATCATTTTAAGAGTGAGCTGTTACTTAAATTTACATTGAAGTGTATCTTTTATCTTTCCAACGAGTTACATAACCCTTTTATTTGACCCTCAATACCCAGGAGAGTGCATCTGTACAGTCCGTATTTACGGAGAAAGCTCATTTTAGTTGCTCATGCATCTACTTGGAGACCTGAGTATTGTACAGACATTTCTTTATACTTTTCTCATTTTCCAAGTTTGTAGCTTAACATTTCATAAGCAGCCTACCTAGTATATGTAGCTGAGCTGTGCATCGCTCTCTCCATCTCTCTCTTCTTTTCGTCCCTCATCATCCCTATGGCTCTTCCCCCAGGGTCCTGGGTTCACTGGGAGGAGTGGGAATTCGAATTCTTGAGGTCCTGGCATCTTTTGAAGAAAATTAAGTCCTTCACAGTCTTTGGAGAGACACTTCTTACAAAATGAAGCTTCCTTTTGCTGGCTACTTTTCGCAGCCTAATTTAAGTATACTTCATGCTGACGAAGTCTGTTATGAAACTCCCAGTGAGAGGTAAGGAGGGAAAAGAAAAAGGAAAGAAGCAATGAAGGGGAGAGAAGACCCCCATCTGCCACAGTTATGTTCAGAAGAGGCAGCGAGTATTGCCAATATGTGTAGATGACCCTCACAAGGCCAACCCTGGTGTCTGGTTCATAGCCAGGTGCCACGCAGGCATTGGGTTCTGATTGCTCATTAGGTTTTGGAGGAAGAAGCAAAGATCAGTTCAGTGTTAATGGTATTATGGCAGGCAAACCACTGAGTTAAAGCCTATTTCTTATTTTAGGTGAAAAATCATCATAGGACATTTGACATAGAAATAGATTTGCTCTTACTCACAGCTGTGATTGTCTGTGTGTTAAAATCTCCTGTCTGCAGTCCCGAGTTGCTTGTAGCTTTGGTTCTGAAATCCAAAACCAGATGCTGCTCATCTGGTTTCAGTTGTTGTTTCTGCATGAAAGGGCAGGAGCGTCCATCAGGGGTTTTGAGTGAGCCAGTGATTACTTACCATTTTGGGGGATGGGCAGGAAAACTTTATGGATGTTTCTGTGTCATTTATATGAAGTTGTTGAATGTAACTGATCCGGAGACTCGAGTTTAATTCACGTATTGTGGACAAAAATGTGACTAATGGGGATGATTGTACTTCCTGTGGAGTGGTTTGCAGAATCATCTTATGAGAATCTAATTGTGATGACTTCATGAAAATGTAGACTAAACTGGAACCAACCAAAACCCAGTCAACCATCCAGAACTTTTAACGGTTTGGAATATTTTCAGTCATCTCCTTTAAGAGAATGGGGGCTAAGCGGAGATCACATGTTCATTTCAATAACCAGCCGTCACTGTATATCCTGAGACCACAACAGCTTCAGTCTGGTGATCTTGGTTTCTTCTTCTGCATCAACAACAAATGCACAGAATAATGACTTTGGTTCTCTCATTTACCCATAGGAAATGTGGCACCAAGTCTGTAATTTTTAGAGCAATCCTCCTTGAATGTGCAAATGGATTGTCTGGGGATGTTGTTACACTGCTGATTTCAATTCGGTGGGTCTGGGATAAGCCTCGATTCTGAATCGTAGCTAACTGCTGGGTGAGATTGGGCTGCTGGTGTGAAGCCAGCCCCACTTAGAGTGGCAAATTGTGGGAGAAGGAAATATAAGTAGGATGAAAGGACTCCATCAAATAAGGAATCACGTATACCTGTTGCTCCAGATGACTCATTCTTGAAAGCAATGCAATAAGATTGGAGCGTGTTTTTATGGCTTCCTTCTTTTGATTAACCAGGCATTGATATTGATCAGACTACAGTATTCTTTCAATTTTCTGACTAATAGAATATCAGGTATGATATATTATGGCTTTAACAGGTACACAACAGCAGAGGAAAAGAACCAGCATTTTGGAAAGCAAAGCCATATCTGAATCTTTTAAAATAGAAAGCAGAGAAATACTTCTGTAATATTGCATATCATAAAGGATGGAACCAATGTATCTGGTGACTCTGAATTTTCTCACGAGTGTACAGTCTATGGGGGAGTGGTTGTATCCTAGAAACAGAGTCCTTCCTTTTTTCTGTGTTGGCTTCTATCTTGTAGCTTTTGTGCTCTACACCAGGGACCCTCCGTGGGATTTGATTTCTCCGTGGATGTGGAATAGGGCTTACAGGAAGCTAGTTGTTTGCAGGCATTGTTTTCAAGGATTTTGAAGGAAACTACCACTTCAATAGGCTAGAAGTCAGCCATCCTGTTTTAGTTTTCTATGCTGAAAGTTTGACTTCATGTCTCTAAAGAGCTTTGGTGTGGGATATAGCATCTTTTTTTTTTTTAATTTATTCTCTGTTTCTCAAAATTGTTTTGGTTATTTTTTGCCTTTTACATTTCCAGATAAATTTGAGAATTTGTTAGTTTCTTCAAAAAGCCTGTGAGGATTTGGTTGTGATTACCTTGAATTATCCATGGAGGAAAAATCAGCATCTTAACAACACTGATGAAATAATGTGACAACTCCTGGCTTAAAAGTCCTATAACCTTTTAAAAGGAAAACCAACTTCTGCCTTTTGAGATGCCTTCCATTGAAGGCTGAAAACATCCTACTAAACACTTTTTAACGATAATTGTCCTTTGGCAACTATAGGGCTTATGTTCCTGAAAAGTGTTGTCATTGGCAAAACCCCATTGTTATAGGCTTAGTATACTTAGACTTGCTTATTGTGCACATTGTTTCTGGTAGGATGAATCGTACAAATCGTACTGGTTTGTTTTTAGATCATTCCTACAGGGTGACACACAGTGCTACTTTTTTAGAAGAGTGTTGGCTTGTTAAATTCATTATTTCTCCCAGTTGAGAGGTTTCAACATATTGGAAGATTTTGATCTAGAAATTTTGAGATCTGAATTCTGTTCCAGGATGCCCTGTGGGGAGGGTTAAGGGAAACAAGGTGAAGGATGAGGGGATAGAAGGCCACTGGGGCTGTGTTGGTGCTGATGACTTTCTACTTCTTGGCCTGAAGAGGAAGAGGAGGGAGCCACTATGAAAACTCAGAAAGAGGAGATATGATTATTGGAGAGACCAAGAGAGGATTGAGGTGACTGCACAAGTGGGTGGGAGAGCATGAGTCAGGGACCTGGTGCCCTGACCTGTCCCTTTTCCTGCGCTTCCATCTCCTGCTGGTGCTTACCATGGATTGGCTCCAGAAGAAGCCAGTGGGCCAGGTCAGGTTGCAACCCCTGGTGATCCAGTTCCTAGAGCACTGAGCAGGGTGACAAGGGCAGAGTATGGATCTGGAGGGATAAATGCAGAGTATGCATCACTAAGTGTCTGCAAGACCAGTAGTTCCCCGCCCCCCAGCTCTGCCCCCAACCCCAGGGGATGCCTGAAACCATGGACAGTACCAAACTCCATACTCCATATATACTATGTTCTTACCTAGGTATACATACTTTTGATAAAGTTCAATTTATAAATTAGTCACAGTAAGATTAACAGTGATAACATAATGAAATAGAACAATTATAATACCATACTATAATAAAACTTAGATGAATGTGGACTTTCTCTCACAGAGTGTTGTACTGTACTTACCCTTCTTCTTGTCATGATGTGGATGATAGAATGCCTATGGGATGAGATGAAGTGAGGGGAATGACGTAGGCATTGTGACATAGCGTGAGGCTACTATTGACCTTCTGACAGTATGTCAGAGGAGGATCATATGTTTCTAGACTATGGGTGACTATAGGTAACTAAAACTGAAGAAAGCCAAACCGTGGATGGAAGTAGGGTGGGTATTATATTTACAGATGATGTGAACAGCTAGTGAAAGGCTCTTCTAGAAGCAAGTATTATATGAATATCATGCTCTCCAGAAGACAGTTGTGTTCTTCCCATCCATCCTATCATGTCATAATTCTCACTCACCAGACTGAAATAGACTAAAATATTCCTAAATGGCAGGTAAGAGTCCAGTGATATAACCCAAAGCAGCACTAAGCAGACCGTTAGTATGATTTTTTTTTCTTTTAAAGAATTTATTTATTTGAGAGATAGTATAAGAGAGAGAGTGAGATCATGAGCAAGGGGAAAGGGCAGAGGGAGAAAGAAGCAGGCTCCCCACTGAGCAGTAAGCCTGATGCAGTACTTGATTCCAGAATCCTGGGATCATGACCTGAGCCCAAGGCAGACCCTTATTTGACTGAGCCACCCAGGTGCCCCCATTAGCACAGTCTTGATTTCATTTTAAAAAATACAAAGTTTATATTCCACATTATAAAATAGCCATGTTAACCATAGGAACAGGATGATTCCAGCTCAGGAAGCCTCAAATTAAACCTGAAGAGCAGGCCTTCTACAAAACTGCACTTAATACTTTCTCTTTTTTAGTAAATTTCCTTCTTGCTGATCAGACTTTAAAAATGGCTACACAAAACTGAAAATCAATGCATCAAATGAAAATACAGAAATGTGTGCAAAAATTATTAGTGCTACACAATTTACTTTTATTCTTTGTTTGTTTATAATCTCTTTGCTTGTGGTGATTGCATGTTCTGTGTTGAGAAGTATTTTCAGCTCTGAGTGGCTGGGAGCAGGGGGCCGTGCTTTGACACAGGCAACCTGCAGGCAGCCAGGAGGAGCAATCTCTTTCTCACCCAAGTGCCCCCAGTACCTTACGTTGCCCCTCTGTTCCAGTGCTCTTTAAAGAAAGGTTATGAAGGCACTCAGAGTTCCTTCCTGAGCACAGATCATTAAAAAACAACCACATGAACACACTGAACTGAAAATACCATGTCCAGCCCTATGTCAGGACTCATTTCCAGCAAAAGGACATTTGGTTTTCAGTCTATTAGCAGTCTCCTTTTTTTTTTCTTTTTTACTTCCATTCGAATCTGCAATTTGTATAAAGTTTGAGTTTTTAAAATCAATCAAATTATTGTTACTTTGGAGGCAATAAACATTAAAGATAAAAAACTACCAATGAAGTCATCTGTTGGTTGCACATCTGGTTGGATAGATCCCAAATCCTTGATGATTTTTGAGCCTGGCATCTGAGGTATACTATATGGCTTGGGGACCACTTAAAAACCTGTGGTATTTTGGTGGTACTCCAGTCTGAGTTTATGCATAGCATGGTTTGAGAAGTTCTCTACCTTATAACCTTTCTCTTTTTCTTCATTCACATGTGTTTGCATGTCAGGCAGAGGCAAGTTACCTAAAGGCATCATTTAATAAAAAAGGAAGTGAGTTTCTTAAGAGGATCAGTGACCTCCCTGATGTCAATCAGTGACCCCAGGCAGGACTGCAATGGGAACTTCAGTGTGGGGATTCAGGTCTCACACTATTCTTTGCAAGAAAAACTGCTACGCTTTTAATAAATTTTAGTCTTGAAAATAAAACCTAAACAGGGATAAAGCAGGCTGCTGTTGGTGTTAGCCCAGATTTCACCCTCAGTCCCCAGGCACAGATTTTCCTGATTCGGAGATGTATTAGCAGATCTGATGGTGGCATTTAGTCTTCTGGTTTGAAAGAGAGTCACATGGAACATTTCCATTTCCTGCCACTCTAAAACTCTTCTCAGATGCTTCAGTAATATGGAGGAGTTGGTAATAAAGACAGTTTCTAGGAACCTAGACAGCTACTCTAGGGTACTGTTGGTTGCCTTGGCAGTTGCTGACACATGTGTGTTTCTTGGAGTCAGAGAATTGCCCAAGAAGCATTTACTGAGCTGCAGAAAGAGAAATGCCAGCAAACCATGCTGTCAATGAAGATGGTTTCATAGTCTTCATTGTGTCCCATTAACTGTGAAAGATCCCTCTGTATTGCAGAAGACTAAATATGTGACCTGACAATACACTTTCCTCAGACTCTCATCTGTTGGATGAGCAAGTTAGAGTGCATGAAATCCATGCTCCCTATCAGGCCCTTCACATTGCAGTTTAAGATGAAGCTATTAAATCAAAGAAAAGAAAAATAATTAGCCCTTACTAAAATGTACTTTTTTGAGTCAGGCATCTAATTAGGTTCTTTTGCTCATGTTCTCATTTAATCTTTCCAGAATTGGTATTTTCTTTTTTTTTTTTTTTTCAGAATTGGTATTTTCTAATACCAATTCTGGAAAATTCTAATGTTGGGAAACTGAGGCTTAATGAAGTTAAAAGTTTTGCAGAGGTCATCCAGGTCTCATAGGTGATTGAGTGGAGTCTGTTTTGTTTGACTTCTGTCTTTATTTTCCTTCCACTAAGCCCATGCTATCAGAGCAGTGATTATTCATCTGATAGAAGCCTTGAAACCTGTTGGATAAAAGACACATTCATGCTGTATCAGTCATATAATTTCAAGTCATCCATGGAAAGCATGGAATCTATCTCTGTGGACCCAGATAGGGAGCCCCTGGCCTACAGAGAGGCCACGGTTGTCTTTATCTTCCTCAAGGGAGACCAACAGCCCATCTACATGTTATTCACTCTTCAGTTCTCTGTTGGAGAGACTCTGTATTGCTGTGATTATTCCTGTATGTGTGTCTTCATCAAACAAAGGGAAGATTACCTCTAGGGAGTAGCTGTAAAATCCTAGAATCTCAAGACAGTTGTGTGCCTCAGGAGCCATCCACAAGCCCCTATTGTCAGGTACATCACAATTGTTCACTATCATGTGTTAGGAGGTCAATAATTCCAATAGCTAACATTCTTAAGCCCTTGTTGCTAGAAATTGAAGAAAAGTTTTATATGTCCCTTATTTAATTTTCAAGCCATGCTCTCTGGGTTAGGTAGGGCAAACTCCAAGGGGAAGGGCTGGGAGTGAATCTTGGTTCGGTTATATACCAGCTGTGTCCTTGGTCAATTACTCCAATTTTCTTTGTTCTCATTGGTAAAAGGAAGATAATCATTTTAACCTAACTTGTAAGATTGTTGGAAAGATTAAATTCATTTTTAGATATAATGCATATAGAACTGTGCTTGATACATTGTAAATTTCCATAGATGGTAGCCAATCAATTAGGGAATTATAGAGTTATCAAGGTGGGGAGTCTTCACAAGAGGAGGAAAAGTAATACTATTTTCTTTCTTTCCTCCTGTACTCCTTTTCATCTGTTTCATACCCCTCAGCACTAATAGCCAGCCCCTTCTTGACTTAGACAGTTTATAGTCCCACTTGAAATCCCAAAATCCTGGATAGAGCTTTATGAACTTTTTGTTCTACCTAAGCCAACATCTTTCATATTTATACTGTAGGTCAGTGTTTTCAAATTGCTGATTCATCTTCTGCTGGTACAGTGGGTAACTGAAGTCACAAAGACTGTCTGAGTAATGTGTATAAAGGAATGTGGAACAGAATTGCTCCCTGGTGAATTGGCTGGGTGTAGAGCTTGCAGCAGCTCTTCCTCAGGTGGATTGCCACCAGTTCAGCACACATGCTTTCTCTCAAACATCTGGACAGTGGTAAATGGAGGACTATCTTCTCTAGCCAAGGAAGATGCAGATTAATACCAAAGGTGTAATGAGGGTGGAGGGTCTTCGTATTACCATGTGCAATATTGGCATGCTCTTGATAGGGGCCACTGAAGAAGGAAAATGTGGTCTCTCTCAGAGTGTTGAGATAACTTGAAGGCTTTAGTATGCTTCTCTGTCACTTTACATCACATTTTGATGTAAATGCTGTATTCTGGGTTGGGAACTGGAAGTATCAGGGTTCCTAGAAAGGTAGCTCTGAGACATGGTGGCCAACCCAGGAGGAGAGAGTAGGCACCTGGAGAAGAGGAGAGTGTTGGATGCCAGGGCCCACAATCCATTCATCTTTCCTTGATCGATATTCCTCAAGCTATTTTTTTTCCAGCAAGAATTATTTTTTTTAAGTCAGAGGACTCAGATGTCCTCAACTTTAAAGATGGGGAAGGATGGAGGAGAGCCGACTGTGGGAGCATGGTACCTGGCAGGTGGATGCACGATTGAAAATAGCCTGGCTGCTACTTACTAAATCTGCACCCTGGGGGCCCTTCTCAGTTACCTCTGTTTCCTGTCCAGGCTCCAGAACTTTCTTTTCTACATTGTGTTCTCATTCTCAGTCAGCTCTGTCACAACTAGGGATAAACTTGCTCATGTGTGAGATTTGTACTCTCTCTACTGTGTGTTATTCTCCGACTTTTTAAATCTGCAGTTCACTCAAATGGACAGAAGGCTGTGAATATCCCCTCTCATCTACTTTTGCTTACTTCCCCAAAAGCATTTCCCAGAATTAGAGGACAGCTCATGCCAGCCTCTGAGAGAGTTTGAGGCCACGATGGCTCTTGCATTATTGAGATTTGCCAGAGCAAGGAGTGGATGCCATAGTGATCCAGACATAAATCTATAAAGGCCCAGATAGAGGACAAAGTACAGGATCTTGACAGGTACATAAACCATACTGTTCATCTTGTTCTTCTCAATTTAGGGCACCTTAAAGCTGCTTCTTTAAGTCTTGGAGCACAGCCAGAAAGAAGTCAAAGGTCTAGGACTCTGAAGTTTGGCATGTGGTGCGGTGCCTGCCCATAGGACACTTCATAACAAGCAGTTCCCCTGCACTTGCATGTACCTGATGACCTCCCTCCTGTCCTAGGTGGTGGTGGAACTTCACACAGAGTCAGAGTGAGCCCTTGATAAATGCCCTGTGAATTTACACATGGATGTGTGGGTATCTGGACAGATGAGTGAATGAATCATCTGCACATGGGTGGGGGGGGGTGCGGAGGGGAAGACCAACTCTCCATAACTTACCCAGATAAGAAGAGACCATAGTCATTAATGCAGTTGACTCCTGGAGTCAATGGATAATCTATACATAGTTTTACATGCTTTTTTTAAAAAAAAAATAAATGCAAAGAGTGTGAAGACAGGGATGTCTCCTTGTTCAGAGAACACTAAATAATGTCGTTCTCTCCTTGACCTTGAGAGTCTGGTGTAAGGAAGCATGAATCACCCACACTTAAAAGTCTGTCCAATCTGATCCCTCATCCAAAGCATGAATTTCTGTCAGGAATCCCAGTGGCCCATCCTGCAGAATTGCTTTAACCATCCTCCTTGCTCCGCTATGAAGCTGCACAGAAAGCATGTCTCCAACACCTCCATAGTCTTCCTCTTGAAATACCTGTGGTCTTCATCCTTGGCTCGTGCCAGCTTCTTCATATTCCATCATTACCATGGGCAATGGAAGATGGTGATGTTTTTCTTTGCCTTAAAACACCAACTATCTTTTTGAAAGCGACCAACATAGTAGCATTCCATTCCTAATGTAAAAATATTAAGAGAGGGTAATTCTTCTGTTACCTATACAGTAGTCAATATTTATTTGCTTTGGACCGCAAGGATTTGAAACTTGATTAGAATGGTAGCTTTACTGGATGGGGAAACTGCCCAAATCAAAGAATTTTGAATTTTTAGGGACCTTACTTGGCCACTTCATGAACAATTAACTGCTCTAGAGAATCGCTCTAAAAAAAGAATATGAGATTCACATCTTCGGAGCAGCGCATGCAAACCATGCTGGGAACTGACTGCTTTTGGAGACACTGGAGACACTTGAAAGAGGATTTATTAGTGAAAATATTCCAGGCTACCATATTCCTGCTATTCCTTCCTATTTAATTTTTTATCCGCCTCTGTCGTGCTGTCTTTTATGATCAGATCAGAACTTCTGAACTGGGCCCTGAGGCAGGAGGATGACACAGCCAGCCCGTAGGGGGATGTTTCAGAATCTCAGAAAGGAGAGGCAGTTTGAAAAAGCTTATGCAATTTAGAATGGGATTTTGCATTTTGAAAACAGCAGCAACCAAAGTAACAACAAAATCCTCTTGTTTCAAAATAGTTGAGTGTCAGTGCAAATGAAATTGTCCTAAAATGAAATGCACAAGGCACAGAATGGCTGCCTTTGGCTTGAAGGTGGAAGGTGTTACCATGTTGTCAGAACCTGAACATCAGGTACAGGAATGCCTAGTCATACCCCTGTGGCATCCATGGTGCCAAACGTTCAGGCTTAATTGACATTTTCGAGGTAGTCAGTGGACAGTGAAAGCGAGAGGCCACCTAAGCTAGAAACTCACTGTCAGATCTCATGATGTAAAACAAGGAAGAAGATACTCTTCATCAGCTCAGTTCCAGGTTTCAGTATTTTTGTTGCCTTAAGATATTCCTTTATGCAGCACATCAGTTTTATCACCAATATTGAGGCTGCTGGAGACAAATCACAAAACTTGCTTCAGTGAGTCTTCTGGCTGGGCCTTCAGTTCTGTCCCCAAGTCCTGTTGCACGTTTCCTGTCCTTGCCTTTTCATAATCTCCCATCTGAACCATTTCCATCCTTGGAGACTTGACCATAACTTAGCCCCCCCACCCCCCCAGCAGCAGAAACCCGAGATCATCCTCACATCTTCTCTGTCCCTACCCTGCCCATGTCCTAAGCCAGTAAATACTGTGGATTGCTCTTCTTAAAGGGTCTGTCCATCTGTTCCTGAGCTCAGACTCCATCTGAGTCTGATCCTGTAGTCTCTTAACTGGTCCCACTGTCTCTTAATCTGTCCTGATCACTGTCACCAAGGAGCACCGGTCTAATTGGGTGGCCCTCTCCAGGGAAAACACTTCATTGACTCAGCAGCCTGTAGGAGAAAATTAAAGTCATATAATTTCTTGTCTTGGGTGCCTGGATGGCTCAGTGGTTGAGCGTCTGCCTTTGGCTCAGGGCGTGATCCCGGGGTCCTGGGATCGAGTCCCACATCGGGCTCCCTTCTCCCTCCGCCTATGTCTCTGCCTCTCTCTCTGTGAATAAATAAATAGAATCTTTTTTTAATTATTTATTTTTTTAAATAAATTATTTATTCATGAGAGACACAGAGAGTAAATAAATAAAATTCTCTGTGAATAAATAAATAGAATCTTTTTTAAAAAGATTTTATTTATTTATTCGTGAGAGACACACACAGAGAGAGGCAGAGACATAGAGGGAGAAGGGAGCCCGATGTGGGACTCAATCCAGCATCCTGGGATCACGCCCTGGGCCAAAGGCAGACGCCCAACCGCTTTGAGCCACCCAGGTGTTCCAAAAAAATAGAATCTTAAAAAAAATAAATAAATAAAGTCTTTAGTCTTGCAGACTAAGGCCCTCTCTGATCTGCCCTCTCCCTCCCACACCAGCCTCATCTACACTCACTATCCCTACATTTGGCTCCCTTTTCCGCCACTGCTCTCATGGAGTTTGGCATGTGGTCCAGTAAGTCACCTTCAGCTGGAGAGAGAGGTGAATAGATTTTCTTCTCTGCCTACTCTTCATGGTGATGTGTGTTCTTTCGTAGGGAAAATGTGAAACTTGATACATTTATTATGGATTCAAGCATTAGAAGATATCTGAAATTAGAATTAGAATTTGAATTAGAAGATATTTATTTTGTTCATCTGTTAGATGAATACATCTCTTCTCTGGCACCTCTAACTACTGGTTAAGCTCAGATAACTGCTAGGACAGTGAGCTCATTACCTCTGCCAATGAACTATGTAATTTCCAGAAAACCATGATAAATTTGTGCAAAAGTTTTTATTTATTGCTTTTACCGGCCGATGCTAGCCCTTGACCTTGGTTTCTGATGGAACAAGTCTGATCCTTCTTTATCGTGATAACCCTTCAGATATCCAAAGACAACTGCGCTCTCTTCCTCTTCTCTTCTCCCTGGTAACATCCCCAATTAGATCAAATTTTCTTCTTACCTCAGGGTGTCAATTCTCTCTGCCTTTCTGGGGACTCCCTTTTGCTGGCTGCAGGTTGTCTGTGAATTCCTGTGTTTGCCACCTTGTCCATGGCAGAGAAGCATTCAGTCCGGCTCTCCCGGCTTATCAGCCTGGGGTGCTTTCCAGAAACATTACTTTGTCGACGCGTATCAACATATCCGCTAAAGTCATCCCTTATTTCTCCTGAAGGGCAGAAACCATGTCTTCCTAGCATCCGTTCTGTTGCATGTTGGTTGAAAGTTGAAATCATAAATTCATAACTTGTACAATTATGTTTTTGACTTAATTTTATCTCCATTGAATTTCATCTTCTTAGAGAATTTTGTCAGGATTTCATGAATCCTGATTCTCATCATGTAATACATCCAATATTCCTCCCAACCTCCAGCTTTTTGCCAATGTAAGTTTATGCTGTCGATGCAATTAAAATAGGAGTGAGGAGGTTCCTGTGAGAATCAGCTGAAATAATGGAATTCCCTGACATTGTGACTGGCTTGCAGAAGGTTCTCAGCAAAGGCCGGATCCTTTGCTGCTCTGTCCCGTGCCTTTCCTGACTCTCCTGTCACCAGGATGCAGGTGTGCTGTAACTCTCACAGGTCCTGGTCCTTCATTACTTTCCTTAGAAGAGAGGGCAGCGGCACCTGCTTCTCCCTCTCTCCTTGCCTCTCCCTCAGCTCGTGTTCTCTCTCTCAAATAAATAAAAATTAAAAAAAAAAAGAGAGTGTGGGCTTATTGTGTCATCCAATTACAATTCTTTCTTGACACCTAGGAGCAGTTTTTTGGGTCGTTTTTTTCTACTTTAATTATACTGTACAATTTCTAGAAATATGAAATGCAAGGTGTTGTGATTTAAAATTTAAATAATAGACTTTCAGCAAAGGGTTTGTGAAAAATCCTCTTCGCAGTCATAGATATACACCTTGGAAGATATGTCTTTCTTTCTTTCTTTCTTTCTTTCTTTCTTTCTTTCTTTCTTTCTTTCTTTCTTTCCTTTCTTTCTTCTTTCTTCTTTCTTTCAAGATTTCACTTATTTGAGATAGAACGAGGCTGAGAGAGAGAGAGCGAGAGCACATGTATGCTCTAGGGAGGTGGGAGCAGAGGCAGAGGGAGAAGCAGACTCCCCGCTGAGCAGAGAGCCTGATGTGGGGCTCCATCCCAGGACCCTGGGATCATGACTGAGCCGAAGGCAGATGCTTAACCTGCTGAGCCACTCGGGTGCACTGGAAGGTAGGTTTTTCCTAGAGTATGGTGGCCTTCAGGAATCTCGGATGAGAAGTGAGAATGACAAGATCCCATTTGCTTCCCACAAGAAGGAACAGGCTATCTGTGGGTGGGGACAGGGGTACCAGACTTCCAAAAGGGGATTTTCCAGAGCGTCTCCAGTAAGCCACTTACTGTGTCCTATTTCCTCAGCCATCATTACAGAATAAGAAGCAGCTGGGAGTGTTGGGAGGATGCAAGAGGTAACATGAATCACTTCCTGCGGTTTCAGGCTTGTAGGGGAGACTCGATGGACATCTGTCTCTTTTCTCCCACTCCTGAGACCAGAGCACCTTTGTACTCCAGGGAAAGAGGTGGGGCTGAAGTTCTGTGCTCAGAAGACTTTGAAACCCTTTCTTGACTTTTGTGAACTGCTGCCATCAGACGACGTGTTGGCACTTCTCAAAGACTCACCAGCTCTCAAGTAGCCAAACATTTATGAAATTAGTCAATTTTATGAATTAGGGGGAAAAAGTCACATAGTTTAATCCTGGGTACCTTCCCCCATTACTCTTGGTGTATATGTGTGGCACAAGAGGTCCTTTGGGAGGCCTAGCTTTAAAATGAAAAAAAAAAAAGAAATTTTAAAAGGTAGATGGAATGAAGAAGCAATCAAGCAACATTTTCTTTCTTAAAGTTATTTTTACTTTTGAACCAAAAATATGGGAGTGGATGGGAGGAGATCTTGTAACAAGGCCAAGAATCCCTAAGTCATTGAATTTCCTTCTCTGGCAAGTGTGGCCAGTGTAATTTTGCTTTGCCCTCTCTCTCTTGCAACAACTGGCAACAACAAAAATAATAGTAACAATGGCTTGCATTTGCAAAACACTTCTAAGTTGTAACCGTTGTTACAGTTTTTCAAAAGTTAAAGACAACATTTTCATATAAATAATTTTCAATCCATTAAGGCGGTGTTTATGGAGTTTTTAAATTCTCAAATGACGTGGTGTTTGAGGTACTAGACGTGGAACTACTGAGCTGAGAAGCCAGTTTGGCTTTCAGAATCCCTCTGCTCTGTGCCCAAGTAACTTTTTTTTTTTTTTTTAAGATTTTATTTACTTATTCATGAGAGATACAGAGAGAGAGGCAGAGACACAGGCAGGGGGAGAAGCAGGCTCCATGCAGGGAGCCTGATGTGGGACTCGATCCCAGGACCCTGGGGTCACAACCTGAACCAAAGGCAGACGCTCAACCACTGAGCCACCAAGGTGCCCCCCCCCACCCCAAGTAACTTTCTGCGGTCTCTTTTAGGAACTGCTTCTCTCGATATCCCATCCTGAGCTCTAGGGAGACAGAACAACTCCTGCTCAATCTTACGATATATAATGATTTTTCCAGGGATCTCTGCTGAGGCTACTCCTTCGGCTGGAATGCAATCTGCCACATTCCTGTCTGCTAGCATTTCCAGTGCAGTTTGAATGAGCTCCACAGAGCATTCCCTAAGAACCTCAGCTCTAAGGGATGTTGCTAATAATACTTTGTAACCCCTCATGTTGCCTATTACACCTTGCCTGTGATTTGTTATTTGGGAACCTGCCTCATTGACCCCATTAGACTCTTAGTTTCTCAAGATTAAATGTTGGGACCTTGTTGTATTTACCTTGATGTTTCTGGAGACTAGTGCTTAGCAAGGGGCTTTGCGCATTTGAGGGCATCTTTGAGCATTTAGTGGGTTGAAGCGCATATTGGAAGGTGGTGGGGAGAAGGTGCTATGTGCCTGGTTCCAGCAATTCTTTTTTTTTTAAGATTTTATTTATTTATTCATGAGAGACACACAGAGAGAGGCAGAGACACAAGGCAGAGGGAGAAGCAGGCTCCCTGCGGGGACCCCAATGAGGGATTCAATCCCGGAACTCCAGGATCACACCCAGGTGTCCCAGCTCCAGCAATTCTAATACCATCCCTATCAAGTAGGCTAATTCTTTAGTGGGATATCTTTGGTTCACTGTGTAGCAAACAACTGCATACCTGTTCTGCATCGAGCATTGTGCCAGATGCTTTGGACAAGAAGACAGGACAGACCTTTGGCCTTTAAGTCACGTATAGCCTACTGGGGGAAATGGACGGATATGTATAGGTCGATACATGCAATGTAGCATTACATTGCTCAGCCTGGGAATGCAGAGCTGTGGTTAAAATCCCAGTCTGATCAACCCCAAGCCACTGAGCCAAGATGCTTCCAGAACAGAAAAACTAACTATGCTGAGTGATGTCTCCTCAGAAGAGCAGAACAGTCTTGCTTTGCCTGTTATTTGCAAATATTTTTAAATCAATCCATTTTGTCTTATTTCTAAACCAGGTTCTTCAGAAGCTTGGCAAAGCTGATGAGACGAAAGATGAACAGTTTGAAGAATATGTCCAGAACTTCAAACGGCAAGAGGTAAGTCCAGTTAGCTAGTTTGGGCCTCAATTTAATTGTCAAAGAGAGATACTCATCAAGAATGGCTTAGGGGGTTGGAAAGAAGGGGAAGTGGGTTGACAGTGTTTGGGTTTTAATGTAACCACAGTGCGTTAAGGTTGAAGAAGGAATTTTCTTTGGGGTTGGCGTTAACCTGAGGGTGACACTTGCTAATTCTGTAGATGTTCTTGTGGGAGGTGAAGGAAGAGGCAGTAGGCACTGTGGGAAGAAGACTGGCGTTTTAGACTCTCAGGAGATTAAGACTTTGCTTGTCTGGACCTCTTCAGTACAACTTATTGATCTAAAGGAAAGCTGCTGTTTTGGGTGATTTATAGCCTTAGTATAATAGAGTATAGGGAAACAGTAATTAGATACTTCTGGCACTATTATTATAATTGTTGCATGCTTCAAGATCATGCATTCTTAACAGGGATTATATCTCCCCCAAGAGGGTGAAAATTGGTTCTTTGTGGGCAAAATGTACTCTTTTTATGTATCTACATCATATTAATATAGAGTATATCTATGGTATTAAAATTTCATGAGGGTGTGTGATGAGGGAAAAAAAAATGTCTAAAAAGTCTCCATAAGGGAAGTGCTAATATGGACCAAGGTTGAGGAACATGGTTTGTAATGTTTGTTCTTTTGATGGGCCGCAGTGTGATCAACAGACACATGTGTAAAGAAACTCTTTTAAAAAATCATGTTTGTATCTTCAAGGCTTGGAGAATTGGCCAGAATATCACTCCTTGGAGAGTGTGCATAGGGTCCAGGTGGGGCTCTCTGAGGTTAGAAGCCTCTTATCTGGAGGTCATACGAGAGGTGAAGTGGGAAGAGCGCTGGGATGGTAGACTTTGGCAAATGGGATTTGGACTGGGTGATGATACATGAGGGCATGGATTTATTTTCCTGGTGTCATTGGAGCTACCAGCATCCACAGGATATTGTGGCCTTGGGGATGACAATCAGTAGTGTCGGCTTATCACAGGTTTCATTTTGCTGCCTTTGCCCGTTTGCAGATCTCAAATCCCAGACATTGCTTTCTTCCATATGTGTGCCACAGCTCCCGCTATTTGTCTCACTGCAGATATGCTATTTCTTTCCCTCACCAACATGGGTAATAAAATCCAGCAGGTATGAAGCCAGGTATCCCAGTCTCTACCAGAACATATTCCTGAATACCTCCCATTTCATCCCAAGACTAGGAGTGGACATGTGCAGATGGGTCCCCAATTTATTCTATGAGTCGTAGCAGTCTTACTCTGTCTGAAAATGAGGAAGGAGAGAAGGGAGTTGGAGAAGAAAACAGTGACAGAAATAGATCATGTCCAGGTAACAATATCATGGAGAGCTTTGGATTAATGAAGGTAGAAGAGAGAACTTCTAGAAAAATGTCAGATCCAGGCCCATAGGCTGACTATGTTGTCCTCGGGTCTCCTCCAGGAGGACAGATTCTCTATGTCCCTCATGTTTTCATTCCCTGAGTTCTCGTACATTCTCTTATGCGTTTGGATAACTCTCATACAGATCACTGTCTGGATTGCAGCAGCTTCACCCAGGACAACTTGTCAGTCAGTACCCTGTTACTCTGCAGGGCAATCCCAAATATCTGCTCTAAGGGGTTGGAGTTAGATAGCAGTGATTCAGATAGCAGATAGTTTTACCTGCTTGAGGATTTATACTCTACCCATTGAAACCTCGTCTTCCTGTCTGGTATGTCCCTGTGGAGCTAATTAGATCTTTGCTCTTGGATTTTTTTTCCTGTGCCACTTTTATGGTGTTTTGGTGCTGTTAGCACCCCAGAAGGCTAACCTTGGGAAGCATCGAGTTTAGGAAAGCATCTATGACGAGGAAGCACTTTGCATTTTCCAATTCTTACTGGTTTTTTTTTTTTTTTTTTTTTTTTTTGGACTTTGTTGACTGAACCTGGTGAGAATTCTTTTTTTTGTCTAAGTACTAAAGAAAAGTACGAGAAGTTAAATCATCAGTTTCCTCAGTTAAGTGACCTGTGCCACTAGCAGCAGCAGCGTGGGGTGACTTTATAATGCTGCTATGCCATCCACTACAGTTATTATATATACAGTTTCAAGTGTTCAAGTTATAGAGCAAATCATATACTATCATTCTTGAAGACCCAACATCTTGGTCCTTATCAAGAATATTAGCAGATTGCAAGAACTGGGCAAAACTTCAAAATCTGGGGAAGTTTGAACAAGCAATTTATAAGAGTGAAACAAGTAGAATAGAAATGTAGAAATAGTATTTCTCAAAGAGTATCTTGACCCCTGCTTTGGCTCCCTTTGAAGCATTTTTCCATCAAAAACATCTTGCATTTGCATATACTCATTCTGATGTTTTTCTGTTTGTTTCTTTTTTTAAAAAAAGATTTTATTTATTAGAGAAAGAGATTTGTGAGAGACAGCAGGCACATGCGGGGGAGGGGCAGAAGTAGAGGGGGAAGCAGAGTGCCTGCTGAGCAAGGAGCCTGATGTGGGCTCCATCCCAGGACCCTGGGATCATGACCTGAGGGCAGATGCTTAACCAGCTGAGCCACCCCTTGTTTATTTCTTTTAATCAGAAACAATAAATTTATATTCATGTTAATACAATAAGGAGGTTTGGTACCTTAACCCTGTGTGTATAGTAGACAGAGAGAAGGAGAAAAGGAATGGTTGGGAGGTAGGTAGGAGAGAGATTTATCAATTTTCTGTAGAAACATATTGATGGTTGAGATGAATGGTGAAGGCTGAATGTTTTAATACTCTGCAGGGGGGAAAAGATATACTTTTAAGCCTCAGTATGTATTGGTAACCGATTCACATCTGTTTCAGATGCTGAGAAAGGTGTTTCTACATATGTGGGAATATTAACCTAGAAAGAAAGATCTACTAAGATTGTGGTGACCTCTATGGGTCCCATAGCTTTTAGTGTTAATGTAATGGTGAATCGTTACTCTAAAGGCAGAAGGTATCATCTACAGGCGACTCTAAAGATTTTATCTGACCCAGGAAATCTAGATTTCTTATTTTTTTTCTGTGATGACATATTTTTCAAATCCAAAAAGATACTATGTAGAGTATAAAATGAGCTATATTTGAATTTGTACCTTATAGTCACCTGATCATGCTCAAGTAGTACTTAATCAAAAGTAGATTGTTCTAGAATATTCTAGAAAGTATTCAAACATCTTGGGTCCTCGTGATGTTGCTTTTAAATTCCTTTTAGTAAAATCATGAATGTCCTCCTAGTGATTGACATATGCCCTGTTCATTCAGGTTGGAAGCAAACATGGCAGCAGGTTCTGTGTTTGAACTCTCGCTTGAAGTTTAGCTTTTATCTTATTCCAACTCCAGGTTTTCTTTCTGATCCCAAACTTCTTTTCCTAAGAAGTGGTTTTTGTTAGACTCAGAGCGTGGATGAAGGATTTGTGTGCACTCTCTCGGTTGTCCTATTGGGCTCCCCGTTGCTGCGGTTTTGTGGTCTAGATTTCGTAAACCACTCAACTGGGACAAGGAGGAAGGGGAGAGTAGGGCAGAGCAAAAAGAAATAGAGTGAACTCTTCTGCCAAATACTCAGATTTTCCATGGTGACAAATGCCAAAGAGAGCAAGGATTATAGATATCCATCCAGTAGGAGCAACAAAGTCTCACTTCGACATGTCCTCCCCAAAGTGGTGTGTTTTTTTGCCCCCTTTCTATTTTGCCTGTCTTACCAGAGCCACCAACAAGTAGCAGAATTGATGGTGTGAACATTGCCTTATTTCACCTGGTAGCTGGCTAACGAACCTATTAATGAGCAGAGGAAAGGTCCCAAAGGGGAAGGAAGGTCCATGGCCTCTCTTCCTCCTTCTTGCTAATAAACCCGCCCATTAAGATGCTGTGCTTGTGGCAACCATACTGATTATAACAACTGAATAGCTCGGGCTGTTTGGGCCCAGATAACCCAACTATTTGGTCACATATCCGTGAGTACAGCTGTGAGCACCCACCTCGACTTACAATCCAAGAACACTACTTGGAATGAAGGGAAGGTGTGTCTCACCGCTCAGAGCTGTAGCTTTTCCTTCCTATTTAAACACCATGGCAGTGTGGTTCTGCTGTCTCTCTCCATGCCCAGCAGCCAGGAGCAGCCTCGCTTCAGTGTGATACAAGCGAAAAAGAAAGGAAAATGTTTGGACTTTGAAGTCCTCTCTAGTGGTGAGAATTTGGAGCCAGTTCTTCCAATTGTTAGGATCATCCAATGACCGAAAACTGGAGTCATGTCTTCTCCTTCCTGATCTCTCTGCAGCACAGGGATCCCATGTGATGCTTTTCAGCTTTGTGTGTCCATAGGATCTAGTGCTTTGTACACAAGCTTTAAAAATACTTGTCAGACTTGAAACCAAACCTGGTGGTGGAAATGATCAATTAAAAAAAATTTTTTTATAAGGGGGCATCTGGATGGCTCAGTTGATTAAGCATCTGCCTTCAGCTCAGGTCACAATCCCAGGGTGCTGGAATTGAGCCCTGCTGTGGGACTCTGCTCAGCAGGGAGTCTGCTTCTCCCTCTCTACTCCCCTCCCCCCGCTTGGGCTCTCTTTTGCTCTCTGTTCTCTCTCACTCAAGCAAATAAATCTTTAAGAAAAATAAATGAAAAAAATTTTCATAAAGATTTTTTTTGGGTGGGGGATAGAGTGTAAACATGAGTTTGGGCAGGGGAGGGGTGGTCAGAGGCAGAAAGAGGAGCAGACTCCCTGCTGAGCAGGAAGCCTGACACAGGGCTCCATCCCAGGATCCTGAGATCATGACATGAACCAAAGGCAGACGCTTAACTGACTGAGCCCCCCAGGCACCCCTGGAAATGATCATTTAGAGCACATTCTTAGAGCATGTTTTTATTTCTGGGCTGGAAAAGATGCTGAATATGTGCATTTTTGTAAGTAGTTTCATGACATTTTTTAATACATATGCATGCAAGTAATTAAAAATAAAACTTAAAGACGTTTTAGAAAATGTAAATACAAATATACTCCCACAGTGTGTTAATGTGAGGATAAAATTTTTTATTTATGGCAAATTGCATTTGCATTCTGAATTTTTTTTGCAATTTTCTTAAGCATATAGGCTAAGCAGTTACCTTAGAACTATTTTGTTTTACCACAGATAACTATGATCTGAATACATTAGCGTGTCCACTTTTTATTATACTAGTAGTGACTTCCTCTGAAGTAACCATTGCTTTAGTTAAATATGAGCCCATCTGTCTGTCTGGAGGTACCCATCCAATTCTAAAGGATGGTGTCCCAGCCTAGAATGTGGAGAACCTCAGTCAGCCTACAGAGCTTCCTGTCAGGTCATCAGACTTTCTGGATTCTGAGTAAGAACTAAAGGGGGCAAGTTTTGCCCTCCAGAGTAGTGTTTTTCACACTTTAGCTGCATCATCGCAGTACAGATTGCTGTGCCCCACCTCTGAGCTTCTGCATCAGTAGGTCTGGGGCAAGGTCTGGGAATGTGCATTTCTGACAGGTTCCCAGAAGATGCCAGTGAGGCTGGTTCAGGGGCAGCAAATTGAGGACCTGTGCTTGGTTTCTATTCATATCTTTGTTTTCTAGCACTTCCTCTGACTAATTCTTGAAACTTCTATCCCTACGTTAGATATCTATTTCAGTATCTTTCTGACAAAATATAGATAGAAAGTTGGTGGCCATGCCCTGAAGTATCTGTGATCTGTATAACTGTGATCTATGGAGAGGGTCTTCTCCCTAGCAGGCGTAGTTTTGGGAGCAGTGGCAAAATTCCTTTCTTCCCAGAGTTGTTGATCCAGGAAGCTGAATGCTCGGTGAAAATACATTTGCCCCTGTAAGAGGTAAAATATATGCTGCTCAGACCCTAATGAGAATGAGTTTAATAAGTCTCTTTCTAGTTAGTCAGACTTAATAGGGGATAGTATAGAGAGTATTAGCACTCCAGATAAAGGATCCTGAGAAGAAAGCATTTATCTGGCCCCTTAGATATAAGGTCTTGAAAATAAAATCTTTCAAGGCAGCTGAAGCAACCATGGAAGAGAAATTTATAGCATTACATGCTTCTATTGGGAACAAAGAGAGGAAACGAATCAATAATCCGAGTTCCTACCTCAAGAAACTGGAAAAAGATGAACAAAATAAGCCTAAAGCAAGCAGAAGAAGGAAATCTAAAAAAGAGCAGAAATCAATGAAACTGAAAATAGGACAAGAATAGAGAAAATAAATAAAAAGCTGATTTTTTGAAAAAATTAATAAATTTGATAAATCTTTAGCAAAACTGACCCCCAAAGAGACACAAATTATCAATATCAGGGATGAAACCAAGGATATCACTATAGATTGTCTAGCCAGTAAAAGGACAATAAAGGAGATATTGTGAACAGCTTTGTTTGTTTGTTTGTTTGTTTTTAACAAGGACAGAAGAGTCACCCAAGGAAGAAAATGGCATATATAAAAATCAGAAGTTTAGAAAGAGATTACCACCTTTGAAAAATTGCATTTGATGTAATAATATTAATGTTGAGAGCTGAGTCAGGGGAGTGAGGGTGGAGATGAGCTGGGTAGGTAAATGGGCCATGAAGGGTAGGCCAGCCGACCTGCCTACTCTCCGTCCTTCCTTCTTTCCTTTCTTCCATTCCTCTTTCTTTTTTCCTACCAGCTTTAGTGAGATGTAATTGACGTATAATATTGTGCAGGTTTGAGGTGTACAAAGTGTGGATTTAACACACATATATTGCACTTATGTATTATCATGATAGTGTTACATCACCTAATTATGATTTCTTTTCTTTTTTTTTGTGGTAAGAACATTTAAAATCTAGTCTCTTAGCAACTTCAAGTGTATACCACAGTATTATGAACTGTAACCACCGTGCTGCACATTGGACCCCCAGAATATATTCATCTTATAATTGGAAGTTTTTACCCTTTGATACATATCTGCCCTTTACCCCACCCCCCCAGGTCCTGGTAACTACCATTCTAGTCTGTTTCTATGAGTTTGGCTCTTTTAGATTATATACATATAAGTTATAATATAATATATAGCATTTGTTTTTGTCTGACTTATTCTGCTTAGCATAATGTTTCAAGGTCTACGTATGTTGTTGCAAGTGGCAGGATGACCTTTCTCATGGAAAGGCCATATAATATTTCATTATATATGTGTATATGTATATTAGTACACACATATATAAGTATTATATATATAGTATTCCATGTATATGTTCCATTACATATACAAACTCTCTCCACATCTTTTTTATCCATCCATTCATTGATGGACACTTAGGTTATTTCCATATTTTGACTATTGTGAATAATGACGCAATGAACATGGGAATACAGATATTTCTTTTAGGTCTTGTTTTCACTTCCTTTGAATATATACCCAGAAGTAGAATTGCTTTATTTTTTATTATTTTTTTAAAGAACCTCCATACTGTTTTCCATATTGGCGGCTCCAATTTACATTGCTGCCAACAGTGCCAAAGTGTTCCCTTTTTCCCACATCCTCGTCAGCACTTGCTATCTCTTGGCTTTTTGATGATTGCCATTCTAACATATGTGAGGTGACATCTCATTTTGGTTTTGATTTATATTTGCCTTATGGTTAGTGATATCAAGCATCTTTCCATGGACCTTTTGGCTGTTTGTATGTCTTCTTTGGGAAAAGTTCTATTCAGTTCCACTGCCCATTTAAAAAACTGGATTGTTTTGTTGCTATAGAGTTCTTTGTATACTTTGGATATTAACCCCTTTTCAGATATATGGTTTCCAGATCTTTTCTTCCATTCTGTAGGTTGCCTTTTCATTTTGTTGGTGGCTTCCTTTGCTATGCAGAAGTTTTTAAATTTGGTGTAGTCTCATTTAATTTGATGTATAACTTTATACTTTTAAATTTGATGACCACAATGGACCAATTCCTCAATGACCATAAACTGCCAAAATGTAATAAAGTGGAGTATCTGAATAGTCCTATAATCATTAAAGAAATTGAATTTGAAATTTAAAATCTACAAAAGAAATATTCAGGCCCAGATGGTTTCACTGAAGAATTCTGATATTAAAACAAGAATTAACACCAATTTTATGCAGTCTTTTACAGAAAGTAGATGTGGCCAGTATGATCTTAATTCCAAAACCAGACAATCACAGTGTGGAAAAAGAAAACTGAATATCCATATTTTTCATGAACTTAGACATATAAATCCTTAACAAAGTGTCAGCAAATCCAACCCAACAATGTTTAAAAGGAATTATAACCATGACCACCTAGAATTTATTTTAGATATATTAGGATGGTTTAACATTCCAAAATCAATCAGTACGATCCACCATATAAACAGCTTAAGGAAGAAAAAACCGTATGATCATACTAACTGACGTAGAAAAAGCATGAAAAAAATTTACCATTCATTCATAATGAAAATGCTCAGCAAATTAGGAACAGAGGAGGGTTACCCTAATTTGATAAAGAGTATATACAAAATAATTAAGACTAACACCATACTTAATGGGAAAAGACTTCACCTAAGAAAATGCTTTTTGCCTAAGATTGGGAACAGTCCAGGATGTCTGCATTCACCAATGTTGTCCAATGTAGAACTAGAAGTTCTAGCTGGCACAATAATTAAAAAAGGAAATAAAAGACACACAGATCAGAAAGAAAGATACAAAACTATTTGCAGATATGTTATGCACATAGAAAATCCCAAGACCTCCACAAAAAAACCCTAGAACTAATAAGTAAGTTCAGCCAGGTCATAGGATTACAAAATTGACACCCCAAAATCAATCACATTTCTGTATATTAACAATGAATATGTAGAAACCAAAGTTAAAAACATAGTAACATACAAAAAAAGAGAAATGTTTATGTACACTCTTCACAAAATACAGACAGTATCTATATGCTGAAAATTACAATTTGTTAATGAAAAAAATCAAAGAAGAATTAAATAAATGAAAAAACATACCATGTTTATGGATTGGAAGACTCAACATAGTAAAGGTGTCAGTTCTTACCAAATTGGTCGGTAGGTTTAGTGAAATTTCATACAATTCTTACAGCAGCTTTAAAAAAGGCATACATAACATTATTCTAAAATTTATATGGAAACAGACCCTAGAATAGTTAAAACAGAGAAGAGGAATAAAGTGGGAAGAATCACTCTATTTCAGTAGTAAGTCCTATTATGTTGCTGCAGCTTCAAGACAGTATGGTATCAGCAGAAGGATAGACACATAAATAATGGAACAGGACAGATAAGCCAGAAATAGAGCTACACAAATATATTCAACTGATTTTCGACAAAGGTACAAAGGCAATTCAGTAGAGGAGAAGTCTTTCAGTAAATTATGCTGTAGTAATTAGGTATCTATAGACAAAAACAATGAACCTTGACCCAAACCTAACTCTTATACAAAATTTAACTCAGAGTGAATCAAGGACTTAAAAGCAAACATACTTTTAAAACTCTTGGAAAAAGGAATAGGAGAAAGTCTTCAGAATCTAGGACTATGCAGGATTTTTAGACGACTCCAAAACCACAGTCCGAAAAAGGAAAATTTGATTCTCATCAAAATTAAAAACTTTTGTTTGGCAAAAGGACATTAAGAGGATAAAAAGACAAGTATCTAGAACATATAAAGAACTCTCAAAACTCAACAACAAAACCCACAAACCATCCAGTTAGAAAATAGTCAAAAGATACAGACATTTCACTGAAGAGGATATCTGGATGGCATGGCAGAGAAGCCATTCATAAAACATATGAGTGTTTTCATATGTTCAATATGTGTTTAACATATATTTAACCATCAGACAAATGCAAACTAAAAATATAATATCACTACACACCCCAGAATGGCTAAAATAAATACTAGTGATACCACTAAATAGCATTAGTGCTGGCAAGGATGTGGAGGAGCTCAATCCCTCATACATTGGGTGAAGTGATAAAGCTATACTGAAAAACATTTTGGCCGTTTCTTTAAAAATTTCTTTAAAAATCATGCAGCTGTCATATAACCTAACAACTGTGCTCTTCAGCATTTACCTCATAGAAATGAAAACCTATGCTTGTACAAAAACCTATAACCAATGTTTATGGCAGCTTTATTTGTAATAGCCCCAAACTGGAAACATCCCAGATATTCTTCAGCAGGTGAAATGGTTAAACAAACTGTTGTACGTCCATAGCACGGAATGTTACTCAGAAATAAAAATAGATGTGGTAACTTGGATGAATCAATAGGGGATTAGTCTGGGTGAAAAAGCTAGCTAAAAGGTTACTTGCTATATGATTCCATTTGTAACAAACCTTATTGACATCACAAAATGGCAAAATGGGAGGAAGAATAGTGGTTGCCAAGGGGTTAGGGAAAGGAGAGGGGAGTCAGATGGGGTTACAAAAATTAACACTAGCAATCCTTGTCCTGGTGGAACAGTGCTATATCCTAACTGTGGCAATGGATGCATGAAATTTTACATGTGATACATGCAGGAGTACAAGTAAATACTGGGGGAATAAGGTTGGTGGATTATATCTGTAGATATAGCTGTTCTTATTCTAGTTATTGCAACAGTGAGAGAAACTAGTTACAGGAGAAAGGATCTCTGTATTACTTTTTCCAACTACATGCAATTCTGCAGTTACCTCAATAAAAATTTCTGTTGAAAATATCCCCTTTCAGACTTTTACTTAGCAAAAGCTTACTGCCTACTGCTTCTATCAGATAAAAGTGCTTGAGGTAAAAGCTGGAGACTCACATTGTTACAGAGATGGGGAAGGAACAGAAATGAGGAAATACGCAAGGAGAGAAACAAGGAGTGGTGAGCTTTGGGCTGAGTTATAGAATGTATAAGGTGTAAGAAAAGTAGCTGTCAGCTCCAGCTCACATCTGTCACATGAGAATGGGGCTCAGGTTGCCACACTTGATTTCCCAGAAGAGATCAAATCCTATATTTTACATGAAATCTCCCCAGTTTATTTGGTGTGTGTGTGTGTGTGTGTGTGTATACATCATATGTATATGTGATTTTATTTATTTATTCATGAGAGACCCAGAGAGAGGCAGAGACACAGGCAGAGGGAGAAGCAGGCTCCACGCAGGGAGCCTGATGTGGGACTCAATCCCAGGACCCTGGGATCACAACCTGAGGTCAACCACTGAGCCACCCAGGAACCTCAGTATATTTTTTATTTTTCAATAATTTTGAACTTACAAAAAGTTATAAAATGGTACAAAGAATTGTAGTGTGCCCTTTACTTAGATTTCCCAATTACTTTCTCATTCTATCTGTCCATCCATTCATCTCCTCATCCATCCACTCATCCATCCATCCATCCATCCATCCATCCATCCATCCACTCATCCATGTGTGCCCCTATTCTCTATCTAGCATACAAAAAGGACAGTCTCCTACACAGCCACAGTTCATCCGTCAAAATCAGTGAGTGACTGTCAATCTTATATTATCACCTAATTTACAAACCTCAAATTTTGCCTACAACAAAGCTTTTGCTCTGGGAAGGACCCTGTTAAGGAAATGAAAAGACAAACTACAGAAGGGGAGAAATTACTTGCAACACACTGTCCACTCATGTTCTTCTAAGTCCAGGGACAGATCACTCCACGGTCATATTTGCACTTAGCTGTCAGGTCCGCATTAGCCTCTTTACATTTGGAGGAATTCTTCAGTCTTGCCTTGTCTTTCATGATCTTCAGATTTTTGAGGAGTACAGAGCAGTGTATGCTTGCAGAATGTCCTTTGACTTGGGTTTGCCCACTAATCTCATGTGATTAGCTTCATGCGATCTTCCCTGTCAGCTTTGCTACAGAAGTGAGGCTTTGTTGTTCCCAGATATCAAAACACATGATCCGCATTTGTGCTTTTACAATGGATGTCAGCTTTTATCACTTGGTTAAAAAGAGGCTGTCTGCTGGATTGCTCTAGTACTTAGTTTTAAATTAGTAAAGTACCTAAAGAGTATTTTTTAGGGATAGACTTTGAGACTCTGTAAATATCCTTTTCCTCCTACAAACTTTCACCGACTAGTTTTTTTCCATTGAAGCTTCTTGTCTAAATCAACTAATACCTGATGGTTGCTAAATGGTAATTTTTTTTCTTTTGTCTAATTCCTTCTGCACATATTACTTAGCATTCCACTCCATGGTAAAATGTTCCTTTCTCCCCTAATTAATTAATTATGGTAGTATAGAATTAGAGATTCCGATTTTATTCAGTGGGTAAGTATATTACTATTAGTTTTGAAATGCAGTTGCCTTAAATTTAGCCAATGGGAACTGCTGGTAGTGACTCTTGTGTCCTCTTATTTGAGAACTTTCTTTTTAACTTTTTGGCACAAGATGTTCTATGATCATGTGCTTGCCTTCAAGTGAGTTTTTTCTTTATTTTTTTTTAAAGATTTTATTTATTAGAGAGAGAGAGCACAAGTAGGGAGAGCTGCAGACAGAGGAATAGGGAGAAACAGACTCCCTGCTGAGCAGAGAGCCTGAAGTGGTGCTCAAGCCCAGGACCCTGGGATCATGACCTGAGCCGAAGGCAGATGCTTCACCGACTGAGCCACCTAGGTGCCCCAAAGGAGTTGTTTCTTTAAAGGTCCTGGATTTTTTTTTAAGTGGAGAATGGCATTTAGAAACTAAGACCTGAGTGCTGGGTATATTCATTGGTTCCAGGGTATCATACTTGGAGGTCTTCTAACTGAATAGAATTAACACACATACACACATTTATTATACACTCTGAAACCATGGCATCTCGAATTGCAATTCAGTATCTCCTACTTTAAGTCTTCCCTCTTTTCATATTTGTACCTCTTTCTTTGAGAGTGAGAAATCTGGCTTCCATTACTCCCAATATATATTTGTGTGTGCAATACCCTTTATGTAATCAGTCTTCCAACCCATGGGCCGTCTCCTCATCTTCTGTGCTGTATCAGTCAAGAGTATTCTCTGCTCTTTCATTGTGGACTAATTCACATTGGCCTGCACCTTTCCCCTCCCCCTACTCTACACCTATTAGCCAAGACTCATCACCCATTTGGCATACCAGCTGAGCATTCCCCCATGCATAGTGGTGTGCCTGCTAAGTTCTCTGTCCTGGCTTCTGGCACCTGACTTATGAGTTTTTCCCCTATTGCTACTAACTTTGTGCACCAGTGGAAATAACTCAGATATTGAATGTTGGCACCTAATTCGATTTTATAATGGAGTCTATAAAAATATCTATGTCTATGGGATGACCCATGGGCTACATTATACCTAATATGTAAATAGTACTACACATATAAGTATACTAAATGATAAGCAGCATTAATGTCCTAAAGGAAAGGTAACAGTTAATATAGTCTGTTAACTTATAGGCCAATCTTCTTTTTAGGCTTGATAATATGACAGTTACCAATTAAAAATATGTGGTTTGTTTGTATTGTCCCTAAAGAATTAAAGTGTGATGCCTCACACCTTCTCAGGAATTCCTTATGAGAATCGTAGTAATGCATTCCACAGGGTAGTAGAATTGGCTCCATTATGGCTGCTGAAGGAAATCACAAAAGAATTCTCCATATTGGGATGAGGCCCCAGTCATTCATTCAGGACAGCTCTGGTCCAAATTACAGGTTTATTAGTCATAGAGCATTTTCCTCCTGTTTATACTTCTATTTAAAATAAACATTATTCCAGGTTATGTATTTGAGAAAAGAAATCATTTGTTCAAGGCCAGGGAAAGGTGGAAAAATAAAATATTCAAGTTGTATAAATGTAGAGATAGAACTCTTTAAGATTGCAGAGGTCAAACTATGAAAATGTGGTCATGACATTTATGATATTCATTAATGGTATGATATTAAATGTGAGATACAGGTCTGATTCTTTCACATTCAGTTCTTTCCCCTTTGGTTGATATCTTTTGGCAGAACACAACAAGGTTCATATCTTTGCGTCCTTTATGTAATGGGCAAGGATGTCAAGTAGAGAGAAGGCAAGTCTTTTGATGCTGAATGAAGACCTGCCAAGGTCTTAAGTGGACAGGGTGGACCAGCAGGACAGAATTCTGGTGACATTTCGGCAAAGAGTGTGTAAGGGAAGCTTCTACCGAAAGTCATGACTCATAAAGCTTCTCTGACAGAGAATGAATAGTCTGTACATCAATGAAACAACATAGAAAATGGAATACTGGTAAATTTTCATTTCCTTTAATGAAGTCTAATAAAGCAAGAATGATATATGGAGCAGTGTGTTATGCTCAATCTACATCTACCAAAAACCCTCTCTGCTAATAACTCTCTGTTCTTTAAAAATATGTCTGACTCCACACATACGTTCTAATTCAGAAAAATCTCTGATATTCTGTCTGGAATAATCTCCTTAAGTTAGCCTTTTAAGAATATGTATTTGACTGATTTAAAGAAAATTCTGCTTGATTAGTCTTGGTCTTTATGCAGTCCCTTGTTTTGTAAGACACGAATTGTTTGTAGCTACAAATTGCCTTGGGCTGCTTCTCACATTCAGAGCACTAAACTTTTCTTTCTTTTTTTTTAAGATTTTATTTATTTATTCATGAGAGACAGAGAGAGAGAGAGAGAGAGAGAGAGAGGCAGAGACATAGGCAGAGGGAGACACAGGGTTCCTGCAAGGAGCCCATTGTGGGACTCAATCCCAGGGCCTGGGACCACGACCTGAGCCAAAGGCAAACACTCAGCCACTGAGCCACCTAAGCATCTGCCCTAAACCTTTCTTTAGGCATACCCTGTTTTGGACCCACTGTCCCTTGTAGTATTTGGCAGGTACAGCCTCAGTGATGCAGATGGCTTTTCTCTTTAGGGTACCACATTCAAGAGACTGATTGAAATCCAGATGCTCTGGTGTAGTGACAGAAAGGAAGTTGGTGGAATGAATAGTTGGTGGCCCACATCTGATAGTGTCATTTAGGGACTGGACTGCCTGCATCCAAGCTCTTCTAATTCCCCACTGCAAGTGCTTCCATAGGATTGAACCACCCTTGCCTGATCTGCCATCTCCATGTGTTCAAAACCCACCTTCCCTTACAGCTAACCTAAAAGGTATTTCCTGCTTGCTGTCTTTCCAGTGTCCTTACTCAGCATCTCTGTTTCCTTTCTATACTCCTGTAGTACATTTTTTTGTAGTTCATCTGCTGACTCTTGTTACATTTTTCTTATATGACAGTATTCTCATTAGATTACATAATATATTCTCATTAGATTACAAAATATTTAAAAGAAGACAACCCATCTTAGTTATTTTAAAAAAAAATCTTCCATACTATCTAGCAGCTGTTATGTAGGTACTAGTAAGTTTATAACTCCTTGTGATACATATTCTCTGTCTTCACTCTTTGTCTTGGATATTTCATGCCTCCTCACTCATTCAGTACCAGAGCCCCTATTCATAGTCATTTACTTTATCTCTTTTATCTTTATTTTTGGCAGCAAAAATGGAAAATGTCTGATATGGCCTGGAATTGATTCTAACCTGGATTATGAGGACTAGAGCAAGGCTCTGGCCCCTCTCTGGATTCTGAGTTCTATGCTACTCCATAAATTTCAGCTGGCACATATAGTATTTTAAGTCTTCCAAGAGCTTTCCATATCTTTATTAACTTAATATGAGTAATTTTAATTTTGTAGAATGGTGTTTTTCAGTCTTTGAATCCCAGTTATGTTCTCCAATTTTAGTTTTTTTTTCTCATATATTGTATTTTGGAGTAAGCTCACTCTTCTCTGATAGGACAATGTTTTTGCCACAGAGCATTACTATATTTAAGGATACCAGTTAATTGCTTCTGAGAAACTTAATTGTTGAGTCTTGTTGCTTCAATTTATACTAGGTTTCCATTAAAGTTTACACTCAATGACCACACAATATTTGTAAAAGAGTTTGTATGCGTCTGCATCTCTACAAATAGTTTCCCTAGAGATACTCCTAGTGGCTAGCTGTGTGTTTCTGTGAGTCTTCTGTAATATTAAAAACCATCCTAGTACACAAATACTTTCCAAAATTTAAAATGTTCTCTCTTAATATCAACTTTCAAGGAATTTTATAGGTTGATTAGATGATGGCATGTAGATGCACATTTAGAACAATAATATATAAGTGTTTAGACATCCATCTGTCTTACATTTATTGAATGTCTTCTACTTACCAGGAATGTATCTAGGTCGCTGGGAAACTTCAGTGAAGACAAAGGTCACTTCTGATTTGGATTTTATGTTCCAAAACATGGGGGCAGGCAATACACAAGCATAATAAATAAGAAGATTTACAGGGGTGCCTGAATGGCTTAGCCAGTTGAGCAGTCATCTCTTGGTTTTAGCTCAGGTCATGATCTCAGGGTTGTATAGTCAAGCCCTGCATCAGGCTCTATGCTTGGTGCGGAGTCTGCTTGATAATTCTCTCTCTCCCTTCCCTCTCCCTGTTCTCTCTCTCTCTCTCTCAAAAAATAAATAAAATCTTTAAAAAAATAAGTAAGCAAATTACATTGTTTTCTATAAAACAATGAGAATTATAAAGAAAAAATTGTGTAAGTAGAGCATACATAGAGCAAGGTGAAGGATAATAGGAGACTTGGAGACAGCAAGTTTCAAGTTTTGCTTTAAAGGGGAGCAAGTAATAAAACTGTAGTTTTGTGGAGGTAGTAGAGTCAAGAGAACATTTTTCTTTTTCTTTCTTTCTTTTTTTAATATTTTATTTATTAGAGAAAAAAAAGCACGAGCAGGGGTGGCAGTAGAGGGAGCGGGAAAAGCAGATGCCCTGCTGATCAGAGAGCCAGACACGGGGCTTGAGCCCAGGACTCAGGGATCATAACCTAAGCCAAAAGCAGACACTGAGCCACCCAGGCACCCAAAGAAAACATTTTTCTTAAGATGGCAAAAATATATGTATACTCACTGGGACTCAGTATAGAGAGAAAATGTGATGAATCACAGAGAAAGGGAAGAACAGCTGACTTATGTCCTTGAATAGGCAGGAGGAGATGGGATTTAGTACACAACTGGAGGGGCTGTCATGAATTGGGAGCTGGACACCTCATCAATGGCAACAGTTAAATATATGTAACAAATCAGATAGAACTTCCTGTGGATAAGTGTATATGAAAAGTATTCCTTGGCTGGCTCAACACATAATTATTGAGTGTCTACTCTGTATAAGGCATCGGAAACAAAATGATAAACAAGTCAGTCATAGTTCTTGTCTTTGTCAAGCTGGTGGTATAGGGTGCAAAAGTTGTCTTTCTTTTTAAGCAGTTTAAGTAGTAGAAAAAGACAGTATTCTGAGGTGATGTTTCTGTACTTCTATCATGATGCATTTTCAATATCCTAGTTTCACCACTTAGCATTAGCACACAAGTTTACTCTCACTCCAGTTGATATTCTGAGAAAAAAAAAAAAAAAAGATTTCTCCACCTTCCCACAATCCCATTTCCAGCTGGACTCTGTAGGCTTGATGAGTATCTACCATTTGTTACTGCAAAGGATCTCAGTCTAAAGCAGCTCACATAGCATGCTAAATATCCATGAAATGGTCATGTGCTTGGCTATGAGACTCCTTGTTGAACTGATTTCTATGTAGTACAGTCACTGGCAAAGAGTAAGGGAGTATAATCTGGCCATTAAGCCCCTGGTTAAGAGTGCCAGGCTCCTTGGTAATATTGTTTTTATGGAAAAGATGTGTTTTGTGTGGATAGTCTTGATTTAGAGCCCTTTTCTTGATAAGTATAACCCACTATGATTGCCAATACAATTGACTTCTATGGGGTGGAACAGAGCAAACCAGTAAGATTTCAAAAGAATGTATCGGCTCTTCCTCTACAAAGTCCCCTGCATTTCTTTATAGTCTACTTATTTCATATCTGACACATCTACTAATCCTTTTTGGTTTTTGATCATTGGGTTTTAAAATTTTTAAATTTTATTTAAATTCAATTAACTAACATATAGTGCTCATTGGCTTTTAAGGAGCAAAATAAGCCTGCTGCGGGCTTTGTGGGAAGAGTTGGGTGTTGCTGTCCATGGTGCTAGAGGCAATAAAGAGAACAAAAACTTTCATCGCAAAACACAGCTGTCCATCTTTTATTCTCTTCACTTTTATTTGTTTATCTACAGGAATGTCTCTTCAGTTAATGGTCTATATAAATAAAAAAGATTTAGTTGAAACTTAACCAAGATTTGACCCAAACTACAGACATTCCAGGCATCCCTGTTTGTGTGCCAGTCCTTGGGGTACTTGTTTCTCATTTAAGAAATCTCGGGATCCCTGGGTGGCGGTTTAGCGCCTGCCTTTGGCCCAGGGCGCGATCCTGGAGACCTGGGATCGAATCCCACGTCAGGCTCCCGGTGCATGGAGCCTGCCTCTCCCTCTATGTCTCTGCCTCTCTCTCTCTCTCTCTCTCATAAATAAATAAAAATTAAAAAAAAAAAAAGAAATCTCTTCTGGAGGAAGCTCTTTGTGTTATCACTCTGATGGTTTCTTTTCTTTTTTTTTTAAGATTTTATTTATTTATTTGACACAGAGAGTGCGAGAGCACAAGTAGGCAGAGTGACACCCAGAGGGAGAGGGAGAAGCAGGCTCCCCACTGAGCAACAAGCCCTATGTGGTGCTCGATCCCAGGATTCTGGGATCATGACCTGAGCTGAAGGCAGATGTTTAATTGACTGAACCACCCAGGTGCCCCTGATGGTTTCCTTTCACCTATCCTGTGCCATTACCTCTCTTTACCTGTATTTTACCTTACTCCATTAATTGTGCCAACTGGGGAGGGTTTCATATCCCATTGCTAAGCATTCAGTTAGAAACCAATTCCATATATCTTCCAATTCCCCTTGTGAAGTAAGCTTGTTACCTAGTTTGGATGTTCCTCTCTAAATGATCCCCAGATTGATCCTTGTTGTTATGGTAATGGGATGCTGAGAATGAGGCACATCTGTCATGGAGCCCAGGAAGACCATCTGAAGTGGTGGTAAAAATCTACATAGATGTGGTGCAGTTGATTTTCAGGTTTGCATCAGTATTATTGTCTCTGATAAGCATCTCATTGCCTCTGACTCTCTCTTATAAGTCACTTGGTACCCCCCCCCCATGCAGAGTATGAAGTGATGGAGGCATTAGAAAGAATGTCTGATGCTGATTGTTGGAAACCTGCTGCCACACATATTTTTAACTGTCTTTTTAGCCATCTCATAACAGCTACATCAACACACTAAGTGTCAATTACATTATAGGTACTGTGACTGACTATACTAGGGGTTCCCAAATAACAATCAGAATCACCTGGAAGCCTTATAACAATATTGATTCCTGGGTACCCCCCCCCAGACTTTTGAACCAACCCTAAAGAGCCATGATATGATTGTAACAACTTGGATGCCAGCCTGAGATTTTACCAATAGAGTAAAGATAATGGTTTCCTTAATTACACATCTATCTGAATATGTTCCTGACCTGGATAATTATAAGAACCTTCTAAGGTGCTTTAAGAGCTCACACATTTCCAAGCCACATCTGGCTGGCTTAGGTAAAAGCAGCGATGAAGTATTTTTATTATTAACTTCCCACAAGTAAGCTTAGACACCTATAAAGTGTTTTGTACAAAACACTGCCTCAGGGACACCTGGGTGGCTCACTCAATTAAGTGTCTGGCTTCAGCTCAGGTCATGATCCTGGGGTCCTGGGATAAAGCCACACATTGGGCTCTCTGCTCAGCAGGGAGCCTGCTTCTCCCTCTCCTTTTCCTATTCCTGCTGATTATGCGCTCACTCTATCTCTTACTCTCTCTCTCTAAAAAAAAAAAAAAAAAAAAACCTTAAAAACAAACAAAACACTATCTCACTTGCTTCTCATAGCAGTCCATAATTATAATTCTGCTTTGCATATGAGAAAACCTAGTATATGTCACAAAAGCTTTCATTTTGAGCATGAACCTCATTAATCTTGGCCATTGGTATTCATGCTATCTTGTTTCCTTACAGTAAATTGTCATATTGGCTCAATTTTTCTCATATCCATTGTTAAGTGGCTCTTAAATATCTGCATAAATTATTCCCATGCACTTCAGGCTCCTCTGTTATTGCAACAATTAAAACTATAACAAAAATATGAAAAACAAGACTATGTATTTGAAACTTAGAAATGCAAATAAAGGAAGCATTCTAAATTCCCAAGTAGTTTGTTTTGGAAAGGTTTTGTATTTTCCTCATGAAGATACTCCTTCGTTATGTAACATGTAGCAGAACTCAATTCAGTCAAACATCTGTGAAACACCTACTCTTTGTGCAGTTTCTCATAAAAATATTTTGTTGAATAATCATAGTGGCATCCAACATTCATTTGAATACATCCTGTGTGACTGGTATTCTGCTGATACGTTCCATGGACTGTCTCCCTCGACCTTCATGATAGCTCTAGGAAGTAAGTATTATTATCAGCTTTCTTTTACTGATGAGGAATCATAGGCCTAGAGAGGCCAGGTGGTTTGTCCAAGGTTGTATAGTTAGAAGTAGCAGAGCTGAGATTTTATTTTATTTAAGATTTTATTTATTCATTCATGAGAGACAGAGAGGCAGAGACATAGGCAGAGGGAGAAGCAGGCTCCCTGTGGGGACCCTGATGTAGGACTCGATCCCAGGATCTCAGGATCGCGCCCTGAGCCAAAGGCAGATGCTCAACCACTGAGCTACCCAGGTGTCTCCAGAGCTAGAATTTTAAAGCCAGGCAGTGTGGTCTCAGAACCCACCCATTTAACCACTGTGCTGTATGAACCTCATGGAATATACTCTGTGGAATTGTGAGCTTTTGAAAGAAACAAGTGAACAGTTGGTATTTTAATTTAAATATTAGGACTATATCATGAGAACAGAAAATGGTGTCTTTAGATAAATTACTCTCATTGATTCTTCTTGGACAGCCTCATTTATCCTAGCTGTCATCCATGCATTTGTAGCTGGGGACAAAGAGGTGGTGGAGGGCAATGAGGCAGGTGGGCCCTAGGCAGGTTATGGAGTCTGAATAATGCAAACTTCCCAGGCTCCAGTACTGGCTTGCTGTCTACCAGATGTGTGACCTTTGGGCAAGTTGCTCAGCCTCTGTGCCTCAGTCTTCCCATCGGAGAAAATGTGCTGACTTCATGGAGTTAATTTGAGGATTATGAGTTACTAGAGCTACAGCCCTTGCAATGGTATCTGGAACAAAGGGACCACTCGTAAGTGTTAAACTTTGTGATCATGTTGCTGTCCTACAAGCTTGTTTTGAGAATATCATTATGGGCTGAATTATATACCTGTGAATTTATAAATTGAAGTCCAGTATACTTCAGGGTTGTGACTGTTTATAGACTGGGACATTAGAGAGGTCACAAGATTAAGTGAGGTCATCTGGGTGGATCCTAATCCAGTATGACTGATGTCTTTCTAAGGAGCAGGAGAGACACTGAGGGGATATACTCACAAAGACCACATGAGGACACAGCGTGAACATAGCCGTCTGCAAGCCAAGGAGTGAGATCTCAGGAGAAACCAAACCTCCCAATGCCTTGGTCTTAGACGTTCAGCTGCCAGAACTATGGAGAAACAAATTTCTGTTATTTAAAGCATGCAGTTGTGGTATTTGTTACGGTAGTTCTAAAAAATGAATGCATCATAAATGGCAGTTTCAGGAACATTCTGCATGTTATACTGTGACTATAGTAATGATTGACAAGGCACCCCCTCATGAATACAACTCATTAATAACTTTACATAACAGCTGCTTTTCTAATACTTTTACATCCTGTCCAGTTTGGTCACAATGCAACATTGTAGACATCCACACCCTCAGAAAGGGTCTCTGAATAATAGGCCATTGTTGGAGTGGGAATTTCATGGAGTTTCCCTTAATTTCTGTGTTGATTTCCTCCCCAATATATTAAGTACTGTCTCTAGGTGTTAAGGCAAAGGTTGCAAAGATGTTTATATAATACTCCTAAAGCACCTTATGAGTCAGGTCTACACACACGTGTGCACACATGCACAGAAAAAAGTGGAATGGCTTTTCAGGGATCACAAACTCAATTGCCTAAAGGCAAGAAAGTGTATCTTCACATCGTATCCAGCCTGCATGTGGTGACTGTAGTAGTTCTAACTAGGCACTTTTCTGTCCCCTTGCACACACAATGGGTTAGCTTACCAAGAAACCAGAATAGAGATCTGTATGAACTCAAGTTGGTTGACTTACCCTTAATCTATGGAAAATTTGCATATGGAATTACTAGTAGCTAGAGTATCAGTTTTGTTTTGTTGAAAGGTAAAGAATGTATTTGATTTAGTTTTCAGATTATAAGTATTCTTGGAGTTGCTGAGAAGGGTAGTTGGCAATTGGGCCAGGAATCTGGGGTAAAATTGTGGAAACTGAGATGTTCTCTGATGTCAGTCACACATCCATATACCCTCCATCCTCCACCACCATCAGCCCAGATTTCAAAACCCACTTAGATTTCCTCTCTCTTAGATCTTTTGTATTAATACCTGCCAAAAGAAGAATTTTTAAATGGAGAAATTTTTCTATGAAATCAGTGCTAGGTTCATAATGATGGCCCCTGTTAACTACAAAGAGCTCAAAGCAAGGAAACAAAAATGTAAATTTTAGAGACCCTGCTGCATCTACCTTTGAAAAACTATCATCTTCTGATTTAAGTGCATCTGAACTTGTCATAGGGAGAGAGCTCTGCTGCTTCACAGACCAAGAGTGCCTGTAGTGTTCAGTAGCCTAATGTTTTCTTTGATCATAAGTGGATTCAGATTAGTCATCTGTTAATCAAGGTGCTGATTATGGCCCTTATTAAACCTCATCTCCTTGATAATCTAATTTTCTTCTAAGCTTCAAAAATGATAAGAAATCTTCTTAGCATTGCTTTTAAGATTAAGTTAACTTGTCTGAACTCTGAGAAATTGGGCAATTTTAACTTTATAATGTTACTTAGCCTTTTCATGAGAAAAATGTCAGTAAAGGCCAAAAATAATAATGTAACTATGGGAACTTCTATAGGCTCATGATCACAGATGAGATGACAGGACTTACCTTTGTGAAATCACAACTTTGTGACATTATATCTCTTCAGATCCAGTTCTTACATGTCAGTACTCTTGGCTTTCTACCTGAGCATCAACTTATAGTTTCTGAGAGGCAAGTTAATGAAAATATTCCTCTAATGTGTGCGGTGTTTTCTTTCTCCTGTCCATCTTTTTTCTTTCTCCCTCTCTTTTTAAAAGATTTTATTATTTATTTATTTATTCATGAGAGCGAGAGGTGGGTGGGGGGGCAGAGACACAGGCAGAGGGAGAAGCAAGCTCCATGCAGGGAGCCTGATGTGGGACTTGATCCTGGGACTCCAGGATCATTCCCTGAGCCCAAGGCAGGTGCTCAACCACTAAGCCACCCGGGGTGGCGGAGGTGGGGGGGTTTGGGGGGTGGAGGTGGGTGGTCCCAGTCTTTTTCCTTTTTATAACAAAAGTTACCTATAACTGTAAATCAGTACAACATTTACCATATTTTATTTTTTCATTTACCATATTTTAACAAGTCAACTCAAACAGTCCTTGCTTATTTAACAAATACCTATTGTTTAAAGGTGTTTGGCTGGATTTGTGTAACCTTACAAATAAAATCCACTAGATTTGTTTTTGTAAGCAGTTAGGGCTGTAGTGGTACACATCCTTGCATGGGGGTATCATGCACATGGTGGTATGTGGGCAGACCCCTGAATTTTCAGTGATGGCTACCCTGAGTTTAGTTCCCTATAAATTATTAATTCATTCTATGCATTGTGTCTACAATTCAATCACATTAATGCCTCAACTGTAGCCTCTTTCTTTTGTCTCCTGAAATTCTAGGCATAAGTATTAACAACTATTACCGTATTTTTGATGCTTCAGAATTTATTGTGTGTCTAAACAATAAACAGCTTGACTCATTAATCATCGAATGTCATTCATCACAGCTAAATGCAACCTTGTTTATAAGCCCAATGCCTTATGGGACTTTGAGACACGTCTGAGTTTCAGAGTCTGTGATAGCTCTTCTTACCAGAGACTTGGCTCACTCTGAAGGAAACCTGTTTATAATTCATTTGCGTACTTATCAGAGCGCAGTAGGAACCTTTGATGAAGTAATGATCCTTTGATAATGCACAGGTTAAAGCTTTGGTTTAAGAATGGGGGACTGTCCAAGGTGCTGAAGAGAGGCTCAAATGAAAGCTATCTAGGAGTCCAGCATGTTTGGGCACTGGCGTTCCTCGCCTGCCTCTCCACCACTACCCCAAGACAAGATATATGTACAAATAATTAAGGCATTCGTTCTACTGAGGACCAATCTGGTGTCAAACAATTTGGAAACACATTTAATTAAGTATAGAACGTGATTTCTTTGCATTGAGTAACAGATACCTGAGACCTTCTGTGATGGTGTACCTGCAGTGTTCTTTTTCTAACTTTTTAATTATATTTCAAGTTTCACTCTAATCCTTTGGGGAGGACGTGGCTATCATGCGTAGTTCTTACAGAAGTAAGGGAAGAAAGCAACAGCTTCAAGGTATCACTCAGCAAGGGAATAAAGAGATTTTTTTTTTTTTGACTAGGGGCAGTGATTCTCAGACCTTTGTAAGGTTTTAAAACCATGTATACTTTTTGCATGCCTGTTGGTTTTTTATTATCTCCATCGTGAAACCCAATATGACCCTGTCTTGTTTTTCAGGATAGCTAGGAAGCAGGGAACTAGGGAGACAGTTTCCTTCTCTCTAGCCTTACAACAGTGTGACACCCAAGGGAGTGTGTGGGTAGGAGTAGCTCTAATGAGGAAGGAAAAGCAGGCCGACTCCCTTGGGCTGTGTGGGAAGAAAGTGAAGCCCGACATTGTCTGGGCTGGAGAAGCAGCAGCTTCTGACACTGATAAATGATTCAACTGAAAAAATAAATGAAGAACCTCTAACACAAGAGCCACATTATTATACCATATGCCAGGGCAAGGAATTCTGTAGGCGTGAATCCTTAGATATTGTCCAAGAGGGTATATTAGTTGGCAACCAGACAAGTTAATTATAATAGACTCACTTGGCCTCATGTTGCCTTAATCCCTGAGGAAAATATGACCACAAGTTAGAATAATAATTTTGTCTTACCTGATAGAGAACAACATCAAGAAATAGGGGAAATACACTCATGTGGCTGTAAGTTGTATATTTTGAATCTGTTTTCTGCATAATACATAATTGAAGGCTGAATTACTGAAATGGTAATTTTCAGAGGAATATGGAACAAATTTCAGATGCAGGGAATTCTTAGCATTGCTATAAGAATTTATTTCTAATTTAAAACCCCTGTGATTCATATAGAATAATGACCTTAAGAAAATTTTGTTATGCAATAGATTTTGTGCAGAAGAACTACTCTGTAGCATATTATAGGTAAGAAATTTCTCTCCAGAGCCTTTTACCTTTTTGATTCAGGCAGAATTTTAGATGAAATTCAATATGGTTATTACAAATGATTTATGAACCTTAATAGTCATGAAGGAAAATTAGAAATTTTAATAATTGGAAATAAGAAAGTTATTTAAATCAGCTTTTCAGTTTATCTGCTTAAATTGAACTCATCTATTTAAGCCATTATTGTATAATTTGAACTTTCTGACACTTTTAGATATCTAAAAAATTTCTTCTGGGATTCTTATTTCATTTCTTAAAAATGTTTATTGCTTCCTTTGGGCTAGGTGAATGCAGCCTGTATGGAATGAAGCCTGAATTATTTCATTTTCTCTCTTGTTTGTAAAGAAAAGGCAATTTGGGATTAACTTGACATGCTTTATCTCTTAAATATTTGGGAAAAGAATACCCTTCCCCGCTACTTTTTTTCTATTTCCAGATACTCTGAATGGCGTGGTGAGTCATAACACTGCAGCAAACTTTGTATGGCTTTCTGGAGGGAAAGCATCCTCCTGGGTGAGAAGTGAGCCCTGCCTCTCTCAGTTCCTTGCACACTTGCAGGGAAGGACCTCGAAGGGTGGGAGAGCATAGCTCTAAAGTGGACAGCTGTAAACAGGAGACATCTGTGCAGTTCTGTCTTTAATCTCTATGCAGTTTTTCTTTGTACATCATAACAGGTGGCTAGTGATTATAAAGAATAGTATCTTCTCCATTCACTCCCCTCCAACCTTAGTAAATTGATGTTCTGGAGATATATTTTAAGTGTATTGTGTGTGCCCTAGACAGACCATTAAATGCCCTTGAGGTGTACACTTACCCATTTTGAGAAACATGGCCTTAGGGGATTCAGAACCTCCTAATTGCACCTTTTAGGGCTGTCTGCTTTAGATTGATCTGGGTCTGGATCTTTCCAGGTAAGTCACGTGTCTGATTTCAGATATTTTCTCCAGATGATCTGCCATCTATTAGGACACAGGATTCTGGGCCTCACCTCTTCTGTCTCAGTATTATCCATCTCTTTCCATCACTTGACTAGCACTTGGGCTTCCATTTGCTAAACCATCCACTTCATCCTTAATCCTTCCAATTGGATTTACTTTCTGAAATGTTTCTGTAAATGCCTTTCATGCTTTTCTGCTGCTAACTCTATTGACTTTTTTTTTCTGTTAGATTGCAGCCTTCTCCATCTGTCAGTATTTCCACTATTGTTGGTGAACTATTTTCACAGGCCATTTGGGGCAGGTTGATGCTGTAGTAGCAGTACTTCCATGGCTTTCAGCAATAGAGTTTATTTCTCACCCGTAAAATTATGATGGCACTGTGCTCCACGTTCTCTCCACTCCTCCATCCAGTCTGGAGAAGCAGCACACATCTGGAACGTTACAGGATTCAGGGTAGAGGGGAAAGAAATGGTAGGACTGTGTGATGGCTCTTTACCGCTCAGGAGGATGGTGTACCTCTTTAACTTGCATTTAATTGGCTAAGTCCCACAGCCAAGACTGATGTTGATGGGCAGGAAGTGTAGTCCTCCCCCAAATCAGATCTGGTAAAGAGGTACAGAGTAGATTTGACAATGATACAGTTTCCCGCAGCCTTATCTTTTCAGCTTATATACTCAGAATCTGAGACAGTGCCTGTCAGATCATAGATATTAAGTAGATATTTACTTCTTTCTTCCCCAAATACTTTCTGTGGTGGTGTTAGGGACCTCAGCCTAACTCCACCTGTTTCTTCTCTGGATCCATTTCATCCTCTACATTTACCCAATTGTTGATCATCAATATTTTCATTCTCTTCATCCTTTCCCCACAATTTCCAAGTCTATTTTGCTGTTTTGGAAATCTAGAATGTTTAAAAAAAATTTTTTTTAATGTAGCTGGTGGCTGTTTGCCTCACATGGTATTTCAGATGGTTCAGCAAAACAAGAGGAACATAAAGTTTTGATTTTAAACCATATCAAGACATTATATATACTCTACCATACAGGAAAATAGTCTCATCCAGAAGCCCTTGTGAGGTCCGGCCATAGTCTTTAAATACTCCTTTCAGAGCTTCTTTGTATTAATCACTATCTATCTTTAAATGTGATGGGCATTCTGTCTTTACTTTGTAATCCCTGAATGCTTGGAATGGTTACTGTAGACTTAAATGTAGCCAGTTTTAGAATGCAATTTTTATTTCAATACTTCAATTCCTCCATTAGATTGTAATTTACTGAAGGAAATAGGATTTTTTACCCTTCATACCCTGCTTTTTTGCTACATGGTAACACATGCTGGCTGAATTGAATATGATGATGATAGTTGCTATTTTATTAATAATCGAGGTAGAGTAATTCTGTGTGCTAGCTCTCTGTAAGTTTGTTAAATGATTATACAGTTAAAATGCATATTTAAAAATATTTTCTTTTTCTTTTAAGATTTTATTTATTCATGAGAGACAAGAGAGATAGAAACACATACAGAGGGAGAAGCAGGCTCCCTGTGGGGAGCCCGATGCAGAACTTGATCCTAGGACCTGGGATCACGCCCTGAGCCAAAGGCACATTCAACCACTGAGCCACCCAGGTGTCCCTAAAAAATATTTTCAATTGTAGTGCCCTAGTACCTACCCTTTCTGAGCCTACTGGATTTAGTTGCTACTGCCAGTGAGGGCAGCTTTTTGCCTGAGAGCTTTCTCTGGCATTCTCTGGGAGCAGCCCTCAACCCAAACACTGATAGGAGTTGATAGATGGTTGCCCTACTTCCCCTTTTCCCCAGTTAGAATATCTAAAGGGTGTTTGACACTTTTTCCCAGAGCTCCCCAGTGGGACTGAGGCTGCGTTGTCCACTGTGCTAACTTGCTAGATTACACACCCTGCGTTGATGCTCATCTCTTTCCTGCATCATTTCTCCATTACTTGCAATCTAATCTTAGTTTCAGAGTTTCTAAATCTAATCCAAACCAAGACAAAGAATTATATGTCAAAATTTAGAATGTCGGAGTTTCTCTGTTTTAGTGACACCAACTATATATGTAGTTTAAAAATTTCTGGTGGCCACAGAAAGTGAAAAGTGAAAAGAGTGAAATCAATTTTAATAATACAGTTTATTTAACACAATATATCCCAAATACTAGCATTTTAACATGAAATCGCTATAAAGCCTATTAACTAGATTTTTTGGAACTAAGTCTCTGAAATCTGGTATTTTATACTTACAGTGCATCTCCATTTGGACAAGCCATATTGTAAGCACTCAGCCACATGTAGCTAGTAGCTACCATATTGAACAGTGGTGATCAGTTTCCTACTGTTGTAGTCCATGCATCAAAATTTAGGGACTTGCTGGCTCGTGAATATGGAGGAGGCTGTCTGGTGGGTCATAGTTTCCATTCTCAGCAAAATCTTACTTGCCTTTTAAGCTGGATAAAATCTCTAAATTTCTACACTGACAGGTGCCTTGTTTAGTCTGTGTGTACGTATTTATGTTCTTTCAAGAATGAGCCTCTGGTAATAATAACTCTGAGACTTATTGCCTCTCACATGTTTCCAGGCAAAATATAGACAAGATGCTTAGCATCCCTCTGTTTGTGTGTTTTTCAGGCAGAGGGTACCAGGCTTCAGCGTGAACTCCGGGGATATTTAGCAGCTATCAAAGGTAATGTGTGTGAGTCGTTTACTGCATGTTGTTACCAAGCTCAAATTGTGCTTGAAATTCATGAGTGGCAGGATTAAGTGTTAATTACAAAGTCATTTGGCTTTCTCGCAAGATGAGTGCTTCAGCACAGGTGTTCATTCCACCCACTCCCAAATTACCATTGAAATGATAATCAGAATATACAAGGAAAAAAATGTCTACTGTTATGCTGGAAACAAGGAATAAGTGCCTCCCACACCAGAAATTTCTAGGAAGCATTGTGAGATAGAGTGAGCTTGAGACTTTAAGAAAAGCTACAGCCAGTTCATAGCCTAAGGGAGAACGTGACCGAAGAGAACAATACTCACAGACTCACACTTAAGTCCTTCAGCTGGAAGGAGCAAGGATCCATGGCAGAGGCAGGTGGAGGGTTATCAGAAACCAAGGCCCTGGACCTCCTGTGACTTGTGGGGACCAGCTGTGCTTGCAGCCCTGTCACTGTACAGAGACAGAAAGGCCATGATGTTGGTTTCAGGCCTCAGCCATGCAAGGCAAAGAAATGAGGTGATGGAGGGAGGAGAGGGCGGCAGGGAGGTGCGTTCTGTTCCTGCCTGCTATACATTACACAGCTCTTTGCACTGTATCTGGGTGCACCCATGGATGTGAAGGCAGACTTCAAGATTAGTGGAGGAAGAGTGGGACATCTGCAAGGGATCTTGGGTAAACAGGGGAAATACTCAGGAAAAAGTAAGATTCTCAACCTCATTCTTTACTCCCTCCTTCTCAACAGATCTATTAAAGAGTTAAATATGTATACAAAGAGATGTCCTAAAGTACTAGAATAAAATGCAGTCGACTTAGTCTCTAGCCTTGGGCAACGAGGTCTTTACAAGGCCAACCCAAAAGGCAGATGCCATAAAGGGAAAGATTGAGAGGTTTGACCTCATAAATATATCAAACTTACGTATATGTTTAAAAATTATTTTGACAACACATTTAGTGAAAGCAAGCTAAGATATTAAGACCTCAGTTAAAGTACACTAGACGAATGTCAGTTGGTTAAAAGAAAAAAAAATAGGTAGAATGTATAAAGAGAAAATTAGAGAAGAACTGGTAGATGAATAATAAGTGTGAAAAATAGTTTCAAATTTCAAAAATAGCTTCACTTACTTTCATGGATGGACAATCAAAGAATATTAAATGAAATCAAAAGGGAGATGGGATACTGTCATTTTTCTTCCAAATGTTCAAAGACATTAAAATTGAAAAGACCGTAATACATAGCATTGAAAAAGCTGTGGGGAGCAGACCCCTTTTATACAGTGTTGGTAAGACAGCTTTCCTAAAGAGCATTTTGGCAAAAGCCTCTAAATGTGTGTTTTTGAGAGAGAGGAGCATGCCATTTGACACAGCACTTCTAGTTCCAAGAACTTATTTTAGCTGTTTCATTGTGGATGTGTGAAATTATTTACAAAGATACTGATAGATAATGAAATAATCTTAATAATAAAAAAATTCAGTCATAATAATAAAACATTAGTGGAATTGATTTTTAAACTAAAATATATTTAAGTTTTTATAGGTCAGGCATAAAGTTTTAATTCTCATGACAACTCTGAGGCAGATACTCATATCATCTTCATGTTACAGATAAAAAAGTGAGGCCCAGAGAGGTTAAGGAGCTTGTTCAAGGTCATGAACTAGTAAACAGCAGGACCAAGATACATACTCTGATCCCCTAAGGCTTTGCTTTTTTTTTTTAATTGAAATATAATTAACATATAACGTTACATTAGTTTCAGGTGTACAATACAATATTCAACAATTGTATGCATTACTCGGTGCTCATCATGATACGTGAACTCTTAATTCCCTTTACCTGTTTCCCCCAACTCCCCACCAACCTCCCCTCTAGCAACTACCAGTTTGTTTTCAGTACTTAAGAGTCTTTTTATTTTGCCTCTTTTTTACCCTTTGTTCATTTGTTTTGTTTCTTAAATTCCACATATAAGTGAAATCGTGCAGTATTTGTCTTTTTTTGTCTGACTTATTTCATTTAATACCCTCTAGGTCCATTCATGTTATGTGGCCTTGCTTTTTTTTATCCATTGTCTTATCTAGCCTTTGAACGATATTGGCTATTGGTAAAGCATTGGTTTCACAAATTAGAGTTCATCTGTACAGGGAGTAATGATAATTTACTATTGGTACTTTGGAATGAGCACACCCTATGTGCTAGGCTGTGCATAGGCATATTACCTCTTTGTAACCACCCCACACAGCTATATGATAAATGGCAGTCTTAGTTTACATTGGTAAAGAAGTAAGGCTCAGAGAACTTCCACAAATTCATAGAGCTCTTACTTAATTCTTCTAAAAAAAATTAATCCTAAGTATTTATAACAGTTTACTCAGAAAATAGAAGGCACTCTAGGTATTTCTTTTACTATTGGTTTAGTATTTGAACACAACATGTCATATATTATTTCCAGTACAGGATTTTTTTTTAAGATGTATTTGTTTATTTGAGAGAGAGAGAGAGAGACAACATGTATACAAGTTGAGGGAGGGGCAGAGGAAGACAGCACGGAGCCTGACATGTGGTTTGATCACAGGACCCCGAGATCATGACCTGAGCCAAAATCTAGAGCTGGACACCTAATCAACTAAGCCACCCAGGCACCCCCACAGGATTTTCTTTATGTTGGCTGATTTTTTTTTCAATGTAGCCTGCTTTTTAATACTGTGGATAAATTTGTTAAATGAATGAATACATTGTTTTTTTTTTTTTTTTTTTTGTCTTTTTGTCTATATATTTTGGAAGTATTGTGGTTAATTTTACATCCTTAGTAGGAAGATTGGTGTTTTAAACATTTAAGACCGGAATAATTTTTTTCCTTAATGTGGTCTAGGAGAATTTACTGAGTGAAGAGTTAGCTCCAGAGAGGCACTGGTATAGCATGAAATTAGCCTTTTGATGATGCAGACTGTACTCCTGCTTCCACTGCTAATGGTCACATCCCTCAACATGTTTTCTTAACAAATGATACTCCATAAAAAAGACCTATGTTTAAATTACTTTGGTCAAGGCTAGTTGGAATAAATTTTCAAACAGGTTATTACAGAGCATAATTACTATAGGGCCCTTAAAATGTTAATGTAATCTCCAGAAGCCCTATGGCATGGGCAGCATTTACCAGGTATGTGACTATGGAATGCTTTTCTCTTCTCAAAGTCTTGCCAACCGTTTGTGTTCCTTGGGGCACAATTTGAGTTTTGGGGAAAAAAATGAAAGACAAGGGGTAGGCATTAAATAAATCATAATTTGGATTTTCAAAGGGCTTTTATGGTCAGTTTTTCTGGCTTTCACAAAAAAAGAACACTGGCTAACTAATTGTACTGTAAAGCAGGCAGCATTACAGAGGAAGGAGATCTGGCCCTGGAGAGTGATGACTCCTGGGTCCGGTCCCAGGGTCAGTGGTGAGAATATCGTCTTCATCCATAAAGTGCCCCAGTTGCTCTCAGAAGCCCTCCAAATCTCTACCACCAACACCCTGGGAAATAGGGTTGCCTTTCATATTATTATCACTGATCTCTGGGTGCCATTCACCTCTGTAGGTCCTTATTATTTCTGCTGATACTTGGGCTTTGTAAAGTATGTTCTCATTTATTTTAGCAGGAAATGTTGCATTGAGCCCCATTTACGGGCTCAATGCTGTTTTGGGAGTGAGAGGCAAAGTTGAACAAGACACAGTGCCTACTCTCATGGAGCTGGCAGCAGAGATAGGGAGAAAGCTAAATAAATAAAAAGGCCCAATATATATAGTAATACATACTTTAACAGAATTGTGTATAATGTGGGTCACAACAGAGGACGAAACCACCCCCCTCCACCTGAGGGCCTGGAGACCAGGTTGGGTCTTCCAAGGACTTATGCTTAAATGGACCCAGGAAGGGAGTATAAGTATTTATCAGGTGATCAGATATGCCCCAGACTAAGGTTGGTGCTGGAAGGACTTTCCAGGTAGAAGAAACTACATTTACAAAGGTCCCGGAGGCAGGAAGAAGCTTAGGCTCTTTAGGGAACAAGTAGATAATGAGGGTGAGATAGGTTTGCTTATGGATCGTATCATATTGAGGTTTTACTCTGTTAGTGTGGAAGGGAGTCATTACATTATTGTAGGCCAGAGAATGAGTCACGTGATCAGATTAACATTTTAGAAAAATAGTTGTTGTGGTTTTGAGGGATTCAGGCCAGAGGAGATGAAGCAGCAAGACTTCTTATAAGTCTGGTCCAATGTTTAATAAGGATAGTGAAAAAAGCTAACATTTATTGAGCACTTCTGTGCTAGGCACTGATATAAGCTTTTATGATCTTATTTCATATAATTTTAACTATGGCCATGGCATGTACTGTCATTTAAAAATAATGTAACTGAGGCCTAGGATGGTGAGGTAAATGTTGAGGTACCAGTAGTATATCCAGGTGTTTTTTTTTTTTTTTTAAATTTTGAAATTTTTAATGCACAAAAAGAACATCTCAGAAACAGAACAGATACTGACTTATTAATGATGAAGCACTAGATAAAGAAGCCCCCTCCCCACTTAGTAAATAGGAATATAGTGTAAATAGATGGCAGGGAGGTGAAAACTTTAGGATTCAATGCAAATCCTAAAATTGTATGCAACATTCATATATGGCTTTTTATCTCATAGCAATAGTATTCTCATAATGATGTATATGACATTCATACTTACTGGTAAGATGCTTTTGACTCAGAAGTTAAACAAAAATGGTGGAGAGGTAGTTTTGCCAATTCAAGTTGAGAAAAAAGGCTTTACCTTGCTTTTTTTCCCTTAAACATCTGTAACCATTTCACTTTGTTCTTATTTTCTTTTGAATTAGCCAAGACGACAATGATGCTTTTAGAAGCCCATTTCAAAATCCTCTAGGAATGGATTCCCCCAACTACACAATGATGTTTTTGAAACAACTCCTCTGAAAGTCCCTTGGAAGGCTCCACAGTGTTCTTTTGTCTTGGAAAGGTTACCGATTTTGGCTCCAAGAAGACCTGTTAAGACTGACCAGCAGTTATAGGGATCCATTTCTATTTCCCTGTAGGGATTTGGAATCAGGAGTCACTGGTATGTGTGGCAGTGGAGGCCAGACATAGGGAAAATGAACATGCAAGGACTTTCTCTGCATGAAGCATGGCCCAGATGGTGGGATCAATACTTGTTTGTTGTATGTGACTTGTTATGTGTGAGCATGACTGACCCAGTGGTAGAGTTGACTGTCCTTGAGCCGTCTCACACTCTGCCTCTCCTCCCCCACCACTCATGCTCCCGTGTTTGCTCTCCTTGAATCTCTAGGACAACTTCCTATCCTTTCCTCTGAGCTAACTGCTGGCTTCTTAAACAGCTCTCTTCTAAATAATGGGCGAAGCTGCCAGATACTTACAATATTTTAGATACTCTTGTAATGGTTTATAGCTGCTGCTGGTTATTGTCATAATGTATTTTAGCTGATGTTATTTTTAACTAAAACATACACCCTCAGGCTGTACAAAGAGGACTCTTGTAGCAGGGTAATCTCTGCAACAAATTTTAGAGGGTGAAAATAGAAGCTCACAAATTTGGTTGCAAAGGGAAAGAGGATGTTGCAGTAAATGCCTTGGAGAAGGTCCAAAATTTTAAAGCAGGGGAAGTGGTTTCTATCCAGTAGTAAATAATAATTTCTGTGGGTGATATTAGGCACCTGTCTTGCAGTTTTGGAAATCACTAATCTTTTAAGAAAATACTGGATATATAGATATTATTAAATGCCAGAGGTAGCATTTAACATCTACTCTGGTTTGATGTTGTGAAGCTACTTTGGAGGGAATTTGGGTTTTAGCTTTTTTTTTTTTTCCTTTATGCTCTGTCAGCAGAGTAGGTTCAGAATCTCTAAAATCTTTGCAATTTTTATGTCCCTTCAGAGCAAAGCTTGTGTCTTGTTTACCTATGTATCCATCCAAGTACTTCCTATGGAGTGTTCTAGAAAGAATTTCCAAGTCAAAATGGAGTCTTTCCAAATTTTCCATCACTACTTATCCACACAGCAGCAATTAGTAGTTATTTTTGGCTGCTAGGAGACGTATTTACTGCAACATTGTGCTTTCAGCCTCCATGAATAAGGCCTTATATAATTTTATTTTAAGCTTACATTCACAGTTTTATTTTTCACCACAAAGGTTATTTGTCCTACAACACCATCATTTCTTCTTCTTCCTCTTAAGACCTTCAGAACTTACCTACCCAGCTGTTTATAATTTCCACCAGACTCAAGACAGATTTAAGGGAAAACTTCAGAAACCTTTTGGTCTCTGAATGATGGGGGGATGGTGTCAACTAGTGGCTAATTTTTGAGGGGTACATTTCTTAGTAGAAGCTTGCTTGTTTTTTGGGGAAGGGTGAATATGGACCCTGGAAATCATGTTACTCTGCCTCAGCAGTGACCACCCGAATAGGAGGGGACACTGCCTTTCTCTGTGTCTCTCATGAATAAATAAATAAAATATTAAAAAATATATTAAAAAGGGGACATTCTCACTGCCTTGCATTCAAAGTGCTGGGGGACCCTTGGAGGTTTTTGTGTTATTTTTTGGCTGTCTCTACACTTACATGCCCTCATACCATCACTGCTGGGGCTTCATTTTTGGTCGTTTCAGCCAGTGTGGGCAGTACAGCGCGTTGTAAAGGACATCCTTTTGCGTGCTCAGTGACGTGCTTTGTGGAGAGAGGGTTGCAGGCTTTCCTACTTCCTGTGGCCTGAAAACCTTCAAACTTCTCAAGTGCAAAGACCAAATCTATATCTTAATGTTATTGGAGGAAAGAGTAGGGGTGTTCCATGCCTAGAGAGAAACCATTCTATGAAATACCATGCTGACTTTTGTGCATACTCTTCAAGGATATACCTCCATCACCGTAGACATCTTTTATTCTGTCCTTTTCCCATAGTTGAACTCTAAAACGACTCCCTTAAATCCCACAAGCTTCAGGTTGAGTCTAGATGGTTGCGGCGTTCAGTTTCATGAAAACTTTCCATCATGGAGTCATGGGCATTAAGTTTATGAGATGCTTTTCGTTTCTAAGGAAACTTTCATATCTTCTAATGGCCAAAGCCAAGGCACCAGTTGGGCCAGGTCTCTGCTTCCAGCCATTAACGAGGCTTTGGTGCCAGAGGAGGCGCTTCTGCAAGTCACCAGCCAAAGCAGGCACTGTGGACTGTTCTCAGCCCTGTGCTGCTCCACCCAGTGCACACTGTACCCTCTTGTGTTTTGAAGGAAAGGCAGGCAGAGCGAAGACTGAAAAAGACGTGATACTTTCTATCGCTGCATTGCACAAAAACACTTTATACCTTTCCTATGATTCTACAACCGTACTTTTCGCAACACCCACCACATGCAGGTCTAATGAAAATTCTGACCCATAGATTTAAGAACTCCAAGATTTCTGAGAGTTCTGATTCAAAACTCTATATGTAGCTTTTAATAACTGTAACAAGAACTTTTTTTGTTTTGAAAATGGCTAAGCCTGTTAAACCACTTCCAGCTGTTACGCCCTAGGATCCCGTTAATTTTGCTTCAATCTGTTTCTGTCAAAGGCTTTATTTCTCATATTTAAAGTCATTTAGGATTAGTTTTATTTTTAGAGCTCCGTAGTTTGATGGATGAGTTATCCTAGGTGTCCAGTCTATTTATGGACCTGTGCTGCTTCATAAGTAACAATATACATAATAGAGCACGTTGCTTTTGTTGTTTTCAGGACACCTTGTTGATTTTTTTCTTTTTTCTTTTTTAATTTATTTTTATTGGTGTTCAATTTACTAACATACAGAATAACCCCCAGTGCCCGTCACCCATTCACCCCCACCCCCCACCCTCCTCCCCTTCCACCACCCCTAGTTCGTTTCCCAGAGTTCGCAGTCTTTACGTTCTGTCTCCCTTTCTGATATTTCCCACACATTTCTTCTCCCTTCCCTTATATTCCCTTTCACTATTATTTATATTCCCCAAATGAATGAGAACATATAATGTTTGTCCTTCTCCGATTAACTTACTTCACTCAGCATAATACCAGATGCATCTTTTTTTCATCTTTTTTTCAAGATGTGCCATTATCATGTAAATAATAGAAACGTGATCAGATACGTTAGAGAGTCACGGGAAGTTGTGACTACAGTTGCAAGTGACAGTTGTGCCTTCACGATTTTTCCTTAAAGAATTAGTGTTTCTGCTGGAGAAAAGTAGTGGACAGTGGAAGAGGTGCCTCACCCATGTCTGTCCAACAAGAATTGTTTTTCTCCAACACTAGGGATGCAAGAAGCCTCAATGAAGCTCACCGAGTCGCTGCATGAAGTCTATGAGCCTGATTGGTATGGGCGGGAGGATGTGAAGATGGTTGGCGAGGTAAGAGCAAGGACCTCAGACTGCGGGAGGCCTGGAGGACTTCAGCAGGCTGCCACCACGTTGCACTTAATCACAAAGGGGGCACCATGTACTCAGAAGACACCGGACAGTTTTACCCTCCAGATCCTCCCAAACTCACTGTGATTAGTGAACCATTATAAAACTACGGGGGTAGAGAGCTATGTGTTACGGAATATTTTTCTCCAAAATAAGAATAGTGGGGTTTTTTTTTTTGTTTCTTACTATACATCTTAGCTCATTTCAGCAGCAGAATCAGGCTCATGGCATGATTCTGTGTACTGATTTCACCCCTGCACACTTCCTTCCCCTATCTTTTCTTGAAAGCAGATTCAGGAGGCACAAAAAGCATATATTTCACTTAAATGCTGCTGGTGCATTTGATGGCCTGCAGAAGCTTAGGACAGATGCGGTCAGCCTGCTAATAGGAATATAACTTCCAGAAGCCTTTGTCCCTAGACATGTATTAACACCTGAAATCCAATTTGTAGCTGAGGGCCATCTGGCTGGTGGGAAGTGAGAAAGTGAGTATGTTTTGCTTTGCAGAAGTCCCAGTGGGGTGGAGACCAGGGGTGGCTCTGTCTGTATGGTGTTGGGTGCGTTCTTCAACTTCTCAGGCTTTGGCTTCTTTATCAGCAAAGTGAGAATAAGAATTCTTCCTACTAATAACACATTTAATGGCTGTATATTCCTCTCATCACCAGTACATGTGATTATTACTGGTGTCAGCAAGTTGCCTATCGGGGCTTCTCTCATGTCCAAGTTCTTTATTAAAGAGCAGTGTTTGTCATGCCCACTTCACATGAGCTCACTGATGAACACGGAGGCACAGAAGACCTCTGGGATGCAGCTGCCTGAGCTCAGGAGAAGGTTTGATACGTGATGCACCGATGGGTTAACAGTGCAGCCCTCGGCTGGTGCATGACAATTCTGACATCCCCACATTGATCTTCGTAATCTTGTTAAGACAGAGATGAAAAGATTTATTTGTGCAAAAAGTTCTTGGCCTTGTTACCTCTTTATAAAACTTTCAAAATAGAAATCTGGTAAAAACCAGCCTCCAAACACCACTTTCCAATGTAGTTATTAAATAATTATCTCTTCTCACATATATTTCTTCAATATAATGATACTGTTTCAACATCATGTTGTTAAATGCTTTGCTCGTGTGATAAATTTCCAATGAATGGTGTATAATTAAAAATTCATCATGAAAAGAATTTTTTTTAATTTTTATTTATGATAGTCACACAGAGAGAGAGAGAGAGAGAGAAAGAGAGAGAGAGGCAGAGACACAGGCAGAGGGAGAAGCAGGCTCCATGCACCGGGAGACTGACATGGGCCTTGATCCAGGGTCTCCAGGATCGCGCCCTGGGCCAAAGGCAGGTGCCAAACTGCTGCGCCACCCAGGGATCCCCATGAAAAGAATTTTTAAGGGAATAATAGAAACTTGCAGTAATAGCTTTCCAGAACATCACATTAAATTCTGTGAGTGGCAGATGCCACTTTGACGTTTATTCCTTAAGAAAATGGCTACCATCCCACCTTGGTCCTCATAGGTCCTGCCAAGATTTTTGGAATCTTTAGTTGCAGATCCAAATAATGGGCTCTTGTGGTAGTGAAGGATCTGAATGCTACATGTTCAGAGCATCTATTCACATCAGAAGACGAGCGTTTTCTTATGGAGGATTTAAGGTTATTTTGGCATGAATTTCTTGAATTGGGATCTGTAATAATGAGGATTAGTATTGAAAGTGTGAAAAAAGACACAAAAGCAAGTAAGCCCCCAAAAGTAGTTTTCAAAAGTGGTTTTCTCTCTTCCCCCCCCCTCTCTCTTTCTCTTGTAAAAGACTTTGGAGTGAGCAGCTCAGGTATGGTGACATCAGGGGTCCATCTTTGCCATGTAGCCTGTATCCTCAGTAACCTATGCTGTCAATTAGAACAGGTAGTCTAATTGCCTTAAAATTTTATTGTATTATTCAATAATCCGTATTTTTTCTAGCATCTATTATCCAGGGAAGTACTATTTATCTAATTTTAACCATTTCTGATTTTTTTAGAAGTTTGGCAAAAAGTATCCAATTAAAATCGTTCAGCAGCTTTCTCTTTTTCTCTCAGAAATGTGATGTTCTATGGGAAGACTTCCATCAAAAACTAGTGGATGGGTCCTTGCTGACACTGGATACCTATCTGGGCCAGTTTCCCGACATAAAGGTATTTTACTTTGTGTCTATAAAGGGAAGAATGGAATGATTCTATGTATTTATTGGAACGTGGGCAAAAGATAAGCGGAATTCAGAGTCTGCAAGCTGACATCAAAAACGGTAACTTTTCATTTATTTAAGCATAGAACTTTTATTCTGTTCCTATCAGTTTGAAATGAAATATAGCTACAGAAATCACATTTTCCCCTTTAGCGAACTGCTTCAGCTTTTATTTCTCTACAGACGTCTTTTTCATACTCTAGATATAAAATTGCAAACCAGATACCAAAAATTCCAATATTTATGTTCCAACCTTCTGATTGTAGAGCATTTGAGGAGAATTTCCATTAGAATAAACTGCAGTCACAAGGAAAGGAGAAACTTCGCTGCAAACATGAGAGCAAGATCTGATTGTTCCTTGTTTACTGTTCAGAGCACACCTGCATATTTTTTCTCTCCTTAAGATCTTCTGGTTCAAATTGAACTGTTAAGATATAAGCATTTCAAATACATTAGCAACTGGGTCTAAAAATATCTTGTCTAAAACATTTGTCTTAACACTTAGATTCATTGAAGGAAACTATATAAGTGGAGGATTGAACATCGTAGATTTCGAATTGACTCAGGAGGTAGAGATGGTTTTTAATCCATCAGGTCTGTACCTAACAGATGGTAGCATGAATAGATCTGCCCCCCAGTTTTTCCTGCTCAAGGAAGAGTACCAGATAAGAAGAGCTGCCCTTCCTGTAGGGTGAAGAAGGCCATGAAACCAACATCCCTCCATCTACACTGCCTGAATTAGGTGACTTCTGATGCAAAGCTCCACTTTTAACCTGGCCTGCTTTGTAGCCATTGCCAAACACCAGGACACTAGCTGCCATGATGTGCACTGGCCTTGGCCATGGGACATCGTGAAACTTCTCAGCATTCATATCAACAATGTTGATTTCCTTTGTCCCATACATAATACCTCACAACTAGTTGGCCAACATCCAAAATATATTTCGGAACACAGGGGCACCAGATACAAATCTCAGTGGATCAGACTAGGTCTTGGTAGCAAAATGTCACAGAGAACAAATCTGAATGACGGATTCCCCTTGATATAACACTTTAGTAAGCCATTGCATGATGGTGTCCTAATTTAAAAGTGTAAGTTGGCTTTTTAAAAGTTTCTGAGAAATTCAAAAATTAAATTGAAAAAATTTTAGAATTCTGTGAGACTGCACACCCTAGCCTCTAGGGAATGCATCTTGGGATATTTTCAGATTATTTGGTAGACAACCACATTTTGTCTTAGACTTTGCAACATTTATGGAGCAGTCTTAGGATCATTATCCTGCTTCAGAATATCGTTTATTCAGTGGTAATTTAATCTCCATAAAAATCCGTTCCCAATAAATCAGAAGAGAATAGGAGAAAGCTTGGACTTCATACTTGAAAATTTCAAAGCACTTTGGAACTAGTCTAAATCATTCATATAATAAACCTGCATAGTATGATTTAATGAAGCAAATGAAGGGTGCGATTACCAGAGAAAAACATATTGGAAAAATTGTTCAATTTCAGGAACAAAAACTTAGTAACATCAAAAAAATTATGGATAGTCTTAGTTTTTATAGGACTGATGGCCGTAGTTATTTGGAAATTGGCCATACTCTCTAGGAGCATACAATTTTAGAAGACAAATGGACACAGAAGTACCTGCATTGAAACATGGATTAAAAAAAATGATGCAGCACCTGGGTGGTGCAGTGGGTTAAGCATCTGACTCTTGGTTTCAGCTCAGGTCATGATCTCAGGGTCATGAGATGAAGCTCCACATCAGGCTCCTGGCTCAGCACAGAATCTGCTTGTGGATTCTCTCCTTCCTCTGCTCCTCCCCCGACTAGTGCACATTTTCTCTCTGTCTCTAAAAATAAATCAATCAATCTTTAATTAGATAAATTAAATACAATTATGATAGGTGATACAGGTTAGTCTTTTCAGTTTGTTCCACATCAGAAAGGTGAAGAATCCAGTAGGACTTTTGCTTGAGCGGTTCTTTTCTTGAGCGCCACAGTTGAGGTCATGCCCAAAAATGATCCTCCAGTGACTGAACCATCTTTACACTAGAGATCTGGGCATAATGACACCTCGCTGGATGTCTTGAAAATAAGTCAAACAATATGCCAAACAATAGTGTTGCCTGCATCATGCAAAGAGGCTGATATGATCTTTCTCTCTTTCTCTAAAGTCACATTTATAATATCATACCGCACACATAGGGTTTCAACCAAGACAGATAATTGTGAAACCATTTCATAGGATAGAGAGCTGAGGACACAGCAGTGTTTAACGAGGAAAGGAAACCATTTGAATATGGAGGGTAGATAGGATAGCTGTTTCTAGTGAAAGATGTTTTTTTCTGTGAAGATACATTTAGGTTAGTCTCTGTTTGCTCACTGAATGCAAGGTAGAAATGGTTTAGACTCTATCACTTCGTAAAGTTAGTGCTGAATGATTATGTAATGAATGGATTATTGATGGAAAGGGAGCTAATGATTAAAAATACTGAGTGGAGAATTTTCAAAGCGTGGAACACAATTGACTTCCTTGACTTCCATTGGAATCAAACAGTCCATGTGTAGTTAAAACGTCAGGCAAATTTCCAAATATTTACTGCCGCTCACCAGCAAGGGCTATGAAATACCATTCATGAGGGAATGATGTTTGAATTTTCCAACTGTGATTGGCAGGGCACCCAGTGTTATAGTTCTTATTATGCAGCACTGACATCTAAAATCAATGTTATAATAAGAGCCAGCTTGTCATCAACACAGGCAGGCTTACAGCTGTGAGCAGTTATTGTAAAATGTAGTTTAGATCCTATCTTGGCAGCCACACCTAAGTACCTACACATATATTTACAGCAGTGCGCCCAAAGTGAATTTTAAATTGGGGTTATTATTGAAATTTTAAAGAATACAATAAATTAAACTTTTTACTGTATAGGTCAGTGTGCAATGGGAAACCTGAAGAAATTTCAGTTGAACCATTCCACTAAACTATGGCTAAACTAGTAAATTTACTTAATTAGATTTACTACTGGGTGGTTAAATAAGAATTGCATCATTTTCCATATAAAAGCTAAGGTGAATGAACTCTACCCTTACTTAAAAGATTTACTTCTGTTTTCAAGTTTTTCAAATATGAGTTAGGTAAGGAAACAAGATTGATTTGTATTTCCAACATAGGTATGTGTGTATGAAAATGAGTGACGGCCTTCAGAATAGGCACGTGGTAAGCCCTGCTCTGCATTGACTTGTCAGTTACACAAGAAAATGAGTCATATTATTTATTTTACTTCTTGTTTTTGAACAACAAGAAAAGATCATCTTGTGTACTCTTCCACCTTATTCCCAGGCTTGGAAGTAATTGAATTTTGGCTCCTTTCAAAAAATCACATTCATCTTCAAAAAATCAAGATCTGCTTCTTGGAAGATACTAAAGATGACTTCCACACCCTGACCTCTTCCCTGAAAGTCCACGAAGCAGAGCTTTATCAGAGTTACAGAGAGTTACACAAGGCCACTGCTTCAAAGAAGAGTGTTCCTCTGAAGCTATAGTTAGGTGTTTGCTAAAAATAATGAGCTTTGTCACCTCATAGGCACACTGTACCCACCAAGGTTCCCTGCATGGCTTCACTGCATTCTGCCTAGACTAATTCATCCCATTATCTTTAGGCAGATGTGAGTAAGCTGTGCTTTTTACTAACACCAGTTGGAAGTGGTATAGGTGTAGAGGGTGAAGAGATTGGAAGCAGCCAAATGAGAGTAACTGCCCCAACCCACCTCTCACTGATGCTGAAGGGGGTGTAGAGAACTAGAATAGAGTGACAGTGGAATGATGGAGTAGGTCAGAGAAGTCAAGAGGAGGCTGGGGCTGGGGAAGCAGGTGAGGGCACCAGAGTTCAAGATATAAGGAGGCACTGACTCTTAGTTGCTGACCCTGCACCCATGTGACCCTGAGCAATTCTGGACAAGTTAGAAGTTAATCTCATGCAATTCAAAATTCTCTACATGTAAAATGGGAGTAATCCCTGCAACACCCATACTATAGGTTGCTGAGGATCTGAGTTATGACTGTATTTGTATGCCATAAGCATATTACTATTGCTTTCTTCTTCCTACCACATAAAATTTAAAGGTTTTTAAGGGTCTCAGATTGGACTGGCTGGGCATAACTGGACCACTAGGAGTCTTTTCAAAGAGGCTAGATACTTGGGCCTTACCTCAGAGTAATTAAATTTGCTTATCATTTGCTTGTTAGTTATACCTCTTTTTTAAAAAGATTTATTTGTTTGAGAGAGAAAGTGCACTCACAGTCACATGCAAGCAGCGAGAGGAGGCAGAGGTAGAGGGAGAGAATCCTAAGCAGATTTGCCACTGAGCATGGAGCCCAACACAGAGCTTGATCTCACTACCCTGAGATCATGACCTGAGTCAAAATCAAGAGTCAGACACTTAACCAACTGAGCCACCCAGGTGCCCCCTACTTTTTTTTTTTAAAGATATTTATTTATTTTAGAGAGAGAGCAAGAGAGAGAATATCTCTTTACTTAAGTTTTTAGTGGTTGCTCTGTAATCTATAACATACATCTTTAACTTTTCCTGTGTAACTTCAAATACTATCATAGCACTTTTATATAAACAACATATCTCTAGTCCTTACTTTGCTTCCTCTGTTATTATTGTCACAAATTTTTAATTTATATATGCTATAAACCACACAAAACATGTTTTTTTTTTTGCCTTCTCAATTGCCTTTTAAAGAACTTGAAAGTAGAAACCCAAAATCATGTATATATACCAGAATTTTATAATTTCTGGCACTTACTTTTGTGTGTGTGTGTGTAGCTTTCCTTAGTAGTAAAATTCCAATGATGAAGGTGAATTCTTTCAGCTTTTGTTTGTCTGAAAAAGACTTTTAAAAATTTTATTTATTTATTTAGAGAGCTTGTGAACAGCGGGAGGGGCAGAGGGAGAAGGAGAGAGAGAATCCCAAGCAGACTCTGCCCTGGACACACAGTCCAAAGTGGGGCTCGATCCCATGACCCCGAGGTCATGACCTGAGCTGAAATCAAGAGTTGGATGCTTAACTGACTGAACCACCCAGGTGCCCCAGTCTGAAAGACTTTATTTCACCTTTATTTTTTGGAAGATATTTTCACTGGGAATATAACTCTGAGTTGGCAGATTTCTCTTGCAGTACTTTAAAAATGTTAGGTCATCATATTCTGGCTTGCATAGTTTCTCAAGATGAGTTTTCTGTAATCCTTGCCTTTGTTCTTTATTATTCTTGATTTTAAGCAGTTTGGCTATGAAGTATCTGGACTGGTATTGTTGGTGTTGATCCTTCTTGGGTTCTGTGACTTTCCGTACTTTGATGTCTTCATTATTATATAAGTTTCTCAGCAATATCTCCTTAAATATTGCTTCTGACTTAACCTCTCATATTTTTTGGAAACTCCAATTAGACTATGTCAGACCATTTAATATTGTATTGCATGCCTTGTATTCTTGATTCTGTTACTTTTCAACTTATTGCTCTATTTTAATAGGAATAGTTTCTCTTGATGTATTTTCAAGTGCACTGTTCATAGCTGTTTTAAGTGCAATTGGCCATCAAAGAAATACTTCTTCTCTGATACAATTTTTATTTTTACCATTTCCACTTGATTTTTTTTGACTATTAATGTTTCTGCAGAAACGTTACCCCTAAGTTTATGTCTGTTATTCTCCTTTTCCAAGTGGATACTTTAATATATTAGAGGCATTTTAAAATTTTTGTTTGGTATTTCCAGCATCTGGGTCATGTCTGAGTCTGATTCTGTTGTTAGCTTTATCTTTTCTCATGAGTTTTCTTGTGTGTGTGTGTGTGTGTGTGTGTGTGTGTTTCATAATTTTACATTGAATCTCAGACATCATGTATAGTGAAGACTGAAGTAATATTAATGCTTAGAAACAGCATACATTTTTGTCAGGCCAGTGGTGTGGGGGTGCAAATCTATCTGATCATGAACTGAGCTGGATTTATGTTTGTTGGTTATTATTATTATTACTGTTATAACTTTCAGTGAACTATGGCTTTCACGTGCCTCTAGAATTGGGCTGCTTAATGCCTTGTGCTTATCTTCTAACATCTATAACGTTTTCAGACCCTTGGGTTGAAATCTGGTTTTTGCCTCTTCCTTGGTCCACGTAGGGTAGGTCCTGGGATGCCAGAGAATTTTTCTCCCCATTCTTGCTGCCCATCAGATTTTAGTTCCTTGTATGCTTGTGGTGCAGAAGGGGCCTGTCTCTCTACACTTGCCCACTCCCTCCAGTGGTAGGCAACTATCGCTTGTTATTGAGTGATGGACTTGTAATGGGGGCAAGGCTCTTTTTTATTATACTTTCTTGGCCTGTTTTTTTTTTTTTTTTTTTGAGAGGGAAAGAGAGAGACAGAGTTCTTGGCCTGTCTTCAGCAAAGTCAGCCTCATATCTGTGATTGGTCTTGGACAGAAGTTCCCTACCCCTGCCCTAGTGGGAACAGACCTCTGCTTGTTAAAGGAGTCAGACTGTGGTTGGAGAAAGGTTTTATGCCCCTCCCCAGTCGGGAGAGATTTTTTTCTTCTATCCTTCCTTGTGTAACCTTGTGTAACAGTGATATTTGCATATATCACAGGGGCCACAGGGTTTCCTAATCCTCTCCCAGGGCCAGATTGGTTTTGCTTCTCCTCCTGTCTGTTAAGCAGTATATCTTTGCTTGGTCTCTGTGGGCAGGATTTGTTGCCCCCTCCTTAAGCAACCTAAAGCTTTTACCTTGTAAGAGAAAAAGATCCAAGTAATGGGCAGGGGTTGGTGGTCACCCTGTAGCAGCCATAGCTCACCTCAGTCTCATTTGCATCTCAAGGGAGTGTCTTGTCTTGTTCCCAGATTTTCTTAAAGCATCCAATGGAAGCTGAAGGAAAGAGCTTACCATAAGTGCAATTTGTGTCCTGGGTACCCAGCTTCCCAAAGGGACACATTATAGGCCAATTGGCTGACTTCTTCATGTCCACTTATATGGTGGCCACAACTTCTACTGTACCCTGTTTTTTTGGCACAAATGATTTGTTGTCTGTCTCTTATTCGAGGACTTTGACCCTCTTCCTAAATAAAAGAATTCAGATTATTTTGCTGCCTTGTGACCTTAGGTCTCTGATATAATCAAGAAGACTTATCCTTTTATAGATTATCCAGATTTTTTCTTGTCAGCATGAGAGTGACATTCATTGCAGCTGTCTGTATCCTAAATGGAAATGGAGTCTCTAAGAATCAATATATTTTTAAGGCTCCTCAGGTGATTCTACTGACCCAAAAGATTTAGAAACACTTCTAAGAAAAATAACTTTTTAGGAAGTAAATCTGCTTGGTGGAACTGATGTTGGATGTGAGTGTTACTAGAATTATAAAACCAAATCCCAATATCATCTTCCATGATCTTCAAAATGGAACATTTAAAGATTTAGAATAGAGGTTAAAAGATAGTATAGGTTTATTGCTCCCCTCAATCAATTCTGGAATTTTTCTGATCTCTGCTACAAATTCTACCTTCAACTATTCACGATCAGCCTAATTATTATTGGAAGGAGATCAGCCTAATTATTTTTGGAAGGAGAAATATTGACCTAATGGTTTTTACATAAGGAATTGGAGGTGATAGTCTGATTTCCAGGTATCATTTGTTTACTGAAATTCTAGTTCACTTCGATCTCAAATCAAGATCCTCAGTTACTCTGGACAATGGAAGCATTTTATTAGTCAAAAAGAGAGTCTATAACCATGCATGCATTTCCTTGTTGGCAGAATCGCATTGCAAAACGCAGCCGGAAGCTGGTGGACTATGATAGTGCTCGCCACCACCTGGAAGCTCTACAGAGCTCCAAGAGGAAGGATGAAAGTCGAATCTCTAAGGTAAGATGGATCCCACTGTTGACACCACTCTCTGTATTCTATGACCTGTAACAATTTTGCTTTTTGAAATTAAATACAAGCATGCCTCAGAGATATTGCGGGTTTGGTTCCCAACCATGGCAAGCAAATATTGTAATAAAGCAATCAAATAATTTTTTTCAGTTTCCCAGTGCATACAAAAAGTATGTTTACACTATACCGTGATCTAGTAAGTGCATAATAGCATTATGTTTAAAAACACAACGTGCATACCTTAATTAAAAACACCATATTGCTAAAAATGCTATTATCTGAGCTTTTAGCAAGTCCTAATCACCAATGACAGATTGTATAACAAATATGATAATAATGAAAATGCTGAAATATTGAAAGAATTACCCGAATGTGACACAAAGACATGAAGTGAGCAAATGCTGCTGGAACAGTATTATGTATAGATTGGCTTGAAGCAGAGTTGCCACAAACTCTAAATTTGTAGAACACTCAGTATTGTGCTGCAAAGCACAATGAAGGAAAGCACAGTGAAATGAGGTACACCTGTACTTCCTTTTTAAAGGAGGTTGGAATTAGGACAGAAATGAAACTGAAACGTACTTGTGGGCTGCTTTCCAGAATTTTTAATAAGTTTTTTCATGTTATTGGAGAGTTCACATGGCTGACACTGAATCATACACTTTGGTCCGAGTAAACCTTGGTCCCAACAACACAGCAGGGTCAGCAAATGTAACGTGTGCCTACACTTTGTTCTGTGTTTGTGGTCCATATTTGAAGCTCAAAGGCAGATTGAGATGGAAAACCAAATCTGAAATTCTAAGACATAACCTGTGACTGTCAGGGAGTACAGACATGTGCTGGATTTGTAGAATATTCATTTTCTTTTAGAAAACCCATTTCAGTAGCTTTTACTATGTATGCCAGTCACTTACAGATGCCAGCTGACACCTGCTAACTACTCCCTTTGCTTCCAGTCTTGCCTCCTCCTATCTGCCTACACACAGCTGTCTGAATAGTCTTTCTACATCACATATCTAGATCTGTTTCTCCACTGCTTGTCTTTTAATGGCTTGCATTGCCTATAGAAAACACATCTAAATTTCTTAGCGTGTGTAAAAGACCCGCACAACTTGGTTATGACTCAGCTATTTATCCTAATTGACTTTTGAATCTCCTTTTCCCTCTGCTCCTTCTTGCATACACACATCTTAAACTAGAGCTTCCATGACCCACACATCAGTTCCAGAGCAACCACAATAAGAGCTGCCCCTCATGTAAGACCCCATAGGTGCCGGGCACCATGCACATCCATGTCATCATTTTCTTAATACTCACAATACCTGTCAAGTAGGCATTACTGTCTCTGTTTTATCAGTGAGGTATCTGAAATGAAGAAAGTTAAAACAATCTCACAAGTTCACACAATTAGTAAGCTGGAATTCTAACCCAGGAAATGCCACCTTTATGTACTGTAATGCCTCTCCACCTGCTTCTTTAATGAACATTCTTCAAGATTCCTTTAGAGTATCACTTTCCCTATGGAACCTTCACTGTTTCTGTACCATCTTTCCCAATAGCATGATCTGCAACAGATAGTAAGCCCTATCTTGTAATTATTTAGACTTCTTGCTAGATGGAGAATTTCTTTGGGAAGCATCCATGTTCAGTATCCAGAGCAGAGCAGTATATGGAGCAATATATAGCATATGCTTTTGTGGCCAAAATCTGCCAGGCTACAGAAGCAACCATTATAATAAAGTCAGTTTTCGGGATCCCTGGGTGGCGCAGCGGTTTAGCGCCTGCCTTTGGCCCAGGGCGCGATCCTGGAGACCCGGGATCGAATCCCACGTCGGGCTCCCGGTGCATGGAGCCTGCTTCTCCCTCTGCCTCTGTCTCTGTCTCTCTCTCTCTCTCTCTCTGTATGACTATCATAAATAAATAAAAGTTAAAAAAAAAAAATAAAGTCAGTTTTCATGTCTTAATAAAACTTAATATTTCACTGTTATTGAAAATATGTGAATTTTATTTGTTTTTTGTTTTGTTTTGTTTTTTTTTTTGGTTTGTTTTTGAAAGAGAGAGAGAGCATGCACATGCACATGTGAGTAAGGGGGAGGGAGAGGGAAAGAGAGACTCTTAAGTAGGCTCCATGCTCTGCTGGGAGCCTGACATGGGGCTCAATCTCACCACCTTGAGATCATGACCTGAGCCAAAATCAAGAGCTGCTTGACAAACTAAGCCACCCAGGTGCCCCCCCCCACCGCCAATTTTGTGGATTTTAACCAGACAAATTTCTGCCCTTCTCAAAATGTTTCTTGGATGTCATAAAGCTATTCACATTTTATGTTAATTGCTGTTGTTGTCTATCAAAATGGCTTGTGTTCAATATTTTTAGTGTAAACACTTGTTATGTGTCATTTCTAGGCAGAAGAGGAATTTCAGAAAGCACAGAAAGTGTTTGAAGAGTTTAACGTTGACTTACAAGAAGAGTTACCATCGTTATGGTCAAGGTAAAGTTGTTTCTGCACTGAGTGTACACATCCTTTTTAGAAAATCAAGAACAGGATATGCCTTCTCTTGTCTTTATTGCCAGTGATACCAAAGTGCCATCCAAGAGAAGTGTTCTGTTTCTGTGCTTTTCAGCATGGTAGCTACCTGCTGCATGGGTGGATTGTTGAACACTTGGACTATGGGTAGTATGGTGGAGGAACTGAATTTTAGATTTAATTTATTTTGTTTTGATTCTTTTAAATTTAAGCTGTACATGGCTCCAGCTATTACATTGATGGCACAATTTTAGACCTTGATAGATTTCTCAAGTGGAGCCCCCAACAAATCTCAGAGGCATTAGGAGAACTGCCCCCTACCTTTGAAATTTACGAAGAGGCCTTTTAGCTCTTTGGCAGGGCTCCCTTTATTCCGAGAGGTCACCTAGTCTTCCAGCTTTGGTGCCAAACTTCTGCTTTCAGCTCCGACCTTTTAACCTGAACTTCATTCCCATTTGAAGTGATAACTATTCTTGCTATGGTTATTCTGAACTTCCTGTGGCATTAAGTGCATTTTCCATTCTTTGTTTCATTTTCCCCCTCAGTGGTAGAACCAAGAAGTTGTTGGATGAAGTGGGGAGTGGGGCTTATGTGTCTCAGTTTCCATCAGCGCCTCATGCTCCCATACCAAATAAACAGAATTGTGCTTATTGTATGACCCTGCTTTAAGGCAAACCCTCTAGCCCAGCTTCCAATCAGATTGGTACACCCAAAACCTTCCTACATGGAAATTCTGGAGCCTCTTCATGTCCCCTAAAGTTGTAACCATTTTAAGGGTTAGAGTGAAGTTTGTCCAAAAAAATTGAATTTGTCTCACTTTAGGCACTCTGTGTTTATTTTTGCATTACTAAAATACCTAGAAGGAATTTTGGCTAGTTCATGGTAAAATCAGCCTGTAAGGCGTTGTCCATTTCAGTGTCCAACCATATGGTCATGTCCAACCATAGCCCAAAGTTCAATATGTGTGAAATGAACTCATCGCTCATCTGAACTCACTCATTCTTTCAATATCTGCATCTCTCTTTGTGGTACTATCATTCTTGGGCTCCCAGCCTGCAAGGTGTGGCATCAGCAGCTATCAGAAACCAGATGACCATGAAAGGAATCAATCCATCCTTTTTCTCTGTGGTCTCCTGGTTCTGTGGTCTCCTGGTCTCTTTTCTTCCTGTTCTCACTGCTATTGCCCTTACCCTCACTATCCTCCTGTAGGTTATGATGGTGGTCTTGCCCTCACATTTGTGTCTTTGATCTCTTCCTGTATACCTCTTCATTCAGAAGCTCTGCCTTGACATCTCTGTGGTCTCCTAAGGAGCCTACTGTGTGTACCCAAAAAGTGAGGATTTTGAGCAGCCTGAATGTATAAAACTCCTAGGGATCCAGATGAGACAGATATCTATTCATAATTTTAATTGAGTTATTCATGCCTATTTAAGATCATAAATGAAATTATGGGTTTTTAAAGAAATATATATTTGCAGTCTTATATTTTAAGAAATACTTGTATCCAAAATCTTTATATCCATCTTTGACATCCATATCTTCATCCTCATTAAGGACACTCATCAAGTCAACCAGTAGTTCTCCAGAGTTTATAATTTTCCTCAACAGATATCCCATCCCAAGCACAAGTTGTCATTTGCATACAGTTTAGACAGTTACCCTGTTCATTTCCCCTCTAGAGGAATTTTTGTGGTCTGAAATGTCATTACTTACTTAGTTGCTTTTAAAACTGATCTGTGCGAGAGCTTAGGTACCATAATGCTCAACACTTCCAATTATGAGATAATACTCCTAGGAAAATTGCCAAAATTGCCAAACAAATAATTGACAGTTATTATTTGCCTTAATATCTATTGGGTATTTAACAAATTTCATTTTCCTAACGTTCTCTGTAAGCATCCAAAACTAGCATTGACTAATGTTCCGCTTCTGTGTCTGCCCCAAATAGTATTTGGTCATTCAGTATAAGTACTTGTCAGAGTATCTTGTAATATGAGAGACTTTATAGGAACTTAAACACAATGGGAATATTTGAAGGACAAATTTTGGAGAGAAACCTTTCCCCTTATCTGGCCATTTGCAATCTAAATGCTTCAGTGCTTTTTAATCCACTGTCACTTATGCCTACACTCAAGGCTCTTTCCTTTGTATGTCAATCAAGTCTTACCTTTTGATGAAGACCTAGTTTAGGCCTTTCTTTATTTTAAATTTTATTTTATTTAAATTCAATTAATTAAATACAGTGTATTATTAGTTTCAGAGGTAGAGTTCAAGGATTCTTCAGTTGCATATAATATCCAGTGTTCATCACAACAAATGACCTCCTTAATGCCCATCACCCAGTTACCCCATCCTTCTACCCCCCGCCCCTCCAGCAATCCTCTGTTTGTTTCCTATGATTAAAAGTCTCTCGTGGTGTATCTCCCTCTTATTTTATTTTTCCCTCCTTTTCCTATGATCCTCTGTTTTATTTCTTAAATTCTACATATAAGTGAAATCATATAATTCTTTCTCTGATTGACTTATTTTGCTTAGCATAATACCCACTAGCTCCATTCACATTGTTGCAAATGGTAAGATTTCAATTTTTTCTGACGACTAAGTAACAGTCATTATACACACACACACACACACACAAACACACACCCCACATCTTCTTTATCCATTCATCTGTCAATGGACATCTGAGCTCTTTTCATAGTTTGGTTATTGGGGACATTGCTGCTATAAACATGAAGATGCAGGTCCCCCTTCAGATCACTGTGTTTGTATCCTTTGGGTAAATACCTAGTAGTGCAATTGCTGGGTCATAGGGTAGCTCTATTTTTTACTTTTTGAGGAACCTCCACTTTGTTTTCCAGAGTGACTGCACCAGTTCAGATTCCCACCAACAGTATAAGAGGGTTCCCCTTTCTCTTCATCCCTGCCAACATTTGTTGTTTCCCAATTTGTTCATTTTAGTTAGGCCTTTCTTTCTATATAGTGTGTGTTTTTTGACTGGACCTACATTATTCAACCTCAATAATTGTGTATATTTTGTGTGTTTATATAAGAGAAAAAGAGAGAGTTCATTTATTATTGAATATTATTTTCCAGGTATCATTTTGTGCACTTTACATACATAATCTCTAAATATCACAATTACCTCTACCCCCTCTTACAAATGAGGAAGCCAGGGATCCTGCTGGTTAAACACTTTGCCTAACACTGTAGGGTTTACAAATCCTAAAGCTGTCACTTAAACACACTTCTGTGGTATTTCCAGTAAATTTTGATGTCTGTGTATAGGACTTCTCCTTACTGAAAGGGAGACTGTATGCAGACTTTCATAAATACAGTTAAATATAGTTTGTTTTGGAAAATTGTTTTATAAATACATATGTTTTCTTCCCAGCCATGTTCTTCCACCTTGAGACTGAAGTTAATACTTTGTGTCTTCTGTGCCTCCCTCCTGTGGTGAGATGAGTAATGACAGCATCAGTATTTAAGGAATGTGCCACTGCAGATGTGCCTGCGGAAGAGCCTGAGAGGAAGCAATCACAGATGTAGGAGAAGGCCCAGAAGAGTAGTATCTTAAAAAGCCAAGAATGGGGCACCTGGGTGGCTCAGTTGGTGAAGCGTCTGCCTTTGGCTCAGGTCATGATCCCAGGGTCCTGTGATCGAGCCCCATGCTCAGTGAGGAGTCTGCTTCTTCTTCTCTCTCTGCCGCTTCCCTCTGCTTGTGCTTTCTCTCAATAAGTAAATAAAATCTAAAAGAAAAAAAAAAGCCAAGAATGGAGAGAATTTTAAAAGTAAAGGAGTGCCAGGAGAGTCATTTACACAATAAAGGTCAAGCAAATGAGACTAAAGGTGCATTGCTTTTGGTGAGCTTCCAGCTGATGGTGGGGTCAGAAGCCTGGCTGCAGGCACTGTAGACACCATGGCTGATGAAGTAGGAGCAGTGGATGTCATTTTCTTATTTTGAGGATCTTGACTATGATGGGCCTGAGGAATAGTTGGCAGCAGATATGGGGTGATGAGAGGGCAAGGGAAACCTTTTAAAATAATCATTATCATTTTGAGAAGATGGCAATGACAGCTGCAGGGTGATGTAGGACTGAGAATTTCTGGAGCAAGTGGAGGGTGAGGGGATCAAGAGAAGGTGTTGGTGGAGCTGGGCACCCAGTGGGCACCCTGTGTTGAGCCTGATAAGCAAGATGCTGAACCTGAAGGGGACAGTAGCCTGGAAGAAAAAAGCCATTGATTTCTGAGACAGATAGAGAAAAAAATCAGCAGGTGGAATGGAAGTGAATGAAGGAAGGATCTTGTGATCTAGGACATGAGGTGAGAGAGGAGACCCCTGAATTTTCTCATCTTGGCTGTGAGTGATGGCAAGGTGCAGGGTGTGCAGCAGAATGTACATGAATAAGCACATTGGGGTTACGAGGTCGGTGAGTTAGGAATTAGGGTTTTGCCTGGCCCATCCTGGGGACCTGGATATCCACTGTGTGAATGTGAGGACTTGGTGAAGGGGGTAGAAAGGGATATGGCGAGATGTGTGCCATGTGCACAGTGGCCGGGGTAAGGGGCTGGGAGGTTGTACAGGGGTTGGATACGTGTGGCATGAATCTCAGAGGATCAGAGGTGAGATAGAGGAAAATTCTTCCTTCCCCACTCCATGCCCCTGGTAAGTGAAGATGGCAGAGGATGCTTCCTCCACCACATGGGGCTCCAGGGAATACAGGGATCCCACCCCACTCCCCGCAGGCTTCCTTTAGGGCAAAGCCCAAGGGAGAGGGTCCTGGCCTGCACTTTGGGGCTGGGATAGCTCGGCTGTTCATCCTTTCCACTGTTTCCAAGGACAAAGATCCATCTCAATAAAGAAATTAAGTTGGTTCTGATAGCTAACCACAAGAGGCCTGAGGATGCCTCAGAGGAGTCCTTCAGGGAAATGCTAATGTCTCAGAGCCCCTTGTTGATGAAGAGTTTTTGAAGTGAAATGTCCCAAACAGATAATATCCCATTTACAGCCTGGTACTCTGTGGATGTAGGTCTCCCTGCGGGTGACGGCAGTTTTCTATAAGCCAAGGCTGTAGTCACAATATGCTCTTGCAGTGGGAGAGTAAATGCTTATTAATTCATTAATTAATTAATTCATTCATTCATTTATTGAATATTTACTGTGTGCCTGCTCTACCAGATGCTGTATTAGAGGCTAGGTCTATGGTTGTGAATGAGTCAAAGGCAGTCCCTACTTAGAAAGAGTCTCCAATTCCATACGTTGAAGAAAACCATTCTCTGATGAAGTGCATCAAAAATGTTCAACACGTTTTTTCTAAGTTAAATAAATACATCCTAGTTGCCTTAACTTCTAAAATAAACCATAAAAATATTAGAAAGTTGCTTGATACTTTAGTCATTCTAAACAAGGTATTTCTGGCACCACATCAAGTATTTCTTTAAATAATATTCTTTTATTTTTCCTAGAGAGAGAAAGAGAGAATGGTACTGCGGGGGGCAGGGGGGTGGCGGGGGCTGTAGGTTGGGTGGGGAGGGACAGAATGAGAGAGAGAATCTCAAGCAGACTTCCTGCTGAGTGTGGAGCCCGACGCAGGGCTTTATCTTACAACCCCAAGGTCACGACCTGAGCCAAAATCAAGAATTGGACACTTAACTAACTGAGCCACTCCGGTGCTCCAATAATTGATATAAGCAAGATTGCTATATATCAGAAAACAAAATTTAAAGATAAAAGAATAAGAATTCATATTTTTGCTAAATATATCCAAGAATCAATATATTTAATAGCAATTCCCTTACAAATAAACAAGAAAAAAACAAGCACTATGAAATGAACACAAAATATGAATAGGTGACTCACGAAATAAGAAATACAAATGGCTAATAAATAAATGAAGAAAATAGTATCCATTTTAATTTAAGGAATATAAATGTAAAAGTCAGCAAGCTTCTAACTCTTGCCTTCAAATTTACAAAGGTGTTGTGTAACTTCATCCTGAAAGCTGAGCGAGTATAAGGATCCAGCCTCTTTGGGAACAGCTTGGTACTCTGCTCATCAAAGCTTCTGTCGTTTGTGCCTCTCACACAGCATTCATATTCAAGAAACTTATTCTAAGGAAATAGAGATGTGCACCAGGTTTTAATCCACAGATCTTCATTAGAGTTTTGTTTATCATAATGAAAAATCAATGAAAATAAAAACAATACTCACCAATGAAGTTCTACTACACCCTATGCCCCTCCTCCATCTATACTCCCTCCATCCATCTACACCCCCACACCCATCTATACCTCCCAGTCCCATCCATCTACACCTCCCCATCCATCCACACCCCCCCATCCCTCATCCATCTGATCCTGCATCTATTTAAATCTGACCCTTCTTCAGGACAGCCTGAGTTTATCTTCTCCAGCAGATGTTCACAGCTGGCACAGGGCCTGTTAATTCCCCTCTCTTCTCAGTGTTTAAGCTGTTTCTGTCCAAATCTATTCATTTTTGATATTACATTGTGTATAGTCTTTTATGGTAACTTTACCATTCACATGCTGTGTTGAAATCTGCTTCTGTCATTCACCAGTGTGACAGAGCATGTGTTCACAGTTCTGCGCTCAAGTGCTCCTCTACCTGGATGGTTCATTCCTGGAGCCTCCATAGCCCACCACTAGGCATGAACCCACAGTAGATATAGCCTTTGTTGAGTAATTGAATGAGGGAAAGTATGAGGAATGATGGATTGATGGGAGTCCTAGAGAAGGGGTCCTGGATTGGCACTTGAAGTGTGCCAGGAAGACTTGCCTGAAAACAGTACAGTGAGCTGGTCCCTCTGCAGTGATGTCTGAGCATCTGCAGTCTCTCCTCCCATCCAGCTGCTGCTTTAGTTAGCTTCCTCCATTGCAGGTCCTCTCCATTCCCCTGTCTCAGATATGGCTAGGGCAGCAAGTAACCATGGCCTGCAAATGTCTGGAAGATCCTCTGCCCCAGAGCACAGGTCTGCCTGCCTCACCAGGCTCTCATCTCCCAGGCTTCTGGTCTGGCCCTCCCAAGTAGTTGCTATTTCTCCAATACCCTGTGCCAGGATTTTCTTCATTAATATATGGATGTATATCTATCTATCTGCCTATAGATAACATACATACAGACACATATACACACAATGGAATTTATTCAGCCATAACTGGTGGACACTGGGATTGTTTTCATATCTTGACTTTTGTGAATAATAGTGCAGTGAACATGGCAATGCCTGTATCTCTTCGAGATCTCACTTTCATTTCCTTTAGAAATATACCCAGCAGTGGGATTGCTGGATCCAGTGGTAGTTTTATTTTTGACTTTTTGAGGAACTTCCCATAGGGTCTGCATCAGTTTACATTTCCACCAACAGGGCACAAGAGTTCCCTTTTCTCCACATCCTCACCAACACTTGTTATCTTTTTTTTTTTTTTTTTTGATGATAGCCATTCTAATAGGTGTGAGGTGATACTGCATGATATCACTTAGATGTGGAATCTGAAAAAAAAAGGGCAAAATCCTAGAAATGGAAAGTAGAAATGTGCATGCCAGGGGCTAGGAGGTTGGGAAATAGGGCAAGGTTGGTAAAAGGCACACACTTATAGCTATAAGATGAATAAGCTCTGGGCATCTAATGTAAAACATGGTAGCTGCAATTGATAACCTCTATTATGTAATTGAAATTCGCCAAGAGAGTAGAAATGTTCACACACACGATAAATATGTAATTGAAATTTGCTGAGAGTAAAAATGTTCACATACAAGATAAATGTATGAGGTGATAGCTGTGTTAATTAATTAGATTGGGGGAACCCTTCACAATTGTATACCAGGTCACCACAATGCATGCTTTAAATATCTTACCATTTTATTTGTCAGTTAAACCTCAATAAAGCTGAAAAAAATGAAGGAAACTCAAATCAACTAGTCTTATAAAGTTAAAGAAAAAATTAAGTGGAACCTGGTAGGAATTTAAAGTACAGGTTAAGCCATAGAGAAAGTAAGTCTTACTGGTAGACTACATATAGTTCTTCTTTTTTTTTTTTTTAAAGATTTATTTATTTATTTATGATAGACATAGAGAGAGAGAGAGAGGCAGAGACACAGGAGGAGGGAGAAGCAGGCTCCATGCCTGGAGCCTGATGCGGGACTCGATCCCGGGACTCCAGGATCGCACCCTGGGCCAAAGGGAGGCGCCAAACTGCTGAGCTACCCAGGGATCCCGCTACACATAGTTCTTACCTATTATTTTCATCTCTGAATCTCGATTTTTATCTTTTATTTTGTTAAAATTCTAAACCACCTAATTTCATCAGAAAGCATGGAAATAATGGTATTTGTGCATAAGCAGAATTTCTTGGCAAACAGTGCATGATTTCCATTGGTTTTCCTCCTTTTGGGTTCAAATATGGGTTCTCCACTTATTGATTGCAAGATTTTGAACAGTTAATCTCTCTGTGCCTCCTTCGACCAGAATATAAAGGCTCACTACCCTGGGGGGTGGTTACAAGAACTAAGTGAGGGAACGTGTAAAAGTGCTTAGATGGCAACTCTTTTACAAGCTTTAATGATGATAGAACATTTGTTCATCTCTGCTTATTGGAATCCTGCTCACGCAAGGCACAGTGAAACAGGAAACCCCCTCTTCTCTATCCTTTCTGTCACCGTTTAAAAATTTCATTCATTTCTTTTAGAAAGAAAGTGGGAGAGAGAAAAGCAAGCACAAGCAGGAGGAGGGACAGGGAGAGAATCCAAACCAGACTTCATGCTGAGCATAGAGCCCCATGTGGGGCTCAGTCCCACAAACCTGAGGGCATGACCTGAGCCAAAACCCAGATCAGACACTTAACTGACTGTACCACCCAGGCACCCCTCATGTCATTGTTTAAGTAAGAGGGATCCAACTGTGTACGGGCACATTCTTACTCCCCAGTAAGAAGTAGTCAAATTACAAACCCCTCCAGTCTATGTTTATTCCGTATATCCAGCCTATCTAATGTTTCTGGCATCCGGGTCCTTACTTGGGGTTTGGAATCTAATAAACCAATCAGGATCCTGGAGTTATTTTTGAGAATGTCACTGAAACAAGAACACGGATTAAATCAAAATAATAAGAGACTAGATGGATTCTGAAGGATTGGGTTAATACAGAGTCCACAGAGCCCTCATTTAATGCAAAGGGAGCCCATACAGGAGGTACCAGCCTGAATCCACAGTGCTGATGGGGGTGCTTACTATTAGGGACCTAAAAGTCTCACATCACAGAACACCCCCACCCCATGGCTTCGAAACATGTTTGAGATCTTGTGCTTTTATTTGCTCAGTGAATGCACACTCTCACTTTAGCTGATGAATTGTCATTGATTGGTGGGTTTTCTACTTCCCCCATCAAACACATTTCAGAATCCAAATACATGGTACCCAAATGAGACCATGCATATGTTATGAAAATTAATGGTAAACGTCTCTATCTCCAGCCCTTTACAGGACATGCATCTAAAACACAAACTCTTAGGACAGAGACTTCCAAAAGTCTCTCTGCACTAACAGCTTCAGTGTCACCTAGAGCTTGCTAGAAGTGCAAATCTTCCATCCCTACCCGAGATCTGCTGAATTGGAAACACACTTTCACCTGCACGCCTTAGTGTGAGAACCACTGTCTCCAGGCGTCAGCTGCATTAGGAGAGGTTATGCTCTGTGCCCGCAGATTCAGGGCAAGGTTACTCAAAATTATATTAATTAATTTTATTGCTGTCCCTAATGCATTTTATCGCCATTGAAAGTAAAGTTTTGCTGACTGGTCTTTCCCTACTCTCCTTTCTTCCCTCTTTGTGTCTCCACGTGGTAGACGGGTTGGGTTTTACGTCAACACTTTCAAAAATGTTTCCAGCCTTGAAGCCAAGTTTCATAAGGAAATTGCCGTGGTGAGTAATGATGATTATTTTTACTTATGGAATATGAAATAAATGAACTGTTTTTTTTCTTCTGAAAGCAAATGAAAGGATGTAGCCTTGTCACGTGTGTGTTTGTTTTCATAGAGTGTTACTAGGCTCAGTGCTATTCCTGCAATGTTTTATAGTGACCACATAGTTCTCTCTATTTTGTACAGATTTTATCTCTGGATGTACAAATAGGCTCTCAGGAATCACGGCCTGTTTTCATTTCTCTTCTGAAATGCTTTTTCTCTGTGTCACAGTTGCATAGTCTTATTTTGTTTTGTTTTCTGTCAGCTTTAAAAGTTGGCATTCGGGCGACACTTCTTAGGCTGAGGAAAAATTGGTGTCAGAACATTCAGACAATCAGCAGGTCTGTCATCAACTAACGTCTTGGATGACTTTATCTCTAGCAGAGTCAATGGGAGCAGTAAGATTTTGTTTCCTCGTCTGTACGCTGGTTAACAAATATATTTTGGGTTTTCTTTTAAGGTTTATTTGTGTTTGTGGCCTTTCAATTTTGACGCGAGTTTTCAATTGCCCCTTTGTAAGAATTTAAGTTATTCTGAGACCATCTACACTATTGTAAGATTCTCGGTAGACAATTCCTTCCTTGGGGCAGTAGCCTGGATTGGCACCAGAATGACTTACAGCTCATAGACAAATGGTCTCTGTCCCTTTAGCTTTGCCACAAATTGTATGAAGTGATGACGAAGCTGGGTGACCAGCATGCTGACAAGGCCTTCACCATTCAAGGAGCTCCCAGGTAGGCTGTCTTCATCAGAGCCAAGTCATGTCCGTTCACCTTTAACACAATGCCTGTTGCAATTTCTGCTGTCTGCACCGGCTTATGCTATTTTACTCATTCTAGAAAAATCTAAAACTAAGAAGCCTTTCCACATAGAGGCTGATAGCAGCCTCAGTTCTGTGCTTTTACATTTACCTTTAGCTTTCAGATTTACTCATTGTGAGCTTCCATCGTGGTCACAATAGAACTATCTGCCTTGTTCATTTTACATGGGATCTGTCAGCAATGGTGTAAAGGTTTAACAGACTTTCTAGTCGTGCAACTGTTAACTTTCTTTAGAGAAGAAAGGAATTTCCCAGACTCACAATACTGAGTCCTTAGACTTATCATTGGTGCTGGCATCTTTGATGAATCCATTTTGGGAAAGGAAAGAGGATGTAGGTGAGACCTCACCATTATCTTGCCTCTTAACTTGACCTCACGAACACTGCATTGTTTTGATTCTGTTGTACATCGTTATTGTGAGTATGTCAGACAAATACAGCAAACGCCCAGTAATCCATGAGTTAATTGTCTACCTTTTCAGGAGTTGGCTTAACACCAGCTTTCTCCTGTGATTTTGGAATCCCTCTATTCCATCCTTCTCAGTACGTACTCAAGGAATGCAGGCTAGTGAGCCTTGGGCTGGAAGTCATAAGATCCAGCTTTCAGGTTTATGACTCTGCAGTCAACTTACTTTTGCCTTCGTTGAGTGCATCCAATTAATCCTCTGGTTAAAGATCTTCTTTTTTTTTAATCAACAAAAAATATAGTATCAAACTAAATGGCTTGTAAGGTAATATGCAGTCCTAATATTCTATATTTGCATTTTAATGTCATCAACATAAACACTCATACACACACATTTATAAAAACGCTCCTGCACAGGTGCTGCCATCACCATATGTTCACATCTCTCTGGAGAGAGCTAATTTTCATATTTGATATTCTTCATATTAATCACATTCATAAGAGTCTCTGCTCCATGAAATAAACATCTAGTATCTCCTATTTCTAAGGGAAAGAACATCCCTAAAAGAATACATGAAAGGACTACTGTTTCCAATATTGTATTTCAGCATCAGCTTCAAACAAAGAAAAAAATTGCAATAAGAATATCAAAATGACATCAGGTGTTTTAGCAGTGATGTACATGAAAAAAATTAAGGGTTCTCCCTCATAGAGACATGAAAGGGACAGCTGTGTCTGAAAACCTCAATATTGCTGAATCAGATAAATTGAGGAAGCGGGGCCACGGCCACTTAACAAGTGTTCCTTTCATTTTTTTTCATCATTCGTCTGCAGAGCAAGGTGGTGAGTGAGCTCAGTGGACTCTCTATTGAGCACAGATTGGGGCTGTACTTCCCAACAGAGGCCATGATTGCTGGCACATAGCCTCAATCATGCGGCCCATCCGTGCTCTCCACAGGACCCATTCCTTTGAATATGTAGACCATGCTGTGGTGTATGCACTTGTTTATTTTCAGTATAGAGCTTGCTCCCTCAATCTGTAGACATTAGAAAGACTTAGAGAGTAGGATGTTATCCCAAATGCCCTCCTGGTCATTGCATTTGAGCTGGTCCCAAGCATCTCACCAGGTGCTGGGAACACAGTGGGTTCTCAGGAAACATTACTGACCCTCTGCCTTCACATGATTGGTTTGGACAGGTCAAGGTGTCAGATCTGAGTCATTGTTTTATAAGGTGTAGAAAGAGGAACAACTAATGAATTTGTTTCCAAATATCAGAAATGACTCTTATGAAATCTTACTTAACACTATCCTGAAGATGCCTTTAGCATAAAATTTATAATTTTCAGGGTAGGTAGTTTTTCTGTGGATTATGACAGAGCAAGATTCTCTCATAAATCAAAAGTGAAACTAGTTCAGCTAAGTCAGCTTATGTATGGAAGGTTCCTCCAGCATCTTTTTTGGCACAGTGGAAAGAACAGGGGGTTTGCATTCCCAAGGCCTGAATTCAGATCCACCAAATTGCTGAGTGACTTTAGGCGTTTTTAACCTCTCTGTACCCCACTTTACTACCTGTAAAGTGAGGACAATGATGCATGGGTATTGTGATGGTGGGAGATAGTATGTACCAATGGGGTCTGGCACACAGTGGGCAGTAAGTGCCAGTATCAATAACAACCAGAATTAACTTAAAAGGGGGCTAGGTGACAGACAGAACCAGTTGTGCCTCAAAGATTCCTCTGCGATGGAGGACACCCTGGAGAGTAAGTGCTATTCTTTAGAAGGCCTGTTGCTGACTCTCATGTGTTTACCTAGTGATTCTGGTCCTCTCCGCATCGCAAAGACACCGTCACCACCGGAGGAGCCTTCACCCATCCCGAGCCCGACAGCCAGTCCCAATCACACACTGGCACCTGCATCTCCTGCACCAGCAAGGCCTCGGTCACCTTCACAGGTAGGAAGAGAACATATATACTGGGGAGAATGGAAGAGTTGGTGGTGAAGTGACCTCATATGGGATAATCCCATGGTGCTGGGGTATTAAAAGGAGTTTCCGGCTAGGGAGACCTAGAGGCTGTAGGCATTGTGATGGGCACTAGGCAATCAGCTTATTTCTCCAATTTGGATTCCTATTTCCTCATATGCCCAATGTTTCAGTGTGTTAAGACTTCTCTCTACAGCCTCAGCTTCCTTAAGTTCATGTGCCCACTCCTCCACCCACCTCTCACTGTCAAAAGGCTCCAATCAACCCTCCTTTCTCCCTGGACATTTCGTCCTGTGGCACTTTCGCTTCCACTCAGGGCAAGTATGGCCAAGGAAGCCATGATGTTTATATGCCACTTCACAGTTTTGGTATCGCCCACAGTATGTGGCACATGAGTAGACATTCAACAAAAGTGTCTGGAACCAAGGGATTGAGAGAAACAAAAAGGGCTGGAAAAGGTAAGTACAGAGAAACATGACCACCCTTGTCTTCCCTACTTTGTGTGAAGATGAAATTTCTCCAGGATGACTTGAAGTCTCTAGTATTCTTCAATCTTTGAAACCAAAGACAGTGGCGAGAAGATCCACGGAATTGATCTGTAAAGTCCTTACTTCTCAAAACACTGCAGTGGAAAGTGAAATGCATGCTGTCTGTGGGTGGTCTCAGTGATTCCAGTGAAAAGCTTTCCCGATTTTAGTGTGAAAATTCTAATTTCTTGCTGAAATGAGGCATCCGTTCTGGTTGGCTTCACAAAGTGGGTCACCCTGGTTTAACTGGAGAGGCGGAGGTGCTGTGTGTAGCGCTCAACCTGAGTTGGATGGGGTCATGTTGCCTGAGTGCTTCTCAGGGGGGCCTTTGTTTATCAGTTCTCCCCTGGCCACCAAGGTCGACAGTATTCTCAACTCAATCAAGTGGCCTCATTCCTCTAAGCATATCTGAATCGTAGTCAGTGACGCAACTGTCCGTCCAGCGCCATTCGTGTGGCATGTCTACACATCTCGCATGCCATCTTTGGCCCCAGTCATTTGCTTGTGTTTCTGATGTTTTGTAGACAAGGAAAGGGCCTCCCGTCCCACCTCTGCCTAAAGTCACCCCAACAAAGGAACTTCAGCAGGAGAACATCATCAGTTTCTTTGAGGACAATTTTGTTCCAGAAATCAGTGTGACGACACCTTCGCAGGTACGTGCCTGCTGCAGAACTGGGGTGACCTCAGAAGGGCCGTGGCAGAGGGACCCTCAGGGACCAGCTTTAAAGGTGACAGATGTTAGAGACGGGCAGTATGATTTCAGGCCTCACTCAGGTTGGCTTTAATTACTCAGTGTGTCTAAGGCATTCTCAGATGGGGGGGTGTACATATGCAGTATTTGGAAATGCTGAAAAAGTGTAAAAATGAAGAATTTTAATCACCACTGAGGTCGTACCACTCTGATGTACCAACCAAGGCGTCCTGGTTTATTTTCCCTCAGGCTTTGGTTTTAAGTATGTATCGATTTTATACCACAAAATTTAGATTGTGTTGTTATGTATCCCTGACTTTTCTACTTAATCTTCCTGAACCTTTTTTTTTCATGTCGTAATACTGGCTTTTCAAAAGAAAACGTATCACCAGAGTATTGTATCTGATGGATGGACCAGCCCATGGTGGTGATCACAGGTTACTCTTCATGGTTCTGTTTCATCAGCACTCCTCTGAACATCAGGAGATATTAATTCATGTGTACACCCTCAATTATTTCTTCTGTATTGCTTCCTGGTAGAAAACAGGAAAGTGAAACTAAGAGAGGTGAATGTTTCCAAGCCTTTTTGCTCTTCAGCACGAGTAACTGTATTCATTTACATGATTTGGCAAATGGAAACATCAGCGTTTGCCCTGGTTTCAAAGGCATCTGGGTGCACCTGCCCCATCTGCTCCTCCTGCAGCCCCCTCAGTAGGCGGCAGATCCTTCTCTGCTACCCACTTGGTTCTCCCCTTGCCTCGAGAATGGAGATCCTTGACTTCCAGAGCAGTTCCTCATGCCATTGAAGCCATTTCTTTAAGAGTGAAAGTCCCCAGAAACATCCTGCCAATCTCACTCGCTCCCTGTGTTCTCAGGGTCAGAAATAATAACGTACGTTTTGCAAGGGGTGTGAATGTGGTGCTGTAATTACTGCGTACGTCAATAACAACACTGTGTATGGCAGGCCAATTACAATCACATCCTGTTGATAATAACAGGAATAACGTACTAACTGCAGAGAGCTCAGAAAATAGAAACTCCGAAGCATTACAGTGGCAACTGTGTCATCACTTTTAAGGGCATTTGTCAATAAGGCGCAATGCTTTTAGCTATTGTTTTCTTCCTTCTGTTGTTTGTAAGAGATGGTGAATTTGGCAAGCTAACGAGGCCTTGGCCTATGGGTTAGCAGCTCCTTTGAACAGGGTCCTTGCACAGTGATGAGTGCATGGACACGTGCACTTGGCTCAAGACCCCGCCATGTAGCAACAGAAGCAACTGAACTAGAGGCATCTTGGCACGTCGACCAGTCCTAAAGCAAAGATGAAGTTCAGAACTGTCTTGTCCTGTAAAATGTTCTGTTATTTGTGGTGCACTTGCTCATAGGGTTCTTCGTGGTAGGAAAAAATAAAAAAGAAAGCCCTTTTTAAGATTGTGGCTCAGCACCACTTTTCTTTTTTTAAGATTTTTAAACTTTATTTGACAGGGGGAGAGGGAGAGAGAGAGAGAGCGCACAAGCAGGGGGAGAGGGAGATGGAGAGGGAGAGGGAGAAGCAGGTTCCCCGCTGGCTGAGCAGGGAGCCCGATGTGGGACTGGATCCCAGGATCGATGACCTGAGCCGAAGGCAGACATTTCACCAGCTGAGCCACTCAGGAGCCTCTCAAAGCCCTTTTAAAAATCACAAATGCTAAGAGCATGAACTGTCTTGATACTGTTGAGGAGCAGTGGTGGGAAAAGTCAAGAGTTGGGGACAGAGGGTGAGGAGACAGCTTTGAAAGCAGAAGTGGCTCCGGCTGCAGCCGCTGCAGTGACTCAGTTGGCTGGAGAGCGCCTGCCCCCACACCTGGCTGGTCTTGGTGCACTTTCCATGGCCCTGGGGAGGGAAGGAAGGCGCCTCTCCATCCTGACCACCTTCTATAACCCGCTGGCTGGGTGTCCCCTCCCTCCATCAGTGCGCGAGGTAATTTTGACAGAACGAACCACCAGAGACCTGGTGGGGGTGCCTTTTTGGGCTTCACCTTCATTTATGTTGTTTTCTTTTCATTGAGTGGAGGCAGAAGGAAGTTTCTTTCTTTTCTTTTCTTTTTTTTTTTTTTACAAATCTGAAGCAACATGGCACTAGCAACGGACCACACTGGGTGACCAGAAGCATCTCCAGTGACTAAGTGGCTGTTAATCTCATATCACGATGTCAAGAGAGGGCGTGAGGCAGGGATTTATGTTTCAGTCTACTTTCTCGCTTATTGAGTATATAATCTAGCTTTATTTAAGATTACACAGTTGCTGCCATTCTCTGATGCATCTTGACAGCTTCCTCGGTTGCTTGTTCCTCTGCAGGTATCCACAGAACCAGTTTGTGTTCCTTCACCCCTTTTGGGTTTCATCCAGCAGAGTTTCTGAGTCAGCAGTTCTTGGGTGGGGGCCAGGAATCTGTATTCTTAACAAGCCCCCAAGCGATGCTGATGCCACTGGTCATGGGATCCCACTGTGAGAACCCCTGTAGGCCAGGATTTCCAAATTTATGGCCATGAACAAAGCACCCCAGTGAATGAACAGATTTCTTACAGGAAAATATCTAGCTGACTTAAGGATATGTCATGATTGACCATTTATAACTGCTCCACTTAAAAATAGTATGATTTGAAGTACTCCGTGTTTTGGGCTATTGGACTCACACATACGTCTGTGCCTATAATACCAGATGTGTTAATTAGATTATATGTGAGGCTACGTATTCTAAGCAAATGTGCTGTCTCATCAGGGCTATAATGTTTTAGACATGCACAGGTAAACGATGAAAAAGTTCAATAGAAATGCCAGGAGAAAATGAGACGCCAGCTGCATGGAAGCAGAGTATTGGAAGCTAGAAAGCCGAGATGTGTCTGCAAAGCATTTCTCCCAGATATGTGTATGTATAATAATAGGGAATACTCTGTTTTCAGTTTTGTTTTGATATTTTTACAAAGTTTACTAGGTCATTCTACATTGAATCGATTGGTTTCTGTCCCTAGTTTGCTGTTTTTATCCTCTGCTCAGTGGGGAAGAACAGGATTTGTATTAATTCCACCCAGAAGCTCCAAGTGTGGTGACTGAAAAAATCCTTACCTCTGATTTGTATGTTCTGTCCACCCAGCTCTGTTACAGTGACAGCCTCTCCAGAGTCCTGGGATTGAAAACAAATCCATCAGAAGGAGCCCTCTAAGGGCCCCAGACCTTAACTATATCATAGAATCTTCTCTGGGTGATATCCTTACCTGCTTCCAGGGCGAGGTCCACATGTCAACACCAAAGGGCTGACCTTGCTTCTCTGGTTGTGTGTCTACAGAAATGGAACTGCCAAAGGACAAACCCAGCCCCGTCTGTTTTCCCTTCTAAGAAACTAAATAGGAGGAAATCTCCTGTGTGTGTGTGTGCGTGCGTGTGTGTGTGTGTGTGTGCATGTGCTCCTGCATTATTTTTTTAAAACAGCATTTTCTATCTGGTCCCACAAGACACTGTAAAAAGGGGTTCCCAGTCATATGAGGCTGGGAGGGGCTGCATCTCCTTTGCTTAACATAGCTTATGTCAGCATGTTCAAGGCTCGCAGAAGTTCTGCAGCAAAAGCCCTATTTGTTTAAATCAGAACTTCTCAGTCTCTCCCTTTCCTCCCAAAGTACAACCTATTCCAGGGAAATGGGCGTTTTACTGAAACATGTTTAAAAAGGAAAAATTGAAAGATATAAGGTCTCTAAAAACCAAATTCATGGCATATAAGTAGGATTTTGACAGCTCAAGAGGAAAAAAAAGCAATTATATACACATAGGTATGTACACATGCAAGGTTGTTTCTTTTTCCTTCAGAAAATGTTTGGGATTGCTTTCTCATCTGTCTTTAATTAGATCTATGTTCACCCTCCTCTCCCATGAGGGCTTTCCTTAGGGGTTGTGGCCCTGAGCAGGTATAACCTGTTTGAGTCACTTGAAATGAGCATATCGGCAATGTTCTGGTGGCCAGTCTGATGGGATTCCATGCACGAAATGCTATGCTGGCCAGTAGGAGCAGTCTGCTCACCAGCCACCCTTTTGGAAACAAACCTGGCCACCACATTCCAGGACAGCTGGGTGGATGTGCATCCCAGAGTTCTGGGACATAGGATGGATGCTCCATAGAGAGTAGGGTCACAGTGTGGGTCCTGGTGCAGACTTGGGCGCCCTGACCATGGGATAGCATGGCTAGCCAAGCTCCCACCACCAGAAGAGGACTTAGAAAGTGTCAGAAGAGGTGCTCAAAAGGGTGGGAGCCCCCTGAGAGGCAGGGTTAGGGTCAGGGGCAGGTGACAGAGAGGAAGAAGTGATTACCTGTTTTGGGATTGTTTTTTCTTTTTCATAGCAGGTAATCCTCAGCTATTAACCTAAATCTTTTCCCAACAACAATGCTGCATATTTTCCCTCTTTCATATAATGTTCTTTACAAATCCAGATGGATTATCTTTCCTTAAAAATTTTATTTATTTATTCATGAGAGACACAGAGAGAGGCAGAGACACAGGGAGAGGGAGAAGGAGGTTCCCTGCGGGGAGCCCGATGCGGGACTCAATCTCGGGACCCCGGGATCACGTCCTGAGCCAAAGGCAGATGCTCAACTGCTGAGCCACCCAGGTGCCCCCAGACAGATTATCTTTTGACCATCCCAGCTTATTCCTCCAGGCCCACACTTACTGGGGACACCTGCTGTGCTGGGAGACAAGAGGACAGCACAGCCTTGAAGTCGCATGGCCATGGGCATCAAGTTAGCACCCTTAACTCTGGTACCCTTACATCTCTGCTTTCCAGCCAAGTGCTGCAGCTCACATTTCAAGTTCCTGAAATCATCCTATTTTTCTTAGCCAATCAAATGGAAGTAGATTTTCAACTTTCTCAGCAAGTTCACGAGATGGTCTTTTTTGGCGTGTGTGCTGGGTCCTGACGAGGCCATCCTGCAATCATGCACACATGCTCCACTCCCTCCCCAGGTATCTGTCACCTGGTTTTGACTATCGCTCTCACTTTCCTTTTCAACGTAGCATATTTCTGGACCAGCTGCCTCTTCTTTCAGTTGCTATTTTTTCAAAGTAAACATGTTCACATTCTTGTAACACAGAAAGAATTAGTAATATGGAAATTAGAAGGAAGAAAACAGTGCACTTCAAGCCCCGATTTGGTTGGTTTATTGCCCTGGGGGGTCACCCACGGCACCATTGGTTCCTTTGGCAGGCAGGGGTAGCCAAGCAATGCGGTTTATTTATCATCTGGGGCTCCAGCAATATTCTTAAATAATTGTGAGTTGGCCTCACCGCCTTCCAAGGGTCTCAGATTCCTGAACCTCTAACAATGCCTTGACTTTTTGCTCTCCCCCCCCGTATTGTAGTTTATGTTCTGCTTCTTAACAGAGCATCTCATGGTGTGAGTCTTTTTTGAGATTTTGTATTTTTTGAACATGGTTTGAGATATGGGTAGGGAGTGGTGGTTAGCTGGCACAGAGAGGCCAGCAGAGGAAGGGGAGAAGGGGGACGCAGAAGAAAGAGTTGGGGAGAAAGGAAGGAGATCACGATGGGGAAGCATGTGACTGAGTGTGTTATATGCAAGGTCTCGTTTGATGTAGTCTTGACATCATTCCTGTGATGTACAGGCCTTCATCCCTACTTGGAAGTTGAGCAGACCTGTCATTTTTCTGCCACACTCTACTATTCCTAGGACAGATGTGGAAAGCAGAGGCCTGTAGACCACACGTGCCAGCATTCTAAGCACCTCAGAGATAACAGATACTAGACATCCAGTACATTGAACAAATCATTTTAACTCCTTCTCTCCTTTTTTTTTTTTAAAGATTTTATTTATTTATTTGAAAGAGAGAGAGAGAACACGAGCGTGGTGAGGTGCAGAGGGAGAGGGAGAAGTAGGCTTCCTGCTGAGAAGGGAGCCCAATGTAGGGCTGGATCCTGGCACTCGGGGATCATGACCAGAGCCAAAGGCAGACGCTTAACTGACTGAGCCACCCAGGCACCCCTGACTCCTTCTCTTCTTAATGCATGTTCTCTAGAACGTCTTTGGGTTTTTGATACTAGCAAAGTTCTTCAGGTTGTTACATATCAGCAGTATTATTAAATTCCAAATGCTTTGATAGGAGGGTCTTCACTCAACCAGTTGAAGCATTGTTCATCCAGTGGTCAGCACAGAAGCTCACTGTAAGCACAGGCCTTCTCCATCTCCCCTCTGTCTCTCTTCTTGGTGCCATCAACTGTTGCACTCTTGCTTGGAGCGTATGCGAGGCCAGTGAGCAAACTCATGACGTGCTACACGAAGAATGGTTGTGCAATCTACCAACCTGTTCCAGCAACCAATCAACCTGGGAAAACAGTTCCTTAGAAAGTTTAGTTTGTTGTGTGTCAACTCATGAGAGCGTTTGCAGGATCATATAAATGTAGGTAGGCACGTGTAGCAAGTGTGATAACAGGGTAACTTTGACAAGTCTAGGTCATGGGTAAATGGATCTTCACTGTACTATTCTTTGAAAATCTTGTATAATAAAAGTTGGAGAATACTTGACAATGTCCTATGCAATCATTGAATGATTTCTCATTCTAAAATTGCAAATATAAAACTCTTGGGCCCTGGCAGTGTACTATAGCTATATATGTTTTAAGATTTTATTTATTTATTCACGAGAGACACACACAGAGAGAGACAGAGACAGAGACAGAGACAGAGACACAGGCAGAGAGAGAAGCAGGCTCATGCAGGGAGCCCGACGTGGGACTCAATCCCGGGTCTCCAGGATCCTGCCCTGGGCCAAAGGCAAGTACCAAACCACTGAGCCACCCAGGCATCCCAGTGTACTGTAGTTTTTACCATTACTCACTTTATAGCCATTACTCCCATTAATTGTGAGGTACCCATCTCTAGTGGTCTTATCACAGGCTTCCCGTCATAAAGTTAATTTTCCTTAAACCGCTGCATTCATTAGTAATGAAATGATAAAACTTTACTCACTGTTAGAATACGTAAGCTATTTTGTGACCCTTCAATGAAAGACATATCTATTATGTGGAAACTATCTCCCAGTTGGCCTTGCTTTTAGGAGCAAGGACCTTTCTTTCTTAAGCTTCCTTATCTGACCTCCCCTGCCTTCTTGGGAAGTTAATAAGTATCCTGCATAATATTTAGAATATAGTAAAAGTGCTCAAATACGTTAACTAAAAGAAGAAAAAATTAAAAAACTCTTGGGAAGAAATTGTACCTATGGTTTTGCTGTCACCAGGTTCAATGAAAGAGTGTGTTGCCATTAAAAAATCATTGTGAGTGTGCGCATGGGTGTGTGTCTGTGTGTCGGCCTGCCTGCCTGCATGCAGCCCTGGGGGATGGTTTGGAGACTCTAAATGTTTTATGTCTATGGCTATACATTGAAATCTCTGTTACCTGCTAAGCTTATAAGAATAATGCCTGGGTGGCTCAGCGGTTTAGCGCTGCCTTCAGCCCAGGGTGTGATCCTGGAGACCCGGGATCGAGTCCCACGTCGGACTCCCTGCATGGAGCCTGCTTCTCCCTCTGCCTGTGTCTCTGTCTCTCTCTGTGTCTCTCGTGAATAAATAAATAAAATCTTAGAAAAAAGAATAATGCCATAAAGGATGCATGATTGATACAAAAAAAAAAAACTAGTAAATTACAGAGAAGCAAAAAGTAAGTTTATTTTTATTTATTTTTTTATAATAAATTTATTTTTTATTGGTGTTCAATTTGCCAACATACAGAATAACACCCAGTGCTCGCAAAAACCAGTCTTACTAATGTACTTTTTGTCATGCCACAATTTTTTTCTCTTTAAATAGCGTCTGAAAGGTATATTTTCAGAAACTTGATCATTTTATATCAGTTTTATAACTTCTGATTTATTTCACTACAAATATAACAAAGATTTTCATGCTAATTTATTATATATCTCATCATTTTCAAGAGCAACAAAGCACTGTATCATGAGGTTGGGCCATAGTAGGTTTAACCAACCCCCTATCGTTAGGGTGTTTTCTTCTGTTAATTTCATTGATGTGTGATTGACATACAATTAATGGCACATATTTAAAGTATACTTTTTTTTTTAAATAGAGGGAAAGAGTGCAAGCAGTGAGGAGGGGTAGAGGAAGAGGGAGAGAGAGAGAGAGAGAATCTTAAGCAGGCTTCATGATGCAGGGTCTCTATCTCATGACCATGAGATCATTAACTGAGCCTAAATCAAGAGTCAGATACTAAGCCAACTGAGTCACCCAGGTGCCCTAAAGTATGCATTTTGCATTTTGATAAGTTTTGAAATACGTGTACACCCATGAATCCATCACCAGAATCAAGGTAATGAATATACCTGTCACCCCCAAAGTTTTCTTTGCATCTGTAATCTCTCCTGTTCCTCTCCACATACTGTACCCTCCAGGCAAATTCTCGGGGTGCCTGTTTGAGAGACGAGGGACCTGGTCTTAGCAGCAGCCTAGAATAGCACTGGCGTCAAAGGCATCCAGCTGTTGCAGTCCTGGCTTGGCTGCCTTGCAGCTGAGGGCCCCAGGAGAACAGCTAAGCTCAATGAGCCCATTCTTCTCATCCCCAGATGGAGAAATGATGCTACCTCCTGCTTGAATTCTGTAAGGATTAGACAGGGCCGGTGAAGTCCGGTGAAGTGAGGTTTGAGGAATCTAGTAAGGTCATTATTTGAAGGCAATAGCAGTGTTGTAGGGTTGTCATCATTAGACTGCAGCAAAATACCCTAATCTGAGTTAATATTTACATGTATAAAGTTCTCAGAACAGTGCCTAGCCTATTCTAAGTGATATAGGTGTTCAGAAAATTTTAAAAATAAAACTTGTATCAGTATAAATGGTGAAAAACAGAACCCAAGTAGATTTTGAATAGAGGCCAGAGGATCTGTTGATAGTTTTGTGATTGTAATTATTGAAGAAAGAGGGATCTCAGAAGAGCACTAACCTTGTGAAATTTTTTAAAGTGTCTAAGAATAATCATGCTGCAGAATAGATAGCTCAAAACCAATAGCATGATATTTAAGCAGATTTCCTACTACAATAAGTGTGGATATACTAAAAAAATGTATTATCTATTAGGCCCCAAAGCTTACATACAGTTTTAAATTTTATGTCTATGATCAATACTAATTAAAAGAACTCTTGTTCTTTAAGATCTTTCTCTAGAGGGCACCTGGGTGGCTCAGTTGGTTAAGCGTATAGCTTTTGATTTTGGCTCACATTATGATCTCAAGGTGGTGAGATTGAGCCCCATGTTGGGCTCCTCAGTCAGCATCAGTCTGCTTGAGATTCTCTCTCTCTCCCTCCGGCCCCCCACTTGTGCATGTACGTGTGCATGCACTCTCTCTCTCTCTCAAAAATATAAACAAATAAAATCTTTCTCTGAACATCCCTCTTCTTATATATGCTTTATCCGTGATTGATCTTTCGATTTCTAGGCAACAGATGGTCAAAATTGAAGTTTATATCAAACATCAAACACATGTAACTTGATTCTGTGAAAACTGACCCAGTTCTCTTCACTGTGATAGTTTATGGAGACTTTATTTCAGCTCTGACCCTTACTGTGTAACTCAAGCCAGGGTTAGGCTAACCTCAAGCCCATGTTACTTTTTTTTGTGTCATGATACTACAATAAATGAAGACGTATTAATGTTCAGTACTATAAATGTTTTGCTACTATCATAGTAGGATTCTTATCCTATGTCTTCTTCTTTGTCTTAATGTCTTTCTAACCTAGGAATGTTATTTTCCAGTGAATGTTGGGGAACATGGTCCTCTCCTTGCCTCTTTCTCTTTTACTCTCCCTCCTTCATATACACAGTTGAGACCAACACATTATGAATGAAGAATGATTCATATGATAACTAAATCAAAGGATAGGGCCCCTCTGAGGGGAGGCAGGTGGATATAGTCACAGTAGATAGTGTCCTTTCCTTTTTTACATGCTAGCTTTGCAGGGGACATCACAGCAGGGGGCTACAGTCATGGGTCTAAGCCTTGGCCCATTTTATTCATCCAGCTATCTGTAATTTTTGATCTGAGATTTCTGAATTAGCAGAGGAGAGTCCTTGGATCTTGGTGGCATCCGGAATCAGGATATAACCTCTCAGACTTTCTCTTCGTTGGCCAGATTCGGAGCTAGACAGAGGAGAGGAACTATAGTCTGGGTCATATTCCTGGGTATCTTAAATTATAGTTGATTATTTCCAGAGTTGCTTATTTCCCTCTTCATCACATTTAGCTGGCGACTCTGGGAGCTTACTGGTGAGCCACCTAAATGGTAAACTATCAGAACTGCCTTGGGGACATTCGGTGGTGTTGAGAGTCATACATGGATTGTATCATAAAATCCCATATTTTGTTTTATTTGATTTCAACAGAATGAAGTCCCTGAGGTGAAGAAAGAGGAGACATTGTTGGATCTGGACTTTGACCCTTTCAAGCCTGAGGTGGCACCTGTAGGTTCTGTTGGAGTGACCCACTCACCCATGTCGCAGGTATCCAGTGGCGGTTCGGATGTCTGGGGATGATATTTTATAAACTTTAATCAGCTCTGTAGGGCAGCAGCTGCCTGTCAGGGACCACTGTCCATTCCAAGTGACTATTCATTTTTCTTTGGGATTGACAACTGTTCCCTAATGGGAAGGAAGTATAGAGGGAGGACCCTATCTATATCTATCATTCCAAATGTCCCCCTACCATTAGCTCTCTCTAGCCATAGAGCTGGGACAGTCACACAATCCAGTTTGCCCAGGAATCCTCCATCTCAGAGTAATTGTCATTATTAGTATTATTCTGCACTCGGAGTGTTCAGCTTTGGATAATATATGTCGTAGCTTCTTCAAATGAAGCTCTTTCTTTTGGCCCTGGGCTTGGTCTTCTTACTTATTTTCTGTACTTTCCTTCCTCAGCGTTTTGCAGATTAAAGCTCATTAGAGATAGCTTGAAATTATGCCCCAAGAGAAAGCTTTTCCAGTCCTGATAGTTTTTAACTCAATGATGTTGTTCCCCTCCACACTGCAGAAGCTTTCCTTGTATGATCTTGACAATGGCCAGAGTAGACCTTGCTTACCCAGCTTGTCCTTGCTCATTGCTCTCCCCGCCCGCCCCACTTTCCCCACTTCACTAGTGATTTCTAGCAGTTCTCCAGTTCTCCAGCAGAGGGAATCTGCAGGTGGGCTCTGTGATGACTTCTGGATGATTTCTCTGTGGTGGGCTTTCCTTACAGTTCTCTATGCTCATGAAAGGAGGTTAACTCAAAATTGGCTGAACAGAAATTGTTTATATCCATATTTTTGATGTGCTTGGGGGCTCACGTTTGAATTTGACCACATCCAAAGATGCTAGAAAAAAACTTCAAATGAATTAATGAAGGTGTATTGTAAAACTGAAGTTGAGGATTGAGACCTAGCTCAATTTTCTGGTCTTGAAGTCTTCTTAATACCTTACAGTAAGCCACTATCACCTCAATATAAACCTCAATAAATAAAGCTTCTCCTAATCCATGCTGAATTCCAGAATGTGATTGAGGTTCTAAAGGCCTACCTGTTGTAAGACGGGAACAATAAAAATCAAGCAGGTAAATAAAGCAGGTAATTAATAAGCAGACCAGATACTAGCCTTAAACGTACTTTGCAAAAAAAATGGGTCTCTTAGATAAATGTTTCAGAAAGTTCTTTTAGCTCCCTTTTAAAAGGAGAGTCATGATAATGAATTAGAATAGTAAAGGCTCCAAGAAGTTCTGCAGATAAAAGAAAAAACTGTTTAGACTTGTTTAACTTAGAGTTTTCCAAATTTGTTTGGCCACAGAAACCTATTTTAATGAAGGTTTCTTAACAGTCATTGGAATGTTGTCTAAAACATATTGGGGAAATGCTAATATAGTAATTGTCAGCAAGTTTGAGGGTTCAGCCCTGGTGACCAAGGAAAGCAGAAAACAAATTCACATCTCATTCGGAAGCCTTCCCTGTTAGAGCTTTCTCGTTGTGCAGGATTCATGGGACTTGTCTGCCTCACTCTCCAGCGTTCGCTGCTCTATGGCAGAAGGCAGTTTCTGCACCGTGTGCCATTCTGGTCGTGGATGCAATTCCACAGCCTTTCTATCTGCAAGTTTGACTTGAGAGAGAAACTTCTCATGTATCAATTCATGATTAAATAAATCCCCAGATTGGGGAAATTTGTGTAGATTTAAAACTAAGATTCAGAATCTAAAAAAAAAAAAAATGACTTCGGTTAAACCTTCAAAAGTCTTTCTTCTGATGAAAATGCATCACTGCAGTTAGGAAAAGCCATGTGTGCCCTGTGTTCTCCCTCAGGCCAGGTACTAAACTACCCTGGTGTCCTGGTGGCTCTAAATTGAGTCACCTCATGGCAGAGTCATCCTGTGAGCTGGCTCTAATCACATCTCCTTTTGACCAAGGACAGTCTGAGGCTGAGATAGCAAAAAAGAACAGAGCCATTAGATTCTGCAGGCCTTCATTTCCCTTCACTCAGAATGATCTCCCTTGCCCATCGCCTGACCTCGTGTTTTAAATGGATGTTCTTGCTGCTAGCAGAACACCTCACCTGTGATCTCCACAGTGTCCACATGAGTTAACACATCCTTTCATGATTCTGAGGACTGATAAACATGACGTCTCACATTGCTGCCTTCTTTTGGGGAAAATACCAGTGCTGTCTGCATATGGAGTAGCTTTTAGGGGCTGTCATTCTTAAGCGGCTGGGATGCAAGAAAACCCAAACCATCTGAATAATCAGAAAGTACATATTGGTTGCAGAAGGAATCCACATACAAATAACTGTGGCTTTCCGTTTAGCTTTTCTACTCTCCTTTCTTAGCCATTTGACAGCTGGGTGCTCACCCAGAGACCAGCCGGGCTGCATAGAGATGCAGGGTGGCTGGGGTGGTACAGTCAGAGCAGGCCCAGATTCAAAACAAGTGCGTAAACACAGATCTATTCTAGTCACAAAGACAAAGGCAGTAAGGATGTGGCTTTACCAGCAATTCACAGCCACAAAGGAAATGAGAAAGAAGAGTCTCCCTCACTTTCCCAAATGAACAGCAGAAATCACTTGAACCATCTGGATCCATTCCCCGGGATCAGTGAGCTTTATAATTAAAATGGCAGTAGTAAGTGTATAATTAATTCATCCATATGCGTGAGGGGGCACCCTACTATTTTGCATGATTATCTATTAATTGAGCTCTATTATCATCTAATTCAGCATATTGAAGAACTCTTTTTCTGGGGTTTATTTACCATTCAAACTGGTCATAATGTATCCTCTTGGTGGGAGGAAGAGAGGAGGTACATCAGTAATGATTCAGAGCTGCATGTCTTCTAAGATGTGAGAAACTCTAGGATCTGGACACCTTGTACTTCATTTTAACTGTGTGTGTGTGTGTGTGTGTGTGTGTGTGTGTGTGTGTTACAGTAAAACCATTCATCATGTTTCAGATATGACTTTCTACTTGTGTAGTGAAAAGCAGACTGAGTAGTCCTTTGCTGTCCAGTGTGGTTGCCACAAGCCACATTTGGCCATTCAAATTCAAATTAAATAAAATTATGTAAAACTTAAAATTTGGTTCTGTTACACTAGTATATTTCAAGTGCTCAATAAATGCATGTGACTAGTGGCTGCCATATTGGATGGCACAGATAAGGAACATTATCACCAAATAAAGGTTTTTTGGACAGTGCTGTACAAAATGTTTCAAAAATGTTTCATTTCAAGAACTTTTGTCACCTTAGTACTTTTTACGTGCTTGAGATTTGTATACTAACCATACTTTTGTTTGTCTGTTGCTTTCAGACGTTGCCCTGGGACCTATGGACGGTAAGAATACAAAGAGCTTGTATTTTGATGTACCTAGATCCCTAGAAATTTGGAGACCTTGTTATTTTTTAATTCACTTGTGGATCGAAGAAGACCTAGGCATTTTTAATGATAACGTAGTCCCCTAGAACTATCTTCAGCTCCCTGATGGTCCCAAGCATTACCAGCACCTGGAAACAATGGTGAGGAAAAGAGCGTCAGTGTGCCAGATGCCTGGACAAGCAAGAATTCGGTGTTAGGCCCTTTTATGCTTCTTCCTGTGATTACTGGTGGCTCCTGGAATGTTGTAGTGAAGGACAGGCACATTTTTTGTTGCTTTTAAATAGAATAGAAGAAAACATGGATGAGAAAATATAAGGGATAGGCTACTCTGCACAGGGAACCACTTTCTCACTTTATTTCCAATGAAGCTTCATCAATAAGAATTTGAACTTTAGAGCCAGGCAGCCCTGGATTAGAGTCCAGACTCTACCTCTTATAACAATATGACTTTGAGCAATTTATGAGTTTCTTTCAGCCTCCATTTTCATCATCTGTAAAGTAAGGGTAATGACATCTACCACAGAGGGTTGTGTGAGGATTCAAGTAATATTTGTAGAGTGCTTAGCCCCACATCCAGTACATACCAAGAAAAGGTAGCTGTTGCTACTAATGGTATGTATTCTGCTAATCTGATGTTGCAAGGATGAGCATTTCCAGAAATTAGATGTGGGAAAAAGACACAAACAGAGCTTTGACTGAAAACATCTTTTATAGTGGCCTGGCTTTGCTTGTATAATCACAAAAGGGGATATATGGACTGACATTCAGGACATTTGAATTCTAGCCGACTCTGTTAATTTTCTTGAAGATCAAGCATTGTCCATGCTAATGTTTTATTATTCCAGTATTTCATATCTTTATTGGAATCATAATACATTTTTTCTGTCCTAGCTAGGAAGGGTATGGGGAGGGCGAAGGTATCATCTGGAAGGAGCATGGAATATTTCAGAGGACAAGCCTGCTAAGAGTGGTAGCAATGACAAAATTACAAAACGGTAGCTCCCTAGACATAATTGCTGGCATTCCTTGATCCTCTCAGTCTTCCCATGTTGTCTGTTTGTGTACAGACAAGGCTTCTAGGTTTGCAGGGAGAACATGAGGAGAATAATCCCATCAGAGTGAGTAGTATCAGACCACTCTCTATATGAACACTATCTCAGAGGCAGAAGCAAGTGTAGGGTGAGTTTAGGGAACATCTGTTCTGATTCTGTGTCAGAGCATCTGATATTGTGTACTTTTGTGGCTGCTAGGGCTTGAACTTATTCCGATGTTCTCAGGTTTGCTTATTTATTTGAAACTTTGCATTTCAGAGTCTGCTAACACAGAAGTCTTATAATAGCCCTGAAACATCCTTGTTGACTAGAAAATGAGAGAGGCTTTCTTCACGTTTCGATTGTGTAGTCTTAGACGGTATAGGAACAAAACTCATTTCTATCACAAAACAAGCTGTAAAAATTAATCTTTAACCAGTAAAAGTCACAGCTTTCAGGAGAATGTTGACTGTGAACAGCATGGGATTTTAATGTGCTAGGGAATTTGCTTCTTTTGTATTATTAATATTATTATTATTAATTATCCTTTTTTCCCCTCAAACAGACAAGCACTGATTTGGTACAACCGGTAGGTAAATATCCAGAATATTCTGGATTTAAAAAAAATATTTGTTATACATTATATACATGGATAGTATATAGGATGAGCTTTCTTTTCTCATAGCATTGCTAGTCACAGATTTAACCTTAAGCCATTTAATTTATAAGTTCTCTAGTTTGTTTAACTGGTGCTACCATACTGAATAGCTTTGTGTTTCTCATCAAATCTTACCATGATCTATTTCATCTTATGTTTTTTTTCCTTTGCTCTTCTGCATACTCTAAAGACTGACTCTTCAAAAAGTCTTTCCCTGTGTAACCTGATCATGGAGGAAACTCCAGAGAGTGGGTTGGCCGAAGAAATTCAAAGATCTCAAATTGACCTAGGTGCATTTATTTGGGGCCCTGATGCTAGTACAGAGAGTGTCAGCCAGGAAATTACCCAAGGTGGGTCTCAGGAAGACTCTTCATGTCTCTCTGAAGCAGAGCAAGACATGGGATTATCTACTGGAATTCCTCCTTCTGCTGACTGGCACACTGTAGCTGAACAGGGTGAGGATGTCATGGGGCCAGCCCCTCCATGTGGAAATGAACATCTGTCCCCAGAGCCTATGCCTGAGGCTGAATTTGCCATAGCCGCTGGTATGGAGATGGACCAGCCTCATGACTTACCTGCCTCAGAGATGGCAGCCACAGAAACTGGTGGCCTGATCAAAGAAAGTCAAGAAGAAGTTAAACAGTCAGAAGAAGCAGAAGAGAAACAGAAGGTAGAAGATTCTGTGTGGGCAGGTGTGGAGACATGTGAAAAGGTAGACACTAGAGCTATTGATACCAAGGCACTAGAAAGTACAGAGGCATTTGGAGAGAAAGCATGTCGAAGTGCAGGAGACAGGCTAGTAGATCTTCTTAAGACAAAAGGAAAGCAAGACCAGGAGACCTTAGCCATCAATAAAGAGGAAATGAGGAAAGATCCAAGAGCTAGTTGTAAGGAAAGTGAAAGGACCAGTGAAATATATTTTGATAAAGCTGATGTATTAGAAGAAGACCTAGAAAGAGTAGATCTAGCTGCCAAATTTAGTGACAGAAACCAAAGACTAGATGAGGGGAATCAAGTAGAAATAAATAATTTTGAAATTATAGAGGGCTCTGGAGCTAAACCCACCCATCACACAGATATTTTGAATCGATGTCTCCAGACTGATTCTGTATCTAATATTGAAATTGCCAGCCCTGAGGGATGGGATTTAACTAGAAAAGACATAAGGAAAAATTTAATAGATCCTCCTAACCATGATCACTCAGGACAAGGCAGTGAAGATGCTGAAGAGATTCAGCATGAGGCTGTGTTACATATTCCTGGGGTTGACAGGAATGAAAGTCAGGCTATTGTTTTATCAAGAAAACATGAAGTGACAGCTCCTTCTAGGACAGATCCTAGTTATTCTCTGGGAACTAATGCAAACAGAAGAGATTGGTGTTTATATAAGGCAAAAGACTCATTAATAGAACAGCCTGGGAGTATGGTGACTGGGAACTGTAACCATACCATTAACTTACCAACAGTTGTAAAAACAGACTCTTGGGCAACAGATCCAGGTCAAATCTGGCAGCCAAGCTTGGATTCAGCAGTGAATAGTATGGATATGTTAGAATTCTCTGGTATACCAGATGGCCAAGCAAGTAGATTTGCCAATTTGCTTGATCCCATTAACCACTGGCCTATCAGAGATACAGGAGGCTTAGATAATTGCTGGGAACGTTTAGATACAGTTGAAGGTGAGAGAGGGCTGGCGGTGAGCTTAGCAGCAGATGTATATGCTAATTGCTGGGAACAAAGCCGAGAGGTAGCTAGACCATTGGTTCTGGGAGCATCCCACAATGCTAGCACCGAGAGTTCTGCTAGTCCCCAAGACAATGACATCAGCAACTCAGATTTATCTGAAGATGAAATTGCTAACCAGAGATATGGATTGTTGTACCAAGAAATAGAGCCTGATAAAGAAGAGGTACTTACCCCATTACGTAGTATAGACTAGACAAAGACTTCTGTAGGTTCTGTTTTTCCTCATGTTTCCACCTACTTCATTATCCATCCATCACTATCTTCTCTGAGGCCTGCGTCATCTCCTTGAAATCTGTGCAAACCAAATACAAATAGGTTGACAAAGAAAAAGAAAATACAGAAAGCAGGATGTTTGTGTTGGAACTAATGAGTCTATTTTACCATCCCACTAGTTGTGTTTATTCTACTTTATATTTACTATTCAAGCACTAAAAATACGTAGAACAGACTAATTTACTCATCTCAAAGTGATTCTACAGCATTAAGAGCACATGAAATGCTTTTACCCAGGCCCCCTGAAACCATAGACTCCTAATAGCTGTTTATCCAAATCATGTATTAAAGAAATAGTGAAAATACTTCTAGGTTGTATCAGCAGCCTATAAAAGGAGGTATTTAACGCCTCATGGCTTTTCTCTGGAATCATCTCATTATCAAGAAAGTGGGCTTTGGTTAGCACTGAGCCACATGCCAGCAATAATTGCAAAAATAATCTTTTTTTTTGTCAGCCTATTTAAAATAATACAGTATGGCCTTTTGCATTTCCTAAACACTTTCATGCACAGCAACCTTTTGTATTATTTTAAAATGTGTGGTGGTCTTCACTTTCCAACTTGTCTGATGGATATTTACTGATCCCACAAAAATGGTAAAACGTAACATACTTTCATTTCCCTTTCTGTTTAGGCTTCTGGTGGTACATTTAATGGATTCACCCAGGTAAGAGATCAATTTGCTGGCACTATCCATCTGCTGAGAATGATGCAAATTGTTAAAATATGGACTTTGGTATCACTGGTGTAGTATAATGGTCAAGCAAAACTTGACCCTACGACTTTCAAGTTCAATAACGGAAGCAGTAATAGTGGCAACATTGTAGGGTTGTTGTGGAGTCAATGAGGGACGCCTGGGTGGCTCAGCGGTTGAACATCTACCTTCGGCTCAGGTCTTGATCCCAGAGTCCTGGGATTGAGTCCCACATCAGGCTCTCTGGAGGGAGCCTGCTTCTCCCTCTGCCTACGTCTCTGCCTCTCTCTCTGTGCCTCTCATGAATAAATAACAAAATCTTAAAAAAAAATTCAGTGAGATACGTATGTGGAGCAAAGTTAGCACAGTCGCCCGGCACCCACTAAGTGCTTCTTGGCTGTACTAGCTATTAATTTTGTTAGCCCTGCCATGGAATTATGCTGATTCTTCTAATAGAAATGAGAAGTTGTCCTGATCTGAGAGATCTACTAGATTCAGAGGTTGGAAAAGAGGAGATAGGATTATTTTGAACCAATGAGATGAGTCTTTAGAAAATAAAAATGGTTTTTAGGTACCTCCTTTGTGCAGATTCATATTCAACCTTACCTTTTTTCAGTCGTTCTTTAGGAAGGAGCTATTTGAGGATCAGAAATCATAGATTGGCTCTGATCAATAAGGCAGAATTTCCCTTGGGTGTCTGTAGAAGAGGAGCCACAAGATGGACTGTCCCCTCACTCTGTATGCCCCAACAGATGGATAGTTGTAACCCATGTAAAGGGCAGTCCACACAGCTCTTAAGCTCATGGAGTAAGTTCTGAAAACCTGGAAGGGAGATTTCAAACAGAGGCTTGTCTGTGAGGAGTGCTTGGCCTCAGAACATTAGAGATGAACAGTTTCTAATTTTAACATTGAAAATTTCTGTACTTAAGAGTTTGACTACTTTCCCCCATGTTACCTATAAAGTGATAACATCCGCCCACACCCACATCCAGAGACAAGTAGACACACGGGGGGAGATGATAATTAATGTGTCTCTTCAGTCTGCATGAATCTCTTTTGAAGGTCACATCATAAGAATTGTTACTCATTTCTCATTTTTTAAATGTGGATGTCTATCAGTTATAAAGGCATCATGTAAAGAGTAAACAAAATTGTATGAGAGCATTTTATAGAAGTTCAGACTATCATATACTCCCTTCATTTCCTGTTTCTTGGAGGTAAATACTTTTACTCCTTTCACCAGATTTTCTTTTTTTCAGCCACATGTGTGTGCATAACTTGCTTATAATGCTACTTCTTGGTCTTTAAAGCATTATCTATGGACTCTTCTCTCTGGAAGGTGCAGATCTAAAGTGCCTTCAGATGCCCCCTCTCGCTCACTCACCCTCCCTCTCCTTCCTGCCCTTCTTCTGCTGTAGTGACGCTATAGCCATCCAGCCAGTCTATATTATTGTATAATGATATCAATACTATCAGCACCCCCACCATGAAGTTTACATTTAGTTTTATGCCAATTTTCTGTTTTTCTTTAAGAAAATGTTTGCAGGGTCTTATTTGTTTGTTTGTTGGTTCATTTGTTTAGTGTTTTGGGGATTTACTGCTAATTCAATCCCATATTCTGTTACATAAATCTCCCCTCGTTTTGTTGGAAAATATTAAGCATTCGGTCACTTTCATCTTATTGAAGAATTTGCTTGTTTCTCCTTCTGGACTGCTCCACCTGAACTGGGTTCTCTCTGGCGAGGCCTGCTGCCACAGCTGTTCCCGCAGGCTCTCCTGGTAGGTCTGTCCTAGGCATTGCCTTCACTTCTCCCTTATGTCAGTCCATTCTTTTCTAGGCACAAATCTTCCTCATTTGTGGTTTAATGCCACATGTTAGAATACACCTTCATCTGCATATTAAAGCACACCCTCCAGTAGCTTCCTAAGAAAAGTATGCATGAGAGGTATATATTTGTGGCCGTGTACACCTGAAATTTCTTTGGTTATATTTGTGACCGTGTACACCTGAAATGTCTTTATCTATTTACATAATGGTCTTCTAGATTGGATATTATATTAGAATATAATTTTCCTCTAGAATTTCAAAGCCATTAATCCATCAATTTCTACCTCCTAATGTCACAACTGAGAAACTGCTTTTGATTCTTTTTAAAAATTAATCTTATCTTAGATTTCATAAATTTAAGATCATGAAAACTCCATGCCAATTTTTAGAATAAACAATTTTCCAACAGAAATAATCTACAAGTAATAACTTTGCATCATGTTTGGCTTTTATAGCAGGATCATAGTCTTTTTTTTCCCAAAAATAGATTTTGAGTTGATAATTGAGGGTTTCATCAGTTTTTCCAAGGGCTTTTCTTAATCTTGAACATAATTATTTAAATAGTATTCTCAGGGTGCCTGGGTGACATAGTCGGTTAACCCTCTGATTCTTGGTTTTGGCTCACATTCGTGATCTTTGGGTCATGAGATCAAGCCCCAAGTCTGGCTCCGTGCTCAGTGCAGAGTCTGCTTAGAGTTTCTCTCTCCTTCTCCCTCTGCCACCCCCTTCCCCCAACCCACCATGCTCCCATGCTCTCTCTCTCTTTCAAATAAATAAATCTTAAAAAAAGAAATAAAATAAATAGTATTTGAATTCCAAGTACTTGTTATGTAATTATCCTTTGTTGACTCTCTTTTCATTTATTAACTGGTCTTTAATTGGACATAACCATTAATTGTCAATGGCTTTGTGTAATAGTATAGTGGTTCTTCAACATCACTTTGATCTAATACTAGAAATCCTGTATCTTGGGATCCCTGGGTGGCGCAGCGGTTTGGCGCCTGCCTTTGGCCCAGGGCGTGACCCTGGAGACCTGGGATCGAATCCCATGTCGGGCTCCTGGTGCATGGAGCCTGCATCTCCCTCTGTCTGTGTCTCTGCCTCTCTCTCTCTCTGTGACTATCATAAATAAAAAAACAAAAAAAAAGAAATCCTGTATCTTATATCAAAATTTTAATTTCAATTTTCAGGCAATTTGTATTTGTATAGAGACTGAAGTATTAAAAATTACTGGGGAATGATAGTTATTAGTCTATGTTTACTATATTGGAATTAAAATAAAAACTTAGAAAAAGTGTAATGCTAAATGAAATAAGTCACAGAAAGACAAATACCTTATGATTTCACTCATATGTGGAATTTAAGAAATAAATGAGCAAAAAGAATGAAAAGAGAGAAAGACAAATCAAGAGACAGATTCTTAACTATGGAGAACAAATTGATGGTTATCAGAGGGGATATGGTGTAGGGGATGGGGGAAATAGGTGATGAGGATTAAGGAGCACACTTGTGATGAACACCAGGTGATGTATGGAAGTGATGAATCACTATATTGTTTTGATTCTTGGTATTTTTGAGAAAATTCTTCTCTATCTCTCTCTCTCTCTCTTTCTCTCTCTCTCTCTCCCTGCTGCCTGCCATACTACTCTCTCTTTATTCTGGAAGTTTGTAGAATCTCTTTTTTAACCTGTGTTTCTGAAATTTTACAGTGATATACTGTGGTCTGAGTCCACTTCCATACATTGTATTAAGGCTCTTTTATTCTAAAAATCTGTGTCCTTTAGTTGGGGATTTTTTTTTTAATGTTACTGATAATTTCTCTTCCATTTTTTTGTTCTGTCATTCTGTCACATTCTCCATTTCCTATATTGGCTTCCTAGTTTAGTCTTCTAATCATTGTTTTTCCTTTTTTGGTTATCTTTCTTTACTTTCCAGCTCTTTCAATAGATTTGTCACTACCATTCTTTTTTAAATTTCCAAGAGCTCTTTTTCCTTACTGAATATTAGTTTTTTAATAGCATCCTCTTCTTACATCATATCTCTGGAAATACTAATGATCGTGTCCATTTTTGAAGGTCATTTTACACTTAGTCTGTTTCTTCCACTTCCTTTTTTTAACTATTCAGTTTTTCCCTTTAATACTTGAGACTTTTCCTAAACATCTGGTGGTCTTGTCTGTCTACTCATATTTGAGAGGGGGATAATAAAAAGCTGACAGGAGACTTGTACAGGTAGGTAGAGCTCATTGACTAAACATACTGTTCTGGAATTTTCTGGTTGAGTTTTCCTGTTGAGGAGCCCCTGATGAAATTCTGGAGGCATTTTTCTTGGGCTGGTGAAATCTCTAGCTCTTCTGGTCTCCTGTCTATGGGTATAACAGGAAGTGGTTGGGGAAGAAGTTGGGAGCTGGAGGGAGGGGATGTGCGCTCTCAGTACTTAAGTGCTCACTTAAGGCTGCTACTTTTCTAATATGCCTCTGTGTTCCCCAGTCCAGAGGCCCTTTGTTTCAACCTCCACAGAAATAATGCCAAGGCTAGTGGTGGGGTCAAAGGATATTGCTTGGTTTTTGGATGCATGCTTGAGGTCTAGTTACTTTTTAACAGACTCACAGCCAGTTCTCCATCTTTAGTACCACCCAGCTTCCATTTTTCTTGGTCCTCGTGTTTCTAATTTTTGATCCTTTGGGAGTTCTGAGTAATAAACTTGACTTGCTGTTGGCATTTCTCACATCACCTTAGGATACAGATTTTTTTGGGATCTGCCAAGTAACGTCTTCATTCATCTATTCTTCAATTTCAAAATTGTGTTGCTCTTACCTTTTGTATTCTTTTATGCTTATAGATTGATGCCTTTTTTTTATTTGCTTTATGAAATTCCCTTTATTGTTTAGTTTGGATTCAAGTAATTCCTCAATACAGCATCTTTAATCAACTGTCACTGTCTCATCTTTTCTTTTGGGGAGCTCTGATATCAAATTCTGTAGGTACTTTTTTTTTTTTTTTTTTTCTGTCTACAACTGGTCAGATTAACCAGGAATGGCTCTTCTGGTCTTCTGTCTGGTAGGTGTAAGCCTGGCTACCAGCGTAATGAGAGATGAATATTGTGTTAGAGATCACTGTTCCCTTAGATTTATTCCAGCTTGGTTTTATTTAAGTCAATGAATACATGGTATACAATTTTTAAGATATGGCTTATTATTAACCCATAGAAGTCACAGGTAGGTGATAGAGTAAGACTGAATTTTCAACATTTAAAAAATGTGAATTTGTAGCTGAAAGCCACTGAATTCTAATTCAGTGTAGATGTCCAGAAGAAAAGCTATAGAACAAAAATGAGCATGAGGTTTAAAAAAAAAAAAAAAGAGTGTGAGCTCTTTGTTTTAATGACTCTTAACTGTACTAATGCGTGGTTTCATAGCTCACATTTATGTTTAAGACATCTACTGTTAAAATTACTTTTGTATTATCTGCTTTTCTGATTTAAAATAAAAGACTTTAAAAAACTTTATAATGTATTTATTGATACAACTGATGGAAGCTAATTTAAATGATATCTTTGTCTTTCTTTCTTTTTTTCTTTCAGCAAATTAGCTGGAACTTTGATAAGTTTTCTTTTGTTTCCTCCCCAATTTCAGCCCCAGGACACTTCATTATTCACAATGCAGACAGACCAGAGCATGATCTGTGACTTGGTAAGCTGACTTCAGTGTGTGTTTTTGGGAATGTTGTTAGTTGCTCTTGAAGGTTCTAGGGTCGATCATTCTAGGTTATCTAGAGCTTGAATATCCAGAATGTAGTTTCTGCAGCCCTTCCTTTTTTAGAAAATAGGAAGGAAAGCTGCTGAAAAATCTCACTGTGACTTTGATTTTAGTTGCTTCTATTTATAAAGGCACAGTGATCCCAGCAAAGACAAGACAAAACAAAACAAAAGCCTCCTACTTCCAGGCTTCGGTGGAGCCTTGTAAATCCATCAATGACATGGATGTTTCCACTTGAGTATAACTTACTCCACAGGTTTAGAAGTAAAACTGCCTCAAGAATTCATGCTTCAGGATAGATCCTTGCTTCTCCTTGAGCCTGAAACTATCTCTTTTCTCATCTCCTCCCTCCCCCGTGTGAGTCTTAGAAAGGAGTCTTGCATACCAGAGATGTGATTCCTCTGTTGCTGCCAAAGGACATGAGGGCAAAGCTTGGCTAGGGAGTGAGTAGGAGCAAACAGAATTACTCTAGGTGTTAGAGGAGATTCCAACAAGATTGTTGTTGCAGCTTTCATGGGAAAGCTTTTCCCTAGCACCTTACTAGGGATGTTGAAAAAAGAGGCCTTAAATAATGTCCCTTGTGAACTTGGTGGTGGTGTGCCATACAGTTTGCGGCGTTCACGAGGGTTATTTGTAGCTCACTGGCTTTCCCGTGGGAACGGGATATAATTATCCCAACTCCTGGCTTTCACATTGGAAGCTAAGAATTGGATTTAAGTAGAATACATGTTTCTATTTAGATGATTTCACTTCTAAGTAAGGAGTTCTGTTCTGGGATGTTTGTCTTTAAAGGTTACTTTAATATTTCTCAAAGGCTAGCCCATTGGTAATACCTCGTCCACCGATTTTCAGACTTTTGCATTTTGGGTAACCAGATGAGAGAGGAGTCTGTGTCGCCTGCGAATCAAGATTTAAATATTTAAAATGCAAATTATGTTGGTGTTGATAAGGGAGCCAGAGAGAATTATGTGTCATGTTCATTGGTAATTTTCAGCCTGGGTGATGGAGTCAGGGTTATGCCAACACTGGAGCATGACATTTTTAATTATCAGTTGTGAGTGGGTCAAGAGAAAAATGGAGGAATATTGCTATAAAAGGAAAGACAGTGGATCATAATTAAACTCAGACCTATTACATGGAGGCAAAGGTCCAGGCATAGAATCCAGTGGTTTTTAAGTTTCTTAAAACATCTTCCTACTGCTCACAGCTTGTCGTAGGAGCTTCTGTTGCCTGCTCTTCTCTTCTTTGGGTATGTGTGCTCTGAAGTAGACATTTTATACCTTCTTTCCTTTGAGGAACTTAACCTTGTCATGCCCAGTCTTGCAGATGCTGCTAACATTGGCTAAGCCATGTGGGGAACTAGGAAATCATAGTAAATGCACATCTCCCACTGAGTGGTGATTCTGTAGGCTCTTCCCAGGAGCAGGACAGTTTCCCAACATTTCGTTCATTGACTGGTCTGAGCAAAGTGAAGGTTTAAGTTAGCAGGTCAGCTGTACATCTCTCCAGTCTGCATCTTACGGCCCCATAGCACATCCCTTGAGTACAAGTTTAAACTCTGCAAACCTTGCTCAGGTCTCAGTTACCTCTACGGCCCTTTGCAGTTCTCACTAAATCAGCTCTCCCAAGTTTGGAGAAGCAGGACTTGAAGGCAAGTGCTATACTGGAATGTGACCAGACTCTTAACCCCACTCCCAACCCATATCCTTCATCTGTAATGACCTGCTTTCCATCTTATGACAGACGATACTGGAAAATGTGCAGGAAGGCTGCACATCTCATTTTGTTCTAAAGGAAGAATTCCATTTCTGTATATCAGAGTTAAACCATTGTGATATCCTGCCCCCACCAAAAAATTTAGAATATCCTTCTCCTTTGAATGTGTAATGATGACTTCCTAGCCCAAGAAAACAATAGGAAATGATCACCAGAGCTCCTAAATGGGTATGGCATGGTATCAATCCATTTGCAAGGTATGTTACAGGAGGCATCTTGTAGAAAAAAAGTGGTAGAAGCAGGGCATAGTTCTGACAGGACTACTTTAGATTATCCCACAAGATGTGATTCACGATTTACCTTGGCTTTTCTTCTGTCTTGACAAAAAAGTTACAGTTTTACATTATCTTAGAAGGAATAGAAGGGTGACTTCTGTTTTTAAGTTGGAATAGTTGATTTTTATGTATAATCATGCTATCATGTTTCACCCCTACTCATCGTTGAGTGAGTTATGCTTGCCTCCCTAGAATTTAAGTTGTTAAATTGCAGAGCTGTATTGTAGTATCTAGTGTGATATTATAAGACAGGGGAAATGTTGTGACTTGTAGGGACATAACCAATCCTACCTTCTCTTCATACTATGCTTCTGTTGTTTTGTCTGATTTTAGCAAGCAAACACAATTCAGCTCATATCCAAAACCACTTACTTATTCTGGTCTTATATAAAACTTCAAAGTTTTTTCTGGACTTCCAAGAAGCCCAAGCTCTGACACAGATTTTTTTTTCATTTTAAGTTATCTTTGTATTTATTTAATGTACCACGATATATGTATTTGACTCCTATTTTGACACTTCTCTTGGCTCCTTATCTGGCTTCATGCTTTCTTCTTATACACTCAGCTCACAGGGGGACAGCTCTCTGCATATGGATTTCTTGGTGCTTTGTCAAATTACCCTTGCTTTCCTTGTTGTGTCGGTCATTTGATACCATCTTCTCATAGCAAATCACCTTGATTTCCAAATTGTTAAGGTTATATCCTGAGCGCTTACACGGTATCTCTTCGCTGCTCTGAAACCGTGTTCTGTTGCAAAGATAATTCTTTTTGAACAATAAAAGTGAAATCTTTTCCCATAAAAAACTCCTAAAAGTATATTAGAGCGAATTTTATCTCATCCTTTCTTAAAAATTGTGTCAGATCACCCCGTAAAGGTTATAAAAGCCCATAAAAATATCAAATCTCTGCACACTTATCTACCAGCGTGTCCTTTCTTTTTTATTATGCCCATTAAAGGGAAGGGTGGTGTGTGATCAAGGCAGGAGTCACAATGGAGGGTTTGGTGGGGGGCACAAGAGAAAAATTTTGTGTGTTTATCCAACACTAAGCCATTCGTTACTCATTTCCTATAATCTTAGCAAAGCGTTCCCATCCCTTCTATATGGAACTTGTCATGTGCACCCACCTTTGTGGGCAGATGTGTGTGAGAGAGCTAGGGGAGATTTTTCACTGCTTCTGGTGAAAGTCTGACAAAAGTTAGCCAATTTCTCCAATCACAGGATCTATTGGAGACTTCTTACTACTCCAGGAAAGCACTTTTCAGCTTTCTTACAGTTTCAGTGTCCTGATGAAAAAGAACCTTACTGTGCCTTCTAATGGCCACCCATCTAGTGAAGTGATACTGCTAAATACATATGCTTACATTAGTCCAAATTGAAAAAGAGGGAACATTTTCAGTAGCTGTGGTGACAGGCAGTGGCTGTGGTATTTTTGATGGCCTGTGGCCTGTTGTTGCTTAATATTGATCATTTTAAAACTAACAAAGTCTGGAGCTAAGAGTCCAGAGGCTCGATTCAGCATATAATTGGAGGATGTCTATGAGAAAAGGTCACAGTGGGATGCAAAGACCCTACTCTTGTCCACACAATTAGAATAGTCTAATTGGTACCAGAGAATACCACCCTGTGGTTCTTTACAGAACTAGCTTATTATATGAAAGGAAATGGATTGCTAAGGATCTGTTGGGGATGGGGGGAGAAGCGAAACAAGAAACTATATGAGGCAGCAAAGTATCTGTGATTGGGGTGTCTACTGGCCAGGTAGCTGGGCCTGCTCCTCCCAGCCAGGGCAATGGCACAATGACTTCATAATGACCTATCCATGCAGACTGATGCATTTTGATATGAATATTGGGGTGGCCCCTCCATTTTGGGTACAGTGCATGTAAGCAGAACTGGGAGGTCCCAGAACCATGCACCTCTGAGCTCTTCCTCCCTCCATTCAACCAGCAAAGGTGGGGCGCTCCTAGGATTTCCTCTCTCTCTCTCTCTCTGTTAAATAGTAGAGGGTACCATTTGAGGATCTCTTACAGATGTCATAAAGTTACAAGTAAGTACAATGAGTAGTCAAAATGGTAAGTCTTTGTCTAACTTCAGGGAGAATTATGATGCTCAGTGATGCTAAAGACAAGCTTAACAAGAGTTAATTTTCAGTTAAGGGCTTATGAGGCCAAATGTGGGGCTTTCTTCCTACACAGATTTAATGAAGCTAGTTGCCTACTGGATGACGAAGAAAGTCTTAATTGTCCGGTATTCTGTGATGTTATCCATTCACATGTTGAATCTTTTTCCTCTAATGCTCAAAACAAACAATCAAAGGCTGAATCTGAGCAGGCTCCGCCCACAGAGCCGAAAGCAGAGGAGCCCCCTGTCGCTGCTGTACCTGCTGTTGGGCTGGACTCTGGACTGGACACCCAGGCTGAGGAGCCAGTGGAGGGGGCAGTGGTGAGCACCGCCCCCCCTCCCACCCTCCGCCTGCCTCCCCTGCCACAGTCCTGCTCATCTTGTGATCTCATTTCTCCCTTCCCATCCATGCTTCACTTGGGCCAAATCACCTCCTCATCTGCCATGACTCCCCAGGTTCAAATAGCCTATGTGTCTTTGACAGTGAAACTTCATTGTCTTTCATGGTTTTGAAAGGAAGTGATCTAGAGACCCGATCTTATGAACTAGAGAGAAATGTCATGTAGCCACAGGCTTGGTTCTCAAAAAAGGATGCCCTCATTCTTTTCTGAGACTCTCCCATTCATGGTAGTTAAGATTGCAGACCTCACAAATAACCAGCCTTGTTAATGCTATGCTCCACCTGGGATGGCTAGAGATGGGCCTTCAAGTGAGGGACCAATCTGCAGGGGATAAACAGAGGATAATAACTTTGTTGGTTGTGTCTACATGTTGATTTCTTATAATGCTAGCTTTGTAGGTTGGTTAAGTCCTGATGAAGGATTGAAATCCTATATTAAAAATCCTTGAATCTATAAAGATTCCTGTGTACACAACCATTTCCTCAAGATCATGTCTGGTGTTGGCTCTTTTAATAAGAGGAACCTTGAGGATATATTTTATGCAAGGGTGAAGGCCCTTTGTCTGCTTAGAAACCTGCTCTTACCCTTGCTCCATGCACCCATATACCACACCACATCACAAACTGGCATGAACTCTGTGTGTGCCATGTTGAATTGGGTAGTTTAACCTTCCTCAAAGTGTAGGATAATACTAAGGAAACTTTAATTCAAAATACTCATGGAGAGGGGCACCGGGGTTGCTCAGTGGTTTGGGCATCTGATCTCAGTGCAAGTCTTTATTTCAGGGTCATGAGTTCAAGCCCCACTTTGGGCCCCATGCTGGGTGTGGGACCTATTTAAAAAAAATACTCATGGAGAATGGAATTTAGTTTGTTTATGAAATACAGTTAAAATGTCTCCAAAGACTCTCAGTCTGGTTACCATTTCCTACAGTCTTTATGGAATCTGTACAAAGATGAAAACCAGTCTCCCTTGCCCCCAAAATAACATTGACTAGATTAGGTAACTAGAGAAATTAAAGTTATATTTCTTGCTATTATTTGTTGTGTTATTTTATCAGGAAGGGGGTAGGTCATCTGTCAAATCTATAGTTTATTAATAGAGTAGAAAAATAAATAATAGAGCAAGATAGTGATGGGAAATACAGATTAAGAATGACTCAAGCAAAAATGCTCATGCTTTCCATTTAAAGATATAGAGTTGGACCAAGTCCTATAGGGAAAACAAGAAATGTGTTCTGCTAGGTTGAGTCCCTCTTGGAAGGCTGCTTGCTTGGACTCTTGATTGGAGAGGGCTGAGGCTTCAGGCTCCAGTGTTCACCTTTTCTCCCAGATACCCTGGTGATCTCCTTAACTCAGTGCAGAAGGGGCCTTTTTATTTGGTGTCAGACTGCGATCTGCCCTCCCAACTTAACTTTAAGATTATGTAAATACCAAAGGAAGGGAATCTACAGTTGATTTTGTTTTACGACTCTTATAATTAAAAAAAAAGAGATTCGATTTTGGAAAGAATATGGATGATACCAAGGAATTAGAAAGATATTGATAAGGTTCAGATGTTGGTTTAGAAATTGCTTTGGTTCCAAAAAGTTCTTATCGAATTTCTATTTTGAGTAGCAGCACAGACTTCACCCTCAACAGTGCTTTTAAACTACATTGATTCCGTGGCCCAGACTACTCAGTGTAAGGCTTAATGCCAAAATATCCAGGGTTTTGAGCAAAGCTGTTTGATGTACAGTAGACAGGGGATGTGAAATAGATGAGCTCATGTGTTAAAAGTGGGCTGGAATGGTGATTGTCCATGATCACCTCCCTGAGGGCCCTGGCTGTGTACCTTGCACTCCTATCCTTATTTTACCAGACATATAGCAATATGTTTTTGTTTTTTTCAGAATCCAAATTCATTGGTTTTCCAGTAAACAATATTAATAGCCACTCATCATTAAGTAGCTACTGTATCATACCTACTATAAAGATTTATAAAATCTTTTTAACCAAGGGTGATTTTAAGAATTTAAGAAAGATATTTAGCAAAATGTATGGATCAACCGTCACTAAAGCCAGCTTCCCTGATTGTGGGTGAGGAGATATTTGGCAACATTCTTCATTCTGGAAATACTTGTCTCCTAAAGCTTATAAGTGAACTTTAGAGAATAAAACAGTTGGATTCCTTGTGAAATATAAGGCAATTTGGGGAGTCTTATGAAGGATTCAGGCACCTTCTAAGATCCAGAGGTTTATGTAAGAACAGCAGGTACATACAGCCCACCTGTGAGCCACTCTCTCTGAGGAGAAAAATCTTGAGTAGTTCATGTCTCCATTCTCATACAGTCTAAACAAAAATAGTACAAGAAGGCAGCTTACCTCTGCTTGCCTAACACTCATCTAAGGTGGCTACCATCTTGTGTGTTTTAAATTGACATACCTGGATCAAGACAATCCTTCCCCATGCTCTCCCTTACACTTAAGAGACTACCATTACACAGAATATATTCTTGTTCTCTAATGTAGATTTAAAGCTTCTTTCTTTCTGGTCATAATAATCTAAGATAATGTTAGGGTTATTTTTTTTTTTTAAAGAAAGATCTCCTCCTTTGCTAGATGTGTGATATTTAGTGTGAAGACATTTAAAAAAATCCACATTGTGTCCTGGGCATTAATTAATGAGTTGGCTATGGCTGTCATAAGTCAGGATTGGGTTGACATGACCTTCTAAGGTCATCCTTTTTGCTGCCAAACTGTCACCACACAGTTCTTATTTCCAGCCATGACAGTGCATTTTGTCCGAGGTGAAGTTTGTGGTGGTTTTGTTAAAAAAAAAAAAAATGTAATTTCAAAATTAGGAAATTTTAACAAAGAAACCTGGGGCTTTCAAGAACAGTAACTATTACGTTTTCGTTTGTTGTTTGATTCCGCTCGTATCTAATGTCTTTAGTTTTTCCCTGCAGTACTAAATTGCATCTGTGTTTCTATAGGATGTGTTTTAAAAGCCAGCACTTGTTTCTTGTCCAAATGTTTCCATGTTATATAAGCAATGAAAATCATCTTAGGAAAATAAATGATTAATATTTGTCTCAGATATATACCAGAGGGCAGCCTGGGTGGCTCAGTGTTTTAGCGCTGCCTTTGGCCTAGAGTGTGATCCTGGAGACCCGGGATCGAGTCCCGCATCGGGCTCCCTGCATGGAGCCTGCTTCTCCCTCTGCCTGTGTCTCTGCCTCCCTCTCTCTCTGTGTGTGTGTTTCTCATGAATAAATGAATAAAATCTTAAAATATATATATATACCAGAGAATTAGGTTAAGAGTCAGATAATGATTTTTACCCACAGTTATTCCATTTTGTTGTAGAGAATCACGGTCTAATTTTTTCTAAATTTCTGAAAGCTCCTGTATTTTGCTCTGTGTGAACTGGACCAATACCTGCCCCCCCACCCCATTATTTCTAAAGAAATACACTGCAATTAAATTTAGGGTTAGCATCATTTCTAAAATATAAGTGGGGAAAAGATCAAGGTAAAGATGTTTTTAGGATTGGTGAAGAGTCCTGGAAGATGAAACACTGACCTATTATTTTGGGGACTACTTTTGGTTTTGCTGTGTTTTGTTTTTTGAAAAGTCACCAGACTGAAGTTGACTTGTCAAGACCAATTTAAACCACCAAATATATATCTATGTGTCAGACACAGTCTATGAATTCATCTTGCTAAGATTTCTGTAGGCTTGAATAGAAGGCATGTGCTAGTTTCTTCCTTCATTTAGTTGACAAATATAATTTGAGTCCTCTCTAGATATCACGCTTTGTTCTGGATCTAGGGGAGACAGTGATGCAGGCAGTAGACAAGGCTCCTGCAAACATAGACTGGTGGTGGAGGAGGCCAAGACTACACAGTAGTCAGGATTTCCTCTGTGATGGTCACCGGTATGGGAAAAAGCACTTGAGTTTTCTCCTCGTGTGGAAAACATGAGAGCTGGGGCTCCCACTACGCCTCCAGGTGTGAACTCCCAATAGGTCAGAGGAAGACATAGAAGATCACAGGAAACCAGAGGAGCTTGATTGCTTGTCTGCCCTTCATGATTATAGAATTATGTCCAAACTCAAAGTGCTCACTCAGAACCACATAGGAAATCTTGTGGTTTGGCTTGACATTTTTTTACTTTTTGGCTTGACATTTTTATTTACATTTTTAAAATTTATATTCAATTTACCAACATATTTTTAACAGGGCTTTGGCTGTAATTAACCAAGATAAAGAACCAAAAACCAAAAAAAAAAAAAAAAAACCCACCCTCAAACCCCTCCCCTATTCTCTCTTCTTAGTGTACGTTGGCTGAATTCATAAGCCCACGCAGAAACCATTCCTGGCAAGCCTGTGTAAGACCAGACCCATTCAAGGGGCACCTGGGTCCTCAGTGGTTGAGCGGCTGCCTTCAGCTCAGGTCCTGATCCCGGGGTCCTGGGATCGAGTCCCCCATGGGGCTCCCCACAGGGACCCTGCTTCTCCCTCTATCTGTGTCTTTGCTTCTCTCTGTGTCTCTCATGAATAAATAAATAAAGTCTTAAAAACAAAAGATCAGACCCATTCAGATGTTCAAAAGACAGCTCTGCTTAGACAGCAATGCCTACCTCACAGCCTCTCCTGTAAGCATTGATCCCAGTCGCTGCCCCTACATCAGAGTTAGAGATGGAAGAGCCTTAGAGACGTCTTTAACTGGCTCATCCCTCTCACTCCGTGGGTGACAATGGTGAGATTTATGTAGGCCGAGGATGATGTGGAGGTGAGGACCCAGACCAGTGAGTGTTACCATCCTGCCTCCGCTTCTTGCTCTTTCTTGTTCATTCTATCTTCTCAGCTCCTCCACGGCAGAAGGGCCCTTACACTGGACCACTCCTGGTGAGTGGACACCATCTGGAACCCTATCCTATGTATGATCAGGGGGAAAAAAACCCTGCTCATTCGGATCCAAGAAATTTTCTCTGACAAATTGCCTTCATTTTCCACAAGTCTCAGTCAGCTCAGATGCTTTCTTTGAGACTCACTTCGTGTGGCCTGAAGTGGAAGGCAGTGTGGCTAGAACAACCATGAGGGAATAAGGCTAAAGGAGACAGGGGCCATATTGTAATAGTGGACAGCACTGAGCGCTAGTGGTTGACATGCATTTTTTTCACAGCAGCCCCAGGAAATAGGCTTTATTTCTGTATTGTTGCCCCATTTTACAGGTCAGGGAAACTGAGACACAGTTTTGGTGGTTTAACAGAGATCACACACCCAGAAAATGGTAACATGAAATTAAATCCTGGCACTCCAATCCATAGAGAGCCAGCCCCTGACTGCACCAGATGGCTATGTTTTCAAAAAGAGCAGGATTTATGAAAGTCCATTTATAGGCCAGTTTCACATGACATCTAACTAAAGCCATTGGGGTCACAGCTAGGCTGAAATCTGTCCACGCTGACACCGACACATCCTACAACTCGGTGGCCATTCCTGTCTTGTTGCTGAAGGGTCAGAGTGGAAGCAGAAATACTCGTGCAGCCTCAGCCGTGAGCTCCTCAGGAGGAACGTGTGTCCTAATCCCCCACTTTGGATGTAAAGCAAGTATTTACGAGGATGTAATAGGAAGACTCCTGAATGGAGAGTCTGGAGAACTCGTTCCATGGCTAACCAGCAGGGTGGCCTTGGGGAAATCATTTTCCCCTTCTCTGCCACTTTTCTCTCTTCTAAGAATGCTGTACCTGTTAAACTAGATCTCTTCCCATGTTCAAAAATCTACAATTTATCACATTAAAAAATTAAGGATTTCTAAATCCCTTGTGATACTTGCTAGGCAATAGCTGACAGATCACCCTGGAGCAGGTTTTGCTAACTGATGCCATGAGCTGTTCAAAGGCTACAAAAACAGAGGGTCGGTAGTCAGGGTCTTTCAAATGCCACTGTCAGCTGCCTACCAGTCCTCAAGAGTCAGGCCATTTCATCATCTGGGCGCATTCCAGGCTGCCCAGAAAGGTGCATGTGGTTTTTGGCAGGGTCAGGGTTGGGAGTTTTGCCAGCAGACCATGATGACATTTAGGTGATTTGCAGATCACCATTTTTGATCTGGTCTCTGGCCATATCTGGCAGCCCAGCCTCCTTCTGCCAACCCAAGCCTGGGCCAATCACAAGAAAGCAATACGAGCAGTGGCAACAAATGCTTTTTCGTATTACCCAAAGATAACGTGGCCAGGCAAGGTGATTGGTTCCTTGCACCGGAAAGGCATTTCCCTTAAACAGCCTTTTAAGATGAGGCTGTCCCTTGTGGCTTGGCTACTTTGGAAACTAGTACTTGCTCATGTCCCCAGCTCTGAGAGTGTGCAACACACCATATTCACCTTCACTTTGAAAGAGAAACCCACCTTTCCAATCCACTTCTCTTATAGACTTTGCAAATAAATGTCTAATTAAAACTTCGGTGTCCTAATGTGTAATTAAAACTTCGGCGTCCTAATGTGTATCACTGTTGGATAGTCTGCTGTGACCTGGAAGGCCCGATGAGCCAAAAATTCATTAACTTTGGAATTTCTGCAGAAATTCTGCAGAATTTTCAAAGGAAGATATGGAGCCAATGCTGACAGGTGTTGCCATGGCAACCGTGCTGCCAGCCACCTAGCGGAGCCGCGGTGGGACCGGGCTGCTGCAGGTTCATGATGGCAGTTAAGGCAATACTCAGGGAGTAGATTGGAAAAAAAAGATAATTGAGATGAAGGTCAAGGGGAAGAAAACCACTAACCTCCTTTATGAGAAGGGGATACCCATAGATATATCAAATGAAGTTTGTAATACCAGGTGCCACCTTGCAAAGGAGCACCATTGGAGGCTCGGTGCTCCATGGGAGGGACCAGCTCTGCAGTCCTGCTGGAGGAAAATGAGGACCTGAGCTGTTTAAATAGAGTTTGTGTACTGGCCACCAACCTGTGTCTTTGGGGCTGTGATGATGCTACCTGCCTCTTAGGCTTTTCTTAAAAATGCATCTGGCAGAAAATCCTCTATTTCCATAGAAATGCATGGATCTTCAGGCAAGTCGAGGGCTCAGGTTAGATCCAGATTAAGGGATGGGCAGGAAAAGCCAAGGGTGGTCTGTGATCAGGATTGCCCTGGGATATTTATCTCCCTTTGTTCCTTCCCAGAGGGACTGAGGGGTCACTCCCGCTCCCATACTGATGAGTGCAAGAGTCAGAACTAACAGTCAGATCCCTAGTTCTCTCGGATTCCATGGTAGTCTCTTCTGTCCTGTTCCCTTACCAGGAAAATGGCGGCATTGGGTCAGATGAGCCCTGTGGTCCTTCCAGCTTTGGGATCATTTTCATCTGTCACCTGTGAACCCAGGTACCAATTTCTAAGTCTGCAGTGCAGTGGATAAAGTCAGGAGATGGTTGGTCTTCTGTCTTCCCATTCCATACAGACCTTTCTAAACAATGAATCTGTGGGAAAATGGGCAAAACACTGTCCTACCAGCCACTTCTCATTATCTTTCTATCATGTAATTAGCTCTTAATTGAGAGGGATTTTATGACATGGTTGCTTAGGTACCCAATCATGCATGTAAATGAGTATTTTAATTGTAATCTACGAATCTCATTTTAAAGAGTAGCATTCCAAGACTGTAAGTGGATGCAGTATAGTTTATGAAATTCCACTCGCTCACGTTCTTTATCAAGAGTCCTTGCTTGGGGTTGACAGTAGGAAGCAGTGGGTTCATGACTCAGTTTGCCAAGAAGGGACCGTAAAGACAGGAATAGTCACTCTACCAGCCAGCCCAACAGAAGAAAACAGACTTAAGTTGAAGTTGTCCCCATTTTTCTAGTTGAAGGAATTCCTGTGTGCGATTCATAAGAAATCACCAACAAAAGGCAGAATTAATGAGGGACTAACATCTGAATATATTCTTTTAAAATTTCAAATTCAGGGGCACCTGAGCAGCTCAGTTGGTTAAGGGTCTGCCTTCGGCTCAGGTCGTGATCCCAGGGTCCTGGGACCTAGCGACCTGTCGGGCTCCCTGACTAGCTAAGAGTCTGCTTCTCCCCCAGACCCTCCCCCTTCTGGTTCTCTTTCTTTCTCCCTCAAATAAATAAGTAAACAAAATGATTTTTAAAAATTAAAATAAAGATTTAAATTCAGAATTTATAAGAAAGTCCTAGGAGCATTTCAATTGAGGGAAAGAATGTGCTACCAAAGAGCAATCAGGTGGACCTCAGACTTGCCCTCCCAAGTTCTAAAGCTCAGGAGCTGTTGGAAAGCCTCCCAGACCTTGAACACATACAAAAAATCACGTTGTGGCAGTTTTACCCCAAGCGAGTGTAGTTGGTCACATGTGAGAGCAACAGAGAGATACTATCAAATATAGAATCACCATAGAATTTCTCAAAAACATTTTATGAAGATATTTTGTGATAGATTGAAAGATGACTCAAAGTCAACATGGATGGACAGAGTAAAGCAAATGTAATGTGTAAATTGGAGATCCCAGGTAGTATGTTCTTGGATGTTCACTGTAGGATTCTTTTTATTTTCTTTATATTGACTGTTAACATAACGTGATGGGCAAAAATTCAAAAACAGTCCTCAGTAGAGACATTAGAAATGAATAAAGGGATTAGTGTTTAGTATTTAAATTATTTAAATGTATAGTCTAAGCAATTGCTATGAATATGGTTATAAACCAAGATCTTCCTTCAGAAGGAACATTTTATAACATTTAAAAACTAGAAACCAAGTAGTGTTCAGTGACATAAATGTTAAATAAGTTGTCAAATAGAAAAAACAATAAGGTACAAACTACATAGACTATTGATATAATTTTTCTAAGAAACATGATCCCTGTGTTATAAAATAGACAATAAAGTCCCGCTAGGCACAGAAAATGAAGGAAAATAAATATGCGAAAATGTTATTTCTTTTGTTATCTTTAAACCCACAGTATCCATTATTTTTTAATCAGAGAAATACCTGTTTTCAGTTCAAACTACCTGATAGATATTTATGAAATTTATACTCGGGTTAGCCTCACCCAGACCAGTTACTGGCAAGACCAGTGCTTCTCAGGCATTGTTCAGAGCTCACATTGCCAAGAAAACAATGAGTAACTAAAATTAGTCACTAAATTACACAAAGCCCAAAGATTACAAATTCTCCTGCAGCCAATCACTACTCTTTTTCTTTTTTAAGATTTTATTTATTCATGAGAGACACGGAGAGAGAGGCAGAGACACAGGCGGAGGGAGAAGCAGGCTCCCTGTGGGGAGCCCAATGCAGGACTCCATCACAGCACCCCTGAGCCAAAAGCAGATGCTCAACCACGGAGCCACCCAGGTGCTCCCCAGTAACTATTCTTACTTGTCCAGAGCCTGGGTCCCTGTTGACCTGCTCTCACGGCACCATCTCCTGGAGGGCTTGGCCCTTTTGTGTCATCGTGTTGTGTCTCCCTATTTTGCAGGATACACAGGCCATTGTTAGTTTGCCTTCATTTCATCCCACCTTCAGAAATTTTGCTAACAGGTGTTTGGAAGGACTGTGACATGAATGCCATGACCACATCGCTTTCCATCAAGGAGATTGTTGGGGCAAAAGTTGAAGAAAGCAGTAGGATCTGTATGGTGTGATAAAGTGAGAGCCATTCACCTTCCCAAAGATGTCCCATACTGATCCTGGGGTTTGTGTGATGTGCGTGCAAATTGCCAATAGTCTCTGCCCCATGGGCCTTGTGAATACGGTAAACATGTGTCCGAGGGCAGGGAGAACTTTTTTTTATGTCTCTTTGTATTAGATGTTTCCCACCATAAATACATTTGGGCAACAAACAGACAGTACCGTTTTGGCAGAAGGTAATGGTGTTTCCCTTAACATTTGGAAGGACGAGAAAAAAATGAACCACCTTGAATGTCAAAGGCTTGAAATACTTTCAGTGGTTTTGGTCCTCTGGTCTCCCCGATGACACTTTAAAAAAAAAAACAACAAAAAACTCTGCAAATAGTCGTGAAACATTGTGGTTTTTCGTAGCAGGTGTAACATTTCCGGTAGCAAGCAGAGTCCAGAAAATGTTTCCCGTTTCTCAATCTACAAATAGCTAACAAGTTGGAATCCATAAAAATAATAAGAAAAAGAGGGATAATTGTCAATTGAAAATTTCAGTCTGTCTCTGATTTGATCTGCAGCTAACACCTAATCTGAGCAAGTGGGAGTCCTGTTTCCTGTTGTGTTTTTATGTTGTTCTGTTACTACAGTTAGTAAATATGTGTTGGGAATATTTTGGCAAGAGCAGAACGTGTGCTACAGGTTCTAGACATAAAGGGAAGATTGGGGGATGCCTGGGTGGCTTAGAGGTTGAGCATCTGCCTTCGGTCCAGGGTATGATCCTGGGGTCCCGGGATCGAGTCCCATATCAGGCTCCCTGTATGGAGCCTGCTTCTCCCTCTGCCTGTGTCTCTGTGTCTCTCATGAATTAAATAAATAAAATCTTTAAAAAAATAAAGGGAAGGTTGGGGACCCCTGATTTTCAGAGCAATTCTGGAAGCAGAAAGATAGGGAATACAGGTAGCAGACAGTCCTTCTCTGTTTCTGTAATATTCTTAAGGCCTGTAAAATCAAAATGTTGTATTTGGCTAGAGAAATAGGAATTCATTGCTAGTGAACCCTAAGAAGGGAGGGATGTTTATTTCTTCCCTTTTCCAAGTAGGCCATTTGAAGCGCTGGCCTTTCCTCTCTGTAGTCAAAGTGCCAGTTCCCTTAGCCCCTCGCCTTTACTCGCATTGTTAATTTCAGTCCTTTGGTGATTTTTATTGGCCATCATCCCTCCATCCCTTTTTGTGTATGTGACAGAGATCAGGTAAGTTGCTGACAGAAGGAAGCTGAGGTATATGCTTTTTGAGTTCAGCAAACGTCAGAGTTGGTGGACAGAGCGCTTGGCCTCCACCTGCTGGTGGCTGGCATCACCGCAGGCCACACTCAGGTCTAAGTCACACCCAGCCAGGGATGCCTGGTTAAGTCATTTAGCAAAGGTGAGGTTGATGACCTATTTCAAGGTATATCTTGCAGAAGTAAAATCTGGTGCAATCAAATTGATAGCTATTTAGAGAGCTAGAGATGAGTCAGGGACTCGTCAACATTTGTATGGAGAGAGTTAAATTATTTTTGGCAGCACCATTAATACTTCACAGAAATACATTCCCTTCTGGACATATATCAATTCAGTTGAGTGTAAAATCCAGTCACTAATAGTGTGTGCTTGGCACATATAGGTATGGAAGGATTTACGCATAATCACTTGAGGGAGTAGCCTATTAAACAACATAGTTGTCGCTTCCCGATCTATCATGATGTGTATGTGTGTTATGTGTGTGTGGGGTGGTGTCTACTGCTCTGTTTGCCCGTACCATCTGCATGATATATGGTCCATCTGGTCTGAAACCAGGGGGATATTCACACTATAGGTGTGATTTTCCAAGCAGATGGAAAGCATAAATAACTTGGAATTATGATAACACAACTTGCTTTCTACATTTGAGCCTGAAAGTCCATTGTAGGCACGTTGTCTTTAGGTATATAGTTTCTGCTATGGAAGAACTTGGCTAGGTAGGCCTTCGATGCTGGAAAGAGCCTGTTCATTTCTTCAACAATAAAGCTATGAGCAATTGTTCTCTGTTCTTCCTGGGATGAAGATGCCTTGCTAGTTTACATTCCGATTCTTACTCTCTTGATAACATCAACAATACATCCTTACAAAGACCAGTGTTTATATAAAACAAGAGATGAAAGTCTCTTAAGTCTTTAAACACACTTTCAAACATTCTTTTTTTTTTTTTTTTTTATTTATTTATTTATGATAGTCACAGAGAGAGAAAGGGAGAGAGGCAGAGACACAGGCAGAGGGAGAAGCAGGCTCCATGCACCGGGAGCCCGACGTGGGATTCGATCCCGGGTCTCCAGGATCGCGCCCCGGGCCAGAGGCAGGCGCCAAACCGCTGCGCCACCCAGGGATCCCTTTAAACACACTTTCTATTAGGGGGATTGGCATTCACCAAAATCTGAATTCCCACTTCAAGTAATTGTTAGCATTTAAATTAGCTTTAAATGAATATATTTATTCATATATGAATATATGAATATATGAATAAATATATTCATATATTCATATAAAGGATTACTTTTCTGAACCCAGTACCTTAAAGACAAGATGGGGAAATTAAAAAAGAAAGAAATGGTACATCGTGGCTCATGACCACATTTTCAATCATTGCACACTTTGCATGGAGAGCCAAATTTCTATAAGAGAGGCAGGTAAATTTCCAAAATATAAGTAATCCTTGGCCATATGACAAATAGCGTAGCTGTTAGCACTATATTTCATCCCGAAAGTAAAGTGTTCTGTTGTAGAACAGTGGATTCCGTGGCAGGTTATTTTTCTTTAATGTGTCACCTGTAAATGTGAGTCAGAAGAAAGGTTTTTAAAAATGTGTTGCTCTCACCTTCTGCATCTCCCACTTCTGATGCCCAATCTCGTAGGCATTGTCCATTCTCTGGTCTGGGTCTGAGAGTCAGTATCAGCAACACTGGAGCTTTCTTAACCCAGCAGAACAAAATGGGTAGAATTTATTCAATAAAGAAGAGGAATGGCTAAGCTAATCACATCAGATAGCAAGATCAATTTTTGAAATACGTGTCCTGGGTATATTATAGACCAATCGAATAGTCTTCCTCTGTCTTTTCTGATTTGAGCTTCTCGAATCAGGCCTGCCAAACTGATGTTAGAGTCTTAGATGTGTGCCCTATAACCAGTCTGCTCAAAGCTAAAACTTCTGATTGCACTTTCTTTATTTACCTATTGCACGTTTTAAATACTTCTTTTGACTATACGCAACCTTAGAAAATTCTCATTTTTTTTTCCTATTTCACTTCTCCTATTAAAAAGACCTAAAATTTGATGGGATTTTTTATAATGCATATTTCAAAACAAAAATTATTTTCCCTTCATTCTCAAGAAGTCTCATTGAGAAAACTCCCCAGTACATTTTTTTTTTTTTTTTTTGTGGATGTGATTTAGCTTCTGGGACCTTCCCCATGAGGATTTTAGAGTTTATACTGAAATGTGGTTTTTCTAAATTCTGACTTTGCATGATTGGCTGCCTTTCTTAGGTAGCTTTCTTCCATGGGCCAGGTTTGAGGGTGAGACCCTTTCCATTCTGTGACTTCCGTGTCTTGTAGAGTTTTGTGACCACCTGCTTTCAGGCAACAAAAGTAGAAACAGCTTGTGAAGGGGACCACCTAACCCTTAAAAGCCATGTGTCGCAAATGACATATGTCACTTCCACTCAAATTCCATTCTCTGAACCTAACTGCAAGGAAAGCTGAGGAATGTAGTAGCAGCATTGTAGGCCCAGAAAGAAGGGTAGTCATTTTTTTTTTAACTGAAATACAGTTGACACATCATGTTCCGTTAGGTTCAGGTGTATGGCCTAGTGATTCCACAAGTATTTTATACTCCACTCAGCTGAGGTAGAGCCACCATCTGGCACCCTACGGTGTTACTATGATACCCCTGGCTATGTTCCCTATGCTGTGCCCTTTATTCCCTGGAAGAGAGGATGGAGGGCAGATTCACCCTGCCTGCATCCAGGGCTCTGGTACCTTACACATCCTCATCTGATGAACCTCCGCAGTGGGGCTGGGTCTGGCCCTTCTTGTCGCCCAGGCACATACAGACATGACCTGACTGGTCATACGATTTGCAGGTCATACCTGGAACGGATGCTGACGTGACTGTTGGAACCTCCGTGTCAGCAGCCGAGGAGGCCCCGGTGGAGGAAGCAGAGGCGGACAAAGCAGTTCTTCCTCCTGGCGAAGGAGCAGGTGTAGAGGAGGCCAGGCCTGACACTGAAGCCACACAGGCCGTAGATGGTGACAGATCTCAACTGGAAGAAGCAGAGGCAGTAGCCCCTCCGGTAAGTGTCCCCGGGAGGGGGGTGGGTGGAATGTTGTTTACTGGTTGGTGCTGGTAACAAGTCTGGGCACAGAACAGGTTTGTGGCCATTGTGTGGTACCCTGCTTTACCACATACTATATATAGTATATATATGTGCACTCATGCATATATACATAACATGTACAATTTTATGTATTTTAAGTTTATTTTATTTATGTATATGACTTGTATTATTTATTATTATTTGTGAATTTGTTTATGAGATTCTCAGCAAGAGTGGGCCTGGCTTTCTCTGTGTCAGTGTCGCAAGGTCCACACAGGCCCCTAGTGATGGAAAAAAAGAATAAACCTTGGACGATGTACAGGTGAGGTGGAGGGAGGAAGAGAATGTGACCAGATGATGGGGTTGTTGTATGGATGACCTGAGAAAAATGCTTAGCCCAGTGCCAGGCACACGAGGAGAACCCGATATCCATAGTTAAATCCTATCATTATTTGTGGTATTTAGGGGTCGTTATTATCACTAGAGTGCCCACAAATTCACCAGTAGGTGCTTCTTTCTCCAAAAGCATATCCCATTTGCACGTTCAAATGGCCAACAGGTCATTAAATACACACACGAAGTTGCCGGATTAGCTCCAGCTCCTCCCTTCTTCAGAGAAGTCTTCAAAGTCAACAAATCCATATATTCCATGATGTGTGTGTGTGGGTTGCGGGGGCACACAGCAAGGGCCACCCTTCTAAACCCCATGCTCGGTCTAGATTCCAGAACATAACAATGACAAGTGGGCTCTCAGTGTTATGCTTTTCCTTTGTCCTGATTAGTTTACTCATAAGAAATTCCCCCCCCCCAAAAAAAGAAATTTCCCCCAAATCTCTCCAGGGTTATTCAAAGCTTGAAACTAAATGATCCCTTTCATCCCACTAGAAAAACAGCGGGTAGTATTGGTATTTGGAGAAATAGCTCAACAGTATGTTCCATTTGTTCCTGAAATTTTCTTGTCATGATGCCAGAAGTGTTTTTATATGATATTGTTAGACTTGTTGAAAAAGGGCATTATTTTCTCCAAATTGAAAAATGGAAGTGTTTAAGCCCGCTGGTATCTGAGGGAATATAGAACTTGATCTGAGAGGCAGTAAACATCTCCAGACTTCCACTATGCTAGGGAAATTTGTCTCCTCGCTCATCTTTGTTAGAATATAAGAAGGAGATCTCAACCCTTTGGTTCTGCTCCCCGCAAGAGTGGAGCGTCCTCAGAGTGGTTGGTGGGCACTGTCATCCCTCCAGCTGTAACGGCAGCGTGGGCTCTCATGGTGATCCGCAAGCAAAGCAGATGGAGATTTTCTCCCAATACAAGCCAGATCTGTCCTAACAACATGGTTGCTGGCTCCTCAGGAGTCCCCGGGGCTTCTGAGAGAAAGGCGATCACAGGAGGTTAAATGTCAGCTTCAGGCAGTGAAAGTATTCAGTGGGACAAGAGAGTGGTCCATGGCAAAGATGAGGCCATTGCTGGAAGCACTTCAGGATTGTCTCTCCACCCCAACAGGTCTCCCCCTCCCTCCCTGCAGCCTCCTAGCCTTCTTCCCAATTTCCACAGAAACCCCACTCTTCACAAACTGCCTTGACTGCTCAAGGATGCAGAAAGAGTCCTAAGGGTTTCTATCTCTGGAGAGCTAGGATGGCGGCTGTGTCAGGAGGAAGGTCCTGCAAGGCTTGAGGCCCAAAGGTTTGGGCCAGGTTTGGGGAATGGCGGATGTTTTGCTGAATGGAGGAGGTGGGGAAAGTGGGAGCCACGGACAGTGGGTCGGCGATAGAAGCAGCCCATGGCACCCTTGAGGACACAGAAGTCTTTCTTCCCAGCCCCTGCTCAGCACCCCCACATTTGTCTTCCTCCAGGAGAAGGTCATCCCTTCAGTCGTCATAGAGCCCGCCTCCAACAATGAAGGGGAGGGAGACCACGAAGCACCTGCAGGTGCAGAGTCCATGGAGACCCCCGCTGCCGCCGCTCCCGGCCCCACCACTGAGCTACCAGAGCTGGCCCCAGAGCCCAAGGCGGGGGAGGACTCCCAGCCGCTGCCCTCTGCTCTGGCTGCGAGCGAGGAGTCTCTGGAAGTGCCTCCCGGCTTCCTCTACAAGGTCTTGCCATTTGTTATTGTTTGTTTGTGTTTTGTTCAGTTTGGTTTTTTGTTTTTGTTTTTTTTTTTAAATATTTTCCTGAATCTAGTATGCACCTCATGTTGCTGTGAGTTTTTTGTTTGGGTTTTTTTTTTGTTTTGTTTTTTGTTTTTTTGCATTTTAAAAATTTTACTTAAATTCAACTAACATATAATGCATTATTGGTTTGAGAGGTAGGGTTTGGGGATTCATCAGTTGTATACACCACCCACTGCTCATTAATTACACCACGTACTCTCCTTAATGCCCATCACCCAGTTACCCCATCCCCCCAGCCACCTCCCCCCCAGCCACCCTCAAGTGTGTTTCCTATTATTAAGTCTCTTATGGTTTGCTTCCCTCTCTGATTTTATCTTGTTTTATTTTTCCCTCTCTTCCCCCATGATCCTCTGTTTTGTTTCTTAAATTCCACATATGAGTGAGATCATATAATAATTGTCTTTCTCTGATTGACTTATTTCAATTAGCCTAATACCCTCTAGTTCCATCCACACTGTTTTCATCTGGTGGCCCTTTGTCCGTCCTCTGCTTTGAGGTGCTTTTGCTGGAACCTCTGGTTTTCGGATGTTTACTTCTGCATTTTGCAGTATGTATTCTTTCTCTGTACTGCTGTCCCCACATCACATTGTAAAATGGCAGGATTTCCGGGCTGCTGCACAAGCAGCAATGACAGTAATGACTTTCCATTGTTCAGCAATCCATAGTTAAAGTTCGCCACGGGACAAATGATATGTCCCTTGGTAGTGAGTGGGTGAGATCTTCCCCTCCCCCGCTCCCCCCCAAGTGGCCTCCCATGCTCCTCTCAAAGCCCTGTTGAGTCCCTTCAGCCCTGGGCTCAGACCTCAGAAATCCTCTGTGTGTGCACCTGCTCCTGGGCTGGATTATACACCAGCCAGCCTGCCTGGGCCCATCCCGGCTTCCCTCCCTAAGTGCAGTGTGGCCTGAGGAACATCACTCCTCTCTCTGCGCTTCAGTTTCTCAGCAGAAGAGTGAGTTGGGGAATCAGTCATTTCCAGCTCTGACATTACATGCAAAATACACATTTTAATAGCCAATCGCTTAATCCTCAGGTGTCAGGGCTGAGGGGAGGGACATGGGGGAAATAACCCATCCCTGACGGAGTAGTTGCTCAAGCTGGGTAAGTATGTGGGTCATTAGATTGTTCTTTCTACTTTTGTTTTTGAAAGTTTCTTATCAAATTTTAAAGAAATCTTTCAAAAAAAGGGTTAAAAAGGATAAGGGGGAAAGGACAGGTATTGTTTAAGGGTATAAACTTGCAGTGAGTAGTAGGTAAGTCCTAGAGATCCAATGCACAGCATAGTGAATATAGACAACAATATTGTATCATAATCATCAAACTTGCTCAGAGACTAGATCTTAATTATTCCAACCTGGTAGAAAGAAATGATAATTATGTAACATGATAGAGGTGCTCAGTATCGGAACAATGGCATCCTATTACAGTGTATACATGTATAGAATTACCATGCTGTGCAACTTTAATTTGCACATTGATGTTTAAATTTTGTTTATTTGATTAAATAATCTCTACACCCAAGGTAAGGCTCAAACTCACAACCCCAAGATCAAGAGTCGCATGCTCTTCCTCCTGAGCCAGCCAGGCACCCCAAGTATGTTCTAGTTTTTTTTTTTTTTAAAGAAAGAAAAGAAACAGATTGGCTTGGTTTAAAAGGTAAGATAGGGAAGGAAGTTTATAAAGGAATTGATCACTGGGTTTAATTAAATAGTAATTCCCATATAACATGGGAAGTGATGACTTTTTCCAACTATTTTTTTAAATGTTATATGTACAATTTTATTTTTATTTCATTTTTTCGAGGAGGGGCGTTGGAGAAGGGGTAGAGAGAAAGGGAGAGAGAACCTTAAGCAGGCTCTGTGCTCAGTGTGGAGCCCAACCCGAGGTGCAGTCTCACCACCCCCAGATCGTGACCTGAGAGCCAAAATCAAGAGTCGGATGCTTAACAATTGTGCCACCAGGCACCCCTGATTTTTCCAGTTATTAATTACTTGACAGAAGTGGAGTTAGAGGAACTTTCTGCTAGGCACTTTTATTTTTAGTTCAAGTTTAAAGATGGACAATAATAAAGTATCAGTGATAATGAAATGTAAATACCTAACAAAAATATGATGAATTTAAATTTAATTAGTGTGCAGTACATAGTTTCAACTCTTGCAGAAGGCATTGCATACATCCAAATTGTCTCAGTGTCAGTCTTCAAACATTGAATGTTTTAAGGAAACAGGAGTTCCTTTCTATGTTTAGAGGCCTTCTCCCTTGGGATATGCAAGGATCATTGTCTTTTTTGTTCAGCTTGGAGGGGCTTCAAGCCTACCAGTCCCTGCTGATAATCTGGCTAGGAGACTTCAGTGTTACGTTTCCTTTTCTTTTTAAAATGAGTAAACTCTTTTAAAATCTTTTGCAGGTGGAAACACTGCACGATTTCGAGGCAGCAAATTCTGATGAACTGACCCTGCAAAGGGGTGACGTGGTGTTGGTGGTCCCCTCAGATTCAGAAGCTGACCAGGTAAAGAGTGAGACAGAAAGGTTCTCTGGGCTCTGTTGTTGTTTTTCTGAGCATCACTGGGACACAGTGAGCAACTGAAAACATTTCTATTTTCTGAGATGCTACAAAGCAGCTCTCAGAAAAGGGCTTAGGCCTAATGAACACAGGACATGGCTAACTTTTTCTTGTTAGGAGATCTCTTTTGGGGATACTATTGCATTGTTTCTTTTTGATACAAAGAGATGATCATTTCTTACTTTGCACATCCCTTACTTAGGGATGTGTCTCTGAAATGTAGTCTTTAGGAAATGTAGCCACTAGATGTACTCAAAATCCCTTTGAAAATTGTGGATATTGACCAGGAAAGAACATGAAGGAAATTCCTGGGGATGGAACCATTTTCTCTCTGAATAGGGGTGTGGATTACATGTGTGTACCCATTTGTCAGCAGTCACTAAACTACACTTAAATGATGTTTGCATTACCCAGGATTTAAATTATACCTCAGTTTTAAAAGTCTTAAAATGAATCACCTTTGAGTATAGTTTTCTAATGTGAAGATGCTGAAAATTCCATTTTGTTCTTATTCATAGGATTTGTGAGCCTCTAAATAGTATGCAAAATGTGTAAACGTGCCTAATAACAGGTTTTTCTGGAGAGAAGAGCTATAATCTCCATAATATTCTCAAGGAGATTTCTGAGCTTTCTCTTCCCAAAATAAAGTCACTACTTTAGAGATTAAGGCTGTCTTCCCATGCCCCACATTTTGTCTTTCTCTTGATGCTACACTTACCAAGATAGAGTAGTTTCTGCGTCAAAGTCTCTACCGCAATAAAATTAGAGATCAGTAACAACGATAATAGCTTTAACAGCTCTAAATATTTAAAAAATTTCAAAATATACTTCTGAATAATCTAGATCAAACAAATCACAGTGTAAATTAAAAAAAAATACTTCCTAGTGATCATCGAGTTCTAAGTTTTCAGCCTAAGAAAATAAAAAAATAATCACATTAAGTCCAAAACACACAGAAGAAAGAAATAATAAAAATAAATTCACAAATGAATGCACTAAAAAGATACACAATGGAGAAAATGAGTAAGTCAGGAAGTTAGTTCTTTGAAAGGATTAATAAAATTGTTAAAACCTCAGATATACTCTTCAAGGCAAAAAGTAGCAAAACATTAATTACCAGCATCAGGCAAAAGTGTCTACATATCTCAAAATCATTAAAAACTCCATCATATAAACTCACATTTTTTTTGCATTAACTGTAAGTTGTTTTAAAGACATTAAGAGCAAAAAAAGCTAGTCTTATGTCTACCAACCTGTTTATCATTTCCTGGACTCTTCCTGGTTCTTCCTATAGATCTGAAGTTTCTATCTGGTCTCATGTCCTTTCTATGTGAAAAATTTTTCTTTCTATTTTTTTTAAATACTATTCTTCAGAGTGCTTTGGCTTTTTCCCTTTTTTTTTTTTTTTAAAGATTTTATTTTTCAGTAATTTCTATACTCCGCGTGGGGCTTGAACTCACAATGCTGAGATCAAGAATCCCAGGCACTGAGCCGGCCAGGCACCCCTGCCTGAAAAATTTTCTTTACTAATTCTTACAGTGCTTATCTGCTGGCAATAAATACTCTCAGCTTCTGTTTACCGAAAATGTCTTTATTCACCTTCATTTTTAAAAAGATTTTATTTATTTATTTGAGAGAGAGAGAGAGAGAGAAAGAGAGAGAGAGCACGAGCAGGGGGAGTGGCAGAGGAGAGGGAGAAGCAGACTCCCTGCTCAGCAGGGCTCAATCCCAGGACCCTAGGATCATGACCTGAGCCAAAGCCAGGTCCCCACCCAGGCTCCTCATTCATCTTCATTTTTAAAGATATTTTCCCAAGACAAAGAATTCTGAGTTGACTTTTTTCTTTTAACTCTTTAAAGATGTTTTTCCATTGTTTTCTGTTTTCTGCTCAGCTGCTATTTGTTTAACATTGTTTCTGGGTATCCACTGTGACTTTGTTCCTGACTAATTTTAAGAATTTTTCTGTATCGTGGCACCTGGGTGGCTCAGTGAGCCTTCAGCCCAGGGTGTGATCCTGGAGTCCTGGGATCGAGTCCCACATCGGGCTCCCTGCAGGGAGCCTGCTTCTCCCTCTGCCTGTGTCTCTGCCTCTCTCTTTCTCTTTGTGTGTGTGTGTGTGTGTGTGTGTGTCTCTCATGAATAAATAAAATCTTAAAAAAAATTCTCTATATGTTTGGTTTTCATCAGTTCAACGTAATGTGCTTAGATCTTGGGGCTTTTTTTTTTTTTTGTATTTTCATGCTTGGGGGTTCACTGAAGTGCTTAGATTTGTAACCTGATCTTTTCCGTTAATTTGGAAGACTTTCAGCTCATATTTCTTAAATTCTGTGCTGGCTCATTCTTTCTCCTCTTTTTTTTCTTTTTTCTCCCCCCCCCCGAAGACCCCGCCCCCTCTCTCTTTCTCCTCTTTTAATGATTCCCTAATTACATACCTGTTGGACTCATTGATGTCAACGACGGTTCTTTTATTGTTCAATGTTTATTTCTTTTTGGATCATTTCTTCTGATTTGTCCTCAATTGCAGTGACAACTTTTTTCTGGTTGTGGAAAGCTTATCCAGCGACTTTTTCATTTTGGATGCTATGCTTACACAATTCTATAACGATAATGTAGGTTTTTTCTTTATTTAGTTGCCATTTCTTTCCTGAGATTTCCCATCTATTCTTTCACTATTGCCATCTTTTGGTGGCAGGTACTTGTACATATTTGTAATAGCCGCGTTAATTTCTTACCGCTAATCCCAAAAAACTAGTCCATCTCAGCGCACATTTACATCAGTTGCCTTTTATCTGAGGGGGCTATGTTCCTCTTTATTCTCATATCTATAGTAATTTTTTGTTATGAATAACGGACGCATTGTAGAGTCTGGATTCTATTTTCTATCTCTGAAGCTTGCCCCCGCCCCCGTAGGAGACATGGAAGTTACTAGATAGTTAGCTTGAATCTGTGGAGCTTTTGTTTTATACTTTGTTAGGGTGATTCTGCTTCAATTTTGCCTTGACTTTTAAGATGAGTTCTTAGTCCTGAGACATCTTTTACTTCCTAAAACGGCAGCCCTTCTGGGATTTTAGTAGAAATCCTGAAGCCTCCTAACTTGGTGGGACTCAGACTCTGGACTCCGCCTCCCCTCCATGGGCAGGGCTTAAATTTCTTCATAGCTTTCCGGCCTTTCTCCCAGACTCCTTGGGGGAGCTCCTGTATATTCACAGACTATGGGAGAAGCTCAGGATTTTAGGGAAGTTTCGCATATTTGGGAACCTACCTTTGTACATCTCTTCTTTTCGGGGTATCCCTATCCCCCTTAAAAATACAGGGGAAGCCCTCCACTCCTCCTTTGAATGCCCTGCATCACAGAGACTAAGGATAATCCTCAGGAGGAAAGCCTTATTAGCTCGGATCTCACCCAGTACAATTTCCTACTTTGGGGATTAAATATTCTCCAGTTTTTGCTGGCTTTGGGTCACTGCTGGTGCCTTCAAATAGTTGTTATATATATCAATTCTATTACTTGTAACAATCCCATTGTATAAACTTTAGATTATATATTTTACGTCATTTCCATATATAAATAGTTGCATATATGCATACATACATGCATATGTATAAATATAGAGATACGTATAAATATATATTCTAGTGTTAGTAATAGTTCTGTGCAGAAGCATTTATCTGATACAAGCTATTTTGCCACTGCCAGAACTGTAAATCTTTCTTCTACCACATATTTTAAGCAGTTCAAATCTAATTTTCCCTATTTGCCTCAGCTAGGGATTGATCTTGGCCAGTCCTTTTCACTTTACTATATAAATTGTATTTCAGAATATACATGTTAGAATGTATCTTGATTCTGAGTTTGTGCCAGTTCTTAACTTACTTTCTTTATTGAAACCATTTTAAATGCATGACTCGACTCCAGCAGATTTTTCACTCATTGTAAATAAAGTCAAATGCAGACACTTGTGGGGGAAAATATGGCCTTTTAGATGCTTGCTGAAGGTTCAGAAAAAATTTAGTTATCATCTTTTACTTTAAGTATAGCTTCGCCCTTCACAAATATAACATCATAATTTTAAAGAGGACACTCTTCCTCCTAGCTAGGATCATTATCAGTCATTTTATTGAGTCATCTTTTTCTTTTTTTTTTTTCCACTTTCAAAAATTGGCCTGTCTAAATGCTTATATTGCTTGTCTATATAACAGAATCAATTTATAGTCTCAGATTACATCAAGAGGGAATGTATTCAGCTTCTTTATTTAATTTTGGAGACCTCATTTTATCTGATGTACTTGAATTCTGTTGGGAATTGCTTCAGATTAAATCTGGCCATCCCTCATCCTAAGTGGGATCTCTTTCATGTATTGGTTAACATAATAAAGACAAGTCATTTCCCACTAGTTTTGCATTATACGGTCTGTATGTTTTGTGCTGCTCCTTCCACTCACGTTTTCCATCTAGGCTCTGCTTATCTGCAAGAGGCCAAGGGCAAATACCAGCCTCCATTCTATGGCTTCATTTCTATGATGATGCTCCTATAAGATAGACCAACGTTTATAAGAAATAATTTATAAAGTGTATATAAAGAATATATGATGTTTCCAGCAAGAGTATCATGACAACATACTGCCTTGTAGTTCATATAAACTTGAAAAATGGGATATTATAAATGCAACAACATACACAATGGCAAGAGCAGGTACCCAGATCTAGCAGTTATTATTTGCTGTGCTTTGGGTGTGGTGGTTTATTTGGGTCACATGATGTGAGCTGGGGGCACAGAGTTCTTTCTTATAAGCAAGTGGTTTGGGATGGAATATGAGACCTTCCAATGGCTTTGTCTGCACTATATTTTGACCTGGGTCCTTAAGTCACTTCTTCACTATGACCCACAGGATAGGGAGCGTTCTTGGGCGTGACATATTTTCAAATGGTTAGCATTCTAATCCTTTTCCTTAAGAACTCATTTCATAATCCAGTTAATGAGCTGTACTTTACACAAAATTATACTATTTGTATTAATGTTCAGTTAGCTTGCCCAGATTCAAATGTTTATTGTTATTTATCTTTTTTTCACCTAACAACTTCTTTGGGACAAGCCTTCCCACTGACCTGTCCCAGCACATTGGTTTATATATAATGTAATATACTGGTGCAGGATCACAACACTAAATTATTTTGTTAACTGTTGGCAATGCAGATTTTCCCAGTAGTTCCTTGGACCTTGAAAGCTCTCTCTTTGTCTTGCAGGATGCGGGCTGGCTGGTAGGAGTGAAGGAATCAGACTGGCTTCAGTACAGAGACCTTGCCACCTACAAAGGCCTCTTTCCAGAGAACTTCACCCGACGCCTGGATTAGGGCCAAAAACATATTGTAGAAGGAGCCTGGTTATTGGGTGTTTAATCCTTCCTGAAAACCCGAAGAGTTCACTTTTGCTATTACACTTTTAATGATTTACAGGCTGGTGCCAGACAAAGCTTGGAAAAATAGATCAATGATCAATGGAGCATGTGTGCAAAAAAAAAAAAAAAAAAAAAGAAAGAGAGAAAAAAAGTAAATTACAGAAAACTCACTGGTTCCCACGTTATCTGTAACAGGTTTATTTGTGCTTTGTCCAAGCTGTGGAGATTCTTGTACTTGATCCCCTCCCACCAGTTCTAAAGTAGCTTTCTCCAGACCAGAACCTTAATTTCTCTGCCCCGATTGTATGGTCCTGAGTGGCTGCCCTGCGGAAGACGTGATGAATTATCCTGTAGTACGAGATTATCTGCTGCCCCTGCACAGGTGTGAGCACGTGCGCTCTCCCTCTTTCGAGTTTACTGTGTTGACTAAACTGCTGCACACGTTTTCAGTGTTCTTTTCCAACACCTCTCTCCATGTATATGGACACCCAGTGACACATGCTCGTTCCCATTGCTCCTGGATCTATGTGTATGCACAGTGCTACATATGCATAGCAGCTTCCTCTCGTCCCATTGTAGCTCTTTGCCTCTGGAGTCTCATTGATACATGCATCGCTCTTGCTCTGTCTGGCATTACAGTTCCAGTTTTGCCTCTGGGCAAAACCAGCCATCCCATTGCCAAAACAGTTGACAGTATCTGTGTTTTGTAAAGTGCATTTTTCAGGATGCAATGACCAATAGCATGTCAGGGCTGCTGTCCCTTTGGCAAAAGCAGAGCCTCGCTGTGTAGGTCCAGCTGCTGTGGCTGGAGGTAAGCTAGGTGGGATGAGCAGCTATGTAGTGTTAACAAACTTCTGCCTTTCTACGATTGGCTGGTTCATGGGGCATAAAAAAATCCAACCCCAGAGAACACTATTTAAAAAAAAAAAAGCTCCTATTTCCAACTCTTTATGCAACTCATCTTCACAGATTGTCCTAAAATAAGATAGGTGATGTATGCTGTATCCACAAATCATCTGTAACAGTTATGTTTTCAGTGCTGTGTCATTCCAAATAAACCTTTGGTAATCTCCAGCAATTACCCTAATTCCTTCTGCGGAGTCGTTTGTCTTGGAAAGCTTGGTCCAGTCGGATGCACGACTTGAAACAGTGTACATTGGAGTTGTTATTTGTGCAGAAATACGCTTGTTCCTCTGGGTTATGCTCCATAACCCGCCTCCCTTCCCCGAAACCCATCCTCCCAGTCATTGCTGGTCACTCGGCGGGCCCAGCTGCCCAGCAATCACTACAGCACAAATAACAGCTGTGGACGGAGGCCCCTGGTAGGTGCCGGCTATGACCGTCTGTGTATCACCGAAAATCTGATGGCCTTCATAATCAGCAGTTTCCTCTCCCACCAGCTCATTTTTTTTGGTCACTTTTCTTTCTGACATGTGTATGCTTGCAGGTAACGCCGAAACAATTAGATCACCTGGAATAGAAAACTCAATGCACTGGACCACTGTTTGTAGAAGAGAATTTTTTTTTTAAGATTTTTATTTATTTGTCAGAGAGAGAGCAGAAGCAGGGGGAGCAGCAGAAGGACAGGGAGACCCCCTTGCTGAGCAGGGAGCCTGACACTGGGCTCAACCCCAGGACCCTGGGATCATGACCTGAGCAAAAGCAGAAGCTTAACCAGCTGAGCCACCCAGGTGTCCCCTAGAGGAGAATTCTTAAAACAATATCTTTCGTTCAATTTACTCTCTTCTGCCGCTATAATCCTGTACACAATGTAACCTGGTCAAGAATGGGCATTATTAGACTTTTGAATTTGATATGTGTTTCAGACTTGTGGTGCCAGTTCTCCCGGTGGATTCCTGACTTTCAGGTTTCTTAATAGGGAAATAGCTGTTATCAACCCAGTATTTTTCCAGGGGCCAATTGATAGGGAAGTTGGATCATCATGAATTCTACTTTAGTGCAAGAAAACAACAAGCAGGACCTGGGGCATAGCTAGTAATTCAATAAATAAACTGCATCAATGTAAGACTGATAGTAGGAAGCTGCGCCTGCCGTTGGAGTGCGTGGGAGAGGTTAACGATGAGACTGAATTTTCAGTTCTTGTCATAAAATGCACCTGATGTTCTTGAAACACAATTGCTGCCTCTCCTGGAACAGCTACTCTGAAATCCCTCTCATACTCCCCCTCCCCACCCCAGGCCCCTCGTGGTTCTCCAGGTGCGCAGGTGGCAGGACACAGCTCCTTAGATAGGTCCCGCCCACACGTGTAACATTCCTAGATGGTATTAAGCCCTTCCTAAATGGCAGGTGCTTCAGTAGTCATTCAGAGCCCTTGAAAAATATTTTAACACCAAATAAAAGTTACCAGATGATGTGTTTTAGGAATTCTCTAGATCCTGGATTTTCCAAAGCTCTGAAAATAAAGAGGAGGAGGGGGGTGGATGATAGGAAAGAGGCCTTCTCCAGAAATGTCCACATACATGGTGTGAATTTGCTTTTCCACTCAGTGGATTTTCTAGGGGACGTGTGGCTACTAGTGTGGAAGTTCTTTCCATTTCTGTCTCTCAGTTACTTCTGACTCAAGTCCTGAGGTCACCAAACCATCGTAGGCGCATCCCCGGGTCCTGTTGGTGAATCCGTAGCAATGTTTTATTCCAAATGGCCTTGACCCAGCAAGTCCTACCCACGCCCGCTCTTTGTGTTTTCAGATTTCTCTTTCAAACCCAGTGGCACGTGGACCTTCGAACAGTTCCAAGACCCTTCAAAAAAAAAAAAAAATCACATGAAGCAAGCCTGTGGTTTTTATTAAACAGATATCTAGCTGGCATTCCCAGCAATACCATGAAGAGATTCTTGACTTATATCTGAGTGGTGCTTATAATTGCCAAGCAGGCCCTCTCTCAATCTGGATTTTTAACAGTCCCTCCGCGCAACTGGAGCCCTGGGCTCCGTGCACCATGCTGTCACACTGCTGTCACCGCGGCCTCCTGCTCCTGACAGGGCGGCGACAGCGTCGGAGGGAAAGCTGCTGAGAGATCAGAGAGGGACAGAGGGCTGCGCTCAGCGATGATGCAGCCCGAGTCACCTGGAAGCCTTCCACCGGAGCTGGTGTGCCTTCCTGCGGCCCCACGGATCTTTCCAGAAGAGTCCGAGCTACCTTCAGTGTTCACCGGGAGCCCAGCTGCATAGCTCCTAACCATCACCAGCCCGACCCCGGAGATGAGCATCACGCACCCACCCCCCTCGCAAGGTGGTACAGCCACCGTCTTCCTGGGTCTCTGATAGACGGAGTCGGGCACCTGGTGGCTTCGTGGGGAACACAGTGACCAATATTCTCTCTGCAGACTTGGAAAGCCCACCGCTCTGGGGTTCTGTCCATCCTTGACCCTGGCCTGAGACGGACCTACTGTCTCCTCATCCAGCATGGGGCACCCCTGGGGATGGCCCTGGCGGCTCAGGGGCAGCAGCCCTGGGGGCGCACAGCAAGGGTGATCCCACGTCCATAAAAGCCACACACAGTGTCTGGGGTAAGCTAGTAGTCCATCCAAACAGTTTGCGACTCCGCTGATAGCCTGTTCTAGGACTGCTTCGTGGTAGCATGTGTTAACTGTTGCAGCTTAAATGCTCATTGAGACACAACCCTTCAATGGATGCAAACTGAGCCAGGTACCCTGAAGCTCTTTCAAAGGACATCTAGACTTTTCTCTTGGTTTCCTAGAATCCGGCACATTCCTAGTCACCCGGGAGCTCAGGTCCAACACTCAGGTGGCCTCATGCTTGTAGGTCAGGTCAGCGTTGTATGTTTACCCTCCCCAGCATCAGCCAAGGAGGGGCCGCTCTTCACTCCGGAGGAACACTTGTTAATGCGTTGGAAAGCCACAGAAAGTGGCTCAAGCAGGGGTGCCTTGGCCAAGGACACTGCCGCCTGGCAGATGGCCTCATGCCCTCCCTGCTCTGGGGACAGATACCATTAAACTCTGTGTCCGGTTCTCTGTTCTGCAGAAACCTACCAGTGACCACCAAGTGATTTTTGTGGCATCGGATGATGCCACCAAACCTTTTCAAACCCTAAGCCCAAGAAAGTATTCTCCTGTTTTCCTGTTCTCTGGTTGTTCCTTCTCTGTCACCTTTGCTAACTTGTCTTGCTTCTCTAGTGGGTGTTGGAAAGGGGCGTTGGGTGGGACTGCATTACCCCCAATCTCTTTGTGTGTGTGCCAGCTGTCTGGAAATGTTTCCTTTGGAGTGTGCGGTCGTGGCTTCCAAGCCCACATGTGCATTTATTCATTAAACAGTTGGCAATCTCTTGCTCAGTGTCCTTTACTGCACACGGGACCACATCACTGAGACCACTTGCATCAGTGAACTTCCTTCAAGACACCAGCACAGCGAACCCTGAGGGCCCACCTTTCTTCTATGCTCTGTGCCTGCAAACGTGGGCTCTCCCTCCTGTGCTTTATTTTCCAGAGGACAGACCCCTGCCCATGTCCCTTCCATCATAGTTGTGACCTTGCACTGTAATCCCTGCGACCTGATCTGGGAGTGATCCTCATCCCTCCAAGGAACACCCTGATTCTTGCCCCCTCGACCTCACTGCTTCCCCTCTTCCCAGTTTGTCCACAGTCCCCAAACTAGTTTACAAACCCTGATGTCAGAGTGGGACCATTGTCCTCCTCTCTGTCTCTCTCTCATACACACATTGCACTAATCCCCAGGCCTCCTCTTGGCTTTCACCGCCCTCTACCTCTTGGCCAGTACTCATCCTCTGCTTCCATCAGACGAGTCTCCACGTTGTGCCCTGCTGGCCTCCCACCACACCTCTATCTCCTGCACACCCTGGGGCAGCCCCCCTTCCCTCTGGTCCCTCCTCCTTGACCAAGCCTTGCCATCAACTGGTTCCTCTGCCCACACCCATTCAACTCTCTGCATTCCGTGTGAACATGATGGAAGATCCCCTTCACTCCATCCTCTGTTAACTGACAAAGTCTCCTCTGACCTTCCCTGGGTTCTGGATCTGCTCCAGGGACTTGCTGTTCCAGTGGCCCGAGCCAATAAAGGAGACACCGAGATGTCGCTGCTCAGAGACATGCAGACACACTAATCCCAGGGTCAGCACAGACCAAAACCGGAAACCGAACATCACAAGAAATGACAGACTGCTTTTGTGATATTGGAGAGGGAAAAGCTTTCTTAAACAAAACAAAACATATGTAGAATATGCGGCTGTAAAAAAGTTTGACTACAAAATTGAGAAATCCTATTTAATAAAAGTACTTTAGGGGATCCCTGGGTGGCTTAGCGGTTTAGCGCCTGCCTTTGGCCCAGGGCGCGATCCTGGAGACCCGGGATAGAATCCCACGTCGGGCTCCCTACATGGAGTCTGCTTCTCCCTCTGCCTGTGTCTCTGCCTCTCTGTGTGACTATCATAAAAAAAATAAAATAAAATAAAAATAAAAGTACTTTAAATAAAGTTTGGACAGATGATAGAGGAGCCAAGGATATTCATAACACCCAAAAGTTACACAGAATAGAGATCTAGAAGACATAAATTCATTCAACAAGAAATTAAAAACAGTAATTACTATGATTTCAATTAATTTTAATGATCTAATGCTTATTTCATTCATCTTCATTTGTATTTATAATACTAATGAATTATTGTTAACAGTAAATATAATAGTAACTGACAATCTTCATTTGCCGGACACCCTCCTTACTGTTCTGCATGTAGTGCATTATTTAATCTTCATAAACCTATGAGGTAGTTGCTGATTTTCCTTTCTGCAGATGAGGAGCTGAGAAACAGCGGTGTGAGTACGGACTCCAGGGCTCACAGCCAGGACAGGGGGGCCCGGGAACAGCGCAGGTGGCCTGGCTCTGCTGGATGCTGGAGCCTCTGCGAACCAGCCTCCCCTTGGCGGCACCTAAAGGACACGGATAAGCTGGTCTCTGAGGGAGAATCTCCATGGACACCAGATACGAAAAGAGCCCCTCAGCTACCTCGTCATCAGACAGGTGCCCATCACCTCAAACCACCTGACCCTGTGTGGTCGCCCTCAGGTTGGTGAAACATTAAACGTCAGGTGACAGCACAGGCAGTGTTTATACAGAACATGCATGTGTATTTCCAGGACCAGGAACTGGGGGGATCAGATTCCCAGGGAAATGCTGACACCCAGCAGCAGAGCCTCGAGGGGTGGGGGACAGCCTTGCTGTGACAGCCAGTCTGGGCAGCAGTACAAGTGCCCGTCACTGTCGGGGGATGAATCAGTGCCCTGGCTCCAATAGTGGTACAAGGAGCAGCACAGGGGAGCAGTGGACTGTGGGGACAGACTCATGGACAGACATGGGCTGACAGGGATGCTAGGCCATTTATATACACATAAATGTGCACTATTCACGGGCAAATCTCTACAGTTTTCACAGGTACAGAGGACACCAAACATAACACAACCCTCTCATTTGAGGCTGGGGACAAAAGAAATCAGCAAGGAGAAGCCATTTACCTAAAATTACCAAGCACTCTGAGTCCTTAGGTGGTAAAACAGGTTTCCTACATTGTATTTCCTCCAGGGCTCTCCCCCTGCGCAACAGACACCACTTCCCTGGGCTCCACCCCAGAGGACTGTCCCTGTAGGACCTGCCTGCAGCGCCCAGCAGGGGGGGCCAGAAGACAGAGGAAGGAGCAAGCCCACTACTGTAGCTTTTAACCCAGAATCTCAGTACTGAAGACAGGACCACAATTCGCATTCAAAGCAACAGCCCAGTGAGGACAAAATTAATCCCTGAATCACAAACATCCATGCAGGTTACGTAGGGCACAGGCCTCAGAGCCTGGCAGACCTGAAGTTATCCGTGTGTCTATCCTAGCTGGGCAATCTCAGGTGGGTGACTCCACTGCCCTAAGCCTCTGTCTCATTTGCAGAATGGGATGAATGACACCTGCTTGAGGCTTGCAGGGAGGGAATCGGTGTGTACAGCGTGTGACACTCAATAGAGTGCATTTGTTATTATTTAATGGATGGTTTCTGTTACAACCTTTAAAATTAGCCTCTCAAAAAAGGCAAGCAACTCTTAATTCACAAGTGCTGGAGGAATCTTTCTTATATTCTGGTTCCAGCACCATTACCTGAACGACGGCTCCTCAAGAACAGCTTCTGCTCCTTGCTCCTGGCAAGTGAGAGAGATTCCTGAGTTCTGCAAGCTGTCTGAAACTTTCCTCATGGCCCCTTTGTCTTTAGAGGTTAAAAGAAATTCTATCTCTCTGTCTCTCTCTCCACACACACACACACACACACACACATTGAAATCTATGTCTATGGAATGGATGTGTCATGGGTGGGTGGGTTTTGGACTTTATTAGAGTTGAGTTTGAATCAAGGCTTCATTACTTACATTACTTTGAGCAAATGAAAATTTTTAAGATTCCAAATTGCTGATGTATCAAATGTGGTTGTTATAACCATGTTTGTACATTATTATAAGGAACAAATGGTTAACGAATCACATTGTATGTGAGTTCACAAAAAATATTTATTTACAAAGGAATAAACTTGACCCATCCCAGGCCCATGGTGGAGGATGTCTCCAGAGTGAGCATTATTATTCCCATTCACAGTGACTTTCCCAAGGACACACATCCTCCAAGGGGCAGGGCTTGGACTGGAGCTGTCATTCTGTCCTTGTTGATGCAATAAATCCTCAGGGAGTTAAGAGGTATCATTCGGCCTCCAAGGCTCCCCTTTGGCAGCTCCATATGAGAACGACCTCTCCCCTCAGCGCACCACTGATCAGACCACATCGCTGGGTGCTCAGCGGGCTGGGCCCCCAGGCTGGACCCATGACTGGTCAATCCCCGAGGCCAGCAGGTCTGGGAGGCTGGCAGACATGGGGACTAGGTCTGAACCAGCTGTTCCCTGCAGGCTGTGAGCACCTGGAAGCCTTGGAACCTGTGGGAGAGGCAGGCAGGGTGTGAAACTCTGGCTGAGGTTTCTGGGCTCCCCTCGACTCTTCTGGAAACTGTCCTGGCCCAGCCCTGCCACTGCCTTAGCAGGGGATGGGGCTGCTGTCTGGGAAGCTGGTGGGGGGGAGCTCTGAGCAGCAAGGGGCCCGGGAGCATGAACTGGGCCCTAGTCTGGCTTCCTCTCTCCTCCACTGTCAACAACTAGCTAGTCTGGTCTTTTGAGTGGTGATTTGCATCGAGTCAGGTTCTCATCCATGTGTCAGCCCAGACCTGCAGGAAAATTCTGTTCCCTAACAATTTCCTTTCACCTTCTATGCAAAGAATACACTATGTACTTCAGTTTTATTGACAAAATTATAACAATATTCTAAAACACACACATGATAAAATATCTCATATATATATATGCGTTATATATATATGTCAAACATATAGCACCTTCTAGGCTTTTGTCCTCGTGTTCAAGGGAGGTACGTGTCCTCACAAAACTCATTAAGCACACTACTGACTTCTTCACTCTGGTCACAAAACAACAGAGAGAGAGAGAGAGAGCCCCATTTAGAGGTTATGAAATCATAGGACATCCTCATAATTCATGATAAGTAGACTATTTCTCCTATTATTACTAGGTAGCTTGTCATGGCCAACTGAAATAGAAATATAAGCACTAGTGTGTATGTGATGACTTTGTCCCCAGGGCAGCAATGCTGATGACAGTTCTTCTATCACCACCATCGTCGTTCTGGTATCTTGTCATGGGGCAGGTGCGATCATCAGGAGAAGCTGAAGGAGTAAATGTACATCGTGAGCTTGCACCCATCCCGCCACCATAGGGAGCACAGACCCACAGGCCTGTGTCCTACAGACCCCAGGAGACCAGACAAGAGGACCAGAGAGAAGAAAGGGACGATGGACACAAGAGGCTCATGTGAGGAGAGCGCTGAGAGCAACAGAATGTGGTCATCAGAAGCCAGAGAAATGACTCAGATGGAATAACATAGACTTTACAGTAGGTGCTGTGAGCAGGGAAAGAGGTGGAGGGATAGGGATAGAAGGTAACGGAGAAAAGAGAGATGGAAATAAAGGAACCAGGTAGTAGAGATGGACAGACAGACGTAGGGAGATGGGAGTACAGAGACAGATGGGGGCGGGGGGAGAGAAAGAGAGAGAGAGAGAGAGGGAGATGGGGGAGCCAGAGGGGAGAGAGAGAGAAATAAAGCAGGACAAGGAGACCCAGCTGGAACGGGAGATGGAGAGACAAGGACACAGAGGGAAGGATGGCAATAGACGTGAGACAGAGAGGAGTGTGGACACAACCGTGGGGACAGAGGGCCTGAGGGGGGAAAACAGGGGGAGAGGGATATGGGGGGGCCAGCAGGAGCAGCACCAGAGCCAGGGCAGGAGCTGGGAGCCCCTGGTGACCCTTGTCTGCACCCAGGATCTCCTTGGGGGTGCACAGGGGGTGATTTCCTCATTCTCGACTTCTCTCTAACCTCTCCTGCACTCAGGGTGGTAATAATTCCCTCGAGAAGAGCTGCCATTGGTAAGGCCCGTGCTAGCCTGGGACATGGTCCACGTGGGGACAGACAGGAAGGTGGTCGGTTCCTTTATGACTGTGTGATTTCTCTTTGCCTTTGTTTCTCAGCTGAGCCCTGGGACTTGGGGTAGGAAGTGGTGTTTGATACCACAACACAGACTCCAGGACTGCTCATACTTCTGGATTATTATTGCTTTCTCATTTTTTTTTTTTTTTTGCTTTCTCACTTTTTTTTCCAATGGCTCTACAAAGGGAGTATATTTTAGAGAAATGGATTCAAATGATAGGTCACAAGGGTTCTACTACACATTAAATATTATACATTTGCATTTTCACTTACACTGACATCTTGCCGCCTAACGCTATCAACATGAATTTTAAAATATAAGTATACACAAATTATAATCACCACTAACAACAATAGGCCCCGAGCACGAAATTTAAGATTTATTCTCCCCATCTCCGCACACTGTCTCTAGGGCACCCCGTGCTCCATAAATAAAGTCTAGTGCTAACAGTGCACACTTCCTGGTGCCGTAGCTTTGTGTGTTCTTTAACATTCTGGTGCAGGAGATTTCTCTTGTCACTTGTTTGTTTAAGAATTTTCTTTCCACTCTAGTGTGATGCTGCTTTTATGCTTTCTTAACTCTGAAACCATGAGACTTCTGGCCGAGCAAGGATTTCCTGGGACTCCAAGACAGTGAGGTTGCCTGGGATAGTCTGCTCTCGGAGCTGCTCCTGGGGCAGCCTCCTGTCCCCTGCACAGGGGTCCCTGAGCACAGGACAGTCAGCCAGAGTCCCTGCCCTTCCTCACTTCCAGCTTCTGTGATGACACTTGATATTTGTACTTTGTGATCATAGCCATTCTAACAGGTGTGAGGGGATATCTCATTGTGGATTTGATTTGCATTTCCCTGCATTTCAGATAAACAACAAATAATTTTGTAGTTTATGTCCAAATACCACATAGCACTTTGGACTTGTTTTTTTTCCATGGAACCTGGCAATCCTATGTGAGGCTGCCTTCTTCCTTGAGGAGCAAAAGACATTATCTAGCAAATTAATTTTCTAGGAGCACACACATCCACTCACACACACATACACATCTTTATACTTTTGAGGAGAGTCGATTATAGGCCAACACAATTATTTTTAATTTCTTCTAATAAAACTGATTCAATTATTATCAGATTTGCTCAGCTATTTAAAAAAGTCCAACATGAGGGATGTCCAAAAAGCCTGACTAATCATCATCTGTTGACTGAGTACTAAGATGTGCCTCACCAGAATATTATTTTCAGGGAACACAAAAATAAAGTTAATGCTTCAAAAGGGACCTGACTCCATATCTGATACCTGCTGGGTGCTCTGCATGTAGTGACTGAGCTTGAAATGCCAGGTCTACCCGATGAGAGAGGCACACAGTAGAGAGGAGGGGTGGGGGTTCTAATCCAGCCTCAGCTACTCATGGTCCTGTCATACTGAATGAGTCACCTGCATTTGGGGAGCTGTTTTCTCATTTTTAAAGATAAGAATTAATGATGCTTCTGGAATGGGGGCTTTTGTTTTCATCCTGAAGTGTCTTATATTCTGTGATTCTCTAGAGAAGTATGAATGTGCAGGATGCTACCTATGACTTGGTTTTTAAAATGGGAGTGCTAAGGGCACCTGGTGGCTCAGTCAGAGAAGTGTCTGACTCTTGATTTTGGCTCAGGTCATGATCTCGGTGTTGTTGGGATCCAGCTCCACTTCAGGATCTGTGCTCACCAGGGAGTCTGCTTGAGATTCTCTTCCTCTCCCTCTGCCCCTCTTCCCACTCTCTCTCTCTCTTCAATCAATCAATCAAGCAATCAATCTTTAAAAAAGAAGAAAAAATGGAGGTACTGATCTAACAAAAGAGAAACTTTTTTTAAAAAAATATTTTATTTATTCATTCATGAGAGACACAGAGAGGGAGAGAGGCCAAGACATGGGCAGAGGGAGAAGCAGGCTCCATGCAGGGAGCCCAATGTGGGACTCGATCCCGGGACCCCAGGATCACGACATGAGCTGAAGGCAGACGCTTTAACTGCTGAGCAACCCAGGCATCCCAAGAGAAAAATTTTTAAGAAAAAAAATGTGTATTCAATACAAAGTGTTATAAACACATAAATTAAAGATAAAAGAAAGAATAGTTTATTCACAGTCTTCTCATCAAAATATATCAATGACTTTCCTCTTTTGGATTTTCCGGGCTTATCCAGTTTATTAGGAGTTGACGTTACATGTACATTCAATTTATTCTCTGTGACCTAGTGAAGAAGTCAAACTGCATTAGATCTCAGAGTCATGGTCAGAAGGGAGCGGTCCCAGGTCCGGGAAAGCAGGTGAGAGAGAGAGAGAGAGAGAGAGAAAGAGAGAGAGCATGCTTGTTCATGGAGAGGGGGGTGCAGAGGAAGAGGGAAAGACAGACTCCTGGCTGAGCAGGGGGTCAATGAGGAGCCCTATTCCAAGATCCCGAGATCCTGACATGAGCTAAAAGCAGCTGCTTAATTAACTGGAGCCACTCATGTGCCCCATGATTTCCCTGTTCTGAATAGGGTTTCAGATATGCAACCCCAGCCAATCAACCTAAGTCAAATACTCTCTCCTCATTCCCTGACTGACCTGCTGGCTTTCTGAGGAAATCCCTGACCTCCCAGCTCATCCTGCCTGTTCCCTCTGGGCTGCTTCTAAGGCTCTACAAAACTCCCTGTTGCCCTGAATCCCTGGGGCAGAGTGCTCCACCGTTGTGAGGCCTGAACTCCAAATCCATGGATTGTTCTCCTTTGAGCAAAGGACACCACACGCTACACACTAAATGGTTTTACTTCTGGCATTTGACAAACCCAGGAGAGTATTTGGCTGGAGGTTGGACACAGATTAAGGTGGGTCATGGCCAACAGGTGTTGAGCCTTTAATGTCAACAGTGTTTGAAGACAAATGGAAACAGTAATTGAGAGAAACAGAGTTTTGAAGGCTGACAACATAAAAAAAATATTTCCATAAAACAATAGAGGGTTGTGGATTATCCCCTAATTAATAAGATTCTCTTATTGGTAGAAATCTAGAAAAAAAGAAAACAAAGATTTTACCCAATTTCTCACCATCCACATTGCTCACCTCCTATATTGAGGTGAGTTTTATACACTTTCTACTTGTTTTATTGTGCAGATGTCACTCCCATTGTCACTCTCTTTTCCATATAATGTTTTAGCACAGCTGCCTTAGACACCTGCTGGGGCTGGTAGTAGGTGTGAAGGACCCTAAACTCCCTGCCCTAGTCAAGTCTCCTTCCTGGCCATCCCCACAGCTTTCTCTCTCCAGGCTGACAGGTTACATTAGCATAATTAATTACCTTACAACCAGGAGGCCCTGGTGTACTTGGGTTAATAGAAAAGGAACTTTCATTTCAGCTGGAAGTCAACGCTACCTTTACTTCTCAAAGCTCCATTTCAGATGCATTCCTCAGCTGACCCTTCCTGAGGCCCTGCCTTTACCATTTCTGAGCATCTGACCCTGGAACTGTAGCACCTGTGCCCCTGGCTCAATGCAGGTGTCTTCCTTTGGCCACACACACGCACACACACCTGATTTTCCAAAACTGGAATATTTTCTATGATCGTACACTATGAGGCCCCTAGAAAACATCTATTGCAACCAGCCCCATTTTGATGTAAAACAACAATCCCGAACATTTCTTGAGCATTTTCTATGCATCTGGGACAGATGTATGCTTTGCTCACATTCCCTGATTACTCTGCGTGCCACCTTTCGACATCTGAGGAAAAGGAGGAGAAACATCCTGCCCAAGACTACACAGCTATCATGTTATGTTAGGGCATTTAAATCTTCTTTAAAAAAAAAGATTTTATTTATTCATAAGAGACACAGAGAGAGGCAGAGACACAGGCAGAGGAAGAAGCAGGCTCCATGCAGGGAGCCCAACGTGGGACTCGATCCCTGGTCTCCAGGATCAGGCCCTCGGGTAAAGGCAGCGCTAAACCGCTGAGCCACCCAGGCTTGCCCACATTTAAATCTTCTAATGAGATCTCTGGGAGAAATGCTCCAATGCTAGCTCAGGGGGGCAGCTGTCTTTTCAGCAGGGATCTCTGCTCCGTGCTCATCCCTGCCTCCCAAACAGGCTGCACACCCATTCCTCAAGCAGGTTGATGCAATCAACCCTGGGTTACACCTGGGGCACTCTGCCTGCCATGTGTCCCTGCGTGCTACTCCCTATGGGATTATGGGACCAGATTCCCTGGACCTTTATTTTCTCCTCTGTAAAATGAAGAAAGGGCCCAACTTTGGAGAGGTCACCTCTGAACACTGGGATCAGGATAGTTTTTTTTCTAAGTCATTTCCATATTCCCTCAATTGTCTCAATGAAAACTTGTATTGCTTTTGAATTTTATTTTAAATTTTATTTTTAGAAGAATTCACATTTTAATATTAAAAATTGCTGGATATTACTGAAGACTTAGACACCACTCATGAAATCTGATGGTTAGAAAGGCTTGTACCTGGCTCTGTTTTGACCACTATTTCTCTCCTCTTCTTTTTTTTTTTATAAAGATTTTATTTATTTATTTATTCATGAGAGAGAGAGAGAGAGAGAGGCAGAGGGAGAAGCAGGCTCCATGCAGAGAGCCCGATGTAGGACTCGATCCAGGGTCTCCATGATCACACCCTGGGCCAAAGGCGGCGCTAAACCTCTGAGCCACCCGGGCTGCCCTCTCTCCTCTTCTCAAATAACTTTGGCTTCTTTTACGAAACAAAATCTAGTTTTCTCTCCGGATTCCAAGTGACTGCATCTGCCAAGTTAGATACAAAGTTCATGCTTGATGAGCTCAGAGAAGCTTCTGGGTCAGAGTGTGTCTTTCCCCCTGTATAGAACAGATACCAAGTACTACAGCAAGTGGCACAAATAGTCTTCTTATTAATACTGTACTGTGACTTCCTTGCTTTCTTTGCATTTCTTTTGTCCATATGCAGATGCAGGAATGAGATCATCTTGTGCAGAATTTAACACATTGCTCCACACTAACTGAATTTCCTTTAGCAAGGTGGTTTGGCACTTCTATTGCCTGAAAATGTGATTTGTACAGTTCATGGAAGGTTGCTAAAAATCAGCCTCATGTGATCTTCATCTGGAGACTGAGAAAAAAACAGATTTTCAAATAGAGCTCTGTGTGTCCCCTATTTTGGGGGATGGGGTGGATTTTCCTCCCAAAGGACAAGAGTGGATGCTGACAGCACAAATGTTGGATTCTGCAAAAGCTTCTGTTCTTCACCCCTCCCAGGATTGACATTACACATTTATCCACCCTGCTCTGTGCCTCAGGAGACTAACCACTATGGATTCCACTAATGGGCATCTTTGCTCTGATTACCATTGAATGTTGGCCAATGGAAGTTAGAGTTCAAAGAACCATGATGGTGTCACCTGATAAAATCATTCCTTTTTGGGCATCAGATTTCCAAGCCTGTGGATCCAGGGCCTGGGAGAAAATAATTCTTCTAGTGAATTAATTGGTATAAAAGTGAATGGCCACTCCCACCTGCACCTCTTGGTTCCTGAGCATATACCTCTGGCTCTGGGGTAGATGGCTTTATGTATTGGCTCCGGGGAATGATGCAGATCATCTGTCAGGAAGAGAACCCTGAGCTCCCTCTGTGTCCCCTTCCCAGTCTCGGGCTGATGCTTCATTGACTGCTTCCAAATAGCAACCAAAGAACAAGGAAAACCATCCATGCAGTCTTAATTCTCAGGGCAAGGTAAAGAAAGGTAGACAGTCCATCTGGAGATGCAAAAGAGTGAATTCAAGCAGACATTAAAATAAATGGGTTATATTTGCCCATGAATAAGGAAAACTGTATGGAGACTTGGGAGAAATTTTTATCTAGTTCATTTCATGTCACGTTCCACAAAAGCACCAAGGTCCCATCTCAAACACAATAGAATTTACTCTGTTCCTTCAGTAACAACATGGGAAACTGGAAAAGTATTGAGAGATTGTTATTAAATGCTGTTCTTTTCTAATTGATGAATTTAACAGAGAGGAACATGTAATTTATTTATAATGCTTTTGTTCTTCAGTTAAATCAGGGATTCCCAGATATTTGTCAAGTTATTAGGTAAGTCATCAATACCTAAGTAGAATAAAATAAAGAGACCTATGAGTAGATACATGATTGTAGTGCTTTATGAACCAATATTGTGATGAACCCAATTCTGCCTCCTCGATATTCTTTAATACAATAAAGAAGTATGCATTAGTGAAACAACCCCAGCTCTTACTAAATGACACTAGGGAAATGCCTGCCACTTTCATAATGTCAACTAAAATCCAGCCTCTCAATTATAATTGATCTATCTTTTCTGTTCTTCCTTAATCTATGTTCTTACCACCTATGAGTCAATATTTAACTGTATCAATCACAGGCTGAAGATTCCTAGTTACTCTCATTCTTTTGCCTTTATTTTTTTAATTTCTAAGTTGGAGTTACAGAGTGATTAGCAAAAATCTGCAGTTTTATTCTGAAAGTGCTAGAATTAGCATTTGTAGTCCATGGGTCAACAGATTTCCTTAATTCCTTTTCTTTGGGCAGTTGAAGAAAAATAATTAGTTTATATGTATAGAACTGAATGTGCAGTCATTCTCTCAAAGAGCTCAGATTCAAGTTGAAAATAAATAAATATAAAGTAAGATTCTGATAAGAATATAATACCTATTTTAGAATGAGAACTCCTTATATACTAAGCACTATATTAAGCACTTTATATACTTCATGTTGTGTTATGCCCCTGTATCGGTGGAAAGAAGAAAGAGTCTGATGGCTTCCAATTATACCTCCACAGATGTTAATCTAATCATATTCCCAAATGCCTAGTTCAACTTAATTCCTTATTGGAATGAATAAAATGGAATTCATATGCATTCAGCTCCATTGGCTGCCAGATAATGAGCAAGATGTTGTGTGTCCAGAAACACATGATCATCATAAAAATCCTGCAGATAAACCTATTTCATGAAAGAAAGAATTGAAAGAAAATTTTAAAAAAAGAAAGAAAGAATTGAAACTTAGAAAGGAACAGAAATGTTGCCGTTTCAGTTGAACTATTGGGCCACTTTAAATATCCTTATGTTTGTTAACAAGAATATACTCTGTCATTTGTGGGCAAATATGGATTGTCCCAGACCTGCTCCCCAGCCCAGCAGAGCCCAGTCAGGACAGTATGAGTCACCACTCAAGAAACGATGGCTACAGCGTCATAGTGGGCACACATCTGGAAGAGCTTACTTTCTGGACAGTCTGCCCCAGGACCCTTCCTGCTAGTAGAGTGGTAAAGGCTAAAAAATCACATATCTTTTCTGTTTTGTGAACTTGCTTTAGCGGAAAGTATCATAGGTCAACTGCAAGGAGAGCACGCAAAATCCCATAGCTGGACTTGAAATGGACGGAGGGCAGGCACATGACTGAGGTCATAGACATGACTGTGAGGGCCAGGTGTGGCGCCAAATGAAGGAAGATGAACACAGGTGCTGCTGGTATATAAGTGCTCCCAAGCAGGACCTTTGTCTCTGGTGTCTGTGACTTTGCCTGGGTCTGCACATGCCTTGTCTCTAGTGCAACCTCCATACACACTTGCTGAATTGATGTGTGAATAAATGAATCTCAGGAAGCAAAGCAAATTCAGAGTAATGAGTCCTAAAATTTGAAATATTCTAGAGCTTCAGGAAGGAGTAATACACACACATATATTATTATGATATAATGGTACATAATATATATTATACTATAATAAGTATATACAGAAGAAATACAGTATCTGGTTTAAGAACATGGTTTCCAGATCTAGAACCTCTGGTGCAAATTACTATTTTGCCATGTATGTCAGACCTTTGATAAAACGTCTGGAGTGTCAAAAGCCTCCATTTTCGTATCTGAAGGATGAGGACAATAATAAAAGCACCCACTCAGTAGGCTTTGCGAAGATTAAATGAGATAATGGAACCAATGTGTTTGTAGCACAGTGCTTGCTGTGTAGAATGACTGCAATATTGTGAGCCATTTATGTTATATGAAATGAAGAAAATAAAATATCTATTTTCTGAAGGTGTTCAAAATTATAAGTAAATGATAAATTCTGCCTTTGTTTTCTTCTCTGTTTGATCTAATTAATGAAGAGGAAGCACTTTTTTCCAGGAATGTGTCTGAAGTGGTCATTTATCTCCCTGCTTGGCTCCAGCATCTGAAACCTTCGTCTACGTCTGGGGAGTTCTTCATCTTATAAGTCGTAGTGAAAGAATGAATTCATTCCCACTATAGGAAGGAAAAATGTCAGATACTGTTTCTCAGCTTTCCTTGAGCTAAAGTCAAGTGGAAAGTGTGGGCTCCCCCACAACTGCCACCTCTTCAAACACACACACAGAGGATCTGGATGGAAATGCCTGGCAGCAATGGTGGAGCAGGGGACCTCCCTCCAGAGTGATAGTAAGTAGATGCCCCTTCTCTGTCTTCTCATCATCCTCATTCCCAGGAGGAAACTTCTTGCAGAGGAAGAGCCAGTCCTCTTAGTCATAGGACATCGGCACTGGTCTACTGTCCTCCACCTCAACATTCAACTGTCCAGTGTGGATCACTTCAGAAATGGTATTTATTGGAAAACAGAGCGAATAGGGCAACTGTCTCAGAAGGAAAAATGAGCCCTCCTGGCTTTTTCCGCTCTCTTTTCCACAGGAAGTACCCCAGTTGGAGTTCGCATCAGTTCCAAGTGGTATGTGACAGAGCCACACATGAGTTTTAGGGAGAACTGCTTTGTTTTAATACATGCAAATACTTAGAGAAAACTATATAGAAATCATTAAAGGCAAGCAAAAAAGCTTCGCTTAAGAAAGGATGGAAGAAAAGAAGAATGTGGAAAAATCAATGCAGACAAATAAAATATCAATAATATGTTACTGATTTTCCAGGTTACTACTTCAAAATGGTCACCAAAGCATTTTCACAATGCGAGTGGGGCAAGGAAAAATGGTTGACAGCATGGGAAGGTTAAATTTAAGACATGATAGTAGTAATAATAATATGTAATTATTCTCAAAAAATTCCTATATTCCAGAACCTGTGCTAGTGGTTACAATAAAACTGAAATAGTCTCAGCATTTAATGTGCATTAATTTCCGAGATAGAATTATTATCACATCTGCTTTCAGGTGAGGATTTCGAGACAGGAAGAGATTAAGAAATTTGCAGCAGTTCAGACAGCTCCTGAGCAACAGAGATAAACGTCCATAGCTTCAGATATTAAAAACTACTTCAGTGACATGGGGAGATGCTCAGAATACGAAGTGAGCTGAAACAAGAATACAAAACCCTGTGCATATTGTCCCTGTAACTCATCAATGTATTTGTAATCCACAAGATAATATTCATACCCATGTATCTGCAGAGGAGAAATGTGAAACTAGTATTGGTCCGTTTTACAACTAAAGAAATTAGAGCTTAAAGAATGTAGGCTTCCCGTTCAGCCCAAGGCAGTAGTAAGTCCATGCCGGAATGAGCTGGACTAATGGGCCCTGAAAGGTTTAAGGACTGCAATTCCTTGCGGGAACACTAGGGAGCTGGATGAATTAAGATTGGAGCAAAGCCCTCTTGCTCGGAGGTGTGGAGATTGGTGCCAGCATGATGTCATCAGGATAGAGCTCTGAATTCACTGAGGCTGAGAGATGGGTCATATGGGGCCATCGTTGATTCTCCCTGTGAATGAACAGAGAGCCTGCCAAGACCAGAAGATCTAACTTATGTGTACATGTACATGTGTGTGTATGTGTGGCTGTGTGTAAGTTCTCTTTCCGTGTTCTCACTTCTGAGCATGTTAGCTCCTGTAACCCATACCACCTAAATGTTCTGTTGCAGTATTATTAGCAAGCACGTCTGACTCCCCAGGTAACTGAAGTACTAAGGCATTTAATGACTTGTCCAGGTCCCAGAGCAGGTACACAGTGAGGTGGCCAAGAAGGGGAGGGACACACATCAGCTGGCTCCTCTTGACTATTGCACTAAACCACTTCTTCACTGCAGGACAATACAAAGAACAAGACATTGTCCCCCACAGTGGAGATAGACTGATATCGAACATTAACCCACACAAATTATTATGATGTGTGAAGCATATGTGCAGGACTTGAGTGATTAGGTGTCTTCAGAGAATAACTAAAATGTCAAGAAATTATCAATTGATTTTTTAAATATAAAACAGGGAAAAGACCCTTATTTTTAATTTCTAATAATAGAATCTGCAGTGGGCTTCTTGTAGGAATAATGATCTCTCCTTGCAGTTTTCCTGGAGAACTATTCGTCTTAATGATGAATTCCCCAAAGAACATCAACATACTCATTCACTCTGTCTCCTATTTGAAGGCCCCACAGTTTATTGCTCAGCTTTGAGATCAACTGGGGGAAAGAAGGATTTGCAGGCCAGGTACACATGAGAGGTGGAATGAGATATATGATCCTTCAGTTCTTCTTCTCCCACCTCAGTTGGGTTCATATTCTTTGATTGTCATTTTAACCCATGACAGTTTCTTATTGGGGGGACCATTGCTTTCTTGAGCCTGAACAGAACCATCTATATTTTTTATTGGAGGCTAGAACCTGAGTGGAATACAGCGAGTGTAGGAAGATGAACAGGTTCCAAAAGGAATGCATGGAAAGTGTGCATTCCTCTTCTCAAGGAATCTTTGCTACACTATTTTGCTTCTCAAAATATCTTTGCTAAATGCTTTTTCTCATGTCACATACAGAAGAGCAGTGTACCTTCATAATATAGTGTCTTCAGATAACAGACTTCAGGAGACAAAAGTTATATCAGCTTTTCAATATGAGCACTAGAAAAATTAGTGAAAATTAATGATAAACAAATGGAAAGAAGCGATTAATTTATCTTGGATTCAAATGATAGAATACTATGAAACCATTAAAAATGGGAAACGAACTAGGGGTGGTAGAAGGGGAGGAGGGCGGGGGGTGGGAGTGAATGGGTGACGGGCACTGGGTATTATTCTGTATGTTAGTAAATTGAACACCAATAAAAAAAAATGGCATTTTTAAGATTGATTAATAAAAGTGAAATGTTTCCATTCAAATATCAAAAAAACTAAATAAAGTTCAAATGACTGTATTTTAAATCTCAAATATGTAAAAGTCTCTCTTGGTGGAAGAAAGAAAATGAAAGGAAATATTTGAGTTTTAAGATAACCTTTTTGTCTGTCAGAGAGAATGCGTTATTTCCTTCCTTCTATTGACTTTACATTTTCAAAAAAAAAGTACTACAAGAATTTTCACAATGAAAATATTATTTCCCAAGATCAGTTTTTGTTTTTCAATAATTATAAAAATACAAATGGAAAACTTAGAAAGGATGTATTATTGCCATGCACAGAATATGCTTTATGTTTATTATCATTTATCAGGTATGCATACTTCATGTTCATTCTCAATTTTAGACTGGTAATAGTACTTTCTCAAGTTTGAAAGGATATTTATTTCAGCAAGTACAGATGTGAGAACTGAGACAAAGAAAGATTAAATGCCTCAGCCCACATCCAAAAGGGGTAAGTACCATAGGATGCTGATTTTCATAAGCCATTAGTGAGGATATTCACAAAAAAGTTGGTAAGGCTCTGATAAATTTTCAATATCTAGAGATAACTAAATGTGTTAAATGGCAGATGAGGGAGTTTAATTATCCATAGTCATGAAAAATACTGTTCTCATAGATGATTTAAAGATGTATAGTATTGCTTACAGTAATGAGTTAATCAAAAGAAGAGAATATAAAGTCAAATATGCAACTCTCACTTTAAAATGTATATTTATATATAAAACACCAAGCAATCCTATTGCTTGTCATAAATACATAGAGAAAATTCAAAGTAAAAGTAAGTCATGGGTACTTTATATTGTCATTTTTATACCTCATTTTACTCAGATTTTCTTTAAGAACTACTGTTACTTATACGTGTTCTCATATTTACCAGATCTGTGTCTTTGCATAAGTCATTTCTCTCTGCCAGCGTCCTCATTTGTGAAATGGAGGTTAATCATAACAGCTGTTATGTGACTGCAGAGATGATTAGGTAAAATAGTACAAGAAAATGTTTAGAACAATGCCGGACATATTACAAGTCCACAATGCACATTAGATGTCTATTAATTGTAAAGCTTTTCACTACACATGAAACATAACATTGCTTTGAGAACTATCCTGCGTGTGACATCATGCTCATGAGAGAGTTGCAAGGTTCAGGACAAGTAGAAGCTGGTTTTCAGAGGCTTTTCTGACCCATGTATCCCCAGAAATTTCAGCCTAGTCCCTTCTTGGAAGCACCCAGGTTATAAATGAAATCTGATTTCTCTGAGCCCTAATCTGCCTGGTGACATCTCAATCAACGTTAAAAAACCCAAAAATACTCCAGTGGAGTATTTTCAATAACATCACATGCATATTCAGTAACATCAATGAAATATTTCAGGGTCTTATTGTTGTTCTTTTGTGCTGTGTTACAGAAAAGGAAGATCAAATTTCTATCTGAGTCTCGAATCAACAGCAAATCAGAGACAGGTAGACATGGGGGCTGAAGCCAGTAGGCCTGTCCTCATGTTACTGAGCAATGTTTCTGCAGCATAAGATTCCAGGGGGTTGGCTGAGTGGGTGTGAAAACCATCCTGCCCCTGGCCAGAAGACATATTTGTAACAGGAATTTCTTTCCAGATTGAGGGCCCTCTTACCTCATCTGCCCAGCATACATAGGGCACAGGAAGCCTCAGAATTGCTTGTATCTGTGGCAGATCATGAACAACCCGAGGGAATTATCTAAGCCACCACTTCTTCTGAGAAACCTGAATTAGCCTCATCCTCCTGCTGCTGACCTGACAAGTCCTGCTAACAGGGACCTCACTTCTTACCTTGTTGCTGGGAAATCAGCCAGGCCACAGGATGCCCCTGCTGGAAGCAGTCATCTTCTCATCCCTCTTGAGTCTGTGAGTTGCCCCTGGTCACTTCAGTCTGCAAGAGAGATTCAAGAAATTCTTTATTGTTGCCTTTTTCTGTATCATTTGTTCATGAGAATTTCTCTTCTTTGCCTGAAGTTGGCCTTGGGCGGGTGACGTTGGAGCAACCTGAATTATCAATTTCCAGAGAAAGAGATGAGAGTGTCCACTTACCTTGGAAACTGTCCACTGAGGACTCTAACAGTGAAGTCATGCAGAAACCAGTGGCAGAAACCAGATCAAGGAGAGGATATCTATCATTCACCTCAATAAAGCTTGCTTATGATTGCAGAGGTGAGAAGACAACAAACTTAGACTTCAATTTTGAAAATAAATTTCTTAGAGGAAGATGAGTCCATGTACTACTATACCCGCCAGATTTGGATCTGTAGCACCAGAATTGCCAAGAGAAGTTGCACAAGAACCATCCTCAGATCTGGACCCATGTCTTTTTCAATATGGCAACCAGAAAGGCTACACAGCTGAATGGCAATCTGACCCTCTCCTCTGCAGTATTTTCTGAATTTTCTAGCAAGACGTTGTAGATTTTGCTCGCACACTGATCCGCACGGGATATCATCAATTATGGTACATACTAATGAAGTTTGATCCTATTTCCTACTAAATTCAGCTGTCTAGGAACTCTGAAAACACAGATGGTTTAGAGAAAAATCCATTTGTCTTCTAATTCACTGTAGAGACAAAGAATTCTACTGTTAATGAAGACAGGAGAGGGGCATATATATTACACAAATATTTCTTGCTGTTATTACTTGCGATTTTATTCATGGATATTATAGTTTTTCAGAGGTAGAATATTACTACCCTGTTAGCCATACTGAAGGAATCTATGGACCATTATGCCCATAAGTAAACAATCACTTATTTGGTGTAAAGGAGAGACTAAGTTATAAGTTCTGTATCCTAGAGGTAGAAGCAGCACCTCACTCCACATTCAGGGATCAATAATGAGACAAAACCACCATTGCTCCATTGGGACAGGCCCCTGAACACATCAAGTGCCCCCAACATGGCAGATATGCCTCTAAGACCATGTTTTCTAGGGTTCTGCAAAGAAAAGAAACATCCCCAATGAGATGCAGGATGGGTATCTCATCAGATGATTAAAATGATCAGATGATTAAAATGAAGGATGATACAGCCTCCCTTAATCTCAAGAAAGGAAAGATAATATCTCTTACAAATTAATAAAATAAGGAATATTAATAGAGAATTTAATTCTGTAATTAGTAGGTGGATGGTTATGAGTTTTCAAAAAAACAGTGGAACACACAGGTAATATGTGAGATTATCAAAACTCCTCTCCCATCTCCTTAGCGTCCACTTTCAAGTGATGAGGAAAAACCTTTACCTCAGAAAAATTTGGTATTTTTGATAACTTGGATATCTGACCACATAACTGCCATGCCTGTACTTTACCCGTAGTTCCTGAAATCAGGACAGCACCTTCATTCTCTGTTTTCATTCTAAGAATCATGTGGTGCTATCAAGTGCAGAGATGCTATGGAAAGCAGAATGAATTACTCCCGTAGCAGTGTCAGTCCCTTCCCAGGGACAAAGTCAGGATCTTGTATCCCACACCTTATCCATCGTGATTCTTGACTGGGGTTGGGTCCCAGCGGGAGGAACCCGAGGGTCTCAAAATGGCCTCACGTGGCCCCTAACATATCTACAGAAACAAAGGTAAGAAAACCCCTGAAAATAATATAGAGTCAGAGAACAAGAATCCTTTCCAGAAAGAAGGGAATGAAAAGAGGGATTAAGTTTCTCACAGTATCTATGCAAAATACTTTCACAGATTATTTCATTTAATCCTCTAAAGAGCAGCATAGAATCTGATGAGGTGGCTCCTTGAGGACTGATCTCAGGAGATAGAGTCACCTTGACTTTTCAACATACAATAACCATTAAACACTACAATGATGACCAGTAAGGAAAGGGAAATATTATCTGTGTGGCTTTGAAGTGACAAGATTCTACATAGCTGTAAAAACCATGTTTTTTGAAAGATTATATGTAAAATTTACAAATTTACTGAAGGCCAAAGCAAGTCTCCCTCCATCTAGGCCTTTGTGAGCATTTCTAAGGTGTGCATATTAAGTTCCATGGGGCCCAGAACATGTCTCCCCAAGAGAAGACTTGATCAAGATGGAGAGCCCAAGGTGGAGTCCGTATTTTCAGCACTCCTGTAGTCAATATTTTATTGGTTTTTACATTTAATGATGAGATTGTTTACATAAAAATTTAAAATGTAACTGTATATATGACACTTAAAATGGCTAGGTAGTTATATTTTCCTATCTAATAGAATTACTACATTGTATCTCTCAAAAAACCCCAAAACTAAAAAATTACAATTACCCATAATGATAATAGTGATTATCATAGAACAAGGTTTCCACAAACTGCGCCCATGCCATGCACACTTTATAAATACAGTTTTATTGAAACACAACCTTGACCATATGCTTACAAATAGTCTATAGCAGTTTGCACTACAATGGCAAGGTTGGGTAGTTGCAACAGACACCCACAAAGAAAACCTAAAATGTTGACCATTTGGCCCTCTACAGAACATGTTCGTCAATCACTGCCCTGGAATGCTATACTGCAGAGTGATTTTTATTTTTATTTTATGTCTCTCTATTCCTCAGGGTTTCCTCAATAACCCTTTGTTACATATCCATCCTCCCCAAATTAACTGTCTTACTCTGGATAAATGACTTATCTTTGATTCATTTCCCTCATTTACAAATGGAAAATATAGTTATATTTACCTGAAAGAACTGCTGAGAGAGAGGTAACTTAAATAATACATTGAAAGTTCCTACAAATGGTTGGAACATGTATAATGCTCACAATATTGAGGGGTTACATTGCTTACATGGGTTATTGTGGCATATTTGAAAATAATATAACAAAATATGAAACAAAAACCATAACCTATTCTTTTCTTTTTTATTTTAAATTATAGAAATAAGTGAAATAGAAAAAATTTTCTTTCAGAGATTTCTGATAGAACACCTACCCCTGACATTCCTGGAACACAAACATCCCTATTCATTTCATAACTGTCTATGACTGCTTTGGAGCTATAGTAGGAAAGGCAATGAATCACAACAGAGACAATAGGGCCAAACAGGTTAAATAAAATATTTATCTGGCCCTATACAGAAAAAAATTTGTCAGGGGTGTCTGGATGGGTCAGCCAGTGAAATGTCTGCCTTTGGCTCAGGTCATGATCCCAGGGTCCTGAGATCAAGCCCCATATTGGGCTCCCTGCTCAGCAGGAAGTCTGGTTCTCCCTCTCCCTGTATCCCCTGCTCATGCTCTCTCTCTTGCTCTCTCTCTATATCAAATAAATAAGTAAAATCTTAAAAAAGAAAAAAATTTTGCAGTCCCTCCTATGCAAGAAAGAATAAAGGAATGGGTTTGTAACTATAACTAAAATTCAAAATGCAATAAGAAAATATATTGACAAATTTTAATACATGAAGACAAAAACAAAGCTTGCATGACAAAAAGCAGCAAACGTGAAATCAAAGGACAACAAACAAACCATGAGGAAATATTTGCAACCTGTATAGCAGATAATGGCCAACGATCTCCACAATAAAAATGAATTTAAAAAATGGAGGCAAAACATCTAAAATAGCAAAGACATGAAAAGCCAATTAATGAAGAGAAATATAAAAATAACTCTTAAACATATAAAAAGTGCAAACTTCACCATAATAATGTAAAGTAAAACTACATTGGGATACCATTTCCCTCTCATGAGACTGGCAATAATAAAAGTTTGACAATACATTCTGTTGGTGAAACTGTGGAAGAAAACCGGCATTCTTACACATTGCTGGTAATGATGTGAAATACAATTCTTTTGGGGTGGAATTTAGAAATATCTAACAAAAGTTCATATACCTTTCAATCTAGCAAAAATACTTTTAGAAATTCACTCTGAAGGCATAATTTCAACATTATGAACATATATATGCATAAAGATATTCACCATGTAACTGTAAAATGTTGGAAATTACATAAACATCCAGACATAGGAGATTGGTTGAATAAATGTCACATGCATATAATAGAGGATTATACACTGTAAAACAGATGTGAGATACCAAGTCAAATGTATTGTACATATTAGGAATTCACAATTGGATATTTAAATTTAAAAATAGGACCATTTACAATAGCAACAACAGTATCAACAAATCTATAGAATGCTTAGAAAAAATGTATTAAAATATGAAGGATTCATATGCTGAAAATGATAAAACTTTAATGGCAGAAGTTGAAGAAGAACTTAATAAATGGACAGGTATACCATGTTTATAGATTAGAATACTCAATATTGGATTAAAATCTCAAAGTCCATTCTTCTAGTTCATGAGTTGTACAATAGATAATAGAAGCCTTCAGATTAATAAGCCTCTTACTAATAAACCCCTAATTCTATGTCCTTAACCCAGTCAATTCTGGAGCAGGTTAAGTTTAGGCATTTTTTATTAAAAAGTTTTTAAGATGTCAAAATTCTCTAAAAGGGAAATAGATTCAATATAATCCCAATGAAAATCCCAGGAGGAATTTCATAGAATCAATAAACTAAAAAAAGAAATCAATAAAATGTTTACAAAATTCATATAGGAATGCAAAGGACAAAGCATTACCAAATCAGTTTTAAAACGTTTAAATACTTACTATTAAGCCTTATAATCAAGACATTGGAGTATTGGCTAATGCATAGATGCATAGATAAGAGGAACAGAATTCAGAAATAGGGAAACCCATAAGGGATTAATTTCTAACACAGTGCCAAGGAAATTCAATGAACAAAGAATAGACCATTCAACAAATGGTACTGGATCAATTGTTCACCTGTGTGAAAAAAACTAAACCTCAGTTTATACTAAACATCATATATGCAAACTAATTAAAATTGGATTATAGGTCTAAATGTAAAATCTAAAACAATAAAACTTCTAGATAAAAACACAGAAGGAAATCTTTGTGACTTTGAGTGAAGATTTCTCATTCAGACACAAAAAGCAAGATCATAAAATAAATATTTGATAAATTAAACTTCCTCAAAATTAACATTTCTGTTCTTTGCAAAACTAAAAAAAGGAATAAAATGGAAAATTTCAAGTAAATGGAAAGAAAACCCACAAACTAAAAGAAAATATTTTCAAAATATCTATCAGAGAAAAGACTGGTATTCAGAATACGGAGAGAAATATCAAAACTCAGGAAGAAAAAAAAACCAATTAAAATATGGAGAAGAGAAATAATGGCAATTTGGGCAAAAGTCATGTGAAACTTACTTCTCTCCTGTTTTTGATAGATAGAAGAATTTTATTGTAAATGAGACTTTTTTTTTTTTTAGTGTATTATTTTTTTTTTATTGGTGTTCAATTTACTAACATACAGAATAACACCCAGTGCCCGTCACCCATTCACTCCCACCCCCCGCCCTCCTCCCCTTCTACCACCCCTAGTTCGTTTCCCAGAGTTAGCAGTCTTTACGTTCTGTCTCCCTTTCTGATATTTCCCACACATTTCTTCTCCCTTCCCTTATTTTCCCTTTCACTATTATTTATATTCCCCAAATGAATGAGAACATATAATGTTTGTCCTCCGACTGACTTACTTCACTCAGCATAATACCCTCCAGTTCCATCCACGTTGAAGCAAATGGTGGGTATTTGTCATTTCTAATAGCTGAGTAATATTCCATTGTATACATAAACCACATCTTCTTTATCCAAGATCTATAAAGAACTTATTAAACTCAACACCAAAGAAACAAACAATCCAATCATGAAATGGGTAAATGAGACTTTTAATTAAAGAAAAAACAAAAGCAGAAAAACAGGAAAGAGCACCTGCTGGTACCCAGAGATGTAGAGAGCTGGAAATGGCACAGCTCCCATCTAATAATAACATCCAAAAAGACAGGACAAATGGAAAATCTGTGACTTTGTTTGAAGCCATCAAAGAACAGAAGTTGCAGGGTACAGTGACTTCCTCACACATTGAAGACAGGCACTTGCAGAGAGAAACAGGATGTGAGCATTTGCTCACCTTGGACAGACGTTGTCAAGCATATCCACCTGGTCAGAAGATTAAAGTAGAATTGTTAATGAAATAATAAGTGCTGAGTATAGACTAGTGGGAGAGTGCGAAGCCAGAGGAGAGAGATATATATGGTATTTCCCAACACCATTTAAGATTCTTCTCCAGGAACACCATAAAATTCTTGCAGAGAAGATCAGGGACAATCCAGAAAGAACTTCCCCCTTGGTGCTGCAGGAGGGTATGAACAGCTACTGCTGAAATCCACCCAGACCTCATCTACCCCCATCATCACTGTAGGAAACAAGTGATTTCATTGTAGGGGAAGGTTCTGGTGGAATCGCACTGCAGTTGAAGGAACACAAAGGAGGCAACCACAGCAACTTTGCCCAGAACCACCTCCTCTATGTCCAAAAGTAACAAGTTTATACCTGAGGAAGGACATGCATCCAAACCACAGCCTGAAGGAGATGGGTACCTGCTGTAGCTGGGGAAGGGAGACGAGGATTGAAAATGTTCTACCTCTGGAAAAGAGGCGAGAGTATCTGGGTAGGTCACATCCTTAAGATTCAGTTTCACTGTATCTGCTTAAAATTGAGAATTAATAGAAATATCAGAGAATGTCTCCTTTCTTGACCTTCCCCCCCGCCCCCATGCTGGCAAACCTTGGGTAAAAGTCACAGTGGAATAGAGCTAAGAGAGCTACGAGAGATAGATTTTCTCTGGGGAGCAGAACAAAGGGAAGATTCAAAGACAAGTGAAGAGACAAAGACAAGCTAAACAGGAGAACTTTTAAGTTTCTGAACTCTGACAACTACTTTGACCCTGATACATAGCAAGAACGAACTTCAATGCAGCCTAACTCCTGACCAGGGAACCCAAACACCCACACTAACGGCCTCGCAGAAAAGATGTGCTCATTTTCAAGCACAAAATAAATTTACCTCAGTATCTTCTATACCACACAACATGTTCAGCTTTCAACCAAACATTTCAGGGGCATATAAAAGACAAGGAGAAACAGTCTGAGGACACAAAGCAATCATCAGAACAGTCTGAGGACACAAAGCAATCGTCATGACACAGATGTTGGAAATATCAGGAATTTAAAATAACTGATTAATATGTTAAAGACTCTAATCTAGCAGAAAAGGTGGACGACATGCAAGACAAGACAGGTAAATTCAGCAAAAATTATGCAAAGACCCAAATGGAAGTTATGGAAAAGAACCAAAGGAAATGCAAGAATAAAAAACAAGGTAATAGAAATGAAGGATACCTTGAAAGGCTCACCAGTGGATTTAAGAGATGCAAGGAAATAATTAGTTAACATAAAGGCAGGGTACTAGAAATTACCTAAACTGCAATGGAAGGACAATGGTGGGGTGGGGAGTGGACACAGAGACAGAGACAGAGATTGGTTTACAGAGAGAGGATGACACAGGGAGAAGAAGCAGATAATCACAACTCGTAGAAGAGAATTATAAGAACTACCTCCCACTCTCACTTTCTGATTTGAAACAATAAAGGACTTTAGTCCTTTAATAAGAAAATGGCTTCTTTACACTAATATCATTGGATGGTAACAACCGCAGAGTGATGAGAGGAATCTACTGATAAATGAATTAGTAGCCCAGGATGTTTTATTTTATTTTTTTTTAAATTATACTGGTTGATTTTATTTTATTTTTTTAATAATAAATTTATTTTTTATTGGTGTTCAATTTGCCAACATACAGAATAACACCCAGTGCTCAACCCGTCAAGTGCCCCCCTCGGTGCCCGTCACTCATTCACCCCCACCACCCGCCCTCCTCCCCTTCCACCACCCCTAGTTCATTTCCCAGAGTTAGGAGTCTTCATGTTCTGTCTCCCTTTCTGATATTTCCCACACATTTCCTCTCCCTTCCCTTCTATTCCCTTTCACTATTATTTATATTCCCCAAATGAATGAGACCATAAAATGTTTGTCCTTCTCTGATTGACTTATTTCACTCAGCATAATACCCTCCAGTTCCATCCACGTTGAAGCAAATGGTGGGTATTTGCAGGATGTTTTAGGGTAAATACTGTGGGTCCCTTTCTCGCAGTCTAGGGAGAGGTCTTAGCTGTGTGTTCAGAGCACCACTCCCTCTAGTAAATCAGCCCTCAGATTTGCTCTGTGATCAGTCCAATATTCAACCACTTGTCCTGGCAGGAGCTGGCAGGTTGCTGCTCCTACCAAAGTCATCCTGGGGGCCTCCCTGTGGAGCTGTGAGTGGCTTTACCCATGAGACATTTCATTCAATGAAGAAAGGAGATAGAAAGCATTGAAAATCAAGTCAGCCCATGTGGGCAGAAGAAAGCCTCCATGGTCATTCAAACTAAGCTGACAAATTCCACCATGATCTTGAATTCTGGACGAAGAAAAAACATTAAGTCTAGACCTCAAGCTTTCCTTCAATAGAAAACAAAATGTGGGGCAGCCCAGGTGGCTCAGTGGTTTAGCGCCACCTTCAGCCCAGGGCCTGATCCTGGAGACCAGGGATCAAGTCCCATGTCATGCTCCCTGCATGGAGCCTGCTTCTCCCTCTGCCTGTGTCTCTGCCTCTCTCTCTCTCTGTGTCTCTCATGAATAAATAAATAAAATCTTTAAAAAGAAAAAAGAAAACAAAATGTGTACTATTTCACAAATGTCGAAATTTCACTAATTGTTGCTTTTGTTCTTTCAGATACAAGTGGAAACATTTTAATAACACAACTCTTTATATTAATTTCCAAAAAAAAATAAGAAAAGAGTCCATGGTAATAAAACAAAGGATTTTTTTTCCCTCCAAGATGTTTCTTCATTCACAGCAGAGTATAGTAAGGTCACAGCATCTAAAGAAATAACTATAGTAAGTAATATTTAATATTCCCTGAAATTTGTGAACTTTCTACAGTAGAAACTATTACTCTATAAAATATACACACCTCTGCATGAAGTGTGGGGTTATTATCTCATTTGTTATCATATATAGTAATAAGACTTTTCTTCCAATTCTCATGATAGCTGTATAGCTCCCCACACTCTCACAAAATGTGGTGAAAAAATGTATAACTCAGAGAGAAAAACAGCTCAAGGATAGGTGTTTTTCAAGCAAAACTTAAAGGAAAAATTTGAGGTTACTGTTCCCAAGGGGAAAACAACTTTGTATTATTATAACATAGGTATTTTGGTGAGGTCTTCTGGGATCTGATAGCTCATTATATCAGAAACATAATAAAATAACAGAGACAGGTCTTACTGAGAAGGTCTTTCATTGGTCCTAAAGCAAACTTTCCTCCCCTGCCCTTGCCTTTGAGGAACAAGGGCTGCACACACAGCAAATGGGATGTGGGAAACCAGGATGGCAAATAACTTGTCCAAAGCTAGATATCCACAGAGGCAGGGCTACACACGCATATCTGAGGATCACGGAATAGCTTCCAGGAGGCTTCTTCATTCAACAAATCAGGCAACTGGATATATTTTCAAATTTTAATTTTAATAAGGAAATTGATTTTTCTATGGGAGATAGAATTCTACAAATTTCTTCTCATTCCAAGAAAATATTGTAATCACAGAAATTATTTTTTGAATTTTGCATTGCCTGGTAAAGACTTGTGTTGCCAAATGGTAAATGTGGCTTACTAAAAATGGAGAACGTTGTTCACATTTCTCAAATATATTTCTGTTGACATGTTTGCATTTTTAGTTACTGAGGCGTGTCCTCTTTCAGAAATACAATCCCAAATTGCTGGTACAGCAAGCCTGTGAGGCAGGCCTCACAAACAGAAGGGCTTTTCCTCTGAGGCATCTCTGAGCAGTTTCACACACTTGAACACCTGGAAATCAAAACCTCTTAATTCTCTGAACACATTTCCTGGTAATTCAGAAAAGTCGTTGGTTGACCACTTGGTCCTGATCTCTTCTGGGTTTTTTTTTGGTTTTCTTTTCTTTTCTTTTCTTTTCTTTTCTTTTCTTTTCTTTTCTTTTCTTTTCTTTTCTTCTCTTCTCTTCTCTTCTCTTCTTTCTTTCTTTCTTTCTTTCTTTCTTTCTTTCTTTCTTTCTTTCTTTTCTCTTTCTCTTTCTTTCTTTCTTTCTCTTTCTTTCTTTCTTTCTTTCTTTCTTTCTTTCTTTCTTTCTTTCTTTTTCCTTCCTTCCTTCCTTCCTTCCTTCCTTCCTTCCTTCCTTCCTTCCTTCCTTCCTTCCTTCTTTCCTTCTTTCTTTCCTTCCTCTCTTTCTTTCCTCATTTGTTCTTATCATTCCCATTTGCTATCAGCACATTTCCATAATTACTGTCTCCATGGAAAACAGACATTTTTGTCAATTGATCTGAGGAAAACTTACTAAATATCAGATGTCATGAAGCATATATTCAAATGCTTCCAAAAGAACCCAGATCAAATTGTCAGTACAAGGTTTTCATCTGCTGTCCTACCATGAAGCTCAGGAGAAAGCTGACATTTTTATAAACCTCTAACCAGTGTGATAACTTCCTATGATGCTGGATCAAGAGATTAACAGAAGGAATTAGGCTCATAGTAATTCCTCCTGGTAAGTAGCTTTGTTCTATTTTGATCTTGTGAATCAAAAAGTGATAGATGCTTTTTTGAAAAAAACCCTTCTAGGATCACCTCAGCTTTTGGGCAGTAATTTTGCAGCTACAGGTCACTCTATATGGAATCAAAACTACTTTCTAAACAGTTTATTTACTTCCCTGATTGTAACCAGATTGGAATTCTACTTTTAGGAAAGGCACACGCAAAATATTAGACTCAGACTTGAAATTAAAATATTTGCAGGGCTGTGTAAACCATTGGTGTAAGTTATTGGCTCAATATATTTTTCTGTATGGGATCTTTTAAGTGATAAACACTTTGGGGAAGTACCTCTAGTATTAATATTGCTCCTTTCTTAATGAATAGTGCTCCTTTCTCTAATAACCTACTAAAACCTCTATGATTGCTTTTGATCTCATCTTTAACAGTGGTACAAAAAATTTAACTCTTACAGTAGATGACTATATAAAATCAATAAGTCCCACTTATTACTCTAGCTTCTTAGAGGGCAGGTTGAGAGGAGTCAACATTTGTGCTATTGTGACTCTTGTGATAATGCCCAGAGAAGGTCCAGTAAAATGGAATTTCTGAGCTTAGTAAACCATTTCAAACCCAGAGTCCATGAAAAGAGTCTGTCTGCATGGCTTTACATCCTTATTTATTCATTTATTGTCTCAATAAACATTTACTTAAGACAGTTTCTATGCTGGATGCTAGAAGTAAAAGGGGCACAAAACAAAGTTCCAACACTCAAAAAGCATCTAGTCCAGAGGAATAAGTATTCTAGGTTGTGGTTTGATTGGGTCTCCTGGTTTTCAGCCTGTGATTCCCAGAGACACAGAACATTTTGGATTCATGAGCTCTTTTGCTTTCTTAATTTATGTAATACTTATTGTTTACAAAATCTGTATATTTTGTTTAGTGGAAAAATAAAATAAAGGAGCCCCAAACCATTCCAAGAGAATAATAATATTAGATAATATTTATTGAGGGCCAGATACCATGTTGGATAGTCTCAGTGCCTTATCTCAGTCTTCAACAGCCCTATCAGGAAATTCTTATTCCAATTGCACAGATAAAGAACACGAGGCTCAGAGAGGTTCAGATAGTTGCCTAAGGTCGCACAGCTAGTTACTATGGCAAAGTTTGGGATCCAATAAAACTTGTCCATTCCAAAGAGCATTTTCTAGATCATTATATGGTATTAGAGTATTAGAAACATTAAGATATATCTTTATTTCTGAATCTTTACTCTTCTGTAGCTTGACCTTTTAAGTTGACTCTTTAGATGAATATCTAATTAATTGTTAATCTCTCATAATTTGTATTACTCCTCATGGTGAAAACAATGCTTCTGCTTCTAATCATGGCACTAAAATTACCTCTCTTCCCCCTAAAAGATCAAGGAAGTCATGTCAAATATACACTTATTAAATTCTCGCGATGTGATTCAAAGGATTTTTCTATAAAATGACAAGTCCTTCTGATACCATTGCACTCATCTTCTTTCTATATTGGTACCAAATTGGCTGGAAATTTTGAAGCTGGCAGGATTTAAGCAGTTGTATTACATGCAGGATAATTGCATAACTCAGAGCTGCCTTTGCACTCATGCTGGGACAGTTGCAGGAATACCAAACCAAGTACAATCCTCTGATGAGCAGCTCAGAGTTTTAGATCAATACCTTGGAAATAGGGTAATTTCAAGTCCAAAGAGCAGTCTTTCAGGAAGAAACAGGTTAAGAGATCATCCATCATTAAGATTTCAGACTCTGTAACAACTCATCTGGCCTACTGTCAGTGAGAACTGGATTCTGGAAAGAACTTACTTTACAGTCAAACCAGATATCCACCCCTCAATGCATATAGATAATAAGTACTTGTAAAAATATTGAACATTTGTTTATTAAATACTCAAATATATTATTCTATTTTTGTTATTTTTTTAAATTATAGAAGTAGTAACTGTAGATTAGTCTAGGAAAGGAACTGATGTGATACGTGAAAATTTTTTAAGAAAAGAGATTTAGAAGTTTCAGGAAAATGACGAGAAAAAGTAAAGCCATACTCTATAATGCCTATGTGTGAGATGGGAAAGAGAGAGCCAAGCTGTCCAGGCAGAGAGGGGTCAGTTCATCCATTCATGACTACATTCATATCTAATGTGATTTTGCTTGACACTAGTCTTTGTTTAATGCCAGCAAGGCTATTTATATACATTTATATAAATATTGAAAAAAATACGGGCACAATTTTAAAAGAGGCACAAAGAGATATTTCTGTAAAAGCTTTTCAGACAGTGGGTTCAGTATGGCTGGAGTACCAAAGTGTTTGGTCCTGGCAAAAAGCTTAGGGTCACAAGTAAATTTTGTTTACATTCTTCAGTATAAGGTAGGGAGGGGAGGGGAGGCAGGTAATGCAGGGTCTGTAGGCTAGATGCTGGTGCTGGCTCAGAATTCTAGGGTTGGTCCCACTTTAGTCTGAAATACAGTGGGATCCTTAGGGAGGTAGGTGATTCTGTCACAGTCCTTGGAGGTAGTTGTCACCTGAGCTAACTTGGATGACATTTACAAGGAGCTAAGTAGCTGCAGCAACTGGAGGTCCCTAAGGGGTAGGGATGTTAGGTCCCTTAGGGATTTCTGTGTTGAAATTTTTATTTAAAAAAAGTGTGTATCTTATTTATTTGATTCCAAAAAGTACCAATGGAAAAGAATGAACAAAAAATTGATAACTTGTCACTTGGTCAGAAGGTGATTCATATCACATATGGACATATTTAACTGCACAAACATATCCAAGAATGGCATAAGCTGGGTTTGTATTTTCTGTTTTCTTTTTAAAAGTAGGTGTCACACCCAATGTGGAGTCCAACAAGGGGTTTGAACTCACAACCCTAAGAACAAGACCTGAACTGAGATCAAGAGTCAGATGCTTTATCGACTGAGCCCCCCAGCAACCTGGGTTTATTTTTTCTAAATGTACTTATTCTTCATTAGCTTTAGTGATAAAATTTTGCCTGGATGAGGAAGACCATCTCACAGGGATGATTCTAGACTGCTAGACCTAGTCGAATTAAAGTCTTCAAAGAATTGTCACAAAGCTAGTAAAACATTGGAAAAATGAGAAAGATGATTTACTTTGGTTTCCTTAGTGATTGTGATCACAGGCACAAATGAATTCATAAACTGAAAAACAACTTTCTGATCTTTTTTTCCAACTGACTACAGAGTCAGTGTAAATTTAAGCAGTCCAATTAATAAATACAGTGACACAGATATAATTCAAGAGGTCCTGAAAAATGTATTTTAGGAGTGTGTTGCAGAGAAGAATGTGAACTTTTTTTTTTAAGAATGTGAACTTTGAATCTGAATCTATCACTTTCTATACAATCATCCTTTAGCAAATAAGTTTTGATTCACTGGATATTGCTTTCTCAAAATTAGAAAAATAATACATGCCCACCGTGGAAAAATTGGGAAAGAGAAAAAATAAAGGAACAATGGTAATTGCAGAGTGTCACTTATTACTGTTAACATTTGCTATATTTTGATCCATTTATTCTGTCAATATAACAACCATCTCAAGTGGATGTTGTGAGGACTAAATGAAATTAAATATGGAGATAGATACCATATAGGTTGGGACATGGTCAGTGATAAAAATGTCAATTCTCCAGAATTCATAAGACCACCTCTAAAACTAGCATTAATTGAGTTTATTTCAAGTTGATATCTTGTCCAAGTAGTATTGTTTGTTGGATCAAAGTAGAACATTAGAAGAGCATCTTTTAAGCTGAGAGTTTGTCCAAGGACTGAAACATAAGGTTTTGTGAGGGATATTGTTGGGAACAAAAGCCTTACTTTATGCTCTGGCATTCCATTATGTTTGAATTCCAAATGTTTTGCATCTATATCTCAGAGCAGGATTTGCAAACATTTTCTCCTATTTTTCATGTCACTTTCAAGTTATATCTTACTACACTCTCGAACTCTGGGGCAGAAGAAACAACCTCTAAAGCACAAACTATTTCTCACTTAGATTACCTATTTCCAAAATCGATTTGAGAAAATCTAAAATAAAATACACAAGTAGAGTTAGGCCATGAAATAAAAATAGAAGATCTAAAGCGCTAAGGAAAATAGAAGAAAAATGATCTATGGTTTTCTAACAAGAAAAACAGGGCAAAATTTTATGTTCAAAGGTAGGAGAAAAATGTAGTGAAATACATACATTTTATTAACGAAGCACACCAAATTTTCAAATATGTTCTGTCTTTCCACCACAAAATCAGAAAAGGACTTCAATGCATGAGTCCTTTAGGAAGAATGTGCAGAAAAACGGTGGGAATTGCCTTCCATATCCATTTTGTAAAATTGAAAAAAATGGCCTTTAAACAAAGGCATTTTGGGATACCTGGGTGGCTCAGTCAGTTAAGTATATGGCTCTTGATTTCAGGGTCATTGTGTTCAAGCCCTACATTGAGCTCCATGCTCAGCATGGAGCCTACATTTAAAAAAACAAATAAATAAACAAACACATTTCATACTACCACTGCATCATTACTACGGGCACCATGACATTTGATGTCATTTACAGATGGTGACCTTCAGAAGACCCAGTCAGGGAGGTGACAGTCTAGTGATCTGATGTTTCAATAGGAGGCTTTGTGTACCAGGCAGTCAGCCATTTGACCTAGTGCCAAAAAGGCCCACTCTGGGAGTTTCAAGCTGAACCTTTGGCATGAGCTGGAAGGACCTCAAATTGAGGTAGAAATTTCTGGTGAGGGTTTGGAATGCACATAGATTGTGCTGTTGGTGGGGAAAGAGCCATTTGTATTGGACAACACAAGTGTAGCTGTTCCATAAAATGACCACATATTAGTAGGCCTTAGCCAATATTCCCTTTGATTTTCTTAACATTGGAAATGCAGTGGGTAAGATAAGTGATTGCCTATTAATTAGTGTGGAAAAGGCATATTTTCACTGATGATGACTCAATGAATTCCAGACATAAAGTGGAGTGCAAATGAAGGCTAAGTCTCCATGCTTGATTGACATAGGGTGAATTGTTATCCTAATACTGCATTCCAAGTAGTAAGAGGGAAGATATGGTCCCATGAGATTAAAATGTCATGTTGGAGCACACAATCATCATAAACAAATTGCTAGTAGTAATGGTAATGATAATCATAATCTCCCAGTGCCACAGTATGTTTAATCACTTTTCAGATCTTGTTTCATTTTGGACTCATTTTAGCACCTGAAGGAGTGTTGAATTGATTGACATTAACACCATTGTTTTCAAATAAACCAAGTAGCAAAACCCTTAATTTACTTTATTCTCTAATCCCCAGAACTTGTGTTGAGCAAAATGAACCAGGATCAGAATCCTGGTCTCTTAAATTGGAAGCCATCAGAGTTCATTGAATTCGAAGAACTCAGAGAAGCTAAATCCCACTAAAGATTTGATATGGGTGGAATTATATTTTTACTTGCTGTCACAGATATCAGAAGATGGCAATTTTTCAAGATAAAAAAAAAGAAGGCAAGAAACAATCAAATTGGAGTAATAGCTAAGAATAAGATTGTGATGGAGTTTAGATGTGGAAATCTTAGGAGAGATTTAATACCAATCCTTACAGTAAAGGTCAGCATGGACAGCATTGTGCAAACACTGTAATAGAATCTGACTTTGTGTCTGTATGGACTTGTATAACGTGCTCATGTATAACATGTAATTGTCCTGAAAGCCTAAGAACAAAATTGATCATGACAGATAAGTTTTGTGAACTGACACATTTCTTTTTTTTTTTTTTTTTTTTTTTTTACTTTTAGTTATTCTTTTTTTTTTTTTTTATTGGTGTTCAATTTACTAACATACAGAATAACACCCAGTGCCCGTCACCCATTCACTCCCACCCCCCGCCCTCCTCCCCTTCTACCACCCCTAGTTCGTTTCCCAGAGTTAGCAGTCTTTACGTTCTGTCTCCCTTTCTGATATTTCCCACACATTTCTTCTCCCTTCCCTTATTTTCCCTTTCACTATTATTTATATTCCCCAAATGAATGAGAACATATAATGTTTGTCCTTCTCCGACTGACTTACTTCACTCAGCATAATACCCTCCAGTTCCATCCACGTTGAAGCAAATGGTGGGTATTTGTCATTTCTAATAGCTGAGTAATATTCCATTGTATACATAAACCACATCTTCTTTATCCATTCATCTTTCGTTGGACACCGAGGCTCCTTCCACAGTTTGGCTATCGTGGCCATTGCTGCTAGAAACATCGGGGTGCAGGTGTCCCGGCGTTTCATTGCATTTGTATCTTTGGGGTAAATCCCCAACAGTGCAATTGCTGGGTCGTAGGGCAGGTCTATTTTTAACTCTTTGAGGAACCTCCACACAGTTTTCCAGAGTGGCTGCACCAGTTCACATTCCCACCAACAGTGTAAGAGGGTTCCCTTTTCTCTGCATCCTCTCCAACATTTGTTGTTTCCTGCCTTGTTAATTTTCCCCATTCTCACTGGTGTGAGGTGGTATCTCATTGTAGTTTTGATTTGTATTTCTCTGATGGCAAGTGATGCAGAGCATTTTCTCATATGCATGTTAGCCATGTCTATGTCTTCCTCTGTGAGATTTCTGTTCATGTCTTTTGCCCATTTCATGATTGGATTGTTTGTTTCTTTGGTGTTGAGTTTAATAAGTTCTTTTTCTGATGGTGAAAGGGTGTTAGAGAGCCTGGGTTTTGGACTCACGCTGACTTGGAGCTCTGGCTTCACCACTTGCTGCTTATGTCAGTTTGGGTGATTATTCTCTGGTCTTGGTTCCCTAATCCATAAGATGGGATAACAGGATGCATTCAGTCGTAGTCATATGAAAACTGAATAAGAGACTGTAGGTAAAATATTCAGCACGTTGTCTGACACATAATAGGTGCTGCATAGATGTTGCCCCATTTCAAACCCAGGGGGGAGAATTGTATCCAGTATGGAGGGTGGTTTGTAGCCAATCACACTGACAGAGCAGAAATTCTCCTAAGGTTTCAGCTATACTTTGAACTGCTCCAATGGAAAGCTACCTTACTGCCCAAAGATAAATAAAAAAACTTGAATTTAGAGTTTTTTTTTAATAGACTTTTCCCCCCTCACTTGAAACAAAAATTAAATTAAAATAGGTTTGCTTTTTTTTTTTTTACTTTTTGTAGTTGTTCTATGTACTTTAAATCTTAATCTTTTATCTTAATTGATATCATCCTAACACCAACACATTTGGCTTCATGCTCATATTTAGTAGAAAAACAACTAAACTTTTAAAATATAGTTAGGAAGTGTGTAGAAAGATAGTTAAAAATATAGTTAGTACTTTTAAATGTATTTAGAAATGTCATGAAATTGAAGTTTATATTTCCATATGAAATAGCTGTAACTGTTTAATAAAAGAAAAAGAAAAGAATAAAATGGAGAAATTTTGAATCAGTATTAATAAGCAGGTTTGAAATTCCACACTTAATTGAAAATGTGGTTGATTTGGTAAATTCACATGTAGAATTCATACTGCTTCATCATAATAAAATACAACTCAGACAATTTAGCTCAAAAATTTTTTGATTATGACTATATACAAATGCATTGGATGAACTTATTTATTTTGTAAACTGGTTTTTATTTTACGCATCATGAATATGATTTTGGCCATACAAAACACCTTAATAAGTCTTAAAAAGAATATTTAAAGTAAAAATATGTAATATAATTATCCAAATATGAGCACCAACCAAATATAATCAAGTGTACTATTTAATGTTTAGTTAAATATCACATTGAGAAAGTTATGGAATTTCAAGTTTCCTTCTATCCTGAAAATAATGAAACTTCAGGATTCTAGCTAAGGGAAAGGGACAGGAGGTAAGCATCATGTTTTACTATCCATAAATTTTCCAAGTTCATGATTTCATTTTCAAGTTCTTTACTATGACGACTCAGAAATATTCCCATAAAAAGCCAAACTTCCTACGATGAATACCAGATACTTTACTATATTGCCTAGGGGCAAAAATTATCATGTACTTTGTACATGCAAATATCATGTACTTTGAAAAAGAAATCTTGCTTTACCTGTTTTTTAAATTAAAAACAAAGCATAAAAAAATAAAAATAAAAAAATAAAAGCAAAGCATATGGTTGGAGAAATATAATGTCTTACTACTATAATTTAAAAAATACCAATTGCACCACAAGCAGACGTGCAAAGTTAAAACAAGTACATTTGACCCAATTCTACTTATACCATGAGAAAAAAATCATCATTGTGACTAATTTAGTATAAAAATCAGGAGCTTCAGTGTACAGGAAGAAATTCTCAAGAATTTTTTTCCCTTCCTTCTCAAAGGAGAAATCCAATTCTTCTTTTCTTAAGAAGTTGTCTGCGGAATTATTATTCTAATTCAAAACCAGCACTAAGACAAAATGAATATTTGTGTTTCAGTTAGAAACCAAATTGGATCTACTCTTTATAATTTCAATCACTAAATTAACAATAAAAATACTAATCTGGTAACATTCCAGAATTCATGTGACATGCCCTAGAAAACCGTGATATTTCACTATATATTTTGACATTATATCTGCAGGAAGCTCTGGAATCATAACTGTTAACATTACACTAGTTATATGTAACTTCATTTAGCATGTGAAATCAAAGTAAAGTTCAGCATGCTTGTAAAGCAGATTAAATTTTGGTGGGGGGATGATGCTGGGTCAAAATATGGTATCTTCTGAGTCATGCCTTAACTTCAAATAAAGTTCAAATATAACCTGTGTTTTGGTGAACATTTCCTAAAGCAAAACAAATTCTGAACAGTGAATTATTTGATAAGATTAATGTAAGACCGTTTCTGAAAATAAGAAATGTTTTAAATAGGACATTTGGAAATATTGCCACATTGCTTCTAAATTCAGGGCATTGGGATGCCTGGGTTGCTCAGAGAATGAGCATCTGCCTTTGGCTCAGGACGTGATCCTGGGGTCCTGGGTTCAAGTCCCACATTGGCATCCTCACAGGGAGCCTGCTTCTCCCTCTGTCTATGTCTCTGCCTCTCTCTGTGTGTCTCTCAAGAGTAAATAAATAAAATCTTAAAAAAATAAATTCAAGGCATTGTAAATACTTTTGGAGGTGCTGCGTTAAACATTGCCTTACTTAGAATCCTGGAGTGGTTCATGTGTGAGAACGAGATGTCCTATAAAATTGTAAATCAAAGAGAAGAACTCCAGTACCAGAAGTGGACATGGGATCCATATTTGAAGCTAAAAGGTCAACTTGATAGATTGTCAAGTATGCCTGGAAATAGATTCCCATTGTAACAAGTGACTATGTATTGTTTAATAAACTTCCATGTTTTAATCCAGGCTCTGCCTCTTAATAGCTATGACTTTGGGCAAGTTACATAACCTCTTGAACCTCTTTTTCCATGGAACTAAGAACAATCGGTACCTTATAACCTACTGTGGATGAAAGGCCATGGTAAACACTAACTCTCTTAGCAACTTTCCTTCTGTTTATTATGTGCTGGGTGGTTCCAAACCATGCAATGTTTATGTTTCTCTAATAATAGTTTTATCTGCTATTCCATTTTTTCCCCACAGATAAAAGTCCTGATGAAGACATTTCCCCCAAGCTCACAGCTTTTCTTCCTTCAATCGCTGAAAGAACACTCCATATGGCTGGAACATATCTTTGTCCTTTTTTGCCTGATGTTATCAAAATAGATTGGAAAGAGAATGGCAGAACAATTCTGCAATCCCAGCAGGGAGACACTATGAAGACTAAAGACAAATACATGAAATTCAGCTGGCTGACCGTGACTGACGTGTCCATGGATAATGAGCACAAAAGCATCGTCAAACACAAGAGTAATAAAGGAGGGGTTGATCAAGAGATTCTTTTTCCTTCAATAAACAAGGGTACGTGCATATAAACATAAATATAACCTCCCAGGCCTCCCCCTTTTTTCCCAAAGGCTATACCCTACCTTTCTGTCAAGTATTAATTGAAAACAAATATAAATCTTTAATGTTGATACCTTTAACAGTATCATAAATGTGCTGCTATCCCTACAGAATTAAATTAGTATGGGCTTTGGACCACACAGAGAAAAAGAAAAAGACAAATTCACTTAGCCTTTCTAGCTTTGGTTTCATCATCCAACATATTAAGGTCACAATGATGTGTTTTAGGATCATTGTATGGGTTAAATGAAACAATACACGTCAAAGCATTTAGCAACCTTGCACACAAGAAATGGTCAAAAGAGAACCATTTTTAATGATCTTACTTGATCGGGAAGTAAGAACAATTGTATATCTTTCAGGAATGTTCTACTCAGCAGTCAAAATCCCTCTCACTCCACTCTTGCTCTCAAAGTATAACCCATTAAGAATGAGATGGAGGCAACAAAATGCTGTTCATTTGATTGATCCAGATAGCAGCTCAACAAAAAGATAATCATTGGGCTGCTGAGGTTTTAGTATGGCCTTGCGTTTCTCACATTTGGATTTTACATACCACTGTAGGGTGAAATTTGGTAAGTGAGGATTGGGTGAGGCTAACGTTTATATTTCTCCATTCTACACAAAGAATGTATTTCTTACCATTGTTAAATGCTATTCAGCAGACATTTATTGCAGTTCTAGTGTGATCCAGATCTGGAAGGGATGCAGGATGAACTATTCTCCCAAGGAGGGTTACTCCACTAAATATACTTTTCCTAGTCACTCAGAGTCACTCATGATTCAGGCATAGTGACCTAAATTAACCTCACTGGTGCAGATGCTGGTCATATTTAGACAGTGTGGGCAGGCTGCTGAATATGCCCTGGCCCTGCTGTGATCCACCAACTCACTAGACTCAGAAGTCAAGTCCTTGTATTGACATCACAGACCAAGGCCCTGGAGGGCCCATAAGAAGGAACTTTTGTACTTTTCCCTGTGGTTAATGAGCACTTTTTGAGCAGTGGGTGGAAAGCACATAACAAGATGTGAAGAGCTTTCTATACATAAGTCTAAATTTCTGAAGTCAATTTTTATCTTCTTGGGTCTGTTAAAAAGAAAACCACAGACCCCAAATGGCAACATCTGGCTTAAGTCCCCAAGTCACTAAACCAAAACTTTGTACCTCACCCATGTAAAATCTCAACCCCTAGAAGAGTGACCCTTTGACGAGTGAACACGGGAATTTGCTGGTCTGCCCCAGGAAGTTTCCTCATTGTCTCTATCTCATTCTCCTTAGGAGGTTGATAATGCCTAATACAATGGATCCTTTCCTACTGATTTCCATTTTTCTGCTCCTTTTCCTTTCCTGTAGCCCTTTGAAGCTCCCCTCTACTTCCTAGATGGGATGTTGCCCCACTCATGAATCGATTGATTAATAGAGCTGTTAGATCTTTAACATTTACTTGGTTGAATTTTTGTTCTTTAATAGATTTGGTGATAGCAATGGGATCCGAAATGGCCTCCCAGGGGCATTCAGTGACAAGGAGATACACAGGTGTGGTGGCCTTGAGGCCTTTGAGTTCACTGTCCTTCCTGCTATATTCAAGGCCTGTAGATGAATTCCTCTTGGTTCTGAGATCACCTTTCTTTCCATTCAGGCTCCTGATCTAATTAGCTTTCCTTTATAATGGGTCAGATCTGCTTGAATGGCAAAAATTTATGCCCAGAGCCCAGATCAGCTAGCATGTTTGTCTGGACGCCTTTTGAGCAGGTATATTTGCCCAGGGCTCATCTGAACTGGCAGACAGGTCTGCCTGGAACCAAGCCTCTACCCTTTCAGACCATAGTTCCCTGGGTCAAAATACAAGCCTGGTTCTAGGAAAATTGTTGGTGGCACACACAGAGCCTTTGACCAGAAGGCAGTAACTTCTCTTACTGCCCATACACTTACGTGCTCATAAGTGTTTGCCTTGTTTCATGTAGATAAAGGCTACTGCTAACAGGGATCTCAGAAACTGAATAACCTACAAAACTTGGTGGGCATGAGTCCAGCTTTCAAAGGGTGTTAGAGCACTTGCCAACTCAAGAACACTCCCATGATATATAAGTTGGTCAGGGAATGGATTGGCTGGACACTAGGTCAGCCATGAATCTCAAGAAAGCATGGTTCAAAGTGCTACACTATAAAACACAATTCCCAATTCCAGGACATATCCTTTCAAGGTGTTCGTTTTCCCCGAGAAGTCTTAGCTAATGGGATCCTTCAATTCTAAAGAGTCAAGCACAGCACTTTCCAGTACATTTGCTTATTTTACAACTAAGAACAGTAGTCCCAGATATTACAGGGTTTGTAGCAAAAATGGCAAGATCCTACTAAGCTTGTTTTGTGTCCTGAGGGACTGGCTTGGTAACAACCAGGTTGGAGTCCCCAAAATCAGGCATGACAGAAATGTGAGCTACACCTTATTTGTGGCTATGTATAGCTGGACAGAAGTGTGTGTTAGTTCCATTTGCAGCTAGCTTCCTAGTAAAGTGCCACCAGCCCTTGGAATCATGACAACCTAGAAGTACAATGTCCATAAGGGGGAACTTCTCAGTTAGAAGATCACTTAAGAAGCACACTTAAAAGCAGGGGTTCTCCAATTAAAGAGACTAGGATGCCTTAGTTAATTGGCAAGCAGAAGCCTCTAAAAGGTTTCAAAATTCCAAAGTCATCTCATTGAAACATTCATTGCAAATAGTTAATGAGAAATTAAAGATGGAAGAAGAACCTAAAACAGAAGACTTTAAGACTGATTTAACTACTCCTGTTCCCTCTAATCTGCATTGATTTTCCACTCTGAACAGACTACATAATCATAAACAGAAGTCTGCTGGGTTCATGGCCTTGCAGTTACCCCCATATCTACCTTCAAAGGAGGGCTCAGAAATGAGCCCCTCCCAGAGTTGATGGAACTGGGTGGTTTCCAGAAAACTACTGTTTTATTCTCTAAAACAGCCAAGTGGAAATTTTGGTAAATTCCAGGGCCTGCAGAAGGGGTCCTGCAAAAACTGGCAGAAGCCAGCCAAGGATGGAAACCCTTGGCAGAATCAGCTCCTTCCCAATCTCTGTCCATAGTGCCTGGGTCCACCCTCTTTAGGGATCCAGCTTACACCCAGTTGGGGTTATTCCACATGCCAGAAATCCTTAACATTAAAACTATGCAACCAGAGGGAAGGAAGCAAATTAAGGCTCATGTGTTGGGTTGGGTTGTATCAAACTATGATGTCATTTCACCTAAAGCCAAGTCTTTGAGAAATTGGGAGCAATTTCTAATTAACATAATTAGAAATGTAGCTCTTGAGGCAAATCAAAGTTCTCCTGTTCATTTACCTATCCCCGAACTTCTATTTATGGAAAAGGGCTTACAAATAATTAGCTTTAGGAAAGCAAAGTCCTTCTTGCAGGAACTTGCTTTCTTTCTATGTCCTTAAAGTTCTACATCTTCTCATGTCTTTGAAATATAAACCCAGCCTACAGGTGCCTGAGACTGAGAGAAACAAAATATAGAAGACTTTAAAAAATACAAGCTGCTAAAGGACTCTTGTGCCTAAACTCTAGCACAGTCTCCTTTATCATTCCAGAGACACATATAAATCTTAACATTTTCTCCATAACTTTTAATGACTCTAGGGTCTTTGGAGTGGTCTGTGTGTCCACAAATACATGTTGTCAATGTGAGATATTTTCCTCTCTGGATGATATTGCCAAAATTAATTTGTAAAGAGTTTATATCCTTTGTTTGGAGATGAGCACTTGAAAGGATTGGGCATTCTAAAACTCTCAGGAAGATAGAAACTAACTGAAATGTGTTTCGAATTCACATGATCTGGGCAAATATTTGGTTGTGGATTTAAGTAAAACAGATATAGCTTTCAAGTTATCAGCACTAAAATTAAAACTTTCATGTGCCTAGGTTTACTAAAAGGCAAATAGGTAGTAGATGTCATCTCTGTTAAAAAATCTAAAACAAAAAAAATCTAAAACAAAAAATAGCTTGGGAGAATGAGGGACTTTAATGTTTCATACATTTTTTTAAAGTCTTTATTTTAATTCTGATTAGTTAACACACTGTGTTACATTAATTTCATGCGCACATATGGTGATTCAACACTTCCATACATCACCTGTGTGCATCAGGACAAGTGTACTCGTTAATCCCCATCACCAATTTCACCCATCCCTCCCCATGTCTCATAAAGTTTTTATGGGTAATCTCAGCTAACCTGTTAGGAACAAGTAAATTGAATAGATGCAAATAAAATTAGAAACTTTACAGTTTTATAGTCTCCCAAGTCTTTTTGGTAAACTAAAACTTTAATGTTTTGCTGAGTTAGGCCAAGTGTTAAATTGAGTCACATTCATTAAAAATCTAAATCATTTCTAAGATAAAATACTGAATTACTTGTAAATGGGCATAGGTTTATCTAGTTTTGTTTAACTATTGCAAAGAAACTGGGTTTATTTGTAAATGCAGTTTGTGCTTTCCTGAAAGATTTTTTTATGAAATAGTACATGCTTCTAGAAATTATGAAAGGTATTAATAAATTTGATAATCTAAAGAATGCTGGGTGATGGGCACTGAGGGGGGCACTTGATGGGATGAGCACTGGGTGTTATTCTATATGTTGGCAAATTGAACACCAATAAAAAATAAATAAAAAAATAAAGAATGCTGGTGTAATAAACAGTTCACAATTACTTTCTTTTTAGCTTTCATTAAAAATGAAGTTTTCTAAGAGTTAAGAATCAAGAAGTATGATTAGGATTACTGAAAATAATAAGAACAACCCAAATGCAAAGAAAGTAAGATGTATGTTTTTCAAAAGTAAAAGGATAAAGTATGGAAATATAATTTTTCAGGAAAAAAAAAGGAATTTTATTCTACAGTGAGGCTGGTCATCTAAAGTGGGTAACCTCAGGGACACCTGGATGGCTCAGTCAGTTAAGCATCTGTCTGCGGCTCAGGTCATGATCCCAGTGTGCTGGGATTGAACCCCACGTCAGGCTTTCTGCTTATCAGGGAGCCTGCTTCTTCCTCTCCCTCTGCCTGCTGCCCCCCACCCTACTTGCTTTCTCTCTGCCTCTCTCTCTGTGTCATAAATAAACAAAATATCTTTAAAAATTAAAAAAAATAAAGAGGGTAAGTTCAGGACAAAATCTGAATGTAAAAGAGAAAGTTGTAAAGGCTTGTAGAAAGGGGATGTTTGGGAAGGAATGTTACGTGTGGTCAGGACTGACTTAGATGGAAATGAAGAATTTTCCAATCAAAAGTAAGCCGGTGAAGCATTAGAATTTGGTTTTCTTCTGCTCAAGAGGACAAAGGATTTTTGGGGTTTGTTAGTTTGTCTGTTTTCTTTAGAGTTTACATCTGCTTAAGTCTCTTTGATCCAGAACATCCCAAAAGATTTGCTAAAGGAATTTGGCTTATGTGATATGTTACATGACATGGAAAACATTGGCAAATAAAAGTTTATACTGTTTTCCTTATGTCGCATTTTTTTAAATAAATTTTTTAATTTATTTATGATAGTCACAGAGAGAAAGAGAGAGGCAGAGACACAGGCAGAGGGAGAAGCAGGCTCCATGCACCGGGAGCCCGACGTGGGACTCGATCCCGGGTCTCCAGGATCGCGCCCTGGGCCAAAGGCAGGCGCTAAACCGCTGCGCCACCCAGGGACCCCCTTATGTCGCATTTGTAAGATTGTGGCACATGTAGATAATGTCCATTCTGGTACTACAAAAAATGTTCCCTCATTGCCAGATGTTGGCTATCCTGATGTCCTCATAACATGGCACCAGAGTGCTCTGAATCAGGGAAATGAAGGTGGTTAAACATGGCAGTGTTTTAAATAGAGTCTGGCCTAAGGGAAAATGAGGGCAGCCACTTGGTTCTTCCAGGCTCCCTGGCAAACCTCATTTTTCTTGATTTTTGTTTGTTTCATTCCTTCCCCCACCATAGGGCTTTTAAATGACTCAAGTTATAAATGGACATCAGTGGGAAGACTTGTATAATAGTTCAAAATGGTTTACCATCAGTGTCCAACCTGTTAGGTCCATAATCCTGGAAAAACTGTTTTTGTCTACAGAGGCTTCAGGCCTCTTCCCTGTGGACCCTTTGAACACCTGCATCCTGACTTCATTCCACTGCTACTTAGTGTGGATTCTCACTATGCCCTTGTCATTGTTTGTATATTTTTGGGATGGGTGGAAGCCTTTTCCTGCCAAGAGGCTGATGCCCTCACTGTGGCAAAGACACTGTTAAAAATGGGTTTTCCCCTTGGGGCTCACCTTCTGTGATCTCCACTAACCAAGGTTCCTACCTCACTGGGCAAATCACAGGAGGCTTTAGGAAAACCTTGCAAACTTCTTGGAATTACAACCTTTTGCTGAACCTTTGTGTCACCTGCTAGTATGAATAGATGCTGTACATCTCCAATGTCTGATGCTCAAGCCTGTCTGTCATTCAACAGGTTACAGAAACCTTCGTAGATCATAATTAAAACGATCCTGTTGGTCACAGTTTATAACCTGGTACTTAAATATTTTAAACCCATCATCAGAGGAAGATAGTCTTTGACCCCCAGAAGAATGACCTTACCTAGTGCTCCTGCTGTAAAACTAAAAGATGTTGAGCTTCAGGTACACATCACACAGCTACAGAAGGCTTCACCTGACACCTGGTCCTACACAGATGCTGGACATTTCTGAATCAAATTGAGAGAAAGAGAAGTAGCTGACATCCAGGTAGACTTTCCTTCAAAAGGCAACAGATCAAGGTTTCATACTTTGACCAAACATGAAATCCTTTCTCTCTCTTTTCTTTTCCTTTACTCTGGCAGCGGCCTGGAAAGATAGCCTCATCTGTATCTCCCAGATCATTGCCAAGGGAGTAACCTCTGGAATTTAGAGCAACCTTTTATTTCAGGCTAGCAGAAAATCTAACCCTGGTCTGAAATTTTCTCAAGCTAAAGAGGACATCTCATTGGTTGACTTCCCTAAATTTACATCCTGAGTTAGAAGGGACCTACGAGGAAGTGTTGTGATCTAGGATTCACTTCTTTGTCACGACCCTACTTTCCTACTCAGGGACAAATGTAAATGAGGTGTGAGCAAGACCTTCTCCTTTATTCTTTAAATTTTTGCAGAATCCCTTCTAAAGCAATGGCTTCCCAACAGAAATCCATAGACTCTGGCCAAAGTGGTTCTTGAAAATAAAGTAGGCCTTGATTATCTCTTAGCTGAGCAAGGCTGGATCTGTGTTGTAGGCAACACTATGTGTTATACCCAGATTAACACTTTGGGGGGAGTTAGAACCCAATAACATCAGATCACTGAGCAAGCAGCTGACTTAAAGGAGTGATTCCTTCAGCAGAGTCTTTCTTACTTATTTGATTTTAATTGCTTTGACTCCTGGGGACCAAGGCACCAAATAGCACTCCAAACATGAGGAATTATCCCGCTTATAGTAATCATAGTAATCTGCCTGGTGCTTTATGTTTTCTCAAAAGTTCTAAATGCAAATTAAGAGCCTGAAACCTGCAAACAAATTATCTCTCTAAGACTGGAACATTAAAGAAAGGAATGAAGGGAATGGCTAATTCAATAATTATAAACCTGAAGTGGTAAACTGTGAACATCACAAGGGTTAAGCAAAAACGTCAAGACTTGTGAATATCACCCAGGGGAACAACACAAACTGTAAAAACTTAAGAAGAGTTGCTAAGAGTGGTGTTAACGCCTTCAATTTTGATCCCGTCTCTCTGTTGAGAGTTTGACCAAAAGGTGGGGTTGTTGAAAAGGAAACCACAGGCTCAGAATAGCCTCATTTAGCTTAAGACCACAAGTCAGTAAACCAGGTCTTCATACCTACCCAGCTGCAGTTTCAACACCCAGAACTGTAAGCGGTAGCCAGTGGACATGGGAATTTCCTGGTCAGCACTAGGACGTTTACTGATGACTTCCTCTGCTCCCCTTAGGAGGGTGACCTTGGCTAAAACAATGGATTCTTAGCTAATACTATTTTTTGCCCCCTTGCTATTGGTTTTGTTTTGTTTTTAGATTTACTTTAGAGGAGGGGAGGGACAGAATGAAAATAAACCCAAGCAGACTCTGTGCTGATCATGGAGCCCAATGCAGGGCTCAATCCCAAGACCCTGAGACCAGGACCTGAGCAGAAGCTAAGAGTCTGATGCTTAACCGACTGCAGTACCCAGGTGCCCCATCTTCCTTACTACCTTGAAAAACATTTTTCTGTAGCCCTTTGGAGCTCCATTCTACCTGCTGGATAGGATACTACCCAATTCATGAATAGCTCAATTAATACAGCCAATGAGACTTTAAAATTTACTGGGTTGAATTTTTCTTATTCACAGATTCTTAATTTGTGCAATGGTCAAATTAGAGTCAAATGTTTACTTTGCTTTCACCTGGGCTGTGATGAAGAGCAAATTAAATTATGTCAGTGAAAATGCTTGCTGTTGGAAACATGACATGGATGAATTTCTCCATATATTTATTATATTTATGTATATTCTGTTCTAAAACTAACTAAAGCAAGATCACACAGATAGCCCTGTTTTCATTTCTACAGCTAACAAAAATGGAGCAAATGAGCAAAGCATAAATTAAATATAAGCGCTGGGCTGAAGTGTCTTGTTAATTTTGGATTTTTCTAGTGATCAGAGAAAAGTAAAAAGTATAATAAGTTCCATGGTGATGATTATGGTAAGGGGGGAGCTCCTGCGTATGATGTGTTTTACTTGGCACTTATTTTGGAAATGAATATCTCCCAAGGTCTTCTCATAGCAATAATGCTAATGAGGGCACTTTTTTTTTAAGGTTTTATTTATTCATGAGGGACACAGAGAGAGAGAGAGAGAGGCAGAGACACAGGCAGAGGGGGAAGCAGGCTCCATGCAGGGAGCCCTACGCGGGACTCGATCCCAGGGCCCAAGGATCAGCCCTGAGCTGAAGGCCACGCGCTAAACCACTGAGCCACCTGGGCTGCCCTAGGGCACTTCTATTAATGCAGTTCTTACAGTGGACATCTAAGCTGGGTCTTGGGAGTTTCTGGTCATTTTTGTTTTTGATAAAAGTTTATATATTTGTATTTATATGCATGAAAGCATAGAACAATGAAGTGATTCTGAAGAGGGATAAAACTCATCTTGTCCATATTTTTGACAAGCCTTGATTGAGAAAGAACATCTAGAACACATATGCACATTTAATTATGAAACTTGTTACCTTACTGTCTTTACATCAATTAAAGCATGATGATAAGATACCTTTATCTTTTTTACAGTTTTTATTTTAATTCCAATTAGCTAACATACAGTGTTATATTAGTTTCAGGTGCACAATATGATGAATAAAGTTACTGTATGGAAAACAAATAGACATTTAAAGCACTTTAAACTTAACTTTTTAGGATATTTTAACATTTAATTTAATCATGCTAACATTTTCCTTCTTGGGATTTACCCCAAAGCCTATATCTCAAACACATTTTTTAAAGAGTGCGCCAAAATAAGAATGTGTGGATTGCATAAAACTGCACACCAGAGCCATGCCTCTGTGGACAAGGGCACATCAAGTAGAAAAAAAAACCAAAATTAACATTTCAACTTTCTCTTCCCACACCCGATGGCCAATGAGCTTTTAAGAAATTTTGTCTTTCTATGTATGTTGGGCTTTTTTTTTTTTTAACATATAGATAAATACAACCCTCAGCAAAAGATACAGTCAACAAAACTAAAAGACAACCTACAGAATGGGAGAAGATATTTGCAAATGACATATCAGATAAAGGGCTAGTTTCCAAGATCTATAAAGAACTTATTAAACTCAACACCTCAGGTTTTATATATTTAGGCAGCTATCAGTGTGACTTGGTCTATCATTCTATCCTTGCAAACAAATGCATGAAATGTTGAGCTTCTGTAATGAAAAGGTCATTTGCTAAGAATAGTTAAGATATTTGGAACAGATGATGTCTGAGAGTCCAGAATTTATATCTGTCTATCTACCTACCTACCTACCTACCTACCTACCAACCTATCCATCTATCCATACATCTATGCACAACACAGACACAGGTTAAATAATGAATATGAACCATTGAATAATACTTGCTGTCATTTCTTTTAGAGCTCACTGCTATTAACTCTACAAAAACTTCTCTGAAAGATGATAATGGTAAGGTTTTTGTCTATGTTATGTTATGTTATATATATATGTTATGTTATTTATGTTATGCTATAGCACGTTTTCCTCCAGGTCAACTTAACTTTTGAACTCCCCTGGCTTCAGGGAGAAACCTCAGAATGGCTGGGTCTTGCAGAATAGACTGAGTCATATTTTAAGTCAATCTACATTTCTCAGGTGTCATCTTCCCATAGCAAATGCTAGTTTGGGTATGAGAGGACTATGAATTAGGGGTGCAGTGATGTGCTCTGAATTCTTTCAATAGTGGATTTCATTTACTTCTGTGGCCTCTGTTTCTACTGACTGAGGAAAACATGTGGCTTCTAGATTTCTTAAGCCTTGTTCTTGCTGGGAGTTAATAACATGAATGGACACTGAGAAGTTCTTGTACAGAAGGTGTTGTGCAGCACTGTGAGTGCAATTTTAATCTTTTAATATTCACTGTGAAGGATACTATTTCCATTCTACACATGAGAGCAATGAGCTAAAATTAATTCAGTCTCTACATCACACAGTGAAATCTGGGGCTTAAAACCAAACCATCTGAATCAAGATTCCATACACTTACTTGATTTTTATTCTTCCTCTAAATTCCAAGCCAAGATAGACTGCACACATGGCAGGGGGGAGGGGGTGGTATGCATACAGGACTTCAGGTGTCACAGCTGGACTTAAACACCAGTCTTTAATGATTAGTTGCAGGAATATGGGTAAATTATTTACATTTTCTGAGTCAACCATAAATGACACAAATAACACGTAAGTCAGTTATTGAAGACACTAGGTCCCATATGAGGTATATCTACCATAGGGTATCTCATTTAGTTGCTGCATTATCAGGACATCATCAAAAAGGACACTATCTCCCCACATGTACACAAAGGAAATGATGAAGAGCATGGGCTCTAGCTCTGCTGATCTTCCCTCCACATCCAATATCAGGGGGCTTCTGGACCTTAGCTAATCATCATCATTATCGCTATCATCATCATTCAACTTTATAATTATCCTTAATTGTTTGATGTCTTGGGTATATATTGCATGTGGAGATGCAGAATTACATAGTAATTGAGAATGTGTTCTTTTTAAAAAAGTTTTTTTTTGGATTTTTTTTAATTTATGAGAGAGAGAGAGAGAGAGAGAGAGAGAGAGAGAGAGAGAGAGAGAGAGAAAGAGATTGAGGTGGAGACACAGAGGGAGAAGTAGGTTCCATGCAGAGAGCCTGACATGGGATTGATCCCGGGTCTCCAGGATCATAACCTGGGCTGAAGGGGGCACTAAACCACTGAGCCACCCTGGCTGCCTAAGAATGTGGTCTTAAATGCCATGTTGCTGGAATTGGAATCTGGTTTCTGGTACTTACTAGTTACATGAAACCAGGTAAATTAATTACTTCTTTCCCTAACCTCAGGTTATTTGTGAATTCAAAATGTGAATGAAATAAATAGTCTTATAGGTCATTGAAAAATTAAGTAAGATTAAGGTTTTACATGCAAGACTCCCCAAATAAGTGACATTTAGTTTGAAGTTAATGGATATTACCTATTGTTCTTTTTTAGGGATATGGTAGGAATGAAGAAATGTTAAAAGCTATTTATCACCAATGCTTTTCCCCCTCCATTAGACTCACTCATTATAAACCAAATCTTACTTTTTAATACTTTGGAATGTTCTAAGTGAATTTTGCAGAGATTGCTGACTGCCTTGACCTGCAAGCTGGATTCTGAGTTGTCTTGGTGACGGTGGTGGTGGTGGTACTGGTGGTGATGGTGTAGATGTTACTCTTGGGTTGTGTTGGAATGGGAGTGTCCCTTCAACCTAGGCCATCAAAAATGTATGATGTGACGCCTCTCCCATTAATAAGCTGTAGCCTTTCACTAAAATAACTAATACATGAAACTGATAAATGACTTCTCTTAAACCCCCATGCAGCTGCAGCTCATGAACATCTCTGTCTGCTACATCTACACCCTCCTCCTCTTCAAGAGCCTGGTCTATTCTGCCATCATCACCACCCATTTTCTTGGGAGACCAGCACTCTATGGCAATGGAAAGAGTTCCTAACACATGGTGGCACCAAGGGTCCACTTTTTTCCCATTGGCTATTGTCATTAAAAGTGTCTGCTGAGCATCTAGTAGGATTTCTTTCTGGGTTTGGGTTCTTTCAGTTAACATGTGTCTTTTTCTATATGTCATTATTGTAGAACAGGTTAACAAACCACTGGGCAAACAGAAACTTTCATTCTACAGCAAGAAAAATTCTACCATGACTCAGGGTTGGGACAAAGGGGCCAATCATATGAGCTTCAGCACTGCTCTCTCCTTAATGTCCACCAGCTCCTCAGCCACCCCATAGCCATGCCTCTAAGTACAGCCAGCATGCAACATCCAGTCATATCCCCCAGGGCTCTTCAACCAGATAACTGCCTCAAAGCCTTTGATTTTACATACCAGAAGCCACCATCCTTGCCACCTCAATCTATATTGTTTTTCATAATAAGTATGATAAAAAAATTGGAAGTCTACTTTTACCTCTGTGTACATTCATTTGGTGGAATCTGAGAGTCCGAGGTACGAGACAAAATGACAATTGAATCTTCCAACTCAGCTTTGGTTGCAATAATGGTCAGTTCCAAATTTCTAATTTTTGCCCTGAATTGTCCTTATGATGCTCTCTTTGGGGCACTGGCCCCAGGGGAGCCATAGCCAGTGAGGGTGCTCAGGTTATTTCTCCTTCATAGGTAGGCTGATTCACTCATTTGGTTTAAGACACTCCAATGGCAACAGTATAACATGTCCCAGGACTGGTGTGTGTATTCAGACCTATACCAGTGTTTCATGGACATCAAGTTTCCAGATCTCAAAACAACCCCATGAGAGCAGCACTAACACTGGAAAGGTGGAGTGGTGGAGGGGTTAAGTGCTTGGACACTGAATTCCAAGCCTCTGGTTTTAAATATTGAGTCTATAGCTATTTGAACTCTCTGTGCCATAGTTTTCTCATCTGTGAAAAAAAAGTTAAGGTGACTTATAGCCTGGAGTTGTATGGATGAAATGAGTTAATTATGCTGCGTACATACCAGTCCTCAACAGCATTAGCATATTCTATTGGTAGCTTTAAGTTAGAAATAATAAAAAACACACTTGTACATGCACACACACTAACTGGTATGACACTTATTTATATGTGTGTGTATATTTCTACAAACATAAATGTAAAACAAAATGTTCAGCATGTGGTAAGTGTATAAAAAGTGAAGTGATTGTACAGTTTTCTATTTTCACTAATGAATGCATTTAAAGTAATAACTTTCATATATAAGAATTGAAACAATATCTCATTTAAAATTGGGAAGGATTCTGTTGTTGTTGTTCATTTATAACCAGCTTCAGTATCGGTGAAACAGTGCTTTTGGAAAGCAAGTAATGGTTCTTATGTAGGAACAATACAAGACCCATCAGATACAAGAAAGAGGAAATTTAATTTCAAACTACTTCCTGATTCTCAAGAATGTGATCAGACCTGTTTAGGAGAAATGCCTTGTCCTCTACTTACTTTCTGCATGTGGAAAGCATGGAGGCACAGAGGGGAAACTAGCAAATGACCTGAAGCTGTGTGGGCTGATGTCTCTGCTGGGGCTCCTAGGCAGTGTCTCCTGTGACTTCTAACTCCTTAGCACCTTCCTTCCCCAACCCAACCCGGGCTGCCCTGCACTGGGAGGTACAGAGAGAGGGGATAATGTCAGAGCAAGAGATGGTATGAGTGGTAGGAGGGCTTGGTGTGGTGATGGTGCTTTATTTTCTCAGGCTTCTTTGTCCACATGTTCTGTTGAATGTGGTTGATTCATGGAAAATGATTGAAGTCAAACCGTCCCCTACTACTTGGGGCTCTGTAAGCGGTGGTTCGTGTGTTGTGAGATGAAATAAGGACAGTTAAACCACAGCCAACTTTGCCTACTTCCAAAAGACCACAGCTAATGGAAAGAAAATATTCATCTGCATATGCATACTCCTTCTGTCAAACATACTGTTGGGCCTTGGTGGTGGGTTCCCCTATTTTATATCAAATTCATTCCAACTAGCTGCTCTATGAGTTGGGATCCTATGACCAGGACCATTGAGACCCTACACCCTCAGTCCATTCTGATGACTCCATTCTGAAGGAAAGGGCACCCAGACTTCTTGTAACACTAGGTGATCCCTGACATTCAACCAGGGTCTTGTGCTTTTCCATGGCAGGTGATTTACTGGGGTTCATACTTTCGATCTCATTTTGTCAGTGTAGGCAGGGTGACATGAGACCCCTGCCCATGAAGCTACTAGCACAGATAGACTGTAGATGTCACAATAGCAGGTGCTTCTCTCCCCACAAGAACACAGACATATGGAGGCCCTGAGTTCAACTGTGTAATTGGATGTCATAGACTGAGTTCTCTAAGTCCCTTTAAAGGGACAGGTGACTGTAGAGTCAGGCTGAGCAAGATCAATAGAAGACATGTACATCAGAAATTTGTCCTGGGGATCAATTAAAAGAGTATTCAGTAATATGAGCACAAAGAGCAAGTGTCCCTACCCCAGCCACACCTGGGGATGATACAGAGAGGGTGCCAGTCCTGAGACCCAAATTGTCCAGTCCTTGGGGAAACAAACTTCTATTGCTGAGATCACCACCCTAGGCTTTCACAGTCTGACTTCACAGAAGATTCTCACATTCTCTTGTTCTGTGCTTGAGAGCCAACTTCTGGGTGAGCCTTCACTTCCATGAACAGGAGCTCCATGCTACTGCTTCAGCACAGCATGTATGGGGGAGAGGGCAACTTTTCTCAGGGTAATTTGTACACTCACACCAGCTTAGGCATCATCAGTGATCCTGGTGTATATGTGACTCTACTCCTGAGACAAGATAATCTGTGTCCACACCTCTGAGTTCTGGAGATTTGGGTCTCAAAGGCCAGAATCTGCAGACCTCCCTTGCCCCTTTCTTCACTTTAAGAGTTTCTTTAAACCTCTGCTGCCCACACCCCTCCTGGTGGCACTTCTGTCATTTGGTCCATTCTTAGCACAAGCATAGATGGAGCTGATCTGACCTGCACAAGGCACATTTGACCCTGTCATTACATTCTTAGTTATTTCTTCAGGAAAGATCGCTGATGAAATAATACTTGTTTTCCATTATGTACATTTTCCCTCTAAAAATCAGAAAAATATCTAAATGTCTGAGAGCAGAAGAAAAATTAAATAATTATTATATTTCCATGAAGTGTTCTGCATCCACTCAACATTATATCTATATGGTTTATGGCAACATGGAAAATGCATATGTATTCAAGCAAAAGCAAATATATAATGAAAAAAATGTATATCCCACAAGATGATATTTATAAAAATAAAAACCAAAATACATATGTGCAAATCAGAAAGGTGATACAAAACTACCAGGTGACTTCAATCATTTCCAGATATTCCAAAATTTCTACAGTAAACTGACTTTATAATTTCTAAATTATAATTTTTAAAGCATGGCAAAAATAATATCAGCAATACGGTCACAATACTGTGAAAATGCAAACACAAAACCACTAGGAGACAAACAAAACTGTCAGCAGTGATGTGGCTACAGAGTTTGAAGCGTAGATTCTATGATTTTTTTCCATGCACATTTTTACAAAATACATGTATTACTGTTGCAGTGAGGGAGGGAACATAACAAAAAAATCTGTGGGAAGACAAGGTAGCAGGTGAGGGATAGAGCCTTCTCACACACACAGGAAGCAGCCTGCCTCACAGTTGCTTTACTCTTGTCAGATAATACACCTCAAATAGGACATTTTCTTCTTCTGAGAATGTCTGCCTGCATTATAGCCAAAAAGAAATCTGGTACAGGAGAATGAGTGGCACAAAATTTTAAGGAAAGGTTGTGCCCCACATCTTAACCTCATAAATATTAACTCATAAATGTCACACAATTCAGGTGAAGTTTGTGGTAACATAAACAGATAAAGGTATCACTGTTGGGAAGCTTCACTTTCCAGTTTATTAATCTGCTGTAAAGACACTAGGGCAGATTAAATGCCTTCTCACTCAGAAATGAGTCTGAGGAAGGAGATCATACTATGTCTTCCTGTTTCTGGTCTTACTCTCCTCCTGTCACGCTAATGGAATTTGATCCCCAAGGAGCTGACATGTCTTGGAATTATTTGGGAGCCCTAAATAAAGCCAAACATTTAATTAAAACATAATATTATGTATGTTTTGCACAATTTAAAAGTGAATGATAGCAAGGCCTCATTGCTATCATCAACAAATCTCATGGATGCCAACTATAAAACTGCACTAGGTCAACAAAACTAACAATTTCAGTGTTTGGGAAATGTCCAAATGCATGCAACAGTCTGAGAAGCATTTACACTTGAAAAGCTGCAGAATTCAGGGAACAACAGCAGTACACTTGCCTACAGTGGCTGCTGTGCTTTCCCCACACAGCATCATAGACATGAAGTTTCTTCTAAAATTGAACAGGCCATGAGGACTGGCAGCAAATCACACAGTGTAAGGGAGCTCAGTTAATTTGTGGTGAGGAATGATGTAATGGTGAACTGACAATCTGTGTGGTATGTAAGCAGGAAGTCCAGGGGGTCTGCTGCTCTGATGTTGTGGTCATGGCTATAGCAAGCATGTGTTTAGCTAAAGCTGTGTGCATGCTTAGCAGCACTCAAAAGAGCTCAAACCTTCCAAGTACTGCTGGTGGACCTTGAGGTGATTGGCATATGCAGAGGAGCCATGGAAAGACTCAGAAAAAGTATAGCTGGGAAGACTTTACTTTAGCCCATGAAGTCTATGTGCTAATTGCCTAAAATATAAATATGCTACCCAATACTTACTACAAAAGCATTTAGTGGACAATAAAAATTTTAATCAAGTTACTTGAGCATAATCCCTATCAAATCTTAGTTTTCACTGAGCTGTGTGGACATGGGGTAATCCTCTGGAAGCTAGGCTGAAAAATAAGGAAATTAAAAGAGAAAACAGGAGTCATGAAACACCACGTACTGCAGAGAATATAATATCACAGATTTAGTCCAAGCAACATTCTTAGAATACAAACAGCAATGAAACAACATTTTGGGGAAAAATCACAATCTAGAGTTGCTGCAATATGTTTTCAACAAAATATTTTTTATTTTTTAAAGTTTTTTCAACAAAATATTTTTTAATAAAAAAATAAGAAGATGGGCAAAAAATCAGATAAGTGTGACTCTTATTAGGGGAAAACCCCCCACAACTCCATACAAGCTGTCCTTGAGTGTGTCCAGATATTTTCTTTAGTGAAGATTTCAAAGTGGCTATTACATATTTGTTCAAAAAGAAAATAGGAAACCATGTTTAAAGAGTTAAGGGAAAGTATGACAATAAAAAATCAGCAAATAGGTATTCCAGTGAAGGATACAAAAATTACAAAACAGAACATACATTTAAACAAATAAAATCTACATTAGGAAAGCTTTATACCTGAACTATTCACTAGAGAGCTTTTTTTTTTTTTTTTTTTTTTTTTTTTTTTTTTTTTTCACTAGAGAGCTTTAAGAGAATATTCCAGTTGGCAGAAAAAATAATCTCAATACAAGTGAACTTCTTCAACTTGATAAAGGGCGTCTGTGAAAACCCATAGCTGACATCATACTTAATGTTGAAACAGTGAATGCTTTTCCCCAAAGACAAGGAACGAGAGATGGATGTCTGCTCTGGACATTTCTATTCAACCTGGCATTAAGTGTTCTAGAAAGTGCACCTAGAAAAAAATGTAAAGATCTCTAGCAGATTGAAAAGTAAAAATAAAAATGTCTTCACCACAGATGACATGATCCTGTATGTAGATAATTCCATAGGACCTACATGCAAACAAACCAAAACTAGAACTCATAAACAAGGTCACCATCATTGTACAAAATATCAGTTGTATTTCTATAAGCTAGCATGAACAACTTGAAAATGAAATTAAAGAAATGATTCCATTTATGATAGAACTGAAAAGAATAAACATTTAGGAATTAATTTAAAACAAGAGGAGCAAATCTTGTATTTTGACAAGTGTGACAAGTTAATTCAGTGCAAGATGGGATAGTCTTTTGAACAAATGGCTCAGCTACAACTGGATAACCAAAGGCAGAAGAATAAACTTAATTTTTTTACATTCTCCATATATGAAAATTAATTCATGATGCACCATAATATTTTTTTTCTTGGACCATAATCTTAATGGGAGAGCTAACACTATAAAATCTTCTAGAAGAAAACAAAGGAGAAAATCTGTGATACAGGATTAAGGCAAGGAGTTCTTAGATATGACCCCAAACACACAATCCTTAAAAGAATAATTTCTGATGAACTAGATTGTATCAAAATTAAAAACATGTGTATGGAGTGTCCAGGTGGTTCAGTGGTTTGGGCGTATGACTTTTAGTTTTGGCTCAGGTTATGGTCTTATGGTCATGGGATCAATCTCCATGTTGGGCTCCTAACTACTGGTGAAGTCTGCTTGGAATTCTCTCACTCCCTCTCCCTCTGCCCCTCCCCACCACTTGCACAAACATTAATTCTCTCTTTGTCTTAAATAAATAAATAAATAAATAAATAAATAAATAAATAAACAAGCAAGGAAGCAAGCTTCAAAAGGTTCCGTGAAGAACATGAAAAGCCTACAGTTTGGGAAGGACATATTTGTGAATCATATGAAGGATTTTTATCTGATAAAGGACTATCATCTAGAATGTATGAAGAACTGCTATGAAGAGAAACAACATAACTATAAAAAATAAAAAAAAAAGCTTAAAATACACATTTCTCCAAAGGAGGGATATGAATAACTAATAAGCACATGAAAACAATTTCAACCTCACCATTCATTAGGGGCATGGGAATGAAATCCACAAGTAGATGCCACTGCATGCTTGCTAGAATGTCTATCATCTAAAAGACAACTTCTAACATGTGTCAGTAAGAATAGGGAGAAGCAAACCCTTTTTTAAAAAACAAAGTAAATATAATTAACATGAACTGCTATATTAGTTTCAGGTATATAATATAATAATTCAACACTTGTATGAATTACTCAGTGCTCATCACAATGACTGCTCTTAATCCCCCTTACCTATTTTCCCCAGACCCACCCACTTCCCCTCTGGAAACCACCGCTTTGTTCTCTTTCTGTTTTTCTTTGTCTCTTTTTTCTTTGTTTCATCTTCTGTTTTGTTTCTTACATTCCACATAGTAGTGAAATCATATGGTAATTGTTTTTCTCTTTCTGACTTATTTTACTTAGCATTGTACTCTCTTAGTGCATCCATGTTGTTGCGAAGAGAAAAATCTCATTTTTTTAAATGTCTGAATAACATTCCCCATATATACCAGGAGAAATGAAGTCTCACACACTGCTAGAGGCGACATAAGATGGTATAGCAACTTTGGAGAACACTTTGATGATGACTTAAAAATTCAACTGAAACTCACCAAAAGACCCAGTGAATCTTCTTTCTTAGAAAAATGAAAACAAATATCCCACAAAGACATGCATGACAAAGTTCATAGTGGGATTAGTCATAATAGCAAAAATTGGCAGCAATTCCAATATCCATCCATTGGTATATTAACAAAATGCTGTCATCCATGCACTGGAATAGTATTCAGCAATACAAAGGGACAAACTACTTATGCATGTTACAACACGTATGACACTCAAACTCCGTACGCTAAGTAGAAGAAGCCAGATGCAAAAAAATTATATATTGTATGATTTCACACATATTGATTGTACAAAAATGGTAAATAAAATGAAAAGCTGGTCAGTGGTTTATCCAGGACTGGAAGTAAAAGCAGGGATTAACTGCAAATAAGAAAACTTTCCTGGATGACAAATTTTCTGTAAAATTGTATTGTGATGTTGGTTTAAAAAGTATACATTTATTAAAAACCATTTAAGCACACATTTATAATGGATGAGTTTTATGGTGTGCAAATTATATCCCACTAAAGCTATTTTTTTAAAAAATCAAGGTTAAGTAATATCCTCACCTGTAATATCGCAATACCTTTCAAAATTTTTATTAAAAATTAGAAAAATTACTTTTCATATCTGCTGAGTGTGTACAGGGGACTCTCTAATTGATCATTTAAGCAAGAACAGTTAGGAGAGATTAAAGAGTTCTAAGAATAATACCATAGGGCCACAGGAGTTAGCCAAGACAGTCCCAGGCAGGCCAGGAGGTATGACTGATTATTTTTAGCAGGTGTCAAATTCAAATTTCAGTGCCTTCATTGAGACTTGCTTGGCACAGATTATATCATGCAACTGAGCTATTCTTCACTTTAAATTAGCCTTCCCATGAGTCAGGAGGTGACAAACTACCTTTTCCTCGGGATCACAACGGGTTCACTTTGGCTGTCTGACCATGTAAAACACTTTCATCTCAATAGTCTGACAGCCTCAATTATGCTTCTTCCTTCCTTCCACTGAATAAACAGGTAAGCAGGACATACAAGCAAACCTGCAAACAAACCACCTGTATATCTTTCAAAGTATCTAACAAAAGGTGCTAATTTTCCAAATCTCTAAGATACTAAAAGTCAAGCCATTCCTTTAGAAGGAAAAATGCTAACATTTTAATTTTTGGTGACTCTGATTTATTTCTCTTCCTTTCATCCATTCCTTCCACAGCTATAAATGTACTCTGTGCCAGCACCACACTAGGTGCAGGAGAAAGTCAGGAGAAGGCAAGCAGCCCCCAGATGCCCTCTTCTCCACCAGGGGCCAACCAGCGCCGCATCAGTCCCAGGGCAGCAGAAGCACAGACGCCTGTTCTGTTTAATTTTCAACCACTGGCCTCATGAGCCAACAGTGCTTTAGAGTTGAATCTTCTTTTCTAGGCACAGTTTTTAATTCCAATAACAGTTTTTAATTATAATTCTTTCCTAACTTGAAGGTTCAGCCAATGAAAATATAATACAATAAAGTAAGTCACTTTGAACACTCCTTCTCTCCTACTACACACTTGCATTTTGTCTTGAACAAAGCAGCTTCCCAGCAGAGCACCCTGACCAGGTTTGTTCCAGATCAGCTCCGGAACCCAATGAAATGGAAATGCTCCCAACTACCACTAGGTGGGGGTACAAGTCAGAGGCAGGAAGCCAGTGGATTCAGACCTGGGAGCTTGAAGAAGAATGTCTAAGGTGGGATTTCTCCTGTTTATCCTGCCGCTCTGAACTTCTAATTAAGTAAACACATCACTACTGAGAACTCTTATTAGAACAATAAAAGCTATGCAAAATGCTCAATTAAATATGAACTTCGTTTTTTTTTTTTTTTATTGGTGTTCAATTTACTAACATACAGAATAACACCCAGTGCCCGTCACCCATTCACTCCCACCCCCCGCCCTCCTCCCCTTCTACCACCCCTAGTTCGTTTCCCAGAGTTAGCAGTCTTTACGTTCTGTCTCCCTTTCTGATATTTCCGTTTTTTAAAAGAACAAGTCCTATGACATATAAAAAACTCCATAAAATAACCCTCATAATGAGGTGTGCAAAATTTAATACTTGTTTGAGGTTCTCCTGAGTGAGAAAGAGATTTTCTGCTGGTTCATATCTGCATTTCATCTGACTCTATGCTTTTGTGTTTTAATCTGCTTTTATTTTTTAAAGATTTATTTATTTATTTTAGAGAGAGAGAGCAGGGGAAGGGGCAGAGGGAGAAAATATCCAAGCAGACTTCCATGGGGCAGGTGCGATCAGCAGGAGAAGCCAAAGGAGTAAATGTACATTGTGAGCTTGCACCCATCCCGCCACCATAGGGAGCACAGACCCACAGGCCGGTGTCCTACAGGCCCCAGGAGACCAGACAAAAGGACCAGAGAGAAGAAAGGGACGATGGACACAAGAGGCTCATGTGAGGAGAGCGCTGAGAGCAACAGAATGTGGTCATCAGAAGCCAGAGAAATGACTCAGATGGAATAACATAGACTTTACAGTAGGTGCTGTGAGCAGGGAAAGAGGTGGAGGGATAGGGATAGAAGGTAATGGAGAAAAGAGAGATGTAAATAAAGGAACTAGGTAGTAGAGATGGACAGACAGACGTAGGGAGACGGGAGTACAGAGACAGATGGGGAGGGGAGGAGGGGGAGATGGGGGAGCCAGAGGGGAGAGAGAGAGAAATAAAGCAGGACAAGGAGACCCAGCTGGAACGGGAGATGGAGAGACAAGGACACAGAAGGAAGGATGGCAATAGACGTGAGACAGAGAGGAGTGTGGACACAACCGTGGGGACAGAGGGCCTGAGGGGGGAAAACAGGGGGAGAGGGATGTGGGGGGGCCAGCAGGAGCAGCACCAGAGCCAGGGCAGGAGCTGGGAGCCCCTGATGACCCTTGTCTGCACCCAGGATCTCCTTGGGGGTGCACAGGGGTGATTTCCTCATTCTTGACTTTTCTCTAACCTCTCCTGCACTCAGGGTGGTAATAATTCCCTCAGGAAGAGCTGCCATTGGTAAGGCCCGTGCTAGCCTGGGACATGGTCCGTGTGGGGACGGGCAGGAAGGTGGTCGGTTCCTTTATGACTGTGTGATTTCTCTTTGCCATCATTTCTCAGCTGAGCCCTGGGACTTGGAGTAGGAAGTGGTGTTTAATACCATAATATAGATGCTGGGGTACTCACCTCTGGATTCATATGGCTTTCCCCTTTTTCGGTGGTATCTAAAAAGGGGTAATACCTAGAGACATGAATTCAAATGATAGATCAGAGTTTTTACTAATCTTTAAAAATTGTGTATTTGTGGGCAGCCTGGGTGGCTCAGCGGTTTAGCGCTGCCTCAGCCTAGGGCGTGATCCTGGAGACCCAGGATCGAGTCCCACGTCGGGTTCCCTGTGTGGAATCTGCTTCTCCCTCTGCCCCCCTCCCCGTCTCTCATGAATAAATAAATAAAATCTTTAAAAAAATTATATATTTGCATTTTTCCCTTACACTGACATTTTTCTGCCTAATGTTGTCAACATAAATTTTTAAAAAATACGTAAATATCAGTGAGTCATAATCACCACTAACAATAGGCCCAGAGGATGAAATTTAAGATTTTTCTCTCTCCCTCTCACTCCCCACACTGTCTCTAGGGGACCCTGTGCCTATGAATAAAATCTAGTAGCAAGAGTACACTCCATTCTGTGCTGTAGCTTTAAACTTTTTTCTAGCATTCTGGTGGAGGAGATTTCTCTAATTACTTGTTTGTTTTGAGAATTCTTTTTCCAGGGCACCTGCATAGCTCTGTTGGCTAAGCATCTGCATTAGGCTTAGGTCATGATCCCAGGGCCCTGCTCAGTGGGGAGCCTGCTTCTCCCTCTTCCCTGCTATTCCCCACAGCTCGTGCTCTCAGGCTCTATCGCTCTGTCAAATAAATAAATGAAATCTTCTAAAAAAAAAGGAAAAAATATTTGAACTCTAGTGTGATGGCAGTTTTATACTTTCTTAAGTCCAAAAACATGAGGGGCACTTGGGTGACTTAGCAGCTGAGCCTTTGGCTCAGGGCGTAATCTCAGAGTCCTAGGATTGAGTCCCACATCCAGCTCCCCCGCAGGGAGCCTGTTTCTCTCTCTGCCTATGTCTCTGCCTCTCTCTGTGTGTCTCTCATGAATAAATAAATAAAATCTTTTTAAAAAGTCCAAAAACATGAGACTCATGTGCCAGTATGGATTTCCTGGGACTCCAAGATAGTGAGGTTGCCTGGGATAGTCTGCTTTCAGAGCTGCTCCTGGGGCAGCCTCCTGTCCCCTGCACATGGGGTTCTTGAGCACAGGACAGTCAGCCAGTGTCCCTGCGCTTCCTTACTTCCCAGCGTCTGTGAAGGCACTTGAGATTACTGTTCTCTTTAATGATAGCCATTTTTTAAAAAAATTATTTGTTTATTTGAAAGGGAGCACAAGCAGAGGCAGGAGCGGAGGGAGAAGTAGACTCCCCCTTGAGCAGGGAACATGATGCCTGACTGGATCCCAGGACCCTGTGATCATGACCTGAGCTGAAGGCAGATCTTAACCGACTGAGCCACCCAGGAGCCCTGACAATAGTCATTCTAACAACTGTGAGACTATACCTCCTTGTGGATTTGATTTGCATTTCCCTGAATTATTTCAGACAAATAACAAATAATTTAGTTTGTGTTCCAATATTGCATAGCACTTCGTACTTATTTTTCCATTAAATCTGGCAACCCTATGTGAGGCTGCCTTTTTTCCTTGAAGAGAAAAAGACATTATCTAGCAAATTAATTTTCTGTGAGCACACGTATACACTTACACACACTCACACACATTTCTGTATATCTACTGAGCAGAGTCAAATGAAGACCAACATAACTGATCCTACTTTCTTCTAATAAGCCCATTTAATGATGATCACATTTGTTAAGCTATTTTAAAAAGGTCAATGTGGGGAATGTTCAAGTGGCCTGTCATCATCTGTTGACTGAGAATACTAATGTGTCTCACAGAATTTTAATATTTTCAAGAATTCCAAAATTGAAATTTATGTTTGAAAAAGGGACCTGGCCCCATCCCTGACACGTGGTGGGTGCTCTGCATGTAGTGACTGAATTTGAAATGCCAGGTCCGCTCAATGAGAGGTGTGCACAATGGAGAGGAGGGCATGGGGGCTCGAATCCTGCCTCAGCTGCTCGTGGTCCTGTCATATTGAATGAGTCACCTGCTTTGGGAAGCTGTTTTCTCATCTTTAAAGATGAGAATTAATGAGGCTTCTGGGGAAAAAAATGAGGTTTCTGGAATGAGGCTTTCATTTTCATTTTTAAGTGTCTAAACTTCTGTGATTCTGTAGTGAAGTGTGAATGTCCAGGATACTACCTATGATATGTTTTTAAAATGGGGTTAATAATCTAACAAATGAAACATAACTCAACATAAAAACTCATAACAAATGAAAACTACACAAGAGAAAAGGAAACTTCATTTCAGTTGGAAGTCAATGCTACCTTGACTTCTCAAAGCTTCATTTCAGATGCAGTCCTCAGCTGACCCTTCCTGACACCCTGCCTTTACCATTTCTGAGGACCTGATCCTAGAACTGCAGCTCCCAGTCTCCCCCACTCTGCCCCTGTCTGCACTACCCCTGGGTCAATGCAATCTTCTTCCTTTGGCCACACACACACACACACACACACACACACATCTGATTTTTCATAATTCTACACTATGAGGCCCCATCACCTATTGCAACCAGTCCAGGTTTAAGATGAAACCCCAACACTTCTTGAGCATTTTCTATGCATCTGGGACAAACTATATGCTTTGCTCTCCTTCCCTGTTCACACTGCATGCAACCTAATGAGGTTCCTTTTGACATATGAGGAAAAGGAGTAGAAACAGCTTGCCCAAGACTACACAGCTATCACATTATGTTAGGACATTTAAGTCCTCCAGTGAGATCTCTGGGAGAAATTCTCCAATGCTAGCTCAAGGAACCTGCTGTCTTTTCAGCAGAGAGCTCTGTGCTTGTCCTGCCTCCCAAGCAGGCTGCACACACATTCCCGTTAGTACCAAGTGGCCAATTGAGGCTTGAGAGTCGTCCCCAGCCAGACCTGGGAACCTCCCCACCCAATACCCAGTAGACATGCAGTCTTGGAAAGGTACTTAAAATACCAACCAGAATTTCCCCATTTCTAAATTGAGGGAAGTAGCATTCATCCCACAGGATGAATTTCAAGATTTAATCAAACAATGAACAGAAACCAATTAGTGTGGTGCTCAGATGTAGTGGATGTCCAATCAAGGATTGCTGTTCTCACTGGTGCTGTCATGCACCAACATTGCTCAGTGTTTTTCAGCACCCTGAGCACTGATGTTCCCTCCCCCACTGTGGTCAGACCTGTCCCTGCCCTCTGGCACCTCCCACTCTCCAGCTTCTCTATTACTAGTACCTGCAGGTGCCTCAGGGAAGCTGAGGCTCAGATCTAACCTGCCCTCTGCCATCCACCGGAGTAGTCTCCCAGGTCCGCCTGGGCTTCTCTCCACCAGGCAGGAACCTGAACCATGCTGAGTTCCCTTGCTGTCCTGTGTGTCCTCCTGTTTCCCGGTAAGTCCTGACTCCCTCCACAATGCAGGGTGTGGGGGATGCCCTGAGTCTCCTGGCCATCCCTGTCTCACTGCTATCCCTCTCTCCCTCTTTCAGGTGGTGCAGCGGGGCTCAAGCTGGAGCAGACTCCTGTGGTCGTGGGGCGCTTGGGCACCTTGGCCACCCTGCCGTGCACAGTGGATACCTCGGTGAGCTACATCCACTGGTACTTCCACAAGGAGGATACAGCCCCCAAGAGGCTCCTCTACCTAGACATGTCCAGGTCGTATGTGCAGAGGGATATATTCGTGAAAGCAGACAAAGTCAACGCCAAGAAAGGCAGGAACAGTTACAGCTGTAACCTGTTGTTGCAGAAACTGGAGAAGAATGATGAGGGCGTGTACTACTGCGCTGCCTGGGAAGCGCACAGCCACTCCTGCTGCCCTGGCCCCTGTGCAAAAAGGTCTCCATATCCTAGGGCCCTCCATACCTGGCACCTTCCCCTGGCTCTGGGTCCCTGGAGTTACCTTGGGGTTAGGCCTTAGGACCCCAGCATCTGGCAGGTGCCCCCTTCTTGGGTCCACTCTATATAACCCTGGAGGCTAAGGAGCCCCTGATACTCAGGTTGGCTCAGACCCAGGAAGCTGTCCAGCCTGGGGGGACTTTTCTAAAGATTGTCAGGGGCAATGTTTCTGAAGCATTTGGAGTAGAATCCGTGCTGCTCGATGTAGTAGCCACTAGTCACAGGTGGGTACTGACCACTTGAAATGTAGCTAGTGCACTAGTCCAAGCTGAGATGGCTACTTGTGTACCATACAAACCATGTTCTGGAGACTATAAAAAATGATGAAATATTTTCTTAGTAATATCTATACTGATTAGATGTTGAAATACTATTTTGGATATCTCACAGTAAATAAAAGTAATGCTAGAATTTCATTTGTTTCTTTAGCCTTTTAAAAATGCAGCAGTATGAAAATGTTTGTCTCCATTTGTGATTTGTATTTATTTCTACTGAACAGAGCTGTGACAGACTGGTGATGGAAGAATCTGACCACCTGCGTGAAGAATGTGGGAATGAAATATGGTGCAAATCATTTCAAGAGTGAAAGACTCTGGAGATTTACCACAAAATGTTTGAAGGCTCAGACTGGGAGTCACCTCCTGATTCCAGTTTCTATGTTGCTGCCCTGCCCCCTACTAGTTACTTGCAGTGGAGAGTCAGGGAGCAGAGGCTCAGGAAGCTGAGGGCTAACTTCTCAGCACCTTCGTGCACTGGCATGTCTGGGGCTCAACTCCTGTGAGGGGACATGATCCTCAGGGAGGTTGATGCATCAGCCCTGGGTGAGACCTGGGGACCTCCACCTTCTGCTTCTGCTTGAATGCTACTCCATTTGATTTGGTCTATATTCCCTGGACCTCTGTTCTCTGCTCTGTAAAATGAGGTGGTTTAACTGCCACAGTTGTGTGACTGATTTCTGTATCAAACCAAAATTGTATCAATAAGATATCACTATACTTACTAACTTCTTATAAAATTAGTCAACTTCTTGAGAAAGAAAAAAGAAGGAAAAAGAAAAGAAGAGCCATATTACTGATTCTCTAGGAATACCTCTGTGGCAGTATGTGGGGAAAAGAAAAAGCTCTGCGAGAAAGTCTAATTGAATTAAATGCATTTTCATTTGAAAATTCAAATTTTATGTAAAATGCAAATTGCATTGGTGAAAATGATTACTGTAAGGAAAGTCTACATGATCTGAAGGAAATTGGTCCCTCAGATTCACTAACTCCCCATTTATCTCTCTGAGCCTCTGCTTTTGTGGTGAGAGATTTGTATTTAAGATAGGCATGTCTGTACAAGAGCCCAACCAACACTTCAACCCTCTACTGAAGGCCTGGGTCAAGGCTAAGACCTCCAGTATGTGCAGGAAGAGGTTGTAGGGGAGGGGCAGAAATTTACCTTTGTTCTGTTCTGAGAATGTTCCTTCATTTATCCTCCCCATTACCTATGCAACTGAACCCTTTCCTCTCAGTGCCTGACTCCACAGGGCAGTGATCTGAGACCTGGTAACCTATTACCGTTTGGTTAGAGAGAAATTAGCTAAATATGAAGACATTGTCATGAGAAGTCATCCCAAGTCAATGTAAATCTTAGTTTTTAACATGGTTCCATAGTGCCTTTGAGTTACCTCCTGATAGGACACTGACCTTGTGCATGGAGCAAACAACCCATATATGGAGGGAAAAACAAGTCCAGATTTGGAGTCATTTCCTTCCCCTGCCTTTCTCCCTGTGCATAAGGTGAGCTTCCCCAAAGATACCTTGGGTACACATAGCCCTCCTGTCCTCAGGAAATGTTTGCTAATTAAATGGTTGTTTAAACAGCTAAGTCATGAAAACACTAAAAGCATTTCTTTAGAATGTACAGCACTGATTCCAGTGGCAGATCTATTGTCTGTTTAACTGAGATTGATATTTTGACTATTAGAGAGGGACTCACATTACCTCGTGGGTAGGGGATTTTGTTATAGATGGATACTTGAAATATCCTGATGGTTTGGGCTCAACTCATTTATTTCACTCCTAAGGTGAGTGAGACACAATGGTTTTTTTTTTTAATTTATTTTTATTGGTGTTCAATTTACTAACATACAGAATAACCCCCAGTGCCCATCACCCATTCACTCCCACCCCCCGCCCTCCTCCCCTTCTACCACCCCTAGTTCGTTTCCCAGAGTTAGCAGTCTTTATGTTCTGTCTCCCTTTCTGATATTTCCCACACATTTCTTCTCCCTTCCCTTATATTCCCTTTCACTATTATTTATATTCCCCAAATGAATGAGCTCATACACTGTTGGTGGGAATGTGAACTGGTGCAGCCACTCTGGAAAACTGTGTGGAGGTTCCTCAAACAGTTAAAAATATACCTGCCCTACGACCCAGCAATTGCACTGTTGGGGATTTACCCCAAAGATACAAATGCAATGAAACGCCGGGACACCTGACACAATGGTTTTGAGTAATGGAAGCAACGTTACATTTTGAAGTTAATGCTGAGTAAAGTCTAAGAACATATAAAAACCATTGTTTTCATAGTTGTATCATCCATTACCAACTGATCACACATGTTAGTACTATGTAAAATGTCATGTCTGTAACCTCAGAGTCACCTTCTAAAAATCACAAATCTAAAAATTTCTGGGTACACTTGGAAATCCATGCTGATTGTTTGTATTGGGGCTCTTTATTTTCCAGGCCCAGAGTGGGTTCAGGGACACAGTCTTGGGTAGAGGAAAGGTCGCAAGTTGAAGAGGTCACTCCTAAACATTGGGATCAGGAGATCTTTTACTATGTCACTTCCATATGCTTATTTTCTCATAGAAAACCTGTATGGCTTGGAATTTTATTTTTAAATGTATTTTTAAAAAGAATTCACATGTTATTTAATATTTAAAAACTTTTTTTTAATATTTAAAAACTTACATATTATTGAGCACTTAGATACAACGTGTGAAATCTGATGTTTAGAAATGTGTCTAACGTTGGAAGACAATCATCAATTATATGGTTTCACTGATACATGGAATATAAGAAATAGTGAAAGGGATTATAAGGGAAAGGAGGGAAACTGAGTGGGTAAAAGTTAGAGTGGGAGACAAACCATGAGAGACTCCTAACTCTGGGAAACAAACAAATGGTTGGGGAAGGGGAGGTGAATGAGGAGATGGGGTAACTGAATGATGGGCACTAAGGCAAGCACTTGATGGGATGAGCATTGAGTGTTATACTATATGTTGGCAAATTGAATTTAAATTTTAAAAATGGGGTTACTAATCTAACAAATGAGAAATATTTTTAAGAAAAAGTGTGTATTCAACAGAAAGTGTTACAAACATGTAAATTGAGGATGAAAGAAATAATATTTTATCTACAGTCCTTTCATCAAATTATATAAATGCCTTTTCCATTTTGGGTTTTCTTTATGTCTCTTTTGTCTAGATACAGAGGCAGGAATGAAATTATCTCAAGCAGAATAGCACACAAAAAAATTCTATTCAACAAAGATGCTTGTCATTTCTATTTCCTGAAAATGTGCTCTGCTACCATTCAGGGAAGGTTGTTAGAAAATCAGCCTCAAATATTCATCTGGAGACCAAGAAGAAGACAGACTTTCAGGTAGGATCCTGAGAGTCCCCTGCTTTGGGGGCAGAGATTTCTCCACCAGGCAAAGAACAAGCAAGGATGCTGAGGGACACAATGACTGGATTCTGGGAAATCTTCTACTTCCTGCTCAGTATTGGTGTTCCACTTTTCTCCCCATTGCTCTGTGTCCCAGGCACCTAACCCCTGTGGATTACAGTAATGGGAATCTCTGCTCTGGTTTCCAATGGAAAGTTGGCCAGTGGAAATTGAAGTTCAAAGAACAATCACCATGTCACCTACAGAAGCATTTCTTCTTGGGCTCTAGATTTCCAAGCCCTTGTTCGTTTCCCAGAGTTAGGTGTCTCTCATGTATTGTCACCCTCACTGAGATTTTCACTCAGTACAGGGTTCTGGGAAAAAAGAAACAAATTCCTCCAGTGGGTAGAGTGTTATAAAATGGAATGGCATCTCTCACCTGCACCTCTTGGTGCCTGAGCATAAACCTCTGGGTATGGGGACAGATGGCACTATAGGTTGGCCCTGAAGATGCAGGCCCCTTTCAGGGAAAAAACCCTAAGCTCATGCTGCTCCTAATTCCCAGTCTCTTGCTGATGCTTCCATTGGCTGCTCCCAAACAGAAACCAGAGAATAAGGAAAACCATCTGTGCACTCCATGAGGTTCCACCTCCTAATGCCCAGGGGAAGGTAAGAGAGGTAGACTGTCCATCTGGAGGAGCAAAAGAATGAAATTAAGCAGACAGTCAAATAAGTGGGTTGCATTTGCCCCCAAAGTAGTAAAGCAAATTGAAGAGTTGGGAGATTTTGTCTAGTTCCTTTCATTTCACTTTCCACAAAGCCACCAAGGTCCCATCTCTAACAGAACAGGATGTGCCCTTTTCCTTCAGTAACAAAACAGGAAACTGGACACGTGTTGAGAGATTATCATTAACTTCGCGCTTTTCTAGTTGATACACTTAGTAGAAAAAAACCACATAGATTATTTCTAATGCTTTTGTTTTTCAGTTAAATCAGCGATTCTGAGTATTTGTTTAATAATGAAGTAAGTCATCATCACCTAAGTAGAATAGAATAATGAGATCTCTGAGTAGATAAATGATGATAGTGCTTTGTGAACCAGTATTATGATGAATCCAATTCTGTGTTCTTGATGTTCTTTAATACAATACACAAGGGTACAGTAGTAAAACAATTCTAACTCTTATTAAAACAAAGTAGAGAAATGAATGCCACTTTCATAATATCAACTAAAACCCAGCCTGTCACATTTGTAGAATTGATCTATCTTTTCTCTCCTTCCCACATGGAGACAGTTGCTGTTCATGGTGAGCTGCTCATGGGGACTTTTATCTTCATCTTTATCCTTTTTCTCTAAGTTTCTTCTAGGAAGATCTTTATCCACATGCCCTGAGACGTTCCTTGAATCACATGTCATTCCTCTATATCTCACTGTCCTGACCTATCAAATGAAAACTACAAGCCTCCATATCATGTGATTGAAAGGTGAAGATTGAAAAGGTGAAGAACATTTAGGGAAAAATCTATCAATAAAAAAGTACTCATTAAATATTAACTCAGTTTTTGGAGGGGGGATCGGAGAGGGAGAGGGAGAGAGAATATCTCATGCAAGATCCACACCCAGCAGAAGCCTGATGTGGGGCTCAATCTTTGTGATGATAATAACCTGAGCAGAAATCAAGAGACAGATGCTAACTGGCTGAGGTATCCAGACACCCCAAATATTTGCTCTTCTGAAACTTAATATTTATAGAATATGCAGTATTTTAAGCTATTATACTGAGAAAGTATGTTTATAAAGCAAGTTCTGACAAGTAGAGACCATTCTCATTTCCACAGAAATCAAGACTAAACCACAAAACCACTTCTTCACTACAGGACAATACAAGGAACAAGGCACTGTCCCCCACAATGGAGACAGAACAGATAGTGAACATTAAGTGACATAAATCCTTACAATGTGCTCAAGCACAAGTGTAGGACCTGATTTTAGAGAATAAGTAAAATGTCAATAAATTATCCATTGACTTTTCAACATAAAACAGTGAAAAGTCTATTTCTAACCATAGAATCTGCAGTAGGCTTCTGTGGGAATACAATCTCTCCTTGCAACTTTCCTATATGAGCTACTCACCTTAAGGATAAATTCCCCAATGAACATCAACATATTCATTCACTCTGTCCCCTAGTGAAGTCCCCATGGTCTAGTGTTCAACTTTGAGATCTCCTCAGGGGAAAGAGGGATTTACAGGACAGACATACAAGAGATGGAATTCCATGGGATCCTTCAGCCCTTCTCCCACCTCAGTTGGGCTCATGTTCTTTGATGGTCATTTTAACCTACACTGTTCATGACCTTGACTGTTTCTCAGTGGGGGGACCCTTGTTTTCTTGAGCCTGATCAGAACCTTCCTAGTCCCTTATATTTTTTTATGGAAGAAAATTGGAGGCAAAAATCTGAATGGAATACATCAATGGGGAAGACCAACTCTTTCCAAAAGGAATGCGTGGATTCTGCTTCTGAATGCATCTTTGCTACATTACTATTTTGGTTCTCAAAATATCTTTGCTAAATGCATTTTCTCATGTCATGTATGGAAGAGCAGTTTACTTTGTACTATCGTGTCTTCAGATAACAGTCCTCAGGAGACAGAAGTGATATCAGCTTTTCAATATGAGACTTAGAAAAGTAAGTAAAAAGTTTAATGTTAGAATAATGGAAAGAGGTAAACAATTTATGCTGCATTCAAAAGATAGAATACTATAAAACCATTAAAAATGGCCTTTTAAGATCGGTAATAAAAGTGAAAATGTTTGCCTCAGAAACAAAAAAATTATATAAAGTTCATGCCATACATTATATCTCAAATACATAAATGTCTCTCTTGGTGAGAGAAAGAAACTGAAATGAAATATTTAAGTTTTAAGATAGCATATTGCCGGACATGATGGGTTTTCTTCCTTATTCACTTATTGATTTTATACATTTAAAATAAAAGTAAGAACAATAATTTTTACAAAGAAAATATTATTTTAGAAGGTCATTTTTCTTCTTTTTCAATAATAATAAAAATGTAACTTGAAAACTTTAGAAAGATATAATATTGTTATGCACAAAATCTAATTTATTATCTTTTATCAGGTGCATAAACTTTTCCCTCCTTTTTCTAATAATAAATTTATTTTTTATTGGTGTTCAATTTTCCAACATACAGAATAACACCCAGTGCTCATCCCGTCAAGTGCCCCCCTCAGTGGTACAATGGAATATTACTCAGCCACTAGAAATGACAAATACCCACCATTTGCTTCAGTGCGGATGGAACTGGAGAGTATTATGCTGAGTGAAATAAGTCAATCGGAGAAGGACACACATTATATGGTCTCATTCATTTGGGGAATATAAATAATAGTGAAAGGGATTGGAAGGAAAGGGAGTAGAAATGGGTAGGTGCATAAACTTTATGTTTATTCTCAGACTGATAATGTAACTTTGTCAATTTTGAAAAATATTTCTTTCAGCAATTATAGATATAGAAATTGAGTCAAGGAGACATTAAATGCTTCACCCCATATCCAAAGGGGTATGAATCATAGGAGGTGCTGAATTTCATAGGGCATTAATAATAATATTCATGAAAAGTTGGTAAGGCCCTGATAAATTTTCAATATATGAAGTTAACTAAGTGGGTTAAATAGTAAAGGAGGATGTTTAATTATATGTAGTCATGAAAAATACTATTCTCATATGTTATTTAAAGACCTGGAATATTGCTCACAAGAATGATTTGACCAAAAGAGGAGAATATATGTCAGATATGTAAATCTCACTTAAAGACATATATTTACATATAAAATGCCAAGAATCCCAAGTCTAGTTACAAATACATAGAGAAAATTCAAAATCAAAGTAAAAGATAGTTGTCTTGCGTTGTAATTTTTATACCTCATTTAGCTCAGATTTTCTTTAGGATCTACTGGTACTTATATGTGTTCTCATATGTATTGACTCTGTGTTTTTGCATGAGTCACTTCTCTGGGCTACGTTCCTTATTTGTGAAATGAAGATTAAACATAACAGGTATCACATGAGACTGCAGAGAGGAGTAAATAAAATTGTACAATAAAACATTTAGAACTTTGCCTGACAAATAACAAGTCCAAATTTCTCATTAGTTGTCTAGTAATTATAAAGTGAATCATTACATAATACACATAACATTGCTTTGAAAGTGATCCTGCTGGTGACATCATGCTCATGAGACAGTTGCAAGACCAGGATGAATAGAAGTTCATTTCCAGAGACTGCTCTGACCCATGTATCCCCAGCAGTTGTGGTCTAGTTCCTTTTTGGAGGGACCTGGATGATAAATCAAATTTGATTTCTCTGAGTCCTAATCTGCCTGGTGACATCTCAATCTACTTTAAAAAAAACACAAAAAACGCCAGTCCTTATGTACATGGCGCATTCAATAGTGTCAATGAGATATTTCAGGGTCTGATTGTTGTTCTATTGTGCTGTGTGACAGAAGAGTAAGGTCAGGTTTCCCATCTGAGTCCTGAATAACAGCAAATCAGAGACAGTTAGACATACAGGCTGAATCCAGCAGAACTGTCCGCATGTTACTGAGCAGTGTTTCTGTAGTATGGGATTCCTGCATGGGAATGTCTGAGTCCGTATGAAAAACATAATCTGCCTCATACAAGACAGACACATTTACCAGGAGTTTCTTTCCAGATTAAGAATCCTTTTACCCTATGTGCCCAGCAGTCATGGGGCACACAACTGCTCACATCTGTGACAGATAATAAAGAACCCTAGGGAATTGTCTAAGCCACCACTTCTTCTAAGAACCCCGAACCAGTCCCACCCTCCTGCTGTCCTGACAAGTCTTAACAGGCACCTCACTTCTTACCTTATTGCTGGGGAGTCTGCCAGGCAAACTGGATGCCACTTCTGGAAGCAGTCATCTTCTCAACCCTTCGGGCTTGTGAGTTGTCCCCCAGGCACTTCAGTCTACAGAAGAGACTCAAGAAATTTTTTCTTATTGCCTCTTTCCATATCATTTGTTCTTGGGAATTTCTCATCATTGCTTGCAGTTGCCCTTGGGCAGATAAAGATGGAACAACCTGAAATATCATTTTCTAGAGCAAGAGATGAGCATGCCCACGTATCATGCAAGGTTTTCTCTGAGGACATTAACAAAGGAGCTGTTCACTGGGACTGACAGCAGATCAGGGATAGAATATCTAACATTTGTCTCAACAAAGCTTCCTTATGGTCCCTTAAGTGGGAAGAACAACAAGCTTCCACTTCAACCTTGACAATAAATGTGTTAAGGAAACAAGATGAGGCCATATGTTACTGTGCCTACTGGATTGGGACCCACAGTATTAGAGTCGCCAATAAAAGCTGCTCAAAAACCACCTTCAGATGTGGCACACCCACATTCCACTCAATATGGGCAACCACAGAGACTGCACAGCTGGGTGTGCAGCCTGAGGTTCTCCCTCTGCAGTATTTCCTGGGCTTTACAGGAAGACATTGAAGATCTTGTCACACAGTGAGTTCCATGGGATATCAGCAATTATGGTACAAATTAAAGTAGTTTGAATTGATTTCCCACTAAATTAGGCCATCTGGGACCTCTGAAAACATAGAGTGAACGGTTCAAAGAAAATCCATTTGTCTGTTAATGCACTGAGGAAAGAGATTTCTAGTACCTGAATAGTTCAAAATGAAGACAAGAAAGGGAATATGCAGTTTACATGAATATTTCTTATTATTACTCTGTAATTTTATTCATGACCTTTGCAGTTTTTCAGAGGTAGGATGATCAGTCAAACATAAAAATTCCATGCATTGCCATCTTGTTGCCATACTGAAGGAATGTACAGATTATTTTATCCCTAAGTAAATTGTAGCTAATTGGGATAATGGAGAAACCAAGATAGAAATCCTGTAGGTCAAGGCAGTACCTGCCTCCATTTGCAGAGTCAAAATAGAACAAAAGAACACTACTCCACCGGAACAAGACCCTTAGCATATCAGGTGGCTGCAACTTAGTAGATATGCTGCTAAGACCTTGTTCTTCAGGGTTCTGCAAAGAAAACTAAAAAACCTGAATGAGGTTCAGTTGGTTAAAAGAAGGATCATATATGCTCCCTTTATCTGTAAAGAAAAGATGATAAAGGTCTTTCGTGAAGTAATAAAATTAAAAATCATGATTGAGAATAAAATTCTGTAATTAGTACCTGGATAGTCACCAATTTTCAACAAATAGTGAGACACACAAGTAATGTGTGAAATTATGAAACTTCTCCCCTCACCTCCTTAGAGTCAACTCTCAAATGTTGAGGTAAGTTCTTTATTTCAGAAAAACTCAATACTTTTGGTAACTCGATATCTGACCACATAATCACCATGCATACAGTTTAACTCTGGTTCCTGAGATCATGACAACACCCTCATTCTGTTTCTCATTCTAAGAATCACATGGTGCTATCAAGTGCAGTGGTTCTATGAAAGCAGAATGAATTCTTGCCACAGGCAAGTCAGAACCTTCTCATTGGGCAAATGAAGGTTCATGTGTCCCACACCCTGTCCATCCTGATTCTTATGTGGGGTGGGTCCCAACAGGAGCAAACCTTAGGGCCTGGATCTCAACAGGGCCTCACCTGTCCCCTAATACATCTACAGACACAAAGATAGGAAGATCCCTGAATGAAATATGGAATCAGAGAACAATGAATCCTCTAAGAAAGAAGTGAATGAAAAGAAGGATTTAAACTTCTCACAGTATTTTACACAGATTATTTTATTTAATCCTTAAAAAGCAATGCAGAATGGATTGAATTGGCCACATGGAGAGATGGAGCCACCCTGACTTTTCAACACATGACAGCCATGAAACACTACAGTGATGAGCAGTATGGAAAGGGTTACATTATCTGTGTGGCTTAGAAGTGAAAGGATACTATGTAGCCATTAAAACCTCTTTTGGAAGAATTATATATAAAATTCATAAATTTAGTGACAGCCAGAGAAAATTTCTTCAGATTTGGGCCTTGGTGGGCACTTCTAAGATGTGAATATTAAACTCTGATGGCCAGAACATGTCTCCCCAAGAGAGGGCTTGATCAAGATGTAGGTCCAACAGTGGAATCAGTATTTTTAGCACACCTGTATCCAAGAATTTTTGGTTTTACATTTATTAATGAGATTACTTATATAACAATGTAAACATAACATTATATATATATATATATGACACTCAAATGATAACATATTTGTATTTTCCCATCTAATATTATAACTACTTTGTAACTCCCTGAAAAAAAAGAAAAAGCTACAATCAACCTTAATGTTGAGAGTAGTTACCATAGAACAGGGGGTCTGCAAATTCTGTCCATGCCAGGCAAGCCCCAGTTTTATAAATAAAGTTTTATTGAAACACAGCCTTGACCATATACTTACAAATTGCTTGTAGCTGGTTTGCATTTCAAAGAAGTGCTAAGTAGTTGTATCAGACACACACAAAGCCCAAAATGTTGACCATTTGGCCCTCTAAAGAACATGTTTGACAATTAATGCCTTAGCATGATATACTGTGACTGATAGTTATTTTCATTTTATGTTTACCTATTTCTCAGTGTGTTGTCAATGGTCCTTTATTACATATCAATCCTCTCCATACTAACTGTCTTACTCTGAATAAATTACTTAACATTCTTTGATTCATTTTCCTCATTTGAAAAATGAAAAATACAATTTTATTTACCTTAAAGGACTGTTGAGAGGAGGAACTTAAATAATACATATAAAATTCTTACAAGGGCTTGGAGTCTCCTGCTCACTATATTGAGGCTTCGTATTGCTTATATGGGTTATTATGTCATATTTGAACATAATATGACAAAATGTGAAACAAAACTCAGAACTTATTCTTTTCTTTGTTTATTTTAAATAATAGAAATACGTGAAAATGGAAAACTTATCCTTTCACACATTTTTAGTAGAATACCTGTTGACAATCCTGGAATGTAGCCATGCATATTATTTCCTAACTGTCTATGACTGGTTTTGTGCTACAATGGCTGATGTGAGGATTCACAACAGAGACATTAGGGCCCAAAGCCTAAATATTTATTATCTGACCCTACAGAAAAAAATTGGACAGCCTGTCCTATGCAAAATAGTTAGAGAATGAGTTTGCATTTATAGCTAAAATTCAAGATGTAATAAGAGAAATTATTGATAAAGTTTACTCTGTGAAAATGAAAACGAAATTTGCATGGCAAAAGCAGCATAAATTAAATGACACATGGCAAACCATGAGGAAATATTTACAACCTGCTTAGCACATAATGGTCAACTATGCCTAATATAAAAATACATTTAAAAAATGGATGTAGGGGATCCCTGGGTGGCTCAGTGGTTTGGCACCTGCCTTCAGCCAAGGGCGTGATCCTGGAGTCCCAGGATCGAGTCCCATGTCGGGCTCCCTGCATGGAGCCTGCTTCTCCCTCTGCCTGTGTTTCTGCCTCTGTCTCCCTCTCTCTGTCTCTCATGAATAAATAAATAAAATCTTTAAAAAATAGAAGTAAAACATTTCAATTATCCTATAGGAAAATGGCAAAAAACATCAAATTCAATTCATGAAAAACATACAAATAGCTATTAAATTTATACAAGTTGATGAACTTCACTTATAATAACATAAATTTCTATTAAAACTGCTGAGGTACCATTCTCACTCCTAAGCCTGGCAAGAATATAAGTTTGATAATACTCTCTGTTGGCAATGCTGTGAAAGAAAACAGGCACTCATATATTTCTGGTTAGTATGCAAAACACAACCATTTCATGGGGGGATTTGGAAATATCTAATGAAAGTTCATATGCATTTACTTATCAAGCTAGCAAAAACACTTTCAGAAATTTACTCTGAAGGCATAATTTCAACACTTTGAAAGTATATATGTGCAAAGGTATTCATTGGGTAACAGCAAAATGTGAAATTACATAAATGTCCAGACATAGGAGATGGGTTTAATAAATGATGGCACTTGACACAATGGAGGACTATCCACTATAAAATAGATATGAGATACAAAATCAACTGTAAATTATATATCAACCAAACACAATTGGAAATTAAATTGTAAAAATAGTACTATTTACAATAGCAACAACAGCAATATCAAAAACAAATAGCATACTTCATGAAAAATTTATCCAGTAATATGAAGAATTTGTATGCCGAAAACAATACAACTTTAATGACAGAAGCTGAAGAAGAACTAAATAAATGGAGAGGTATACCATGTTCATAGATGGAAGATTCCATATATTTAAGATGTCAAAAGTTCCTCAAAAGGGTAAGTAGATTCAATGTAATCCCAGGAAGACTTTTCATAGAAATCAGTAAACTGTTGCAAAATTCATAGGGGAAGGAACAGGACATACCACTGACAAACCAGTTTGAAAAGAGTATTAACACTTACTGTTAAGCCTTTATGATCACGACAGTGGAATATTGGTGAATTTATGGATGCATAGATAACAGGTAAAGAATTAAAAAGTAGGAAAACACAGAAGTGGCTAACTAATTTCTAACATGGTGCCAAAGAAATCCAGTGAACAGAGAATAGACTTTTCAACAAAAGGTATTGGAACTATTGTTCCTGTATGTGAAAAACAAAACAATACCAGAACAACACTATCGATACCAAACACCATATACATAAACTAATTAAGAACATTTTCTAAGTTATAAATATATAATTAAAAAAATAAAACTCCCAGATGAAAATACAAATCTATATCACCTTTGGTTAGACATAGAGTACTCGTATAGGACACCAAAAGCAAGATCTTAAATATTTGATAAAATGCACTTTCTCAAAATTAGCATTTCTGCTAAGACTAAAAAAAAAAAAGAAAAATGGAAAATGGAAGGAAGATGGAAGGAAAAGTCACAGGTTAGAAGAAAATATTTCCAAAAGGCAAAGTAGGGAAAAGACTGGTGTTTAGAGTATTGAGAGAAATATTATAACTCAATAATAGGAAAGAAAATTAACAAGGCAGGAAACCACAACTGTTGGAGAGGATGCAGATAAAAGGGAACCCTCTTACACTGTTGGTGGGAATGTGAACTGGTGCAGCCACTCTGGAAAACTGTGTGGAGGTTCCTCAAAGAGTTAAAAATAGACCTGCCCTACAACTCAGCAATTGCACTGTTGGGGATTTACCCCAAAGATACAGATGCAATGAAATGCCGGGACACCTGCACCCCGATGTTTCTAGCAGCAATGTCCACAATAGCCAAACTGTGGAAGGAGCCTCGGTGTCCATCGAAAGATGAATGGATAAAGAAGATGTGGTTTATGTATACAATGGAATATTACTCAGCTATTAGAAATGACAAATACCCACCACTTTCTTCAACGTGGATAGAACTGGAGGGTATTATGCTGAGTGAAATGAGTCAATCGGAGAAGGACAAACATTATATGGTCTCATTCATTTGGGGAATACAGATAATAGTGAAAGGGAATAGAAGGAAAGTGAGAAGAAATGGGTAGGAAATATCAGAAAGGGAGACAGAACATGGAAGACTCCTAACTCTGGGAAACGAACTAGGGGTGGTGGAAGGGGAGGAGGTCGGGGGGGTGGGGGTGAATGGGTGACGGGCATTGAGGGGGGCACTTGATGGGATGAGCACTGGGTGTTATTCTGTATGTTGGCAAATTGAACACCAATATAAAATAAATTTATTATTAAAAAAAGAAAAGAAACCTAATTAAAAATGGGAAAGACAAATAGTAGAATTTAGGCAGCAGTTACCTGAAATTTACTACCCTTCTGTTTTTTGTAGGATTTTAATATAAGGAAAATATAAAAACAAACAAACAAAAAAGGAAGAGGACCTGCATGTCCTCTTTTATAGAGGTGGAGAGATGGAGAGAGCTGGAAATGGCACTGCTGCCATTTTACAATAGTATCCCAAAGAGCAGGAATGAAACGTAATACTTTGAGTCCATCAGAGAACTCAAGTTGTAGGGTGTGTGATTGTACAAAAACTGGAGGCAGACAAGCACGTGTAGGGGAAAAACAGGAGGTGAGCATTTGCTCACCTTGCACAGACCTTGTCAAACACATTCATCTGGTCACAGATGAAAGTTGAATTTGTTAACTAAATAATAAGAGCTCAGTTGACTAGTGGGAGAGTGAGAACCCTTGGGACCATATCAATCATATTTCCTAGCACCTTTTAATCATCTTCTCCATGAGCCCCACAAAATTCTTGCAGTTAAAATAAGGAACAATCAAGAGGGAGCTTCCCCCTTGGTACTGCAGAAGAACAACACCTACCACTAAAATCCACCCAGACCTCATCTACCCCATTGCTACTGTAAGAAAAAGTGACTTCATTGCAAGGAAAGGTGGTGGTGGAATCTCACTGCAGCTGAGGGAAGGCAAAGGTGGGGACCACTGAGATTTTGCAAGGAACATCTCCCCTATGTCCAAAAGTAACAAGGTTTCCCTCTGCAGAAGGATGGGCATGAAAACCATGGCCCGGAGTAGGTGGGAGAGGGAGACAAGTATTGAACATATTCCACCTCTGAAAAGGGGGCAGGAATACTTGTGAAGGCCACATCCTTAGGACATATTTTCATTATATCTGCTTAAAATAGAGACGTAATTAATATATCAGACAATGTCTCTTTCCCTGGCCTTTCACCATCACACCAGCAAACCCTGAATAAAATAATAGGGGATAATAGTTAAAGAGCTTCAAGAGGCAGACTTCCTCTGGGGAGCAGAAAAAAGAGAAGACTCAATGACAACTAAGGAGACAAAGACAAAGTAGAACTAGAGCATTAAATTTCAACCCTGATAACATTGCAACAACAAACTTCTAATCCAGTCTAACTCCTGACTACTTAATCCAAGCCCAAGTGACCCAAGGTCACTTTCTCTTCTATCCTTATCTCTCTGGGGACTAGGCTGGCTTTGGAAGTGTGAATTTTCTCTAACTCTCCACCAATAGAAGCTTCCTGGGAAGCAATTCATACCAGTGTGTGCAATGAGGTGCTGACTTTCAGTGAATGAATGAATGATGGAAACTACAAGGCCTTTGGAGTGATATAAACCTAGGTTTGAATATCTGCTCAGCCACTTAACTGGCACCACAATCCAGGAAAGTCAGTAAATCTCATAGGGTTTCTGGGGACTACAGAAGGTTCTATACAGGACAGTTCTATCTAGCACAGGGTCAACACATCACTGTGTCCTTTCCCATAACTACTAAAATGCTTGACTGAGCCATCTCAGCTAACACAGGAGCTCAGGGACTCTTGGAAAGTCACATCTTACATTGTTCTCCAAATGACAGTAAGGTTAGCATTATTTTGCAAACCTAAGAATCATGAACTGGAAGAGTCCAGGGTAATAAAACAAAGGATTCTTTTTCTTCAAGAGATTTCTTCATTCACAGCAGAGTATAGTAATGTCAGAGCATCTAAATAAAAAAGTACAGTAATTGTTAACATCCCCCCAAATTTGTGAACTTTCTTCGAACTATTGATATATAAAATGTATATCTATTTCTGCATAAAATTGTGGGATTATTTTCTCATTGTTATTATATACTATAATAAGTCTTTTCTTCCAATTTTCATGATAGCCTTATAGCTCCCTACTCTCTTGCCAAATATGGTGAAAAGTCTGTATCTCAGAGAGAAAAAGAATTTAAGGATAGGCGTGTTTGAAGCAAAACATAAAGGAAAACTGTAAAGGTGTTGCCCCCCAAAGGAAGATAAATAACATTGAATTATTATAACATGGTTGTTTGGTGCGATCTTTCAGGATCTGATGGTTTTTTTTTTTATAGCAGGAACATAATAAAAATAACATGGACACTCTTTCCATAGTTCTAACGCAAATCTTCCTCACCTGTCTTTGCCTCTGAAAAACAAGGACCATCATTACCTCCTGAGTCATTTTTTTTCCTTTTTAAAAAGATTTTATTTATTTATTCATGAGAGACACAGAGAGAGGCAGAGACGTAGGTAGAGGAAGAAGCAGGCTCCCTGCATGGACCCTGATATGGGACTCCTATCCCAGGACTCCAGGACCACAAATTGAGCTGAAGGCAGATGCTCAACCACTGAGCCACTCACGTGCCCCACCTCCCCAGTCCTGATTCAAAGCCCCTCTGGAGAAAATTCTGACTAGCCAGAAGCAATGCCAATCCCATGGATGTACAATTATCTTTCACTTGAGTTTGTTGGTTGTCTATACCCCTTTCTTCTCTGTTCACTGTTTTAATGCCCACTGTCAACTTGTTCAAGTTTCTCTGAATTCTCTCCTTTGGCTTCCAAATAAAGATAGCAAACTGAGATTCTCTAAGGATCAAGTCTCCTTCACCAGAACAGCAGACAGAAGCTTGCATATAGGTTGCAAGCTCTCAAGGGTTTCCCTGGAGATGGCCATTGTGCAGTGATATCAACAAAAAGGAAGAGAGACTTTGAAATAAATCCTGAATGGCTCATCCAAGATAACAAGCAATACTAGCCCAATTCTTGCTTGAACACAGAGTAAGAAAGACAACGGAGTCTTTTACATCATAATCCTCAATGTCATCAAGTTTGATGAAGCCACCTGCTATTATCTAGAATCATTAGCTGTTGGATCAGGAAGGGCCCTTTGAACATAGCCCAATGCCCACTCAGCAAATGGAGATGTAAGGGGCCAGGGATTCAAATGCCTTGTCCAAAGTTAGTTATCCACAGAGGCAGGGCTTTACATTTCCCAAGTTCACAGAATAGCTTCCAAGAGGCTTCTTGTTTCAACATATCATAGAACTGGGTTTGTTTTCTATTTTCAGTTTTAATAAGGAATCTATTTTTCTATGGGTGTTAGACTTCTACAAAATTCTTTTCATTCCAGGAAAATATTGTCATCAAGGAAGTTATTTTTCATTTTTGCTTGTCCTGCTATAGATTAGTGTTTCCAAATGGTGAAAGTGTCTTGGTGAAAATGGAAAACATTGTTCATGTTTCTCAAGTATATTTCTGTTGGCATGTTTGCTTTGTCAGTTATGAAGCATATCCTCTTTCGGAAATGCAATCCCGCATTGCTGACATAGCAGGCCTGGTGTTTGTAAGAACAGAGGGCTTTTCCTTTGATGCATCTCTGAGCAGCTTCATGCACTTGAACACCTGCAAATCAAAATATCTTAATTCTCTGAACACTGTTCCCAGTAATTAAAACAAGTTGTTGGTTGACCACTTGGTCCCTATTTCTTCTTTCTCTTTCTTTCCTTCTATTTCTTTCTTCTCTTTCTTTTTTTCTTTCTCTATCTATATATATCTTTCTCTCTTTCTTTTTATTTGCTCCCATTGCCTCCATTTTTGATCAGCATTTTTCTGTGTTTACTGACTCCATAAAAACAGACATTTGGGTCAATTAATCTGAGGAAAACTTAGAATATATCAGATGTCACGAAGCCTATATTCAAGACTTTTAATGAATTCAAAGATCAATTGCCAATGCAAGATTTCTACCTACTGGCCATGCAGTGAAGATCAGGAGAAGGTAGACATTTTTGTAGAAGCTCAAATCAGTGTGGTAACATCTGACCAGGTTGGATCAAGAAATTTACAGAAGTTAACAGGTTTATAGTAACTCCTCATGGTGAGTAACTTTGCTCTTTTTTTATTTTGTGAGTGAAAAACTGAGAGATGCTTTTTAGAAAAAAACAATGTAGGATCACCTCAGCATACGGACAACAATTATGCAGGAACTGGTCTCTATATATGGATACAAAACTACTTCGTAAACAAGGTTTTTAATTCCCTGCTTCCAAGCAGATTGAAATTCTACTTTTAGAAAATATACACACAAAGGTGTAAATGCAGCCTTGAAATTAAAATCTTTCTAGGACTGTATGAACTATTTGTGTAAGCTCTTGGTTCAAGTTGGTTATCTTGTAGATGGTCTTTTAAGTGAGAAATACTTTTTTTTTTAATATTTTTTTTTCAATTTTTATTTATTTATGATAGTCACAGAGAGAGAGAGAGAGAGAGGCAGAGACACAGGCAGAGGGAGAAGCAGGCTCCATGCACCAGGAGCCCGACGTGGGATTCGATCCCGGGTCTCCAGGATCGCGCCCTGGGCCAAAGGCAGGCGCCAAACCGCTGCGCCACCCAGGGATCCCTAAGTGAGAAATACTTTGATGAAGTGTTCCTTTTTTTTGGCAAATAGTGCTCCTTTCTCTAATAATCTGCAAAACATGTATGATTGCTTTTGATCTCATCTTTAAGAGCAGTGCAAAAAAATTCTTCAGTGGATGACTATAGAGCAGTGGATGGCTATAGAACATAAGTCACCATATTCTTACGACTCTAGCTTCTTAGTAGGTTGGCTGAGATCAGTCAAAATTTGTACTCTTTTGAGTCTCGTGCTACTATCTAGAGATGATAGAGTTTAATGGAATTTGTGAGCTCATTAAACCATTTCAGACCCAGAATCCATGAAAAGAGTCTGTCTTTTCATGGATTCTGGTAAACATCCTCATTTGTTCATTTATTGTCTCAGTAAACAGTTATTGAAGACAGTTTCTATCCTGGATGCTAGAGATAACTAACTGGGGGCACAAGACACAGTCCCAACACTCATAAGCTTGTAGCCTTGTGGATAAATATTCTAGATTGTGGCTTGATTGAGCCCCATGTTTTTTGGCCTGTGGCCAGAGACACAGAATGTGGGACTCATGAGCTCTTTTGCTTTCTTAAGGTATATAATAAATAATTATTGCCTATAAAATATATATATTAGTTTTGTGGAAAATTTGATAAAGGGGCCTCACACCATCCCATTAAAGACAATGATACTATAGTTAATATTTATTGAAAGTCAGATACCTGTTTCTGTCCTTATTCTCAATCCTTAAGAGTGCTGTACAGGAAAATGTTATCCCAATTTCACCGATGGGTAAACTGAGGCTTAGAGAGTTCAGTGATTTGCCTAAATTCACATGGCTAGTTACTATGGCAAAGATTGGGACCCAATAGATACTGGTTTGTTTCAAAGGGCATAGTGTACACCATTATATGCTTTTGGAAGCTTTCAGCCATCTTTTTATTCAGAACATATACTTTTTTGTAGTCTGACCTTTTAAATATCCTATGTAGTTGAATGTTTAACTAGTAATAGCTCATAATTGGTATTACTCCTCATGCAAAAACAATGCTTCTGCTTTTAATCATGGCACTAAAACTTCCTCTTTTGCCTCAAGATATCATTTAAATCCTGTTGAATTGTGTTTGTTAAATTCTCATAATTTAGGGCATTTCTTTTTTTTTTAATTTTTTATTGGTGTTCAATTTACTAACATACAGAATAACCCCCAGTGCCCGTCACCCATTCACTCCCACCCCCCGCCCTCCTCCCCTTCCACCACCCCTAGTTCGTTTCCCAGAGTTAGCAGTCTTTACGTTCTGTCTCCCTTTCTGATATTTCCCACACATTTCTTCTCAATTTAGGGCATTTCTATTAAAGGTCCAGTCCTTTTGATACCATTTCATTCAATCTTTCAGTATTGGCATCAAAATGCTGGAAATACCAAAGCTTGCAGAGAATGGAAGAGGTTGTACTACATGCAGGACTCAGCTGCACAACTCAGAGCAGCCTTCCCACTCTTGCTGGGCAGCTGCAGAAAGGCCAAAGCAAATAGAATCCTCTGATGAGCAGCACAGAATTTTAAATCAATGCCCTGGAACTTGTTAGGGTAATTTCAAGTTCAAAGGAACAGTCTTTCAGGAATAAATATGTTAAGAGATCATCCTTAATATTTCACACTCCCTAACAACTCATCTGGCCACCTATCATTGGGGACTAAATTCTGGAAAGTATTTACTTTATAATCTAACTAGATATACACCCTCAGTGTGTTAGAAAACATTTTAAAAACCTAAAAAAATAATGAAAATTCATGTATTAAATATTAAAATACACTATTTCTATTTTTGTTACTCTCTCAAAATCATAGAAGTAGTAATTGTAAATTACACTCTAGGAAAGAACCAATATAATAAATGAAAACCTTTTAAGGTTTTTTAACCTTTTTTTTAAAAAATCTTTTAAGATTCTGAAGTTTCAGGAAAATGCCAAAAAAAAGGTAAAAATCATCCTCTCCAATGCTTGTGAGTGAGATGGAAACGACCGACCTAAACTTCTCAAGCAGAGAAGGGTCAGTTCATCTATTATTGACTACATTTATATCTAATGTGATTTTGCTTGACACTTGTCTTTGTTTAATGCTAGCAAGGCCTATTTATATACATTTATATAAATATTGAAAAAAATATGGGCACAATTTTAAAAGAGGTACAAAAGGAGATTTTTGTAAAAGCTTTTTAGACAGTGTTACTGGAATAGTTGGAGCAACAAAGTGTTTGGTCCTGGCACAATTCTCAGGGTTACAGGTAAAGTGTTTTTAAATTCTTCAGTACAAGGTAGGGAGGGGAGGCAGGTGATGCAGGAGGAGCAGGCTAGGTGCTGGTGCTGGCTCTGAAGTGCAGGATTTGGTCCCAGTTTGGGCATAATTAGCAGTGAAATGCTTGGAGAGGTGGTTGACTCTGCCCCAGTCCTAGGGGTAGTTCGGACTGAGCTAAAATAGAGAGTATTACAAGGACTTAACTCTCTACAGCACTGGGATCCCCTAAGGGGTATAAATGTTAGGACCTTTTTTTTTTTTTAATGTTAGGACCTTTAGGGATTTCTGTGTTGAAAGATTTGTAAAGAAATTTGTGTATCTTATTTATTTGATTCCATAATAACCATTGAAAAGAATGAACCAAAACTTGATAAACTTCCCATTTTGTTGAAGGTTATTCATATCAGGTATTGATATATTTAACTGCACAAACATCTCCAAGAGTGTCATAAGCTGAGTTTATTTTCTCTATATTCAGTCTAATAAATTTGTCCATCTTCATTAGCCTTAGAGATAAATTTTTCCTGGGTGAGGGACAATATCTCACAGGAATGTATCTCCCCTATAGGATTTGGTCAAATAAATGTTTTTAAAGAATTTTCACAAGGCTGATGAAACACTGGAAAAGTGGAAGAAATGACATATTTTGGTGTCTTTAGTGGTTGTGATCATAGGCACACATGCATTCATAATTGAAAAGCAATATTCCAGTCACCTTTTTTCCAACTGACTGCAACGTAAATTCTAACAATATAATTAATAAAGGTGATAGATAAAACTTACAAGGCTGAAAAAAAAATTTTTAGGAGAGTGTGGTGTAGATAAAAATGTGGACTATGACTCTGGATCTATCACTTTCTGTATAATCACCATTCAGCAAATAAATTTTGGTTCACTGATTATTACTTTCTTAAAAACATAAAAAATAATACATGCCCATTAGAGAAAAATTGGAAAAGAGAAAAAAATAAAGTGTAAAATTTATAATGACACTTATTCTGTTAACATTTGCTATATTTCCATCCATTCATTTTGTCAATGCAACAACCATTTCAAGTGGATGTTGTGGAGATAAATGAAATTAAATATGGAAAAAGCTGCTGCATTGGTTGGGACTGGTCATTCACTGAAAAAGTCAGTTCTACAAATTCCAATTATCATCCAGTGTTAGAGTACAGAAAAATATATTATGATCTAGTCTACAGGTCACTTCAGAACAATTGATAAGTACTTGCAGAATAATTGCAATTTCTAAGAATCATTGTTACATGTTTCTAAAAATGAGTAGAATGCAGTAAGCATTACTATATATATTCTTAGCCTCAACATAAGTTGATCTCTCACTTTTCAGTGGAAATGTATGAAAGTAAACAAGGGAAAATTTTTATAATTGAATATATAAAATTACACTAATATACATATCAGGTCAAATATTCACCTTCTTAAAAAAGTTTTATTTTTCATTTATTTGAAGGATTTGAGAGAGAGAGTGAGTTCATGCATGAACTGGGGGGAGGGACAGAGGGAGAAGCAGACTTTCCACAGAGCAGGAAGCCCAATGCACTGGGCACCATCTCAGGACCCTGGGATCATGAGCTGTGAAAGGCAGATTCTTAACCAACTGAGCCACCCAGTTATCCTTCAAATACTCACTTTTAATATTTTATATTTTCATTGGATTATATCTATAAAATATTATATTTTTATAAATATCACTGAGATATAGTTTGCCTTCATATTTCATTAAAAATGTTAGTCAGACTCTTCACATGCATCTAAAATGTATATTTAGAGCAAATTTCTGAGTCATCATAGGGTCTGAGTGTTTGGTGATACATTTATGATGATGTCACTAGATGTTCTATTGGAAGAGACAGATATCCACTTACAAAATAAAAGCATTTTTTCATTTATTCTATCATACTGTATATGTACAATGTAACTGTAAAGTATAGAGACTTTAGTCCCAAGTAATATTTATCATCCCAATTAAAGTTCTTTATTGTTTTACCAGCATTATCTCTAAACGAGCTTCAAATGAGTTTATTTCAGGTTGATATCTTACCCAAGTGTCATACGTGTCAAAGTAGAGTATTAGAAGAACCTCTTTTAAAATGAGAATTTGCTCAAACTAAAACAGAAGGCACCCTCTGTTTTATGAGGCATAACGTTGGGAATAAAAGCCTCACCTATGCTCTGACATTTCAGCATGTTTCAATCCTGAATGTTTTCCATCTACATAGCAGAGCAGGATTTGCAAATATCTTCTGCCACTTTTCATGTCACCTTCAAAGGAGACCTCACTGAACTATCAAGCTCTGAGACAGAAAAAGAAACAAGCTCTAATGCACAACCTATTTCTAATCTATTTATACCTCCAATTTCCAAAATCTACTTGAGAAGACCTAAAATAAAATACACAAGTACAGTTACGCCTGGAGATACAAACAGAAGACCAAAAGCACTAAGGAAAGTAGAAGAAAAAAAGGCCCGTGGTTATCCGGCTAGAAACATGAGGTAGAACGTTCAAAGATAGGAGAAAAACGTTTTGCAGTACAACCTTTTAATAACTGCTAAAATGAAGCACACCAAGTTTTCAAATATGTTTTGTTTTTCCCACCATAATATGAGAAAAAGACTTCAAAGCATGAGTCCTTTAGGAGGACTGTGAAGTGACACAGTGGGCATTGCCTTCCACATCCAATTTGTAAAATGGATGAAAAGGTCTTTAAATAAATGCATTTCATGCTATTACTGCGTCATCACTATGGGCATCATGACATTTAATGTCACTTACAGATGGTGACCTTCAGCAGACCTGGTCAGGCAGGTAGCAGCCTAGTGATGTAATGTGACAATAGAGAGGCTTGGAGGACCAGGCAACCAGCCATTGATCTCGTTATTCCAGAAGTTATGTAGAAGTTTGAAGCCAAACTTTGGACATGATCTGGACAAAAGTCAGTTTGAGGTAGAAATTTCTGATGAGAGATTGAAATGCTCATAGATTGTGATGTTGGTGGGAAAATATGCCATTTGCTTTTGAAACACAGGTGAAGCAGTTCCATGAACTTACCCCATTATTACTAGGCTTTACTATGTTCCTTTTGATTTCCCTAACACTGGAAAGGCATTGGATAAAATAAGACAAGTGACTTACTAATGAATGCTGTGTGAAAGGCACATTTTCTGTGACGAGTGTTCAGAGAATTTCAGACATAGTAGAGCAATGTGAGGTGCAAATGAAGGAATGAATCTTGATGCTCCATTGACATAGGTCCAATTGCTATCCCCAAATATTGCATTCCCGTTAGTAAAGGAAGATTTGGTCCCAGGAGATTAAAATGTTTTGGAGGACACAATCATCACAATTAAATTTCTAATACTAATGGTAATGTTAATTAAATCTCTCATTTTCATAGCATGTTTAGATGTAGACATCTTAGGAGATATTTTATTTTATTTTATTTTATTTTTAATTTTTTTAGGAGATATTTTAATATCAATCCTTCCAGTAAAGGTCATCATAGACAGCAGTGTGCAAATATGTAATAGGGTCTGACTTTGTGTCCATGTAGACTTGATTAAAGTGCTCAAGCACGACATATGTAGTTGTCTTGAAAGTTTTGTCCCAAGAATGAAGTTGCTCATGACATAAATTGTGTGAATTGACTCATTTCCTTTTCTGATGGTGAGAGGATGTTTTCAGAGAGCCTGGGTTTTGGAGTCAGGCTACCTAGACCTCTGACTCCACCACTTGCTGCTGATGTGAACTTGGGTGATTATCTTCTGGCCTCAGTTTCATAATCCACAAGATGGGATAACAGGATGTATGAGCAGGGGTCATATGAAAATTAAATGAGAGGTTGTAAGGTACTTGGCATGTGTGTAAAGCACAATAGATACAGCATAGATCTTACCTCATTTCAATCCTAAAGCGAGGATTGTATCCAGATTGGTTATCCAGATTGGTTAGTAGCCAATCACATTGACAGAGCAGAAATTCTCCAGAGGATTCAGCTTTACTTCTAACCACTCCAGTGAAAAGTTATCTGACTTTCCATTGATATACAAAACACTTAAATTTAGAGGTATTTCTGTAATGGACTTTTCCCATACTTGGCACAAGAATCAAATTTAAATGTGTTGTTGTATGTACTTATATTTTAACTTTTTATCTAACATGATATTATGTTTAACACCAACAAGCTTGGCCTTCATACTTGTATTTAGTAGAAAAATAATTTAAAATTTAAATTTTATTTAGAAAAATTAGGACATATTCGCTTTGGCAGCACATATACTAAAATTGGAATGATAGAAGATAGCATGGACTCTCAAATAAATAAATAAATAAATAAGAAAATACATAGGAATATAGTTAGTGATACTTAGTACCTTTAAATATACTTAGAAATGGAATTAATTTGGAGTTCATATTTACACATGAAATAGCTTTATATATTTAATAAGATAAAAATTAGAAGAATAAAATAGAGGAATTTTGAATCAATATTAGTATGCCAGTTTGAAATACCATGATTAATTAAAATCTGGATGCAATTAATTAATTTATATAGCATTCTTACTGCCTCATATTCATCAAATATATACCACTAAGTCAATTTATGTGAAAATGTTTTGATTATGAATATATATAAATATATTGAAAACATTTATTTATTTCGAAACCTGGTTTGCATTTTATACATCAATGAAATGATTGTGGCCATAGAAAGCACTCTTAATAAGTTTAATAAGGAATGTTGAGTGGCACCTGGGTAGCTCATTCTGTTAAATATCCAGTTATGATCTCAGGGTTGTGGAATTGAGCCCTGAGCCTGGTGTTGGGCTCCAAGCTGAGTGTGGAGTCTGCTCCTGATTCTCTCTCTCCCTCTCACTCATCCTCTCTCTCTCTCTCTCAAAGAAATATATAGAATCTTTTAAAATAAGATTGCTGAAAGAAAACCCATGTAATATAATTACATAAAATGTAAACACTAACTATATATAATCAAGAATACTATTTAATGCTCAGTTAACTATCATGTTGAGAAAGTTACCTTCTATCCTGAAAAGAATGAAACTTTAGGAATCTAGCAAGAAAAGGTGACAGAGGCTAAGCACAATGTCTTAACTTTCCAGAAATTTTCCAAGTTCATCATTTGAATTTCAAGTTCTTTACTATGATGAATCAGAAGTATTCCTATGAAAAACCAACTTTTAAAAATGAAAGCTAGATTCTTTAATGTGTTCATTAAAGGCAAAAGTTATGTGAATACCATGTACTTTGAGAAATAAATTTTGCTTTATAAAACATGCTTTTTAAATTAAAAAAAAGTGTATGGTTGAGGAACTATACAGTGTCTTACTACTGTCTTAATCAGTAACATACTATTTGCACTACAGGCAAGATGTACAAAATTAAAGTAAGCACATTATGGACCAATATCTATTTATAGTGGGAGTAAAAAAACCATAATTGTTTGCTTATCAATTTAGTATAAAAGGAGCTTTGGAGACAGGCAAAATTTCTGAAGAATTTTTTATCCTTTCTTCTCAAAGGAAGAATTCAGTTCTTAGGATGTTACCCATGAAATTCTAACTCCATACTAGTTGAAAGAGAAAATCAGTAAAGCACTTGCGTTTCAGTGGGAACTCAAATTGGAATGGGTCCTACCATTTATGATAGATTCATTAGTATACCTGAGGAATATTCTAGACTTCAAGCGACATGCCCTTGAAAACCACGATGTTTCACTATATAATTTGATATTATGTCTGCAAGAAACTCTAACCATAACTGGTAACAATGGTTACCATAGCTGGTAACCATTCTATATAAATTTATTTAGCAGGTGAAATGAAAGAAAATTGAAGGATACCATAGCAAGTTTAGCAGGCTTGTAGGGCAGATTCAACTTTGAGGAGGGATGCTAAGACTCATAATATGGTGTCATCTTAATTATGCTTCAACTTCAAATAAAATTCCAACACAAAATGTACTTTTAGTTAACATTTCCTAAAGCAAAACAAAATTCTGACAGTGTATTTCTTGATTAGGGTACTATAAGAACATTTCTGAACACTTAAATTTTTTTTTAAAATATGAGTTTTGGAAATATTGCATTTGTTTCTAAATTTAAGGCGTTGCAATTAATTTGGAAGTTCAGCCTTACACATTGCCTTCTACAAAATGCTGCAGTGGTTTAGATGCAAGAATTAGATGTTCTATAAAATCATAAATCAAGGAGAAGAATTCCAGTATCACAAGTGGACATGAGATCCATATTTGTAACTTAAAGATCAACTTGATAGATTACCATTCAAACAAGTGACTGTGTATTGTGTCAAAATATTTCACTTTTTACCCAGACTCTTTCACTTAATAGCTATGACTTTGGGCAAATTACATAGCCTCTACAACCTCTTTTCCCATGGGAACTAGAAATAAGCACCTCAAAACCCACTGTGGATGAAAGCCCATGATAACCATTAATTCTTTTGCAACTTTTTGTTTCACTATGTGTTGGGTATTTCCAAACCATAAAATACTTATGTTTCTTTATTTAAGTTTTAATTGTTATTCCACTGTCTCCAACAGATAAAAGTCCTGAAGACATTTCCCCCAAGCCCACAATTTTTCTTCCTTCGATTGCTGAAATAAAAGCCCATCAGGTTGGAACGTATATTTGTCTTCTTGAGGATATTATTCCTGATATTTTTAAGATAGATTGGAAAGAAAAGAACAGCAAAACAATTCTGCAATCCCAGCAGGGAAACACCGTGAAGACTAAGGACACATACATGAAATTCAGCTGGGTGACTGTGACTGAAAAATCAATGGATAAAGAACACCAATGCATTGTCAAAGATGAGAGGAATAAAGAAAGGGTTAATCAAGAGATTGATTTTCCTTCAATAAACAAAGGTATGTGCATACAAACATGAATACAACCTCCCAGAATCCTTTGTTTTGAAGAGAAAAACCTAACTTTTCTGTCAAGTATTAATGAAAACATGCAATTAAAATTTTTTTCTAATGTTGTTGCCTTTCATGGTAGCATAAATGTCCTATTTCCCCCATAGACTTCAAATAGTATGGGCTTTGGAGGGCCTGGGGGACTCAGTAAACTGAGCATCTGACTCTTCATTCAGCTCAGGTCATGACTCAGGGTACTAAGATTGAGCCCAGCATTGGGCTCTGCACTCAGCATGGAGTCTGCTTGAGTATCTCTCCCTGTGCCCCTTCCCCGTGCTCACTCTCTATCTCTTTCAAAAGAAATATGCAATTAATTTTTTTAAAAAAACAGTATGGCCTTTGGAATATACAGAGAAAAAAATGACATATTCACTTAGCCTTTCAAGCCTTAGTTTTAGCATCCAAATATTAATGAAACAGTGATGATTTTAAAGTCATTTCATGGATTAAATGAAAAAATACACGTGAAAGCACCTAGCTACCTGGTACACAAGAAATGCTCAGAGTCTACTATTGATGATTTCACTTGATCAGGAATTAAGAACAATTACGCATCATTCAAGAATGTTCTATCCAGCAGTCAGAAGTCTTTCTCACTTCAATCTTGCTCTATTCAAAGTATCACCCATCAACAATGAGTTGTCAGAGACAAAATGATCTTCATTTGACGGGGCCAGAACACAATTCAACCAGAAATAATATTTTGGCAACTGAGGTTTTAGTATGGTCTTGAGCTTTTTAGATTTGTATTTTATATGCCAGCATAAGGTGAATTTTTTGTAAATAAGGATTGAGTGATGCTAAGGTCTTAAATATTAATGCATTCTACACAATGAATGTATTCTTACCATTGGTAAAAACTGCTCAGCAAACATTTGTTTCAGTTCTAGTGTGTGCCAGACTGGAAAGGATGCACGATGAACTACTGTCCCAAGGAGGATAACTACAGTAATCAATCAGGGTCACTTGTGATTTAAGCATGGTGTTCCAAAGGAGCCTCACTGGGAGAGACGCTGGTCATATTTAGAAAGTGTGGGCAGATGGCTGAATGTGCCCAGCCTCGCTGTGATCTACTAACTCATTAGACTCACAAGTCAAGTCCTGGCATTGACATCACAGACCAAGGGCCCAGAGACACCATAAGAAGGAACCACTTTGATTTTCCTTGTGATTAATAACATTCTAAGCAGTGGGGAACAAGCACATAACAAGACCTGTGAAGAGCTTTGCTATATCAAGTCTAACTTTCTGAAGTGAGTTTATGTTCTTGGAGTGTTGAAAACATCCCACAGACCCAAAATGGCAATACTTAGCTTATGGCCCAAGTCACTAAACCAGGACTTAATACCTAATCTAAGAGCAATTTCACCTTCCCACCCCAAGGAGAAGAGTAGCCTTTAACTAGTCAACATGGGAATTTCCTAGTCAGCCCCAGGAAGCTTCCTGATTGACTCATTCCCATCCGCATGGGAGAGTAACCTTGCCTAAGACAATGGATTACTTTCTAAGAATTCCCCTTTTCCCCCTGGGTCCCTCTCTATTGTTAAAACTTTTCCTTTCCTGTCGTCCTTTCATAAATTGATTCATTAATAGAGCCATTAGATCTTTAACATTTGGGCAGCCTGGGTGGCTCAGCGGTTTAGTGCCAACTTCAGCCCAGGGCCTGATCCTGGAGACCCGTGATTGAGTCCCACGTCCGGCTCCCTGAATGGAGCCTGCTTCTCCCTCTGCCTGTGTCTCTGCCTCTCTCTCTCTCTCTCTTTGTGTCTCTCATGAATAAATAAATAAAATCTTTAAAAAAATCTTTAACATTTACTTGGTTGAATTTTTGATCTTTAACAGATTTGGTGGCAAGGATGGAATCCGATATGGACCCTGCGGGGCATTCAGAGCCAAAGCAAAACACAGAGGTGGTAACTTTGAACCCTGCCAGTTCAAGATCTTTCAGGCCTGTCCTTAGCACTGTGGGTGAGTTCTTCCTGCTTCTCAGCTCCAGTTACTTTGTGTTCTGCCTCCTAATCTAATTGGTTTTGCTTGACAGGGTACGGCAGCTTAGGCTGCCAGAGTGTTATGCCCGTGTTAAGTTAAACTAGCATGTCTTTTCTGAGCCCCATTGAGCTGGATATTTGCACAGAGTCCAACTGAACAGGCTGAAGGGTCTGCCCAGAGACAAGCAACTAACCTTTCAGACCAAGTGCCCAAGATAGAAACCTCAGCAAGTTTCCAGGAGAATTGGTGGTTCACGCAGTCTTCTTGTATCAGAACTCAGAAACATCTCTTACAGCTCATACACTAATGTGCACCTAATTGATTGTCACCATTCCTGTAGATAAAGGCTACAGCTAACAGGGAAAGGTAGAAAAAACACAAAAATTGGCGTGCAAGAGTCAAGCATTTAGAGGCCGCTAGAGCACTTACTACCTCAGGAACACACCACTGATAGTACAGGTTGTCAGGAAATGGGATGGATCAGTACTAGATCACTCATCAACCTCAAGAAAACTTCTATGCAAGGAGCTACACTGCAAAATACACACAATCCCCAATTCCAGGACACAACCCTTTTAGGTGTTAGTTTTCTGATCAAGAATCCCAGTGTCTTAGTTAATGGAATCCTTAAAGTAAAGAGTCAAGTGAACTACTTCTGTTTTACTTGTTTATTTTTCATCTAAGAATTATAGTCCCAGATTAAAGACACCTAGCAAAATGCAAACTCTTAAAAACTTCCTTGGTGTCCTGAGGAACTGACTTGGTAACAATCAGGTTGGAGACCCAAAAATACCAGACAGGAAAGTGGGGTACCACTCATTTGCAGCCAGATATGGCTGGATTGGAGTGTGGATTAACTCCATTTGAGGCTAGTGTCCTACCAAACTGCTGCAAGCCCTCAAAGCAATGATAACCTAAAAATATATGCCCATAATGGGAACTTATGAATTAGAATTAGAATTAATTACAATTAATTAATCTAATTAGAATTAGAGTGATCTTATGATCATTAAGATGTGCGCTTAAAAGCAAGGGTTCCTTAATTAAACAGAATCCTGTAAAATGTTGACAATTCCAAGGTCCTTTCATTGAAAGACTCATTGCAAAAGGCTAATGAAAGATTAATGATGGAGGAAGTAACTAAAGCAGAAGACTATAAAACTGATCTAACTCCTACTCCCCTCTTGGCAACTTTGAGCACTCATTCTAGTCTGAATTGATTTTCCACTCTGAACAGACTACACAGCCATAAACAGAAGACTGGAAATTTCATGGCTTTACAGACACCTCCATTATCTACCTTCATAGAAGGGCCCCGAAATGAGCCCTGTCCAGAGGTGCATATTGCTATGTACTTTATTCTCTTAAACAGCCACGTGGAATTCTGGTAAATACTGGGTCCTGTGCAAAGGATCCTAGAAAAGCTGGCAGAGGAGAGGGAAGAGTGGAAATCTTAACCATATTATTAGTGGAATCTCTATCTAAAGTCCTTGTCCACAGGGATAGTAAAATTTCTCATTATCCCATCCTTTCTAAATCTAGACCCATTGCTAGTGATCTTTTCTCTCCCAGATGTTATTCCTGCCTTCCTGCCTGTGTCATCCTGCCTAATTGCTCTTAACTTTCTGCCTGCCTGCGACTTGGCGGATTGTTGGCTCTTTCCTTTGGCTCTCACTGTGAGAGACTCTGAGTATTTGGAGGGTAGTATCCTTTGCACCCTCTTGGGGACCCGGGTAATACACAAGGAGTTACTCTATATGTCAGAAATTCTTAAAACTAAAACTATGCCCCCAGAGAGAAGGAAACAAATTGAGGCTCATGTGCTTGGTTAGATGGATCAATCTATGATGTCATTCCATGTAAATACAAGAATGAGAATTTGAGAGCAACTGGCTTGACCAATCTTACCAGAAGCAGAAAGGCAGCTCTTGAGGCAACTCAAAGTTCTCCCATTGATTTATCTATCCCCCAACTTCTCCTATTTATGAAAAAGGGCTTATAAATGGTTGGCTTTAGGAAAGCAAAGTGCTTCTTGGAGGAGCATTCATTCTCTGTCTGTCATTAAAGTCACACATCTTATCTTGTCTTTAAAATGTAAACCTAGCGCATAAAAGCTTGAGACTGAGGGAAATAAACCAACTAGTTTACAAAACTAGTTCGTTTATAAAAACGTTGTAGAGGTTTGTGCCTAAACTCTAGTCTATTCTCCTTGATAATCCTGAGACAAATACAAGTTTTAAAATTGATAATGAGACAAAATACAAAATCCTGAGACAAATACAAATCAAAATTAATAGCATAAATATTAGTGGTCCTAGGTCCTTGTACCAGTCTGTGTGTCCATAAATATATCTTGTCGATGTGAGATATTTTTCTCCCTGGATGTTTCATCAAAAATAATTTGTAAAGAGCTCTATTTCCCTGGTTTGAATATAAGCACTTTTAAGGATCGGGCATTCTGCAATTCTCAAAAAGAGAGAGACTAACTTGAATGTGTTTCAATTTTACATGATCTGGGCACATATTCTCTGGTGGGTTTAAGCATAATAGGTATATTGGTACTGCCTTCTCAGCACTAAAATCAGAAATTTCATGTGCCTGGTTTACTAAAGATCAAGTAAGTAGATGTGATCTCCATTACAAAATGTTACAGGAAAAAGCTTGGGAGAATGATAGACTTTGATGTTTCATAAGATTATTTTATATTTTATTATTTTAATTCCAATTAATTAACACAGCACATTATATTAGTTTCATATGCACAATATGGTGATTCAGCACTTTGATACATCACCTGTGCCCATCAGGACAAGTGCACCCTTTAATCTCCATCACCTATTTCACCCTTCTCACCCCTTGTCTATGATATCTTTGTGAATAATCTCAGATAATGAGATAAAAAAAAACACAAAAGCTAAAGTTTTAAATAATCTCCCAAATTTTTTGAGGAACTTAAGATCATAGTGTTTTCCGTGTTAAGATACATTCATTATATTCATTCAATATCGAGATCATTTCCAAGCAAGATAAAATACTAATATATTAGTGACTAAACACAGGTTTATCTACTTTTGTTTCCTTGCTGCATAGAAACAGAAGATAAGTTCGCACCCACTCATAGTCATTTTCTGGTGCTTTACTGAAAGATTGTTTTATGAAGAAGCACACATTTCTAGAAATTATGAAATATATTCATAAATTTGCCAATCTAAAGAATGCTAATTAGCTGTTCACAACTGCTTACTGACTAGCTTTCTTTAAATATGAAGGTTTCTAAGGGGTTAAGAATTCTAGTACATGTGATGCAGACTCCTAAAATAATAAGATAAACAACCTGGAAAGCAAAGAAACTAAGATGTATGTTTTTCAAAAGAAAATGTATGAGGGGGATCCCTGGGTGGCGCAGGGTTTGGCGCCTGCCTTTGGCCCAGGGCCGGATCCGGGAGACCTTGGATCGATTCCCACATCGGGCTCCCGGTGCACGGAGCCTGCTTCTCCCTCTGCCTGTGTCTCTGCCTCTCTCTCTCTCTCTCTCTCTCTCTCTGACTATCATAAATAAATAAAAATTAAAAAAAATTAAAAAAATTAAAAAAAAAGAAAATGTATGAGGAACGGAAATATATTTTTTTGAGGGGAAAAAGGGGATTTTGTCCTAAAGGGAAGTGGGTCATCTAAAGAAAGTAAACTTAGGACAAAATCTGAATGTAAAAAAAAGAACGTTGCAGAGGTTTGTACAAAGGGGATGTTTGAGAAGGAATGTTATGTGTGATCAGGACTAAGATTGGAATGAAGAATTTTTAAACCAAAGTAAGTTGGTACAGCATTGGAGTTTGATTTTTCTCCCTGCCAAAAGGATAAATGGTTTTTTAGGCTTTTCATGTTTCTTTGTTTTCCTTGGAATTTTGGTCTGCTTAAATCTCTTCGACTTGGAGTATTCCAACGGGTTTGTTAAACTGTTTGGCTATTTGGTATGTCAGATTACGTGGGATGCATTGTCAAAAAATACTTCATACCAAGTTTTCTAGGTATTGTGTTTGTAAGATTGTGGTACGTGTAGATAATGTCCATTCTGGTGCTACAAAAGAAATGGCTCCTCATTGTCAGTAGTTGGTTATCCTGATGGCCTTATAAATTGGCAGCAGTCTGTTTCTGAATCAGAAAAATGAAGGCGGGTAAACATGGCAGTGTATTAAACAAAGAGTCAGAGCTGAGGGAAAACCAGAGCAACCACAGGGTTCTTCCAGGATCCCTTGGCAAATCTCATTTCTTTTAGTTTTTGTTTTTTAAATTCCTTTACCCTCCTTTGGACTTTTTAAATGACTCAAAGTGTAAGTGGACTTCAATGGGAAGACTTGTATAATAGTACAAAACCATTTACCATTCATATCTAACATGTCTGGACCATAATTCTGGAATAATTATTTTTGCCTGCAGAGACTGCATGTCTCATCATTCTGGACCCTGACACCTGCAGGTGGAATTCATTCCAATACCACTTAGTTTGTGTGGTCACTGTGACCTTGTCATTGTTTCTGTTTTCTGGATGGGTTAAAGCTTTTTTCTGCTATGAGAATGATATACTCACTCTGGCAAAGACAATGTCCAAAATGGATTTTCCCTTGGAAAATCTCCAGTGACCAAGGCTCCTCCTTCTGTGATCTCCAGTGACCAAGGCTCCTCCTTCACTGGGCAAATCACAGGAGCCTTTAGGAAAATCTTGCCAATCTCATGGAACTGTCTCAGTGTACAACCTTATGCTGATCTTTTATGTTACCTGCTAGTCTGAAATAGTGTAAGTCTCCAATGTCTGATGCTCAAGACTGTCATCAACAGGTTATGGACACCTTCCTAGATCACAGTTAAAAGGATCTGTAAGTCACAGTATACAGCCTGCTGATTAGATATTTTAGACATATCATCAGAGGAAGATAGTCCTCAACTATCCCAGTAGAAGAGGGACATTACTAAGTGGTTCTGCTATAAAAGTAAAGGTTCAACCTTGTACACATAACATACCTACAAATGTTTCCACCTGACACCTGGTCCTACCTAGACACAGGAGATTCTGAAACAGCTGAGAGAAGTACAAATAGAAGACATCCAAATTAAAAAAAATTTAAAAAATTAAAAAAAAGACATCCAAATTGACTGCATTCACCTAAAAAGGGGTTCAGGACTTCATATTATGACTAAATATGAAATCCTTTCTCCTTCTGTTCTTTCCTTACTCTGGAAATGGCCTGTATCTCCCATGTCATTACCACATGTGTAACCTCTGGAATTTAGAGCAAACTTTTATTTCAGGCTAGCAGAAAATCTAACACTGATCCAAAATTTTCTCAATGTAAATAGGATATCTCTTGATTCTCCTAGTTTACATCCCAAGGAGTAGGGACTACCAAGAAGCCACCAGGATTAACACCTTTGGCAGGAGTCCATATGGCTTAAATGAAAGATTCCTTCAGCAGGGTCTTTCTCACTTATGTGATTTTAACTGCTTTGAGTATTGGGGGCAATGGCATCAAAATGTACCTCCAACATGGGGAACTATCCTGTTTATGGGCATCATAACAATCTGCCTGGTGCATTTTATTCTTTCAAAAGCTTTACAGGCAAGTTCTAAGCCAGTAACCTTTAAGCAAATGATCTTCCTTGATTGGAATATCACAAAAGAATGAAGAGTACAACCAGCTCTAAAAACCATAATGCTAAAAAAAAAAAAAAAAAAAACCATAATGCTAAAGAGGTAACTCTTGAATATCACAAGGCTTATGCAAAAGGCCAAGATCTGTGTATATCACCCAGAGAATCCACAGGAACTGTGAGAACTTCAGAACAGTTGCTGACAGTAGTGTTAATTCCTTCAATTTTGATCCCGTCTCTCCGTTAAGATGAGAATGTGATCAAAAGGCAGGGTTGTTGTAAAGGAAACCTCAAGGTCACAGTGTACTCATTAGCTTAAGGCCACAAGTCAGGAACCAACTCTTCATAGCTACCCAACTGCAGTTTCAATAGCCAGAACTAGAACCTTTAGCCAATGGACATGGACTTTCCTGATCAGCACTAGGGTGTTTACTGATTGACCCCTTCTGCTCCCCATTGGGAGAAGGACCTTGCCTCAAACAATGAATTCTTTGCTAATAATTTCCTTTTCACTGCCTCTCTATCTTGAAAAACCTCTGTCCTGTAGCCCTTACGAGCTGCCTCCTACTTGCTAGATGGGATGATGCTCGATTCATGAATAGGTTGAAAATACAGCCAAAATGTACTCAGTTGAATGTTTGCTATTTCATAGATTCTCAGTTTGTTCCATAATCAAATTAGGAATAAATATTTACTTTTACTTTCACCAGAAATGTGATGCAAAGCAAATGAAATTATGTCAATGAAAATACTTGTTTTTGAAACCATGACATGGATAAATTTATTCCTGTATTTATTGTATTTATTTATATCCTTTCCTAAAACTAACTGAAGTCAGATTATACAGAGAGCCTTAATGTTTATTTCTACAGCTAACAGAGAGGGACAAGTGGGCATGGCATAAATGTAATGAAACCATTGGACTGAAGTATCATGTTAGGTTTTGATTTTTCTAGTGTGCGGAGAAAAGCAATAAATATAGTAAGTTCCATGGCGATGATTATGGTAGGGGAGGAGCTCCTGTTAATGATGTGATTTCCATGACACTTATTTCTGAAAGTAATGTTTCCCAAGGTCTTCTCATAGCCACAAACAGGGCACTTCTGTTAATGGAATTCTACAGTATATTTTTAATGCAGATCCATGGAAGTTTTAGGGTTTTTTAATATAAGCTTATATATATATATATGTATGTATATAAATGAATGCACAGAACAGTGAGTGATTCTGAACACAGATAAACTCATCTTTTCAAACTTTTTAACCAACTTTGATTAAGAAAGGGCACCATGGACACACAAGTCATATTATGAAAATTGTTACATTGTTGTCTTTATATCAATGAATGCATGGTGATAAGAGATTTTTATTTATCTTTTTGAAGTTCTTATTTTACTCCCAGGTAGCTAACCTACAGTGTAATATTAGTTTCAGGTGCAAATGTCATGAATAACATCACTGCATGGAAAAGAAAGATATGTTTAGGACACTATAATGTCAGCTCTTTAGGACATTTTAACATTTAACATAATTATACTAGCATTATTCTTCTTGGGATTTTCCCAAAAGACTATATCTCACACCCATTTCTCAAGAGCACACCAACATAAGATTGTGTGGAGTAGATAAAATTGCACACCAGAGCCATGTCTGTATACACGACACGGGAGGTGAAAAAGAATAAACCAAAAAATCTTAGAGCTCTCTCTTCCTGCATCCATAGTCAATCATCATTAAGGATTTTTGTGTTTGTATGTATGTTGAGGGGGTGGTGGTTTTGTTTTGTTTTTTCTACACTGTAGATAAATACAACTTTAACTCAAGTTTATGTATTCAGACAGCTATCAGTGTGATGTGGCCTTTCATCCTATCCCTGCAAACAAGTGCACTGAAATGCTGAGCTTTTAGGGGTGCATCAGTAGCTTAGTCAGTTAAGTGCCTGCCTTTGGCCCAGATCATGTTTCCAAAGTCCTGGGATTGAGCCATGTGTTGGGCTCCCTACTCAGCTGCAAATCAGTTTCTAGCTCTCCCTCTGCCCATTTCCACGGCTCATGCTCACTCTCTCTCTCTCTCTCAAATGAATAAACAAAACTTAAAAAATTTAAAAAGAAATGATGAGGTTCCTTAATAAAATGATCATTTGCTAAGACCAATTCACATATGCTGAAGAGATGATGTCTGAGAGGTGACAGTGGTGGAATTATGTTTGATGTCTATGGGTTAACAAGATGCTTTCCACAGGCTCTAGCTCATCAATACCCCCACAGCCATCCTTTCAGTGCTGGCTCTGACAATTATCACTGGTATGCTATTCAGCAAGGGACATAGACTCTCTAAATCTTATTTCCTTCTGGGTAACATGGAATTCTACAAATTCAGCTCATATCAATGTAACAGGGAGATGAGATGAGATGAGATGAGATGAGATGAGATGAGATGAGATAATGCCTATGAACTTTCACATAGTGCCTGACACAATAATAATCAGTCAATAGGTTTGGCCTTCTTTAGTATTGTTGTCAGGTCCTCCAACACCATCAGTCCAGAAAATCATGTGCAGGAGTTGAGGATACTGGGGCATGAATGATTTGAAAGACAGGGCTGCTTCTTAGCTTAGAGAGGAAATATACCTAAACCAGACTCCTTCCAACATGTACGGTACCTCTGTGGCTTCAGGGTTGGACAAATTCATTTTGGTAGCAACCCTTCATGTGAGCAGTGGGTGTGGAGGACTGGACTGTAGCCACCGTTTCTGATTATTTTTCTATTCAATAGTATTTATAGGACACCTACTGTGGAGTAGTCCCTGTGCTATGAGCTATAAGCACAGAAGGAAAACAAGATAATGTTTAGGCATTACCCTCCAGGTGTGAGGAAAAAAAAAAAGAAAAAATGCATCCTTCATAAACTACAACATCTTTATGTGCAGAAATACAACATGTGATTTGATCTAGTTAGTTACATAAATTCATATCAACCATTTCTGGAATTGTAGGGCTCATATTTGTAAAGACTCTTCCTCTCTGCTGAATAATTCTATCATCTATCTATCTATGTATCATCTATCTATCTATTATCTATCATCTAATCATCTACCTTCTATCCACAACACAGAGGAAAGTTAAACAATGGATATGAACAATGGATAATACTTGTCTTCGTTTCTTTTAGAATTTGCTGCTATTAACTCTACAGAAGCTTCCCTGCATGATGAAAATGGTAAGTTTTTGTCTTTGTTTGCCTTTATGTTATGCTGTAGCATTTTTCCTTCCTGATCAGCTTAGACTTTGAACTCCCCTGGCTTCAGAGAGAAACCTCAGAATGGCTGAATCTTGCAAAATAGACTGTGATATTTATGTCAACCCACCATTTATCAGGAGTCATCTCTTTTAAAGGTTTTATTTATTTATTCATGAGAGACACAGAGAGAAAGCAGAGACATAGGCAGAGAGAGAAGCAGGCCCCTCGCAGGGAGCCCGATGTGAGACGAGATCCTGGATCTCTGGGATCACGCCCTGGGTCGAAGGCAGATGCTCAACCACTGAGACACCCAGGCGTCCCTCAGGAGTCATCTTCACACAGTAACTTCTGGTTTGGCTGTGAGTGGATTATGAATTAGGGGTGCAATGATGAGCCCTGAATTCTTTCAACAATGGATTTCATTCATATCTGTGCCCTGTTTTCTACTGACTGAAGAAAGCATGATTTCATATTGCTTCTGTATTTTTTAAGCCTTGTTCTTCCTGGTAGTTTATTACATGAACTGACACCGAGAGGTTCTTGTACAGAAGGCTATGTGCTGCACTGGAAGTGTGTTTTGTTTAATTCCCTTAATACTCACTGTGAAAGATTTAATTCCCACTTTACATGTGAGGGTAGTGAGATAAAATGAATTCAGTCTCCATACCACATGTCAAGAGCTGAGGCTGAAAACCAGACCAACTGAATCAAGATGAATCAAGTGACATTTAGTTTTTACTTATTCCTGCCTAGAGCCCTCATGGGGATGAACATGCAAAAAGTCACCTATTACCAATGCATTTCCCCCCATAGATTCATTCATTATAAAGACAACCTTAATTTTTAATACTTTGGAATGTGCTAGGTGAATTTTATAGGTTTTTGACTGACTTGACCTGCAAACTCCATTCTGAGTTGTCTTTCTGTGGTGGTGGTGGTGGTGGTGGTGGTGGTGGTGGTGGTGGTGATGGTGATAGAGGGGTGATAGAGGTATTTACTAATCGGTTGTGCTGGTATGAGAGTGTTACTTCAACCGAGGTTATCAGAAATGTTTACAGTTACCACTCTACAATGAATAAGTCTTGACCTTTCAAAAAAACTGAAATTAATAAAATACTTCTTCTAGATCCCCTGCAGCTTCAACTCATGAACACCTCTGCCTACTACACCTACCTCCTCCTCCTCCTGAAGAGCCTGATGTACTCCATCGTCACTGCCATCTGTCTGCTTGGGAGATCAGTGTTCGATGGCAATGGGAAGAGTTCTTAATATGATGCCTACAGGGTCCACTTTTTCCCATTGGCTTTTGTCCCTATAAATGTCTGCTGAGGATCTAGTGGGGTTTTGTTTCTATGATTGGGTTATTTCCTTTCACATGTATCTTTCTCTGTAGGGTCACAATGCAGAATGGGTTTATAAACTCCTGGGCAAACACAAACTTTCACTCTGCAGCAAGAACAAATTCTGCTATGACTCAGGGGTGGGGACAGGAGGCCATCCCCAGGGGCTTCATCACTTCTCTCTCTTAATGCCCACCCACTCCCCAGCCACGCAGTACCCATGCCTCTGTGTACAGTCTGCATGCAGCTTCCAGCTGTGTCCTTGAACTCTTTTACCTTATGATTACTTGGAAGCCCTTTATTGTACATACCTAGAAGATCACCTCCTTACTGATTTACCTTTGTACTGTTTTTCATAATAAAAATTATCAAAAATCTATTTGGGCCTATATGTACTTTTATTTGGTCCAATCTAATTGAGAGTCAGGTGTAAGAGACAGCATGACAGCTGAGCCTTCCAATACAGCGCTGGTCGTAATATTGGTCAATTCCACATTTTAATTCTTGCCCTGAGATAGCCCTCATGCTACTTTCCTTGAGGGACTGAACACAGGAGAGCCACAGCCAGTGAGGTTGCCCAGGTTAGTTTCTTTCAAAGGTCAACTGATTCAGACTCATTTGGTTTCAGACAATCTGGTGTTGACTGTATAAAATGTCACAAGACTGGCAGATGTCTCAGACGTGTAGCAGTGTTTCACAAGCACCACGTTTCCTGATCTCACATGAATCCCATGAGAGCAGCGCTAACACTAGAAATATAGGGTGATGGAAAGGGTAACGGCTTGGACTCCGATCCCCAAGTGACTCGGTTTAAATATATAGCTATTTGGACTCTCTGTGACATAATTTTCTCATGCGTAAAATGAAAATACAGTGTGCCTTGATTTCTGGACTTGTGTGGATGAGATGCGTTAATTACGCTGGGTACATGCAAATCCTCAAGAGCATTAGCATCTACTGTTGGCAGCTCTACTTTGGAAATAGATTAACACACCTGTACATGCACACAAACACTAACAAGGGTGTCCACTCATTCATATATGTGTTTGTAATTCTACAAACATAGATGTATAACAAAATGTTCACGTATAGTAAGTTGTGGAAAAAATAGTAGTTGTATATTTTTCTATTTTCACTAATAAATGCATTTAGAGTAACAACTTTTATATATTGGAATTGAAATAATGTCTCATTTAAAATTGGGAAGGCTTCTGTGTTTTATTATACTCAGCTTCAGTTTCTGTGAAATGAGTGATTTAGAAACCAGGTAGATTCCCATGTGGAAACAACATAAGACCCAGCAGATAAAGGAAGAAGAAATTTAATTTTGATCTATTCCCTGATTCTCAAAAATTTGTTCAGATCTCCTTGGACAAATGCCTGGGCCTCTACTCATGGATCTGGAACCGTTTCTGCATGTGAAAAGTACAGAGGCAATGAGGGGAAAGTAGCCAATGACTTGCAGCTGTGTGGCCGATGTCCCTGCTGGTCTCCTAGGCACTGAGTGTCTCCTGTGGCTTCCAAATCCTTAACACCTTACTTCTGCAACCTAAACTGGAGTGGCCTAGACTGGGGTGTGCAAAGAGTAAGGTGAGGGTGGGGTGTAAATGCAGGACACAGTGGGTGGGATGAGGCAATAATGTGGTGATGATGTTTATTTTTCTCAGAGTTATTTTTGTGTATGTGCTCTTTCAAATGCGGTTGATTTGTGGAAAATACCTGAAGTCAAACCAGCCCCTACTGGTTGAGGCTGTGCAAGAGGTGCCTTGAGTGTTGAAATATAAAATAAAGACAGTTAAGCCACAGCCATCTTTGCTCATTTTCAAAAGGCCACAGCTAATGGAAAGGAAACATCCATCTGCACACACATGCTCCTGCTGTCAAACATACTCTTATGCTTTGAGTGATGGGTTCTCCTATATTATACCAAGTTCATTCCAAGTAGCTGCTATGTGAATTGGTATCCTTTGACCAGAACTGTTGAGATGCTTCTCCTTTAGTCCACTCCAATGACACTGTTCTGAAGGAAATAGCAAGCAGACTTGTAGCACTAGATGATCCCTGATACTTCACCAGGATCTGTGCTTTTCCATGGCATGTCATTTTGAGGCTCCTAATTTCGGTCTTGTTTTGTCAGTGTAGGCAGGGTGACACTAGACCCTTGCCCATGAAGCAATTAGCATAGACAAACTGTAGACGTTACAACAGTAGGTGCTTCTTCTTCACAAGTACACAGGCACATGGAGGCCCTGAGTTCAAGTGAATAATCGGATGTCATAGACTGAGTCATCTCATTCCCTCTAAAGGGACAAAAGTGACTGTAGAGTCAGGCTGAGCAAAGCTTCATAGAAGAGATGCACATCAGGTAAATGTGCTGAGGTGGAGCAGAGGAGGGCTTTTCAGCAACGTGAGCATGAAAACAAGTGTCCCTGGTGCCACCCAACATGAGCTCGATACAGAGAGGGTGCCCAGTCCCAAGACCCAATCTGTCCAGTCCTTGGGGAAATAAACTTTTATTGTTGAGATCACCACCCTAGGCTTTCACAGTCGGACTACACAGCATTTTCTCACCATAGACTTTACTCCTCTTGGTCTGTGCTTCAGAGCCAACTTCTGGGTGAGCCATGGTTTCCATTAGCATGGACGCCATGATAGTGCTTCAGCCCAGCATGTGTTGGAGAGAGCTCTTTCTCAGGGTAAACTATACACTAACGTCCAGCTCAGGAATCATCTGTGGGCCTGGTGTAAATGTGACTCCACTCCTGAGACAGTATAGTCTAATGGTGCCACACCACTGAGTTCTTGAGATTTAGGCCTAAAGGCCAAAATCTGCAGGCCCTCCCACCTGTTACTCTATCTTAAGAAACTTTCAGTTTATGCACAGCCTCCCACATCCCTTTTTGGTGGCACTTTCATCATTTGGTCCATTCTCAGCACAGCACAGATGGCGATGAAATAGCTTGTAGAAATGGACATTTGACCCTGTCATTACATTCATTTTGTAAATATTTCTTCACCAAATATCTCCGACAAAAATAATACTTATTTTCCATTATGTAGATTTTTTCCTCTAAAGTCAGAAAAAAACTCTCAATGTCTGAGATTGGAAGAAAAGTTAAATAATTATTGTGTTTCCTCAAAACATTTTTCATTCACTTAAAATTATATTTATGTAGTACACGACACAGCAAATGCTCAAGCTCTCAAGCAAAAGCAAAATATAATGGAGAGCTACAGATCCAGGGAACAACAGCTGTGCACTTGCCTGCTGTGGCTACCATTCTTTCCCCACCTCTCAACACCCAGCATCATGGGCATGAAGGTTCTTCCAAAATAGACAAAGGCAAGATAACTGGCAACAACACAGTGTAAGGGAGCTCAGTTAATTTGGGGTGGGGAGTGATATGATGGTGAAATGACAATCTGTATCATGTGCAAGAAGGAAGGCCTGGGTCACTGCTGGTCTGATGTTGTGGTCATGGCTGTAGCAGGCATGTGTGCAGTTACAGCTATGTGCATGCTTAGCAGAGACTCAAAAGAGCCCAAACCATCCAAACACCGCTGGTGGACCTTGAAGTGATTGGCATATGCAGAGGATCCAAGGAAAGACTCAGAAAAAGTATAATCTGGGAAGACTTATACTTTAGCCCATGCAGTCTATGTGCTAATTGCCTCAAATATGAATATGCTGCCCAATCCGTACAGCAAAACCATTGGCAGAGTCGAGGTCTTGCTCTATGTAATTTTGGTGTATGTAGACACAGGGTGATCCTCAAGAAGCTAGGCTGAAAAATAAACTAATTAAAAAAGAAAACATCAGAGGCATGAGTGGCCACATACTGCAGGGGATATATATCACAGATTACTTCAGTACAAACAACTTTTTCAAGGTACAAACACCAATAAAAGCAACTTTTTGGGGAAAAATCACAATCTAGAGTTGCTACAATTAAAAAAAAAATAACAGCCTGGCAAAGAATCACAAAGTTGACTATTCTTATGGGATAAACCCCTTACATATCAATATAAACTGTCCTTGAGGGTGTGCAGATAATCTCTTTAGAAGAGAAATACTTTGAAGTAGCTATAAGAAATGTGTTCAATAAATACAGAAAAATGTGTTTAAAAATACTAAGGAAAATATGACAACAAAAATCAACAAACAGATATTCTCATGAAGGATAGTAAAATTATAAAACAGAATATATATATTCATATATATCTTATATACATATATAAGAAATAAAATCTAGTTTATAAAAGTTGTACCTTGAAGTGGTATAGTCATTGAGAGCTTCAAGAGAATATTCCAGTTGGCAGATGAAACAATCTCAGAACAAGGAACTTCCTCCACCTAATAAAGGGCATCCATTAAAAGCCATAGCTGACATCATACTTAATGTTGAAAGACTGAATGATTTCCCCAAAGACCAGGAACAAGACAGGGATGTCTTCTCTGTTAAAGGTTATAGACAGTGCAACTAGAAAAATGTACATATATCTAGCAGACTGAAAAGAAAATTGGAAATGCCTTCACCCACAGATGACATGATCCTGTATGTAAATAATTCCAGAGAATCTACATGCACAAAAAAACCAAAAGAAGAACTGGTAAACAAGGCCGGCATCATCACAAAGTACACATGTGATGTACAAAATATCAGTTGTGTTTCTATATACTAACATGAACAACTTGAAAATGAAATTTAGGAAACAATTCCATTTACAATAGAACCAAAAAGAAGAAAACATTTAGGAATTAATTTAACACAAGAAGAGCAAATATTGTGCGTTGAAAATACAAAACAAAACAAAAAGAAAATTACAGAGCAATGCAAAGGAAAATTAAAGAATATCTGAATAAATGCAGAGAGGATTGATGTTCATGGATTAGAAGTTTCAATATTGCCATGCTGACAATTGTTACCAAATTGATTAAAGATTCAATGCAGCAGGCTTTGTGGGCACAAATTAATTTAAGCTTGGACTAAAGTTAACATGAAAACCAAAACACCTAGAGTAGACATAATAATTTTGAAAGAGAACAAAGCTAGGGGACTGACATAGTCACCCTGCAGAAGTAGTGGGGTGGGGGGTGCACATGAAATTTGATTTGGATGTGATACTGATGATGTTGCACGTACAGAGGGTGTGGAAAGCTTTATCACTAATGAATGAAGTCCTGGGTCAGCAGGGTGAGCCTTTCAAGCAAGGGCTTACAGGCCCTGATTTCAATGCTACAGAATAATGAAGTTTCATAATTTAGCCCATGTACTGCTGGTCTAATGAAATACAGAGTTCAGTGGAAGAAATCTGAGAGTCCAGAAATAATGTCTTGTGTCTATGGTCATTTGGATTTTAATAAATACATTGAGTTGGAGACGCCTGGGTGGCTCAGTGGTCAAGTGTCTGCCTTCAGCCCAGGGCGTGATCCTGGAGTCCCAGGATTGAGTCCCACATCGGGCTCCCCGTAGAGAGCCTGCTTCTCCCTCTGCCTGTGTCTCTGTGTCTTTCTGTGTCTCTCATGAATAAATAAACAAAATCTTTAAAAAAAATAAGTATGTTGAGTTAATTCAGTGCAAGATGAAATAGTCTTTTCAACAGCTGGCTCAGCTACAACTGGATATCGCAAGGCAGAAGAATAAATTTCTTTCATTACCTCCTCTATACATGAAAATTAATTCATGATGGACCATAAACTTATGATAGAGTGAACACTAAAAAACTACATGAAAATCAGAAGAGAATCTTTGTGATACAGGATTAAAGCAAGAGGTTCTTAGATATGACCCCAATCGCATTACCCATAAAAGAATACTGGATTCTGATAAATTGGATATCATCAAAACTGAAAGCATGGGTTTCAAAAGTCCTCATGAAGAAAATGAAAAGACTACAACCTCGTAGAAAAATGTGTGCACCTTATAAAGGGCCTTTTGTCTAGAATGGATAAAGAATTCCCACAACTCAGTAAGACTTAACATCACTTCAAAAAAATAATAAAAGGGTTAAAATACATGTTTCTCTGAGGAATATATATGAGTAACTAATAAGTACATGAAAATATTTTCAAAACTTAGTACCTAGGGACAAATGAAAAACCCAAGGAGATACACACCTGCTACAATGTCTGTCATCCAACAGACAACATCTAGCATGTGTCAGTGAAAACAGAGAAAATAAACTCCTTTTAAAAGAAGTAAAGTATAATTAACATATAGTGTAATATCAGTTTCAGGTGTACAATATAATTCAACATTTTATGAGTTATGCAGTGTTAGTCAGTGATTCTTTTATTCAGTATTTATGGCATCTTTCCCTGGGGAATACCTTCCTCCCTGGGGAAACCAACTATATCACCAAAGCCAAAACACAAAGCAATTAAAACACCCTCATCCCATCAGACAAATGGCTTATAGGAAGCATTTTTGTTAGAGAAAGGTCAATTGTAAAGCACAATAAATGGACAGCCTTTTATAAATGTATAGTGTTATTAATAAACATCATTAATGATCTCCACTAGTTCATGTCTCTGGCAGCAGCACTCAGTTTCCTACTGAATTCAGTGTAAAATCAATACCTCTTACTGCCTTACTTCCCCATATATGCAAGTGAATTAAATCATTCAAGTTAGCAGGTATTTAATAATTATTCCTGTAATCTTTATTAATTTTAATAATTCAACCTTTGTATCATTTTATTATTATTTTTATATAAAATTTACTTGCAGGGATCCCTGGGTGGCGCAGCGGTTTGGCGCCTGCCTTTGGTCCAGGGCGCGATACTGGAGACCCGGGATCGAATCCCACGTCGGGCTCCCGGTACATGGAGCCTGCTTCTCCCTCTGCCTGTGTCTCTGCCTCTCTCTCTCTCTCTCTGTGTGACTATCATCAAAAAAAATTTACTTGCAATGATGTATTCTAATAATACTTGTATTATGTCCATTTGATATTTTTAATAATTTATGGGATTAATAAATTAATATTAATAGTAAATATATGATAACTAACAATCTTTTCGCCAGACACCCTCCTTACTGTTCTGCATGTAGTGCATTATTTAATCTTCATAAACCTATGAGGTAATTGCTGATTTTCCTTTCTGCAGATGAGGAGCTGAGAAACAGCCGTGTGAGCACGGAGTCCAGGGCTCACAGCCAGGACAGGGGGCCCGGGAACAGCGCAGAAGGCCTGGCTTTGCTGGATGCTGGAGCCTCTGCAACCCAGCTTCCCCTTGATGGCACCTAAAGGACACGGATAAGCTGGTCTCTGAGAACCTTCATGGGCACCAGGTATGAAGAGAGCCCCTCAGCTTCCTCGTCATCAGACAGGTGCCCATCACCTCCTCAAACAACCTGACCCGGTGTGGTTGCCCTCAGGTTGGTGAAACATTAAACGTCAGGTGACAGCACAGGCAGTGTTTATACAGAATATGCATGTGTATTTCCAGGACCAGGAATTGGGAGATCAGATTCCCAGGGAAATGCTGACGCCCAGCAGCAGAGCCTCGAGGGGTGGGGGACAGCCTTGCTGTGACAGCCAGTCTGGGTGCAGTACAAGTGCCCGTCACTGCCGGGGGATGAATTAGTGCCCTGGCTCCAATAGTGGTACAAGGAGCGGCACAGGGGAGCAGTGAACTGTGGGGACAGACACATGGACAGAAATGGGTTGACGGTGGGGTCCTGGGATAGAGTCCCACATTGGGTTCCTCGCAGGGAGCCTGCTTCTCCCTCTGCCTATGTCTCACATGAGTAAATAAAATCAATATTCTCATTTGAGGCTGGGAAACGGGGGCCTTGCAAGGAGGAACCCCTTACCTAAAACTGCCAAACACACTGTGTCCACACCTGGGAAGCAGGTTTTCCTGCCTGGACACCCCAGAGGACTGTCCCTGTAGGACCTGCCTGCAGCGCCCAGCAGGGGGGGCCGGAAGACAGAGGAAGGAGCAAGCCCACTACTGTAGCTTTTAACCCAGAATCTCAGTACTGAAGACAGGACCACAATTCGCATTCAAAGCAACAGCCCAGTGAGGACAAAACTAATCCCTGAATCACAAACATCCACGCAGGTTACGTAGGGCACAGGCCTCAGAGCCTGGCAGACCTGAAGTTCTCCGTGTGTCTTTTCTAGCTGGGCAATCTCAGGTGGGTGACTCCACCGCCCTAAGCCTCTGTCTCATCTGCAGAATGGGATGAATGACACCTGCTTGAGGCTTGCAGGGAGGGAATCGGTGTGTACAGCGTGTGACACTCAATAGAGTGCATTTGTTATTATTTAATGGATGGTTTCTGTTACAACCTTTAAAATTAGCCTCTCAAAAAAGGCAAGCAACTCTTAATTCACAAGTGCTGGAGGAATCTTTCCTATATTCTGGTTCCAGCACCGTTACCTGAATGATGGCTCCTCAAGAACAGCTTCTGCTCCTTGCTCCTGGCAAGTGAGAGAGATTCCTGAGTTCTGCAAGCTCTCTGAAACTTTCCTCATGGCCCCTTAGTCTTTAGAGCTTAAAAGAAATTCTCTCTCTCTCTTTCTACACACACACACACACACACACACTCACACCAACACACACACGTTGAAATCTTGTATACGGAATGGATGGTGTCATGAGTGTGTGAGATTTGGCGTTTATTAGAGTTGAGTTTGAATCAAGGCTTCATTACTTACATTACTTTGATCAAATGAAAAGTTTTAAGATTGCAATTTGCTGATGTATCAAGTGTGGTTGTTATAATCATACTTGTACTTTATTATAGGGAACAAATGGGTAAAGAATCACATTGTATGTGAGTTGACAAATAGTATTTATTTACAAAGGAATAAACTTGACCCATCCCAGGCCCATGGTGGAGGATGTCTCCAGAGTGAGCATTATTATTCTTATTCATAGTGACTTTCCCAAGGACACAGGTCCCCCAAGAGGCAGGGCTTGGACTGGAGCTGTCATTCTGTCCTCTTCGATGCAATAAATCCTCAGGGAGTTAGGAGGTATCATTCGGCCTCCAGGGCTCCCCTTTGGCAGCTCCATATGAGAACGACCTCTCCCCTCAGCACACCACTGATCAGACCATATCGCTGGGTGCTCAGAGGGCCGGGCCCCCAGGCTGGACCCATGACTGGTCAATCCACGAGGCCAGCAGATCTGGGAGGCTGGCAGGCATAGGGACTGGGTCTGAACCAGCTGTTCCCTGCAGGTTGCGAGCACCTGGCAGCCCTGGAGCCTGTGGGAAAGGCAGGCAGGATGTGAAGCTCTGGCTGAAGTTTCTGGGCTCCATTGGACTCTTCTGGAAACTGTCCTGGCCCAGCCCTGCCACTGCCCTAGCAGGGGATGGGGCTGCTGTCTGGGAAGCTGTGGAGTGGCACCAAACAGCAGGGGGCCCTGGAGCATGAACTGGGCCCTAGTCTGGCTTCCTCTCTCTTCCACTGTCAACAACTATCTTAGTCTGGTGTGTTGAGTGGTGATTTGCATCAAGGCAGGTTCTCATCCATGTGTCACCCTAGACTGACTGCGTGAAAATTCTGTTTCCTGAGAGTTTCTTCTAAATTCTGTGCAAGAAGCACACTATGTAAACTAGTTTTATTGATACACTTACAAGAATGTCTGAAACACACGCACGATACAGTGTACCATGCCTATAGATTAAACATCCAGCGTCTTTCAGGTGATTGTCCTAGTGCTCTGAAAGACAGGTATGAGTCCTCACAAAGCTCATTATGAACACTACTGACCTAGTTCACTGTGGTCACAATACAACAGAGAGAGAGAACTCAGGAAATTGTAGGACATTCTAATAATTCCTGCTAAACAGACTATTTCTCCCACAGCTACGAGGTAGCACCTCCAGTCCAGCCGAAATAGAAATATAAGCACTAGTGTGTGTGATGTCCTTGTCCCCAGGGGCACAAAGTTGATGAAGGTTTCTATCACCACCATCATCGTTCTGAGTTCTTGGCACATGGCAGGTGTGGACAGCAGGAGCCTCCAAGGAGGAGGGGCATATTTGTGAGCTTGGACTAATTCCAACCCCATAGCGAGCACAGACCCCTGGGCCTGCATCCCACAGGCTCCAGGAGACCAGACATCCAGCGTCTCACTGGGGGTGCACAAGGGGGATTTCCTCATTCTCGACTTCTCTCTAACCTCTCCTGCACTTGGGGTGGTAATAATTCCCTCGAGAAGAGCTGCCATTGGTAAGGCCCATGCTAGCCTGGGACATGGTCCACGTCGGAACAGGAAGGAAGGTGGTCGGTTCCTTTATGACTGTGTGATTTCTCTTTGCTGTTGTTTCTCAGCTGAGCCCTGGGACTTGGAGTAGGAAGTGGTGTTTGATACCATAATATAGATGCTAGGGTGCTCACCTCTGGATTATTACTTCTTCCCCCCCTATTTTCAGTGGGTATCTACAAAAGGAGTAAAATTTACAAACATGAATTAAAATGACAAATCACAGAATTATTAGCTATCATTAAAAATTATATATCAGCTGAGTGGCTCAGTCAGTTACCATCTCCCTTGGCTTGTATCTTGATCCCAGGGTTCTGGGATCGAGTTCCTCATCCAGATCCCTGCTCAGTGGGATGTCTGCATCTCCCATTACCCCTCCTTCTGCTTCTGCTCTCTTTCTCTCATGCCCTATCTCTCTCAAATTAAATAAAATCTTAAAATAATCCTATATTTGCATTTTCCCCTTACACTGACATTTTCCTGCCTAATATTATGAGCATGAATTTTAAAATATAAGTATAAATGAACTATAATCACCAGTAACAATAGCAGGCAAAGAGGGAGAAATTTAAGATTTCTCTTTCTCTGTCTTCCCACACCATCTCTATTGTACCCTGTACTCCATGAATAAAGTCTAGCGCCAACAGTGCACCCTTTCCATGCTGTACTAACAGTCTGTTGGGAGCAATTTTTCTTGTTACTTGTTAAAGAATTTTCTTTCCAATCTAGTTTGATGGGAATTACTACTTTCTTAGGTTTGAAAACATGAGACTGCTGGCCGAGCAAGGATTTTCTGGGACTGCAAGACAGTGAGGTTGCCTGGGATAGTCTGCTCTCAGAGCATCTCCTGGGGCAGCCTTCTGCACAAGGGGTCCCTGAGCAAAGGATGGTCAGCCAGAGTCCCTGTCCTTCCTCACTTCTCAGCTTCTGTGATGACACTTGATATTTCTACTATTTTGGGAATAGCCATTCTAAGGTGTGAGGTGATACCTCGTTCTGGGTCTGATTTGCATTTCTCCAAATTTCAGATAAAGAACAAATAATTTTGTAGTTTATGACCAATATTGCATAGCACTTTGCACTTTTTTCCCATAAAATCAGACAATCCAATGAGGCTGCCTTTTTCATAAAGAGGCAAAAGGCTTTATCTAGCAAATTAATTTTCTATGAGCAGACACATACACTTATACTCATTCACATTTCCATATATCTATTGAGGAGAGTCTAGTGTAGACCAAGACAACTGATCCTAATTTCTTCTAATAAAGCCCATTTAAAAATGGTCAGATTTGTCACGCTACTTCAAAAGTCCAAAGGAGGAATGTTCAAGTAACCTATATTGGAAAAAGAGCCTGGCCCCTATCTCTGGCATGTGGTGGGTGCTCTGCATGTAGTGACTGAATTTGAAGGTCACTCAACAAGAGGTGCACACAGTAGAGAGAATGGGGTGGGGCTTCTAATCTTACTGCAGCAGCTCATAGTTTCATCTTTAAGTGTCTAAATTTCTGTGATTGTATAGCAAAGTGTGAATGTCCAGGATATTACCTATGACTGAGTTTTAAAGTGGGATTATAATTTAACAAATGAGAAATATTTTTTAAGAAAAAGTGTGTATTCAACATAAAGTATTATAAACACGTAAATTGAAGAAAAAAGAATGTTTTATCTATAGTCCATCATTAAATTATATAAGTGACTTTCCCGGGATCCCTGGGTGGCGCAGCGGTTTAGCGCCTGCCTTTGGCCCAGGGCGCGATCCTGGAGACCCAGGATCGAATCCCACGTCGGGCTCCCGGTGCATGGAGCCTGCTTCTCCCTCTGCCTGTCTCTGCCTCTCTCTCTCTCTCTCTGTGACTATCATAAATTTAAAAAAAAAGTGACTTTCCTGTTTATGGTTTTCTGGGCTTGTCTAGTTCACTAAGGGTTGATATCTCATGTGCATCCAATTCATTCCATGTGACTAAGTGAAGAAGTCACATTAGATCTCAGACTCTCCCATGGTCAGAAGGGAGCTGTCCCAGGTCGGGAAAAGTAAGCCAGCCTCTCAGAAGTTAAAGGAAAAGGTCCAAGCTTCATCACCTGGCTCTTTGCACGGGGTCTGCCTGAGTCCACACCTGCTCTGACCCACCTGCCTCTCCCCTGGGGCTGAGGTCTGGGGCCATCAGAGCAGTTGTATTCATGGCCGCAGCAAGATGACCTGGGAGGACAGGAAGTACTGCTCTCTCCACAGCCACCTGATTCCTCTCACCTGAAGACCAATGGTGTCTTGCTCAGATCCCCCAAACACCAATGAGGCTATTATTGTGTCCCATCTGAAAGGTTTTTCCTACAACTTTTTAAAAATGTGTGCATGTTTTAACAAATATGATCTTTTAGAGCCATGTAGAGTAGAGCATAGATGCACCACAGCTGGAAGAGAAGCAGAGGACAGGCAAACAATTGTCACCTGTTGAAATGCACTTCCAGGCCCAGCATGGACCTTCTACACTCTGAGGTGCCAAGTCAGCAAACTCAAATTTAGGTAACTCTCCTGTCCTGTAAATGCTGCCCTTGACCAGAGAGACATCCCAGTCAACCAGGCCCAAACACCAGGAATGTGTGATGATTCCCCTGATCTAAGTAAGATCAGATATGCAACCCCAGCCAGTAAATTTAAACTGAATACTATCTCAGTACACCTGTCTGACCTGCAGCCTTGTGAGGAAATCCCTGACCTCCCAGCTTATCCTGCCTCTGGACTGCTTCTAAGGCTCTATGAAAATCCCATTTGCCCTGGAAACCTGGAGCAGGTTGTCCACTGCTTGTGAGGCCCTAAACTGCCCAATCCATGGATTGTTCTTTGGATAAATGACACCACGCCTTACAGACTAAATTGTTTCACTTTTCAGTTTGACACACCCAGGGGAGTATTTGGCTAGAGGTTTGGGGCAGACTTCAATTACACACTAAGCCACATCATGGCCAACAGGTGTTTAATGTCAGCAATGTTTGAAGACAAATGTCAACAGTAATAGAAACAGAGTTTTGAATGCTGACAATAGAAATAAAATTTAGTTTTATAAGAAAAGGTTAGGGACTTACTTCACAAAAGTAAGATAATCTAATTGGAAAATTCTAGAAAAGGGAGAAAGCAGCAAGAAAACAATTCAGCAGGAATTCTTGCTCTGTACTTATCCCTGCCTCCCAAACAGGCTGCACACACATTCCTCTGTTAGGACCAAGTGGCCATTTGAGGCTTGAGCTTTGTTTCCAGCCAAACCTGGGAATATCCTCACCAATACCTTGTAGATATGCAGTCTTGGAAAGGTTACTTAAATGATCAACCAGGCTTTCTCCATTTCTAAAGTGAGGGAAGTAGCATTCATCCCACAGGGGCATTTTCCGGATTTGTCAAACAATGAGCAGAAACCAATTCGGGTGGTGCTCAGATGTAGTGGATGTCCAATCAAGGATTGCTGTTCTCACTGGTGCTGTCATGCACCAATTTTGCTCAGTGTTTCTCAGCACCCTGAGCATTATGTTCCCTCCCCCATTGTGGTCAGACCAGTCCCTGCCCTTTGGCACCTCCTTCTATCCAGCCTTCTCTTACCAGTACCTGCAGGTGCCCTGGGGCAGCAGAGTCTCAGAACTTAACCTGCCCTCTGCCACCCACCCAGGCAGTCTCCTTCCAGCAAGTGCAGCTCCGAAGTTCCCTTGGTCTTCTTTTCACCAGGTGGGACGGTAAACCATGCTGGGTCCCCTTGCTGTCCTGTGTGCCCTCCTGTTTCCCGGTAAGTCCCAAATCCCTCCACAGTGCAGGGTGTGGTGGATGCCCTGTGGTTCCTGGCCATCCTTGTCTCATTGCTGTCCCCCTCTCCCTCTCTCAGGTGGTGGAGCAGGGCTCAAGCTTGAGCAGACTCCTGTGGTCGTGGGGCGCTTGGGCACCTCGGCCACCCTGCTGTGCACAGTGGATAGCTCAGTCTACTACATCCACTGGTACTTCCACAAGAAGTTTGCAGCCCCCAAGAGGCTCCTCTACCTAGACATGTCCAGCTCAAGTGTGCAGAGGGATACATCTGTGAAAGCACACAAAGTCAATGCCAAGAAAGGCAAAGACAGTTACAGCTGTAACCTGTTGGTGCAGAAGCTGGAGAAGAGCGACGAAGGCGTGTACTACTGCGCTGCCTGGGAAGAGCACAGCCACTCCTGCTGCCCTGGCCCCTGCACAAAAAGGTTTCCATCTCCCAGGGTGCTCCACGGCTGGCACCTTCCTCTCACTGTAGGTCTCTGGGTTGTCCTGGAGTCCGCCCTCAGCATCCTGTCTTCTGGTGGACAACTTCTCCGAAGGTCCACTGCATATAATCCTGGAAGCTAAGCAGCCCCTAGTGCTCAGGCTGGTGCAGACCCAGGGAGCTGTCTGGCCTGGAAGGACTTTTCTAAAGATTGTAAGGGGGGAGTGTCTTTGAAGGATTTGGAACAAAATCTGTGCCACTCAATGTTGTAACCACTAGCCACTGGTCACATGTGGGCACTGAGCACTAGGAATGCAGCTAGTCCTCTATTCCAAGCTGAGATGACTGCTTGTGCAACATACAAGTCCTATTCTGGAGTCTAAAAAAATGAAATATCTTCTTAGTAATTTCTATACTGATTAGATGTTGAAATACTATTATAGATATCTCGCAGTAAATAGAAGTAATCCTAGAATCTTATTTGCTTCTTTAGCTTTTTAAAATGCAACAGGATGAAAATATTTGTGTCTCCAATAGTGATTTATATTTATTTCTAATGAACAGAGCTGTGGCAGACTGGCGATTGAAGAATCTGACCATGCCCATGATGAATGTGGTAATAAAATACTCTGCAAATCATTTCAAGGGTAAAGGACTTCCTGGAGTTTTGCCACAAAATGGTTGAAAGCTGGGATCTAAAGTCACCTCCTGATTCCATTTTCTATGTTGCTGCCCCGCCTCCTGCTTAGTTACTTGCAGTGGAGAGTCAGGGAGCAGAAGCTCAGAAAGCTGAGGGCCTACTTTTCAGCACCCTCCTGCACTGGCATGTCTGGGGCTCAGCTCCTGTGGGGGGATATGATCCTCATGCAGGTTAGTGCATCAGCCCTGGATGAGTCTGGGGACCTCCACCTTCTGCTCTGAATGAATGTTGCTCCATGTGGGATTTTGGGATCAGATTCCCTGCACCTCTCTTCTGTCCTCTGTAAAATGAAGTTGTGTAACTGCCACAATTATGTGATGACTTCTGTATCAATCCAAAAATTGTATCAATAAGATATCACTATACTTACTTCTTATAATATTAGTCAACCTCTTGACAAAAAAATAAAATAAATAAATAAAGAAGAGCTACATTACTGATTCTCTAGTTCCAAAGAGGAAAACCCTGCTATTGTATGTGGGAAAGAAGAAAAAGCCCTCTGAAGAGGTCTAAACTGAATTAAATGCATTTTTAATTGAAAATTCAAATTTTATGTAAAATATAATCACATTGACAAAAATGATTATTGTAAGGAAAATGTACACGATCTTAAAGAAATTGGCCCCTATGATTCACTAACTCCTTATCTATCTCTCTGAGCTGCCTTTGTAGTGAGAGATTATTTTTAAGACAGGCAAGGCTGTGAAGGAGGAACCCAACCAACAACGCAACCCTCTCCTTAAGGCCTTGTTCAAGGTTAAGAACTCCAGCATGGTCAGGAAGGGGTAGGGGTGGAGGAGCAGAAGTTTACCTTTGCTCTACTCTGGGGTTTTTCCCTCATTTGTCTTCCCCCTTTCCTTTACACACCGAACCCTTTCCTGTCAGTACCTGACTCTACAGAGTAGAGATTTGACCTATTATCATTTGGTTACAGAGAAATTTGCTAAATATGAAAACAATGTCATGAGAGGTCATCCCAAGTCAATGCAAATCTCAGTTTTTAACATGGTTCCATAGTGCCTTTGAGTCACTTCCTCCCTCTGCCTTTCTCCCTGTGTATAAGGTGAGCTTCCTCAAAGACAGCTTGGGCACACACAGTCCTCCTGTGCTAAGGAAATGTTGGCTAATTAAATGGTTGTTTAAATGGCTGATTTACAAAAACACTAAAAGAATCTTCTTAGAATGTACAGCACTGATTCAGTGGCAGGTCCATTAATGCCTACTGAAGTGAGATTGATATTTTGACTATTAGAAAGGGGCTCATATTACCTTATGGATAGGGGATTTTGTATAGATGGATGCTTGAATTATCTTGATGTTTGGGCTCAAGTAATTTTTTTAATTCCTGAGGTGGGTGAGACACAATGATTTTGAGTAATGGAAGCAGCATTATATTACGAAATTAATGCTGATCAAAGACTAAAAACATATAAAAATCATTGTTTTCATAGTTATATTATCCATTACTAACTGATCACACATGCTAGTACTGCGGAACATGTCATGTCTGTAAATCAGTCATCTTCTAAAAATCACAAATCCAAAAATTTCTGGATACACCTGAAAATCCATGTTGACTCTTCTGTGTTGGGCATCTTCATGTTCCAAGCCCAGAATGGGTTCAGGGACACAGTCTTGGATAGAAGAAAGGTCACAACTGGGAGAGGTCATTTCTAATCCTTGAGATCAGGAGACCTTTTACTATGACACTTTCATACTCTTATTTTCTCATAGAAACCTCTATGGCTTGTGAATTTTATTTTAAAATGTGTTTTTAAAAAGAATTCACATGTTACTTAATATTAAAGTTCTTGATTGTTAATGAGCACTTAGATATAACATGTGAAATCTGATATTTAGAAATGTGTGTAATAACTTCTCTCTTAACCATTATTTCTTCCCCTCTCTTCTCCAACAATCTTAGCTTCATTTACAAAACAAAATCTAGTTTTCCCTGCTGATTCCCAAGACTCCATTTGCTGGTTAGAGACAAAGTTCATGCCTGAAGAGCTCAGAGTAACTTCTTGGGCTGAGTGCGACTTTTCCCCTGTGTAGAACAGGTGTCAAGTACTACAAATACTCAGTCCTCTTATTAACATTATACTGTAAGTTATTTGATTTCTTTGCAACTCTTTTGTCTAGATGCAGGTGAGAAATGATAGCATCTCAAGCAGAATTGCTCATAACCATAGTTTTTTTTTCAACAAAGTTGTTCATCATTTCCATTTCCTGAAAACATAATCTGCCAAGTTCATGGAATGTTGCCAGAAACTCATCCTCAAATATTCATCTGGAGACTGAGAAAAAGACCGACTGTCAAGTAGGACTCTACTAAAATCCGTCCCCTGTTTTGGGGTCACGGATCTCTCCCCCAGGCAAAGAACAAGCATGGATGCTGAGGGACACAAAGACTGGATTCTGGGTAATCTTCTGTTTCCTCCTGAGACCAACGTTCCACTTTTCTCCCCATATCTTTGTGCCCCAGGTACCTAACCCCTGTGGATTACAGTAATGGGAATCTTTGCTATGATTTCCAATGGAAAGTTGGCCAATGGAAATTGGAGTTCAAAGAACCATCACTATGTCACTTACAGATGCATTTCTTCTTGGGCACCAGGTTTCCAAGCCTGTGGATCCGGGCCCCTGGGAAAAAAGAAACAAATTCATCCAGTGGTTTGAGTGGTATAAAATGGAATGACCTCTCTCACAAGTACCTCTTGGTTCCTGAGCAGAAATCTTTGGGTATATGGCGAGATGGCACTATAGGTTGGCCTGCGAGAATGCAGGCCCCTTTTAGGGAGGGAACCCTAAGGTCATGCTGCTCCTATTTCCCAGTGTCTTGCTGATGCTTCCATTGGCTGCTCCCAAACAGCAACCAAAGAGTAAGGAAAACGATCTGTGCACTCCATAAGGGTCCACCTCCTAATGCCCAGGGAAAGCTAAGAGAGGTAGACCATTCATCTGGAGGAGCAAAAGAAGGAAATCCAGTTAAAAGTCAAGTAAGTGGGTTATATTTCCCCCTAGATAAATAAAACTATTTGAGGGGGTTGGGAGATTTATCTAGTTCCTTTCATTTCACTTTCTACAAAGCCACCAAGGTCCCATCTTTAACAGAACAGGATGAGCCCTGTTCCTTCAGTAACAAAACAGGAAACTGGACACGTGTTGAGAGATTATCATTAACTTCTGTGCATTTCTAGTTGATACACTTAGTAGAGATGAGCTTGTAGATTATTTCTAATGCTTTTGTTCTTCAGTTCAATCAAAGATTCTGAGGTATTGGTTGAGTTATTAAGGAAGTCATCATCACCTAAGTAGAATAAAATAAATAGAAATCTCTCTGTAGTTAAATGATTATAGTCCTTTATGAATCAGTATTATGATGTATCCAATTCTGTGTTCTTGATTTTCTTTAATACAATAAACAAGGAAACAATAGCAAAAACAATTCTCTTATTAAAATGAAGTAGACTAATGTCTGCCACTTTTTAAGGTCAACTAAAATACAGTCTCTCACATTTTTTAGAATTGATCTATATTTTCTGTCCTTCCTTCATCTACTTTTCCGTTACCTAGTAGTGAACATTTAAGTGTTTCAATTACAGAGTGATCATTTTTTTCTCCTGAAAGTTCTGTTGCCTTTAATATTTTAAACTTATAAATTGAAGTTTCCTACAAAACTACAAAAGTCTGTAGTTCTTTTCTGAAAGTGGTAGAATTAGCATTTTTAGTCCACAGATCAACATATCTCTTTGCTCTCTTTTGCTCAAAGGTAAAGAATTAAGTTCTTTTTGAAGCTTAATAAATATAATGTCCTGTTACGATTTCAATACTAGGTATTTTTATCAAGAATATCTTATGTATTTTGTAGGCATTGTATTATTTTATGTATTTCTTGCTATGTAATGTCTCTGTATCATAGGAAAGAGGAAAGAGAGTCTGATGGCTATTAATGTATCCCCACAGATGTCACTACCCTTCCCTAATGTCTAGTTTGACATAATTTCCTATTGACTTGCATTCCTATTTAGAGATTTAGAGACTCTATCTTGAAACAGTTTGATTATTTCAGAGAGTAGTAAAGTGTTCAGAGATTTTCAGTAATTGTGAAAAGCTCAATCTGAAGGTCCCTACAAGGAACAATTTGGAATTCTTATTCTTTTAGCTTCCAGATAATGTGCTAGATGTTGAGCCTGTCAAGGAAATAATGTGATCACCATAAAAATCCTGCAAACAGACCTATTTCACGGAAAAAAGAAATGATGCTTAGACAGGAACAGAAATGTTTCCAACAGGAACACCGGTGGGGCTCAGTGGCTGAGCATCAGTCTTCAGCTCAGGGTGTGATCCCAGAATCCCAGGATCAATTCCCCCATCAGACTCCCCATAGGGGGCCTGCTTCTCCCTCTGCCTGTGTCTCTGCCTCTCTCTCTGTGTCTCTCATGAATAAATAAGTAAAATCTTTTTTTTAAATGCATCTTTTAAAAAAGATTTTACTTATTTATTCTAAAGAAGATGTGGTTTATGTATACAATGGAATATTACTCAGCTATTAGAAACGACAAATACCCACCATTGCTTCAATGTGGATGGAACTGAAGGGTATTATGCTGAGTGAAATAAGTCAATCGGAGAAGGACAAACATTATATGGTCTCATTCATTTGGGGAATATAAAAAATAGTGAAAAGGAATAAAGGGAAAAGGAGAGAATATGAGTGGGAAATATCAGAAAGGGAGACAGAACATGAGAGACTCCTAACTCTGGGAAACGAACTAGGGGTGGTAGAAAGGGAGGTGGGCAGGAGGTGGGGGTGACTGGATGACGGGCACTGAGGGGGGCACTTGATGGGATGAGCACTGGGTGTTATTCTATATGTTGGCAAATTGAACACCAATAAAAAATAAAATTTATTTAAAAAATAAATAAAAAAATAAAATCTTTATGTTAAAAAAAAAAGAAATGCTTCCAAACAAATAGTGCATGCAATTTCAATATAATATTGAGCCACTGATTTGCCTTAGTGATTGTTAGCTTTGCAGGAATATACTCAGGCTTTGTGACCAAATATGGATTGTCCCACACCGGCCACCCAACACAGATCCTGGTGAGAACAGTATGAGTGATCACTCAAGAAGCCAAGGCTGAAGGGTCACAGTGTGCACACATTTGGAAGAGTTCCCCTTGTGGAAAGTCTGCTCTGGAATCCTTCCTACAGGTAGCCTGACAAAGGCTAAAAAAATCACATATCTTCTCTGTTTTGTGAAGTTACTTTAGCAGAAAGGATCATAGGTCATCTACATGGAGAGCGCTCAAAACCCCATAGCCAGACTAAAGTAAACAATCAAAATGTTCAATGAGGATAATGTTTTGGAAATTTTCAGCTGGCATAGTTTTATTCTCCCACATACATCATGTCATCTGGAGCCCTTCCACTGCTTAGGCTAAGCCACAAGAGATACCACCCATGAAAGGGGATGGTATCCAAGTGCAGAACAAGCTCATTTTTCGAGTTAATATGAGATAGTGAGCTTGAATGTCAGATTTATATGAAAATGAAAGGGGTTTTCTAAGTTTCCAAACCTCCTATTTATAGATTGGCAGGCAATCCTGGCAAAGTAGGAACACAGAATTTCACTAGTGGTCCTAGGTGCAGGTAAGTGGTGGTGTGGTATCAGCCAAGTTAGCATGCACCCCAGAGGAAAACCAACACTCACGGCTGGGATGGAATGTGAGACTCCGGGAAGAGAGTAAGAAAGGCAGTTTTTGGTTTCCTTGTCTCTCAGGGTCATATCCCAGAGAGGGTAAAATCTTCTTCCACAGAAACCCAAAACATGGAGGGAGAATCTGAGAACATCTGGTTGATGTTAAACTTTCAGAATATGGCCATGGTGGCATCTGCAAAGACCAGTCCAAACCAGCACTGACTTTCCCCACAGGCTGCCCATGACGGAGACCCAGACGCCTCCCAGAGTCTCTAAAGGAGTGTCAATTAGGGTGCTGGAGGTTAGCAGAGCAAGCAGCAACTGGGACTTACAGAAATTGCAGGGTGGAAACTTTATATCCCATGGCATGGTGTGAGTCCGTGGTGGTGGCCTCAGGGCTGGGTTTTGCACAGGATAGTTCTGGTGAAGCAGCTGACCTAAAGATCAGAGGTGCAAAGGGCTAGAAAAGGGTGACAGGAAGACTGTTGGAATTAACTCTCCTCCCATGTGTCGTGATGTAATCCTGAGGATGAGCAGGAGACTGAGACAGAAAGGATGAGGAACCTGCCAGAGGAGGAACTATTTTCAACTGGTAAGTTTAGTGTCTCCCTCCAATATAAGAATGAGGAAGAGATAACATATATGCATTACCTATAACAAGGACTCTTCTGTCCCCTGCAACACACCCATAGTTGCAGCCTGTATTTTTTCTAACCAGTGTGCCCTGCTAGAGGGTGCCTATGGGAGGGGACACAGTGGGGACCAAAATGCACCCCATGTCCACCCCCCTCTATACCGTGAGCAGAGCTGAACCATCCTGGAGAAAAAGTTCCTTCTAATTATTATTCCAACACTGTGCCCTTTTTTAATTAGTTAAAAAGGAGAATTCTGTGCTACAGGAGACTGTGCTCAGGAGAGAGTAACTACCTAGTTATGGAGACACAATACAGGGTTTTTAAAAAGCTTGGACCTGAAAAAAGGGAAAGTGATCTACAAGAAGAATTGTCAAAGAACCAATGAAAAATAATATTGTTTGAATCTAGGGAAAAAATTTACATTTCAGAGAAATGCCTTGAGAGAAACTGACAGTCATGAGAAATGCAGTAAAATAGCAAGAAGTACAACAGCAGCAAAAGCCATCATTTGCACAGACCCCAGAGACCACTGACTATGGAGTCAGAGGAGGAGCAATTTTTTATACTGTCCACAGAACATAGTAGGTTAAGCCACAGACAACTAGGTACCAGGTTTTAGAGGAGTCAGACAGCCCAAGAAACTTCTCTTCAATTCTGCAGTCTCACCATTCCTGCATGGGCAACCTCAGCCCCAGCCTCAGCCTCAGCCTCAGCCCCTACCCTATGGTCCCTGACATGTACCCCAGTCCTAGAATCCGGAGGAAAAGAAGCACACAACCACCAAGTGTGCCTGCTGGATGCCAGCCTTCCTGCTCCAACTTCCCATCGACCTGATTGTGTCTGATGAGAGCTTCTGTCTGGTGTTGTTGAGAACAGCCTGAGTGAATCTGGGGCCATTAGTTCTTCATCCTGAGATTTCCCAAGGGTCTGGATCTGGATAGCATATCTGCATAACAAAGGGCTTGAAATGGAGAGAAGGCATGTGACTGAGGTCATAGAGGTGACTGTGATGGGCAGGTGTGGCAAAAGATGAAGGAAGAGGAACACAAGTCCTGCTGGGGTACAAATGCCCCAAGGTAGAACATTTGTCTCTGGTGTTTGTGACATCGTCAAGGGCTGCATAAGCCTGGTCTCTAGTGCAGCCTCCATACACATTTGCTAAATTAATGTGTGAATAAATGAATCTTAGGAAGCATTACTGAGGAAGAACATTTAGAGTATTTCCCGTAATGAATCCTAAACATGCATTCTAGAAACTTGAGAGAAATATGTATATATAGACACATATGTACATGCACATATATGCATATTACTATTACATAGTGGTATATAATATGTCATAAAGTCCATACAGAAGAAATGAAGTATCTTGTTTAAGAATGTGGGTTGCAAACCTAGATCCTCTGGTAGAAATTACTGTTCTGTCACTCACATCAGAGCTTTGATAAAAAGGCTGGAGTATCAAAAGCTTCCAATTTCTCCTTGGAAAGATGAGAACAGTAATAAAAGCACCCACTTAGCAGGCTCTGTGACCATTAAATGAGATAATGGAGCCAGCATGTTTGTAGCACAGCACCTGTCACATAGAAATGTCATCAATAATGTGAGCTATCAGTGTTATGAAAAATGAAGAAAAGAAGATCTCTATTTTCTGAAAGTATTTAAAATAAGGAATAAAAGATAAATTCTGTCTCTTTTTTGTGCCCTGTTTGAAATAATTAGTAAGGAGCAAAGACATTTTCCCACAAAGAATGTGTTTAAAGTGGCCATTTATCTCCTTGCTTTGCTCCAGCATCTGAAACCTTCCTCTATGCCCGGGGAGTTTCCCACCTTATGAGTCTCAGTGAGAGAATGAATTCACTCCCAGTAGAGGAAGGAAAAAAGTCAGATACTGTCTGTCAGCCTTCCTTGAGCTCAAGTCAGGTAGAAAGTGTGGGCTTCCCCAATTAGACACGATCCCCACAACTATCAACTCCTCAACAACACACACACAGAGACACACAGAGACACACACGTACATATGCACACGCACTCACAGAAGGACACACACACACACACGCAGGCACACAGATACACATACATACTCTCACATGCACACAGGGTCTGGAAGGAAATGCCTCACAGCAAAGGCAGAGCAGGGGACCTCCCTCCTGAGTGGCCCTGTGTCTCCTCTCCCTCTCCTCTTTCTCATTCCCAGGAGGCACCTTCCTGTGGAAAAAGAGTCAGTCTTCTTAGTTGTAGGACATTAGCCTTCTGGTCTACCACCCTCCAATACTCAACATTCAACTGTGGGGATCACTTCAGAAATGATATTTATGGAAATCAGGGGAAAATAGAGCCGCTGCTTCAGGAGAAAACAGCCATTCTGTCTTCTTCCCCTCTTTTCTCCTCAGGAAAGACCCAAGCTGGAGTTCCCATTAGCTGCACATGGCATGTGACAGGGCCACACGTAAGTTTTAGGCAGAACTGCTTCAAGTTTTAATACATGCAATTGTTTAGAGAAAAAAGGTACAGAATCATAAAGGGCAGGCAAAGAAGCTTAGCTTAAGAAATGATGAGTAAAAAAGGATGAGGAAAATCAATCCAGAAAAATAAATACTAATAACATGTAGCTGATTTTTCAGGTGACTACTTCAAAATGGTCATGAAATATTTTCACAATGAAAGTTAATGGAAATAATAATGGTTCAAAGTATGGGAACATTAAATTTCAGACAGGATAGGAATAGTAATAATATGTAATTCTTCTCAAAAATTTCCTATATTCCAAAACCTGTGCTAGAGGTTGCAATAAGACAGAAATAGTCTCAGTATTTAATGTGCACTAACTTCTGAGACAGAATTGTTTTCACATCCATATTCAGGTGAGGATTTTGAGACAGAAAGAAATTAAGAAATTTGCACAGATTCAGGCAGCTAGCTGAGTGAGAGAGATAAACGGTCCATAACTTCAGATGCAAAAAATGCTCCAAGGACATGGGGAGTTGCTCAGAATATGAATAATACTGCACCTGTGACTCATCAAAGTATTTGTGATACGCAAAATAATATTTATGTCTGTGTATCTGCAAAGAAGAAATCTAGAACTCCATACACCATAATGGAGAGAGTTGTTGGACACGGAGAACTCCTTATGGGGATTTTTATCTTCATCTTTATCCTTTTTCTCTGAGTTTTTTCAAGGAAGATCTTTCCCCAAATACCCTTAACACTGTGACATTCCTTGAGTCATTAATCACTCTTTTCTACCTCTCCGTCTTGATCTATGAAATTAAAAATATAGGCCTCCAGAAAATGTGATTTCTGAGAAGATGGAAAAGGTGAAGAATGTTTAGGAAAAAAGTCTATCAATTAAAAAATACTCATTAAATATTAGTTCATTTTTTTGGAGGGGGAAGGGAGAGACAGAGGGAGAGAGAGAGAATCCTAAGCAGGACCACATTCAGCACAAGCCCAATGTGGGGCTCAATCTCATGACCCTGAAATAATTACCTGAGCAGAAATCAAGAGACAGACACCCAGACACTCCAAATATTTACTCTTCTGGAAGTCAATATTTATTAAACATGCAATATTTTTAAAATATTATATTGAGAAAGTACATTCATAAACAGCTCCTGACAAGTAGAAACTGCTCTCATTTCCACAGAAATCAAGACTAAACCACTAAACCACTTCACTACAGGACAATACAAGGAACAAGATATTGTCCCCTAAGTGGAGAGAGAACAGATAGTGAACATTAACTGACAAATCCTTACAATGTACTCAAGCACAAGTATAGGACCTGATCTCAGAGAATAAGTAAATGCCGTTTTTTAATTATTCATTGATTTTTCAACATAAAACATGGAAAAGTCTATTTCTAACCATAGAATCTGCAGTGGGCATCTGTGGGAATACAGATCTCTCCTTGCAACTTTCCAATATGAGCTACTCACCTTAAGGATAAATTCCTCACACCAGTGAGAATGGGGAAAATTAACAAGGCAGGAAACAACAAATGTTGGAGAGGATGCGGAGAAAAGGGAACCCTCTTACACTGTTGGTGGGAATGTGAACTGGTGCAGCCACTCTGGAAAACTGTGTGGAGGTTCCTCAAAGAGTTAAAAATAGACCTGCCCTACGACCCAGCAATTGCACTGTTGGGGATTTACCCCAAAGATACAGATGCAGTGAAATGCCGGGACACCTGCACCCCGATGTTTATAGCAGCAATGGCCACGATAGCCAAACTGTGGAAGGAGCCTCGGTGTCCAACGAAAGATGAATGGATAAAGAAGATGTGGTTTATGTATACAATGGAATATTACTCAGCTATTAGAAATGACAAATACCCACCATTTGCTTCCACGTGGATGGAACTGGAGGGTATTATGCTGAGTGAAGTAAGTCAATTGGAGAAGGACAAACATTATATGTTCTCATTCATTTGGGGAATATAAATAGTAGTGAAAGGGAATATAAGGGAAGGGAGAAGAAATGTGTGGGAAATACCAGAAAGGGAGACAGAACGTAAAGACTGCTAACTCTGGGAAACGAACTAGGGGTGGTAGAAGGGGAGGAGGGCGGGGGGTGGGAGTGAATGGGTGACGGGCACTGGGGGTTATTCTGTATGTTAGTAAATTGAACACCAATAAAAAATTTTAAAAAGGATAAATTCTCCAATGAACATCAACATATTCATTCACTCTGTCCCCTAGTTAAAGGCCCTAAAGTCTAGTGTTCAACTTTGAGATCTCCTCAGGGGAAAGAGGGATTTGCAGACCAGGCACATACAAGAGATGGAATTCCATGGGATCCTTCAGCCTTTCTCTCACCTCAGTTGGGCTCATGTTCTTTATGGTCATTTTAACCTACACTGTTCATGACCTTGACTATTTCTCTGTGGGGAGACCCTTGCTTTCTTGAGCCTGATCAGAACCTTCCTAGTCCCTTATAGTTTTTTTTTTTTTTATAGAGGAAAATTGGAGGCCAGGATCTGAGTGGAACACCTGATGAGAAAGATCAAACTTTTCCAAAAGGAATGCATGGCAAGTGTGGATTCTGCTTCTGAATATCTCTTTGCTACATTACTATTTTGGTTCTCAAAATATCTTTACTAAATGCATTGTCTCGTGTCATGTATGGAAGAGAAGTGTACTTCGTACCATAGTGTCTTCTGATAACAGTCCTGATGAGACAAGTTAGATCAATTTTTCAATATGAGACTTAGAAAAGTTAGTGAAAAGTTTAATGTTAAAATAATGAAGAGAGGCAAATGTTTTATTCTTCATTCAAAAGTCAGAATACATGAGGCCTTTATTTTTTTTATAATTTTCTTTCTTTTATGTTTTTTTTTAATTTATTTTTTATTGGTGTTCAATTTACTAACATACAGAATAACCCCCAGTGCCCGTCACCCATTCATTCCCACCCCCGCCCTCCTCCCCTTCTACCACCCCTAGTTCGTTTCCCAGAGTTAGCAGTCTTTACGTTCTGTCTCCCTTTCTGATATTTCCCACACATTTCTTCCCCCTTCCCTTATATTCCCTTTCACTATTCTTTATATTCCCCAAATGAATGAGAACATATAATGTTTGTCCTTCTCCGACTGGCTTACTTCACCTTTAAACCAGCATTTTAAGATTGATTAATAAAAGGGAAAATGTTTACCTCAAAAATGAAAAAATATTAAAGTTCATACTCCTACATTATATCTCAACTACATCCATGTCTTTCTTAGTGAAAGAAAGAATATGAAAATAAATATTCAAGTTTTAAGATACCATTTGTCAGACAGACAGGATGGGCTTCTCTTCCTTACTTATTTATTGATTTTATACATTTGAAATAAAAGTAGGAACAAGAATTTTTACAATGAAAGTATTTCAGAAAGTCATTTTTTCTTCCTTTTCAATAATAATAAAAATACATCTTGAAAACTTTAGAAAGGGCATAAAACTGCCATGCACAAAATCTAATTTATGCTTATTATCATTTATCAGGTGCATTTATTTTATGCTCATTCTCATTTTTGAACTGATAATGTAACTTTGTCAATTTTGATAGATATTTCTTTCATCAGTCATAGATGTAAAACCTGGGACAAAAAGAGATTAAATACCTCAGTTCACATCCAAAGGGGTAAGTAATATAAGGAGGTGTTAATTTTCATAGGCCATTAGTATTGATTTTTCATGAAAAGTTGGCAAGATCCTGATAAATTTTCAATAGATGAAGTTAACTAAATGGGCTAAATGGTAGAGGAAGCTGATTATTATACATATTCAGGAAAAATACTATTCTCATAGATCATTTAAATACCTAGAATATTGCTCACAGTAATAATTTAACCAAAAGAAGAGAATGTTTCAAATATGCAAATCTCACTTAAAATATATATTTATATATAAAATACCAAGCAATCCTAATTTTAGTCACAAATACATAGAGAAAATTCAAAGTAAAAGTAAAAGATAGGTGCCTTATATCATCATTTTTATGTCTCATTTTATGTGGATTTTCTTTACGTTATTTATACATGTTGTCATATTTACCGGATGGGTGTCTTTTCATGAGTTATGTCTCACTGCCACCATCCTCGTTTGTAAAATGGAGATTAATCATAACAGGAATCACATGGGACTGCGAGAGGAGTAAAAAATAATTCAAGTCCACAATGCACATTAGATGTCTAATAATTGTAAAGTGAATCATTACATAATACTCATAACATTGCTTTGAAAGTGATCCTACATGTGACATCATGCTCATGAGGCAGTTGCAAGGCTCAGGGTGAATGGAAGCTGGTTTCCAGAGACTGCTTTGACCCATGTATCCCTAGCAGCTGTGGTCTACTCCCTTCTTGGAGGAACCTGATTATAAATGAAATTTGATCTTTGAGCCCTATTTGCTCGTGGCATTTCAATCTACTTTTAAAAAACAAAACAAAACAAAACAAAACAAAAAAAACCTCCAGTTCTTGTGCACATGGCATATTCAGTAATGTCAAAGAGATATTTCAGGGTCTGATTTTGTTCTGTTGTGCTGTGTGACAGAAGAGTAGAGTCAGTTTCCCATCTGAGTCCCCAATAACAGCAAATCAGAGACACACAGACATAAGGGCTGAGTCCAGCAGACCTGTCCCCATATTACTGAGCAGTGTTTCCGTAGTGTGGGATTCCTGTAGTATGTGAATGTGTGAGTGGGTTTGAGAAATATCCTGACTCACCCTATACAGATACGTTTACCAGGAATTTATTTTCAGATTGAGAATCCTCTTACCGCATCTGCCCAGCACTCATGAGACACAGAAAGCCCTAGACTTGCTCAGATCTGTGACAGATCGAGAAGAACTCCAGGGAACTATCTAAGCCACCACTTCTTCTAAGAACCCAGAACCAGTCCCGCCCTCCTGCAGCTGTCCTGACAAGTCTTGTTAACAGGCACCTCACTTCTTACCTTATTGATGGAGAGCCTGCCAAGCCAGAAAAATGCCACTTCTGGAAGTAGTCATCTTCTCAACCCTCTGGGCTTATGAGCTGTCCCCCAGGCACTTCAGTCTACAGAAGAGACTCAGGAAATTCTTTCTTGTTGCCTTTTTCCATATCATTTGCTCATGTGAATTTCTCTTCGTTGTTTGCAGTTGGCCTTGGGCGGATAAAGATGGAACATCTGAAATATCATTTTCTAGAGCAAGAGATGAGCGTGCCCACATATCATAAAAGGTTTCCCTTAGGACATTAACAAAGGAGCCATTCACTGGTACTGACAGATACCAGATCAGGGATAAAATATCTAAAATTTTCTCAACAAAGCTTCCTTATGGTCACTTAAGTGGGAAGAACCATAAGCTTCCATGACAACCTTGACAATAAATATCTTAAGGAAACAACATGAGGCTGTGAACTACTGTGGCTGCTGGATTTGTATCCACAGCATTAGAGTTGCCCATAGAAGCTGCACAAGAACTATCTTCAGGTCTGGCCCACCCACATTCTACTCAATATGGGCAACCACAGAGGCTACACAGCTGGGTGCTCAGCCTGAGACTCTCCCTCTGCAGTATTTCTTGAGTTTTGCAGGGAGACATTGCAGATCCTGTTTGCACAGTGGGCCCCACGGGTTATCAGCAATTATGGTACAAAGTAAGCAGTTTGACCAATTCCCACTAAATTAGACTGTCTGAAAATACAAACGGAATGGTTCAAAGGAATATTCATTTGTCTGTTAATGCACTGTGGAGGGGGATTTCTAGTGCCTGAATAGTGCAAAGAAAGAGAGGAAAGGGGTTATACAGATTACATAATTATTCCTTATTACTACTTTGTAATTTCATTGATGGATATTACATTTTTTCAGAGGTAGAATGATCAGTCAAACATAAAAATTCCATGCATTGATTACCATTCTGTGGCCAGACTGAAGGAATCTACAGATTGCTTTATCCCTACGTAAATGGCAGCTATTTGGGTAATGGAGAAACCAAGGTGTAAATCCCGAATGCATCACTCTCGCTCCACATTCAGGGTCAATACTAGGAACCAAAAAACCATTACTGATTGAAACAGGCCCTGGAGCACATCAGGTGGCTGCAACATGGTGGTTATGCCTCTAAGACATTGTTCTCAGGATTCTGTAAAGAAAACTAAAAATGTCTATATGATTCAGTTGATTAAAAGAAGAATAGCGTATGCTCTCTTTATCTGTAAAGACAAGTTTGCAAAGTCCTTTCACAAATTAACAAATTAAAAATCATGATTGAGAATAAAATCCTATAATTTGTACCTGATGGTCACCAGGTTTCAAAATAGATGGACACACAAGTAATGGGTGAAATTACAAAACCTCCTCCCCCCCCCAAAAAAAAAAAAAAACAAAACTCCTCCCTCACCTCCTTAGAGTTCACTTTCAGATGTTGAAAAGCTTGAAACTTTGACAGCGTGGGGATCTGAACACATAATCACCATGCCTGCAGTTCATTTCTGGTGCCTGATATCATGACAACAGCTTCATTCTATTTCTCATTCTAAGAATGAGGTGGTGCCTTCTCCAATTGACTTATTTCACTCAGCATAATACCCTCCAGTTCCATCCACGTTGAAGCAAATGGTGGGTATTTGTCGTTTCTAATGGCTGAGTAATATTCCATTGTATACATAAACCACACCTTCTTTATCCATTCATCTTTCGATGGACACCAAGGCTCCTTCCACAGTTTGGCTATTGTGGACGTTGTTGCTATAAACATCGGGGTGTAGGTGTCCCGGTGTTTCATTGCATCTGTATCTTTGGGGTAAATCCCCAACAGTGCAATTGCTGGGTCGTAGGGCAGATATATTTTTAACTCTTTGAGGAACCTCCACACAGTGTTCCAGAGTGGCTGCACCAGTTCACATTCCCACCAACAGTGCAGGAGGGTTCCCCTTTCTCCGCATCCTCTCCAACATTTGTGGTTTCCTGCCTTGTTAATTTTCTCCATTCTCACTGGTGTGAGGTGGTATCTCATTGTGGTTTGGATTTGTATTTCCCTGATGGCCACTGATGCGGAGCATTTCCTCATGTGCTTGTTGGCCATGTCTATGTCTTCCTCTGCGATATTTCTGTTCATGTCTTTTTCCCATTTCATGATTGGATTGTTTGTTTCTTTGCTGTTGAGTTTATTAAGTTCTTTATAGATCTTGGAAACTAGTCCTTTATCTGATACGTCATTTGCAAATATCTTCTCCCATTCTGTAGGTTGTCTTTGAGTTTTGTTGATGGTATCTTTTGCTTTGCAAAAGCTTCTTATCTTGATGAAGTCCCAATAGTTCATTTTTGTTTTTGTTTCTATTGCCTTCATGGATGAATCTTGCAAGAAGTTACTGTGGCCAAGTTCAAAAAGGGTGTTGCCTGTGTTCTCCTCTAGGATTTTGATGGAATCTTGTCTCACATTAAGATATTTCATCCATTTTGAGTTTATCTTTATGTATGGTGCAAGAGAGTGGTCTAGTTTCATTCTGCTGCATGTGGATGTCCAATTTTCCCAGCACCATTTATTGAAGAGACTGTCTTTTTTCCAGTGGATAGTCTTTCCTCCTTTGTCGAATATTAGTTGACCATAAAGTTGAGGGTCCACTTCTGGATTCTCTATTCTGTTCCATTGATCTGTGTCTGTTTTTGTGCCAGTATCATACTGTCTTGATGAGCACAGCTTTGTAGTACAACCTGAAATCTGGCATTGTGATGCCCCCAGCTATGGTTTTCTTTTTTAAAATTCCCCTGGCTATTCGGGGTCTTTTCTGATTCCACACAAATCTTAAAATAATTTGTTCTAACTCTCTAAGAAAGTCCATGGTATTTTGATAGGGATTGCATTAAACATGTAAATTGCCCTGGGTAGCATTGGCATTTTCACAATATTAATTCTGCCAATCCATGAGCATGGAATATTTTTCCATCTCTTTGTGTCTTCCTCAATTTCTTTCAGAAGTGTTATATAGTTTTTAGAGTATAGATCCTTTACCTCTTTGGTTAGGTTTATTCCTAGGTATCTTATGCTTTTATGTGCAAGCATTATATGGTCTCATTCATTTGGGGAATATAAAAAAATAGTGAAAGGGAATAAAGGGGAAAGGAGAAAAATGAGTGGTAAATATCAGAAAGGGAGACAGAACATGAAAGACTCCTAACTCTGGGAAATGAACTAGGGGTGGTGGAAGGGAAGGTGGGCGGGGGGTGGGGGTGACTGGGTGACGGGCACTGAGGTGGGCACTTGATGGGATGAGCACTGAGTGTTATGCTATATGTTGGCAAATTGAACACCAATAAAAAATAAATTTATAACAAAAAAAAAAGACTCGTGTGGTGTTATCAAATGTAAGGGTTTCATGAAAACAGAATGAATCCATGCCACAGCAGTTTCAGGACCTTCCCAGGGGCAAATGCAGGTTCTTGTGTCCTATACCCTGTCCATCATGATTCCTAAGTGGAGTGGGTCCCCGCAGGTGGAACCTGAGGGCCTGGGTCTCAATAGGGCCTCACCAATACTCTAAGACATCTAAGACACAAAATTAAGGAGACCCTAATGATATATGGGGTCAGAGAATAATGAATCCTCTAAGAAATTAATGAATGAAAAGAGGGATTAAAGTTCTCACAGAGTCTGTGCTAAATATATGACACAAGTTATTTTATTTAATCCTCCAAAGAGCAATGTAGAATGGATTGAATTGGCCACAGGGGAGATGGGGTCACCTTGATTTGTCAACACACGACAACCATGAAACACTACAAGGGTGAATTGGTCGGAAAGGACAAACTTACCTATGTGGCTTAGATGTGACAAGATATTATGTAGCCATTAAAAACCTTGTTTTGGAAGAATGATACAGAATGTTTACAAGTTAAGTGAGGGTTCGAGAAAATTCCCTCAGATTTGTTCCATGATTGGCATTTCTAAGATGCGAATATTAAACTCTGAGGGGCCCAGAACATGGTTCCCCAAGAGAGGACGTGATCAAGATGGAAATCCAACAGTGGAGTCAGTATTTCCAGCTCTTCAACAGCCAAGAATTTTTTGTTTTTACATTTAATAATGAAATTATTTATATAACAATGTAAATATAAATGTATATATGACACTTAAAATGGTAATCTATTTGTATTTTCCCTTCTAAAAACATTAGTACTCTTTAACTCCCAGAAGTAAAGAAAAACCAAAAAGCTACAATCAACCATAATGGCAATAGTAGTTATCATGGAACAGGGGGTCTGCAAGATTTGCCCATGCCAGGCAAGCCCCAGTTCTGTAAATAAAGTTTTATTGAAACACAACCTTGACCATGCTTACAAATTTTCTGAATGTGCTTTGCACAACAGAGACAGTGTTGGGTAGTTTCATCAGAGACCCACAAAGCCAAAAATGTTGACCATTTGGCCCTCTAAAGAACACGTTTGTGACTTAGTGACCTAGAATGATCTACTTTGAGTGACATTTATTTTTAGTTTATGTTTCCCTATTTTGCAGTATGCTGTCAATGACCCTTTGTTACATATCCATCCTCCCCATACTAAACGTCTTACTCTAGATAAATTGCTGAATATATCTTTGATTCATTTTCCTCATTTGAAAATGGAAAATATACATTTATTTACCTGAAAGAACTGTTGAGAGGAGAAACTTAAATAATACATAAAAATTCTTACAAGTGTTTGGAGCATGTCTTCTGCTCTCTAAAAGCTTTATATTTGCTTACATGGGTTATTATGGCATTTTTGAACCTAATATGACAAAATGTGAAACAAAACTCATGATATTTTCTTTTTTATTTTAAATAATGGGAACAAATGAAAACAGACAACTTATCCTTTCACACAATTCTAATAGAACACCTGCTGCTGTTCCTGGATTGCAGCCATGTCTATTCATTTCCTAACTATGTATGACTGTTTTTGTCTTGTTGTTGTTGTTTGGTTTTTTTTGTTGTTGTTTTTGTTTTGTTTTTGTTTTTGTTTTTGTTTTGCTACGATGTATGATGACAGATGTGAAGATTCCTCAACAGAGACCTTAGGACCAAAAGCCTAAATAAAATATTTGTTATCTAACCTTGTAGAAAAGAGTTTGACAATATTTCCAGTGCAAAAAGAATAAGGGAATAAGTTTGGATTTACAACTAAAATTCAAGATATAATAAGAGAAAATATTGAGAAAGTTTACTCCATGAACATGAAAATAAAATTTGCATGGCAAAAAGCAGTATAAGATAAGGACACATAACAAACCATAAGGAAATATTTACAGCCTGTATAAAATGTAATGGTGAACTATGCCTAATAGTAAAATGCATTTTAAAAATGGAAGTAGACCATTTAGAATATCCTAAGAAAAATGGAAAGAAAACAACAAAAGTCAGTTCATGACAAGAAATATATACATAGGTCTTAAACTTATAAAAAGTTTATGAACTTCACTTGGTATAACATAAAGTTCAATTAAATCTGAGATACCATATCTCACTTGCCATAAGCCGGGCAAGAATATAAGTTTCACAATACTCTCTGTTGGCAATGCTATGAAAGTAAACAGGCACTCATACATATCTGGTTAGGATGCAAAATATACCATTTTGTGGGGCAATTGGGAAATATCTAACAGAAGTTAATATGCATTTATTTTTCAAGCTAGCCAAAACACTTTCAGAAATTTACTCTGAAGGCAGAATTTTAACACTATGAAAATATATATGCACAAGGTATTCATTGGGTAACTACAAAATGTAAAATTACTTAAGTGCATCCAAATATAGGAGATTGGTTGAATAAATGATGGATCGCATGTGCTTAGAGATGGGGAGAGCTGGAAATGGCACTGCTGACATTTTACAATAATATCCAACATAGCAGGAATGAAATATTAAACTTTGTTTGAGTCCATCATAGAATTGACATTGCAGGTTATGTGATTATACAAAAACTAGAGGCAGACAAGCAGTTGTAGTGAGGAACAGGAGGTGAGCATTTACTCATCTTGCACAGATCCTGTCAAACACATTCACCTGGTCACAGATTAAAGTTGAATTTGTTAATGAAATAATAAGAGCTCAGTAGACTAGTGGGAGAGGGTGAACCCCTTGGAACCATATAAAGCGTGTTTCCCAGTAGTTTTAAGCATCTTCTCTTGAATCCTCACAAAATTCTTGCAAGTACGATCAGGGACAATCCAGAGAGAGCTTCCCCCTTGATGCTGCAGAGAGGAACAACAAATATGGCTAAACTCCACCCAGCTGAATCTATCCCATCACCACTGCAGGAAAAAGAGACTTCATATCAGGGAGGGCACTAGTGGAATCCCACTGCAGTTGAGGGAAGGCAAAGGAGGCAACCACTGGAGCTGTGCCTCACACATCTATGCTATGTCCAAAAATAACAAGATTTCCAGTGCGTTAGGATGGGCATCAAACCACTGCCTGAAGTAGTTGGGTACCTCCTGCAGCTGGGAGAGGAGACAAAGATTGAAAATATTGCACTTCTTTGGGATCCCTGGGTGGCTCAGTGGTTTAGCGCCTGCCTTAGGCCTGGCCGTGATCCTGGAGTCCTAGGATCCCTGCATGGAGCCTGCTTCTCCCTCTGCCTGTGTCTCTGCCTCCCCCGCCCCCCTCTCTGTGTGTGTGTGTCTTATGAATAAATAAATAAAATCTTAAAAAAAAAAAAGAAAATATTCCACTTCTGGAAAACAGGCAGGATACTTGTGAAGACCACATCCTTATGAGTCCATTCCAATTCCACTGTATCAGCTTAAAATTGAGATTAAGAGAAATATCAGAGGATGTTTCCTTCCCTGGCCTTTCACTACCATGCTGGCAAACCTTGAATAAAGGTAATAGCGGAATAGATCAGAGAGAGTCCCAAGAGGCAGACTTCCTCTAGGGAGCGGAAGAAGACTCTAAAATAAAATAATAAAATAAAATAAATAAAATAAAATAAATAAAAGAGACAAAGTGGAACTGGAAGATTTTTGAATGTTTGAACTTTGACAACAGCAAATTTGAACCCTGATAACATTGCAACAATGAATTTCTAGTCCAGTCTAACTCCTCACTACTTAATCCAAGCCCAAATGATCCAAGGTCACTTTATCTTCTATCCTTACCTCTCTGGGGACTAGGCTGGCTTTGGAAGTGTGAATTTTCTCTAACTCTCCACCAATGAAAGCTTCCTGGGAAGGAATTCATACCAGTGTGAGCAATGGGGTGCTGACTTTCAGCGAATGAATGAATGTTGGAAGCTACAAAGCCTTTGGAGTGATATAAACCTAGGTTTGAATATCTGCTCAGCCACTTCACTGACACCACCATCCAGGAAAGTCACTAAATCTTGCTCATATGGTTTCTGGGGACTGAAGGAGGTTCCATACAGGACAGTTCTAGCACTGGGTCACCACGTCACACTGTCCTTTCCCATTACAGCTAAACTGCCTTCCTGAGCCACCTCAGCTAACACAGGAACTCAGGGACTCTTGGAAAGTCACATCTTACATTGTCCTCTAAATAACAGTAAGATTTGCTGTATTTACAAACCTAAGAATTGTGAATAGGAAAAGAGTCCGGGGTAATAAAATAAAAGATTGTTTTCCTCCAAGAGTTTTCTTCATTCACAAGAGAGCATAGTAATGTCAGAGCATCTAAATCAAAAAGTACAGGAATTGTTAACATCCCCCCAAATTTGTGAACTTTCTTCCAACTACTGATCTATAAAATGTATCTTATTTCTGCATAAAGTTGTGGGATTATTATCTCATGATATACTGTAATAAGTCTTTTCTTCCAATTTTCATGATAGCCTTAACTCCCTACACTCTTGCCAACTATAGTGAAAAATCTATATCTGAAAGAGAAAAATACCTTAGGGATACACCTATCCTTGGTGTGCTTGTTGGTTGCTTTTTAAGATTTTTAAAAATTTATTCATGAGAGACACACATAGACGGGCAGAGACATAGGGAGAGGGCGAAGCAGGTTCCCTGTGGGGGTCCCAATGCGGGACTGGATCCTGGGAACCCAGCATCATGCCATGAACTGAAGGCCGATGCTCAACCACTAGGCCACCCAGGCCTCCCAGGATAGGAATGTTTGAAACAAAACCTAAAGGAAAAATGTGAAGGTGTTGCCCTCCAAAGGGAGATAACCTGGAATGATTATAACATGAATGTTTGGGTGAGGTTTTTTAGGAACCTGGTAATTTTTTACACCAAAAACACAATAAAAATAACAATGAACAATCTTTCCTTGCTTCTTTTTTTAAAAGATTTTATTTATTTATTCATGAGAGACACAGAGAGGGACAGAGACACAGGCAGAGGGAAAAGCAGGGTCCCTGTGGGGAGCCTGAAGTTGGACTCGGTCTCAGGACCCTGGGATCCTGACCTGAGCAAAAGGCAGATGCTCAACCTCTGAGCCACCCAGGTGACCCTCTTTCCTTGTTTCTAAAGCAAACTTCCTCTCCTGTTTTGTCTCTGAAGAACAAGGACTGCCACTGCCTCCCCAGTCCTCATTTATGCCCCCTTTTGGAGAAAATTCTGACCAGTCAGGGGCAATGCCAAATCCATGGATGTACAATTATCTTTCACTTGAGTTTCTTGGTTGACTATACTCCTTTCTTGTCTGTTCACTGTTTTTATGCCGACTGTCAACTTGTTCAAGCATCTCTGATTTCTCTCCTTTGGCTTTCAAATAAAGATAGCAAGCTGAGATTCTCTAAGGATCAAGTCTCCTTCACCAGAACAGCAGACAGAAGCTTGCAGATAGGTTGCAAACTCTCAAGGGTTTCCCTGGAGATGGCCATTGTGCAGCAGTATCGATAAAAAATGGGAGAGCCTTTGAAATAAATCCTGGATGGCTCATCCAAGATTACAAGCAATACTAGCCCAATTCCTGCTTGAACAAGGAATAAGAAAGACAACGGAGTCTTGTAAGTGATGATCCTCAATGTCATCAAGTTTGATGAATCCACCTGCTACGGAGGCTGCTGGGATCTCACAAGGTCATGCATGAAATCAGAAGGGGCCTGTAAGAATACCTTCTCCATTACTAACCCCGAACTCTTTTCTCGCTTGAGAAACCACGGCAGAGCCTTTCCTGCTCTCAATTACAGAATCATTAGCTGTTGGATCGGGAAGGGCCTTTGGACATACAAAGCCCACGCCCACTCCACAAATGGGGATGTAGGGAGCCAGGGATCCAAATGCCTTGTCCAAAGCTGGATATCCACAGAGGCAGGGCTCTACATTTCCAAAGCTCATGGAATAGCTTCCAAGAAGCTTCTGTTGAAACAAATCAGAGAACTGGGTTTGTTTTTTAATTTCGGTTTTAATGAGTAATCTATTTTTCTACAAGAGTTAGAATTTCTTTTCATTCCAGGAAAATATTTTCATCAAGGAATTATTTTCTCATTTTTTTCTTTGCCTGGTATATATTAGGGTTTCCAAATGGTAAAAGTGGCATACTGAAAATTGGAGATGGAGACCATTATTCACATTTATGCAGTATGTTTCTGTTGGCATGATCATTTTTTCAGTTACTAATGCATATCCTCTTTCTGAAATGCAATCCCACATTGCTGACATAACAGGCCTGGTGTTTGTGAGAACAAAAGGGCTTTTCCTTTGATGCATTTCTGAGCAATTTCACACACTTGAACACCTGGAAATCAAAATATCTTAAGTCTCTGAACACTTTCTTGGTAATTTAGGGAAGTCGTTGGTTGATCATTCCGTCCCTATCACTTCTTTTTCTTCCTTTCCTTTCTTTGCTTCCTCTTCTTATTTTCATATTTTCTCCTTCCTTTTCTTTCTTCTCTTTCTCCTCCTTTTTCTCCCCCTCTTTATCTCTCTCTCTTTCTTTTTATTTGCTCCCATTGTCCCCATTTTCCATCAGCACTTTTCTGTGTTTACTGCCCCCATCAAAACAGACACTTGGTTCAATTAATCGGAGGAAGACTTTATATAATATCAGCTGCCATGAGCCCTACTTTCAATGACCTCAAATGATCAAATTGCCAGTGAAAGGTTTCTACCTTCTGGTCCTCCCATGAAGCTCCGGAGAACGTTGATGTTTTTGTAGACACTCTAACCAGTGTGATAACCTCTAACCGGGCTGGATCAAGATATTTACAGAAGGTACTAGGCTTATAGTAACTCCTCCTTGTAAGTAACTTTGTTCTTTTTTGATCCTGTAAATGAAGAATTGATAGATGTGTTTAAAAAAACAATGTAGGATCTTCTCAGCATATGGACAACAATTTTGCAGGTAATGGCCACTATATATGGTGATAAAAACACTTGAGCATAAAGTTTTTTTACTTCCCTGCTGCAAGAAGATTGAAATTCTACTTTTAGGAAATATACACACAACAGTACAGATGCAGACTTAAATTTAAGATTTTTTAGGACTGTGTCTGTGAACTATTTGTGTAAGCTCTTGGTTCAAGGTGGCTTTCTTTTAGATGGTCTTTTCAGTGAGAAACACTTTGATGAACTAGCTCTAGTATTAATAGTGCTCCTGTCTTGGCAAATTGTACTCCTTTTTCTAGTTACCTGCAAAACAGGTATGACTGCTTTAGAGCTCATCTTTAAGAGCAGTGCAAAAATTTAACTCTTAACTGAATGACTATGGAGCAGTGGATGACTATAGAACATAAATCAACATATTTTTATGACTCTAGCTTCTTAGTAGGTCAGCTGAGAGTAATCACAATTTGTGCTATTGTGAGTATTGTGATATTGCCTTGAGACGGACCAGTTTAATGGAATTTGTGAGCTCAGTGAACCATTTCAGACCCAGAATCCATGAAGAGAGTCTGTCTGCATGGTTTACATCTTCATTTGTTCATTTATTGTCTCACTGAAGATAGTTTCTATGCTGGACACTAGAAGGACATGGTTGCACAACATGTAGTCCCAACACTCATAAGCTTGTAGCTTAGTGGGTATGTATTCTAGATTGTGGCCTGATTGAGCCATGTTTTTTGACCAGTGGCTGCCAGAGACACAGAATGTGGGATTCATGAGCTCTTTTGCATTCTTAATTTATATAGTAAATACATATTTCTTATCAAATCTTTATATCTGTTTAGTGAAAAATTTGATAAAGATGCCCCAAACCATTTGATTAAAGACAATAATACCTTAGCTAATATTTACTGAGAATCAAATACCTCTGTTTCTGTACATTATTTCAATCCTTAAGAATGTTGTAGAGGATTTTCTTATTCCAATTTCACTGATGGAGAAATTGAGGCTTAGAGAGTTCAACTATTTGCCTAAATTCACATGACTAGTTACTATGGCAAAGTTTGGGACTCAATAGATATTTGTTCCAAAGGGCATGGTTTATACCACTAAATGCTATTAGAAACAGTAAGCCATAACTTTATTCTAAATCTACACTCTTTTGTAGTCTGACCTTTTAAATAGACTATGTAGTTGAATGTTTAACTAGTAATAGCTCATAATTTGTTTTACTCCTCATGCAGAAAGCAATGATTCTGCTTCTAATCACAGCACCAAAATTGCCTCTCCTCCCTCCCAAGACATTAAGTAAGTCATGTTGAATATGTATTTATTAAATTCTAACAATATGATACTTAGGGTATTTCTTAAAAAAAGAAAAGGACAGGTCCTTTTGACACCATTCCTTTCAATCTTTCTGTATTGGTGTCAAATTTGCTGGAAATATCGAAGTTGGCAGAAGAACGGGAGGAATTATGCAGGACTAGCTGCGTAACTCAGAGCAGCCTTCCCACTCATGCTGGACAACCGCAGAAAGACCAAAACAAATAGGATCGTTTGATGAGCAGCACAGGATTTTAAATCAATGCCCTGGAACTTGTGAGGGTAATTTCAAGTTCAAAGGAACAGTCTTTCAGAAGATATAAGTTAAGAGATGATCATTAATATTTCACATTCCCTAACAACATATTCGACCTCCTATCAGTGAGGACTAAATTCTGGAAAGAACTTACCTTATAATCAAACCAGATATCCAACCTTCAATGTGTAGAAATAAAAAATTCCTACCAAATATTGAAATTTCATATAGTAAATATTAAAATATATTGCTTCTATTTTTGTCCTTCTGTTAAAATCATAGAAGTAATAAGTGTAAATTACACTCTAGGAAAAGAACTGATATGATACATGAAAACCTTTTAAGAAAAAAGATTCAGATGTTTCAGGAAATGATGAGAATCGGTAAAATCAGACTGTCCGATACCTGTGAGTGAGATGGTAAAGACAGACCCAAACTGCCCAAGCAGAGAGGGATCAGTTAGTTTATCCATTCTTCACTACATTCCTATCTAATGTGATTTTGCTTGAAATTCATCTTTATTTAATGCTAGCTGGCCTATTTATATATATTTATATAAATATTGAAAAATATGGGCAAATTTTATAAGGGGCAGAAAGGAATATTTCTGTAAAAGCTTTTCAGACAGTGCGGCTGGTCTTACTGGTACAACAAAGTGCTTGGTCCTGGCACAATTCTCAGGGTTACAGGTAAAATTTTTAAAAAATTCTTCAGTACAAGGTAGGGAGGGGAGACAGACTAGGTGCTGGTACTGGCTCTGAATTCTAGGATTTGGTCCCAGTTTGGTCATCAGTAGCAGTGAGATGCTGGGAGAGGTGGTTGACCTGTTCCAGTCCTGGGGGTAGTTGATGACTAAGCTAGCTTGGAGGGTATTAACAGGGAGCTAAGTAGCTAGAGCAATGGTAGTCCCCCAAGGGGTCCATTAGCAATATCTGCTTCGAAAGATTTTTATGAAAACTTGTGTGTCTTATTTATTTGATTCCAAAAATAACCAGTGGAGAAAAATAAGACAAAATTGATGAACTTGCAATTTTGTCTATAGGAGATTCATATAAGGTATCGACATATTTAACTGCACAAACATCTCTGAGAGTGTCATAAGCTGGGTTTGTTTTTTCCAAATTCAGTCTAGTAAGTTTGTTCATCTTCATTAACCTTAGGGATGAAATTTTGCCGGGATGAGGGACAATATTTCACTGGGCTGTTGCTACCTTATAGAATCTATTCCAATAAACGTTTTCAAAGTCTTTTCACAAGGTTGGTGAAACACTGGAAAAGTAGAAGAAATGATATATTTTTATGCCTTTAGTGGTTGTGATCATAGGTCCACATGAATTCATAATTGAAAAGCAACTTTCTGGTCTTTTTTCCAACTGACTTCAATGTAAATTCTAACAATCTAATTAAAAATTTGACAGATGTAACTCACAAGATTGAAAAAAATACTTTTAAGGAGAGGGTGGTTCAGAGAAAAATGTGGACTACAGACTTTTGGGTCTATCGCTTTCTCTATAAATATCCTTCAGCAAATAAATTTTGATTCACTGGTAATTGCTTTCTTAAAAATATGAAACTAATACATGCTTCTTAGGGAAAAATTGGAAAAAAGAAAAAAAACAAAGTATTGAAATTTGTAATGACACTTATTTTTTTCATTGGAGTTCGATTTGCCAACGTATCCTATAACACCCAGGGCTCATCCGGTCAAGTGCCTCCCTCAGTGCTCGTCATCCAGTCACCCCATCCCCCAGCCCATCTCCCCTTCCACTACCCCTTGTTTGTTTCCCAGAGTTAGGAATCTCTCATGTTCTGTAATGACACTTATTCTGTTAACATTTGCTATATTTCCATCCATTCATTCTGTCAATGCAATAACCATTTCAAGTGCATGTTGTGGAGATCAATGAAATTAAATATGGAAATAGCTACTGCATAGGTTGGGGCATGGTCATTCATTAAAAACAGTCAGTTCTACAAGTTCTAATTATCACTCCGTGGAATTCTTTTTAAATCAGGAATACAGAAAAATATATTAATTATGATCTCGTCTACAGGTCACTCTAGAACAATTGATCAGTTTTTGAAAGATAATTTCAATTTCTAAGACTCATTGTTACATATTTCTAAAAATGAGTAGAACGTAACAAGTATTACTACATATATCCTTAGCATCAACATAAGTTGATCCCTCACTTTACAGTGGAAACGTCTGAATGTAAACAACGGAGAATTTTTATACTGAATATATAAAATTACAGTAATATACATATCAGGTCAAATATTCACCTTCTTAAAAAAGATTTTAATTTTTGTTTATTTGAGGGATTTGAGAGAGTGAGCTCATGCATGAACTGGGGGGAGGGGCAGAGGGAGAAGCAGACTCCACTGAGCAGGAAGCCCAATGCACTGGGACCATCTCAGGACCCTGGGATCATGAGCTGAGCCAAAGGCAGATGCTTAACCAAATGAGCCACCTAGGTACCCTTCAAATACTCGCGTTTGGTATTTTATATCTTCATTGGAATATAGGAACAAATTAGAAATTATTTTTTTACAAATAGCACTCGAGAAATACTTTTTTTGCCCTCTTATTTCAATAAAAATTTTATTCAGACTTCTCACATGTATCTAAAATGTATACTTTAGGCCATCTGGGTGGCTCAGTGGCTGAGAATCTTCCTGCAGCTCAGGTCATGATCCCAGGGTCCTGGGATCGAGTCCCACATCAGGCTCCCCACAGAGAGCCTTCTTCTCCTTCTGCCTGTGTCTCTGCCTCTCTGTTTGTGTCTCTAATGAATTAATAAGTAAAATTTTTTTTAAAATAAAATGTGTACTTTAGAGCAAATTTCTGAATCATCTTAAGCTCTGATTGTCTGTTTGGTGACACCCTTATGATGATGTCACTAGATGTTTTAAGAAAAAGATAGTTATCCATTTACAAAATAAGTCATTCTGTCATTCTATATATTTACAATATCAGCATAAAGTATAGAGACTTTAGTCCCAAGTAATATTTACCATCCTTATTAAAAGTCTTTATTGTCTTTTTACCAGTATTACCTCCATAACTAGCTTCAAATGAGTGTATTCCAGGTTGATATCTTATCCAAGAGTCATGGTTGCAAAATAGAGTATTAGAAGGGCTTCTTTAGAAATGGGAATTTGCTCAAACTAAAACAGAAGGCAACCTCTTTTTTATGAGGCATAATGTTGAGAACAAAAGCTTCATCTTATGCTCTGACATTTCAGCATGTTTGATCCTGAATGTTTTCTGTTTACATAGCAGAGTGTGATTTGCAAATATCTTCTGCCACTTTTCATGTCACCTTCAAGGTAGACCTCACTGAACTATCAAGCTCTGGGACAGAAAAAGAAACAAGCTCTAATGCACAACCTATTTCTCATCTATTTATGCCTCTGATTTCCAAAATCTACATGAGAAGACCTAAAATAAAATACACAAGTACAGTTAGGCCTGGAGATACAAATGGAAGACCAAAAGCACTAAGGAAGAAAGTAGAAGGAAAAAAGGCCCGTGTATCTGGCGAGAAGCATAGGGTAGAATGTTCAAAGATAGGAGAAAAATGTAGTGCAGTACAACCTTTTAGTAACTGCTAAAATGAAGCACACCAAGTTTTCAAATATGTTTTGTTTTTCTCACCATAAAATGAGAAAAAGACTTCAAAGCATGAGTCCTTTAGCAGGACTGTGAAGTGACACAGTGGGCATTGCCTTCCACATCCAATTTGTAAAATGGATGAAAAGGTCTTTAAATAAATGCATTTCATTCTATTACTGCAACATTGCTATGGGCATCATGACATTTAATGTCACTTATAGATGGTGACCTTCAGCAGACCTGGTCAGGCAGGTAACAGCCTAATGATCTAATGTGACAATAGGGAAGTTTGGAGGACCAGGCAACCAGCCATTGATCATGTTAGTCCATCATGAAGGAAAACTGTAGAAGTTTGAAGCCAAACTTTGGACATGATCTGGACGGAAGTCAGTTTGAGGTAGAAATTACTGTTGAGAGCTTGGAATGCTCATAGATTGTGATGTTGGTGGGAAAAATATGCCATTTGCTTTGGACAAGACAGGCAAAGCAGTTCCATGAACTGACTCCATGTTACTAGGCTTTACTAGGTTTCCTTTGGTTTTCTGAACACTGAAAAGTCATTGGATAAAATAAGACAAGTGATTCCCTATTAATTGGTGTGTGAAAGACATATTTTCAATGAGGATCAAACGAAGGAATGAATCTCGATGCTCGATTGACATAGGTCCAATTGCTATCCCCAATACTTTATTCCCATTAGTAAAGGAAGTTCTGATCCCATCTGCAAGAAACTCTGACAATAACTTTTGACATATAATTTTATTTAGCATTTGAAATGAAAGAAAATTGAGGGGTACTACGACAAATTCAGCAGGCTTATGTAGGGCAGGTTCAAATTTAAGGAGGGATGCTTAGACTCAAAATACAGTGTCTTCTCACTCAGGCTACAACTTCAAATGAAATTCCAAAATAAAATGTACTTTTAGTGAACATTTCCTAAAGCAGAACAAAAATCTGACCAGTGCATTACTTGATTAGGGTTCTATAAGAACATTTTTAAAAATAATCAGTAAAGTTTTTAAAAGAGAAGTTTTGGAAATATTGACATTTTGTTTCTAAATTTAAGGCATTGTAAATAATTTGGAGGTGAAGCAATACACTTTGCCTTACACAAAATCCTGCAGTGGTTCAGATGCAAGAATGAGATGTTCTATAAAATCAGAAATCAAGGTGAAGAATTCCAGTACTCAGAAGAGGGTATGAGATCCATATTTGTAACTAAAAGATCAACTCGATAGATTCCCATTCAAACGAGTGACTGTATATTGTGTCAAAATATTCCACGTTATGTTCGAGACTCTTTCACTTAATAGCTATGACTTTGGGCAAGTTACACATGAGAACCTCTATTCCCGTGGAAACTAAGAAAATAAGTACGTCATAAACCACTGTGGATGAAGGGCCATGACACACTAATTCTACAGCAATATTTCCTTCCTTTTACCATGTGCTAGTTGGTTCCAAACCACAAAATGTTTGTGTTTCTCTCATTATGTTTTTATTGTTATTCCATTTTTTTCCCAGATAAAAGTGCCAATGAAGACACTTCCCCCAAGCCCACAGTTTTTCTTCCTTCGATTTCTGAAATAAAAATCCATAAGGCTGGAACATATCTTTGTCTTCTCGAGGATTTTTTTCCTGAAATTATCAAGGTAGATTGGAAAGAAAAGAATGACCAAACAGTTCTGCAATCCCAGCAGGGAAACACTATGAAGACTAAGGACACATACATGAAATTCAGCTGGCTGACCGTGACTGGAGCGTCTATGGATAAAGAACACAAATGTATTGTCAACCACGAGAGTGATAGAGGAGGGATTAATCAAGAGATTCTTTTTCCTTCGATAAATGAAGGTATGTACATACAAATAGGAATATAACCTCCAAGGACCCTTTGTTTCAAAGAGAAAACCCTATTTTTTTCTGTCAAGTATTAATGAAAACAAGCAATTAGAAATTTTTATCTAATGTTGTTGCCTTTCATGGTGCATATATATTCCGTACTTTCCCCATAGATTTCAAATAGTATGGGCTTTGAGGGCACCTGGGAGACTCAGTAAGTTGAACATCTGACACTTCATTCAGCTCAGGTCATGATCTCAGGGTCATGAGATGGATCCCTGTATCGTGATCCCCACTTAGCATGAAGTTATTTGAAATTCCCTCTCTGCCCCTTCCCACATATGCTCTCACTCTTTCTCTCAAAATAAATAAGTATATCTTTTTAAAAAACAGTATGGGTTTTGGAACCTACAGAGAAAGAGAAAAGGACAAATTTACTTAGCTTTTGTCATCTCAGTTTTAGCATCCAAAATATTAATGTCACAGTGATGTTTTTTAAAGATTTTATTTATTCATAGACACACACACAGAGAGAGAGAGAGACAGAGACAGAGACAGAGACACAGGCAGAGAGAGAAGCAGGCTCCATGTAGGGAGCTTGATGTGGGACTCGATCCCAGATCTCCGGGATCATGCCCTGGACTGAAGGCTAAACCCCTGAGCCACTTAGGCTGCCCCACAGTGATGTTTTTTACCATCATTTCTTGATTTAATGAAACAGTGCATGTGAAAGCCCTTAGCAACCTCTCACATAGGAAACACACAGGGAGTCCACTTTTGATACCTTTACTTGATCAGGAAATAGAAACAATTATACATATTTCAAGAACGCTCTATGTAGCAGTCAAAATACTTTTTACTTCGATCTTGCTCTACTCAAAGTATCACCCATAAACAATGAGTTATAGGAGACAAAATGCTGTTGATCTCATGGAGCCGAATCACAACTCAACCAGAAATAATAATTTGACTACTGAGGTTTTAGTATGGTCTTGAATTTTTCAGATTCAAATTAAAATATCAGCATAAGGTGATATTAGGTGAAATTTAGTAAGTAAACATTGAATGAAGCAAAGGTATATTAACATTCTCCATCCAACACAATGAATGTATTTATTACCATTGGTAATACCGCTAAGCAAACTTTTATTACAATTCTAGTGTGAGCCAGACTGGAAGGGATGCAGGATGAACTACTGTCCCAAGGAGGATCACTGCAGTCAAGTGAATATACTTTTCTTAATCAACCAGGGTCACTTGTGGTTCAAGCATTTGTCCAAAGTGCCTCATTGGGGTAGACGCTGGTCATCTTTAGATAGGGAGGGCAGATGGCCTCAATGTGCCCTGGCCCCGCTCTGATCCACTAACTCACTAGACTCAAAAGTCAAGTCCTGGCATTGACATCCCAGACCAAGGCCCCAAAGGGACCATAAGTAGGAAGCACTTTAGTTTTTCCTTGTGGTTGATAAGCACTTTTTAAGCAGTGGAGAAGGAGCACGTAATAAGACGTTTGAAGAGCTTTGCTATATACAAGTCTAAACTACTGAAGTAAGTCTTCAGTAGGGAGCTTCTTGTGTTCTTGGAGCTTTGAAAAAAAAACCCACAGACCCAAATGGCAACACTTAGCTTATGGCCCCAAGGCAATAAATCTAGACTTACTACCTAAACCAAATGCCATTTCAACCCCCCACCCCCCCACCCCCGCCATAAGAGTAATCTTTAATCAGTCAATATGGGAATTTCCTGGTCAACCCCAGGAAGTTTCCTGATTGACCCATTCCCTTCCCCTTGGGAGGATGACTTTGCCTAAAACAATGAATTCTTTGCTAAATATTCCCTTTCCACCTCCTGCCTATTCTTAAAAACCTTTCCTCTCCTATAGTTTTTGGAGTTCCCTCTGCTTGCTAAATGGAATGCTGTGTGATTCATAAATTGGTTGATTAACAGAGCCATTAAACTATAAACACTTACTTGGTTGATTTTTGTTAACAGATTTGGTAGCGAGGATGGAATCTGATGTTGACTCCGAAGGGCATTCAGAGGCAAAGCAAAACACAGAGGTGGTAACTGTGAGCCCTCTAAGTTCACGATCTTTCCCACCTGGCGCAAGCACTGTGGGTGAGTTCTCCCTGGTTCCAAGCTCTAATTCACTTTGTGTTCTGACTCCTAACCTAATTGGCTTTGCTTGACAGGCAGGTCAGCTTGGGCTGACAGAGTGTTATGCCTGTGTTCAGTTACTAGCGTGTCTGCTCTGGGTCGCATCGCGCTGGATATTTGCACAGAGTCCAACTGAACAGGCAAAGAGCCAAGCACCTAGCTTTCAGACCAAGTTTCACAGATGGAAACTTCAGCAATATTCCAGAGAATTGCTGGTGCACACAGAGTCTTCTTGTGGCCAGAACTCAGTATCATCTCCTGCTGCCCATACGCTAATGTTCATGTGCAGTTAGTCTTCATTCATGTAGATAAAGGCCAAGCTGCTGCGAGGCCTCAGGGCAATGATAACCTAGAAATATAATGCCCATAATGGGGGAACTTGCAAATTAAATCAGATGGTTAAGATGTGCACTCAAAAGCAAGAGTTCCCCAATTAAATAGAATCCTCCAAAATGTTTAATATTTCAAAGTTATTTGATTGACTCATTGCAAAAGGCTAATGAAAAATTAAAGATGGAAGAAGTACCTAAAACAGAACATGAATAGACTAATCCAACTACTCCTGATCCCCTCTGGGCTCCTTTGTGGGTTCATTCTAGTCTGAATTGATTTTCCACTCTAAACAGACTACACAGCCACAAACAGCAGTCTGCTATTTCATAGCCTTACAGACACCCCCATATCTACCTTCATAGGAGAGCCGCCAAATGAGCCCCCTCCACAGTTCATGAAACGGGGTGGTTCCTGGCAAATTGCTATGTACTTTTTTCTCTTAAATAGTCAAGAGGAAATTCGGGTAAATTCTAGCACCTGCACAAGGGATCCTAGAAAAACTAGCAGAAGGCAGGGAAGAGTAGAAACTCTTAACAGAAGTAGCTCCTTCCAAATCTCTGTCCACAGTGCCTGGTCCAGAGAGGAAAGTAAAATTTCTTGTTGTCTCATTCTTTCCAAATCCAGGCCCTTGCTATTGATCCTTTCTCTCACAGTGAGAGCTATTGCCTTCTTGCTTGTGTCATCCTGTGTAACTGCTCTTAGCTTTCTGCCTGCTTGGGACATGTGGCTTGTTGGTTCCTCCCTCGGCTCTCACTGTGAGTGACTCTGAGTACTGGGAGGGTAGTATCCTTTGCACTGACTTGAGGACCCTCATAACTCACAAAGGATGTTATTCCACATGTCAGAAATCTTTAAAATTAAAACTATGCAACCAGAGAGAAGGAAGCAAATTGAGGTTCATGTGCTTGATTAGGTGGATCAACCTATGATATCATTTCATGTGAATAAAACCCTGATTAATTGAGGGCAACTGGGCTGACAAATCTTAACAGAAGTAGAAATGCATCTCTTGAAGGAATTCAAAGTACTTCTGTTCCTTGACCCTTCCCCCTTATTCCCCTATTTATGGAAAAGGGCTTATAAATGATTGGCTTTAGGAAAGCAAAGATAAACTTGGGCCTGTTCATAGTCATATTTGGTGCTTTACTGAAAGATTGTTTTATGAAGAAGTACACATTTCCAGAAATTATGATATTCGGCATAAATTCGGCAATCTAAAGAATGCAGATTAAGAAACGGTTCACAACTGCTTGATGACTAGCTTGCTTTAAATATGAAGGTTTCTACGGGTTAAAAATTATAGTGTATGTGATGCAGACTGCTGAAAAATAAAAAGAGAAACACTTGGAAAGCAAAGAAAGTAAGAGTTGTGTTTTTAGAAAGAAGAAGTATGAGGAATGGAAATATATTTTGTGGGGGGAAAAGACGGATTTTGTCCTAAAGGGAGGCTGGTTATCCAAAGAGGGTAAACTCAGGACAAAACATGAGTGTAAAAGAGAAAGTTGTAGATGTTTGCAAAAAGGGGATGTTTGGAAAGGAATGTTATGTGTGGGCAGGACTGACTGACGTTGGAATGAAGAATTTTCAAATCAAAAGTAAGTTGATGAGCATTAGAATTTGCGTTTTCTCCTGCCAAAAGGATGAATGCTTTTGTAGTGGGTGGGGGTGGGGGTTCTTAGTTTACTTTCTTGGTAGTTTTGGTCTGCTTAAGTCTCTGTGACTTGGAGCATTCCAATGGGTTTGTTAAACTAGTTAAATCATTTGGCATGTCAGATTAAAATGGGACACATTGTCAAAAATTAGCTCACACTAAGTTTTTCTAGATATTGTATTTGTAAGATTGGGGTACGTGTACATAAAGTCCATTCTGGTTCTACAAAAAAATGGCCCCTCGTTGCCAGACGTTGGCTGTCCTGATGTCCTTGTAATATAGCATCTGTCTGCTTCTGAATCAGAGAAATGAAGGTGTATAAAAATTGAGAGTATATTAGACAAAGAGGTCTAATGGAAAACCAGAGCAGTCACTTGGTTCTTTGGGCTCCATGGCAAACCTCATTTCTCATAAGTTTTGTTTTTTCATTACTTTACCCACAATGGGCGTTTTAAATGACTCAAATTTTGAAAGGATGTCACTGGGAAGACTTATATAATAGTACAAAATGGTTTACAATCAGTGTCTAACGTGTCAGGTCCTTAATTCTGGGAAAATTATCTTTGCCTCCAGAGGCTTCATAACTTCTCTCTCTGGATAGGTTAAATACTTGCAGCTGGACTTCATTCCATTGCCGCTTAGTATGGGTTGTCATATGCACTTGTCATTATGTATTTATTTTTCTGCCAAGAGGCTGATGACCTCACTATGGAAACGCACACTTATAAATGGGCTTTCCCTTGGGGGGGGGGCACCTTCTGTGATCTCCCGTGATCAAGGCTCCTCCTTCGTTGGGCAAATCACAGGAACATTTAGGAAAACCCTGCCACCATCTTGGAATTGTCTCAGTGTACAAATTTCTGCTGATCCTTTGTGTTCCTGCTAGTCTTACCACTACTCTAAGTCTCCAAAATCTGATTCTCAAAACTGTCAATAAAAGGTTAAACTGGAAACCTTCTTCGATCACAAAATGGATCCTGTGGGTCACAGTTTACAGCCTGCTGATTAGGTATTTTTGACAAAACGTCAGAGGAAGGTAATCCTCGACTATCTCAGTAAAAGAGGGACCTTAACAAGTGAAACAGCTGTAAAACTAAAGGTTGAGCCTTGTACGCAGCACATAGCTACAAATGTCTGCATCTATCACCTGGTTCTGCCCAGATACAGGAGACTTCTTTCACCTAAACAGGGGTTTAGGTGAAACTAACTAAATATGAACTCCTTTCTCCCTCCTTTCTTATCCTTTACTCTGGCAATGACCTGTATATCCTATGTCTTTGACAAAGGGTAACCTCTGTAATTTAGAGCAAACTTGTATTTCAGGCTAGCAGAAAATCTTACTCTGCTCCTACATTTTCTCAATGTAAATAAGATATCTCATTGGTTGACTCTCCTAAATTTAAATCCCTAGTTAGTTGGGACTACCAAGAAGCTACCAGGATGTATTCCTTTGGCAGGGCCCTACTTCCCTAGTGTGGGATAAATGTAAATGAAGTCTGATCAAGGCCTTCTCTTTCATTCTTGAAATTGTTGCAGAATCCCTCCTAAAGTAATGGCTGCCCAACACAAATCCTTCCTTGTAAGATTATGGTACATGTAGATAAAGTCCATTCCAATTCTACAAAAAATGGCCCCTCATTGCCAGACGTTGGCTGTCCTGATGTCCTTGTAATATAGCATCTGTCTGCTTCTGAATCAGAGAAATGAAGGTGGATAAACAATGGGAGTGTATTAAACAGAGTCAGGTCTAAAGGAAAACCAGGGCAGCCACCAGAAAATACTTTCTGTCCAAAGTAATTCTTGAAGGTAAGATAGCCCTCGATTATATCTTCGCTGAGCAAGGCTGAATCTGTGCTGTAGGCCACCCCACCTGCTATACCCAGATGAACACTACTGGGGAAGGTAAAACTCAGTAACTCTTTCAGCAGGGTCTTTCCTACTTATTTGACTCTAATTGCTTTGAATATTGTGGACAATGACATCAGAAAGCACTCCAAACCTGGGGAATTATCCTGTTTATAATCATCATAATAATCTGCCTGGTGCATTTTGTTCTCTCAAAAACTTTACATGCATGTTCTAAGCCAGAAACCTATAAACAAATGATCTTTATAAAACTGGAACATCACCAAAGAATGACAAAATGTCCAATTTAAATATTATACAGCTGAAGTGGTAACCCTTGAATATTACAAGGATTGAGCATAAAGGTCAAGACCCATGAAATCACCCAGAGGAACAACACAAACTGAGAACTTCAGCACTGTTGCTGAGAGCAGTATTAATATCTTCAATTTTGATCCCATCTCTGAGTTAAGCTGAGATCAGATCAAAAGGGAAGGTTGTTGTAAAGGAAACCACAGGCTCACAATGTACTCATTTAGCTTGAGGCCATGAATCAGTAAACCAAGTCTTCATAGCTACCGCACTGCAGTTACAGTACCCAGAACTGTAACCTTTAGCCAGTGGACATGGATATTTCCTGGTCAGCACTAGGATGTTTACTGATTGACCCCCTCTGCTCCCCTTGGGATAGCGACCCTGCCTAAAACAGTGTATTCTTTGCTAATAATTTCTTTTTCACTCTCTATCTTGAAAAAACTCTTTCCTATAGCCCTTAGGAGTTGCCTCCTACTTGCTGGATAGGATGATGCCCGATTCATGAATAGGTTGCTAAATATAGCCAAGTAGATCTTTAATATATGCTCAGTTGAATTTCTGTTGTTTCATAGATTCTTAGTTTGTCCAATGATCAATTTAGGATTAAATATTTTCATTTACTTTTACCTGAACTGCGATGCAGAGCAACAGAAATTATGATAGTGAAAGTACTTTCTGTTGAAAACATGACATGGATGGATTTATTCCTATATTCATACTACTCATTTTTATCCTTTCTTAAAATCAACTAAAATCAAATTATACAAAGAGCCTTAATGTTTATTTCTACATTTAACAGAGAGGATATCTTCCAAGATCTTCTCATAACAATAAACAAATGAGGGCATTTCTTTTGTTTTGTTTTGTTTTTGTTTTGTTTTTAAATGAGGGCATTTCTGCTAAGGAATTCTACAACACATTTTCTGTGCTAAACCATGGAAGCTTTTTATTTTTTTATTTTATTTTTTAATTTTTATTTATTTATGATAGTCACACAGAGAGAGAGAGAGAGGCAGAGACACAGGCAGAGGGAGAAGCAGGCTCCATGTACCGGGAGTCCGACGTGGGATTCGATCCCGGGTCTCCAGGATCGCGTCCTGGGCCAAAGGCAGGCGCCAAACCGCTGCGCCACCCAGGGATCCCCATGGAAGCTTTTTAAAAAATATATAACACTTACATATATGTTTATACATGAAAGCACTGAACAGTGAATGATCTGAAGAGAGATAAAACTCATCTTGTCCACATTTTTGACAAACCTTGATTAAGAAAAAGCCCCTAGCACACAAATACAAGTTTTATTATGAAAGTTGTTTGTTTCCTGTCTTCATATCATTCAATGCATGATTATGGTAAGAGATATTTATTTACCTTTTTTGAAGTTTTGATTTTACTTCCAGTTAGCTAACCTATAGTTTTATATTAGTTTCAGGGGCAAATATTATGAATAAAATCACTATATGGATAAGAGACCTTGAAGGCATTGTAAAGTCAGCCCTTTAGGATATTTTATCATTTAACATAATTATCCTAACCTTGTCCTTTCTGATATTTAACCAAAAGTCTATATCTGACACCCATTTCTTCAAGAGCACACCAACATAAGATTGTCTGGAGTGCGTAAAATTGCATGCCAGAACCATGTCTGTGTGGACAAGGACACATTGAGCAGAAAAAGGATAAACCAAAAGAAATTTGCAACTTTCTCTTCCTGTATCCAATGGTCAACTATCATTAATGGTTTTCGTGTTTGTATGTAAATTGGGTGGGTTTTTTTTTGTTTTGTTTTCATTTGTTTTTCTATACTGTAGATAACTACAATTCTCACCTCAGATTTATGTATTCAGACAATTATCAGTGTGATGTGGCCTTTCATTCTATCCTGACAAACTTGTGCAATGAAATGCTGAACTTTTAGGGTTGTGTGGTAGCTTACTCAGTTAAGTGCCTGGCATTGGCTCAAATCATGATTCCAAAGTGCAGGTTTGATTTGAGAGTTGGGCTCCTTAATTAGCTAGTGTTGGCTTCTTGCTCTCCCTCTGCCCATTCCCACTCGTCATGCTCTCTCTCTGTATCTCTCTCTCAAATGAATAACAAAATCTTAAAAAAATAAAAAAGAAATGCAGAGCTTCTGTAATAAAATAGTCATTTGCAAAGACTAATTCAATTATTTGGAAGAGATAGTATCTGAGAGTCCAAAATGGTGGAGTTATGTTTGATTTCTATGGGTTGTTTTACAAGATGCTTTCCACAGGCTCTAGCTCATCAAACCCCCACAATCATCCTTTCAGTGCTGGCTCTGACAATCATCACTGGTATGCTATTCAGCAAGGGACATAAACTCTCTAAATCTTGTTTCCTTCTGGGTAACATGGAATTCTCCAAATTCAGCTCTTATCAATGTAATGGGGAGATGAGATGAGATAATGCCTATAAACTTCCACATAGTGCCTGGCACAATAACAATCAAACAGTAGGTTTTGGCCTTCTTTAGTATTGTTGTCAGGTCCTCCAACACCATCAGTCCAGAAAATCATGTGCAGGAGTTGAGGATACTGGGGCACGCATGATTTGGAAGACAGGACTGCTTCTTACTTTAGATAGGAAATTTACCTAAACCAGACTCCTTCCAACATGTAAGGTGCTGCTGTGGATTTTAGAGTTGGACAGATCCATTTGCGAGCAACCCTTCATGTGAGTAGTGGGTGCAGAGGACTGGACAGCAGTCACCGTTTCTCATTATTTTTCTAATCAATAATATTTATAAAGCAAATACTGTGGAGTACCTATTGTGCTACAAGCTATGAGCACAGAAGAAAACAAGATAATGTTAGGCATTACCCTCCAGTTCTGAGACTAAAAAATGCATCAATCACAAACTGCAACATCTTTATGTGCAGAAATATAATATGTGAATTGATCTACTAAATTATGTAAAACCAAATAAACAATTTCTAAAATTGGGATGCTCATATTTGTATAGCTCTTCCTCTCTGCTAACAAATTCTATTATCTATCTATCTATCTATCTATCTATCTATCTATCTATCTATCATCTATCTATCTATTATCTATCTATCATCTATCCACAACACAGAGGAAAGTTAAACAATGGATATGAACAATGAATAATACTAGTCCTCATTTCTTTTAGAACTCGTTGCTCTTAACTCCACAGAAGCTTCCCTGGATGATGAATATGGTAAGTTTTTGGCTATGTTTGTCTTTATGTTATGCTGTAGAATTTTTCCTTCTTGATCAACTTAACCCTTGAACTCCCCTGGCTTCAGGGAGAAACCTCAGAATGGCTGGATCTTGCAAAATAGACTGAGTGATATTTATGTCAATCTAGCGTCTCTCTGGTCATCTTCACACAGTAACTGCTGGCTGGGGTATGAGAGGACCATGAATTAGGAGTGCAGTGATGTGCCCTGAATTCTTTCAGCAATGAATTTCATTCATTTTTGTGACTGGTATTTCATTGTTGAGGAAATCATGATATCATGTTGTTTCTATATTTTTTTTAGCTTTATTCTTGCTGGTAGTTAAGAACATTAACAAAAAAAAAAGAACATTAACAGACACTGAGAGGTTCTTGTACAGAAGACATTGTGCTGCACTGTGAGTGCATTTTGTTTATAGCTCTTATTCTCACTGTGATGGATTATATTCCCATTTTACACATGAGGGCAATGAGCTACAATGAATTCAGTCTCCATGCCACACAGTGAGAGCTGAGGCTGAAACCGACACCATTAGATTCAAGATGAATCAAGTTCACATACTTACTAAGGTTTTGTTCTTCCTCTAAGTCCCAAAGCCAAGGTCCTGAGACAGGTGCACACATGGGGAGGGGGTGTCAGTGCAGGGCTTCCAGTGCCACAGACTAAACTTAAGACTCCAGCCTTTTAATTATCCAGTGCATGAGTATGAGTAAACTATTTACAATTTTGAAGCCCAAAAAAATCAACACAAATAACACCTAACTGACTTATTGAAGATACAACATGGAATATGTGTCATGTCTAGGTTAGGTATCCTTTTTAGCTGCTACATCATAATTTATAGCTCCTGGCTCCATCTCCCCACATATAAAGAAAAGGAAATGATGAGGAGCATGGGTTCTAGCCCTGCTGATCGATCTTCCAAGGCCAATATCAGGGGACTTCTGGACTCTAACCATCATCAACATCATCATCATCTTCAGCAGAAGCATCCAACTTTTAATTGGCTTAATCATTTTGAAGTCTTGGCTATTTATTATATGTGAAGATGCAGAATTACAGAGCAACTGAGAAAGCGTTCTTTAATTCTGTGTTGCTGGGATTGAAATCTGGATTCTAGTACTTACTGGTTGTATGAAATCAGGCAAATGGCTTCTCTCTCTGTGTTCACTGTATTTGTAAATTGGGAATTAAAATAATCATTTCAGAGGTTATTGTAAAATTAAGTAAGATTTAAGCTTTGCATGCAAAGTTCTCAAAATAAATGACATTCAGTTTGTACTTAATGCATATTTTTTCTTATGCTTGCCTAGATTCAGGATGTGATGAATGTGCTAAAAGCCATTTATCACCAATGTATTTTTTCCCACAGAATTCACTCATTATAAGCACAACCTTACTTTTTAATACTTTGGAATGTACTATGTGAATTTCATAGGTTTTTGACTGACTTGACCTAAAAAACTGGGTTCTGAGGTGTCTCAGGTGGTGGTGGTGGTGGTGATGGTGATGTAGGTATTTACTACCCGGTTGTGCTGGTGTGAGGTGTCACTTCAAGCTAGGTTATCAGAAATGTATACAGTCACCACTCTCCAATGACTAAATCTTGGCCTTTCAAAAAAACTGTGGAAGTAATAAATCATTTCTTTTAGACCCCCTGCAGCTGCAGCTCATGAACACCTCTGCCTACTATACCTACCTCCTCCTCCTCCTGAAGAGTCTGACGTACTCCATCATCATCACCATCTATCTGCTTGGGAGATCAGTGCTCAATGGTAATGGGAAGAGTTCCTAACACACGGTGCCACCAGGATCCAATTTTGTCCTTGGCTGCTGTTCCAAAGTGTCTGCTGAGGATCTAGTGGGGTTTTCTTTCTGATATTGGGTTATTTCATTTCACGTGTGTCTTCTCTATAGTGTCATTATGCAGAATGGATTTATAAACCACTGGGCAAACAGAAAGTTTCACTCTGCAGTGAGAACAAATTCAGCCATGACTCAGAGTTGGGGACAGGGGGCCATCCCCAGGGGCTTCAGCACTGCTCTCTCCTCAATGCCCACCAGCTCCTCAGCCACTCAGTACCATGCCTCTGAGTACAGCTAGCATGCAGCTTCCAGCTGTATCCTTTTTTTTTTTTTTTCCAGCTGTATCCTTGAACTCTTCTTTATCCAGATGATTCCCTGGAAGCACACATCCTTGCTACCTGAATTTCATACTGTTTATCATAGTAAACACAATAAAAGCAATCAAAATTCTACTTTGGCCTATGTCTGTTTTATTTGGTGCTATCTAATTGAGAGTCAAATGTAAGAGGCAGCATGACAGCTGAGCCTTCAAATACAGTGTTGGTTGTAATATTGGTCAATTCCATATTCCTAATTCTTGCCCTGAGGTGGTCTAATGATGCCTCATAGAGGCACTGGCCCAAACTGGAGAGCCACAGCTAGTGAAGAAGATACCCAGGTTATTTCCCCTTCTATGATCAGTTGATTCAGAGTCATTTGGTTTAAGACATTTGGGTGGTGACAGTAAAACATGTCACATGACTGGCGGGTGTGCTCAGCCCTATAGCAGTGTTTTATGGACAATATGTTTCCTGATCTCATAAGAACTCATGAGACCCAGACTAACACTGAAAGGAAATGGTGGTAGAGGGGTGAAATGCTTGGATTTTGAATCCCAAGTGCCTATGTTTAAATCTTGGTCCTAAAGTTATTTCATTTCTGTGATATAATTTTCTCATGCATTAAATGAAGATATAGTGTCCTGTTGCCTTGAGTTGCATGGATGTGATTAGTTAATTCTACTGGGTACATGAAAGTATTCCACAGCATTAGCATCTAATGTTGGCATATTTACTTTGGAAATAATAGATAACAGGCCTGCATGCACACACACCAGCAACGGTGTCTCTACTCATTATATGTCTGTTTGTATTTCTACAAACATAGATGTACAACAAAATGTTCAGTGTGTGATAAGTTGTTGAAAAGTTAGTAGTTGTATATTTTCCCATTTTCAGTAATGAAAGTACTTAGAGCAATAAATTTGATGTATTAGAAATGAAACAATGTCTCATTTAAATGGGAATGACTTTTTGTTTTGTTTTGAATTTTATTTATTTATTCATGAGGGCTTCACAGAGAGAGGCAAAGACACAGGCAGAGGAAGAAGCAGGCTCTCTATTGGAGCCCCATGCAGAACTCCACCTCAGGACTCCAGGATCACACCCTGAGCTGAAGACAGATGCTCAATCAATGAGCCACTGAGACATCCTTGATTTTTTTTTTTTTTTTTTTTTTTTTTACAATCAGCTTCAGCTTCTGTGAAATGAGTGATTTGGAAGCCAAACAGAGATTCCCATGTGGAAACTACATAAACCAGCAGATAAAGGAAGAAGAAATTTAATTTTGATCTACTCCCTGGTTCTCAAAAATTTGTTCAGATCTCCTTGGACAAATGCCTGCACCTCTAATTAGTGATCTGGAACTGCTTCTGCATGTGGAAAGCACAGAGGCAACCAGGGGAAAGTTGTAAATGACTTGCAGCTCTGTGGGCTGATGTCCCTACTGAGGCTTCTAGGAAGTGTCTCCTCTGGCTTCCAACTCCTTAACACCTTACTTCCCAACCCACCCTGGGCTGCCCTGGACTTGGGAGGTGCAGATAGAGGAATGTGGTGGTGCAGGAGACAGTGGGGTGGAATGAGGCCACTAGTGTGATGGGGATGTTTATTTTCTCAGGTTTAGTTTTATGTGTGTGCATGTTCACCTGCAGTTGACTTTTGGAGAATCTTGAAGTTAAACGGTCCCCTACTGGTTGGGCCAGTGCAAAGTGTCTCTGGTGTTGTAAGATGAGATAAGGACAGTTAAACCACAGCCATCTTGCTCATTTCCAAAAGGCCACAGCTAATGGAAAGAAAACATCCATCTGCACACACATGCTCCTGCTGTCAAACACACTCTTGGGCTGTGGGGTGAGGGTTCCCCTATTTTATATACCATGTTCATTCCACTAGCTGCTATGTGGGTTGGGATCTGATACGGAGGACTGTGGCACCCTTAGTCCACTCTGATGACACCATTCTGAAGGAACTGCACTGCACGCAGACAGCTTGTAGCCCTAGGTGATCACAGACATTGCACCAGGATCTGTGCTTTTCCACGGCAGGTGATTCACAGAGGCTCCTACTTTCAGTCTCATTTGGTCAGTGTAGGCAGGGTGACACGAGACCTCTGCCCATGAGGATGTTGTCACAGGCAGCGTGTAGACGTCACAACAGCAGGTGCTTCTCTCCTCACAAGAACACGGACATATGGGGGCCCTTACTTCAACTGTGGAATTGAATGTCACAGACTGAGTCATCTCGGTCCCTCTAAAGGGACAAGTGACTGCAGAGTCAGGCTGAACAAGGCTCAATAAAGGCATGCACATCAGGTAAGTGTGCTGGGGTGGAGCAGAGGAGAGCTGTTCAGCAATGTGAGCACAAGAAGCAAGTGTCCCTGTATCCATCCCACCCAAGCTAAGTACAGAGAGGGTCCCCAGTCCTGGGACACAATCTGTCCAGTCCTTGGGGAAACAAAGTTCTATCACTGAGATCACCGCTCTAAGCTTTCAAAGTCTGACTTATATCACTTTGTCACCTTAGACTTTACTCCTCTTGGTCTATGCTTGAGAGCCAACTTCTGGGTGAGCTCTGGCCTCCATGATAGGGGCCCCAAGCTACTGCCTCAGCCCAGCATGTGTGGGAGAGAGCTCTTTCTCAGGGTAAATTATACACTCACATGCAGCTTAGGCATCATCTGTGGGCCTGGTGTATATGCAACTCCATTTCTGAGACAGGATACTCTAACTGTGACCACACCACTGAGTTCTTGATATTTAGGTCCAAAAGCCATTAACTGTAGACCCTCTTTGACCCACATTAAGAAATTCACCTGGTTAAGTCTCAGCCTCCCACATCCCTCCTCATGGCACTTTCATCACTTGGTCCATTCTCAGAGTAGCACAAATGGAGTTGAACTGACTTGTGGAAATGCACATTTGACCCTGTAATTATATTTTGTAATTATTTTTTTCGGCAAATATCTCTGACAAAATAATTATTGTTTTCCATTATATTTTTTTTCTATGAAATTGGAAAATCTCTAAATGTCTGAGATTGGATGAAGAGATAAAGAATGATTATATATCTATAAAACATCTTGCATCCACTTTAAATTATATTTATGTAGTATACAACAGCACAGTAAATGCTCAAGCCATCAAGAAAAAGCAAAATATATTGGAAAGCTACAGATCCAGGGAACACCAGTAGTGCACTTGCCTACTGTGGCTACCATTCTTTCCCAACCTCCCAACACTGAGCATTATGGACATGAAGGTTCTTCCAAAATTAGGAAAGCCATGAGAACCTGCAGCAAAATTACACAGTTTAAGGACGCTCAGTTAATTTGGGGTAGGGAGTGAGGTGATGGTGAACTAACAATTCGTGTGGTTTCAAGCAGGAAAGCCAGACCCTCTGCTGGTCTGACATTGTGGTCATGCCTGCAGCAAGCATACGTTCAGCTACGGCTGTGTGCATGCTTAGCAGAGACACCAAAATGCCCAAGCCAGTCAAGCACTGCTGGTGTGCGTTCAGGTGATTGGCATATGCAGAGGAGCCATGGCAAGACTCAGAAAAAGTATAATCTGGGAGGACTTATACTTTAATACATATAGTCTATGTCCTATTTGCCTAAAATATTCATGTGCAGCCCAATACCTACGGCAAAACTATTTGTCGGTGTCCAAGTCTTGCCTTAAGTAATTTTGATGACCATGAATTTATGTAGACACAGGGTGAACCCAGGAAGCTAAATGGAAAAATAAAATAATTTAATAAGAAAACATCAGAGGCATGAGCAGGCCATACTACAGAGGATATAATATCACAGATTAAGTATAGATAAGTTTCTCAGCATAAAAAAAAATGATAGCAACCTTTTGGGGACAAGTCACAATCTAGAGTTGCTACAAGAAATTTTTAACAATATACTTTTCACTAAAAAAATAACAGCCAGGCAAAGACTCACAAAAGTAAGACTATTCTTAGGCAAAAACCCTCTTACAATTCAACTGCCCTGAGGGTGTGCAGATACTCTCTTTAGCAGATAAATACTTTAAAGTAGCTATAAGAAATGTGTTCAATAAATAGAGAAAATCATGTTTAAAATCCTAAAGGAAAATATGACAACAAAAAGTAAAACAAAAACAAAAACAAAAACAAAAAACAGATATTCTAATGAAGGATAGCAAAATTACAAAACAGAATATTTATATAAAAAATAAAATCTAGGTTAGAAAATTTGTAACTTCAAGCGATATTGTCATTTGAGGGAATCGAGAAATTATTCTCTTTGGCAGAAGAAACAATTGCAAAATGAAGAACTTCCTCAACCTCATAAAGGGCATCTGTGAAAACCCATAGCTGGCATCAGACTTACTGCTGCAAGGCTGAATGCTTTTCTTAATCATCAGGAACAAGACAGGGAAGTCTGCTCCTGATACTTGTCTTCACAAGTCTGACTTGTGCAAAGTTAAAAGTTCTAGATAGTGCAACGCAAATAAAAAAAAAAATTCAAACTCTCTTGTAGATTGAAAACAAAAGTTAAAATAACTTGATCCACAGCTGACATGACCCTGTATGTGGATATTTCCAGAGTATCTACCGGCACACAAAGCCCAAAGAAAAACTCATAAACAAGTTTGATATCACAAAAGACACATTCAATGTACAAAATATCATTTGGATTTCTGTATACTAGAATGCAACACTTGAAAACGAAATTTAGGAAACAATTCCATTTTCATAGAAACAAAAAGGGGAAAATATTTGGGAAATAATTTAACACAAGACGAGCAAATCTAGTACGTTGAAGTACAAAGCAATGTGGAGGAAAATTTTTAAAGAATCTCTAAATAAATGCAGAGAGGGTCCATGTACATGGATTAGAAGCTTCAATATTGCCATGATGACAATTCTCACCAAATGGATTAAGGATTCAATGCAGCACACTTTGTGCACACAAATATATAAGTTTGCACTAAAATTAACATGAAAACCCCAAACCCTGGAATAGATCTAATTATTTTGAAAGAGACCAAACTTGGGGGACTGATATGGTCACCCTGTAGAATCACTGGAGGGAGGACACACATAAAACTTGATTTGGATGAGATACTGATGATGCTGCACACACACAGAGGATGTGGAAAGCTTTCTCATTGACCCATGAGGTCCTGGAGGCAGCAGGGCGGGCCTTTCCAGCAAGGCCTTACAGGACCCGATTTCAGAGCTTACAGAAGGATTAAGTTACACAATTTAGCCAGTACTGCTGGTGCAAAGAAACATGAAGGTCACTGGAAGAGAACTGAGAGTCCAGAAATAATCTCTTGTGTTTGGTCAACAGGATTTTGATAAATGTGTTGAGTTACTTCCGTGCAAGATGAGATAGTCTTTTCCACACCGACTCAGCTACAACTGGATATTGCAAGGGAGAAGCATACATTTCTTTCATTTGCTCCTGTATACATGAAAAGTATTTCATGATGGAAGTAAATTAAAAGATAATTCTAAAACTCTAAAATCTCCTTGATGAAAACAGAGGAAGGAATTGTGTGATACAGGATTAAAGCAAAGAGTTCTTAGATATGACCCCAAACACTTTATCCAGAAAAGAATACATTCTGATAAACTGGATTTCATCAAAACTCAAAACATGGGTTTCAATAGTCCCCATGAAGAAAATGAAAAGACTACAGCCTCAGAGAAAAATTTGTACATCATATAAAAGCCTTTTATCTAGAATGCATAAAGATTTCCCACTCAGTAGGACTTACCTCAATATCACTCCAAAAAATTATAAAAGGGTTAAAAACATATTTCTCTGAAGAACGTGTTTGAGTAACTAATAAGCATGTTAAATATTCTCAAAATTAGGTCCCTAGTGGCAAATGAAAAGCCCAAAGAGATACCAGTTCACATCTGCTATAATGCCTGTCATCCAACAGAAAACCTCTGACATGTGTCAGTGAGAAGAAGGAGAAACAGTCTCATATTAAAAAAATAAAGTATAATTAACATGGAGCGCTATACCAGATTCAAGTGTACAATATAATTCAACATTTTATGAGTTATGCAGTGTTAGTGATTCTTTTACTCAGTATTTGTGGCATCTTTCCCTGGGGAATACCTTCCTCCCTGGGGAAATCAACTATATCAAGAAAACCAAAGAACAAAGCAAATCAAACAGGTTTGATTGGGCAAATGGCCTATAGGAAGCATTTTGTTAGAGAAATGTCCATTGTAAAGCCGATAAATGGATAACCTTTATAAATATACAAAATGTTAATAATGAGTGTGATTAGCGTGCTCCACCGGTTTACTTCTCCACCAGCACCACTGGGGTTTCTTATTGAATTCTGTGTAAAATCAACACCACTTACTACTTCATTTTCCCATAACTGAAAATATCTCTGCTGACCTCCTCTGTGCTCTGAACCTACTGCAGGGATCTTATGTGCAAGGAGCCAATAAAGGAGAGACTGAGGGATGAGGAGTTCACAGAAGTCCAGACACGCTAATGCTCGGTTCAGCAGGGACTCTAATCTCAAACTGAATATCCCGGGAAAGGACAGAATGCTTTGGTGGTGCTGGAGGGGGACATGTTTCCCTAAACAGGATTCCAAAGTGTGCAAAGTCTGTGGCCAACAAGAGATTGACTACAAAACTGAGAATCTGTATTTAATGCAAATGCCTTAGCCAAAGTTTAGACAGAAGGTAAATTAGCTCAAGATACTTATTGGCTAAAACTCACAAAGGATAAATATCCAAGAGATTTAAATCATTCAAGTGAAAAAGTATTTGATAACATTTCCTCTAATCTTATTTCACAATTCAACTTTTATATCATTTTATCTTTATTTTTATTTATAACATACTTTCAATGATATATTATAATACTCACATTATGTCCAGTGGTATTTTTTTTGTATTTATAAGATAATTAAATTACTGTTAAAAGTAAATATAATAGTAACGAACAATCTTCAGTTGTCGGACACCCTCCTTATTATTCTGCATGTAGTAGATTATTTAATCTTAAACCTATGAGGTAGTTGCTGATTTTCCTTTCTGCAGATGAGGAGCTGAGAAACAGCGGTGTGAGCATGGAGTCCAGGGCTCACAACCAGGATGGGGGGGCCTGGGAACAGCGCAGGTGGCCTGGCTCTGCTGGATGATGGAGCCTCTGCGAACCAGCCGCCCCTTGGCAGCACCTAAATGACACAGATAAGCTGGTCTCTGAGGGAGAACCTTCATGGACACCAGGTATGAAGAGAGCCCCTCAGCTACCTCGTCATCAGACAGGTAGGTGCCCATCACCTCAAACCACCTGACCCTGTGTGGTCGCCCTCAGGTTGGTGAAACATTAAACGTCAGGTGACAGCACAGGCAGTGTTTATACAGAACATGCATGTGTATTTCCAGGACCAGGAACTGGGGGGATCAGATTCCCAGGGAAATGCTGACGCCCACCAGCAGAGCTTCAAGTGGTGGAGGACAGCCTTGCTGTGACAGCCAGTCTGGGCAGCAGTACAAGTGCCCGTCACTGTCGGGGGATGAATTAGTGCCCTGGCTGCAATAGTGGTACAAGGAGCAGCACAGGGGAGCAGTGAACTGTGGGGACAGACTCATGGACAGACATGGGCTGACAGGGATGCTAGGCCATTTATATACACGTAAATGTGCACTATTCACGGGCAAATCTCTACAGTTTTCACAGGTACAGAGGACACCAAACATATCAGTCAATATTCTCATTTGAGGCTGGGAAACGGGGGCCTTGCAGGAAGAATCCCCTTACCTAAAACTGCCAAGCACACTGAGTCCACACCTGGAAAAGCAGGCTTCCTGCCTGGTAGGTCTGGCCTTTCCCCTTCCCCAGCAGGTCCTTTGCAGTAACAGACACCACTTCCCTGGGCTCCACCCCAGAGGACTGTCCCTGTAGGACCTGCCTGCAGAGCCCAGCAGGGGGGGCCGGAAGACAGAGGAAGGAGCAAGCCAACTACTGCAGCTTTTAACCCAGAATCTCAGTACTGAAGACAGGACCACAGTTCGCATTCAAAGCAACAGCCCAGTGAGGACAAAATTAATCCCTGAATCACAAACATCCACGCAGGTTACGTAGGGCACAGGCCTCAGAGCCTGGCAGACCGGAAGTTCTCCGTGTGTCTTTCCTAGCTGGGCAATCTCAGGTGGGTGACTCCACTGCCCTAAGCCTCTGTCTCATCTGCAGAATGGGATGAATGACACCTGCTTGAGGCTTGCAGGGAGGGAATCGGTGTGTACAGCGTGTGACACTCAATAGAGTGCATTTGTTATTATTTAATGGATGGTTTCTGTTACAACCTTTAAAAATAGTCTCTCAAAAAAGGCAAGCAACTCTTAATTCACAAGTGCTGGAGGAATCTCTCCTATGTTCTGAGTCCAGCACCGTTACCTGAATGATGGATGGCTCCTCAACAACAGCTTCTGCTCCTTGCTCCTGGCAAGTGAGAGAGATTCCTGAGTTCTGCAAGCTCTGAATATTTCCTCATGGCCCCTTAGTCTTTGCAGGTTAAAAGAAATTCTCTCTCTCTGTCTCTCTCTCTCTCTCTGTGTGTCTCTCTCTCTTTACACCCACACAGACACATACACACATTGAAATCTATGTATATGGAATAAATGGTGTCATGGGTGTGTGGATTTTGCACTTCATTAAAGTTGAGTTTGAATCAAGTCTTCATTACTTACATTACTTTGAGCAAATGAAAAGTCTTAAGATTCCAATTGGCAGATGTATGAAGTGTGGTGGTTATAACCACGTTTGTATGTTATTATAAGGAACAAATGGTTAATGAATCACATTGTATGTGAGTTGATAAATAGTACTTATTTACAAAGGAATAAACTTGACCCATCCCAGGCCCATGGTGGAGGATGTCTCCAGAGTGAGCATTATTATTCCCATTCACAACGACTTTCCCAAGGACACACATCCTCCAAGGGGCAGGGCTTGGACTGGAGCTGTCATTCTGTCCTCTTCGATGCAATAAATCCTCAGGGAGTTAGGAGGTATCATTCAGCCTCCGGGTGTCCTCTTTGGCAGCCCTGTATAGGAAGGACCTCTCCCTCCAGGGCACCACTGATAAGATCACATTGCTGGTTGTTCAGAGGGCTGGGCCCCCAGGCTGGACCCATATCTGGTCCATCCATGAGGCCAGCAGGTCTGGGATGCTGGCAGCCATGGAGCCCATGGGAAAAGGAGGCAGGATGTAAAGCTCTGGCTGAGGTTTCTGGGCTCTCCTGGACTCTTCTGGAAACTATCCTGGCCCAGCCCTGCCACCGCCCTAGCAGGGGATGGGGCTGCTATCTTGGAAGCTGTGGGGTAGCACCAAACAGCAGGGGGCCCTGGAGCATGAACTGGGCCCCAGTCTAGCTTCCTCTCCTCCACTGTCAACAGCTATCTTAGTCTGGTGTGTTGAGTAGTGATTTGCATCAAGTCAGGTTCTCATCCATGTGTCACCCTAGACTGACTGCATGTAAATTCTGTTCCCTGACAGTTTCTTCTAATCTGTGCAAGAAGCACACTATGTAAACAAGTTTTATTGACATACTTAACAAGAATGTCTGAAACACACACACTCGATACAGTGTACCATGCCTATAGATTAAACATCCAGCGTCTTTCAGGTGATTGTCCTAGTGCTCTGAACGACAGGTATGAGTCCTCACAAAGCTCATCATGAACACTACTGACCTGGTTCACTGTGGTCACAATACAACAGAGAGAGAGAGCTCAGGAAATTGTAGGACATTCTAATAATTCCTGCTAAACAGACTATTTCTCCCACAGCTACGAGGTAGCACCTCCACGCCAGCCGGTATAGAAATATAAGCATTAGTGTGTGTGATGTCCTTGTCCCCAGGGGCACGATGTTGATGAAGGTTTCTATCACCACCATCATCATTCTGAGTTCTTGGCACGTGGCAGGTGTGAACAGCAGGAGCCACCAAGGAGTAGTATATTTGTGAGCTTGGACTCATCCCACCCCCATAGCGAGCACAGACCCCCAGGGCCTGCATCCCACAAGCTCCAGGAGACCAGACACTCAAGATCTCACTGGGGGTGCACACGGGTGATTTCCTCATTCTCAGGGTCTCTCTAATTTTTTCTGAACTTATCAGTTGTAATAATTCCATAGGGGAGAGCTGCCATTCGTAAGCTCTCTGGTAGCCTGAAAAATAGCTTGTATAGAAACGGGCAATGGTTGATTCCTTTATGATTGTGCTATTTCTTTTTTAAAAAATTTATTTATTTATTCATGAGAGCCACAAAGAGAGAGGGAGGCAGAGACACAGGCAGATGGAGAAGCAGGCTCCATGCAGGGAGCTTGATGTAGGACTCGATCCCGGGACTCCAGGATCACACCCTGGGCTGAAGGCGGCATGAAACCGCTGAGCCACCTGGGCTGCCCTTTTTTTTTTTTTTTTTTTAAGATTTTGATTATGTTATTTCTGTTTTCTGACACTTCTCCACTGAGGCCTGGTAACTTGGAGTAGGAAATGGTATTTGATACCATAAATTAGATGCTAGGGGTTCTCACTTTTGGATTTATATTGCTTTCCCTTTATTCAGTGGGTATCTACAAAAGGAGTAATATTAAGAGAAATGGATACAAATGATGAATCACAGAATTTTTACTATTCACTAAAAATTGTGTATTTGCAGGCGCTGGGTGACTCAGTCTTTTAAGCTTTTGCCTTTGGCTCAATAGTCCCAGGGTCCTGGGATCAAGTCCACAGTGGGCTGGCTCCCTGCTCAGTGGGGTATGTGTATTGTCTTTCTCTCATGCTCTATCTCTCTCAAATAAAAAAAATCTTTAAAAAATTGTATTTGCATTTTTCCCTTACACTGACGTTTTGCTGACATTATTAACATGAATTTAAAAATATAAGTATAAATAAATTATAATTACCAGTAACAATACTGGGCAAAGAGGGTGAAATGTAAGATTTCTCTCTTCTCTCTTTCTCTCTCTTCCCACACCGTCTCTAGTGCACTCTGAGCTCCATAAATAAAGTCTAGCTCAACAGTGCATGCACCTCTCTCAGTGCTGTACCAACATTCTGTTGGGAGCAATTTCTCTTGTTATTTGTTTATTTATGAATATTCTTTCCATTCTATTGTGATGGCAATTTATACTTCCTTAACATGAGACCTCTGGCCAAGCAAGGATTTCCTGGGACTCCAAGACAGTGAGGTTGCCTGGAATAGTCTGCTCTTAGAGCTGCTCCTGGGGCAGCCTCCTGTCCTCTGCACATGGGGTCCCTGAGCACAGGACAGTCAGCAGAGTCCCTGCCCTTCCTCACTTCTAGCTTCTGTGATGACACTTGATATTTCTACTCTTTTTTTATCATAGCCATCCTATCTGGTAGGGGTTGATATCTTATTGTGGATTTGATTTGCATTTCCCTAAATTTCAGATAAATAACAAATAGTTTTATAGTTTATGCCCAAATATTGCATAGCACTTTGCACTTTTCTTTCCATGAAATCTGGCAACCCTATGTGAGGCTGTCTTGAGTAGCAAAAGACATCATCTAACTAAATTTTTATGAGCACATACACACTCTCATATACATATTTCCAATATCTTTTGAGGAGAACCAAATGTAGACCAACATAACTGATCTGAATTCCCTAAAATAAAGCCAATTTAATGATTATGAGCTTTGTTAAGCTATTTTAAAAAGTCCAATGGAGGAATGTTTAAGTAGCCAGTCATCATCTATTACCGGAGAATACTAATGTGTCTCACAGAATTTTCTTATTTTCAAGGATTCCAAAAACGAAACTTCTGTTGGAAAAAGGGCCTGGCCCCATCCCTGACATGTGGTGGGTGCTCTGCATGTAGTGACTGAATTTGAAATGCCAGGTGCGGAGGAGCAAGATGGCGGAAGAGTAGGGTCCCTAAATCACCTGTCTCCACCAAACTACCTAGAAAACCTTCAAATTATCCTGAAAATCTATGAATTCGGCCTGAGATTTAAAGAGAGACCAGCTGGAATGCTACAGTGAGAAGAGTTCGCGCTTCTATCAAGGTAGGAAGACGGGGAAAAAGAAGTAAGGAAACAAAGGCCTCCAAGGGGGAGGGGCCCCGCGAGGAGCCGGGCTGAGGCCGGGGCGAGGGTCCCCAGGACAGGAGAGCCCCGTCCCGGAGGAGCAGGAGCTGCACCGACCTTCCCGGGCGGAAAGGGGCTCGCGGGGAGTTGGAGCAGGACCCAGGAGGGCGGGGATGCCCTCGGGCTCCCGGGGACACTGACAGCAACTGCGCGCCCAGGAGAGTGCGCCGAGCTCCCTAAGGGCTGCAGCGCGCACGGCGGGACCCGGAGCAGCTGAAGGGGCTCGGGCGGCGGCTCCGCGGAGGGGGCTGCGCGGCCCGGGAGCGCGAATCCAACAGCGCAGGCCCCGGAGCACAGGGCGCCGGGACACAGCCCAGGATCCCGCCTCCCCCGGGACAGGCAGAGGCCGGGAGGGCCCAGGACAGCGAGGACGCTCCTGCCCCAGCTGAGCAGAGCAGCGGCCCCGCCCCGGAGCCTCCAGGCCCTGCAGACGGAGTTCCGGCCGGAGCTGAATCCAGGTTTCCAGAGCTGCCCCGCCACTGGGGCTGTTCCTCCTGCGGCCTCACGGGGTAAACAACCCCCACTGAGCCCTGCACCAGGCAGGGGCACAGCAGCTCCCCCAACTGCTAACACCTGAAAATCAGCACAGCAGGCCCCTCCCCCAGAACACCAGCTAGACGGACAACTTCCAGGAGAAGCCAAGGGACTTAAAGTACACAGAATCAGAAGATACTCCCCGGTGGTTCTTTTGTTTGTTTGTTTGTTTTTGTTTTTGTTTTGTTTTGCTTTTTGATTTGTTTCCTTCCCCCACCCCCTTTTTTTCTCCTTTCTTTTTCTTTCTCTTTTTCTTCTTTTTTTTTTTTCGTTTTTTTTTCTTTTTCTTCCCTTTTTTTTTCTCTTTCTCTTTTCTTTCCTTCTTTCTCTCCTCTCTTTTTCTCTTTTTCCCAATACAACTTGCTTTTGGCCACTCTGCACTGAGCAAAATGACTAGAAGGAAAACCTCACCTCAAAAGAAAAAATCAGAAACAGTCCTCTCTCCCACAGAGTTACAAAATCTGGATTACAATTCAATGTCAGAAAGCCAATTCAGAAGCACTATTATACACCTACTGGTGGCTCTAGAAAAAAGTATAAAGGACTCAAGAGACTTCATGACTGCAGAATTTAGAGCTAATCAGGCAGAAATTAAAAATCAATTGAATGAGATGCAATCCAAACTAGAAGTCCTAACGACGAGGGTTAACGAGGTGGAAGAACGAGTGAGTGACCTAGAAGACAAGTTGATAGCAAAGAGGGAAACTGAGGAAAAAAGAGACAAACAATTAAAAGACCATGAAGATAGATTAAGGGAAATAAACGACAGCCTGAGGAAGAAAAACCTACGTTTAATTGGGGTTCCCGAGGGCGCCAAAAGGGACAGAGGGCCAGAATATGTATTTGAACAAATTCTAGCTGAAAACTTTCCTAATCTGGGAAGGGAAACAGGCATTCAGATCCAGGAAATAGAGAGATCCCCCCCTAAAATCAATAAAAACCGTTCAACACCTCGACATTTAATTGTGAAGCTTGCAAATTCCAAAGATAAAGAGAAGATCCTTAAAGCAGCAAGAGACAAGAAATCCCTGACTTTTATGGGGAGGAGTATTAGGGTAACAGCAGACCTCTCCACAGAGACCTGGCAGGCCAGAAAGGGCTGGCAGGATATATTCAGGGTCCTAAATGAGAAGAACATGCAACCAAGAATCCTTTATCCAGCAAGGCTCTCATTCAAAATGGAAGGAGAGATAAAGAGCTTCCAAGACAGGCAGCAACTAAAAGAATATGTGACCTCCAAACCAGCTCTGCAAGAAATTTTAAGGGGGCCTCTTAAAATTCCCCTTTAAGAAGAAGTTCAGTGGAACAGTCCACAAAAACAAAGACTGAATAGATATCATGATGACACTAAACTCATATCTCTCAATAGTAACTCTGAATGTGAACGGGCTTAATGACCCCATCAAAAGGCGCAGGGTTTCAGACTGGATAAAAAAGCAGGACCCATCTATTTGCTGTCTACAAGAGACTCATTTTAGACAGAAGGACACCTACAGCCTGAAAATAAAAGGTTGGAGAACCATTTACCATTCGAATGGTCCTCAAAAGAAAGCAGGGGTAGCCATCCTTATATCAGATAAACTAAAATTTACCCCAAAGACTGTAGTGAGAGATGAAGAGGGACACTATATCATACTTAAAGGATCTATTCAACAAGAGGACTTAACAATCCTCAATATATATGCTCCGAATGTGGGAGCTGCCAAATATATCAATCAATTATTAACCAAAGTGAAGAAATACTTAGATAATAATACACTTATACTTGGTGACTTCAATCTAGCTCTTTCTATACTCGATAGGTCTTCTAAGCAAAACATCTCCAAAGAAACGAGAGCTTTAAATGATACACTGGACCAGATGGATTTCACAGATATCTACAGAACTTTACATCCAAACTCAACTGAATACACATTCTTCTCAAGCGCACATGGAACTTTCTCCAGAATAGACCACATATTGGGTCACAAATCGGGTCTGAACCGATACCAAAAGATTGGGATTGTCCCCTGCATATTCTCGGACCATAATGCCTTGAAATTAGAACTAAATCACAACAAGAAGTTTGGAAGGACCTCAAACACATGGAGGTTAAGGACCATCCTGCTAAAAGATAAAAGGGTCAACCAGGAAATTAAGGAAGAATTAAAAAGATTCATGGAAACTAATGAGAATGAAGATACAACCGTTCAAAATCTTTGGGATGCAGCAAAAGCAGTCCTAAGGGGGAAATACATCGCAATACAAGCATCCATTCAAAAACTGGAAAGAACTCAAATACAAAAGCTAACCTTACACATAAAGGAGCTAGAGAAAAAACAGCAAATAGATCCTACACCCAAGAGAAGAAGGGAGCTAATAAAGATTCGAGCAGAACTCAACGAAATCGAGACCAGAAGAACTGTGGAACAGATCAACAGAACCAGGAGTTGGTTCTTTGAAAGAATTAATAAGATAGATAAACCATTAGCCAGCCTTATTAAAAAGAAGAGAGAGAAGACTCAAATTAATAAAATCATGAATGAGAAAGGAGAGATCACTACCAACACCAAGGAAATACAAATGATTTTAAAAACATATTATGAACAGCTATACACCAATAAATTAGGCAATCTAGAAGAAATGGACGCATTCCTGGAAAGCCACAAACTACCAAAACTGGAACAGGAAGAAATAGAAAACCTGAACAGGCCAATAACCAGGGAGGAAATTGAAGCAGTCATCAAAAACCTCCCAAGACACAAGAGTCCAGGGCCAGATGGCTTCCCAGGGGAATTCTATCAAACGTTTAAAGAAGAAATCATACCTATTCTCCTAAAGCTGTTTGGAAAGATAGAAAGAGATGGAGTACTTCCAAATTCGTTCTATGAAGCCAGCATCACCTTAATTCCAAAGCCAGACAAAGACCCCGCCAAAAAGGAGAATTACAGACCAATATCCCTGATGAACATGGATGCAAAAATTCTCAACAAGATACTGGCCAATAGGATCCAACAGTACATTAAGAAAATTATTCACCATGACCAAGTAGGATTTATCCCTGGGACACAAGGCTGGTTCAACACCCGTAAAACAATCAATGTGATTCATCATATCAGCAAGAGAAAAACCAAGAACCATATGATCCTCTCATTGGATGCAGAGAAAGCATTTGACAAAATACAGCATCCATTCCTGATCAAAACTCTTCAGAGTGTAGGGATAGAGGGAACATTCCTCGACATCTTAAAAGCCATCTATGAAAAGCCCACAGCAAATATCATTCTCAATGGGGAAGCACTGGGAGCCTTTCCCCTAAGATCAGGAACAAGACAGGGATGTCCACTCTCACCACTGCTATTCAACATAGTACTGGAAGTCCTAGCCTCAGCAATCAGACAACAAAAAGACATTAAAGGCATTCAAATTGGCAAAGAAGAAGTCAAACTCTCCCTCTTCGCCGATGACATGATACTCTACATAGAAAACCCAAAAGTCTCCACCCCAAGATTGCTAGAACTCATACAGCAATTCGGTAGCGTGGCAGGATACAAAATCAATGCCCAGAAGTCAGTGGCATTTCTATACACTAACAATGAGACTGAAGAAAGAGAAATTAAGGAGTCAATCCCATTTACAATTGCACCCAAAAGCATAAGATACCTAGGAATAAACCTCACCAAAGATGTAAAGGATCTATACCCTCAAAACTATAGAACACTTCTGAAAGAAATTGAGGAAGACACAAAGAGATGGAAAAATATTACATGCTCATGGATTGGCAGAATTAATATTGTGAAAATGTCAATGTTACCCAGGGCAATATACACGTTTAATGCAATCCCTATCAAAATACCATGGACTTTCTTCAGAGAGTTAGAACAAATTATTTTAAGATTTGTGTGGAATCAGAAAAGACCCCGAATAGCCAGGGGAATTTTAAAAAAGAAAACCATATCTGGGGGCATCACAATGCCAGATTTCAGGTTGTACTACAAAGCTGTGGTCATCAAGACAGTGTGGTACTGGCACAAAAACAGACACATAGATCAGTGGAACAGAATAGAGAATCCAGAAGTGGACCCTGAACTTTATGGGCAACTAATATTCGATAAAGGAGGAAAGACTATCCATTGGAAGAAAGACAGTCTCTTCAATAAATGGTGCTGGGAAAATTGGACATCCACATGCAGAAGAATGAAACTAGACCACTCTCTTTCACCATACACAAAGATAAACTCAAAATGGATGAAAGATCTAAATGTGAGACAAGATTCCATCAAAATCCTAGAGAAGAACACAGGCAACACCCTTTTTGAACTCGGCCATAGTAACTTCTTGCAAGATACATCCACGAAGGCAAAAGAAACAAAAGCAAAAATGAACTATTGGGACTTCATCAAGATAAGAAGCTTTTGCACAGCAAAGGATACAGTCAACAAAACTCAAAGACAACCTACAGAATGGGAGAAGATATTTGCAAATGACATATCAGATAAAGGGCTAGTTTCCAAGATCTATAAAGAACTTATTAAACTCAACACCAAAGAAACAAACAATCCAATCATGAAATGGGCAAAAGACATGAACAGAAATCTCACAGAGGAAGACATAGACATGGCCAACATGCATATGAGAAAATGCTCTGCATCACTTGCCATCAGGAAAATACAAATCAAAACTACAATGAGATACCACCTCACACCAGTGAGAATGGGGAAAATTAACAAGGCAGGAAACAACAAATGTTGGAGAGGATGCGGAGAAAAGGGAACCCTCTTACACTGTTGGTGGGAGTGTGAACTGGTGCAGCCACTCTGGAAAACTGTGTGGAGGTTCCTCAAACAGTTAAAAATATACCTGCCCTACGACCCAGCAATTGCACTGTTGGGGATTTACCCCAAAGATACAAATGCAATGAAACGCCGGGACACTTGCACCCCGATGTTTCTAGCAGCAATGGCCACGATAGCCAAACTGTGGAAGGAGCCTCGGTGTCCAACGAAAGATGAATGGATAAAGAAGATGTGGTTTATGTATACAATGGAATATTACTCGGCTATTAGAAATGACAAATACCCACCATTTGCTTCAACGTGGATGGAACTGGAGGGTATTATGCTGAGTGAAGTAAGTCAGTCGGAGAAGGACAAACATTATATGTTCTCATTCATTTGGGGAATATAAATAATAGTGAAAGGGAAAATAAGGGAAGGGAGAAGAAATGTGTGGGAAATATCAGAAAGGGAGACAGAACGTAAAGACTGCTAACTCTGGGAAACGAACTAGGGGTGGTAGAAGGGGAGGAGGGCGGGGGGTGGGAGTGAATGGGTGACGGGCACTGGGTGTTATTCTGTATGTTAGTAAATTGAACACCAATAAAAAATAAAAATAAAAAAAAAATGAAATGCCAGGTGCACTCAATGAGAGGTACACATGGTAGAGAAGAGGGAATGGGGGTTCTAATCCTACTGCAGCAGCTCATGGTTTCATCTTTAAGTGTCTAAACTTCTGTAATTGTGTAGCAAAGTGTGAATGTCCAGGATATTACCTATGACCAGTTTTAAAATTGGGGTTACTAATCTAACAAATGAGGAATATTTTTAAGAAAAAGTGTATTCAGTACAAAGTGTTATAAACATATAAATTGAAGATGAAAGAGAGAATCTTTTAACTACAGTCCTCAAATCAAATTATATAAAGGTGTTGAACTTATTAAACTCAACACCAAAGAAACAAACAATCCAATCATGAAATGGGCAAAAGACATGAAGAGAAATCTCACAGAGGAAGACATAGACATGGCCAACATGCATATGAGAAAATGCTCTGCATCACTTGCCATCAGGGAAATACAAATCAAAACCACAATGAGATACCACCTCACACCAGTGAGAATGGGGAAAATTAACAAGGCAGGAAACAACAAATGTTGGAGAGGATGCGGAGAAAAGGGAACCCTCTTACACTGTTGGTGGGAGTGTGAACTGGTGCAGCCACTCTGGAAAACTGTGTGGAGGTTCCTCAAAGAGTTAAAAATATACCTGCCCTACGACCCAGCAATTGCACTGCTGGGGATTTACCCCAAAGATACAGATGCAATGAAACGCCGGGACACCTGCACCCCGATGTTTATAGCAGCAATGTCCACGATAGCCAAACTGTGGAAGGAGCCTCGGTGTCCAACGAAAGATGAATGGATAAAGAAGATGTGGTTTATGTATACAATGGAATATTACTCAGCTATTAGAAATGACAAATACCCACCATTTGCTTCCACGTGGATGGAACTGGAGGGTATTATGCTGAATGAAGTAAGTCAGTCGGAGAAGGGCAAACATTATATGTTCTCATTCATTTGGGGAATATAAATAATAGTGAAAGGGAATAGAAGGGAAGGGAGAAGAAATGTGTGGGAAATATCAGAAAGGGAGACAGAACGTAAAGACTGCTAACTCTGGGAAACGAACTAGGGGTGGTAGAAGGGGAGGAGGGCGGGGGTGGGAGTGAATGGGTGACGGGCACTGGGGGTTATTCTGTATGTTAGTAAATTGAACACCAATAAAAAATAAATTAAAAAAAATTAAAAAAATAAATGTGAAAGATGAAAAATAAAATAAAATAAAATAACTTCTTCTTATAAAAAAAAACACAAATTATATAAAGGACTCCTGTCTGGATTTTCTGAGCTTGTCTAGTTCACTAAGTGTTGGTATCTCATGTACATCTAATTCATTCCATGTGACTAAGTGAAGAAGTCACATTAGATCTCAGACTCTCCCATGGTCAGAAGGGAGCTGTCCCGGGTCAGGGAGAGCAGGCCAGCCTCTCAGAAATGAAAGGAATAGATCCAAGCTTCATCACCTGGCTCTTTGCACAGGGTCTGCCTGAGTACACACCTGCTCTGACCCACCTGCCTCTCCCCTGGGGCTGAGGTCTGGGGCCATCAGAGCAGTTGTATTCATGGCAGCAGCAGGATGACCTGGGAGGACAGGAAGTACTGCTCCCTCCACAGCCACCTGATTTCTCTCTTCCTGAGCACTAATAGGATTTTGCTCAGACCCCTCCAGAAATCACACAAGGCTACTTATCCTGTCCCATTGAAAGGCTTTTCATACTAGTTTTTAAAATGTGTGCATGTTTTAACAAATATGATCTTCTAGTGCCAGGTAGGGAAGAGTACGGATGCACCACAGCAGGAAGAAAAGTAGAGGACAGGAAAACAATTGTCACCTGTTGAAATGAATTTCCCAGGCCCAGGATGGACCCTTTATACTCTGAGGTGCCAAGTCAGCAAACTGAAACTTTAGCAACTCTCGTGTCCTTTACCAGAGAGACACAGTATATTCCAGCCAACCAGGCCCCAAACACTAAGAATGTGCAATGATTCCCCTGTTCTAAGATTAGATGTGCAACCTTAGCCAATCAACTTAAGCTAAATACTATGTCAATGCACTTTCCTGGCCCTCCCCCTCATCCTGTCTGTTTTTCTTCAGCTACTTCTAAGGCTGTATAAAAATCCCATTTGCCCTGAATCCCTGGGGCAGAGTGCTCCACTGCTTGTGAGGTCCTAAACTCCCCAATCCACAGATTGTTCTTATTTGAAAAAAGGACATTACAGTCTACAAACTAAATTGTTTTAGTTTTGTCGTTTGACATACTCATGAGAGTGTTTGGCTGAAGATTTGGGAAGGCTTCATTACACACTGGAGAGGGTCATGGCCAATAGGCGTTGAACTTTGAATTTAAGCAGTGTTGGAAGACAAACGGTAACAGCAACGAGAGAAAAAGAGTTTTGAATACTGAGAATGATTAGTAAAATTTATTTTCATAAAAGAAAAGAAAAGGTTGTGGATTCTCTTCCCGATAGCAAGATAATCAATTTGTAGAAAATCTAGAAAAGGGAGAAAGTAGGAAGAATAGAGTTCACCCAATTTCTCACCACCCACATTGCTCACCTTTTATACTGAAACCCTTTCCACACGTCGTTTTGCTGTGCCAACGTCACCCCCATTTTCACGCTCTTTTCCATTTAACATTTTAGCACAGCTGCCCTAAACACTTGCTGAGATTCTGAATGATGAGCCTGGAGTATTTTTTTAGCAGAGTATTCTAGTCACCAGTTCACCAGCTCAGCACAACTTCAAAGCCTGCATTTGAAGACACTTGAGACTTGAATCTTGGTTATAACTCAGCATATCTACCTTTCAGTTTTTATCAAGAGGAGGAGCTCAGGAACTGGATCTGGTACTGAGCACTGAAGGACCCACGCCTCCCTGCCCCAGCCAAGTCCCCTTCCTGACCATCCCCACTGCCTTTTCATTCCAGGCTGGTGGCATGCTGAAGGGCTATCATTAGCATACCTAATTACCATAGCCACACCAAGGGGTGGGTTTCTCCTACTTGGAATAAGAAAAAAGCATATTTCTTTTCAGATGGAAGTTGATGCTATCTTCACTTCTCAAAGGTTCATTTCAGATGCATTCCTCAGCTGACCCTTCCTGAAGCCCAGTCTTTACCATTTCTGAGGATCTGACACTGGAACTGCAGCAAGCGGTCCTGCCCCCAGCATGCACTAACCTTGGCTTCATGCAGTCTTCTTCCTTTAGCCATCCCCCCACACACACACTCACACTCACACATTCACACACAAACATCCCTGATTTTCCATAATTGTAATATTCCCTATAATGCTACACTATGAGAACCCAAGAAATCATCTACTGCACCCCGTCCAGTTTTAGATTAAACCTCAACATTTCTTTAGCATTTTCTATGCAACTGGAAAGGCTACGTGCATTGCCTAGATTCCCTGTTTACTCTGTATGCAACCTAATGAGGTCCCTTTTGACATATGAGGAAAAGGAATAGAAACAGCTTGCCCAAGACTACACAGCTATCGTGTTATTTTAAGACATTTAAATCATCCATTGAGATCTCTGGGAGAAATTCTCCAACGCTAGCTCAAGGAACCTGCTGCCCTTTCAGCTGAGATTTCTGTGCTTGTCTGTGCCTCCCTAGCAAGCTACACACACAATCCTCTATTAGGAACAAGTGGCCATTTGAGGCTTGAGCTTTGTCTCCAGCCAGACCTGGGAACATCCAGACCCAATACCCAGTAGGCATGCAGTCTTGGAAAGGTTACTTAAAATACCAACCTGAATTTCCCCATTTCTAAATTGAGGGAATTAACAGTTATCCCACAGGGTGAATTTCAGGATTTGATCAACAATGAAGAGAAATCATTTAGTGTGGTGCTCAGATGTAGTGGGTGTCCAATTACGGATTGCTGTTCTCACTGGTGCTGTCATGCACCAATGTTGCTCAGTGTTTCTCAGCACCCTGAGCATTATGTTCCCTCCCCCATTGTGGTCAGATCTGTCCCTGCCCTCTGGCACCTCCCTACAGCTTCTCATCATTACCTGCAGGTGCATCAAGGAAGCAGAGGCTCAGAACTTAACTGGTCCTCTGTCACCCACCAAGGTAGTCTCCTCCCAACAGGTGCATCCCCGAGGTCCCCCTGGGCTTCTTTCCACCAGAAGGAAAGCTGAACCATGCTGGGTCCCCTTGCTGTCCTGTGTGCCCTCCTGTTTCCCGGTAAGTCCCGACTCCATCCCTTGTGCAGGGTGTGGGGGACAGCCTGAGGTTCCTGGCCATCTCTGTCTCACTGCTGTCCCCCTCTCCCTCTCTCAGGTGGTGGAGCAGGGCTCAACCTGGAGCAGAATCCTGTGGCTGTGGAGCGCTTGGACACTTTGGCCATCCTAAAATGTCAAGTGGATACCTGGGTCTGGTATATCAACTGGTACTTCCATCAGGAGGGTACAGCCCCCAAGTGGCTCCTCTACCTAGACATGTCCACCGGGAAAGTGCAGAGGGATGCATTTGTGAATGCAGACAAAGTCAGTGCCCAAAAGGGCAAGGACAGTTACAGCTGCGCCTTGTTGGTACAGAGGCTGAGGAAGAGCGACGAGGGCGTGTACTACTGTGCTGCCTGGGAACCGCACAGCTACTCCTGCTGCCCTGGTCTCTGTGCAAAAAGGTCTCCATATCCTCCACACCTGGCACGTTCCACTGGCTCTAGAACTCTGGGGTTGTCCCGGGTCAGCCCTCAGCATCTAGGATTCCTGCGGGTGTCACCTCTGTGAGTCCACTGCACAGAATCCTGAAGACTAAGGAGCCCCTGGGGTTCTGGCTGGCTCAGCCCCGGGGAGCTGTTCAGCCTGGAGGGATTTTTCTACAGGTTGTCAGAGGCAGCATTTTTGAAGAATTTGGAGTAGAATGTGTGCTGCTAGCCACATGTGGGTACTGAGCTCTTGAAATGTAGCTAGTCCACTAGTCCAAGCTGAGATGGGCTGCTTGTGTAACATACAAGCCATATTCTTGTGTCTATAAAAAAAGATAAAATATCTTCTTAGTAATTTCTATATAGTCAGATGTTGAAATATTATTTTGGATATCTCACAGTAAATAAAAGTAATGCTAGAATTGTATTTGTTTCTTTAACCTTTTTAATGCAGCAGTATGAAAATATTTGTCTCCAATTGTGATTTGTATTTATTTTCTACTGAACAGAGCTGTGACAGATTGGTGATTAAAGAATCTGACCACGTCTGCGAAGAATGTGGTAATAAAATATGGTGCAAATCATTTCAAGAATAAGGACTCTCTGGAGATTTACCACCAAATAGTTGAAAGCTGAGAGTAGAAATCACCACTTGATTCCACTTTTTATGTTGCTGCCCCGTTTCCTGCTAGTTACTTGCGGTGGAGAGTCAGGGAGCAGAAGCTCAGGAAGCTGATCCTCAGGCAGGTGCATCCATCAGCCCTAAAGGAGACCCGGGGTCCTGCACCTTCTGCTTCTGCTTAAATGCTACTGTATATGGGATTTGGAGATCAGATTCCCTGCACCTCTGTTCTCTCTTCCATAAAACGAAGTACTTTAGCTGACACAGAAATGTGACTGATTTCTGTAATAAACCAAAATTGTTTATTTAAATTGTTAACCAAACTTCTTAAAGTTATGCAACTTATTGAACAAAAAAAAAGAAAAAAGAAAAAAAAAGAAAAGAAGAGCTGTATTACAGCTTCTCCAGCCCCAAAGAAGGAAACCTCTGCCACTGAATGTGGGGAAAAGAAAAAGCTCTCTGAGGAGGTCTAAGCTGAAATAAGTGCATTTTCAATTGAAAATCAAATTTTATGTGAATCGTAATCGCATTGGTGAAAATGATTACTGTAAGGAAAGTCTACATCATCTGAAGTAAATTGTCCCTCAGATTCACTAACTCCTCATCTATCTCTCTGAGCTTCTGCTTTTGTGGTGAAAGATTTATATTTAAGATAGGCATGAAAGAGCCAAACCAACACTTCAACCTTCTACTGAAGGCCTGGGTCAAGGCAAAGACGTCCAGCATGTGTAGGAAGGGGTTAGGGGGAGGAGTAGAAATTTACCTTTGATCTATTCTGAAGATGTTCCTTTATTTATCTTCCCCACTGTCCTGATACCACTGAACCCTTTCCTCTCAGTGCCTGACTCCACAGAGCAGTGATCTGAGACCTGACTATTAACATTTGGTTAGAGACAAATTAGCCAAATATGAAGACACTGTCATGAGAAGTCATGCTAAGTCAATGCAAATCTCAGTTTTTAACATGGTTCCATAGTGCCTTTGAGTTACCTTCTGAGAGGACAGTGGCCTTGTGCATGGAGCAAACAACTCCTATGTGGAAGGAAAAACAAGTCCATATTTGGAGTCAATTCTTTCCCCTGCCTTTCTTCTTGTGGGTAAGGTGAGCTTAACCAAAGACATCAAATGTCATGTTTGTTGCCTCAGAGTCACCTTCTAAAAATCACAAATATTAGAATTTCTTGGAAACCTGGAAATCCATGTTGACTGTTTTGTGTTGGGAACTCTTTATGTTCCACCCAGAATGGGTTCAGGGACACAGTCTCGGGTAAGGAAAGGGCACAACTTGGAGAGGTTTCTTCTAAACACTGAGATCAGGCGACCTTCTACTATGTCACTTTCATACACTTATTTTCTCATAGAAAACCTACATGACTTATGAATTTTATTCTAGAATGTATTTTTAAAAAGAATTCACAAGTTACTTAGTATTAAATTTCTTGATTACTAATGATCACTTAGATATAACATGCGAAATCTGATGTTTAGAAATGTGTGTAATAACCTCTCTCTTGACCATTATTTCTCCCCTCTACTCCAACAGCCTTAGCTTCATTTACAAAACAAAATCTAGTTTGCTCTGCAGATTCCCAGGGACTCCATTGCCAGTTAGATACAAAGTTCATGCCTGAAGAGCTCAGAGTAACTTTTTGGGCTGAGTATGTCTTTTCCCCTGTGTAGGACAGATACCAGATACTACAAATACTCAGTCCTCTTATTAACATTATACTGTAAGTTATTTTGTTTCTTCACATCTCTTTTGTCCAGATGCAGAAGAAGGAATGACATCATGTCAAGCAGAATTGCACGCAACTATAATTTTATTCAAAAAAGTTGTTTGTCACTTCTGTTTCCTGAAAACATGATATGCTAACATTCAGGAAGGTTGATAGAATATCAGCCTCAAATATTCATCTGGAGACTGAGAAGAAGATAGACTTTCACATAGGAACCTGTGTGTCCTCTGTTTTGGGGCACAGTTTCTCCACCAGGCAAAGAACCAGCTCAGATGCTGAGGGGCACACAGGTTGGATTTGGGGAAATCTTCTGTTTTGTGCTCAGTATTGATGTGCCACTTTTCTCCCCATTGCTCTTTGCCCCAGGAACCTAACACCTGTGGATTACAGTAATGGGAATCTCTGCTCTGATTTCCAATGTAAAGTTGGTCAATGGAAATTGAGGTTCAAAGAACAATCACCATGTCACCTACAGAAATATTTCCTCTTGGGCACTAGATTGCCAAGCCTGTGGGTCCAGGGCCCTGGAATAAAGAAACAAATTCCTCCAGTAGGTTGAGTGGTATAAAAGAGAATGTCCTCTCTCACTTGCACCTCTGGGTCCCTGAGCACCTCTGGGTATGGGGGCAGATGGTACTATAGGTTGGCCCTTGGAGGATGCGGGCCCGCTTTTAGGGAGAGGACCCTAAGCTCATCCTGCTCCTACTTCCCAGTCTCTTGCTGATGTTTCCATTGGCTGCTCCCAAACAGGAACCAGAGAATAAGGAAAACCATCTGTGCACTCCATGGGGGTCTACCTCCTTTTGCCCAGGGGAAGGTAAGAGAGGTAGACTGTCCATGGAGGAGCAAAAGAATGAAATTGGGAAGACAGCCAAATAAATGGGTTGCATTTGCCCCTCCCCCCCAATAAGTAAAGCAATTGAAGAGTTGGGAGATTTTATGTAGTTTCTTTCATTCCACTTTCCACAAAGCCACCAAGGTTCCATCTTGAATGGTATAGGATGTGCCCTATTCTTTCAGTCACAAAACAGGAAACTGGACAAGTGTTGAGGGATTATCATTAACTTCTGTGCTTTTCTAGATGATACACTTGGTAGAAAAATCATGTAGATTATTTCTAATTTTTTAATTCTTCAGTTAAATATTGGATTCTGAGGTATTCATCGAATTATTAAATAAGTCATCATCACCTAAGTAGAAAAAGTAAAGAGATCTCTGTGTAGATAAATGATTATAGTACCAGTATTATGCTGAACCCAATTCTGTGTTCATGATGTTCCATAATACAATAAACAAGGGTACGGTAGTAAAACAATCTTATTAACACTTATTAAAACAAAGAGCTATGCTTGCCACTTTCATCAGGTCAACCAAAATCCAGCCTTTCATGTTTATTAGAATTTATCTATCTTTTCAGTCCTTCCTTCCTGGAGGCAGTTACTGTTCATGGTGAGCTGATCATGGGGACTTTTATCTTCATCTTTATCCTTTTTCTTTAAGTTTCTTCAAGGAAGACCTTTGTCCACATGTCCTGCTTAGCAGCCCTGTGATATTCCTTGAGTCACATGTCACTTCTCTGTACCTCACTGTCCTGATCTATGAAATGAGAACTGCAAGCCTCCATATCATGTGATTGTTGTGAAGATGGAAAAGTAGAGGAATATTTAGGAAAAAATGTCTATCAACAAAAAAATACTCATTAATATTATCTGATTTTTTGGAGGGGGGAGTGGAGAGGCAGACAGGGAGAGAGAATCTTAAGCATAATCCATGCTCTGCACAAGCCCCATGTTAGACTAAATCTCATGACCCTGAGATCATAAACTGAGCAGAAATCAAGAGACAGACGCTTAACCAGACAAGGCATCCCAAATATTTGCTTTCCTGAAAGCTAATGTCTATTGAACATGCAGTATTTTAAAATATTATACTAAGAAAGTATGTTCATAAAACAGTTTCTGACAGAAATAACTCTAATTTCCACAGAAATCAAGACTTAACCATTTCTTTACTGAAGGACAATACAAGGAATAAGATATTGTCTCCTAAGTGGAGACAGAACAGATGGTGAACATTAACTGACAGACCCTTACAATGTGCTCAAGCACAAGTATAGGACCTGATTTCAGAGAATAAGTAAATGCCAATAATTTATTCATTGACTTTTCAACATAAAACAGTGAAAAGTTTATTTCTAACCATAGAATCTGCAGTGGGCTTCTGTGGGAATACAGATCTTTCCTTGCAACTTTCCTATTTGAGCTACTCACCTTAAGGATAAATTCCCCAACAAACATCAACATATTCATTCCCTCTGTCCCCTATTTGAAGGCCCCACAGTCTAGTGTTCAACTTTGAGATCTCCTCAGGGGAAAGAGGGATTTGCAGGCCAGGCACATACACTCCATGGGATCCTTCAGCCCTTCTCCCTCCTCAGTTGGGTTCATGTTCTTTGTTGGTCATTTTAACCCATGCTGTTTATGACCACGACAGTATCTTAATGGGGAGACCATTGCTTTCTTGAGTTTGATCAGAACCTTCCTAGTCCCTTTTATTTTTTTATGGAAGAGAATTGAAAGCCAGAACTGAGTGGAACACGTGAATGGGGAAGACCAACCCTTTCCAAAAGGAATGCATGAGAAGTGTGGAATCTGCTTCTGAAGACATCCTTGCTACATTACTATTTTGCTTCTCAAAATGTCTTTGCTAAATGTATTTTCTCATGTTATGTATAGAACAGCAGTGTACTTCATACTATAATGTCTTCAGATAACAGCCTTCTGGAGACAAAAATTATATCAGAGAGCTCTAGAAAAGTTACAGAAAAGTTTAATGTTAAAATAATGAAGAAAGGCAAATAATTTATGTTGCATTCAGAAGACGGAATAGTTTAGTCATTAAAAATGTCCTTTCAATATTGATTATTAAAAGTGAAAATGTTTACCTCAAACACAAAAAACTACACAAAGTTCATACTGATAATTACATCTCATATACATAAATGTCTCTCTTGGTGGAAGAAAGAAAATGAAAAGAAATATTTAAGTTTTAAGATACCATTTTGCCTGATAGGATGGGTTTTTCTTCCTTACTCATTTATTGATTTTATACACTTAAATGTAAGAAGGAGAATTTTACAATGAAAATATTATTTCAGAAGATTTTTTTCTTCTTTTTCAATAATAAATGAGTACACCTTGAAAACTTAAGAAGGGACATAATATTGCTATGCACAAAATATAATTTATGTTTATTATCATTTATCAGGTGCATATACTTTAAGTTCATTCCCATTGTTAGAATGATAATGTAACTTTCTCAATTTGAGAGATATTTCTTTCAGCAATTATAGATGTAGAAACTGAGACAAAAATAGATTAAATACGTAGGTCCACATGCAAGGAGGTATGTAATAAAGGGGGTTGCGAATTTCATAGGCCATTAATAATGATTTTCACAAAAAGTTGGTAAGGCCTTGATAAATTTTCAATATATGAAGTTAGCTAAATGGGTTAAATGGTAGAGGATGCTGTTTAATTATACATATTATAGTCATGAAAAATACTAGTTTCATAGATTATTTAAGACCTGGAATATTGCTCACAATAATTATTCAGGAGATTAATAATAACAGCTATCACATGGAACTGCAGAGAGGAATAAATAAAATAGTATAAGAAAGCTTTTAGAACTTTGTCTGAAATATAACAATTCCACATTTCTTATTAGATGTCTAGTAATTGCAAAGTGAATCATTACATAATACACATAACATTGCTTTGAAAATGATTCTGCCTGTGACGTCATGCTCATGAGACAATTGCAAGACCAGAGTGAATAGAGATTGCTTTGACCCAGGTATCCCCAGCAGTCGTGGTCTAGTCCCTTTATGGAGGAATCCAAATGATAAATCAAGTTTGCTTTCTCTGAGTCCTAATCTTCCTCGTGACATTTCAATCTACTTTTAAAAAACACAAAAACCCTCCAGTGCTAGCATACATGCATATTCGATAATATCAATGAGATATTTCAGGGTCTGATTGTTGTTCTGTTGTGCTGTGTGACAGAAGAGTAGGGTCAAGTTTCCCATCTGAGTCCCCAATAACAGCAAATCACAGACAGTTAGACATACAGGATGAATCCAGCAGACCTGTCCTCATGTTACTGAGCAGTGTTTCTGAAGTATGGGATTCCTGTATGTGAATGTGTGAGTAGGTCTAAGAAACATCCTGGCTCACCCCACATAGACGCATTCACCAGGAATTTATTTTGAAGTTTGGAACCCTCTTACCCCATCTGCTCAGCACTCATGGGGCACAGAAAGCCCCAGAATTGTTCACACCTGTGACAGATCATGAAGAACCCCAGGGAACTATCTAAGCCACCACTTCTGAGAAACCAGAACCAGTCCCGCCCTCCTGTCGCTGCCTTGACAAATCCTGTTAACAGGCGCCTCACTTCTTACCTTTTTGCTGGGGAGCCTGCCAGGGCAGTAGGATGCCACTTCTGGAAGCAGTCATCTTCTCAACCCTCTGGGCTTGTGAATTGTCCCTCAGGCACTCCAGTCTACAGAAAAGACTCGAGAAATTCTTTCTTGTTGTCCTTTTACATATTCTTAGTTCATGGATATTTCTCTTCATTGCTTGCAGTTGGCCTTGGGCAGATAAAGGTGGAGCAACCTGCAATATCATTTTCTAGAACAAGAGATAAGTGTGCCCATGTATCATGCAAGATTTCCCTTAGGACATTAACAAAGGAGTCTTTCACTGGTACTGACAGAAACTTGATCAGGGATAGAATATCTAACATTTGTCTCAACAAATCTTCCCAATTAAGTGAGGAGAACAACAAGCTTCCACTTCAACCTTGACAATAGATTTCTTAAGGAAACAACATGAGGCTGTGTACTACTGTGGCTGCTGGATTTGTATCCACAGCATTAGAGTTGCCCATAGAAGCTGCACAAGAACCATCTTCAGGTCTGGCCCACCCACATTCTACTCAAGATGGGCAACCACAGAGGCTGCACAGCTGGGTCCCCACCTGAGCCTCTCCCTCCGTAGCATTGCCTTAGCTTTATAGGGAGACATTATAGATTCTACTCACACAGTGAGCCCCATGAGATATTAGCAATTATGGTCCAAATGAAAGCAGTTTGACCGATTTTCCACTAAATTAGTTTGTCTGGGAACTTTGAAATCACAGAGTGAATGGTTTAAAGGAAAATCCATTTGTCTGTTAATGTACTATAGAGAGAGATTTCTAGTATCTGAATGGTTCAAAGTGAAGAGAGTAAAAGAATATACAGATTACACAAATATTTCTTATTGTTACTCTGTAACTTTATTCATGGGCATTGCAGTTTTTTAGAGGTAAAATGATCTGTCAAACATAAAAAGTCCATGCATTGATTACCATTCTGTGGCCATAATGAAGGAATATACAGATTGTTTTATCCCTATGTAAATGGCAGCTAATGAGATAATGGAGAAACCAAGGTAGAAATCCTGTATCTTAGAGGTCAAAGAAGTACCTCACTCCACATTCAGGGTCAACACTACCACAAAAGGAACACTACTGCATTGGAACAAGACTCTGAGCATATCAGGTGGCTGAAAAATGATGGATATGCTTCTAAGACCATGTCTTCCAGGGCTCCTCAAAGAAGACTGCAAAAAACCTGAATAAGTTTCAGTTGGTTAGAAGAAGGGTAATATATGCTTATCCATAAAGAAAAGATGGCAAAGTTCTTTCACAAAGAACTAAAATTAAAAATCGTGATTGAGAATAAAATTCTGTAATTAGTACCTGGATAGTCACTCGTTTTCAACAAATAGCAAGACACACAAGTAATGTGTGAAATTACATAATCACCATGCTTACAGTTTCACTCTGGTTCCTGAGATCATGACAATAACCTTCATTCTGTTTCTCATTCCAAGAATCAAGTGGAGCTGTCAAGTGCAGAGATGCTATGAAAACAGAATGAATTCCTGCCACAGCAGTGTCAGAACCTTCCCAGGGGCAAACACAGGTTGTTGTGTCCCACACCCTAACCATCATGATTCCTAATTGGGATGGTTCCTAGCATGAGGAACCTGAGGACCTGAGTTTCAACAGGGCCTCATCTGTCCCCCAATATGTGTACAGAAACAAAGTTAAGTAGATCCCTGAATGAAATATTGGGATCAGAGAACAATGAACCCTCTCTAAAAAGATGTGAGTGGAAAAAGGAATAAAGTTTCTCACAGTATCTGTGCTAAATATTTTACACAGATTATTTTATTTAATCCTCAAAGAGCAATGCAGAATGGGATGGATTGGCCACATAGGGAGATGGAGCCACTCTGACTTTTCAACATGCAATAGTCATGAAACAATACAGTGGTGGGTAGTATGGAAAGAGGTACATTATCTGTGTGGCTTTGAAGTGAGAAGATACTATGTAGCCATTAAAAACCTGTTTTTGGAAAAATTATATATACAGTTTACAAATTTAGTGAAGGTCAGAGCAAATTTTCTCAGATTTGGGCCTTGGTAGGCATTTCTTAGATGTGAATATTAAACCCCAAGGGGCCTAGACACTAAGGGGTCTCCCCAAGAGAAGGCTTGATCAAGATGGAAGTCCAGCAGTGGAGTCAGCCAATAGTTTTTGGATTTAATAATGAGATTATTTTATAACAATGTAAATATAACTGTATATATGACACTTAAAATGGTAATATATTTATATAGTATTACTACTCTGTGACTCCCTTAAAAAAAAAAAAAAAGGAAAACAAAAAGCTACAATCAACCATAATGGTAATGGTAGTTACCATAGAACAGGGGGTCTGGAAACTCTGCCCATGCCAGGTAAGCCCCAGTTTTTTAAGTAAAGTTTTATTGAAACACAATCTTGACCATATGCTTACAAATTGCCTGTAGTTGGTTTGCACTTCAAAGACAGCTTTGAGTAGTTGAATCAGAGACCCTCAAAGCCAAAAATGTTGACCACTTGGCCCTTTAAAGAACATGTTTGTCAATTTTGCTCTAGAATGATATACTGTGAGTGACACTTATTTTTAGTTTATGTTTCCCTGTTTTGCAGTGTGTCCTAAATGACCCTTTGTTACATATCCATCGTCCCCATACTAACCATCTTACTCTGGATAAATTCCTGAATATATCTGATTCATTCACCTCATTTGAAAATGGAAAGTATAATTTAATTTACCTGAAAGAACTGTTGAGAGTAGGAACTTAAATAATACATATATAATTCTTACAAGTTCTTAATGCTCACTATACTGAAGCTTCACATTACTTGTATGGGTTATTATGGCATTTTGGACATAATATGACAACATGTGAAACAAAACCCATGAACTATTCTTTTCTCTTTTATTTTAAATAATAGAAATAAGTGAAAATTGACAACTTATCATTTCACACATTTTTAATAGAACACCTGCTGACATTCCTGGAATGTAACCATGCATATCATTTCCAAAATGTCTATGACTGGTTTTGTTTTACAGTGGCAGATGTGAGTATTCACAACAGAGACATTAGTGCTAAAAGCCTAAATAAAATATATGTTATCTGACCCTGAAGAAAAAATTGGACAGCCTGTCCTGTGAAAAAAGAGTAAGGGAATGAGTTTGTATCTATAATTAAAATTCAAGATGTAATAAGAGAAAATAACTATAAAGTTTACTCCATGAAAATGAAAACAAAATTTGCATGGCAAAAAGTAGCCTAAGTTATAGCACACATGACAAACCATGAGGAAATATTACAACCTGTTTAGCACATAATGGTCAACTATACCTAATAGAAAAATGCATTTTAAAAATGGAGGTAAAGCATTTCAAATATCCTATAGGAAAATGTTAAAAAACATCAAATTTAATTCATGAAAAAAATATACAAATAGCTCTTAAACTTATACAAAGTTGAAAAAATTCACTTACAATAACGTAAAGTTCAATTGAAACTACTGAGATCCCATTTTCACTCCTAAGCTGGCAAGAATATAAGTTTGACAATATTTTATGTTGGCAATGCTGTGAGAGAAAACAAGCACTCATACATTTCTGGTAAGGATGCAAAATATACCATTTTGTGGGGGGATTTGGAAATATCTAATGAAAGCTCATATATATTTACTTTTCGTGTTGGCAAAACTACCTTCAGAAATTTACTCTGAAGGCATAATTTTAACATTTTGAAAATACATAGACACAAAGGTATTCATTGGATGACTGCAAAATGTGAAATTACATAAACTACCAGACTAAGGATATTGGTTGAATAAATGTTGGCACTTGACACAATAGAAGCCTATATACTGTAAAATAGATGTGAGATGCGGGATCCCTGGGTGGCGCAGCGGTTTAGCGCCTGCCTTTGGCCCAGGGCGCGATCCTGGAGACCCGGGATCAAATCCCACGTCGGGCTCCCGGTGCATGGAGCCTGCTCCTCCCTCTGCCTGTGTCTCTGCCTCTCTCTCTCTCTCTGTGTGACTATCATAAATAAATAAAATTTAAAAAAAAAAAAAAAAAATAGATGTGAGATGCAAAATCAACTATAATTCATATGACAGCAAGACACAACTGGAAATTGAATTGTAAAAATAGTACCATTTACAATAGCAACAACGATATCAAAAAACCAATAGAATACTTAGTGAAAAATTAATTCAATATTATGAAGGATTTGTATGCTGGAAACAATACAACTTTAAAGACAGAAGTTGAAGAACTACATAAGTGTAGAGTTATATCATGCTCATAGATTGGAAGACTCAATATATTTAAGACATCAAAAATTCCCCCAAAGAAAAGCATATTAACAGTTAGAGTTCAGCCTGTCTGATCAGGACAGTAAAGTATTGGTGAATTCATGGATGTAGGGATAAGAGGAAAAATTCGGAAATAGGAAAACACATAAATGGGTAACTAATTTCTAACATTGTTAATGAAAAAGAGTGGACTTTTCAACAAATGTTATTTGAACAATTGTTTCTCTATGTGAAAAACAAAACAAGAACAACACAATAATACAAAGCACCATATACACCAACTCATTAAAAATGTTTTCTAGGTTATGTGTATAACCTAAAAAATAAAACATCCAGATGAAAATACAAAAGATTATGTTAGGCAAAGATTGCTCACATAGGACACTGAAAAGCAAGATCATTAAAAAGTATTTAATAGACTGCACTTCTTCAAAATTAGCATTTCTGCTCTTGCAAGACTAAAAAAGAGAAAACTGGAAAATTTCAGAAAAGTGGAAGGAAAAGCCAGTGGTTAGAAGGAAATATTTGTAAAAGCCAAAGTAGAGAAAAGGCTGGTGTTCAGAGTATTGAGAGAAACATTATAACTCAATAATAAGAAAAGAAACCTAGTTAAAAAATGGGAAAGTCAGATAATAGAATTTAGGCAGAAGTCACCTGAAATTTACTTCTCTTTTGTTTTCTGTGGGATTTTAATGTAAAGAAAAAACAAAAACAAAACAAAACAAAAAAGGCAGAGGACCTGAATGTGCTCAGAGATGAACAGAACTGGAAATGGCACTGTTGTCATTTTACAATAATATCCCAAACAGCAGGAATGAAATGTAATACTTTGAGTCCATCAGACAACAAGTTGCCAGGTATGTGATTATACACAAAAACTGGAGACAAACAAGCATTTGTAGGGAGAAACAGGAGGTGAGCATTTGCTCACCTTGCACGTATGTTGTCAAACACACCTGGTCACAGATGAAAGTTGAATTTGTTAATTAAATAATAAGAACTCAGTTGACTAGTAGTAGAGTGAGAACCCTTGGGATCATATCAATCACATTTCCTAGCGCCTTTGAAGCATCTTCTCCATGAGCCCCACAAAATTCTTGCGGTTAAGATACGGAACAATCGAGAGGGAGCTTCCCCTTTGGTACTGCAGAAGAACAACATCTACTGCTAAAACCCACCCAGACCTCATCTACCCCATCACTACTGTAGGAAAAAAAGTGACTTCATTGCAAGGAAAGGTGCTGGTGGAATCTCACTGCAGCTGAGGGAAGGCAAAGGTGGGGACCACCGAGACTTTGCAAGGAACATCTCCCCTATGTCCAAAAGTAACAAGGTTTCCCTCTGCAGAAGGATGGGCATGAAAACCATGGCCTGGAGTAGGTGGGAGAGGGAGACAAGTATTGAACATATTCCACCTCTGGAAAAGAGGAGGGGATACCTTTGAAGGCCATATGTTGAAGACCCATTTCACTGTATCTGATAAAATAGAGCCTTAATTAATAGAGAATGTCTCCTTTCCTGGCCTTTTACCACCCCACTAGCAAAACTAGAATAAAAGTAACAGTAATGCCAGATTTCAGGTTGTACTACAAAGCTGTGGTAATCAAGACAGTGTGGTACTGGCACAAAAACAGACACATAGATCAGTGGAACAGAATAGAGAACCCAGAAGTGGACCCTGAACTTTATGGTCAACTAATATTCGATAAAGGAGGAAAGACTATCCATTGGAAGAAAGACAGTCTCTTCAATAAATGGTGCTGGGAAAATTGGACATCCACATGCAGAAGAATGAAACTAGACCACTCTCTTGCACCATACACAAAGATAAACTCAAAATGGATGAAAGATCTAAATGTGAGACAAGATTCCATCAAAATCCTAGAGAAGAACACAGGCAACACCCTTTTTGAACTCGGCCACAGTAACTTCTTGCAAGATACATCCACGAAGACAAAAGAAACAAAAGCAAAAATGAACTATTGGGACTTCATCAAGATAAGAAGCTTTTGCACAGCAAAGGATACAGTCAACAAAACTAAAAGACAACCTACAGAATGGGAGAAGATATTTGCAAATGACATATCAGATAAAGGGCTAGTTTCCAAGATCTATAAAGAACTTATTAAACTCAACACCAAAGAAACAAACAATCCAATCATGAAATGGGCAAAAGACATGAACAGAAATCTCACAGAGGAAGACATAGACATGGCCAACATGCATATGAGAAAATGCTCTGCATCACTTGCCATCAGGGAAATACAAATCAAAACCACAATGAGATACCACCTCACACCAGTGAGAATGGGGAAAATTAACAAGGCAGGAAACAACAAATGTTGGAGAGGATGCGGAGAAAAGGGAACCCTCTTACACTGTTGGTGGGAATGTGAACTGGTGCAGCCACTCTGGAAAACTGTGTGGAGGTTCCTCAAAGAGTTAAAAATAGACCTGCCCTACGACCCAGCAATTGCACTGTTGGGGATTTACCCCAAAGATTCAGATGCAATGAAACGCCGGGACACCTGCACCCCGATGTTTATAGCAGCAATGGCCACGATAGCCAAACTGTGGAAGGAGCCTCGGTGTCCAACGAAAGATGAATGGATAAAGAAGATGTGGCTTATGTATACAATGGAATATTACTCAGCTATTAGAAATGACAAATACCCACCATTTGCTTCAACGTGGATGGAACTGGAGGGTATTATGCTGAGTGAAGTAAGTCAGTCGGAGAAGGACAAACATTATATGTTCTCATTCATGTGGGGAATATAAATAATAGTGAAAGGGAATATAAGGGAAGGGAGAAGAAATGTGTGGGAAATATCAGAAAGGGAGACAGAACATAAAGACTGCTAACTCTGGGAAACGAACTAGGGGTGGTGGAAGGGGAGGAGGGCGGGGGGTGGGAGTGAATGGGTGACGGGCACTGGGGGTTATTCTGTATGTTAGTAAATTGAACACCAATAAAAAATTAAAAAAAAAACAAAAGTAACAGTAGAATAAATCTAAGAGAGCTTCAAGAGGCAGACTTCCTCTGGGGAACAAAACGAGAGGACTCAAAGACAACTAAAGAGACAAAGACAAAGTAGAACTAGAGATTTTTTAAGTGTCTGAAGTTTGATACAAAAAATTTCAACTCTGATCACATTGCAACAAAAAACTTGAAATCCAAGGTAACTCCTGACTCCTTAATCCAAGTCCAAGTGACCCAGGGTAACTTTATCTTCTATCTTTACCACTCTGAGGACTAGCCTGGCTTGGAGATGTGAATTTTCTATGCCTCTCCACCAAAAAACGCTTCCTGGGAAGGAAGCCATACCAGTGTGCACAATATGTGCTGATATTCAATGAATGAATGAATGATGGAAACTACAAGGCTTTTGGAATGATATAAACCTAGGTTTGAATATCTGCTCAGCCATTTAACTGACAGCACAATCCAGGAAAGTAACTAAATCTTTCTCATAAGTTTGCTGGGAACTGAAGGCGGTTCCATACAGGACAGTTCTAGCACTGGGTCAATACATCACACTGTCCTTTCCCATTACAACTAAACTGCCTTCCTTGAAGGGATGAGCACTGGGTGATATGATATATGTTGGCAAATTGAACTCCAATTAAAAAAAAAACTGCCTTCCTGAGCCATCTCAGCTAACTCAGGGACTCTTCATAAGTCACATCTTACATTTTCCTCCAAATAACAGTAGGATTTGCTGTATTTTGCAAACCTAAGAATAGTGAGTAGGAAAAAGAGTCCAGAGTAATAAAACAAAGGATTGTTTTTCTCCAAGTGTTTTCTTCATTCACAGCAAAGTATCATAAAATCACAGCATCTAAACTACAGTAATTGCTAACTACCCCCCAAATTTGTGAACCTTCTTCAAACTACTGATCTATAAAATGTATATATTTCTGCATAAAGTTGTGGGATTATTATCTCGTTGTTATTATATACTGTAATAGGTCTTTTCTTCCAATTTTCATGATAGCATTATAGCTCACTACACTCTTGCCAAATATGGTGAAAAACCTGTATCTCAGAGAGAAAAAAGAGTTTAAAGATAGGTGTGTTTGAAAGAAAACATAAATGAAAACTGTGAAGGTGTTGTCCCCCAAAGAAGACAACACTAAGTTATTACAATATAGGTGGTTGGTGAGATCTTCTAGGATCTGATAGTTCTTTATAGCAGGAACATAATAAAAATAACATGGAACGTCTTTCCTTAGTCTATCGCAAAACTTCCTCTCTTGTCTTTGCCTGTGAGGAACAAGGACCACCATTGCCTCTCCAGTCCTTTTTTTTTTTTCTTTTTTAAAAGATTTTATTTATTTATTCATGAGAGTCATAGAGAGAGAGGCAGAGACATAGGTAGAGGGAGAAGCAGGCTTCCTGTGGGGAACCCGATGCGAGACTTCATCCAAGACCATCTTTACATTTCCAAAGCTCACAGAACAGTTTCCAAGAGGCTTCTTCTTTCAACAAATCAGAGAACTGGGTTTTTTTTTTTTCTAATTTTAGTTTTATTAACAAATCTATTTTTCTTTTTTCTTTTTTTAAAATTTTTATTTATTTATGATAGTCACAGAGAGAGAAAGAGAGAGAGGCAGAGACATAGGCAGAGGGAGAAGCAGGCTCCATGCACTGGGAGCCCGATGTGGGATTCGATCCCGGGTCTCCAGGATCGCACCCTGGGCCAAAGGCAGGCGCCAAACCGCTGTGCCACCCAGGGATCCCCAAATCTATTTTTCTATTAGAGTTAAACTTCTACAAATTTCTTTTCATTCCAGGAAAATATTTTCATCAAGGAATCATTTTCTCATTTTTTCTTTGCCTTGTATAGATTAGGGTATCCAAATGGTAAAGGTGGCATACTGAAAAATGGAGATAGAGATCACTATTCTCATTTCTCAAGTATATTTCTGTTGGCATGGTCACTTTTTCAGTTACGAAGCATATCCTCTTTCAGAAATGTAATCCCACATTGCTGACATAGTAGGCCTGGTGTTTGTGAGAACAAAAGGGCTTTTCCTTTGATGCATTTCTGAGCAGTTTCACACACTTGAACACCTGGAAATCAAAATATCTTAATTCTCTGAACACCTTTCCTGGTACTTTAGAAAAATCATTTGTTGACCACTTAGTCCTTATCCCTTCTTTTTCTTTCTTTTCTTCCTTTTCTTTCTTTGCTTCTCTTTCCTTTCCTTTCTCCTCTTTCTTTTTTCTTTCTCTCTCTTTCTCTCTTTATTTCTTTTTTTAAAAATATTTTAATTATTTATTTTTATTTTTTTTTCTGTTTCTTTTTTTTTTAATTTTTTATTGGTGTTCAATTTACTAACATACAGAATAACCCCCAGTGCCCGTCACCCATTCACTCCCACCCACCGCCCTCCTCCCCTTCTACCACCCCTAGTTCGTTTCCCAGAGTTAGCAGTCTTTACGTTCTGTCTCCCTTTCTGATATTTCCCACACATTTCTTCTCCCATCTCACACCAGTAATTATTTAAATAGATACACAGACACACAGGCAGAGGGAGAAGCAGGCTCCATGCGGGGAGCCTGATGTGGGACTCGATCCCAGGCCTCCCGGATCACACCCTGGGTTGAAGGTGGGGCTAAACTGCTGAGCCACCAGGGCTGCCCTCTTTTTCTCTTTCTTTCTTTTTATTTGCTTCCTTTGTCTCCATTTTCTATCAACATTTTTATATGTTTATTGTCTCCATCAAAACAGACATTTGGGTCAATTAATCTGAAGAAAACTTAGAAAATATCCAATGACATTAAGCCTATATTGAAGGACTTTTAATGAACTCAAAAGATCAAATTTGCCAATACAAGGTTTCTCCCTACTGGCCATGCCATGAAGATCAGGAGAAGGCTGACATTTTTGCAGAAGCTCTAACCAGTGTGATAACCTCTAACCAGGCTGGGTCAAGATATTTGCAGAAGGTACTAAGCTTATAGTAACTCCTCCTGGTAAGTAACTTTGTTCTTTTTTGATCCTGTGAATGAAAAACTGAGAGATGCTTTTTAGAAAAAACAATGTAAGATCACCTCAGGCATATGGACAACAATTATGCAGGAACTGTTCTCTATATAAGGGTACAAAACTACTTCATAAACTGGTTTTTTACTTCCCTGCTTGCAAGCAGATTGAAATTCTACTTTTAGAAAATATACACACAAAAGGGTAAACGGAGTCTTGAAATTAAAATCTTTCTAGGACTGTGTCTGTGAACTATTTGTGTAAGTTCTTGGTTCAGGTTGGTTATCTTGTAGATGGTCTTTTAAGTGAGAAACACTTTGATGAAGTAGCTCTAGTATTAATAGTGCTCCTTTTTTGGCAGATAGTGCTCCTTTCTCTAATAGCCTGTAAAACAGGTAAGATTGCTTTTGATCTTACCTTTATGGGCAGTGAAAAAAATTAACTCTTACAGTGGATGACTATAGAACATCAAGAAATGAACACATTCTTATGACTCTAGCTTCTTAGTAGGTTGGCTGAGATTAGTCAAAATTTGTGCTATTGTGAGTCTTGTGCTATTGCCTAGAGAGGGTCCAGTTTAAAGGAATTTGTGAGCTCAGTAAACCATTTTAGCTCTAGAATCCATGAAAAGAGTCTGTCTGCATTTTACATCCTCATTTGTTCATTTATTGTCTCAATAAACAGTCATTGAAGACAGTTTCTTTGCTAGACACTAGAGATACCTAAGTGGAGGCACAAGACACAGTCCCAACACTCATAAGCTTGTAGCCTCCTGGGTAAATATTCTAGATTGTGGCTTGATTGAGCCCCGTGTGTTTTGGCCTGTGACTGCCAGAGACACAGAATGTGGGATTCATGAGCTCTTTTGCTTTCTTAATTTATATAATAAATAATTATTGCTTATAAAATCTATATATTGGTTTTGTGGAAAATTTGATAAAGTGGCCTCACACCATACTATTAAAGACAACAATACTATAGCTAATGTTTATTGAGAGTCAGATACCTGTTTCTGTGCCAATTCTCAATCCTTAAGAGTGTTGTACAGGAAATTTTCTTATTCCAATTTTACTGATGGAGAAATTGAGGCTTAGAGAGTTCAGTGATTTTCCTAAATTTACATGGCTAGTTTTTTTGTTTTGTTTTGTTTTGTTTTGTTTTTACATGGCTAGTTATTATGGCAAAGATTGGGACCCAATAGATACTGGTTTGTTCCAAAGGGCATAGTGTATACCATTATATGCTTTTGGAAACATTCAGCCATCTTTTTATTCAGAACATATACTTTTTTGTAGTCTGACCTTTTAAATAGCCTATGTAGTTGAATGTTTAACTAGTTATAGCTCATAATTGGCATTACTCCTCATGCAGAAAACAATGCTTCTGCTTTTAATCATGGCACTATATTCCCTCTTTCACTTCAAGATATCATTTAAGTCATGTTGAATTGTGTTTGCTAAATTCTCATAATTTAGGGCATTTCTATTAAAGGTCCAGTTCTTTTGATACCATTTCATTCAAACTTTCAGTATCAGCATCAAAATGCTGGAAATACCAAAGCTCGCAGAGAATGGGAGCGGTTGTACTAATGCAGGACTCAACTGCATAACTCAGAGCAGCATTCCCACTCATGCTGGGCAGCTGCAGAAAGGCCAAACAAAACAAATAGGGTCCTCTGATGAGCAGCACAGGATTTTAAATCAATGCCCTGGAACTTGTTAGGGTAATTTCAAGTTCAAAAGACCAGTCTTTCAGGAATAAATATGTTAAGGATTTTCATTAATATTTCACATACTCTAACAACTCATCTGGCATAGAAGTAGTAAGTGTAAATTACACTCTAGGAAAAGAACTGATATGATACATGAAAACCTTTTAAGAAAAAAGATTTAGAAGTTTCAGGAAAATGGCAAAAAAAGGTAAAATCAGACTCTCAGTTGCTTGTGAATGTGATGAGAAAGACAGACCCAAACTGCCCAAGCAGGGAGAGGTCAGTTCATCCAGTCTTGACTACATTCATATCTAATGTGATTTTGCTTGAGATTCATTTTTCTTTAATTCCAGCAGGGCCTGTTTATATATATTCATATAAATATTGAAAAATATGGGCAAAAAAAATATGGGCAAATTGTAAAAGAGGTACAAAGGGAGATTTTTGTAAAAGCTTTTCAGACAGTGTTCCTGGAATAGTTGGAGGAACAAAGTGTTTGGTCCCGGCACAACGCTCAGGGTTACAGGTAAAATTTTTAGAAATCCTTCAGTATGAGGTAGGGAGGGGAGGGATACTAGGTGCTGGTGCTGGCTCTGAATTCTAGGATTTGGTCCCAGTTTGGTCATCAGTAGCAGCGAGATGCTTGGAGAGGTGGTTGACTCTGCCTTAGTCCTAGGGATAGTTGCTGACTGAGCTAGCTTGTAGGGTATTAACAGGGAACTAAGTAGCTAGAGCAAGGGGTGGGGGGTCCACTAAGAGGTGGAAATTTTAGGTCCGTTAGCAATGTCTGCCTTGAAAGATTTGTATGAAAATTTGTGTGTCTTATTTATTTGATTCCAAAAATAACTAATGAAAAAAAATAAGCCAAAAAATGATAAACTTGCCATTTTGTCTATAGCAGATTCGTATAAGGCATCGACACATTTAACTGCACAAACATCTCCAAGAGTGTCATAAGCTGGGTTTGTTTTTTCCAAATTCAGTCCAGTAAATTTGTTCATCCTCATTAGCCTTAGGGATGAAATTTTGCCAGGATGAGGGATAATATTTCACTGGGCTGTTTCTACCTGATAGGATCTATTCAAATAAATGTTTTCAAAGAATTTTCACAAGGCTGGTGAAATATTATGTGGCGTGTTCTGGTGAGAGATGAAACGATTACTCAGAGTCCAATATTTTGGAACAAAGAGAGGCCCGAAGGGTTACACAGGCAGCCACTGCCAAGAAGTGAAGGAAGGTACTGAGAGGAAGTCCCCAGTCCCAATTGGCTATTGATTTTATTACCATAGATTTTAAGTATGTGGAAACAAGGAAGGAAAAACAACTCCCAATCATGGGAAGGGCAGCAGAGAACTGTGGACGTGACTATCCGGACAGGTCTCTGAGGAGCATTAACTAGAGAGCAGTGGGGGATGAGAGAACTGACCCCAGCAGGCCTGGCTATGTATCCACCATCATTGCTGTTCAGTACTGACCAATGGCAGGAATAATAGGCTTTTCCCACACACATAATGCTGTTCCCATGTATGCGCGTCCCTGTTCTTATTGTTTCTTTTACCAGCTGAGATCCTGCTCTTCCACAGTGAAACAATAGAAAAGTGAAAGAAATTATTTATTTTGATGATTTTAGTGGTTATGATCATAGGCACACATGAATTCATAAGTTGAAAAGCATCTTTCTAATCCTCTTTTTTTCCAACTGACTGCAATATAAATTCTAACAGTCTGGGATACCTGGGTGGCTCAGCGGCTAAGCACCTGCCTTTGGCTCAGGGTGTGATCCTGGAGTCCCAGGATCGAGTCCCACGTCGGGCTCCCTGCATGGAGTCTGCTTCTCCCTCTGCCTGTGTCTCTGCCTCTTTCTGTGTCTCTCATGAATAAATAAATAAAATCTTTAAAAAGAATTCTAACAATCTAATTAAATAATGGTGACACAGATATACTTCACAAGGTTGAAAAAAATTTTAGGTGTGGTGCAGAGAGAAATGCAGACTGTGATTTTGGATCTATCCCTTTCTGTATAATCATCATTCAGCAAATAAATTTTTATTATCTTCTGATACTGGTTATTGCTTTCCTAAAGGTATAAAAATAATAATGCCTGTTAGAGGATAATTTGAAAAAAGAAAAAATAAAGTATTAAAAATTTATACTGACACTTATTCTGTTAACATTTGTTATATTTCCATCCATTCATTCTGTCAGTGTAACAACCATTTCCAGTGGATGTTGTGGAGATAAATGAAATTAAATATGGAAATAGCTACTGCATAGGTTGGTACATGGTCTTTCAGTAAAGAATTCAGTTCTACAAATTCCAATTATCACACAATGGAGTTGTTTTTCAATCAAGAATACAGGAAAATATATTAATTATGATCTCATCTACAGATCACTTTAGAACAATTGGTCAGTATTTGCAGAATATTTCTATTTCTATGACTCATTGTTACATGTTTCTAAAAATGAGTAGATGTAGTATTACTTTATATATCTTTAGCCTCAACTTAAGTCGATCTCTCACTTTTCAGTGGAAATGTCTGAATGTAAATAGGGAGAAGTTTTATAGTTGAATATATACAATTACATATATACATATACATATATATATATAAAGTCAAAGATTCATGTTTTTTTAAAAAGTTTTATTTTTTATTTATTTGAGAAAGAGAGAGAGAAAGAGAGAGAGTCTATGCGTAATCTGGGGGGAGGAGCAGAGGGAGAAGCAGAGTCCCTGCTGAGCAGGGATCCCAATGCCCTGGGCACCATCCCTGGACTCTGGGATCATGACATGAGCCCAAGGAAGATGCTTAACCTACTGAGCCACACAGGTGCCCCTCAAATACTCACTTTTTTTTTCCTGTTATCAGAATCACTTTATTTTTTTAATAAATTTATTTTTTATTGGTGTTCAATTTACCAACATACAGAATAACACCCAGTGCTCATCCCGTCAAGTGCCCCCCTCAGTGCCTGTCACCCTTTCACCCCCACCCCCCACCCTCCTCCTCTTCCACCACCCCTAGTTCGTTTCCCAGAGTTAGGAGTCTTTATGTTCTGTCTCCTTTCCTGATATTTCCCACACATTTCTTCTCCCTTCCCTTATAATACTCACTTTTAATATTTTACACCTACAATACCAAAATTATACTACTACAAATATCACTTGAGAAATACTGCTTTTTTTGCCCTCATATTTCATTAAAAATTTTATTCACACTCTTCATAGGCATCTAAAATATACATTTTATTTTATTTTTAAGATTTTATTTATTCATGAGACACACACACAGAGAGAAAGAGAGAGAGAGAGAGAGAAAGAGAGAGGCAGAGACACAGGAGGGAGAAGCAGGCTCCATGAAGGGAGCCTGATGTGGAACTCGATCCCGGGTCTCCAGGATCACACCCCGGGCCGAAGGCAGGCACTTAACTGCTGAGCCACACAGGGATCCCCTAAAATGTATATTTTAGAGTAAATTTCTAAGTCATCTTAGGATCTGAGTGTCTGTTTGGAGATACCTTTATGATGATACCACTGGATATTTTATTGAAAGAAACATTTATCCACTTCCAAAATAAAAGCATTTTTTCGTTTATACTGGCATTCTATATATGTACAATATAAGCACAAAGTATAGAGACTTCAGTTCCAAGTAATATTTACCAATCCATATTAAACTTCTTTGTTGTTTTTTACCAGCACTATGTCTAAACTAGCTTTAATGGACTGTATTTCAGGTTGATATATTGTCTAAGTCTATTGCTTGTCTAAGTAGAGTATTAGAAAAGCCTCTTTTAAAATGAGAATTTGCTCAAAATGAAATATAAGGTAACCTCTGTTTTATGACACATAATATTGACAATGAAAGCTTTACCTTATGCTCTGGCATTTCAGCATATTTGAATTTTGAATGTTTTGTGTCTATATAGCAGAGTGGGATTTGCAAATATCTTCTGCCATTTTCCATGTCACCTTCAAGGTAGACCTATTAAGATCAGGGGCAGGAAAAGAAACAAGTTCTAATGGACAACATATTTCTCATCCATTTATACCGCCTATTTCCAAAATCTATTTGAGAAGACCTAAAATAAAATGGGAAAGTACAGATAGGTCAGGAAATACAAATAAGTAGAAGACCAAAAAATCACTAAGGAAAGTGGAAGAAAAAAGGCCTGTGATTGTCCAGCAAGAAACATAGGGTAAAATTCTATGTTCAAAGGAAAAATGTAGTGGAGTACATACCTTTTATTAACTTATTTAGTGACACACATCAAATTTTCAAATATGTTACATTTTTCTCATCATAAAATGAGAAAAAGACTTCAATGCATGAGTCCTTTAAGAGGAACATGAAGTGAAACAGTGGGCATTGCCTTCCACATCCAATTTGTAAAGTGGATGAAAAGGTCTTTAAACAAATGCATTTCATGCTGCCACTGCATCATTATCATAGGCACCAGGACATATAATGTCATTCATAGATAGTGACCTTCAACCAATCTTGTCAGGCAGATGGCAATCTAGAGATCTAACATGACAATAGGAGCCCTAGAAGACCAGGCAACGAGACATTGATCTTTTCATTCCACCACGAAGGACCACTGTAGGAGTTTGAAGTCAAGCTATGGACATGAGCTAGAAGGAAGTCAGTTTGAGGTAGAAATTTCTGATGAGAGCTTGGAATGCTCATAGATTGTGCTCTTGATAGGAAAAAATGCTATTTGCATTGGACAACAGAGGTGAAAGCAGTTCCATGAACTGACCCCATATTACTAGGCTTTGCTATATTTATATTCCACTTCATTTCCTTAACACTAGAAAGGCATTGGATAAAATAAGACAAGTGACTTACTAATAACTGGTGTGCGTAGGGCACATTTTCAGTGATGATGGTTCAGAGAATTCTAGATATAGTAGAGCAACGTGGGGTGCAAATGAAGGAACGAATCTTGATGTCTGATTGACATAGGTCCAATTGCTATCCCTAAATACTGCAGTCTCATCAGTAAAAGAAGATTCGGTCCCAGGAGATTAAAATGTTGTTGGAGGACACAATCATCACAATTAAATTTCTAATACTAATGATAATGTTAATTTAATCTCTCATTTTCATAACACATTTAGATGTAGAAATCTTAGGAGATATTTTAATATCAATCCCTCCAGTAAAGGTCAGCATAGACAGCAGTGTGCAAATATGTAATAGGATCTGACTTCGTGTCCATGTAGACTTGCTTAAAGTGGTCATGCACAACATATGTAGTTGTCTTGAAAGTGTTTGTCCCAAGAATGAAGTTGCTCATGATATAAATTGTGTGATTTGACTCATTTCCTTTTCTAATGGTGAAAGGGGGTTTTCAGAGAGCCTGGGTTTTGGAGTCAGGCTACCTGGAGCTCTGACTCCACCACTTGCTGCTGATGTGAACTTGGGTGATTATTCTCTGGCCTCAGTTTCATAATACACGATGAGATAACAGGATGTATGAGCAGGGTTATGAAAATTCAGTGAGAGGTTGTGAGTAAGGTACTTGGCATGTTATCTTAAGCACAATAAGTGCCGCATAGATCTTGCCCCATTTAAAACCTAAAGGGAGAATCGTATCCAGATTGGAGAGTGGTTAGTAGCCAATCACATTGACAAAGCCGAAATTCTCCAGGGGATTTAGCTCTACTTCTCATCATTCCAGTGAAAAGTTACCTGACTCTCCATTAATATACAAAACACTTAAATTTAGAGGTATTTCTGTAATGGACTTTTCCCATACTTGGCAAAAATAAAATTAAAATGTGTGTGGGGGGGGCGTTGTATTTTGTTGTTGTATGTACTTAAATCTTAATATTTTATCTTACATGATATCATGTCTAACACTAACAAGCTTGGCCTTCATACTGGTATTTAGTAGATAAACAATTAAAATTTTAAATTTTATTCAGAAAAATTAGGAAATATTTGTTTTGGCAGCAGATATACTAAAATTGGAACGATAATGAGAAGATAGCATGGACTCTTAAATAAATAAATAAAATCATAAAAAAAGGAAAATACATAGGAATATAGTTAGTGATACTTAGTACTTTTAAATATACATAGAAATGTCATTAATTTGTAATTCATAATCACATATGAGATACTTGTAATTATTTATTTAATAAAAGAAAGAAGAGAGGAATAAAATAGAGGAATTTTGAATCAATATTGATATGCAATATTAATTTAATGAATACAATATCAATAGGTATTAATGCCATACGTAATTAAAATGTGATTGCATTTGGTTAATTTATATAGAATTCCTACTGCCTTGTGTTCATCATATATATACCATTAAGGCAATTTACCTGAAAAAATTTTGATTATGAATATATATATGTATTAGAAAGATTTATTTTTAAAACTGGTGTCTATTTTATACATCAATGAAATTATTGTGGCCATAGAAAACACTTTTAATAAGTTTAATAAAGAATGTTGAGTGGCACTTGGGTAAATATCTAGTTATGATCTTTAACTAGGGTTAAATATCTAGTTATGATCTCAGGGTTGTGGGATTGAGACCTGACCATGGTGTTGGGCTCTAAGACTGAGTGTGGAGTCTGCTTCAGATTCTCTCTCTCCCTCTCACTCTGCCCCTCAATCCAGCACACACTCTTTCTCTTTAAAAGAAATAAATAAAATCTTTTTTAAAAGAATGCTAAAAGAAAAACCATGTAAAATAATTACATAAAATATAGGTACTAACCATTTATAATCAAGAATATATTTAATGCTTAGTTAACTATCACGTTGAGAAAATTATGGAAGATTCAAGATACCTTCTATCCTGAAAAGAATGAAACTTTAGGAATCTAGCAAGAAAAGGTGACAGGACCTCAGCATAATGTCTTAATTTTCCAAATTTATCATTTGTTTTTCGTTTTTTAAAAGATTTTATGTATTTATTTATGAGAGACACACAGAGAGAGGCAGAGTGAGAAGCAGGCTCCCCACCTGGCGCTCGGTGGGGGACTCGATCCCAGACCCCAGGATCTCTACCTGAGCCGAAGGCAGAATTTCAACCACTGAGCCACTCAGGCGCCCCTCCAAGTTCATCATTTGATTTTCAAGTTCTTTACTATGATGAATCAGAAATTTCCTATGAAAAACCAACTTTTTAGCTAGATTCTTTAATGTATTGACTAGAGGCAAAAATTATGTGACTACCATGTACTTTGAGAAATAAATTTTGCTTTATATAATATGGTTTTTAAATTGAAAACAAAGTATATGGTTGGGGAACTATACAGTGTCTTATTTTGATCAGTAAAATACTATTTGTATGACAGGCAAGATGTACACAATTAAAACAAGCACATTATGACCTGATAAGTAATTATAGCATAAGTAAAAAAGTCATCATTGTTTGCTTACCAATTTAGTATAAAAATCAGGAGCATTGGAGACAGGCAAAATTTCTGAAGAATTTTTTACCCTTTCTTCTCAAAGGAGGAATTCAGTTCTTTTCTTAGGATGTTACCCATGAAATTATTATTCTAACTCCATACTAGTTGAAAGAAAGAAATCAGTAAAGCACTTGTGTTTCAGTGGGAACCCAAATTGGAATGGGTCCTACTATTTATGATATGATTCATTAGTATAACCAGGAATATTCCAGACTTCAAGAGACATGCCCTTGAAAACCACGATGTTTCACTATATAATTTGACATTATGTCTGCAAGAAACTCTGACCATAACTGGTAACATTACGCCATTCTATATAAATTTATTCAGCAGGTGAAATGTAAGAAAATTGAAGGATACCATAGCAAGTTTAGCAGGCTTGTAGGGCAGATTCAACTTTGAGGAGGGATGCTAAGACTCATAATATGGTGTCATCTTAATTATGCTTCAACTTCAAATAAAATTCCAACATAAAATGTACTTTTAATTAACATTTCCTAAAGCAAGACAAAACTCTGACCAGTGTATTTCTTGATTAGGGTACTGTAGGAACATTTCTGAACATTTAAATTTTTTAAATAGGAGTTTTGGAAATATTGCCATTTGTTTCTAAATTTAAGGCATTGTAAGTAATTTGGAGGTGCAACATTACACATTGCCTTCTACAAAGTCCTGCAGTGGTTTAATTGTGATAATGAGATGTTCTATAAAATCAGAAATCAAGGAGAAGAATTCCAGTATCACAAGTGGACATGAGATCCATATTTGTAATTAAAGATAAACTTGATAGATTCCCATTCAAACAAGTGACTGTGTATTGTGTCAAAATATTCCACTTTTTGATCCAGGACCCTTCACTTAATAGCTATGACTTTGTTTGGGCAAGTTACATAACCTCTACAACCTTTTTTCACATGGAAACTGGAAATAAGCACCTCAAAACCCACTGTGGATGAAAGGCCATGATACCTACTAATCCTATTGCAACTTTTCCTTTAATTTACTATGTGCTGATTTCCCACCCATAAAATGTTTCTGTTTCTTTATTTAACTTTTATTTGTTATTCCATTGTCTCCAACAGATAAAAGTCCTGAAGACATTTCCCCCAAGCCCACAATTTTTCTTCCTTCAATTGCTGAAATAAAAGTCCATAAGGCTGGAACATATCTTTGTCATCTTGAGGAAAATATTCCTGATGTTTTTAAGATAGATTGGAAAGAAAAGAACGTCAAAACAATTCTGCAATCCCAGCAGGGAAACACCGTGAAGACTGAGGACACATACATGAAATTCAGCTGGGTGATCGTGACTGAGGAATCATTGGATAAAGAACACCAATGCATCGTCAAAGATGAGAGGAATAAAGAAAGGGTTAATCAAGAGATTGATTTTCCTTCAATAAACAAAGGTATGTGCGTATAAACATGAACAAAAGCTCCCAGAACCCTGGTTTCAAAGAGAAAACCATACCTTTTCTGTTAAGTATTAATGAAAATATGAAAATAAGCAATTAGAAATTTTTTTTCTAATGTTGTTGCCTTTCATGGTAGCATGAATGTCCTGCTATTTCTCCCATAGACTGCAAATAGTATGGGTTTGGGGGGCACCTGGGAGACTCAGTAAACTGAGCATCTGACTCTTCATTCAGCTCAAGTCATGACTCAGGGTACTGAGAATGATCACAGTATTGGGCTCTGCACTCAACATGGAGTCTGCTTGAGTATCTCTTCCTGTGCCCCTTCCCTGGTGCTCAATCTCTCTCGATCTCTCTTTCTCTCAAAATAAATATGTAATTCGTTTTTATAAAAAACAGTATGGGCTTTGAGATATACAGAGAAAAAGAAAATGACAAATTCACTTAGCCTTTCAAGCCTCAGTTTAACATCCAAAATATTAATAATACTGATTATTTTTGCAGTCATTTAATGGATTAAATGAAACAATACCTGTGAAAGCACCTAGCTACCTGGTGCACAAGAAATGCTCAGAGTGGGGGATCCCTGGGTGGCGCAGCGGTTTAGCGCCTGCCTTTGGCCCAGGGTGCGATCCTGGAGACCCGGGATCGAATCCCACATCGGGCTCCCGGTGCATGGAGCCTGCTTCTCCCTCTGCCTGTGTCTCTGCCTCTCTCTCTCTCTGTGACTATCATAAAAAAAAATGCTCAGAGTGTACTGTTAAGGATTTTACTTGATCAGGAAATAAGAACAATTATTGCTCTATTCAAAGTATCACCCATCAACAATGAGTTGTCGGAGAGAAAATGCTCTTCATTTGCTGGAGCCAGATCACAGCTAACCAGGAATAATAATTTGACTACTGAAATTTTAGTATGATCCTGGGTTTTTTAGATTTGTATTTTATTTTATTTTTTTTAATTTTTATTTATTTATGATAGTCACACAGAGAGAAAGAGAGGCAGAGACACAGGCAGAGGGAGAAGCAGGCTCCATGCACCAGGAGCCCGATGTGGGATTCGATCCCGGATCTCCAGGATCGCGCCCTGGGCCAAAGGCAGGCGCCAAACCGCTGAGCCACCCAGGGATCCCTAGATTTGTATTTTATATACAAGAATAAAGGTGAAGTTTAGTAAGTAAAGACTGAGTGATGCTAAGGTCTAAAAACATTCATCCTTTCTACATGATGAATGTATTCCTACCATTGGTAAAAGTGCTCAGCAAACATTTATTTCAATTCTAGTATGTGCCAGACTGGAAAGGATGCAGGATGAACTATGGTCTCAAGGAGGATCACTACAGTCAAGTGAATATACTTTTCCAAATCAATCAGGGTCACTTGTGATTCAAGCATGGTGTCCCAAAGAAGCCTCACTGGGGGAGACACTGGTCATATGTAGACAGTGTGGGCAGATGGCTGAATGTGCCCGGCCTTGCTATGATCTACTAACTCACTTGACTCAGAAGTCAAGTCTTGGCTTTGACATCACAGACCAAGGCCCCAGAGAGACCATAAGAAGGAATCACTTTGGATTTACTTGTGATTAACATCATTCTTTTTTTTAAATTCTTTTTTTAATTTTTTTTTTATTTTTTATTGGTGTTCAATTTACCAACATACATACAGAATAACCCCCAGTGCCCGTCACCCATTCACTCCCACCCCCCGCCCTCCTCCCCTTCTACTACCCCTAGTTCGTTTCCCAGAGTTAGCAATCTTTACATTCTATCTCCCTTTCTGATATTTCCCACACATTTCTTCTCCCTTCCCTTATATTCCCTTTCACTATTATTTATATTCCCCAAATGAATGAGAACATACACCGTTTGTCCTTCTCTGATTGACTTACTTCACTCAGCATAATACCCTCCAGTTCCATCCACGTTGAAGCAAATGGTGGGTATTTGTCATTTCTAATAGCTGAGTAATATTCCATTGTATACATAAACCACATCTTCTTTATCCATTCATCTTTCGATGGACACCGAGGCTCCTTCCACAGTTTGGCTATTGTGGCCATTGCTGCTATAAACATCGGGGTGCAGGTGTCCCGGCATTTCATTGCATCTGAATCTTTGGGGTAAATCCCCAGCAGTGCAATTGCTGGGTCATAGGGCAGGTCTATTTTTAACTCTTTGAGGAACCTCCACACAGTTTTCCAGAGTGGCTGCACCAGTTCACATTCCCACCAACAGTGTAAGAGGGTTCCCTTTTCTCCGCATCCTCTCCAACATTTGTGGTTTCCTGCCTTGTTAATTTGCCCCATTCTCACTGGTGTGAGGGGGTATCTCATTGTGGTTTTGATTTGTATTTCCCTGATGGCAAGTGATGCAGAGCATTTTCTCATGTGCATGTTGGCCATGTCTATGTCTTCCTCTGTGAGATTTCTCTTCATGTCTTTTGCCCATTTCATGATTGGATTGTTTGTTTCTTTGGTGTTGAGTTTAAGAAGTTCTTTATAGATCTTGGAAACTAGCCCTTTATCTGATATGTCATTTGCAAATATCTTCTCCCATTCTGTAGGTTGTCTTTGAGTTTTGTTGACTGTATCCTTTGCTGTGCAAAAGCTTCTTATCTTGATGAAGTCCCAATAGTTCATTTTTGCTTTTGTTTCTTTTGCCTTCATGGATGTATCTTGCAAGAAGTTACTGTGGCCAAGTTCAAAAAGGGTGTTGCCTGTGTTCTTCTCTAGGATTTTGATGGAATCTTGTCTCACATTTAGATCTTTCATCCATTTTGAGTTTATCTTTGTGTATGGTGAAAGAGAGCTTACACATAAAGGAGCTAGTGATTAACATCATTCTAAGCAGAGGGGAACAAGCACATAACAAGACCTGTGAAGAGCTTTGCTATATCAAGTCTAACTTTCTGAAGTGAGTTTGTGTTCTTGGAGTGTTGAAAACACCATTCCCAAATGGCAACACTTGGCTTATGGCCCAAGTCACTAAACCAGGACTTAATACCTAACCTAAGGGCAATTTCACCTTCCCACCCCAAGAAGAGTAACCTTTAGTCAACATGGGAATTTCCTGGTCAGCCCCAGGAAGCTTCCTGATTGACCCATTCCCTTCCCCTTGGGAGAGTAACCTTGCCTAAAACAACGGATTGCTTGCTAAGAATTCCCAGGCTCTCTCAATTGTTAAAAACTTCTGTTCCCCTGTAGTCCTTTCCTAAATTGATTGGTTAATAGAGCCATTAGATCTTTAAATTTACTTTGTTGAATTTTTGATCTTTAACAGATTTGTTGGCAAGGATGGAATCCAATGTGGACCCCACGGGGCATTCAGAGGCAAAGCAAAACACAGAGGTGGTAACTTTGAACCCTTCCAGTTCAAGATCTTTCAGGCCTGTCCCCAGCACTGTGGGTGAGTTCTTCCTGCTCTCAGCTCCAGTCACTTTGTGTTCTGCCTCCTAATCTAATTGGTTTTGCTTGGCAGGGCACGGCCGCTTAGGCTGCCAGAGTATTATGCCCGTGTTAAGTTAAACTACCATGTCTTTTCTGAGCCCCATTGAGCTGGATATTTGCACAGAGTCCAACTGAACAGGCTGAAGGGTCTGCCCAGAGCCAACCAACTAACCTTTCAGACTAAGTGCCCAAGATAGAAACCTCAGCAAGTTTCCAGGAGAATTGGTGGTGCACGCAGAGTCTTCTTGTATCAGAACTCAGAAACATCTCTTACAGCTCATACACTAACATGCACCTAATTGATTGTCACTATTCCTGTAGATAAAGGCTACAGCTAACAGAGAAAGGTAGAAAAAACACAAAAATTGGCGTGCAAGAGTCAAGCATTTAGAGGCCGCTAGAGCACTTGCTACCTCAGGAACACACCACTGGTAGTACAGGTTGTCAGGAAATGGGATGGATCAGTACTAGATCACTCATCAACCTCAAGAAAACTTCTGTGCAAGGAGCTACACTGCAAAATATGCACAATCCCCAATTCCAGGACACAACCCTTTTAGGTGTTAGTTTTCTGATCAAGAATCCAAGTGTCTTAGTTGATGGAATCCTTAAAGAGTCAAGCGCACTACTTATGTTATACTTGTTTATTTTTCATCTAAGAATTATAGTCCCAGATTAAAGATACCTAGCAAAATGCAAACTCTTAAAAACTTCTTTGGTGTCCTGAGGAATTAACTTGGTAACAATCAGGTTGGAGACCCAAAACTACCAGACAGGAAAGTGGGCTACCACTCATTTGCATCCAGGTATGGCTGGAGTGTGGATTAACTCCATTTGAGGCTAGTGTCCTACCAAACTGCTGTGAGCCGTCAGGGCAACGATAACCTAGAAATATATGTCCATAATGGGGAACTTGTGAATTAGATAAGATCATTAAGATGTACACTTAAAAGCAAGGTTTCCCTAATTAAACAGAATCCTGTAAAATGTTGACAATTCCAATGTCCTTTCATTGAAAGACTCACTGCAAAAGGCTAATGAAAGATTAATGATGGACAAACAGTATATGGTCTCATTCATTTAGGAAATATGAAAAATAGTGAAAGGGAACAAAGGGGAAAGGAGAAAAAATGTGTGGGAAATATGAGAAAGGGAGACAGAACACGAGAGACTCCTAACTCTGGGAAACGAACAAGAGGTGATGGAAGGGGAGGTGGCAGGGGGTGGGGGTGATTGGGGGACGAGCACTGAGGGGGGCACTTGACGGGATGAGCACTGGGTGTTATGCTATATGTTGGCAAATTGAACACCAATAAAAATAAATAAATAAATAAATATAAATAAATAAATAAATAAATAAATAAATAAATAAATAAATAGAAAGAAAGATTAACGTTGGAGGAAGTACCTAAAACAGAAGACTATAAAACTGATCTAACTTCTGCTCCCCTCTTGGCTCCTTTGAGCGCTCATTATAGTCTGAATTGATTTTCCACTCTGAACAGACTACACAGCCATAAACAGAAGACTGCCAATTTCATGGCTTTACAGACACCTCCATATCTACCTTCATAGGAGGGCCCCCAAATGAGCCCCGTCCATAGGGGCAAATTGCTATGTACTTTATTCTCTTAAACAGCCACGTGGAATTCTGGTAAATACTGGGTTCTGTGCAAAGGATCCTAGAAAAGCTGGTATAGGAGAGGGAAGAGTGGAAATCTTAACAAGATTATTAGTGGAATCTCTATCTAAAGTCCTTGTCCACAGGGATAGTAAAATTTCTCATTATGCCATCCTTTCTAAATCTAGACCCATTGCTAGTGATCTTTTCTCTCCCAGATGTTATTCCTGCCTTCCTGCCTGTGTCATCCTGCCTAATTGCTCTTAACTTTCTGCCTGCCTGCGACTTGGCGGATTGTTGGCTCCTTCCTTTGGCTCTCACTGTGAGAGACTCTGAGTATTTGGAGGGTAGTATCCTTTGCACCCTCTTGGGGACCCGGGTAATACACAAGGGGTTACTCTATATGTCAGAAATTCTTAAAACTAAAACTATGCCCCCAGAGAGAAGGAAACAAATTGAAGCTCATGCACTTGGTTAGATGGATCAATCCATGATGTCATTCCATGTAAATACAAGTCTGAGAATTTGAGAGCAACTGGCTTGACCAATCTTACCAGAAGTAGAAAGGCAGCTCTTGAGGCAACTCAAAGTTCTCCCGTTGTTTTATCTATCTCCCAACTTTTCCTATTTATGGAAAAGGGCTTATAAATGGCTGGCTTTAGGAAAGCAAAGTGCTTCTTGGAGGAACATGCATTTTCTGTCTGTCATTAAAGTCACACATCTTATCATGTCTTTAAAACATAAACCCAGCGCACAAAAGCTTGATACTGAGGGAAATAAACAAACCAGGCCTTTTTTTTTTTTTGGCCTTTTTAAAATATAAACTGCTAAAGGGCTCTTGTGCCTACACTCTAGTCTATTCTCCTTGATAATCCTGAGACAAATACAAATCTTAAAATTGTCTGCATAAATATTAGTGGTCCTCAGTCCTTGCACCAGTCTGTGTGTCCATAAATATATATTGTCGATGTGAGATATTTTTCTCCCTGGATGTTTTGCCAAAAATAATTTGTAAAGAGCTCCTTGGTTTGAATATAAGCACTTATAAGGATCAGGCATTCTACAGCTCTCAGGAAGATAGAAACTAAGTTGAATGTGTTTCAACTTTACATGATCTGGGCACATATTCTCTGGTGGGTTTAAGCATAATAGGTATGTTGGTATTGCCTTCTCAGCACCTAAATCAGAAATTTCATGTGCCTGGTTTACTAAAGATCAAGTAAGTAGATGTGATCTCCATTACAAAATGTTACAGGAAAAAACTTGGGAGAATGATGGACTTTGATGTTTCATAAGATAATAAGATATTTTTACGCTTTTTATTTAATTCCAATTAATTAACACAGCACATTATATTAGTTTCATGTGTACGATATGGTGATTCAACACTTTGATACATCACCTGAGCCCATCAGGACAAGTGCACCCTTTAATCTCCATCACCTATTTCACCCTTCTCACCCCTTGTCTATGATGTTTTTGTGGATAATCTCAGATAACGAGATATAAAAAATACACAATTTTAGCTAAAGTTTTAAATAATCTCCCAAATTTTTTGAGGAACTTAAAAAAATTGTGTTTTCCGTGTTAAGATACATTCATTATATTCATTCAATATCGAGATCATTTCCAAGCAAGATAAAATACTAATATATTAGTGACTAAACACAGGTTTATCTTCTTTTGTTTCCTTGTTGCATAGAAACAGAAGATAAGTTCACACCTACTCATAGTCAAGCTTGGTGCTTTACTGAAAGATTGTTTTATGAAGAAGCACACATTTCTAGAAATTATGAAATATATTAATAAATTTTCCAATCTAAAGAATGCTAATTAACAAACTGTTTACAACTGCTTATTGACTAGCTTTCTTTAAATATGAAAGTTTCTAGTGGTTAAGAATCCTAGTATATGTAATGCAGACTACTAAAATAATAAGAGAAACAACCTGGAAAGCAAAGAAACTAAGATGTGTATTTTTTCAAAAGAAAATGTATGAGGAATGGAAATATATTTTTTGGGGGGAGAGGTAAGGGGATTTTTGTCCTAAAGGGAGGTGGGTCGTCTGAAGACAGTAAACTCAGGACAGAATCTGCGTGTAAAGGAGAAAGTTGCAGAGGTCTGTACAAAGGAGATGTTTGGGGAGGAATGCCATGTGTGGTCAGAACTGAGTAAGATTGGAATGAAGAATTTTTAAACCAAAGTAAGCTGGTACAGCATTGGAGTTTGATTTTCTCCCCACCAAAAGGATAAATGGTTTTTTGGACTTTTTATGTTTCTTTATTCTCTTTGGAGTTTTGGTCTGCTTAAGTCTCTTCGACTTAGAGCATTTCACTGGATTGGTTAAACTGTTTGGCTTATTTGGTATGTCAGATTACGTGGAATGCATTGTCAAAAAATACTTCACACCAAGTTTTCTAGATATTGTATTTTGTAAAATTGTGGTACGTGCAGATAATATCTATTCTGGTTCTACAAGAAAACTCCCCCCCCATTGTTAGTAGTTGGTTATCCTGATGACCTTGTAACATGGCACCATTCTGCTTCTGAATCAGAGAAATGAAGGCGGGTAAACATGGCAGTGTTTTAAACAAAGAGTCAAGTCTGAGGGAAAACCAGCGCAGCCACTTTGGTTTTTCCAGACTCCGTGACAAAACTAATTTCTCTTAGTTTTTTTTTTTTTTAATCATTCCTTTGCCCTCCTTTGGATATTTTAAATGACTCAAAATATAAGGGGAAATCAGTGCGAAAACTTCTATAATAGTACAAAAACAGTTTACCATCAATGTTTAGTGTGTCAAGTCCATAATTCTGTAAAAAATATTTTTGCCTCCAGAGACTATATGGCTCATCATTCTGGACCCTTTGGACACCTGTAGCTGGAATTCATTCCACTGCCACTTAGTGTGCATTGTCACTGTGCCCTTGTCACAAAAATGGGTTTCCCCCTTGAGGCCCACTTTCTGTGACCTCCAGTGACCAAGGCTCCTCCTTCACTGGGCAAATCAAAGGGGCCTTTAGGAAAATCTTGACAATCTCTTGGAATTGTCTCAGTGTACAACCTTCTGTTGATCCTTTGTGCTGCCTGCTAGTCTGACCAGCTGGTATAAGTCTCCAATATCTGTAGCTCAAGACTGTCATCAACAGGTTATGGAAATGTTCTTAGATTACAGTTAAAAGGATCCTACAGGTCACAGTTTACTGCCTGCTGATTAGGGGTTTTAGCCAAACATCAGAGGAAGATAACCCTCAACTATCCCAGTAGAAGAGGGATGTTACCAAGTGGTCCTGCTGTAAAACTAAAGGTTGAACCTTGTACACATCACACATCTACAAATGTCTCCACCTGACACCAGGTCCTACCCAGACACAGGAGATTCTGAAACAACTGAGTGAAGTACAAATAGCAGACACCCAAATAGACTGCTTTCACCTCAACAGGCTTTCAGGACTTCATACTTTAATTAAATATGAAATTCTTTCTCCTTCTTTTCTTTCCTTACTCTGGAAATGGCCTGTATCTCCTATGTCATTGTCATAGGTGTAACCTCTGGAATTTAGAGCAAGCAGGCTAATTTTATTTCAGGCTAGCAGAAAATCTAACACTGGTGTAAAATTTTCTCAAGGTAAATAAGACATCTCATTGGTTGATTCTTCTAAATTTACATCCCAAGAAATAGGGACTACCAAGAAGCCACCAGGATTAACACCTTTGGCAGGAATCCATGTGGCTTAAATGAAAGATTCCTTCAGCAGTCTTTCTTACTTATGTAATTTTAACTGCTTTGATTATTGGGGGCAATGGCATCAAAATGTACCTACAAAATGGGGAATTTTTTTATATGTATGTATATTTTTCAATTGGAGTTCGATTTGCCAACATATAACACTCAGTGCTCATCCCATCAAGTGCCCCCCTCAGTGCCCATTATCCTGTTTATAGGCATCATAAAACTTGGGGAATTATCCTGTTTATAGGCATCATAAAAATCTTCCTGGTGCATTTTGTTCTCTCAAAAGTTTTAGGGGATCCCTGGGTGGCGCAGCGGTTTGGCGCCTGCCTTTGGCCCAGGGCGCGATCCTGGAGACCCGGGATCTAATCCCACGTCGGGCTCCCGGTGCATGGAGGCTGCTTCTCCCTCTGCCTGTGTCTCTGCCTCTCTCTCTCTCTCTCTCTCTCTCTCTCTCTCTGTGACTATCATAAATAAATAAAAATTAAAAAAAAAGATTATTTAAAAAAAAGTTTTACATACAAGTTCTAAGTCAGTAACTTCTAAGCAAATGATTTTTTTAGACTGGGGTATTACAAAAGAATGAAAAGTATGACCAGCTCTAAAAACTATAATGTTAAACTGATAATCCTTGAGTATCACAAGGCTTATGCAAAAGGTCAAGACCTGTGTATACCACCCAGAGGAACAACAGGAACTGTTGAAAACTTCAGAGCAGTTTTTTTTAATAATAAATTTATTTTTATTGGTGTTCAATTTGCCAACATACAGAATAACACTCAGTGCTCATCCTTTCAAGTGCCTCCCTCAGTGCCCATCACCCATTCACCCCCACCCCCGGCCCTCCTCCCCTTCCACCAGCCCTAGTTCGTTTCCCAGAGTTAGGAGTCTTTATGTTCTGTCTCCCCTTTCAGAGCAGTTTCTGACAGTAGTGTTAATGCCTTCAATTTTTTTAATAATAAATTTATTTTTTATTGGTGTTCAATTTGCCAACATACAGACAGAACATGAACAGGGTGGGGGTGACTGGGTGACGGGCACTGAGGGGGACACTTGATGGGATGAGCACTGGATATTATTCTGAATGCCTTCAATTTTGATCCCTTCTCTTGGTTAAGCTGAGAATGTGATCAAAAGGCAGGGTTGTTGTAAAGGAAACCACAGGCTCACAATATACTCATTTAGCTTAAGGCCACAAGTCAGTAAACCAACTCTTCATAGCTACCCAACTGCAGTTTCAACAGCCAGAACTGGAACCTTTAGCCAGTGGACATGGGAATTTTCTGGTCAGCACTAGGATGTTTACTGATTGGCCCTTTCTACTCCCCTTATGAGACTGACCCTGCCTCAAACAATGGATTTTTTGCTAATAATTTCTTTTTCTCTCCCTCTCTATCTTGAAATACCTCTGTCCTGTAGCTCTTAGGAGTTGCCTCCTACTTGCTAGATGGGATGATGCCCGATTCATGAACAGGTTGAAAATACAGCCAAAATATACTCAGTTGAATTTTTCTTATTTCATAGATTCTCAGTTTGTCCAATGATCAGATTAGGATTAAATATTTACTTTTACTTTCCCCAGAAATGTGATGCAAAGCAAATGAAATTACATCAGTGAAAATACATGCTGTTGAAAACATGACATGGATGAATTTATTCCTATATTTATTGTATTTATTTATTTTCTTTCCTAAAACTAGCTAAAATCAAATTATACAGAGAGCCTTAATGTTTATTTCTACAGCTAACAGAGAGGGACAAATGAGCAAGGCATAAATGTAATGAAACCATTGGGCTGAAGTATCATGTTAGGTTTTGATTTTTCCAGTGTGACAAGAAAAGTAAAAAGTATAGTAAGTTCCATGGCGATGATTGTGATAAGGGAGGTGTTCTTGTTAATGATGTGCCTCACTTCACAGTTAGTTCTGAAAGGAATGTCTTCCAAGGTCTTCTCACAGCAATAAACAGGGCACTTCTGTTATTGGAATTCTACAGCAGATACCTAGTGCTGGTCCATGGAAGTTTTAATTTTTTGTATAAAAGCTTATATATATATAAGCTTATATATATATATATATATATATATATATATATATATATGAATGCACAGAACCGTGAGTGATTCTGAACAGAGATAAACTGATCTTCTCAAACTCTTTGACCAACTTTGACAGAAAAAGGGCACCATGGACACACATACAAGTTGAATTATGAAAATTGTTACTTTGTTGTCTTTTTATCAATCAATGCATGGTGAAAAGAGATTTTTATGTACCATTTTGAAGTTTCTATTTTGCTTTTAGTTAGTTAACCTACAGTGTTACATCAGTTTCAGGTACAAATATCATGAATAAAATCACTGTATGGAAAAGAAAGATATGCTTAGGGCAATTTAATGTGAGCTCTTTAGGATATTTTAACATTTAACATAATTATATTAACATTATCTTTCTTGGGATTTACCCAAAAGACTATACCTCATACCCATTTTTCAAGAGCACACCAACATAAGATTGTGTGGAGTGGATAAAATTGCACACCAGTATCATGTCTGTATGGACAACATAACAGGAGGTGAAAAAGGATAAACCAAAAAACCTTACAGCTCTCTCTTCCTGCATCCATGATCAATCATCATTAAGGATTTTTGCATTTGTATGTGTGTTAGGCGGTTTTTTGTTTTGTTTTTGTTTCTGGTTTTTTTTTTTACTCTGTAGATAAATACAACCCTAACCTCAAGTTTATGTATTCAGACAGCTATCAGTGTGGATGTGGCCTTCAACCTATCCCTGCAAACAAGTGCATTGAAATGCTGAGCTTTTAGGGGTGCATCAGTAGCTTAGTCAGTTAAGTGCCTGCCTTTGGCCCAGATCATGTTTCCAAAGTCCTGGGATTGAGCCATGTGTTGGGCTCCCTACTCAGCTACAAATCAGTTTCTAGCTCTCCCTCTGCCCATTTCCATTGCTGATGCTCACTCTCTCTCAAATAAATATACAATACTTTATTTATTTATTTTTTTTATTTATTTTTTATTTTTTTATTTTTTTATTGGTGTTCAATTTACTAACATACAGAATAACTTTAAAAAGTTTAAAAGAAAGGCTGAGATTATTTGATAAAATGGTCATTTGCTAAGACTAATTCAATTATATGGCAGAGATATCTGAGAGGTCACAACGGTGGAATTATGTTTGATTTCTATGGATTATTTATTTATTTATTTATTTATTTATTGGGGTTCAATTTGCCAACATATAGCATAACACCCAATGCTCATCCCATCAAGTGCTCCCCTCAGTGCCCGTCACTAAGTCACCCAACCCCCCCACCCACCTCCCTTTCCACTACCCCTTGTTCATTTCCCAGAGTTAGAAGTCTCTCATGTGCTGTCACCCTCACTGATATTTCCCATTCATTTTTTCTCCTTTCCCCTTTATTCCCTTTCACTATTTCTTATATGGATTGTTTTACAAAGTGCTTTCCACAGGCTCTAGCTCATCAACACCCTCACAATCATCCTTTCAGTGCTGGCTCTGACAATCATCACTGGTATGCTATTCAGCAAGGGACATAGATTCTCTAAATCTTATTTACTTCTGGGTAACATAGAATCCTCCAAATTCAGCTCATATGAATGTTATGGGGAGGTGAGATGAGATAATGCCTATGAATTTCCACATAGTCCCTGGCACAATAACACTTAATCAATGGGTATTGGCTTTCATTAGTATTGTTGTCAGGTCCTCCAACACCATCAGTCCAGGAAATCATGTGCAGAAGTTGAGGATACTGGGGCACGCATGATTTAAAAGACAGGGCTGCTTCTTACCTTAGATAGGAAATTTACCTAAACCAGACTCCTTCCAACAGGAAAGGTGCTACTGTGGCTTCTAGGGTTAGACAAATTCATTTTGGTAGCAACCCTTCATGTGAGCAGTGGGTGCGGAGGACTGGACCGCAGCCACCGTTTCTGGTTATTTTTCTATTCAATAGTATTTATAGAAAAAAATACTGTGGAGCAGGCACTGTGCTATGAGATATGAGCACAGAAGGAAAACAAGATAATGCTAGGCATTACAGTTGTGAGGAAACAAAGGGAAAATGCATCAATCACAAACTGCAACATCTTTATGTGCAGAAATACAATATGTGAATTGATCTACTAAATTATGTAAAATCAAACAAAAAATTTCTGGAATTGGGATAATCATATTTGTATTGGCTCTTCCTCTCTGCCAACAAATTCTATTATCTATCTATCTATCTATCTATCTATCTATCTATCTATCTATCTATCATCTATCCACAACAAAACAAAGGTAAACAATAGATATGAACTACTGAATAATATTTGTCCTCATTTCTTTTAGAACTCACTGCTATTAACTCTACAGAAGCTTTCCTGGATGATGAAAATCGTTAAGTTTTTGTCTGTGTTTGCCTTTATGTTATGCTGTAGCATTTTTCCTTCCTGATCAACTTAGACTTCAAATTCCCCTGGCTTCAGGGAGAAACCCCAGAATGGCTGGGTCTTGCAAAATAGACTGAGTGATATTTATGTCAATCCATCAATTCTCAGATCATCTTCACACAGTAAACTCTGGTTTGGGTGTGAGAGGACCATGAATTAGGGGTGCAGTGATATGCCCTGAGTTCTTTCAACAATGGATTTCATTCACTTTTGTGCCCAGTGTTTCTATTGACTGAGAAAAACATGTTTTCATGTTGCTTCTATATTTTTAAGCTTTGTTTTTGCTGGTAGTTAATTACCTGAACTGACACTAAAAGGTTCTTGTACAGAAGGCATTGTGCTGCACTGGGAGTGTGTTTTCTTTAATTCTCTTAATACTTTGAAAGATTTCATTCCTGTTATACACATGAGGAAATGAGCTAAAATGAAATTTTCACCATGCCATAGAGAAATAGCTGAGGCTGAAACCCAGACCATCTGAATCAAGATGAATCATGTCTATACCTTAGTTTTTATTCTTCCTCTATATCCCAAGGCCAAGGCCCTGAGACAGGTGCGCACATAGGGAGAGTTTGCGAGTGCAGGGCTTCAAGTGTCATAGACTGGACTTAGATTCTAACCTTTTAATTATCCAGTGAATAAGTAAGGGTAAACTGTTTGCATTTTCTGAACATACCAAATAGACACAAATAACACCTACCTGAGTTATAGAAGATATAACATGGCATACGTATCATATCTAGCTTAGGCATCCCTTGTAGCTGCTACATCATAAGTACTAGCTCCTGGCTCTTTCTCCCCACATAATGAACAAAGGAAATGATGAGGAGCATTGGTTATAGCCCTGCTGATACACCCTCCAAGGCCAATATTAGGGACTTCTGGACTCTGACCATTACCTGTAACATCATTATCATCTTCAGCAGCAGCAGCATCTAACTTTATATTTTTGCTTAATTATTTTGTTTCTTGCATGTGGAGATGCAGAATTATAGAGCAACTGAGAAAGTGTTCTTCAATGCTGTGTTGCTGGGATTGAAATCTGGATTCTAGTACTTACTAGTTGTATGAAATCAGGCAAATGGCTCCTCTCTCTCTACTTACTTTATTTGTAAATTGGGAATGAAAGTAATTATCTCAGAAGTTAATGAAAAATTAAATAAGATTTAAGTTTTGCATGCAAAGTTCTCAAATAAGTGACATTTAGTTTGTACTTAATGGATATTGCCACTTATTCCTTCTTAAGACATGATGGGGATGAATGTGAAAAAAGTCACTTATCACCAATGCATTTATTCCCATTGGATTCACTCATTATAAAGACAATATAATTTTTAATACTTTGGAATGTGCTAGGGGAATTTCATAGATTTTTGACTGACTAGACCTGCAAACTCCATTCTGAGTTGTCTCTGTGGTGGTGATGGTGATGTAGGTATTTATTACCCAGTGGTGCTGATGTGAGAGTGTCACTTCAACCTAAGTTATCAGAAATGTATACAGTCACCCCTCTCCAAAGAATACGTCTTGGCCTTTCTAAAAACTGTAAAATTAATAAAATACTTCTTTTAGACACCCTGAAGCTGCAGCTCATGAACACCTCTGCCTACTACACCTACCTCCTCCTCCTCCTGAAGAGCCTGATGTACTCCATCATCATCACCATCTGTTTACTTGGGAGACCAGTGCTTGATGGCAATGGGAAGAGTTCCTAACACATGGTGCCACCAGGGTCCACTTTTTCCCATTGTCTTTTGTCCCTCTAAGTGTCTGCTGAGGATCTAGTCAGGCTTTGTTTCTATTATTGGGTTATTTCCTTTCACGTGTGTCTTTCTTTGTAGGGTCACAATGCAGAATGGGTTTATAAACCCCTGAGCAAACACAAACTTTCACTCTGCAGCAAGAACAAATTCTGCTATGACTCAGGGGTGGGGACAGGGGGCCATCTCCAGGGACTTCATCACTTCTCTCTCTTTAATGCCCACCCACTCCTCAGCCACGCAGTACCCATGCCTCTGTGTACAGTCTACATGCAGCTTCCAGCTGTGTCCTTGAACTCTTTTACCATATGATTTCTTGGAAGCCCTTTATTGTACATATCTAGAAGATCACCTCCTTACTGACTTACTTTTGTACTGTTTTTCATAATAAAAGTGATCAAAATTCTACTTGGGCCTATGTGTACTTTTATTTGGTCCAATCTAACTGAGAGTCAGAGGTAAGAGGCAGCATAACAGCTGAGCCTTCCAATACAGTGTTGGTTGTAATATTGGCCAAATCCACATTTTTAATTCTTGTGCTGAGATGGTCCTTATGATACTTTCTTTGGGGGCACTGGACACAGGAGAGCCACAGCCAGTGAAGTTGCCCAGGTTATTTCTCTTTCAAAGGTTAACTGATTCAGACACATTTGGTTTCAGACACTCTGGTGATGACTGTTTAACATGTGGCATGGCTGGTGGGTGTGCTCAGACCTATAGCAGTGTTTCACAGGCGCTAGGTTTTCTGATCTCACATGAATCCCATGAGAGCAGCACTAACACTAGAAATGTAGGGAGATGGAGAGGGTAAGGGCTTGGACTCCGATCCCCAAGTGCCTCGGTTTAAATATTTAGCTATTTCGACTCTCTGCGACATAATTTTCTCATGTGTAAAATGAAAATACAGTGTGCCCTGTCTTGTGGACTTGTGTGGATGAGATGCATTAATTACGCTGGGTACATGCAAATCCTCAAGAGTATTAGCTACTGTTGGCACTTTGGAAATAGATAACACACCTGCACATGCACACAAACACTAACGAGGGTGTCCACTCATTCATATGTGTGTTTGTAGTTCTACAAACATAGATGTACAACAAAATGTTAATGTATGGTAAGTCGTGGAAAAAATTAGTAGTTGTATATTTTTCTATTTTCACTAATAAATGCATTTAGAGTAATAACTTTTATATATTGGAATTGAAACAATGTCTTATTTAAAATTGGGAGGCTTTCTGTATTTTATTACAATCAGCGTCAGTTTCTGTGAAATGAGTGATTTAGAAACCAAGTAGAGATTCCCATGTGGAAACAACATAAGGCCCAGCAGATAAAGGAAGAGGAAGTTTAATTTTGATCTACTCCCTGATTCTCAAAAATTTGTGCAGATCTCCTTGGACCAATTCCTGGGTTTCTGTTTAGGGATCTGGAACTGTTTCTGGATGTGGAAAGCATGGAGGCACAGAGAGAAAAGTAACAAATGACGTAGAGCTGTATGGCTGATGTTCCTGCTGGGGCTCCTAGGCAGCATGTCCTGTGGCTTCCAACTCCTTAGCACCTTCCTTCCTCAACCCAACTGGGGCTGCCCTGGACTTGGAAGGTGCAGACAGTGGGGTTGGGGGTGTTAATACAGGAGATAGTGGGGTGGGATGAGGGCGCTGGTGTGGCGATGATGTTTATTTTCTCAGGTTTATTTTTGTGTATGTGCTCTTTCAAATGTGGTTGATTTGTGGAAAATACTTGAAGTCAAACCAGCCCCTGCTTCTTGGGGGAGTGCAAGAGGTGTCTCGGGTGTTCTAAGATGAAATAAGGACAGTTAAACCACAGCCAACATTGCTCACTTTCAAAAGACACAACTAATGGAAAGAAAACATCCATCTGCACACACATGTTCCTGCTGTCAAACTTAGGCTATGAGTGATGGGTTCTCCTATTTTATACTAAGTTCATTCCAAGTAGCTGCTATGTGAATTGGTATCCTTTGACCAGGACTGTTGAAATACTTCTCCTTTACTCCACTTCGATGACACTGTTCTGAAGGAAACTGCACGCAGATTTGTTGTAGTACTAGGTGATCCCTGACATTTCACCAGGATCTGTGCTTTTCCATGGCATGTGATTATGAGGCTCCTACATTTGGTCTCATTTTGTCAGTGTAGGCAGGGTGACATGAGATCCTTGCCCATGAAGCAATTAGCACAGGCAGTCTGTAGACATCACAACAGTAGGATGCTTCTTCCTCACAAGGACACAGACATATGGAAGCCCACAGTTCAACTATGTAATTGGATGTCAAAGACTGAATCATCTCAGCTCCTTTAAAGGGACAAGTGAATACAGAGTCAGGTTACACAAGGCTTAATAGAGACATGCACATCAGGTAAGTGTGCTGAGGGTAGAACAGAGGAGGGCTGTTCAGAAATGTGTGCACAAAGAGCAAGTGTACCTACCCCCCCCCCACCAAGTACAGTACACAGAGGGTGCCCAGTCCCAGAACCAAATCTGTCCAATCTTTGGGGAAACAAACATCTATTGCTGAGATTGCCACCCTAGGCTTTCACAGTCTAACTTTACAGCAGTTTCTCACCATAGACATCACTCCACACATGCTTCAGCCCAGCATAACTTTCTCAGGGTAAATTATACAGTCACATCCATCTTAGGCATCATCTGTGAGCCTGGTGTAAATGCAACTCCACTCCTCAGATAGATAGTCTAACTGTGGCCCCATCTCTGAGTTCTTGAGGTTTAGATCTAAAGGCCAAAATCTGCAGACCTGCCTTACCTCTTTCTCCACCTTAAGAAACTCTTTCAGTTTATGCCTCTACCTCCCACACCCCTCCTGGTGGCACTTCCATCATTTGGTCCATTCTCAGCAGAGCAAGGTGGAGCTGAATTGACTCGTAGAAATGCACATTTGGCCCTGCCATTACATTCTATAATTATTTCTTCAGCAAATATCCTGACAAAATAATACTTGTTTTCCATTATCTACATTTTTTTCTCTAAAATCATAAAAAATTCTAAATATCTGAGTATGGAAGAAAAGTTAAAAAATTATTATGTTCCCACAAAATATTTTCATCCACTTAAAATTATATTTATGTAGTTTACAACAAAACAGTAAATGTTTAAACTATCAAGCAAAAGAAAAAATGTAATGAAAAGCTGCAGAATACAGGGAACAGCAGTGCACTTGCGTATAGCAGCTCCCATTCTTTCCCAGTTCCCTTCACCCAGCATCATAGACATGAAGGTTCTTCTAAAATAGAGAAAGCCATGAGGACTGATAACAAAATTACACAGAGTAAGGGAGCTCAGTTAATTTGGGGTGGGGAGTGATGTGATGGTGAACTGACAATCTGTGTGCTGTGCAAGCAGGAAAGCCTGGGTCCCTGCTGGTCTGATGTTGTGGTCACAGCTCTAGCAAGCATGTGTGCAGCTACAGCTATGTGCATGTTTAGCAGAGACTCAAGAGAGCCCAAGCCAGCCAAGCACTGCTATTGGACCTTGAGGTGATTGGTATATGCAGAGGAGACATGGAAAGACTCAGAAAAAGTATAATCTGGGATTACTTATATTTTAGTCCATACAGTCTATGTGCTAATTGCCTAAAATATTCATGTGCTGCCCAATACCTACAGCAAAACCATTTGCCAGAGTTGAAGTCTTGCCCTAAGTAATTTTGGCGACCATGAAGCTATGTAGAGATGGGTGATCCCCAGAAAACTAAGCTGAAAAATAATTTAAAAAGAAAACATCAGTGGCATGAGCAGGCACATACTGCAAGGGATATATCACAGATAAAATACAAGCAATTTCTCAGGGTACAACCAGCAATGAAAGTAACCTTTTGGGGAAAAGTCATAATCTAGAGTTGCTATAATATGTTTTCAATAAAATATTTTTCAATAAAAAAATATAGTCAGAAATAGAATCACAAAAGTGTGACTATTCTTAGGGGAAAAAAACCCTTACAATTCAATATAAACTGTCCTTCAGTGTGTGCAGATACTCTCTTTAGCAGACAAATACTTTGAAATAGGTATAAGAAATGTGTTCAATAAATACAGAAAACCATGTATAAAATACTAAAGGAAATTATGACAACAAAAATCAACAAATAGATATTCTAATGAAGGATACCAAAATTACAAAACAGAATATTTATATAAAAGAAATAAAATCTAGATTAGAAAAGTTGTAACTTGAAGTGGTATAATCATAGAGGACTTCAAGAGAATATTCCAGTTGGCAGATGAAACAATCTCAAAACAAGGAACTTTCCCAAACTGATAAAGGGCAACTATAAAATGTATAGCTGACATCATACTTAATATTGAAAGACTAAATGCTTTTCCTCAAAGACCAGGAACAAGACAGGGATGTCTGCTCATGACACTTCTGTTCAGCATGGTATTAAAGGTTACAGACAGTGAAACTAGAAAAATGTAAATATGTCTAGCAGACTGAAAAGGAAATTGGAAGTGTCTTCAACTACAGCTGACATGATCCTGCATGTAGATAATTAGAGAGAATCTACATGTACGTGAAACCAAAAGAGAAACTCAGAAACAAGTCGGCATCATCATAAAAGTACACATTCAATGTACAAAACATCAGTTGGATTTCTGTATACTAGCATGAACAATTTGAAAATGAAATTTAGGAAACAATTCCATTTACAATAGAACCAAAAAGAAGAAAACATTTAGGAATTAATTTAACACAAGAAGAGCAAATCTTGCATGTTGAAAATTACAAAACAATACAGAAAAAGATTTAAGAACTTCTAAATAAATGCAGAGATGATCCATGTTCATGGATTAGAAGCTTCAATATTGCCATGATGACAATTCTTACCAAATTGATTAAAGATTCAAAGCAGTAGGTTTTCTGGGCACAAATAAACAAACTTGCACTAAAATTAACATGAAAACCAAAAAGACCTGGAATAGACATAATAATAATATTTAAAGAGAACAAAGTTGGGGGGATGGACATGGTCACCCTGCAGAGGCAGTGGGAGGAGAGGCTCATCCAAGATTTGATTTGGATGATGAAACTGATGATGCCCCACACAGAGAAGGTGTGGAAAGCTTTATTATTGACAAATGAGGTCCTGGGGACAGCAGAAAAGCCTTTCAAGCAAGGACTGGTGGCACCTGATTTCAGAGCTTACAGAAAGATTAAGTTTCATAATTTAGCCCATGTGCTGCTGGTTTAAAGAATATAGAGTTCACAGGAAGACACCTGAGGTTACAGAAATAATATCTCATGTCTATGGTCCACCGGATTTTGATAAACGTGTTGAGTTAATTTAGTGCAAGATGAGATAGTCTTTTCAACAACTGGCTCAGCTATAAATGGATATCCCAAGGCAGAAGCATAAATTTCTTTCCTCTATACATGAAAATTAATTCATGATGGACCACAAACTTACGGTAAAGCGAACACTATAAAACCTAGTTGAAAACACAGGAGAGAATCTTTGTGATACAGGATTAAGGCAAGGAGTTCTTAGATATGACCCCAAACACATTACCCATAAAAGAATACGTTCTGATAAACTGGATTTCATCAAAACTGAAAACATGGGTTTCAAATGTCCTCATGAAGAAAATGAAAAGACTACAACCTAGGAAAAAAATGTGTGCATCTTATAAGGGACTTTTATCTAGAATGAATAAAGAATTTCCACAACTCAGTAAATCTTAACATCACTCCAAAAATAATAAAAGGGTTAAAATATATATTTCTCTGAAGAAGATATATGAGTAACTAATAAGCACAATGAAAATATTTTCATAATTTAGTCCCTAGGGACAAATGAAAAGCCCAAGGAGATACCAGTTCTCACCTGCTAAAATGTCTGTCATCCAACTGACAACCTCTAGCATGTGTCAGTGACAAGAAGGAGAAACAAGCTGTTTTTTTTTTAAATAAAGTATAATTAATATATAGTGCTATATCAGTTTCAGGTATACAATATAATAATTCAATAATTCTATGAATTAGGGTAACTCAGTGATTTTGACTCTGTATTTATGGCATCTTTCCTTGGGAAATAACTTCTTCCCTGCAGAAATCAGCAAAATCACAAAAACCAAAGCACAAAGCAAATCAAACACCCTGATCAGGTTGGACAAATAGCTCATAGGAAGCATTTTGTTGGAGAAAGGTCCACTGTAAAGCTAATAAATGGATAGCCCTTTATAAATATACAAAATGTTATTAATGAACTTCATTAGCATTCTCTACCGGTTCAAGTCTCCGCCAACACCACTTGGGTTTCTTACTGAATTTGGTATAAAATACCACTTACTTCTTCATTTCCCCAGTACCTGGTAAAGCCCTGACCTTCTCTATGCTCTGAGCCCTCTATAGGGATCATATGTACGAGTGCAAGGAGCCAATAAAGGAGAGACTGAGGGGTGATGAGTTCACAGAAGTCCAGACACGCTAACACCAGGCTCAGCACGGACACAAATCTCTAACTGAATATCACAGGAAATGATAAAATCCGTTCATGGTGCTGGAGAGGGACTCTCCAGCGGTGTGAGCACGGACTCCAGGGCTCACAGCCAGGACGGGGGGGCCCGGGAACAGCGCAGGTGGCCTGGCTCTGCTGGATGCTGGAGCCTCTGAGAGCCAGCTCCCCTTGGCGGCACCTAAAGGACACGGATAAGCTGGTCTCTGAGGGAGAACCTTCATGGACACCAGATATGAAGAGAGCCCTTCAGCTTCCTCGTCATCAGACAGGTGCCCATCACCTCCTCAAACAACCTGACCCTGTGTGGTTGCCCTCAGGTTGGTGAAACATTAAATGTCAGGTGACAGCACAGGCAGTGTTTATACAGAACATGCATGTGTATTTCCAGGACCAGGAACTGGGGGATCAGATTTCCAGGGAAATGCTGACGCCCAGCAGCAGAGCCTCGAGGGGTGGGGGACAGCCTTGCTGTGACAGCCAGTCTGGGTGCAGTACAAGTGCCCGTCACTGTCAGGGGATGAATTAGTGCCCTGGCTGCAATAGTGGTACAAGGAGCGGCACAGGGGAGCAGTGAACTGTGGGGACAGACATGGGCTGACAGGGATGCTAGGCCATTTATATACACGTAAATGTGCGCTATTCACGGGCAAATCTCTACAGTTTTCACAGGTACAGAGGACACCAAACATAACACAACCCTCTCATCTGAGGCTGGGGACAAAGGAAATCAGCAAGGAGAAGCCATTTACCTAAAATTACCAAGGAAATCAGCAAGGAAGAGTCATTTACCTAAAATTGGTTTCCTACATTGTATTTCTTTCCAGGCTCTTCCAGACACCACTTCCCTGGGCTCCACCCCAGAGGACTGACTGTCCCTGTAGGACCTGCCTGCAGCGCCCAGCAGAGGGGGCCGGAAGACAGAGGAAAGAGCCAGCCAACTACTGCAGCTTTTTACCCAGAATCTCAGTACTGAAGACAGGACCATAATTCGCATTCAAAGCAACAGCCCAGTGAGGATAGAAATTAATCCCTGAATCACAAACATCCACGCAGGTTACGTAGGGCACAGGCCTCAGAGCCTGGCCGACTGGAGGTTCTCCATGTGTCTTTCCTAGCTGGGCAATCTCAGGTGGGTGACTGCACCTCCCTAAGCCTCTGTCTCATCTACAGAATGGGATGAATGACACCTGCTTGAGGCTTGCAGGGAGGGAATCGGTGTGTACAGCGTGTGACACTCAATAGAGTGCATTTGTTATTATTTAATGGGTCAATGATTACTGTTACGACTTTTGAAAAAAATTAGCCTCACAAAAGGAAGCAACTGCTAATTCACAAAGGCTAGAAGAGTCTCTCTATGTTCTGAGTTCAGCACCGTTACCTGAATGACAGCTCCTCAAGAATAGCTTCTGCTCCTTGTTCCTGGCATGTGAGAGAGATTCCTGAGTTCAGCAACCTGTCTGAAACTTTCCTCACTGCCCTCATTATCTTTAGGTGTTAAAAGAAATTCTCTCCCCCTACCCCCACACACAATTTCATAGTTTATGTACAACTACAGCATAATATTTTACACTTGTTTTCCCATGAAATCTGGCAACCCTATGTGAGGCTGCCTTTTTCCTTGAGGAGCAAAAGATATTATCTAGCAAATTAATTTCCTATGACCACATACACTTACACACACTCAGACACATTTCCACATATCTTTGGAGGAGAATCAAATGTGGACCAACACAACTGATCCTAATTTCTTCTAATAAAGCCCATTTAAAAATGATCAGATTTGTTACACTATATTAAAAAGTCCAATGTGAGGCATGTTTAGCCTGTCATCCTCTGTTCCTACAGAATACTAATGTGTATCACAGAATTTTCTTATTTTCAAGGATTCCAAATAAGTTTCTGTTCGAAGAAGAGCATGGCCCCATACCTGACATGTGGTCTGCATGTAGTGACTGAATTTGAAATGCCACATCCATTCAATGAGAGGTGCCCGCAGTAAAGAGGATGGAGTGGGGGTTCTAATCCTATTGCAGCAGCTCATGGTTTCATCTTTAAGTGTCTAAGTTTCTGTGGTTCCATAAGGAAGTGTGAATATGAGGATATTGCCTACAAACTGATTTTAAAATAGGGTTACCAGCTATTGCACTACTGGGTGCTTACCCCAAAGATACTGATGTAGTGACACATCAGGACACCTGCACGCCAATGTTCATAGCAGCAATGTCCACAGTAGCCAAACGGTGGAAGGAGGCCGGATATCCTTTGACAATGGATGGATAAAGAAGATGTGGTCTATATATACAGTGGAATATTGCACAGCCATCAGAAAAGACCATTTGCTTCAACGTGGATGGAACTGGAGAGTATTATGCTGAGTGAAATAAGTCAATAGGAGAAGGACAATCTTCATATGGTCTCACTCATATGTGGAATATAAGAAATAGTGAAAGAGGTTATACGGGAAAGGAGGGAAACTGAGTGGGGAAAAATTAGAGGGGGAGACAAACCATGAGAGACTCATAACTATGGAAAAAAACAAAGGGTTACAGAAGGGGAGGTGGGTGGGCAGATGGGGTAACTACGTGATGGGCACTGAGGAGGGTACTTGATGGATTGAGCACTGAGTGTTATACTATATGCTAGCAAACTGAATTTAAGTTAAAAAAATGGGATTACTAATCTAACAAATGAGAAATATTTTTAAGAAAAAGTATGTATTCAACACAAAATGTTACAAACATGTAAATTGAGGATGAAAGAAATGATATTTTATCTACAATCCTCTCATCAAATTATACAAATGACTTTCCCATTTCGGGTTTTCTGGGCTTGTCTAGTTCTTTAAGCATTGACATCACATGTACATCCAATTTATTCCCTGTGACCTGGTGAAGAAGTCAAACTGGATTAGATCTCAGACTCTCCCATGGTCACAAGGGAGCTGTCCCAGGTCAGGGAGAGCAGGCCAGCCTCTCAGAGTTTAAATGAAAAGGTTGAAGCTTCATCACCTGGCTCTTTGCACCGGGTCAGCCTGTCCACACCTGCTCTGACCCACCTGCCTCTCCCCTGGGGCTGAGGTCTGGGACCATCAGAGCAGCTGCATTCATGGCCACAGCAGGATGACCTGGGAGGCCAGGAAGTACTGCTCCCTCAAGAGCCACCTGATTTCTCTCTTCCTGGGAACCAGGGGGGCTTGCGCAGATACCCCCCAAACATCTTATGAGGCTACTATTGTGTCGCATTCTAATGGTTTTTCCTAAAACTTTTTTTTAAAGATTTTATTTATTTGTTTATTCATGAGAGAGACAGAGAGAGAGGCAGAGATATAGGCAGAGGGAGAAGCAGGCTCCCTGTGAGAAGCCTGATCCAAGAACTGATCCCAACCTGAGTGGGAGGTTGGGCTCACAACCTGAGTGGAAGGCAGATATTCAACCACTGAGCAACCAGGGGCCCCTCCTAATACTTCTTTAAAAAGGTACATGTTTTAACAAATATGATCTTTTAGAGCCATGTAGAGTAGAACACAGCTGCACCACAGCAGGAAGAGAAGTAGACAGGAAAACAATTGTCATCTGTTGAAATGCATTCCCAGGCCCAGCATGGACCTTCTATACTCTGGGGTGCCAAGTCAGCAAACGAAAACTTAGGGAACTATCCCATCCCTATAAATGCTGCCTTTTTTTTTAAGATATTTATTTATTTATTTATTTATTTATTCATTCATTCATTCATTCATTCATGAGAGACACACACGCAGAGAGAGACAGAGAGAGAGAGAGACAGAGAGAGAGAGAATGGCAGAGAGAGAGAGAGAGGCAGAGACACAGGCAGAGGGAAAAGCAGGCCCCATGCAGGGAGCCCGACGTGGGACTTGATCCCAGGTCTCCAGGATCAGACCCTGGGCTGAAGGCGGTGCTAAACTGCTGAGCCACCTGGGCTGCCCTAAATGCTGCCCTTGACCAGAAACACAGTCTATCCCAGCTAATCAGGTCCAAACACCAAATATGTGTAATGATTCCCCTGTTGTACATAAGACCAGATACACAAGAGCCAATAAATTTAAGCTAAATACTATCTCCATACAGCTGCCTGACCTGCCAGCCTTGTGAGGAAATCCCTGACCTCCCAGCTCATCCTACTTGTTCCCTCTGGGCTGCTTCTAATGTTCATAATACTACCATTTGCCTTGCATCTCTGGAGCAGAGTGCTCCATTGCGCTTGTGGCCTTGAACTGCCCATTCCATGGATTGTTTCCTTTGGATACAGCACACCACACTCTACAGACTAAATTGTTTCACTATCTTGTTTGACACACCTAGGAGAATATTTGGGTGGAGGTATGGGACAGACTTCAATACACACTAAGGTGTTCATGGCCAACAGGTGTTGAGCCTTTAATGTCATCAGTGTTTAGAAACAAATGGTAACAACAATGAGAGAAACAGCATATTGAGTACTGACAATAAGAAATATAATTTATTTCCTTAAAAGAAGACAAATGTGGTGAATTTTCTTCCTGAAAATAAGATAAACTAATTGGTGAAAATCTAGAAAAGGAAGAAAGTAGGAACAAAAGAGTTCACTATATTTCTCATCACCCACATTGCTCACCTTTGATACTGAGATTCTTTCTACATGTCCTATTGCTGTGCAGATTTAACCCCCATTGTCACTCTGTTTCCTACTTAACATTTTAGTCCAGCTGCCCTAGATACCTGCTTAGGGCCTGAATAATGAGCCTGGAATATTCTTTTAGCACAGTTTTCTAGTCACCACCTCACCTGCTCAGCAAAACCTCAAAGCATTTGGGGACACATGAGCTTTCAATCTTGGTTATAGCTCAGCATATCTGCCTTTCAGTTTTTACCAAGAGGAGGAGCTCAGGAGCTGGGTCTGGTACTGAGCACTGAAGGGCCCAAGCCTCCCTGGCCTAGCCAAGTCCCTTCTGGGCCACCCCCACTACCATCTCCTTCCAGGCTGACAGGTTATCATTAACATAACTGATTGCCAAAACTACACCAAGGAGTCCCTCCTATACTTGGAATAAGAGAAATGGAACCTTCATTTCAAATGGAAGACAATGCTACCTTGACTTCTCAAAGCTTCATTTCAGATGCATTCCTCAGCTGACCCTTCCTGAGGCCCTGCCTTATCATACATATCTGAAGACCTGACCCTGGAACTGCAGCACCTGGTCCTACCCAAAGCCTGCACTACACCTTGGCCCAATGCAGTTTTCTTCCTTTGGCCACATACCCCCCCCCCACACACACACACAAACATCCCTGATTTTCCAAATTATATATAATATTCCCTATAACTCTACACTATGAGGACTCCTGAAATCATCTCCTGCAACCAATCCAGAACCCCACCACTTCTTGAGCATTTTCTATGCATCTGGGACAAACTACATGCTTTGCTCTCCTTCCCTGTTCACACTGCATGCAACCTAATGAGGTCCGTTTTGACAAAGGAGGAAAAGGAGTAGAAACAGCTTGCCCAAGACTACACAGCTATCATGTTATGTTAGGACATTTAAATCATCCAGTGAGATCTCTGGAGAAATACTCCAATGCTAGCTCAAGGAACCTGCTGCCTTTTCAGCAGAGAGCTCTGCACTTGTGCCTGCCTCCCAAGCGAGCTGCACACACATTCCCCTTGTTAGTAACAAGTGGCCATTTGAGGCTTGAGTGTCATCTCCAGCCAGACCTGGGAACATCCTCACCCAATACCCTGTAGACATGCAGTCTTGGAAAGGTTTACTTAAATGATCAACCAGGCTTTCTCCATTTCTAAAGTGAGGGAAGTAGCATTCATCCCAAGGGTGAATTCATCCCAAGGGATCATTCCAGGATTTGATCAAACAATGAGCAGCAATCAATTAGTGTGGTGCTCAGATGTAGTGGATGTCCAATCAAGGATTGCTGTTCTCACTGGTGCTGCCATGCACCAATGTTGCTCAGTGTTTCTCGGCACCCTGCGCACTATGTTCCCACCCCCATTGTGGTCAGATCTGTCCCTGCCCTCTGGCACCTCCTTACGGCCTCTCTCTCACCAGTACTTTCAGGTGCCTCGTGGAAGCAGAGGCTCAGAACTTAACTGGCTCTCTGTCACGCACCAAGGTAGTCTCCTGCCAACAGATACAGCCACGAGGTCCCTCTGGGCTTCTTTCCACCAGGCAGGAAGCTGAACCATGCTGAGTCCCCTTGCTGTCCTGTGTGCCCTCCTGTTTCCCGGTAAGTCCTGACTCCCTCCACAGTGCAGGGTATGGGGGACCCCCTGAAGTTCCTGACCATCCCTGTCTCACTGTTGTCTCACTATCCCTCTCTCAGGTGGCGGAGCAGGACTCAAGCTTGAGCAGACTCCTGTGGTCGTGGTGCACTTGGGCACCTCGGCCACCCTACCGTGCACAGTGGATAGCTCAGTCAACTACATCCACTGGTACTTCCACAGGGAGGGTATTGCCCCTAAGAGACTCCTTTACATATACACATACAGCTCATCTGTGCAGAGGGATGCATCTGTGAACATGGGCAAAGTCAATGCCAAGATGGACAAGAACAATTACAGCTGTAAACTGTTGGTGCAGAAGCTGGAGAAGAGCGACGAAGGCGTGTACTACTGCGCTGCCTGGGAAGAGCACAGCCACTCCTGCTGCCCTGGCCCCTGCACAAATAGGTCTCCATCTCCCAGGGCGATTCATGCCTGGCAACTTCCTCTGGCTCTAGGTGTCTGAGGTTGTCCTGGGGACAGTCCTCAGCACCCTGTCTTCTGGTGGGTGTCTCCTCCTTGGGTTCACTCTACATAACCCTGGAAGTTAAGCACCCCTGATGCTCAGGTTGGCTCAGACCCAGGGAGCTGTCCAGCCTGGAGGGACTTTTCTAAAGATTGTGAGGGTAGTGTTTCTGAGGCATTTGGAGCAGAATCTGTGCTACTCAATGTAGTAGCCACTAGCCACTTGGCACAAGTGGGTGTTGAACACTTGAAATGTAGATAGTGCACTAGTCCAAGCTGAGATGGCTGCTTGTGTAACATACAAGTCCTATTCTGGAGTCTAAAAAAATGAAATATCTTCTTAGTAATTTCTATATTGATTAGATGTCAAAATACTATTTTGGATATCTCACAGTAAATAAAAGCAATCCTAGAATCTTATTTGATTCTTTAGCTTTTTAAAATGCAGCAGTATGAAAATATTTGTGTCTCCAATTGTGATTCTTATTTATTTCTACTTAACAGAGCTGTGACAGACTGGGGATTAAAGAATCTGACCACCTCCATGAAGAATATGGTAATAAAACATGGTGCAAATCATTTCAAGAGTGAAGGACACTCTGGAGATCTACCACAAAATGTTCAAAAGCTGAGACTGGGAGTCACCTCCTGATTCCAGTTTCTATGTTGCTGCCCCGCCCCCTGCTAGTTACTTGCAGTGGAGAGTCAGGGAGCAGAGGCTCAGGAAGCTGAGGGCTAACTTCTCAGCACCCTCGTGCACTGGCATGTCTGGGGCTCAGCTCCTGTCGGGGGGACATGATCCTCATGCAGGTGGATCCATCAGCCCTAAAGGAGACCTGGAATCCTCCACCTTCTGCTTCTGCTTAAATGCTACTGTATATGGGACTTGGAGATCAGATTCCCTAGACCTCTGTTCTCTCCTCTGTAAAATGAAGTACTTTAGCAGACAGAAATGTGGCTGATTTTTGTGTTAAACAAAAATTTTACCAATAAGATATCACTATGTTTACTAACTTCTTATAAAGGTAGTTAAATTTTTGCCAAAAAAAAAAGAAAGAATACAAAAGAAAAGAAGAGGTATATCACTGATTCTCTAGCTCCAAAGAGGAAAATTCCTATGGCTGTTGTGGGGAAGAAGAAAAAGGTCTCTGAGGAGGTCTAAGCTGAAATGAATGTATTTTCAATTGAAAATTCAAATTATATGTAAAACGTAATTGCATTGGTGAAAACGATTACTGGAAGGAAAGTCTACATCATCTGAAGGAAATTGGTCCCTCAGATTCACTAACTCCTCATCTATCTCTCTGAACTTCTGCTTTTTTGGTGAAAGATTTATATTTAAGATAGGCATGAAAGAGCCAAACCAACAACCCAACACTCTACTGAAGGCCTGGGTCAAGGCCAAGCCCTCTAGCATGTATAGAAAGAGATGAGGGTGGATGGGCAGAAATTTACCTTTGTTCTGTTCTGGGGATGTTCTTTCATTTATCTTCCCCATTTCCTATATAACTGACCCCTTTCCTTCTAAGTGCCTGACTTCATAGGGGAGTGAATCTGAGACGTGACTATTACAGTTTATTTAGAGAGAAAGTAGCCAAATATGAAGACACTGTCATGAGAAGTCATCCAAAATCAATGCAAATCTTAGTTTTTAACATGGCTCCATAGTACCTTTGAGTTACATCCTGAGAGGACAATGGCCTAGTGCATGGAGCAAACAACACCTAAGTGGAGGGTAAAACAAATCAGTATTTGGAGTTACTTCCTCCCACTGCCTTTCTCCTCGTGGATAAGGTGAACCTCACCAAAGACCCCTAGGGCACACACAACCCTACTGTCCTAAGGAAATGTCTGCTAATTAAATGATTGTTTAAATGGCTGATGCATAAAAACACTAAAAACATATTCTATTTTTTAAAAGATTTTTTTTACTTTCATTTTTTTTATTGGTGTTCAATTGACTAACATACAGAATAACACCCAGTGCCCGTCACCCATTCACTCCCACCCCCCGCCCTCCTCCCCTTCTACCGCCCCTAGTTCGTTTCCCAGAGTTAGCAGTCTTTATGTTCTGTCTCCCTTTCTGATATTTCCCACACATTTCTTCTCCCTTCCCTTATTTTCCCTTTCACTATTATTTATATTCCCCAAATGAATGAGAACATATAATGTTTGTCCTTCTCCGACTGACTTACTTCACTCAGCATAATACCCTCCAGTTCCATCCACGTTGAAGCAAATGGTGGGTATTTGTCATTTCTAATAGCTGAGTAATATTCCATTGTATACATAAACCACATCTTCTTTATCCATTCATCTTTCGTTGGTGTCCAACGAAAGATGAATGGATAAAGAAGATGTGGTTTATGTATACAATGGAATATTTTTTAAAAGATTTTAATTAGTTATTAATGAGAGACACAGGGAGAAGGGCAGAGACATAGATAGAGGGAGAAGCAGGCTTCCTGTGGGGAGCCTGATGTCAGGCTGGATCTCAGGACCCCAGGATCATAACCTGCACCAAAAGTAGATGCTTAACCCCTAACCCACCAAGATGCCCCTAAAGGCATCATCCCAGAATGCACAGCAATGATTCCAGAGGCAGACCTACTAATGTCTATTGAAGTGAGATTTATATTTTTACTATTAGAGAAGGGTTCACATTACCTCATGGGTAGGGGATTTTGTATAGATGGATACTTGAAATACTCTGATGGTTTGGGCTCCACTCATTTATTTCACTCCTGAGGTGGGTGAAACAGTGATTTTTGACTTATAGAAGCAGCATTATATTATGAAAATAATGCTGAGCAGGACTAAGAATGTATTTAAAAAATAATTGTTTCATAGTTATCCATTACCAACTGATCACACACATGCTAGTACTGTGGAAAAAGTCATGTCTGTTACCTCAGAGTCACCTTCTAAAAATCACAAATCTAAAAATTTCTTGGCAAACTTGAAAATCCATGTTGACTGTTTTGTGTTGGGAGCTCTTTATGTTCCATGCCCAGAATGGGTACAGGGACACAGTCTTGTACAGAGGAAAGGGCACAACTGGGCGAGGTCACCTTCTAAACATTGGGATCAGGAGTCCTTTAACTATGTCACTTCCATACCCTTATTGTCTCATAGAAAACCTGTATGGCTTTTGAATTATATTTTAAAATTTATTTCTAAAAAAATCCACATGTCTTAACATTAGAGTTCTTGATTATTAATGAGCACTTAGATACAATATATTAAATCTGATGTTTAGAAATGTGTGTAATAATCTCTCTCTTGACCACTACTTTTCCCCTCTTCACAATCTTAGCTTCATTTACAAAACAAAAATGTAGTTTTCTCTGCTGATTCTCACGGACTCCATCAGCCAAGTTAGAGACAAAGTTCATGCTTGGAGAGCTGAGAGGACCTTCTTGGGCTGCTTATGTCTTTCCCCTGTGTAGGATAAGTGTCAGGTACTACAAATAGTCCTCTTATTAAGATTACTGTAAATTCTTTACAGGGTTCTTTACATCTCCTTCATCTAGATGCAGAGACAGGAATGAGATCATATCAAGCAGAATTGCATGTAAACACTGTTATGTTCAACATACAACAAACATACAACAAACAACAAAGTTGTTTCACTTCCAATTTCTGAAAACATGATCTGCTCAGTGAAGGTTGCTAGATGTTCAGCCTCAAATATTCATCTGGAAACTGAGAAGAAGATAGACTTTCAAGCAGGATGTTGCATTTTTCCTTGCCTTGGAGACACGGATTTCTCCTCCAGGGAAGAACAAGCATGGATATGGAGGGACACAAAGACTGGATTCTGGGAAAACTTCTGTTTCCTCCTCAGGATCAATGCTCCACTTTTCTCCCCATTGCTCTTTGCCCCAGGAACCTAACTCCTGTGGATTACAGTAATGGGAATCTCTGCTCTTATTTCCAATGGAAAGTTGGTCCATGGAAATTAAAATTCAAGTAATCATCATCATGTCACCTACCGAAGCATTTCTTCGTGGGCACTAGATTTCCAAGCCTATGGGTCCAGGGCCCTGGAATAAAGAAACGAATTTCTCCAGTGGATAGAGTGGTATAAAGGGCCTCTCTCACTTGCACTTCTGGGTTCCTGAGCAAAAGCCTCTGGGTATGGGGCAGATGGCACTGTATGTTGGCCCTGGGAGGATGCAGACCTCCTTCAGGGAGAGAACCCTACATTCATGCTGCTCCTACTTCCCAGTTTCTTGCTGATGCTTCCATTGGCTGCTTCCAAACAGCAACCGGAGAATAAAAACCATCTGTGCACTCCAAGAGGGTCCACCTCCTAATGCCTAGGGGAAAGTAAGAGAGGTAGACTCTCTATCTGGAGGAGCAAAAGTATGCAATTAAGCAGTCAAATAAGTGGATTGCATTTGCCCCTAAAGTAGTAAAGCAAGTTGAAAAGTTGGGAGATTTATTATTATTTTTTCCATTGGAGTTCAATTTGCAAACATATAGCATATCACCCAGTGCTCATCCCGTCAAGTTCCCCTCTGAGTTGGGAGATTTTATCTAGTTCCTTTCACTTTACTTTCCACAAAGCCACCAAGTTCCCATACCTAACAGAACAGGATGTTCCCTATTCCTTCAGTAACAAAACAGGAATGGGACAAGAATTGAGAGATTATCAGTAACTTTGTACTTTTCTAGTTGATACACTTAGTAGGAAAAAAATGCAGATTATTTCTAATGCTTTTGTTTTTCAGTTAAGTCAGGGATTCTGAGGTATTTGTTGAGTTATTTCTACGTCACCAAAGTAGAATAAAATAATGAGATCTCTGTGGAGATAAATGATGATAGTGCTTTATGAACCAGTATTATGATGAATCCAATTCTGTGTTCTTCATGTTCTTTAATGCAATACACAAGGGTACAGTATTATGACATTCCAACTCTTTTTTTAAAGATTTATTTATCTATTTATTCGTGATAGACAGACAGAGAGAGAGAGAGAGAGAGGCAGAGACACAGGAGGAGGGAGAAGCAGGCTCCATGCAGGGATCCCGACGTGGGACTCGATCCCAGGACTCCAGGATCGCGCCCTGGGCCAAAAGCAGGCGCTAAACAGCTGTGCCACCCAGGGATTCCCGATATTCCAACTCTTAATAAAGGAGACCACAGAAATGCCTGCAACTTTCATAAGGTCAATTAAAATCCAGGATGTCACATTTGTTAGAATTGATCTATCTTTTCAGTCCTTCCTTCACAGAGACAGTTGCTGTTCATGGTGAGCTGATCATGGGGATTTTTATCTTCATCTTTATCCTTTTTCTCTAATTGTCTTCAAATAAGACCTATCCACTTGTCCTGCTTAGCAGCCCTGTGACATTCCTTCAGTCCCTGATCACTCCTCTGTACCTCACTCTCCTGATCTAGTAAGTGAAAAGTGAGAATGGGGAAAATTAACAAGGCAGGAAACCACAAATGTTGGAGAGGATGCGGAGAAAAGGGAACCCTCTTACACTGTTGGTGGGAATGTGAACTGGTGCAGCCACTCTGGAAAACTGTGTGGAGGGTCCTCAAACAGTTAAAAATATACCTGCCCTACGACCCAGCAATTGCACTGCTGGGGATTTACCCCAAAGATACAGATGCAATGAAACGCAGGGACACCTGCACCCCAATGTTTATAGCAGCAATGGCCACGATAGCCAAACTGTGGAAGGAGCCTCGGTGTCCAACGAAAGATGAATGGATAAAGAAGATGTGGTTTATGTATACAATGGAATATTACTCAGCTATTAGAAATGACAAATACTCACCATTTGCTTCCACGTGGATGGAACTGGAGGGTATTTTTTTTTTTTGGTAATATTAGGATTGTTTTATTTGGCGAATAAAAACAACTGACAGAAATTTAAGTATTATCAGTGATCTATTAAAGTTGCTACTGGTGAACGTTTTTCAGGTAATAACCACATTATTTCTGGTTATTTAGCAGAGGCATTTAGTGTTTCCTAAAGCAGTTACTGCTTTCTAAAAAGAATTTCAAACTTTTGTCCCAAAAGTAGGACCAGAATTTTTAACTCTTCATATTTTTACTGAACTTCCAGTTCTGCTTTCCTTCTCAACCTAATGTTTCATGTTTAGAGGTTACAAACAGCCCAGAATTTATTTTTTTGATGTTTTTTGAAGAATTTATTTTAAATTCAATTAATTAACATATAGTGTATTACTAGTTTCAGAGGTAGAATTTAAGAGGTGTTGGATATAACACCCAGTGCTCATGACATCACCTGCCCTCCTTCATGCCCATCCCCCAGCTACCCTATTTCCCCAACCTCCTCCTATCCTGTGACCCTATTTGTTTCCTATGATTGAGTACCTTTTTTCCTCCCTCTCTGTTTTCATCTTCTTTAGTTTTCCTTCCCTTCCCAGATGTCCATCTGTTTTGCTTAATTCCACATAGGAGTGAAACCATATGGTAATTTTCTTTCCTGACTTATTTCAATTAACATGATACCCTCTAGTTCTATCCCAGTCTTTGCAAATGGCAAGATCTATCTATCTATCTATCTATCTATCTATCTATCTATCTATCTATCTATCTACCTACCTATCTATAGATCTCACATATTCCTTATTCATTCATCTGTCCAAGGACATCATGGCTCCTCCCACAGTTTAACAGCCCAGAATTTAAATGTTTTAATCTTGCTAGTGTCCGCTTTGTAACATACCTCATGTTTGGAAAACCAGACTCTTGACCATACTTTAATTCAACATCTTTTTCATTTCTGCAGAACTACTTTTCTTATTCAGGAAAAAGACATGTGGGTGGACCTCAATTAGATAGCTTCAACAATTCTCAAGGCAATGGGCTTTCACAATAGCATTCACTATACCTGTCATCAAATACTGGCACTTATTTGTCTTGCAATGAGAGAATTGCCCTTTATTCTTAACAAGCAGGCAACTGGATCAGAGAGATCAGATTACTCAGGCGAAAAAACAAAGACAAATACATAATGAGATAAACCTGTGTAGTAACTGCCTGGAAGCTTGCCATCTATTTTCCTCTCCATATCTCAAGCTTCAGAAAGACCAGGACTTTGTTTCATTCATCCTAATACTTGGCACTTTTACAGGTGCTCACTTTGTAATTTCTGAATGAGTGATACAGGCTATGTGTTTTTACTTTATAGTGAAGGTTAATGAGTTAACTCATATAAAAAACTTAGAACAGTGTCTGATACTAAGCACTTAATTACAAAACAAGGTAACATTTAGAATAAAGATTAGAAAAGACTTCAGAAGTTTGCCTTAAACTGATCCTTAAAAAATAAGCTAGGCTGGCAATAAGGATAAGAGCATAGAAAAGTTCTACAGTGCACTATATGCTAAAATGAATTAATTCCAAATGACATGTATTATTTTATACAGAGAATGATGCTTATTTTAAGTCTAAGGTTATAAGATTAAAGGGATATAATCAAAGCTTGTCCACTAAATTGAAAGTACCTCCAGATTTATTCAAGTTTGTATCTTTAGGCCTTGGTAGGCACAAGATATTATTTGCTATACTGAATCCATTCTATTGTATGTGTTAATACCACACCAATATAAACATATTTTAAGACAAATTTTAAACATACATATTTAACTTTATTTCACCATGATTTATTTTTTTTCTTTTTTTTTAATTTATTTTTTTATTGGTGTTCAATTTACTAACATACAGAATAACACCCAGTGCCCGTCACCCATTCACTCCCACCCCCCGCCCTCCTCCCCTTCTACCACCCCTAGTTCGTTTCCCAGAGTTAGCAGTCTTTATGTTCTGTCTCCCTTTCTGATATTTCCCACACATTTCTTCTCCCTTCCCTTATTTTCCCTTTCACTATTATTTATATTCCCCAAATGAATGAGAACATATAATGTTTGTCCTTCTCTGACTGACTTACTTCACTCAGCATAATACGCTCCAGTTCCATCCACGTTGAAGCAAATGGTGGGTATTTGTCATTTCTAATAGCTGAGTAATATTCCATTGTATACATAAACCACATCTTCTTTATCCATTCATCTTTCGTTGGACACCGAGGCTCCTTCCACAGTTTGGCTATCGTGGCCATTGCTGCTAGAAACATCGGGGTGCAGGTGTCCCGGCGTTTCATTGCATTTGTATCTTTGGGGTAAATCCCCAACAGTGCAATTGCTGGGTCGTAGGGCAGGTCTATTTTTAACTGTTTGAGGAACCTCCACACAGTTTTCCAGAGTGGCTGCACCAGTTCACATTCCCACCAACAGTGTAAGAGGGTTCCCTTTTCTCCGCATCCTCTCCAACATTTGTTGTTTCCTGCCTTGTTAATTTTCCCCATTCTCACTGGTGTGAGGTGGTATCTCATTGTAGTTTTCATTTGTATTTCCCTGATGGCAAGTGATGCAGAGCATTTTCTCATATGCATGTTGGCCATGTCTATGTCTTCCTCTGTGAGATTTCTCTTCATGTCTTTTGCCCATTTCATGATTGGATTTTTTGTTTCTTTGGTGTTGAGTTTAATAAGTTCTTTATAGATCTTGGAAACTAGCCCTTTACCTGATACGTCATTTGCAAATATCTTCTCCCATTCTGTAGGTTGTCTTTGAGTTTTGTTGACTGTATCCTTTGCTGTGCAAAAGCTTCTTATCTTGATGAAGTCCCAATAGTTCATTTTTGCTTTTGTTTCTTTTGCCTTCGTGGATGTATCTTGCAAGAAGTTACTATGGCCGAGTTCAAAAAGGGTGTTGCCTGTGTTCTTCTCTAGGATTTTGATGGAATCTTGTCTCACATTTAGATCTTTCATCCATTTTGAGTTTATCTTTGTGTATGGTGAAAGAGAGTGGTCTAGTTTCATTCTTCTGCATGTGGATGTCCAATTTTCCCAGCACCATTTATTGAAGAGACTGTCTTTCTTCCAATGGATAGTCTTTCCTCCTTTATCGAATATTAGTTGACCATGAAGTTCAGGGTCCACTTCTGGATTCTCTATTCTGTTCCACTGATCTATGTGTCTGTTTTTGTGCCAGTACCACACTGTCTTGATGACCACAGCTTTGTAGTACAACCTGAAATCTGGCATTGTGATGCCCCCAGATATGGTTTTCTTTTTTAAAATTCCCCTGGCTATTCGGGGTCTTTTCTGATTCCACACAAATCTTAAAATAATTTGTTCTAACTCTCTGAAGAAAGTCCATGGTATTTTGATAGGGATTGCATTAAACGTGTATATTGCCCTGGGTAACATTGACATTTTCACAATATTAATTCTGCCAATCCATGAGCATGGAATATTTTTCCATCTCTTTGTGTCTTCCTCAATTTCTTTCAGAAGTGTTCTATAGTTTTGAGGGTATAGATCCTTTACATCTTTGGTTAGGTTTATTCCTAGGTATCTTATGCTTTTGGGTGCAATTGTGAATGGGATTGACTCCTTAATTTCTCTTTCTTCAGTCTCATTGTTAGTGTATAGAAATGCCACTGACTTCTGGGCATTGATTTTGTATCCTGCCACGCTACCGAATTGCTGTATGAGTTCTAGCAATCTTGGGGTGGAGACTTTTGGGTTTTCTATATAGAGTATCATGTCATCGGCGAAGAGGGAGAGTTTGACTTCTTCTTTGCCAATTTGAATGCCTTTAATGTCTTTTTGTTGTCTGATTGCTGAGGCTAGGACTTCCAGTACTATGTTGAACAGCAGTGGTGAGAGTGGACATCCCTGTCTTGTTCCTGATCTTAGGGGAAAGGCTCCCAGTGCTTCCCCATTGAGAATGATATTTGCTGTGGGCTTTTCATAGATGGCTTTTAAGATGTCGAGGAATGTTCCCTCTATCCCTACACTCTGAAGAGTTTTGTTCAGGAATGGATGCTGTATTTTGTCAAATGCTTTCTCTGCATCCAATGAGAGGATCATATGGTTCTTGGTTTTTCTCTTGCTGATATGATGAATCACATTGATTGTTTTACGGGTGTTGAACCAGCCTTGTGTCCCAGGGATAAATCCTACTTGGTCATGGTAAATATTTTTCTTAATGTACTGTTGGATCCTATTGGCCAGTATCTTGTTGAGAATTTTTGCATCCATGTTCATCAGGGATATTGGTCTGTAATTGTCCTTTTTGGTGGGGTCTTTGTCTGGTTTTGGAATTAAGGTGATGCTGGCCTCATAGAACGAATTTGGAAGTACTCCATCTCTTTCTATCTTTCCAAACAGCTTTAGGAGAATAGGTATGGTTTCTTCTTTAAACCTTTGATAAAATTCCCCAGGGAAGCCATCTGGCCCTGGACTCTTGTGTCTTGGGAGGTTTTTGAGGACTGATTCAATTTCCTCCCTGGTTATTGGCCTGTTAAGGTTTTCTATTTCTTCCTTTCCACAGGCTCTTGTTCATCAATACTCCCACAATCATCCTTTCAGTGCTGGCTCTGACAATCATCACTGGTATGATATTCAGCAAAATTCAGACTCTCTAAATCTTATTTCTTTGTAGGTAACACGGAATTCTCCAAATTCAGCTCATATCAATGTAATGGGGAGATGAGATCATGCCTATGAGCTTCCACATAGTGCCTGGCACAATAACAATCAATCAGTAGGTTTGGCCTTCTTTAGTATTGTTGTCAGGTCCTCCAACACCACAAGTCCAGAAAATCATTGCAGGAGTTGAGGATACTGGGGCATGCATGATTTGAAAGATGGGAATGCTTTCTCTGGTTTAGATAGGAAATTTACCTAAACCAGACTCCTTCCAACATGTACAGTGCCTCTGTGGCTTCAGGGTTGGACAAATTCATTTTGGTAGCAGCCCTTCATGTGAGCAGTGGATGTGGAGGACTGGACAGCAGTCACTGTTTCTGATTATTTTCTATTCAGTAGTATTTATAGGACACCTACTGTGGAGTAGTCACTGTGCTACGAGCTATGAACACAGAAGGAAAGAAGATAATGTTAGGCATTACTCTCCAGGTGTGAGAAAAAGTGCATCATTCACAAACATCTTTATGTGCAGAAATACAATATGTGAATTGATCTACTAAATTATGTAAAATCAAACAAAAAATTTCTGAAATTGGTAGGCTCATGTTTATAATGGCTCTTCCTCTTTGCTGACAAATTCCATCTATCTATCATCTATCTATCATCTCTATCCTCTATCTACAAACAGAGGAATGTCAAACAATGCATATGAACAATACTTGTCCTCATTTCTTTTAGAACTTGCTGCTATCAACTCCACAGAAGCTTCCCTGGATGATGAACATGGTAAGTTTTTGTCTATGTTTGCCTTTATGTCATGCTATAGCATTTTTCCTTCCTGATTAGCTTAGACTTTGAACTCCCCTGGCTTCAGGGAGAAACCTCATAATGGCTGGATCTTGTAAAATAGAGAGTGATATTTATGTCAATCCATTGTCTCTCAGGTCGTCTTCACACAGTAACTGCTGGTTTGGGTGTGAGAGGACCATGAATCAGGAGTGCAGTGATGTGCCCTGAATTCTTTCAACAATGAATTTCATTCATTTTTGTGCCAGAGATTTCTACTGACTGAGGAAAGCATGATATCATGCTGCTTCTATATTTTTTAGCCTTATTCTTGCCAGTAGTTAAGAACATTAACAGACACTGAGAGGTTCTTGTACAGAAGACATTGTGCTGCACTGTGAGTACATTTTGTTTATAGCTCCTATTCTCACTGTGATGGATTATATTCCCATTTTACACATGAGGGCAATGAGATGAAATGAATACAGTCTCCATGCCATACAGCGAGAGCTAAGGCTGACACATACACCATTTGATTCAAGATGAACCAAGTTCACACACTTACTCAGCTTTTATTCTTCCTCTAAATCTGAAAGTCAAGGCCCTGAGATAGGTGCACACATGGGGAGGCGGTGTCAGTACAGGGCTTCCAGTGCCACAGACTAAATTTACACTCTAGCCTTTTAATTTTCTTTTGCATGAGTATGGGTAAACTATTCACAATTTCTGAGCCCAATAAAATCAACACAAAAACACATACCTGAGTTATAGATATATAACATGGCATATGTGTCATATCTAGCTTAGGTATCCCTTTTAGCTACTACATCATAGGTGCTAGCACTTGGCACTTTTTCCCCACATAATGAACAAAGGAAATGATGAGAAGCATTGGTTCAGGCCCTGCTGATCCACCATCCATGGCCAATATCAGGGGATTCTGGACTCTGACCATCATCAACATCATCACCAGCTTCAGCAGCAGCAGAAGCTTCCAACTTTATATTTTTGCTTAGTCATTTTGAAGTCTTGGGTATTTGTTGAATGTGAAGATGCAGAATTACAGAGCAACTGAAAAAGTGTTCTTTAATTCTGTGTTGCTGGGATTGAAATCTGGATTCTAGTACTTACTGGTTGTATGAAATCAGGCAAATGGCTTCTCTCTCTGTATTCACTTTATTTGTAAATTGGGAATTAAAATAATCATTTCAGAGGTTATTGTAAAATTAAGTAAGATTTAAGCTTTGCATGCAAAGTTCTCAAAATAAGTGACATTTAGTTTGTACTTAATGTATATTGCCTCATTATTCTTACTTTAATTCATGTGGGATGAACGTTCTAAAAGCCACTTATCACCAATGTATTTTTCCCCACTGGATTCATTCACTATAAACACAAATTTACTTTTTAATACTTTGGAATGTACTAGTGAGTTTCACAGGTTTTGACTGAGTTGCCCTGCAAACTCCATTCTGAGTTGTCTTAGGTGGTGGTGGTGGTGATGTTGATATAAGTATTTACTACCCCGTTGTGCTGGTGAGAGAATGGCACTTGACTTAAATTATCAGAATTGTATACAGTCACCTTCGCAGTGAATACATCTTGGCCTTTCAAAAAAAAAAAACTGTGAAATTAATACATCCTTTCTTTTAGACCCCCTGCAGGTGCAGCTCATGAACACCTCAGCCTACTATACCTACCTCCTCCTCCTCCTCCTCCTCCTCCTCCTCCTCCTCCTCCTCCTCCTCCTCATGAAGAGTCTGACGTACTCCATCATCACTGCCATCTGTTTGCTTGGGAGACCAGAGTTCAGTGGTACTGGGAAGTGTTCCTAACACATGGTGCCATCACGATCCAATTATTCCCATTGGCTACAGTTCTAAAATGTCTGCTGTGGAACAAGTGAGACTTTCTTTCTGAGATTGGGTTATTTCATTTCACATGTGTCTTCTCTATAGTGTCATTATGCAGAATGGGTTTATAAACCACTGGACAAACAAAAACTTTCACTCTGCAGTGAGAACAAATTTGGCTATGACTCAGAGTTGGGGACAGGGGGCCATCCCCAGGGGCTTCAGCACTGGTCTCTCCTCAGTTAGCTCCTCAACCACCTAGTACCCATGCCTCTGAGTACAGCCAGCATGCAGCTTCCAGCTGTATCCTTGAACTCTTATTTATACAGATGCTTCCCTGGAAACTCTTTATTTTACATACCTGAAAGCACTCATTCTTGCTACTTGAATTTCGTACTGTTTATCATAGTAGGCACAATAAAAGCAATCAAAATTCTACTTTGGCCTATGTCTGTTTTATTTGGTGCTATCTAATTGAGAGTCAAATGTAAGAGGCAGCATGACAGCTGAGCCTTCAGATACAGTGTTGGTTGTCATATTGGTCAATTCCATATTCCTAATTCTTGCCCTGAGGTGGTCTAATGATGCCTCATTGTGGCACTGGCCCAAACAGGAGAGCCACAGCTAGTGAAAAAGATACCCAGGTTATTTCCCCTTCAATGGTCAGTTGATTCAGAGTCATCTGGTTTAAAACATTTGGGTGGTGATTATATAACATGTCACATGACTGGCGGGTGTGCTCAGACCTATAGCAATGCTTTATGGACAATATGTTTCCTGATCTCATAAGCACTCCATGAGAGCAGGACTAACGTTGAAAGGAAAGGGTGGTGGAGGAGGGAAATGCTTGGATTTTGAATCCCAAGTGCCTGTGTTTAAATCTTGGTCCTAAAGCTATTTCATTTCTGTGACATAATTTTCTCATGCATTAAAAGAAGATACAGTGTGCCCTGTCACCTTGAGTTGTGTGGATGTAAGAGTTAATTCTTCTGGGTACATGCAAGTACTCTACAGCATTAGAATCTACTATTGCCATATACTTTGGAAATAATAGATATCAGGCCTGCATGCACACACACTAACAAGTGTGTATGTACTTGTTTATATGTGTGTTTGTATTTTTACAAACATAGATGTACAACAAAATGTTCAGTATGTGATAAGTTGTTGAAAAGTTAATAGTTGTATATTTTCCCATTTTCAGTAATGAAAGTACTTAGAGCAATAAATTTGATTATTAGAAATGAAACAATGTCTCATTTAAATGGGAATGATTTTTTGTTTTGTTTTGAATCTTATTTATTTATTCCTGGGGGCTACACAGAGAGAGGCAGAGACACAGGCAGAGGGAGAAGCAGGCTCCCTGCTAGAGCCCCATGCAGATCTGCAACCCAGAACTCCAGGATCACACCCTGAGCTGAAAACATATGCTCAATCGATGAGCCACTGAGGCATCCTTGATTTTTGTTTTCTTTTTACAATCAGCTTCAGTTTCTGTGAAATGAGTGATTTGGAAACCAAGTAGAGATTCCCATGTGGAAACTACAGAAGACCCAGCAAATAAAGGAAGAAGAAGTTTAATTTTATTTATTTTTTTAAAGACTTTATTTATTTATTCATAGAGACACAGCTAGAGAGAGAGAGGCAGAGACACAGGCAGAGGAAGAAGCAGGCACCATGCAGGGAGCCTGATGCGGGACTCGATCCCAGGTCTCCAGGATCACACCCTGGGCTGCAGGCAGCGCTAAACCACTGCACCACCGGGGCTGCCCAGAAATTTAATTTTAATCTACTCTCTGATTCTCAAAAATTTGTTCAGGTCTCCTTGGACAAATGCCTGTGCCTCTAATTAGTGATCTGGAACTGCTTCTGCATGTGGAAAGCACAGAGGCAATGAGGGGAAAGTAACAAATGACTTGCAGCTCTGTGGGCTGATGTCCTTGCTGAGGCTCCTAGGAAGTGTCTCCTGTGGCTTCCAACTCCTTAGTACTTTACTTCTCAACCCACCTGGGCTGCCCTGGACTTGGGAAGTGCAGATAGAGGAATGTGGTGGTGCAGAGGACAGTGGGGTGGAATGAGGCCGCTAGTGTGATGGGGATGTTTATTTTCTCGGGTTTAGTTTTGTGTGTGTGCATTTTCACCTGCAGTTGACTTTTGGAGAATCTTGAAGTTAAACGGTCCCCTACTGGTTGGGCCAGTGCAGTGTCTCTGGTGTTGTAAGATGAAATAAGGACAGTTAAACCACAGCCATCTTGCTCATTTCCAAAAGGCCACAGCTAATGGAAAGAAAACATCCATCTGCACACACATGCTCCTGCCGTCAAACACAGTCTTGGGCTGTGGGTGAGGGTTCCCCTATTTTATACCATGTTCATTCCACTAGCTGCTATGTGGGTTGGGATCCTATACGGAAGACTGTGGCACCCTTAGTCCACTCTGATGACACCATTCTGAAGGAACTGCACTGCACGCAGACAGCTTGTAGCCCTAGGTGATCGCAGACATTGCACCAGGATCTGTGCTTTTCCATGGCAGGTGATTCACAGAGGCTTCTACTTTCAGTCTCATTTGGTCAGTGTAGGCAGGGTGACACGAGGCCCCTGCCCATGAGGCTGTTGGCACAGGCAGCGTGTAGATGTCACAACAGCAGGTGCTTCTCTCCTCACAAGAACACGGACATATGGGGAACCTTACTTCAACTGTTGAATTGAATGTCACAGACTGAGTCATCTCGGTCCCTCTAAAGGGACAAATGACTGCAGAGTCAGGCTGAACAAGGCTCAATAAAGGCATGCACATCAGGTAAGTGTGCTGGGGTGGAGCAGAGGAGGGCTGTTTAGCAATGTGAGCACAAGAAGCAAGTGTCCCTGTGTCCACCCCACCCAAGCTAGGTACAGAGAGATTCCCCAGTCCTGGGACACAATCTGTCCAGTCCTTGGGGAAACAAATTTCTATTGCTGAGATCACCACCCTAAGCTTTCATAGTCTGACTTACAACACTTTCTCACTTTCAACTTTACTCCTCTTGGTCTATGCTTGAGAGCCAACTTCTGGGTGAGCCCTGGCCTCCATGATAGGGGCCCCAAGCTACTGCCTCAGCCCAGCATGTGTGGGAGAGAGCTCTTTCTCAGGGTAAATTATACACTCACATGCAGCTTAGGCATCATCTGTGGGCCTGGTGTATATGCAACTCCATTTCTGAGACAGGATACTCTAACTGTGACCACACTACTGAGTTCTTGATATTTAGGTCCAAAAGCCATTAACTGTAGACCCTCCTTGATCCTTTCTCCACATTAAGAAATTCACCTGGTTAAGCCTCAGCCTCCCACACCACTCCTCATGGCACTTTCATCACTTGGTCCATTCTCAGAGCAGCACAAATGCAGTTGAACTGACTTGTAGAAATACACATTTGACCCTGGAAATATATTTTGTAATTATTTTTTCAGCAAATATCTCTGACAAAATAATTCTTGTTTTCCATTATATATATTTTTTCTCTAAAACTGGAAAATCTCTAAATGTCTGAGATTGGAAGAGAAAGAATGATTATATTTCTATAAAATATCTTGCATCCACTTTAAATTATATTTATGTAGTATACAACAGCACAGTAAATGCTCAAGCCATCAAGAAAAAGCAAAATATAATGGAAAGCTACAGATCCAGGGAACACCAGCAGTGCACTTGCCTACTGTGGCTACTATTCTTTCCCAACCTCCCAGCACCCAGCATTTTGGACATGAAGGTTCTTCCAAAATCGGGAAAGCCATGAGAACCTGCAGCAAAATTACACAGTGTAAGGGAGCCCAGTTAATTTGGGGTAGGGAATGATGTGATGGTGAACTAACAATTCATGTGGTTTCAAGCAGGAAAGCCAGATGCTCTGCTGGTCTGATGTTGTGGTCATGCTTGCAGCAGACACATGTTCAGCTACGGCTGTGTGCATGCTTAGCAGAGACACCAAAATGCCCAAGCCAGTCAAGCACTGCTGGTGTGCATTGAGGTGATTGGCATATGCAGAGGAGCCATGGCAAGACTCAGAAAAACTATAATCTGGGAAGACTTCTACTTTAGCACATGTAGACTATCTATTTGCCTAAAATATTCATGTGCTGCCCAATACCTACAGCAAAACTATTTGTCAGAGTCCAAGTCTTTCCTTAAGTAATTTTGGTGACCATGATATTATGTAGACACAGGGTGAACAGGAACACAGGAAGCAAGGCTGAAAAATATAATAATTTAATAAAATATCAGAGGCATGAGCAGGCCATACTACAGGGGATATAACATCACTGATTAAGTACAGACAAGTTTCTCAGCCTAAAAGCAACAATGAAAGCAACGTTTTGGGGACAAGTCACAATCTAGAGTTGCCTACAAGATATTTTTAATGAGATACTTTTCACTAAAAAAATAACAGCCAGGCACTAACAAAAGTGACTATTCTTAGGTGAAAACCCCCTTACAATTCAATACAAACTGCCCTGAGGATGTGCAGATACTTTCTTAGGAGATAAATACTTTAAAGTAGCTATAAGAAATGTGTTCAATAAATAGAGAAAATCATGTTGCAAAACCTAAAGGAAAATACGACACAAAAAGTAAAAAAATATTCTAATGAAGGATGGCAAAACTACAAAATAGAATATTTATATAAAAGAAGTAAAATCTAGGTTAGAAAATTTATGACTTGGAACAATATTGTCATTTGAGGGAATCAAGAGATTATTCTCTTTGGCAGAAGAAACAATCACAAAATGAAGAACTTCCTCAACCTGATAAGGGGCATCTGTGAAAACCCATAGCTGACATCATACTTAATGCTGCAAAGCTGAATGCGTTTCCCAAAGATCAGGAACAAGATAAGGAAGTCTGCTCCTGACACTTGTCTTCAACACAGTATTAAAGTTCTAGACAGTGCAACGCGAAAAAATGTAAAACTCTCTTGTAGATTGAAAACAAGTCAAAATAACTTCATCCACAGCTGACATGACCCTGTGTGTAGATATTTCCAGAGAATCTACCTGCACACAAAGCCCAAAGAAGAACTCATAAACAAGTTAGATATCACACAAAGGACACATTCAATGTACAAAATATCAGTTGGATTTCTGTATATCAGAAAGCACTACTTGAAAATGAAATTTAGGAAACAGTTCCATTTACAATAGAACCAAAAAGAATAAAACATTTAGGAATTAATTTAACACAAGAAGAGCAAATTTGGTACATTAAAAAGTACAAAACAATGCAGATGAAAATTAAAGAATCTCTAAACAAACGCAGAGAGGGTCCATGTTCATGGATTAGAAGCTTCAATATTGCCATGATGACAATTCTCACCAAATGGATTAAGGATTCAATGCAGACACTTTGTGCACACAAATATATAAGTTTGCACTAAAATTAACATGAAAACCCAAAACCCTGGAATAGATCTAATTATTTTGAAAGAGACCAAACTTGGGGGACTGATATGGTCACCCTGTAGAATCACTGGAGGGAGGACACACATAAAACTTGATTTGGATGAGATACTGATGATGCTGCACACACACAGAGGATGTGGAAAGCTTTCTCATTAACCCATGAGGTCCTGGAGGCAGCAGGGCGGGCCTTTCCAGCAAGGCCTTACAGGACCCGATTTCAGAGCTTACAGAAGGATTAAGTTACACAATTTAGCCAGTACTGCTGGTGCAAAGAAACATGAAGGTCACTGGAAGAGAACTGAGAGTCCAGAAATAATCTCTTGTGTTTGGTCAACAGGATTTTGATAAATGTGTTGAGTTACTTCCATGCAAGATGAGATAGTCTTTTCCACAACTGACTCAGCTACAACTGAATATCGCAAGGCAGAAGCATAAATTTCTTTCATTTGCTCCTGTATACATGAAAAGTATTTCATGATGGACCATAAATTAAAAGGTAAATCTAAAATTCTAAAATCTCCTAGATGAAAACAGAGGAAGGAATTGTGTGATACAGGAATGAGGCAAGGAGTTCTTAGATATGACCCCAAACACATTATCCATAAAATAATACATTCTGATAGACTGGATTTCATCGAAACCTAAAACATGGGTTTCAAAAGTCCCCTTGAAGAAAATGAAAAGACTACAGCCTTGGAGAAAAATTCATACATCTTATAAAGGCCTTTTATCTTGAATGCATAAAGATTTCCCACTTAGTAGGACTTAATATCACTTCAAAGAAAAATAAAAGGGTTAAAAGACACATTTCTCAAGAAGATATAGGGGTAACTAACAAGCACATGTAAATATTTTCACAATTTAGTCGGTAGGGGTAAATGAAAACCCAAGGAGATACCAGTTTACATCTGCTACAATGCCTGTCATTCAACAGATAACCTCTAGCATGTGTCAATGAGAAGAAGGAGAAACAAGCTCTTTTAAAAAAATTAAAGTATAATTACCATAGAGCGCTATACCAGATTCAAGTGTACAATATAATTCAACAGTTCTAAAAATTACTTGTGTTACTAACTGATTCTTTCACTCAGTATTTATGGCATCTTTCCCTGGGGAATACCTTCCTCCCTGGGGAAATCAACTATATCAAGAAAACCAAAGAACAAAGCAAATCAAACACCCCGATCAGGTTGGGCAAATGGCCTATAGGAAGCATTTTGTTAGAGAAATGTCCATTGTAAAGCCGATAAATGGATAACCTTTTATAAATATACAAAATGTTAATAATGAGTGTGATTAGCGTGCTCCACCGGTTTACTTCTCCACCAGCACCACCGGGGTTTCTTATTGAATTCTGTGTAAAATCAACACGACTTACTACTTCATTTTCCCATAACTGAAAATATCTCTGCTGACCTCCTCTGTGCTCTGAACCTACTGCAGGGATCTTATGTGCAAGGAGCCAATAAAGGAGAGACTGAGGGATGAGGGGTTCACAGAAGTCCAGACACGCTAATGCTCGGCTCAGCAGGGACTCTAATCTCAAACTGAATATCCCGGGAAAGGACAGAATGCTTTGGTGGTGCTGGAGGGGGACATATTTTCCTAAACAGGATTCCAAAGTGTGCAAAGTCTGTGGCCAACAAGAGATTGACTACAAAACTGAGAATCTGTATTTAATGCAAATACCTTAGCCAAAGTTTAGAGAGAAGGTAAATTAGCTGAGGATATTTTTCCGCTAAAACTCACAAAGGATAAATATCCAAGACATAAATCATTCAAGTTAGAAAGTATTTTATAACATTTCCTCTAATCTTAAATAATTTAGTAATTCAACTTTTATATCATTTTATCTTCATTTTTATCTATAGCATACTTTCAATGATGTATTATAATACTTGTATTATGTCCATATTTTTTGTATTTATAAGATTATTACATTGCTGTTAACAGTAAATACAAAGTATCTGACAATCTTCATTTGCTGGACACCCTCCTTACTGTTCTGCATGTAGTGCATTATTTAATCGTCATAAACCTATGAGGTAGTTGCTAATTTTCCTTTCTGCAGATGAGGAGCTGAGAATCTGCGGTGTGTGCACGGAGTCCAGGGCTCACAACCAGGACGGGGGGGCCCGGGAACAGCGCAGGTGGCCTGGCTCTGCTGGATGATGGAGCCTCTGCGAGCCAGCCTCCCCTTGGCGGCACCTAAAGGACACGGAGAAGCTGGTCTCTGAGGGAGAATCTCCATGGACACCAGATATGAAGAGAGACCCTCAGCTTCCTCGTCATCAGACAGGTGCCCATCACCTCCTCAAACAACCTGACCCTGTGTGGTCGCCCTCAGGTTGGTGAAATATTAAATGTCAGGTGACAGCACAGGCAGTGTTTATACAGAACATGCATGTGTATTTCCAGGACCAGGAACTGGGGGGATCAGATTCCCAGGGAAATGCTGACACCCAGCAGCAGAGCCTCGAGGGGTGGAGGACAGCCTTGCTGTGACAGCCAGTCTGGGCAGCAGTACAAGTGCCCGTCAGTGTCGGGGGATGAATCAGTGCCCTGGCTGCAATAGTGGTATAAGGAGCAGCACAGGGGAGCAGTGAACTGTGGGGACAGACTCATGGACAGACATGGGCTGACAGGGATGCTAGGCCATTTATATACACGTAAATGTGCACTATTCACGGGCAAATCTCTACAGTTTTCACAGGTACAGAGGACACCAAACATATCAGTCAATATTCTCATTTGAGGCTGGGAAACGGGGGCCTTGCAGGAAGAATCCCCTTACCTAAAACTGCCAAGCACACTGAGTCCACACCTGGAAAAGCAGGCTTCCTGCCTGGTAGGTCTGGCTTTTCCCCTTCCCCAGCAGGTCCTTTGCAGTAACAGACACCACTTCCCTGGGCTCCACCCCAGAGGACTGTCTCTGTAGGACCTGCCTGCAGCGCTCAGCAGGGGGGGCCGGAAGACAGAGGAAGGAGCCAGCCAACTACTGCAGCTTTTAACCCAGAATCTCAGTACTGAAGACAGGACCACAATTCACATTCAAAGCAACAGCCCAGTGAGGACAAAATTAATCCCTGAATCACAAACATCCACGCAGGTTACGCAGGGCACAGGCCTCAGAGCCTGGCCGACTGGAGGTTCTCCATGTGTCTTTCCTAGCTGGGCAATCTCAGGTGGGTGACTCCACCTCCCTAAGCCTCTGTCTCATCTACAGAATGGGATGAATGACACCTGCTTGAGGCTTGCAGGGAGGAAATCGGTAGGTACAGCGTGTGACACTCAATAGAGTGCATTTTTTATTATTTAATGGATAGTTTCTGTTACAACCTTTAAAAATAGTCTCTCAAAAAAGGCAAGCAACTCTTAATTCACAAGGGCTAGAGGAATCTCTCCTACGTTCTGGGTCCAACACCATTACCTGAACGACGGCTTCTCAAGAACAGCTTCTGCTCCTTCCTCCTGGCAAGTGAGAGAGATTCCTGAGTTCTGCAAGCTCTCTGAATATTTCCTCATGGCCCCTTAGTCTTTAGAGCTTAAAAGAAACTCTCTCTCTCTGTCTCTCACTCTTTATCTGTCTCTCCGTACACACACGTTGAATCTGTATATATGGAATGGATGGTGTCATGGGTTCATGGGTTTTGGACTTTGTCAGACTAAGGCTTTAATAAAGCCTTCAATACTTCTATGACTCTGAGCAAGTGAAATGTTTTAAGATTTCCATTCACTAATATATCAAGTTTGGATGGTATAACTATGTTAGTATGTTATTATAAGGAACAAATGGTTATAAGAATCACATTTTATGTAAGGCTAATAACTATTTATTTAAAAAGGAACCAATTTGGCCCAATCCCAGGCCCATGTTGGGGGATGTCTCCAGAGTGAGCATTATTATTCCTATGCACAGTTACTTTCCCAAAGACACACGTCCCCCAAGGGTCAGGGCTTGGACTGGACCTGTCATTCTGTCTCGTCGATACAATAAAACCTCAGAGAGTAAGGAGGTATCATTCGGCCTCCAGGGCTCCCCTTTGGCAGTTCCATATAGGAAGGACCTCTCCCCTCAGTGCACCACTGATCAGACCACATCGCTGGGTGCTCAGAGGGCTGAGCCCCAGGCTGGACCCCTGATCCACGAGGCGAGCAGGTCTGGGAGGCTGGCAGGCACAGGGACTGGGTCTGAACCAGCTGTTCCCTGCAGACCGTGTGCACCTGGCAGCCTCGGAGCCTGTGGGAAAAGCAGGAAGGATGTGAAGCTGTGGCTGAGGTTTCTGGGCTCCCCTGGACTCTTCTGGAAACTGTCCTGGTCCAGCCCTGCCACGGCCCTAGCAGGGGATGGGGCTGCTGTCTGGGAAGCTGGGGGTGGGGTGGGCATGAACTGTGCCCTAGTCTGGCTTCCTCTCTCCTCCACTGTCAACAACTATCTAGTCTGGTGTGTTGAGTGGTGATTTGGACATCCAGCTTATTCCCTGTAACCTAGTGAAAAGTGAAACTGGAGTAGATCTCAGACTCTCCCATGGTCACAAGGGAGCTGTCCCAGGTCAAGGAGAGCAGGCCAGCCTCTCAGAGTTTAAATGGAAAGGTCCAAGCTTCAGCACCTGGCTCTTTTCTTTGCACAGGGTCAGCCTGAGTCCACACCTGCTCTGACCCACTTGCCTCTCCCCTGGGGCTGATGTCTGGGGCCATCAGAGCAGTTGTATTCATGGCTAGAGGATGACCTGGGAGGATAGGAAGTACTGCTCCCTCTACAGCCACCTGATTTCTCTCTTCCTGGGGACCAGGAGGTCTTGCACAGAACCCTCTACTCTCCTCATGAGGGTGGGGGAAGTCTTACCTCTTCTTCTCTGCTGCTCAGGAGTTTTCTCCTATTACTTTCTAGACATGTGTCTTTTTTTCTAAAATTCAAGTTCAATTTGTCAACATATAGTATGTCACCCAGTGCTCATCTCATCAAGTACCCTCCTCAGTGCCCATCACCCAGTCATCCCATCCCCTGCCCGCCTCCCTTTTCACAACCCTTTGTTTCTTTCCCAGAGTTAGGAGTCTCTCATATTTGTCCCCCTCTCTAATTCTTCCCACTCATTTTCTCTCCTTTGCTTGAAGTAAGTCAATCGGAGAAGGACAATCATCATACGGTTTCACTCTTATGGGAAATATAAGAAATAGTGAAAGGGATTAAAAGGGAAAGGAGGGAACATGTGTCCCTTTTAGACAAATATATAGTTTCAGTGTCACTTGGAGAATACCACCAACAGACCACAGAAGGAAGAGAAGTAGAGGACAGGAAAACAATTATCTCCTGTTGAAATAGTTGTGCAGGCCCAGGATGGAGGCGCTCCTGCTTGAAGTATCAAGTCTGCAAACTAAAGCTTAAGTAACTTTCCTATTCCTGTAAAGGCTGCCCTTGACCAGAAATACAGGCTATCCCAGCCAACCAAGCCCCAAACATCAAGAATGTGTAATGATTTCCCTGATCTAATTAAGATTAAATACACAACCTCAGTCAATAAATTTAAGCTAAATACTATCTCCATACACCGGCCTGACGTGCCAGCCTTGTGAGGAAATCCCTGACCTTCCAGCTCATCCTGCCTGTTCCCCTTTTGCTGCTTCTAAGGCTCTATAAAACTCCCTCTTTCTCTGAATCCCTGGGGCAGAGTACTCCACTGCTTATGAGGCCCTGAACTCTCCAATCCATGGATTGTTCTCCTTTGAATAAAGGACACCACACTTTACACGCTAAATTGTTTTACTTTTATCATTTGACATACCCCGGAGAGTATTTGGCTGGAGGTTTGGGGTAGACTTCATTACACAGTAGGTCTCATCATGGCCAACACTTGTTCAGCCTTGAATTTCAGCAGTGTTTGAAGAGAAACGTTTATAATAACTATGAGAAATAATTAAGAGTTTTGAAAGTGAAATAAAATTTATTTTCATAAAAGAATAGACGGTTGTAAATTTTTTCCGCAAAGGAAGATTTTTTTATTGGGTGAAAGTCTAGAAAAGAGAAGAAAATAGAAAGAGACGTTCAACCAATTTCTCACCACCCCCATTGCTCATCTTCTATACGGAGGCACTTCCCTCAGTATAATGACTTCCCACTTGTCATTTTACTGTGCAGATGTCACCCACATTCTCACTCTTTTTCCCGCTTAATATTTTAATACAGCTGCCCTAAACACCTGCTGAGAGTCTGAATGATGGCCCTGGAATATTCTTTTAGCAGAGTATTCTAGTCACTACTTCATCAACTCAGTACAACCTCAAAGCTTGTATTTTGGGACACTTGAGCCTTAAATCTTGGTTATAGCTCAGCATGTCTCCCTTTCAGCTTTGACCAAGAGGAAGATCTCAGGAGCTAGGTCTGGTATCAATCCTCCTTGCCCCAACCAAGTCCCCTTCCTAGGCATCCCCACTGCCTTCTCCTTCCAGACTGACATGCTATCATTAGCACAACTAATTGTCATAACTACACCCAGGAGTTCCTGGTATATTTGGCACACCCAAAAAGAAACCTTCATTTCAGACCGAAGTCCACACTACCTTGACTCCTCACAAGCTTCATTTCAGATGCATTCCTCAGCTGACCCTTCCTGAGGCCCTGCCTTTACCATTTCTGAGGATCTGACACTGGAACTACAGCACCTGGTCCCACCCCCTGACCTTCACTGTCCTTGCTTTCTGGGCTCCTCCCTCCCTGCTCCCTCTCTTTCACCAGTACCTTCCAGGGCCACCAGGAAGCACAGGCTCAGTCTCTAACCAGTCCTCTGCCACCCACCCAGTTGGTCTCCTCCCAGCAAGTGCAGCTGCAAGGTTATCCTGGGCTTGTCTCCACCAGGTGGGAAGTAGACCATGATATGTCTCCTTGCCTTCCTGTGCACTCTCTTATTTCCCGGTAAGGCCAGACTCTCTCCTTGGTGAGGAGTGTGTGGGGTGCCCTGAAGCTCCAGGCCACCCCAGGCTCACAGCTGTCCCCCTCACAGGTGGTTTGGTGGCATTCAGCCTGGAGCAGCCATCCGTGGTTGTGGTGCGCATGGACACCTTGGCCATTATGCCTTGCAAAGCCAGCGCCAAGATCAGCCATATCCACTGGTACCATCACCAGGAGCATACGGCCCCCCAGAGGATCCTCAGACTGGAAGTGTCTGGATCTTCTGTGAACAAGGATTCAGTCCTGAAAGCAGATAAAATCATTGCCATAAAAGATAAAGATGTCACCAGCTATAGTCTGTTGGTGCTGAAGCTGAAGAAGAACGATGAAGCTGTGTACTACTGTGCTACCTGGGAAGTGCAGAGCCCCATATGCTGACCAGGTCCCTGAGCAAAAAGTTCTCTGACTCTGGGTCTCCAGGACTGGCACTTCAACCACTCCTGAATCCTTGGGGTTGCCCTGGGGTCACCCTTCAGCATCCCAGACTCTTGCGGACACTCCCTTCACGTGTCTACTGCATGTAATCCTGGAGGCCAAGGAGCCCCTGGTACTCAGACTGGCATAGATCCAGGGAGCTGTCCAGCCTGGAGGAACTTTTCTGAAGATTATGCAAGTGTCGTTTCTGAAGCATTTGGAGCAGAAACGGTGGTGCTCAATGCAGTAGCCTCTAGCCACTAGCCACAAGTGGCTACTGAGCACTTAAAATGTAACTAGTAGATTAGTCCAAGCTGAGATGGGCTGCTTGTGTAGCACACAAGTCACATTCTGGAGACTATAAAACTTAAAGTACGATATCTCTTAACAATTTGTATGTTGAAATAATATTTTAGATATCTTTTTTTTTTAAAGTACACTCTACACTTAGCATGGAGCCCAGTACATGTCTTGAACTTATCGCTGTGAGATCAAGACATGAGCTGAAATCAAGTAAGATGCTTAACTAACTGAGGCACCTCAATATCTTTGTTTTTGTTTTTGTTTTTAAGTAGGTTCCACACTCAGCATGGAGCCCAGCATGGGGCTTGAACTAATAACCATGAGATCAAGACCTGAGCCGAGATCCAAGAGTTGGTTGCCTAACCGACTGAACCACCCAGGTGCCCCATGCATATCTTTGACTAAATAAAAATAGTCCTAGAATTAATTAATTTTTTCTATTAACCTTCTTTAATGCAGTGGATAGAAAAGTTTTAATTTATGTCTCAAATTGGTGACTTACATTTATTTCTGTTGAATAGTACTGTTATAGACTGGCAATTTTTTAAAGATTTAATTTATTTATTTCAGAGAGAAAGAGAGAGAGTGTGTGCATGAGTGAACATTGGGGAGGAGTAGAGGAAGAATGAGAGTCAATATGGGACTCGATCCCAAGACCCTGAGATCATGACCTGAGCTGAAATCAAGAGTCCGCCGCTTAACCAACTGAGCCACCCAGGTGCCCCTAGACTGGCAATTTAAGATTCTGATCATCTCCCTGAAAAATGTGCAAATAAAATATTATGCAAATAATGTTAGGGATGAAGGACTCTCTGGAGATTTGCCACAAAGTGGTTAAAAGCTGAGAATGAGAGTCAACTCCGGATTCTACTTTCTAAGTTGCTGCCCTGTGAACAATTAATTACTTTACAGGGGGGAGTCAGTAATTAAAAGCACAGTATCTCTCAACTTCTCAGCACCCTCATCCACTGGCGTACCTGGAGCTCAAGCTCCTATGGGGGGACATGATTCTCAGTGCAGGATAACACAATCAACCCTGAGACCCGGGCCTTCTACCTTCCACTTCTTAATACTACCCCACATGGGGTTTTGAGTACAGCTTTCCTACACCTCTGTTCTCTCATCTGTAAGCTGAGGTTATCTACCTGCTAAAATTATAGGACCGATTTCTGTATTAAAGCACAATTTTAGAAATAAGGTAGCAATATGTTCACTGCCTTCTTATAAAGCTAGTCAACTTCTTGAGAAAGAAAAGAAAAGAGGGATCCCTGGGTGGCGCAGCGGTTTAGCGCCTGCCTTTGGCCCAGGGCGCGATCCTGGAGACCCGGGATCGAATCCCACGTCGGGCTCCCGGTGCATGGAGCCTGCTTCTCCCTCTGCCTGTGTCTCTGCCTCTCTCTCTCTTTCTCTCTGTGTGACTATCATAAATAAATTAAAAAAAAATTTAAGAAAAGAAAAGAAAATCTGTGTTACTGATTCTCTGGCCCGAAACAGGAAAACACCTGATGCTGTATGTGGGGAAGAAGAAAAAGCCCTTTGAGGAGCTATAAGCTGAACAAAACCCATTTTCAATTGAAATTTCAAAGTCTATATACAGCTTAGTTGCCTTGAGAAAAATGATTAATGAAAGGAAAGTCTAAATGATCTGAAGGACATTGGTCCCTCAGGCTCACTACTCATCCTCTGTCTCCCTGAGCTTCTGTTTTTGCAATGGGAGATTTATAATTTAGACATGCCTTCTTTTGACAGAGCTCAGCTAACACCCACCCTTTACCCTCTACTGAAGGCCTAAGGCTAAGATCTCCAGCATGTGCAGGAAGCGGTGGAGTTGGAGGGGCAGAAACCTATCTTCCCTCTGAGGACTATTCCTTCATTTGTCCTCCCCACTGTCCTGATACAACTGAACACTTTCCTCTCAGTGCCTGACCACAGAGCAGTGACTCTGAGAGCTGATTATTAGTTTGGTTAGAGGGAAATTAGCTAAATATGAAGTCATTGTCATGAGAAGTCATCCCAAGTCAACACAAATCTCAGTTTTTGACACAGTTCCATAGTGCCTGTGAGTTACATCTAAGAGGACAGTGACCTTCTGGATGCAGCAAACAAACCCTATGTGGAGGGAAAAGCAAGCCCATATTTGGAGTCATGTCCTTCTCCTGCCTTCTCCTTGTGGATAACGTGAGTTTCACCATGGACACTTTGGCCACACACACCAAATGAAAACCAGCCAGAGGCCAACCAGCCCTCCTGTCCTAAGTAAATATTTGCTAATTAAATGGTTGTTTAAATGGCTAATTCATAGAAGAACTGAAAGCATCTTATTCGAATGTAAAGGACTGAGTATAGTGGTAGATCTATCAATGCCTGTTGTGATATTTTGACTATTAGAAAGGGGTTCATATTACCTCATGGTTGGGGGATTTTGTATAGATGAATGCTTGAAATATCCTGATGATTTGGGCTCAACTCATTTTCTTTCATTCCTGAGGTATGTGAGACAGATACATGACCAACATTATAGTATCAAATTAAGGCTGATTAAGTCTAAGAGTATCTTAATATCAGGATTTTCATAGATATATTATCCATTACCAACTGCACACACATGCTAGTATTTTGGCTGTTACCTCAGATTCCCGTTTGTGCAAATCACAATTTAAAAATTGTCTGGCATGTCTGGAAATCCATGTTGACTCTTGTGTATTGAGTGGTCTTTATGTTTGGCCCTGAGTACTGGTTCAAGGACATAGCCTCGGCAGAGGAAAGGGCACAACTTTGGAGAGGTCACCTCTACACATTGGGATCAGGATATTTTTTTCTGTCACTTCCATATGTCCAAAATTGTCTTACCAAAAATATGTACTGTTTTTGAATTTTATTTTAAAAAAGAATTAACATGTTTCCTAATATTAAAAATCACTGCATATTTCTAAGCACTTAAACACAACATGTGCAATTTGACGGTTAGAAAGGCCTGTAACTGGCTCTGTCCTGATCACTTTTCTCCCTTCTTCTCAAACAAGCTTGGCTTCTTTACAAAGCAAAATCTTATTTTCTCTCCTGATTCCCACTCCCTCTGTCTGCCAAGTTAGAGACAAGGTTCATGATTGTCATTTTTTTTGTTGTTGTTGTTGTTTTTGTTTTTTTGATCTTTACAAACCTTTATTTAAGAAAGAAGATGTAACTATGAAAATACTACATACTAAACAGAACAAAGGCTATGATCCCGAGGTTTAAAAAAAAGAGAGAGAGAAAGACATATGTCCAAGTATTAACAAGGCTGCCTGAGTGAAAGATGATGGGTAGTTTTTCCTGCTTCCTTACATTTTCAATAATTTCCAAAAATCCTATAGCGACACAGAGCTCAGAGTATCTTCTTGGGCTGAGTGTGTGTTTTCCCCTGTGCAAGACAGATACCAGCCACTGCAGAGAGTGACACAAGTACTCAGTCTTCTTATTAAGTGTACTATAATTTCCTTGCTTTCTTTAAGTCTCTTTTATCCACATGCAGATGCAGGAATGAGATCATCCCTAGCAGAATTACACACATTGTAGGATGGATCCTCCACCTTTCTCCACACTGTTCTGTACCCCCTTAGGCTAATTTCTATGGATTTCACTAATGGGCATCTTTGCTCTGATTTCTATCAAATGTTGAAAATTGAAGAACTATCACCATGTCACCCAACAAAAGCATTGTTTCTTGGACATCAGATTTCCAAGCCTGTGGATTCAGGGCCCTAGGAGAAAAGAATCAAATTTCTCCAATGGCTTCACTGGTATGAAAGGGAATGGCCACTCCCACCTGCACCTCTTGGTGTCTGAGCATAAACCTCTGACTCTGGGGTAGATGACACCATATGTTGGCTCTGGGGAAGGATGCAGCCAACCTAAGGCCACCTGTCAGGGTGGGAATCCTGAGCTCACTCTGCTCCCACTTCCCAGTCTCCTGCTGATGCTCCCACTGTCTGCTCCCAAGCAGCACCCAGAGATAAGGAAGACCACAGGTACAGTCTATGAGGGTCTGCCTTGTAATACCCAGGGCAATGGAAGGTAAAGAGAGGTGGACAGTCCATCTGCAGGAGCAAAAGAATGTATTCAAGCAAACAGTCAAATAAGTGGGCTGTGTTGGCCCCCAAATAAATAAAACAAGTTGAAGAGTCAGGAGAAGATTTTATCTAGTTCCTTTCATTTCACTCTCCACAAAACCACCAAGGTCCCCTCTCTAACAGAACAGGATATATTCAGTAAAGAAACAGGAAACAGACAAGTGTTGACAGATTATCACTAAATTCTGTGCTTTTCTAGTTGATAAATGTAGCAAAAAAGGAGCATGTAGATTATTTGTAACGCTTTTGTTCTTCCATTATATCAGGGATTCTGAGTTATTTCTCGAGCTATTAAGCAAGTCATCATCACTTACTATAATAAAATAAATCAAGAGATCTCTGTGTATATAAAAGATTACAGTGCTTTATGGACCAATATTATGATGAATCCAATTCTGTGCTCTTGATGTTCTTTAATGCAATACAACAAGTGTGCACTAGTGAAACAATCCCAACTCTCATTAAAGGAGCCTAGAGAAATACCCGCCACCTTCATGTCAACTGAAATCCTGCCTCTCACATTTGTTTTAATTGATTTATCCTTTCTGTATTTCCTTGATCTATGTTCTTGCTACCTATGAGTCAACATATAGCTGCAGCAATCACAAGCTAATCATTCCTAATAACTGCAGTAATTCTGTTGCTTTTTTTTTACTTGTAGATTGAAGATACAAAATAATTACCAAAAATCTGCAATTATATTCTAAAAGTGGTAGAATTAGCATTTGCAGTCCATGGGTCAAGAGATTTCTTTGATTCCTTTTCTTTGCTCAGCCAAAGCAAAAACAATCAATTAGTTTATATGTACAGAGTTAAATGTATAGTCATTCTCTCAAGGAGCTCAGTTCCACCTGAAAATAAATAAATATAATGTTCTGATAAGAATATAATAAAATGTATTTTATTAATGAGAACTCCTTAAGTACTAGACACTGAATTAAGCACTTGATAGACTTCTTGTTATGTTATGTCTCTGTAGCAAAAAATGATCAGACTGATGGCTATAAATTGTACCCCCACATGTATCACTCTAACCTTGTCCTCCAATGCCAGGTTTGACTTATTTACCTATTGGCGTGAATTCCTATTTGGACACTTCATATGTTGAGGTCTGATTATCTCAGAGAGAAGTAAGGTATAGTATCTCATTCCCCAGGGATTTTCAGAAATTGTGAAAAGCTGAGGCTAAAGATACTGGTGATGAATAAAATGGAATTCATACCAGTTAAGTTCCATTGCCTGTCAGAAAATGAGCTAGCTGTTGTGTCTGTCCGAGATCCTGTGATTATCATAAAAGTCCTGCAAATGAGGATGCCTGGATGGCTCAGTGGTTGAGTGTCTGCCTTTGGCTCAGGACATGATCCCGGGGTCCTGGGAATGAGACCCGCGCCAGGCTCTCCACAGGGAGCCTGCTTCACCCTGTGCCTGTGACTCTGCTTCTCTCTCTCTCTCTCTCTGTCTCTCTCATGAGTAAATAAATAAAATCTTTTTTAAAAAAAATCCTGCAAATCAACTCATTTCATGGAAGGAAGAATTGATGCTTAGAGAGGAACAGAGATGTTTCCAAATACATAGTCCAATTGCACTATTGGGCCACTTTAAAGATCTTTAATATTTGTTAACTTTACAAATCTGGCATTTGTGGGGAAATATGGATTGTCCCAGACTGGCCACTCAACCCAGGAGAGCCTGGTCAGGACAGAATGATTGGTCACTCAAGTAGTCATGGCACACATCTGGAAGAGTTCTCTTTCCGTATAGTCTGCCCCAAGACCTTTCCTGCTAGTGGAGTTAAAAAGGCTATAAAAAATCACATAGGGCATCCCTGGGTGGCTCAGCGGTTTGGCGCCTGCCTTCAGCCCAGGGCATGATCCTGGAGACCCGGGAACGAGTCCCATGTCAGGTTTCCTGCATGGAGCTTGCTTCTCCTTCTGCCTGTGCCTCTGCCTCTCTCTCTTTTGTGTGTCTCTCATGAATAAATAAATAAAATATTTTTTTAAAAAATCACATATCTTCTCTGTCTTGTGATTTTGCTTTAGCAGAAAGTATCATAGATCAACTACACGGAGAGCACAAAAACTTCTTAGGAGGACTTAACTAAAAAATCAACATATGGAATGAGGATGAAGCTTTGGAAATTTGTAACTGGTATAGTGTTATTTTCCTACATACATCATGCCATCAGGAGCCCTGCCCTGGTTTGGACTAAACCATAACAAACAGCATCCATGAAAGGAGATGGTGGCTATGCCCAGAAGAATTTTTCTTTTGGGTTAATCATGAGATAGCAATATGGAAAGTCAGGTATTTCAGTCCTAGAATCCAGAGGAAAAGAAGCAGACAGCCACTAGGAGTGCCTGCAGGATGCCAGCCTTCCTACTCCAACCTCCCATTGACCTGATTGCCTCCTGATGGGGGTTTCTGTCTGGGGTTGTTGAGAACAGCCTGAGTGAGTCAGGAATCATCACTTCTTTGAGTCTTGAGATTTCCAGGGAGTATAGATGACCCAAGCTGCATAACTTGAGATGGTAGAGGGATGGCATCTGATTGCAGTCATAAGTGTGATTCCAGGGCTAGCTGCTGTGCCAAATGAAGAAGATTAATACGAATGTCACTGGAATAAAAGTGTCCTAAACTGGGACCTTTATTTTATAAATTAATTTTTTATTGGTGTTCAATTTACCAACATACAGAATAACACCCAGTGCTCATCCCGTCAAGTGTCCCCCTCAGTGCCCGTCACCCATTCACCCCCACCCCCCGCCCTCCTCCCCGTCCACCACCCCTAGTTCGTTTCCCAGAGTTAGGAGTCTTTATGTTCTGTCTCCCTTTCTGATATTTCCCACACATTTCTTCTCCCTTCCCTTCTATTCCCTTTCACTATTATTCATATTCCCCAAATGAATGAGAACATACACCGTTTGTCCTTCTCTGATTGACTTACTTCACTCAGCATAATACCCTCCAGTTCCATCCACGTTGAAGCAAATGGTGGGTATTTGTCGTTTCTAATGGCTGAGGAATATTCCATTGTATACATAAACCACATCTTCTTTATCCATTCATCTTTCGATGGACACCGAGGCTCCTTCCACAGTTTGGCTATTTTGGACGTTGCTGCTATAAACTTCAGGGTGCAGGTGTCCCGGCGTTTCATTGCATCTGAATCTTTGGGGTAAATCCCCAACAGTGCAATTGCTGGGTCGTAGGGCAGGTCTATTTTTAACTCTTTGAGGACCCTCCACACAGTTTTCCAGAGTGGCTGCACCAGTTGACATTCCCACCAACAGTGTAAGAGGGTTCCCTTTTCTCCACATCCTCTCCAACATTTGCTAAACTGGGACCTTTGTCTCTGCGTTCTAGAGCCTTGGGAGAAAGACATATACACAGACTTATATGTACATACATACAAATGTACATATACATGTATACATATTATTACACAGTAGTATATAATACGTTATAATAAGTACTTATGGAAGAAATGAAGTGTCTGCTTTAAGAATGTGTGTTCCAGATCTAGATCCTTTGGTATAAATTACTGTTCTTCCACTTAATCACCCAAGACCTTTGATAAAAATTTCTAGTGTGTCAGAGTCTTCATTTTTTCATAGGAAAGATAGAAAAATAATAAAAGCACCCATTTAGCAGGTTTTGTGAAGATTAAATGAGATAATGAAACCAAAGTGTTTACCGCATCATACCTGCCACATGAGAATGCCTTCAATATTGTGAGCTATTCATGTTACAAAAAATAAAATAAAATCTCTATTCTCTGAAAGTGTTTAAAATAATTAGTAAAAGATAAAATCTGCCTTTGTTTTCTTCCCTGTTTGACATAATTAATAAACAAGAAATACTTTTTTCTAGGAATGTCTGAAGTGGCCATTTATCTCCCTTTTTGGCTCCTAGCATCTGAAACCATTGTCTATGTCAGGGGAATTCTCCACCTTATAAGCCTTGGTGAAAGAATGGATTTACTTCCAGTATAGGAAGGAAAAGTTCCAGATACTGCTTCTCAGCGTTCCATACAGCTAAGTTCAGGTAGAAAGTGTGGGCTTTTCCAGATTAGACATGCTCCCCACAACTGCCACCCCTTCACACACACGCACACATGTATATGCAAACAGGCACACATGCACAAAGGGACACAAGCAAACATGCACACATGTGCACACACACACAGGGTCTGGAAGGAAATCCCTGGCATCAACGGTGGAGCAGGGGACCTCCCTCCAGAGTGACTATGGCTGTCTCCTCTTCCTCTCCTCCTTCTCATTTCTAGGAGGCACCTTCCTGCAGAAGAGTCAGTCCTCTTAGTTGTAGGCCATTGGCCTTCTGGTTTACCACCCATCTCCTCAAAATTCAATGCCTTGTGTGGATCACCTCAGAATTAGTATTTATTGGAAAGCAGAGAAAATACAGCAGCTGCCTCAGGAGGAAAATCCAGCCAACATGGCTTATTCTTCTCTTTTCTCCTCAAGAAGAACTCAAGTATGAGTTCGCATCAGTTCCACGTGTATGTCACAGAGCCAGCCCTAAGTTTTAGGGAGAATTGTTTCAAACTTTAATACATGCAAATATTTAGAGAAAACCATATGGAAATCATAAAAGGCAAACAAAAAATCTTAGCTGAGGAAAAGAGGAATGTGGAAAAACGCAGAAAAATAAAATACTAATAATATGTAACTGATTTTCCAGGCTACTACTTCAAAATGGTCATCAAAGCATTTTCACAATGAGAGTTGTGGCAAATAATAATGTTTGACAGTATAGGAATGTTAAATTTGAGACATGACAATATAAGTAGAAATAATATCTAATTATTAATAAGAATTTCATATATTCCAGAACCTGTGCTAGCAGTTATAATAAATCTGAAATACTCTCAGTTATTTAATATGCATTAACTTCTGAGATAGTATTGTTATCACATCCATTCTCAGATGAGGATTTTAAGACAGAAAGAGATTAAGAAATTTGCACCAGTCAGACAGCTCCTAGGTGACAGAGATAAACAGTTCTTCCCTTCAGACATGAAAAAGCTGTGTCAGTGACGTGAGGAAATGCTCAGAATATGAAGTGACCTGAAACAAGAATACCAAAACCCTGTGCATATTGCACCTGTGACTCATAAATGTATTTGAGTCCACAAAATAATATTCAAACCCATTAAATTACATATTCATGTAATTTCTAATTACAGAAATCTAGAACTTCACACACCATAATGAAAGAGTTGCAGCTCTTGGTGAGATACTCATGGGCATTTTTATCTTCATCTTTATCCATTTTCTTTAATTTTCTTCAAAGAATATTTTTACCTACATGTCCTACTTAGCAGCCATGTGACATTCCCTCATTCACTCATCACTCCTCTGTACCTCACCGCCCTGATCTATGAAATGAAAACAACAAGCATCCATATCATGTGATTCCTGTGAAGATGAAAAAGGTGAAGAACATTTAGAAAAAAATTAAAAAATTCTCTTTAAATATTTGCTCTTCTGAAATTAATATTTATTAAACATGCAATATATTAAACTATTATACCGAGAAAGAGGGGTGATATAATGGCTCCTGGCAAATAAAAACCATTCCAATTCTATAGAAATCAAGAAGCTTCCACAGTTCCTTCACATTCAGAGACCTGCGGAGACCACCAGCCCTATTTTGAGATGGGCACAGCAGCAGAAAGCCTGCAAAACACAGTGATCTCAGGCCCTGCAAGTATGCATTCAGCACTAAACAGCCAACAACCCACCTCATCCACCACTTCTTTCTTCTTGCACAGTTCAGGGCATGCCCTCAGACACTGAGTTAAGGGGCATGCAGCCATCAGGTTCCCACTTATCTGCTTTCTCCTTTAGCCTGGAAGACAGCATGTCACTGCTCCAAGTTTTCATCTTCTTCTCCTTCTGGGCTCCTGAGTCACACTTCTGGACGATTGCAGTCTAGATGAGTGAACAAAGAAATTCTGTAATATTTCTTATGCTATTACAGTTTCATTGGAAATTCTCTTCCTTTACTAATAGTTGGACAGGAGTTATCAAAAGTGGAGCAGTTCCATATGTCTATTTCCACAAAATTAAAGAAAAATATTGAGATATATTGCAAGATATCCAGCTCAAGTTTTGAAAAGGACACTGTTATGGGGAGGAGCAGAAATGAAATCAGGCTTTGAAAGGTCAGATTTTTATGATGTTGGCAAAAATCCCAGCTCCATGTCATTTGGATGGAAAGAAAATAGGTTAGGCAAAAAGTGTTCTTAAATTTTACTTCAATCCTCACTGTAAATATCATAGATAAAGATGTGGCTATTTACTACTGTGGTGATGGTACCCAGTGTCCTAAAACTGTGGAGAAAACCCACACAAGATCTCCTCCTTGGGTCTATGCCATCCATATCCTTCCCAACAGTGGCAACCACAGCCAGGTCCCCAGGGCTCCCAGCCTCAGCCTCCCTTAATCATCAGCATTTCCGGATCTTTCCAGGAGCCATCTTGGATTATGCTTGCACATTAGTTTCCAGCTGACCTCAGGAATTGTGCTTCCAAAGTGTTGTTGGACACTACTTCCCAATGAACTAAAGTCCTCTGTGGGGATGATAGTACACAGGCTGTACCACTGTCCATCATCTCAGCATCCAGAGACCCCAGTATGAGTAAGCTTCAGGTTGAGAGAGGGAATCACTGTGTGCCATTTTAATGGAATTTAAAAGAAATGCCTCTGTAATATAGCTTTTGTTGGTCCATTTTACAACTAAAAAAAATTAAAGCCTAAAGAATTCAGGCTTAATGTTCCACCAAGAGCTCTCTGAACTAGACTAATGGGCACTGAAAGGTTTAAGAATGCAATACTTTAAGTGAACCATAAGGGAGCTGGTGAACTGCCAGCTGATGTGTGACAGAATTGTCCTTTTTACATCTGATTTTACTTAGATTTTCCTTAAAGAACTACTGTTAATTATATGTGTTCTCATATTTACTGGCTCTTTCTTTGCATGGATCACTTCTTTCTGCCACTGACCTCATTCATGAAATGGAGATAATCACAACAGCAATCTCATGGAAATGTAGAGAAGATTAAATAAAATAATGCAAGAAAATGTTTAGAACATTGCCTGACAAATAGCAAGTCCACCATGGACAGTAGATGTATATTAATTATACAGTTTATAATTGCATATTAAACAATGCTTTGAAGATGATTATCTTCATCATGTGATATCTTGCTCATGAGACAGTTGCAAGGCCCAGGGCGAGTAGAAACTGGTTTCCAGAGACTGCTCCGACCCTTGTATCCCCAGTAATTGCGACCTAGTCCCTTCATGGAAGCACTCAGATTATAAATGAAATCTAATTTCTCTGAGTTCTAATCTTCGTGGTGATATCTCAATTAATTTTACAAAACACAACAATACTCTGTTGCATTTGCACATGGCCTATTCGATAACATTCATATATTTCAGGGTCTGATTGTTGTTCTTTAGTGCTGTGTTACAGAAGATAAAGGCCAGGTTTCCTATCTGGGTCTCAAATTAACAGCAAACAGAAACAGATAGATATAAGGGATGAACCCAACAGGCATGTTCTCATGTTTCCGAGCAATGTTTCTGCAGTATGGGATTCCAGGGGGAATAAGTGGATGTGAGAACCTCCTGCACCATTCCAGACTGACACATTCATACCAAGAATTTCTCTCCAGATTGGGAGCTCTTACCCTATTTGCCCAGCACTCATGGGGTGCAGGAAGCCCCAGACCTGCTCATATCTGTGATTGACATAAAGTATTCCAGGGAACAATGTAATCTATCACTTAATCCCAGAAACCAGAACCAGTCCCCTCTTCTGCCACTGGCCTGACCAGTCCTACTAACAGGGACTTGACTTCTTATCTGGGTGGGTGCAAATTTTTAAGGAATAATGAAAGAAAGTATATTGTGTGAAACTATAAAAACTCCTCTCCTAACTCCTGGAGTCCACATTCCAACCATAGGAAAAACCTATACTTTAGAAAATGTCCTAATATTGGCACCTCTGATAACGTGAATATCTGACCACATAATTACCACACCTGCCCTTTACCCCTGTTTCTTGATATAAGGGCAACACATTCATTCTGTTTCTCATTCTAAGAATCAGGTGGAGCTATCAAGTGCAGAGATGCCATGGAGGGCAGAATGAATTCCTCCCATAGCAGTGTCACTTCTCAGGGGCAAAATCAGGATCTTGTGTCCCACACCCTGTCAATCGGGTGATTCCTAACTGTGGTGGGTCCCCAGCAGGAGGAACCTGAGAGCCTGAGTCTCAACAGGGCCTTACCTGGCCCATAACTTGTCTACAGAAATAAAGGTAAGAAGATCCCTGAAAGGAATGTAGAGTCAGAAACAATGAACCGTTTCCAGAAAGAAGTGATTGAAAAGAAGGATCAAGCTTTTTACAGAATCTGTGCGAAATGCTTTATACAGATTATTTCATTTAATCCTTAAAAGAGTACATCGGAATTCAGCTGAAGTGTCTGCACAGGGACTGGTCTCAGGAGACGGAGCCACCCTGACTTTTTGATACACAACAACCATGAAACACTACAGTGATGAACAGGAGGGAAGAGGACACCTTATCTGTGTGGCTTTGAAGTCATAACATACTATGTAGCCACTAAAAACATCTTTTTTGAAGAATTATAAGTAAAATTTACAAATTTACTGAGGGCCAATACAAGTCTCCCCAGATCTAAGCCTTGGTGGGCATTTCTAAGGTGTACATATTAAGCTCCAAGGCATATAGTTCCAAGAGAGGACTTGATCAAGATGGAGAGCCAAAGATGGAATCAGTATTTTCAGCACTCCTGCAGTCAATATTTTATTGGTTTTTACTTTTAATAGTGAAATTGTTCGTATAACAATTTAAAATATAACTTGATATGACACTTAAAATAGCTATATATTTTATTTTCCCATCTAATACTCCTCCTATTCTGTAACTCCTTTAAAAAAGAAAAACTGAAAAGCTACAATTAATCATACTGACAATAAAGGTTACCATGGAACAGGCATTTCACGAACTAGTCTTAATTTTGCAAATAAAGTTTTATTGAAATACAACCTTGGCCATATGTTTACAAATTGTCTATAGGTGTTTGCATTACAATGGCAGTTAAGTATTGCAACAAAAACCCACAAAGCCTAAAATGTTGACCATTTGGCCCTCTATAGAACATGTTTGTCATTTGCTGCCCTGGAATTATATACTATGGAGTGGCATTTATTTTTGTTTTACATTTCACTATTTCTCAGTTTTTCCTCAATGACCCTTTTTTTTTTTATATTTTATTGGTGTTCAATTTACTAACATACAGAATAACACCCAGTGCCCGTCACCCATTCACTCCCACCCCCCGCCCTCCTCCCCTTCTACCACCCCTAGTTCGTTTCCCAGAGTTAGCAGTCTTTATGTTCTGTCTCCCTTTCTGATATTTCCCACACATTTCTTCTCCCTTCCCTTATTTTCCCTTTCACTATTATTTATATTCCCCAAATGAATGAGAACATATAATGTTTGTCCTTCTCCGACTGACTTACTTCACTCAGCATAATACCCTCCAGTTCCATCCACGTTGAAGCAAATGGTGGGTATTTGTCATTTCTAATAGCTGAGTAATATTCCATTGTATACATAAACCACATCTTCTTTATCCATTCATCTTTCGTTGGACACCGAGGCTCCTTCCACAGTTTGGCTATCGTGGCCATTGCTGCTAGAAACATCGGGGTGCAGGTGTCCCGGCGTTTCATTGCATTTGTATCTTTGGGGTAAATCCCCAACAGTGCAATTGCTGGTTGTAGGGCAGGTATATTTTTAACTGTTTGAGGAACCTCCACACAGTTTTCCAGAGTGGCTGCACCAGTTCACATTCCCACCAACAGTGTAAGAGGGTTCCCTTTTCTCCGCATCCTCTCCAACATTTGTGGTTTCCTGCCTTGTTAATTTTCCCCATTCTCACTGGTGTGAGGTGGTATCTCATTGTAGTTTTGATTTGTATTTCCCTGATGGCAAGTGATGCAGAGCATTTTCTCATATGCATGTTGGCCATGTCTATGTCTTCCTCTGTGAGATTTCTGTTCATGTCTTTTGCCCATTTCATGATTGGATTGTTTGTTTCTTTGGTGTTGAGTTTAATAAGTTCTTTATAGATCTTGGAAACTAGCCCTTTATCTGATATGTCATTTGCAAATATCTTCTCCCATTCTGTAGGTTGTCTTTGAGTTTTGTTGACTGTATCCTTTGCTGTGCAAAAGCTTCTTATCTTGATGAAGTCCCAATAGTTCATTTTTGCTTTTGTTTCTTTTGCCTTCGTGGATGTATCTTGCAAGAAGTTACTATGGCCGAGTTCAAAAAGGGTGTTGCCTGTGTTCTTCTCTAGGATTTTGATGGAATCTTGTCTCACATTTAGATCTTTCATCCATTTTGAGTTTATCTTTGTGTATGGTGAAAGAGAGTGGTCTAGTTTCATTCTTCTGCATGTGGATGTCCAATTTTCCCAGCACCATTTATTGAAGAGACTGTCTTTCTTCCAATGGATAGTCTTTCCTCCTTTATCGAATATTAGTTGCCCATAAAGTTCAGGGTCCACTTCTGGATTCTCTATTCTGTTCCACTGATCTATGTGTCTGTTTTTGTGCCAGTACCACACTGTCTTGATGACCACAGCTTTGTAGTACAACCTGAAATCTGGCATTGTGATGCCCCCAGATATGGTTTTCTTTTTTAAAATTCCCCTGGCTATTCGGGGTCTTTTCTGATTCCACACAAATCTTAAAATAATTTGTTCTAACTCTCTGAAGAAAGTCCATGGTATTTTGATAGGGATTGCATTAAACGTGTATATTGCCCTGGGTAACATTGACATTTTTACAATATTAATTCTGCCAATCCATGAGCATGGAATATTTTTCCATCTCTTTGTGTCTTCCTCAATTTCTTTCAGAAGTGTTCTATAGTTTTGAGGGTATAGATCCTTTACATCTTTGGTGAGGTTTATTCCTAGGTATCTTATGCTTTTGGGTGCAATTGTAAATGGGATTGACTCCTTAATTTCTCTTTCTTCAGTCTCATTGTTAGTGTATAGAAATGCCACTGACTTCTGGGCATTGATTTTGTATCCTGCCACGCTACCGAATTGCTGTATGAGTTCTAGCAATTTTGGGGTGGAGACTTTTGGGTTTTCTATGTAGAGTATCATGTCAACGGCGAAGAGGGAGAGTTTGACTTCTTCTTTGCCAATTTGAATGCCTTTAATGTCTTTTTGTTGTCTGATTGCTGAGGCTAGGACTTCCAGTACTATGTTGAATAGCAGTGGTGAGAGTGGACATCCCTGTCTTGTTCCTGATCTTAGGGGAAAGGCTCCCAGTGCTTCCCCATTGAGAATGATATTTGCTGTGGGCTTTTCATAGATAGCTTTTAAGATGTCAAGGAATGTTCCCTCTATCCCTACACTCTGAAGAGTTTTGATCAGGAATGGATGCTGTATTTTGTCAAATGCTTTCTCTGCATCCAATGAGAGGATCATATGGTTCTTGGTTTTTCTCTTGCTGATATGATGAATCACATTGATTGTTTTACGGGTGTTGAACCAGCCTTGTGTCCCAGGGATAAATCCTACTTGGTCATGGTGAATAATCTTCTTAATGAACTGTTGGATCCTATTGGCCAGTATCTTGTTGAGAATTTTTGCATCCATGTTCATCAGGGATATTGGTCTGTAATTCTCCTTTTTGGCGGGGTCTTTGTCTGGCTTTGGAATTAAGGTGATGCTGGCCTCATAGAACGAATTTGGAAGTACTCCATCTCTTTCTATCTTTCCAAACAGCTTTAGGAGAATAGGTATGATTTCTTCTTTAAACGTTTGATAAAATTCTCCTGGGAAGCCATCTGGCCCTGGACTCTTGTGTCTTGGGAGGTTTTTGATGACTGCTTCAATTTCCTCCCTGGTTATTGGCCTGTTCAGGTTTTCTATTTCTTCCTGTTCCAGTTTTGGTAGTTTGTGGCTTTCCAGGAATGCGTCCATTTCTTCTAGATTGCCTAATTTATTGGCGTATAGCTGTTCATAATATGTTTTTAAAATCGTTTGTATTTCCTTGGTGTTGGTAGTGATCTCTCCTTTCTCATTCATGATTTTATTAATTTGAGTCTTCTCTCTCTTCTTTTTAATAAGGCTGGCTAATGGTTTATCTATCTTATTAATTCTTTCAAAGAACCAACTCCTGGTTCTGTTGATCTGTTCCACAGTTCTTCTGGTCTCGATTTCGTTGAGTTCTGCTCGAATCTTTATTAACTCCCTTCTTCTCTTGGGTGTAGGATCTATTTGCTGTTTTTTCTCCAGGTCCTTTAGATGCAAGGTTAGCTTTTGTATTTGAGTTCTTTCCAGTTTTTGAATGGATGCTTGTATTGCGATGTATTTCCCCCTTAGGACTGCTTTTGCTGCATCCCAAAGATTTTGAACGGTTGTATCTTCATTCTCATTAGTTTCCATGAATCTTTTTAATTCTTCCTTAATTTCCTGGTTGACCCTTTTATCTTTTAGCAGGATAGTCCTTAACCTCCATGTGTTTGAGGTCCTTCCAAACTTCTTTTTGTGATTTAGTTCTAATTTCAAGGCATTATGGTCCGAGAATATGCAGGGGACAATCCCAATCTTTTGGTATCGGTTCAGACCCGATTTGTGACCCAATATGTGGTCTATTCTGGAGAAAGTTCCATGTGCGCTTGAGAAGAATGTGTATTCAGTTGAGTTTGGATGTAAAGTTCTGTAGATATCTGTGAAATCTATCTGGTCCAGTGTATCATTTAAAGCTCTCGTTTCTTTGGAGATGTTTTGCTTAGAAGACCTATCGAGTATAGAAAGAGCTAGATTGAAGTCACCAAGTATAAGTGTATTATTATCTAAGTATTTCTTCACTTTGGTTAATAATTGATTTATATATTTGGCAGCTCCCACATTCGGAGCATATATATTGAGGATTGTTAAGTCCTCTTGTTGAATAGATCCTTTAAGTATGATATAGTGTCCCTCTTCATCTCTCACTACAGTCTTTGGGGTAAATTTTAGTTTATCTGATATAAGGATGGCTACCCCTGCTTTCTTTTGAGGACCATTCGAATGGTACATGGTTCTCCAACCTTTTATTTTCAGGCTGTAGGTGTCCTTCTGTCTAAAATGAGTCTCTTGTAGACAGCAAATAGATGGGTCCTGCTTTTTTATCCAGTCTGAAACCCTGCGCCTTTTGATGGGGTCATTAAGCCCGTTCACATTCAGAGTTACTATTGAGAGATATGAGTTTAGTGTCATCATGATATCTATTCAGTCTTTGTTTTTGTGGACTGTTCCACTGAACTTCTTCTTAAAGGGGAATTTTAAGAGGCCCCCTTAAAATTTCTTGCAGAGCTGGTTTGGAGGTCACATATTCTTTTAGTTGCTGCCTGTCTTGGAAGCTCTTTATCTCTCCTTCCATTTTGAATGAGAGCCTTGCTGGATAAAGTATTCTTGGTTGCATGTTCTTCTCATTTAGGACCCTGAATACATCCTGCCAGCCCTTTCTGGCCTGCCAGGTCTCTGTGGAGAGGTCTGCTGTTACCCTAATACTCCTCCCCATAAAAGTCAGGGATTTCTTGTCTCTTGCTGCTTTAAGGATCTTCTCTTTATCTTTGGAATTTGCAAGCTTCACTATTAAATGTCGAGGTGTTGAACGGTTTTTATTGATTTTAGGGGGGGATCTCTCTATTTCCTGGATCTGAATGCCTGTTTCCCTTCCCAGATTAGGAAAGTTTTCAGCTAGAATTTGTTCAAATACATATTCTGGCCCTCTGTCCCTTTCGGCGCCCTCGGGAACCCCAATTAAACGTAGGTTTTTCTTCCTCAGGCTGTCTTTTATTTCCCTTAATCTATCTTCATGGTCTTTTAATTGTTTGTCTCTTTTTTCCTCAGTTTCCCTCTTTGCTATCAACTTGTCTTCTAGGTCACTCACTCGTTCTTCCACCTCGTTAACCCTCGTCGTTAGGACTTCTAGTTTGGATTGCATCTCATTCAATTGATTTTTAATTTCTGCCTGATTAGCTCTAAATTCTGCAGTCATGAAGTCTCTTGAGTCCTTTATACTTTTTTCTAGAGCCACCAGTAGCTGTATAATAGTGCTTCTGAATTGGCTTTCTGACATTGAATTGTAATCCAGATTTTGTAACTCTGTGGGAGAGAGGACTGTTTCTGCTTCTTTCTTTTGAGGTGAGGTTTTCCTTCTAGTCATTTTGCTCAGTGCAGAGTGGCCAAAAGCAAGTTGTATTGGGAAAAAGAGAAAAAGAGAGGAGAGAAAGAAGGAAAGAAAAGAGAAAGAGAAAAAAAAAGGGAAGAAAAAGAAAAAAAAAACAAAAAAAAAAAAAAAGAAAAAAAAAAGGAAGAAAAAGAGAAAGAAAAAGAAAGGAGAAAAAAAAGGGGGTGGGGGAAGGAAACAAATCAAAAAGCAAAACAAAACAAAAACAAAAACAAAAACAAACAAACAAAAAAAGAACCACCGGGGAGTATCTTCTGATTCTGTGTTCTTTAAGTCCCTTGGCTTCTCCTGGAAGTTGTCCGTCTAGCTGGTGTTCTGGGGGAGGGGCCTGTTGTGCTGATTTTCAGGTGTTAGCAGTTGGGGGAGCTGCTGTGCCCCTGCCTGGTGCAGGGCTCAGTGGGGGTTGTTTACCCCGTGAGGCCCCAGGAGGAACAGCCCCAGTGGCGGGGCAGCTCTGGAGCCCTGGATTCAGCTCCGGCAGGAACTCCGTCTGCAGGGCCTGGAGGCTCCGGGGCGGGGCCGCTGATCTGCTCAGCTGGGGCAGGAGCGTCCTTGCTGTCCTGGGCCCTCCCGGCCTCTGCCTGTCCCGGGGGAGGCGGGATCCTGGGCTGTGTCCCGGCGCCCTGTGCTCCGGAGCCTGCGCTGGTGGATTCGCGCTCCCGGGCCGCGCAGCCCCCTCCGCGGAGCTGCCGCCCGAGCCCCTCCGAGCTGCTCCTGGAACCGCGCAGGCCCCTCTGCACGGAGCCTCTTCCTCTGCCCGAGCCCCTCCGAGCTGCTTCCGGGGCCGCGCAGCCCCCTCCGCGGAGCCGCCCCCGAGCCCCCCGAGCTGCTCCGGGTCCCGCCGTGCGCTGTAGCCATTCAGGGAGCTCGGCGCACTCTCCCGGGGCGCAGGTGTCTGTTACTGTCCCCGGGAGCCCGAGGGCATCCCCGCCCTCCTGGGTCCTGCTCCACCTCCCCGCGAGCCCCTTTCCGCCCGGGAAGGTCGGTGCAGCTCCTGCTCCTCCGGGACGGGGCTCTCCTGTCCTGGGGACCCTCGCCCCGGCCTCAGCCCGGCTCCTCGCGGGGCCCCTCCCCCTCGGAGGCCTTTGTTCCTTTATTTCTTTTTCCCCGTCTTCCTACCTTGATAGATGCGCGAACTCTTCTCACTGTAGCATTCCAGCTGGTCTCTCTTTAAATCTCAGGCCGAATTCATAGATTTTCAGGATAATTTGAAGGTTTTCTAGGTAGTTTGGTGGAGACAGGTGATTTGGGGACCCTGCTCTTCCGCCATCTTGCTCCTCCCTCTCAATGACCCTTTTTTACATATACATCCTCCTCATATTATCTGTCTTACTCTGGATAAATTATTTAACATATCTTTGATTCAATTTCCTCATTTGAAAATAGAAAATATAATTATATTTACCTAGAAAAACTGTTGAGAAGAGTAACTCAAATAATACATACAAAATTTATTTTTAATTTTTATTTATTTATGAGAGTCACACAGAGAGAGAGAGAGAGAGAGAGGCAGAGACACAGGCAGAGGGAGAAGCAGGCTCCATGCACCGGGAGCCTGACGTGGGATTCGATCCCAGGTCTCCAGGATCAGGCCCTGGGCCAAAGGCAGGCACTAAACCGCTGAGCCACCCAGGGATCCCTACATACAAAATTCTTACAAGTGCTTGAAGCATGCCTAATGCTCACTATGTTGAAGCAGTATATTCCTTATATGGATTACTATGCTATTAGAATATAATATAACAAAATATAAAACAAAGACCATAACCTATTTTTTCTTTCTGCTTTATTTAAATAATAGAAATAAGTGAAAATACGCAACTTTTCTTTCAGAGATTTCTAATAGAAAACCTGCCACTGACATTCCTGGAATACAGCCACGCCTATTCATTTCTTAACTGTCTATGACTGGTTTTGAGATACAAGGCAAATCTGATGAATCACAACAGAGATTAGGGCCAAGAAGCTAAATAAAATATTTGTTATCTGACCCCCAACAGAAAAAAATATTGACAACCTCTTCTGTCCAAGAAAGAGTATGGAAATGAATTTGTAACTAGAACCAAAATTCAACATGCAATAAGAAATATTAATAATATTAATAAAGCTTACTCCATGAAAATGAAAACAAAGATTGCATGGCAAAAAGCAGCAGAAGTTAAATCAAAGGACAAATGACAAACCATGAGGAAGTGCTTGCAACCTGTAGAGCATGTAATGGTCAACTATCTCCAAAATAAAAAGAGAAATACATTTTAAAAATGGAGGTAATACATTTCAAATATCCTGTAAAAAAATGGCAAAAGACCTAAAAAACTAGCTCATAAAGAAAAATATAAAAATAACACTTAAACATATACAAAGTTGCTCAACTTCGGCTATAATAAGGTAATGATCAATTTAAACTACCCTAAGATACCATTTTTCATTCATGAGTCTGGCAAGAAAAATCATTTTGCAAACGACTCTGTTGGTAAAGGGCACCTGGATGGATCATTCAGTTAAGTGTTTGCCTTTGGGAACAGGTCAAGATCCCAGGATCCTGGAATGAGCACCTCTCATCCTTTTGTCAGGCTCCCTGCTCAGTAAGGAGTCTGTTTCTTACTTCTGTTTCTCCCTCTCCCTCTGCCTCTCCCCCTGCTCATGCTCTGTCTCATAAATAAATAAATAAATAAATAAATAAATAAATAAATAAATAAAATCTTTAGAAAAATAAAAATATTTTTGGGAAGCTTCCCTTTATGCTGCCAGAGAGGAACAGCAGCTACTACTAAAATCCTCCCAGACCTAATCTACACCATCACCAGTGTAAGAAATCAATAACTTCATCTGCCAGGGAAGGTGCTGGTGGAATCCCATTGCAGTTGAGGGAAGGCAAAGGATGCAACCACTGAAACTTTGCCCAAAACATCTTCTATATGTCCAAAAGTAACAAGTTTTCATTTGCAGAAGGATGGGCATCAAAACAATGGCCTGAAGTAGGTGGGCACCTTCTGCACTGGGGGTGGGGGACGAGGATTGAAAATGTTCCATCTCTGGAAAAAAGGCAGGAATACCATGTAGGTCGCATCCTTAAGACCCAGTTTCACTGTATCTGCTTAAAATTGAGACTTAATAAAAATATCAGAGAATGTCTCCATTCCTGACCTTTCATCTCCATGCTGGAAAACCTTGAGTAAAAGTCACAGTGGAATAGATCTAAGAAAGCTTCAAGAGGCAGACCTCTCTGGGGAGCAAAACAAGGAGAAGACTCAAAGACAAGTGAAGAGACAAAGACAAATTACAGCTAGAGAAATTTTAAGTCTTTGATCTCTGACAACAATAACTTTCAACCCTGATAACATAGCAACGAACTTCAAATCCAGTCTAACTCTCGACTAGTTAACCCAAACCCCCACACTAAAAGTCTACCAGGAAAGATGAGCTCATTTTCAAGCACAGGATATATTTAATTCAGTATCTATTATAACACAGAACATGTCCAGCTTTCAGTTGAAAAATGAAAGGCATACAAATCAAGAAATAATATAGCCTAAGGACACAAAGTAATCACCAGAACAGCCTGAGTCATGACATAGATGTTGGAAGTATCAGGAATTTAAAATAACTACGATTAATATGTTATATGCTCTAATCTAATAGAAAAAAATAGACAACATACAAGATCAGACAGGTAAATACAGGAAAAATTACAAAAAGACCTAAAAGGAAATTATGGGAAAGAAAAAAAGGAAATGCGAGAATAAAAAACACAGTAACAGAAAGAAGAATGCCCTTAAAGGCTCAACAATGGATTTAAGAGATATAAGGAAAGAATTACTTAACATAAAGATAGTCACTAGAAATTACTTACATTGCAATGGAAGGACATGAGAGAGAGACAGAGAGAGAATGATAGAGGAAGCAGGTCATCATTATTCATAGAAGAGAACTATAAGAACGCTTCCCAGTCTCTCTCTCCCTCTCTCACTCTCTGATTTGAACCAGTCATGGACATTAGTCCTTTAACAAGAAAATAGCTTCTTTACACTAATATCATTGGATGGTAACAATCACCCAATAATGAGAGGAATCTGCTGACTTAGTAGCCCTATGTTGCAGGATGTTTTGGTATCATTACCATGGCTCCCTTTCTCTGCAGTCTAAGAGTCTAACTTAGCACCCCTACCTCTTACTAAATCAGCTCTCAGATTTGTTCTGTGATCACCTCATTATTCAGCCACCTCTCCTGATAAGTGCTGGCAGGATGCTGCTCCCATCACAGGCCATCCTGGTGGCCTCCCTGTGGTTTTACCCATGGGAGATTTCATTCAGTGAACAAAGCTGATAACAAAACAAACAAACAAACAAAAACAAAAAACAAAAAAAAAAAAACACAACAACAACAACAAAAAAACCCATGGACAATTAAGTCAGCCCATTTGGGTGGGAGACAGTGACATAGTTAATCAAACAATGTTGATAAATTCCACCAAGACCTTAACTCTTCAGAAAAATATATAAACTCTAGACTCTAAGTTTTTCTTTAACAAATCTATTCTGGGGCACCTAGGTGGCTCAGCGGTTGAGCGTCTGCCTTCAGCTCAGGGCATGACCCCAGGGTCCCGGGATCAAGTCCCTCATCAGGCTCCCTGCAGGGAACCTGCTTTTCCCTCTGCCTGTGTCTCTGCCTCCCTCTCTGTGTCTCTCAGGAATAAATAAATAAAAATTTTAAAAAATGTATTCTGTTTTCCTGAATGTCAAAATTTTGCTGTTCACCTTTGTTTTTCTTTCAGATACAAATGCAGACATTTTAATAACACAACTCATACCTTCCATTACCAAGAGTAAAGGAAATACAGCATTTTTAAAATGCCAAATAAAAGCAGGTGTCTACAGGAAGAATGTATAAATATAGTGGTACCAAAAGAAGCCAGGCCATCTTCTAAAATGCATTCTGTACATTTTTCCAGTGAAAATATGGTTCATAAACAAGGTGATAGTGAGGAAAGATATGAAGCCAGTAATGACAGAAGGATTTGCCATCAAGTCTCAGGATACTCTGAGTTAATGAGGCAGCTGCTGGACTGTATTACTGTGCCTGCTGGGATGCACTGTATGGAAAGGTTCCACTGCCACTGACTAAGGAGCTCCCACAACTCCACATCCCTACAAACACATGCATACTCCTTTCTACCTACCAAAGGGACCTGGCTACTGTCTATATAGGATTTTTTTCCTGCATCCGTGTCCTCAGGAAGGTTTGAGCTAGGACCCCAAGCACCCAATCTGTGATGTTTCTTTCAGTATGTCACTTTATCTTCTATTTGTACTCTTTGGGGCCTAGGGTAGCTTTGGGCAGTGTGAATTTGCTTTGCTTCTCCATCTATGGGAGGCTTCCTGGGAAGGAAACTAACCAGTGTACACAATGGTGTGCTGACTTTCAATGAATGAATGAATGGATGATGGAAACTACAAGGCTTTGGAGTGATATAAACCTAGGTTTGAATTCCTGCTCAGCCAATTAACTGACAGCACAATCCAGGAAAGTTACTAAATCTTTCTCATAGGATTTCTGGAAACTGAAGGAGGTTCCGTACAGAATAGTTCTAGCACAGGGTCAATATATCACAGTGTCCTTTCCCATTAGCTAAACTGCTTTGCCTAGACATCTCAGCTAACACAGGAACACAGGGACTCTTTAAAACTTACATCTTACATTGTCCTCCAAAAAAATAGTAAACCATTAATAGTAAGTAATGAAAATAGTAATAGTTAGAAAATAGTAATAGTTTTCATTTTAAAAAAACTAAAAATTCTGAATAGAAAAAGAGTTGAGGGCAATAAACCAAAATACTTATTTTCTTCAAGATTTTCCTTCATTCACAGCAGAGTGTAGTAATGTCATAGCATGTAAAGCAATAACTATAGTCATTATTAATATGCCCAAGCTTTGTGAACTTTCTACAAACTACTCATCTACAAAAGGGATCTGCTTCTCTATAAAGTTGTTGGATTATTGTCTCATTTGTTATACAGAATACGACTTTTCTTCCGATCCTCATGATAACCATATGCCTTCCCACACTCTTGCAAAATATAGTGAAAAAATCTATAGCTCAAACTTAAAAAGAGCTCAAGGATAGGTGTTTTTTAAAAAGATTTTATTTATTTATTCATGAGAGACACAGAGGGAGAGAGGCAGAGACACAGGCAGAGGGAGAAGCAGGCTCCATGCAGGGAGCCCAATGTGGGACTAGATCCCGGGGCTCCAGGATCATGCCCTGGAGGGCATGAAGGCAAGTGCTAAACTGCTAAGCTGCCCAGGCTGCCCAAGGATAGGTGTTTTTGAAGAAAAAACCTAAAGGAAAAATGTGAAGGTGTTGACCCCAAAGGAAAACAACAATGAATTACTATAACAGGGTGTTTTGATAATGTCTTCTGGGCTCTCTCTTCTTTATACCAGGAACATAATAAAATAACACTGAGACAGATCTTTCTGAGATCTTTCATTAGTTCTAAAGCAAACCTTCCTCCCCTGTCCTCGCCTCTGAAGAACAAGGGCTGCCACTGCCTCCCCAGTCCTGATTCATGCTCCATCTTGGAGTCCATTCTGATTAGTCACTGGCAACTCCAACCCCATGTATTTATGTATATCTTTGGCTTGGGTTTGTAGGTCCACTCAACCTGTTCAAGTGCCTCTGATTTCTCTACGTTGCTTTTCAAATTAAAGTAACAATATGACAATCTCTTAGGGTCAAGTTTCTTTTACCTCAACACCAGAAAGAATATTGCACATACCTTGCAAGCACACTGAGGTTTCCCTCAAGAAGACCATGGTCTACTGGTACCAATGACAAGAAAGAGATCTCTGAAATGAATTATTTTTGACTCAACCAATGTTACTTGTGAGGCTAGCCCGATTCTGGTTTGGAGACAGATAAGAAAGACAACAGAGTCTTATCTGATAATCAATAATGTCATCAAGCCTAATGAAGCCATCAACTGGGATCTCACAAAATCAATATCAAACTGTAAAAAAACCTTTTTCCATTACTTTCAACTCTTTTCTCACTCGAGTAACCACAGCAGACCCTTTCCTGCTCTTAATCACAAGATCATAAGCTGTTGGAATAGGAAGGGCCTTTTGGACATACATAGCCCAATGCCGACATACCAAATTGGGATGTGGGAGCCCAGGGTTGCCAAATGCTTTGTCCAAAGCTAGTTAACCACAGAAACAGGGCTACATGTACATTTCCGAAGATCACAGAATAGCTTCCAAAAGGTTTCTTCTTTCAATATGTCAGACGACTGATTTTGTTTTCATTTTTTTAAATAAAAAATCTATTTTTCTATGGGAAATAGAATTCTACAAATTTCTCCTTTTATTCCAGGTAAATACTGTCATCATGGTAAATTATTTTCTCTTTTTGCATTGCCTGGTAAAGGTTCATGTTGCCAAATGATAAAAGTGGCTTACTAAAAAATGGATAACATTGTTCACATTTCTCAAGCATATTCTGTTGACATATTTGCATTTTCAGTTACTGAAGTATATAGTTTTTCAGAAATACGATCTTAAATTGCTAACAGACCAGGTCTGGTGTTCATGAGAACAAAAGGTCTTTTCCTTTGATGCATCTCTGAGTAGTTTCACACACTTGAACACCTGGAAATCAAAACCTCTTAATTCTCTGAACACTGTTCCTGATAATTTAGAAAGTCATTTGTTGACCACTTGGTCCTGATCTTTTCTCTCTTTTTTATTCTTTTTCCCTTTCTTCCTTCCTTCCTTTTCTTCTTTCTTTACTTTTATTTGTTCTTATTGTTTCTATCAGCACTTTTCCATGATTACTGCCACCATTGAAAACAGACATGTGGGTCAATTAATCAGAGGAAAATTTATAAAATAAGAGATGCATGAAGTCTATATTCAAGGATTTCCAAGGGAACCTGGAAGATCAAATTGTTAGTACAAGGTTTCTACCTATTGGTCATGCCATGAAGCTTAGGAGAAGGCTAATATTTTTGTGGAACCTCTAACCAGTGTGAAAACTCCGGCTGGATCAAGATTATTTGCAGAAGGAACTAATCTCATAGTAACTCCCCCTGGTAAGTAACTTTGTTCTATTTTGATCCTGTGAAATGAAAAACTAATAGATGCTTTTTAGAGAAAACAATGTGGGATCACCTCAGCATACAGATAGTAACTTTGCAGCTACTGGTCACAATATACTATTATTCTCAATATATGGAAACAAAACTACTTTGTAAATGGTTTATTTACTTCCCTTCTTACAAGCAGATTGAAAATCTCCTCTTAGAAAACACACACACACACACACACACACACATAGATAGATTCAGGCTTGAAATTAAAATTCTTGTGGACCATGTCTATAACCATAGGTATAAGTTATTAGCTCAAGATTTTTTTCTTGTTGATGGCCTTTTGAAACACTTTGATTAAGTACCTCTAGCATTAGTAGTGATCTTTTCTTAATGAATAATGTTCCTTTCTCTAATAACTTGCAAAACCTGCAAAATTGCTTTTGATTTTATCTTTTAAATTAATTAATTTTTTTTGCTTTTGATCTCATCTTTAACAGCAGTGCAAGAAGTTTAACCCTTACAGTTAATGACTATAGAACATCAGTAAATTCCACTCATTCTTAATACTTTAGCTTCTTAGAGAGGAGGCTGAAACTAGTAAAAATTTGTGCTGCTTTGAGTCTTCTGATATTGCATAGAGATGATCCAGCTTAAAGGAATTTGTGAGTTCAAAGCTTCAGCTTGAGTTCACAAAAAGAGTATGAGAGTCTGTCAACATGATTTTATATCCTTGTTTTTTCATTTATTGTCTCAGTAAACATTTATTAAAGGCAGTTTCTATGCTGGACATGTGAGGTAAATAGGTGCACAAGACACAGTCTCAACACTCATAAGCTTGTAGCCTAGTGGATAAGTATTCTAGATTGTGATTTGACTGACCCATAAGTTTTTTGGCTTGTGACTGCCAGAGACATAGAATGACTTGGATTCATGAGCTCTTTTCCTTCTTATTTTGTATAATACTTACTGCTTGTAAAATCCATATAGTTTATTTAGCGGATTATTTGATAAAAGGGCCCCAAACCATCCCATTAAAGAGAATAATAGTATTAACTGATAATTATTGAGAACCAGATGCCACATTGAAGAGATTCAGTGCTTTATCTCAATCCTGAATGGCCCTATACAAGAGCTCCTTTTATATCAATTTCACAGTAAAGAACTTAAGGCTTAGGAAGTTTTGTTATTTGCCTAAAGTCACCTGCTTAGTTACTGTGGGAAAGTTTGGGACCTAGTAGAGACTTATCCATTCCAAAGAGCTTGGCTTAGATCATTTTGCCCTATTAGAAACAGTAAACCATTTTTAAAGTTCTGAATATTTACTCTTCTGTAGCCTGACTTTTCCAATCAACTCTTTAGTAGGATGCTTAACTAGTAATAGCTCATAATTTGTATTACCCTTCCTGTAGAAAACAATGCTTCTGCTTCTAATCATGGCACTAACGTTGCCTCCCTTCCTCATGATCAAGTAAGTCATGTTGAATATGCATTTATTAAATTCTTACAATGTAATTCTAAGGGTATTTCTATAAAATGTCAAGTCCTTATGACACCATTGCATTCAACTGTATTTCTCTATTGGCATCAAATTTGCTGAAAATATTTCAGCTAGCAGAAGAATGGGAGTGGTTGTACTATATGCTTGACTCAATCGCATAACTCAGAGTTGCCTTCCCACTCATGCTGGGACAGCTGCAGAAAGACAAAACCAAATAGAATCCTCTGAGGAACAGCACAGGATTTTAAATCAATGGCCTGGAACCTGGTAGAGTAATTTCAAGTTCAAAGGAGCAGTCTTCCAGGAATAAATAGGTTAAGAAATCATCATTAATATTTTAGACTCTGTAACAACTCCTCTGGTCTATCATCAGTGGGGATTGGATTCTGAAAAACCCTTACTTTATAATTAAACCAGATACCCACCCCTCAATACATAGAAAAATAATACTGTAAACATATTGAATATTCATTTGTTAAATACTCAACTATATTATTTCTATTTTTGTTCCTCTTTGAAAATTATAGAAACAGTAAATCTAAATTACACACTAGGAAAAGAACTGATATGATACATGAAAACCTTTTTTTAAAAGAAGAGATTTAGAAGATTCAGGAAAACTTTCAGAAAAGATAAAATCATACACACCAACCTTGTGAGTGGGATGAGGAACACAGACCCAAGCTGCCTAAGGCAAGAGGGGTCAGTTCATCAATATTTGACTATGTTCACGTCTAAAGTGATTTTCCTTAAGTTTCATCTTTGTTTAATGTTAGTAGGGACCATTTTATATATGTATATAGAGATATTGAAAAAATATAGGCACAATTTTTAAAGAGATGCAAAGGGAGATTTCTGTAAAAGCTTTTGAGACAGTGGTATTTGTATAGCAGGTACAACAAAGTATTTGGTCCTGGCACAGTGCTCAGGGTTACAGGTAAATATTTTTTAATTCTTCCATATAAACAGGGAAAGAAGCCAGGTGATGCAGGGACTGTAAGGTAGGTGCTGGCTCAGAATTCAAGGATTTGTTCCCAGTTTGGTCATAAATAGCGGCAGGATCCTTGGGGAGGTAAGTGATTCTGTGTCCTTGGAGGTAGTTGCTGACTGAACTAGCGTGGAGGACATTAACAAGGAGCTAAGTAGCTGCAGCAACTGAGGGTTCCTAAGGGGTGAAGATGTTAGATATGACTAACATATCTAACCATTTAGGATTTCTGCATTGAAACATTTGTAAAAAAAATTGTGTATCTTATTTATCTTATTCCAAAAATAACCAATGGAAAAGAATGAACCAAAATTGATAAATTTGCCATTTGTCTGAAGGTAATTCATATCAGGTATCTACACATTTAACAGTACAAACATATCCAAAAATGTCATAAGCCGAGTGTTTTTTTTCTAAATTCAGTCTAGTGAATTTGTTCATTTTTTATTAGTCTTAGAGTTGAAATTTTGCCTGGATGAGAGAGAACATTCACAGGGATGTTTCTACCCTACAGAATTTATTCAAATAAAAGTTTTCAAAGAATTTTCACAAAGTTGGTAAAACATGGCAAAAACGAAAAATATATATTTTGATTTACTTAGTGGTTGTAATCACAGGCACAAATGAATTCATAAATTAAAAGGCAATTTTCTGGTCCACCATAAAGGCTCACAGTAGGAGTTTCAAGCCAAACATTCGGCATCACCTGGCCGAAAGTCAGTTTGAGGTAGAAATTTCTGGTGAGATCTTGGAATACGTATAGAATGTACTGTTGGTGGGAAAGTGTCGTTTGTTTGGACATCATAGGTGAGGCAGTTCCATGAACTGACCCCATATTACTAGGCTTTACTAGCTTCCCTTTGATTTTCTTAGCATTGGAAATGTGGTGGATAAGACAAGTGATTGCCTTAATAGATGTGTGAAAGGCATATTTTTATTGATGATGGTTCAGAGAATTCCAACATAGTTGAATAAAGTGAGGTGCAAAGGAAGGAATGCATCTCTGTGCTTGATGGCATAGTTCTAAGTGTTACCCCCAAATACTGCATTCCCATTAGTGAGTGAAGATTTGGTAACATGAGATTAAAATGTCACGTTGGAGAACAGAATCATCACCAACAAATTGCTAAAATAATGGTAATAACTATAATTATAATCTCCCACTTTCATAGCATGTTTAGATGTGGAAATCTTAGGGGAGATTTTAATTCCAATCCTTACAGTAAAGGCCAGCATAAGACAGTATTGTGCAAGTACTATAATAAACTCTGACTCTGTGTCTGTGTAGACTTGCATAAAGTGCTCATGCACAACATGTATAATTGTCTTGACAGTGTTTGGCCCAAGAACAAAGTTGATCATGACAGGTAACTTTTGTGAGTTCACCTATTTCCTTTTCTGATGGTGAAAGGGTGTCATAAGAGAGCCTGGACTTTGGACTCAGACTGACCTAGAGCTCCAGCTCTACCACTTGCTGTTTTCTGGGCAGCTACTCTCTGGTCTCAGTTTCCTGATCCATAAGATGGGATAACAGGATGTATTTAATTTAGGGGTCATGTGAATATTGAATGAGACACTGTGAATAAAGTACCGGGCACATTGTGTAACACATAATGGGTGGTTGCATGCATGTTGCCTCATTTCAAACCCAAGGGGAGAATTGTATCTAGTATAGACAATGGTTCTGCAACAAAAAAAAATGAAATTAAGATGTGATTTTTTTGGTATTTTTGTTTTTGTTCTATGTACTTTAAATCTTAGTCCTTGGGGCACCTTGGGGCTCAGTTGGTTAAGCATCTGCCTTCTGCTTGGGTCGTTATCCTAGGGTCCTGGGATTGAGCGCTGCTCAATGGGGAATCTGCGTCTTCCTCTCTGTCTACCACTTTCCCTGCTTGTGTGCTCTCTCTCTGTCAAATAAATAAAATCTTAAAAAAATAAATCTTAACATTTTATCTTAATTTATATCATGTCTAACACTAACAAATTTGGGCTTCATGCTCATATTTAGTAGAAAAGCAATTAAATTTTAGAGTATTTAGAAATACAGTTACATTTATAGTTCACACTTTAAATATACTTAGAAATGCTCTAAATTTGAAAATCACATGTATATATGAAATAGTAAAATTATATATTTAATAGGAAAAAATGAGAACAAGATAGAGAAATTTTGAATCCATATTACATGTGGTTTTGAATCAATATTAATATGTGGAAAAAATGAGAATAGAGAAATTTTGAATCAATATTAACATAATAGCACACTTGATTGAAAATGTGTTTGCATTTGGTTAATTTATATAGAATTCATACTGCTTCATCTTAATAAAATGCCTACCACTCAGGCAATTAACCTCAAACTTTTTTTATTAGGAACATATATAAATGTATTAGACAAACTTGCTTATTTTGTAAACTGGTTTCTAGTTTATGCACCAATGAAATGACCTTGGGCATAAAATACTCTGTTAATAGTTTAAAAAAGAATGTTGAAAGAAAAAGAATGTAATATAATTACCCAAAATATTGGCACCAACCATATATAATCAAGTACTCTATTTAATGGTCAGTTAACTATCACATTGAGAAAGTTATGGCTCTCAAGATTCATCCTATTCTGAAAATAATGAAATTTTAGGAATCTAGTTAAGGAAAAGGAACAGGATGTAAACATAGGGTCTTACCATCCAGAAATTTTCCAAGTTTGTGATTTGATTTTCAAGTTCTTTACTATGATAAATCAGAAGTATTCCTATAAGAAAGCCAAATTTCCTAAGATGAAAACAAGACTACTGTATTGATCAGAGGCAAAAATTATGTAAATATCATATACCTTGGGGATCCCTGCGTGGCGCAGCGGTTTGGCGCCTGCCTTTGGCCCATGGCGGATCCTGGAGACCCGGGATCGAGTCCCACGTCGGGCTCCCGGTGCATAGAGCCTGCTTCTCCCTCTGCCTGTGTCTCTGCCTCTCTCTCTCTCTCTCTCTCTCTCTGTGACTATCATAAATAAATAAAAATTTTTAAAAAATATCATATACCTTGAAAAAGAAATCTTGCTTTATATAACATGCTTTTTAAATTAAAAACAAAGTATATCATTAGAGAAATATACAGTGTCCTACTATTATAATCAATAAAATGCTATTTGCACTACAAACAAGATGTACAAAGTTACAATAAGCACATTATTACCTAACTCTCTTTACAGTATGAGCAAAAAACTTGGGTTGTTTGCTTACTAATTTAATATAAAAATCAGGAGCTTTGCAGCACTGGAAGAAATTCTCTGGGAAACGAACTAGGGGTGTTGGAAGGGGAGGAGGGCGGGGGGTGGGAGTGAATGGGTGACGGGCACTGGGGGTTATTCTGTATGTTAGTAAATTGAACACCAATAAAAAAAAAAAAAAAGAAAAAAAAAGAAAAAAAAAAAGACTTTGATCACTTGACATCCCAGAGGAAATCAAAAAAAAAAAAAAAAAAGAAATTCTCACAAATGTTTTCCCTGTTTCCTTTTAAAAGAGAATTCCAATTATTCTTTTCTTAAGAGATTATCCATGAACATATTATTCTTACTCGAAACTAGCACAAGAGGAAATGATTTAAACATTTGTGTTTCAGTTGGAGATCAAATTGTAAAGGGATCTAGTATATATTATTTCAATCATTAAATTAACATTATGTAGTCAAGTACCATTCCAGCGTTCAAATGACATACCCTTGAAAACCATGATGTTTTGTTATATATTTTGACCTTATATCTACAAGAAATTCTGGAACCATATCTGTTAACTTTATACCAGTTTTTTATGACTTTTTTCAGCAGGTGAAATCAGAAAACTATGGAGTACTACAAAATTCAGCAGGCTTGTAGGGCAGATTCACATTTGGAGGAAGATGCTAAGAATCAAAATATGGTGTCTTCTTAGTCCGGCTTCAACTTCAAATGAAAGTATAAATATAATATATAAATATATAATAAGCTCAATATAAGCTTATTATAATATAAGCTCAATATAAAATGAGCTTTTAGTGAACATTTCCTAAAGTAAAACAGAATTCTGACCAATGCATTACTTGATAAGTTTATTTAGAAGCATTTCTGAAAATAATATATTTTTAAATTAAAAATTTTGGAAATTTTGCCATTTTGTTTCTAAATTCAAGGCATTGTAAATAATTTGGAGGTGCAGCTTTAAACACTACTGTTCTCAAAATCCTGGAGTGGTTTAGTTACGAGAATAAGATGTTCTATAAAACCAGAAATTGTGGCACCTGAGTGGCTCACTCAACTAAGCACCTGGCTTCCCCTCAGGTCATGATCTCAGGTCCTGGAATTGAGTTCCACATTCAGGCTTCTTAGTAAGGGGAAAGTCTGACTGTCCCTGTCCCCCTGTCCTTACCCCCACTCCTGCTCTTGCTCTCTCTCTCTCTCTCTCTCTCTCAAATAAATAAATAAAACATTTAGAAAACAAAACAAAACAAAACAACAGAAATCAAGAAGATCTCCAGTACTCAAAAGTAGTCATGGGATCCAATTTGAAACTAAAACATCAACTTGATAGGTTGTCAAGTATGCATGGAAATAGACTCCCATTCAAACAAGTGACTGTGTATTGTTTAAAAGTGCCACATATTAATCTAGGCCCTGCTGCTCAATAGCTGTGACTTTGGTCAAGTTACATAACCTCTAGAACCTCTTTTCCCATGTAAACAAAGAACAGTACCTTATAACCCACTGTGGTAGAAAGGCCATAATAAACACTAATTTTATGGCAACTTGCCTTGCTTTTCTATGTGCTGGGGTGTTCCAAACCACACAATGTTCATGTTTCTCTTATAGCGTTTTAATTGTTATCCATTTTCTCCCACAGATAAAAATCCTGATGAAGACATTCCCCCCAAGCCCACAGTTTTTCTTCCTTCAATTACTGAAATTAAAGACCACAACACTGGAACATATCTTTGTCTTCTTGAGGATTTTTTCCCTGATGTTATCAAGATTGACTGGAAAGAAAAAGATGATAAAACAGTTCTGCAATCCCAGCAGGGAGATACCATGAAGACTAAGGACACATACATGAAATTCAGCTGGCTGACCGTGACTCAAGAATCAATGGCTAAAGATCACAAATGCATGGTCAAACATGAGAGGAATAAAGGAAGGGTTGACCAAGAGATCGATTTTCCTTCAATAAACAGAAGTATGTGCACGTAAATATGAATATAACCTTCTAGAACCCTTGTTTCTAAGGGAAAAACTCTACCTTTCTGTCAAGTATTTTTTAAGATTATTTATTTATTCATTTGAAGAGAGAGAGCGAGAGAAAGAGAAAGAGCAAAAGTAGGCAGAATGATAGGCAAAGGGAGAGGGAGAGGAAGAAACAGACTCCCCACTGAGTAGGGAGCCAGATGCTGGGCAGAATCCCAGGATCCTGTTCTCAAGCCGAAGGCAAACACTGACTGAACCACCCAGGCACCCATTTGTCAAGTATTAATGAAAACAAGCAATTAGAAATTTTTCTTTAGTGTTGTTAACTTTTAATGGTAGCATAAATGTGCTGCTATTTCCCCAGAGAATTATAGTAGAATGGACTTCAGAACATACAAAAAAAAAAAAAAAAGAAAAATTCACTTAGCCTTTCTCACCTGTTTCATCATCCAAAATATTAATGTCACAGTGATGTTTTTTATAGTCATTTCATGATTTTATGAAACAATCCATGTGAAAGCACCTAGTAACCTTGCACACCATAAATGCTCAAAAGAGAGTCCACTTTTGATGATTTTACTTGATCAGGAAATAAGACCAATTGTACATCTTTCAAGAATGTTCTACTCAGGGATGCCTGGGTGGCTCAGTGGTTGAGCATCTGCCTTCGACTCAGGGCATGATCCTAGGTTCCTGGGATGGAGTCCCGCATCGGGCTCCTCTCAGGAAGCCTGCTTCTCCCTCTGCCTGTGTCTCTGCCTCTTTCTCTCTGTCTCTCATGAATAAATAAATAAAAATATTTATTAAGAAAAAGAATGTTCTACTCAGCAGTTAAAGCCCTTATCACTTCAATCTCGCTCTACTCAAACATTAACAATGAATTATAGGGACAAAAAGGTATTCATTTGTTGGAGCTGGATCACCGCTCCACCAGAAATAGTACTTTGGCTTCTGAGGTTTTAGTATGGTCTTGGGTATTTCGGACATGAATTTTATATACCAGCATAAGGGGAAATTTAGTAAGTAAGGATTGGGTGAGGCTAATGTGTACATACATTCTTCATTCTACACAAAGAATGCATTTCTTACTATTGGTAAATGCTGCTCTTCAAACATGTATTGCAATATCGGCATGTGCCAGACCTGGAAGGAATGCAGGATGAACTACTCTCCCAAAAAGGATCACACAGCAAAGCAAATATACTTTTTCTAATCAGTCTGGGTCACTCATGATTCAGGCATCGTGTCCCAAAGGAGTGCCATTGGTGCAAACATTAGTCACATTTCAACAGTGTGGGCAGACAATTGAATGTGCCCTGGCCTGCTGTGATCCAGTAACTCACTAGACTCAGAAGTCAAGTCCTGAAATATTAATATACAGACCAAGGTCCCAGAGACCCAATAAGGAGGAACAAGTTTGGATTTTCCTTGTGCTTAACAAGCACTTTTTAAGCAGTGGGGAACAAGCACATAATAAGACCTGTGAAGAGCTTTGCTATATACAAATCTGAATTTCTGAAGGAAGTCTTTGTGTTTCTGGAGTGTTGAAAAAAACCCACGGACCCAAAAAGGAAACACTTGGCTCACGGCCCCAAGTCACTAAACCAAGACTTAATACCTAACCCAAGTGTAATTTCAACCCCCAGAAGAGTAACCTTTAACCAGTCCACATGGGAATTTCCTGTTCAGCCCCAGGAAGTTTCCTGATTGACCCTTTCTTCACCTTGGGAGAGTGGCCTTGCCTAAAACAATGGATTATTTGCTAAGAATTCCCTTTTTTCCACTCACACTCTATTGTAAAAAGTGTTCCATCCCCATAGTCCTTTAGAGCTCCCTTTTATTTGCTAGATGACCTTAGTCATAAATTGATCCATTAATAGAGTCATTAGATCTTTAACATTTACTTGGTTAAATTTTTGTTCTTTACCAGTTTTGGTGGCAGCGATTCAATCCAATATGGACTCCCAGAGGCATTCAGAGACAAGGAGGAAGAGACAGGTGGTAACTGTGAGCCCTCTAAGTTCACAATCTTTCTCAACTGTTCCAAGCACTGTGGGTGAGTTCTCCCTGGTTCCAAGCTCCACTCTCTGGGTTTTGACTTCTAATCTGATCGGCTTTGCTTTACGGGGAAGATCAGCTTAGGCTGGCAGAGTGTTATGCCTGAGTTCAGTTGAGTTAGCATGTTTGTAGGCATGTTTGCATAGAGTACAACTGAACAAGCAGAAGGATATGCCCAGAGCCAAGCCCCTAACCTTTCAGAACAAATTCCTGAGATGGAAATCTCAGCAAGATTTCAGGGGAATTGTTGGTGGTGCACACAGTCTTCTTGTGGCCAGAACTCAGTAACATCTCTTACTGCCCATAGACTAATGTGCACCTAATTGATTGTCTTCATTTGTGTAGATAAAGGCCACTGCTAACAGGGAAAGGTGGAAAAAACTACAGCAATAGGTGGGCATGAGTCAAGCATTTAGAGGCTGTTAAAGCATTCGATACTTCAAGAACACACCCCTGATAGTAGTAGCTGGTCAGGAAATGGGGTGGATCAGCACTACGTCACCCATCAACCTCACGAAAACTTCTGGGCAAGGAGCCACACTCTGAAATACCCACAATCCCCAATTTCAGGACACAACCATTTTAGGTGTTAGTTTAGCTCTGAGAAGTCCAATGTCTTAGCTAATGGGATCCTTAAATTCTAAAGAGTCAAACACATGACTTTCCAATGCACCTATTAATTTTTTATTTAAAACTATAGTCTTAGATTACAGATACCTAGCAAAATTGCTAGATATCAAAAGCTTGTTTTGTGTCCTAACAAACTGACTTGGTTAGATTGGATTGGAATCAGATTGGAAATCCCAGATAAGAATTGGAAACCCCAAAATAATACCAGACAGGAATGTGGGGCATAACTCATTTTCAGCCAGATATATTTGGACTGGGGTGTGGGTTAAGTCCATTTGAGGCTAGTATCCTACCAAACTGTTGCCAGCCCTCAGAGCAATGATAATCTAGAAATACAAAGCCCATAAAGGGGGAACTTTCCAATTAGATAAAATCATTAAGAACCCACTTAAAAGCAAGGGTTCTCCAATTAAACAGAACCTCCAAAAGGTTTAAAATTCCAAGGTCATTTTATTGAAAGACTCATTGCAAAAGGCTAATAAAAAATTAAAGATGGAAGAAGTACCTAAAACAGAAGACTATAAGACTGATCTAACTCCTGCTCCCTTTTGGCTCCTTTGAGTGCTCATTCTAGTCTGAATTGATTTTCCACTCTGAACAGACTACACAGCCATAAACAGCAGTCTGCTCAGTTCATAGTCTTACAGACACCTCCATATCTACAGGAGAGCCCCAAATGAGCCCCTTCCAGAGTTGGTGAAACTGGGTGGTTTCTGGAAAATTGTTATATGCTTTACTTTCCTAAACAGCCATGTGGAAATTCTGGTAAATAACAGGACCTGCACTGGGATCCTAGAAAAACTGGCAGAAGCCAGGGAAGAGTAGAAACTCTTAACAGAAGTAGCTCCTTCCAAATCTCTCTCCATGGTACGTAGTCCAGTGGGGATAGTAAAATTTTTGTAGTCTCATTCTTTCCAAATCCAGACCCATTGCTATTGATCCTTTCTCTCGCAGAGAGAGCTATTGCCTTCTTGTTTGTGTCATCCTGCATAACTGCTATTAGCTTTCTGCTTACGTGGGACGTGTGGCCTGTTGGTTTCTTCCTTTGACTCTTACTGAGGGACTCTGGATCTTGGGAGGATAATATCCTTTGCATCCTCTTTAGGGATCCATTTTACACCCAAGAGAGATTATTCCATGCTGCCAGAAATCCTTAAAATTCAAACTATGTACCCAGAGGTAAGGAAGCAAATTGAGGCTCATATGTTCTGATAGATTGTATCAAACTATGGTGTCATTTCACCTAAATCAAGTCTTTAAGAAACTCAGAGCAACTATCCTGACAAATCTTAACAGAAGTAGAAATGCAGCTCTTGAGGCAATTCAAAGTTCTTCTATTCTTTTACCTATCCCCAAGCTTCTCCTATTTACGGAAAATGGCTTATAAATGATTGGCTTTAGGAAGGCAAAATCATTCTTGGAGGAACATACATTGCTTCTTTGTCTTTAAAACTCTACATCCTACTAATTCTTTAAAATTTAAGCATAACCCACAAATGCCCGAGACTGAGGGAAAGAAAAATAAAGAGCCCTTTCTAAAATATGAACTGCTAAAGAGCTCTTGTGCCTCAATTCTAGTCTAGTCTCCTTAATAATTCCAGAGACAATACAAATCTTGAAATTGTCTCCAAATATTAGTGACTCTGGGGTCTTTGCAGTAGTCTGTGTGTCCATAAATATATGTTGTCAGTGTGAGATATTTTTCTGTCTGGATGGTGTTGCCAAAATTAATTTGTAAATAGCTCATTTCCTTGATTTGAATACAATCACAAACAATGAGGACTGGGCATTCTAAAACTCTCAGAAATAGAAACTAACTCAAATGTCTTTCAACTTTACATGATCTGAGCATGGTTGTGGGTTTAAGTAAAATAAGCATATATTTACTGCCTTATCAGCACTAAAATGAGAAATTTCATGTGCCTGAGTTTACCAAAAGTCAAATAAGTAGATATGATCTCTGTTATAAAATGTTATAGGAACCAACTTAGGAGAATGATGGACTTGGATGTTTCATAAGGTTTCTTTTTAATTTTTATTTTTTTTAATTTTTATTTTAATTCCATTTAGTTTACACACCATATTATATTAGTATTGTGTATACAATATTGTGACTCAATACTTCCAACATTACCTATGCACATCAGACAAGGGCACCTCTTTATTTTTTTTATTTTAAATTCCATTTTCCAACATATAGTATAACACCCAATGTTCATCTCATCACGTGCCCTCCTTAATGCCTGTTACTCAGTTACCCTATTCCCCTACCCGCAATCCTTTGTTTGTCTCCCAGAGTTAGGAGTCTCTCATGATTTATCTTCCTCTCTAATTTTTCCCCACTCAGTTACCCTCCCCTTCACCTATGATCTCTTTCACTATTTCTTATATTCCATGTATTAGTAAAACCATATGATAATTGTCGTTCTCTTATTGGCTTATTTCACTCAGCATAATACCTTCCAGTTCCATCCACAGTGAAGCAAATGGTGGGTATTCATCCTTTCTGATGGCTAATACTCCATTGTATATATACACCAGAACTTCATTATCCAGTCATCTGTTTTTTTTTTTTCCCATTCATCTGTTGAAGGACATCTTTTTATCTCCTTCCATAGCTTGCTTATTGTGGACATTGCTGCTATGAACATTGGGGGTGCAGATGTTTTGTTGTTTTACTACATCTGTATCTTGGTGTAAATAGTAAATATCCAGTAGTGCAATTGCTGGGTGGTAGGGTAGTTCTATTTTTAACTTCTTGAAGAACCTCCACACTGTTTTTCCAGAATGGCTGTACCAGCTTGCATTCCCATGAACAGTGCAAGAGGGTTCCGCAAGAGTACCTCTTAATTCCTATCACTTATTTCACTCATCCCTCCCCACATCTCATAATGATTTTATGGGTAATCTCAGCTAAACTGTTAGGAACAAGTAATTTCAAAAGATGTAAATAAAATGAAAAATTTTAGATAAAGTTTTAAATAGTCTCTCAAATATTGTTGGGAACTTAAATCCTTAAGGTTTTACTGAGATAGGTCACTTGTTAAGTTATATTGATTATCTAGATCATTTCCAAGCAAGATAAAATATTAAAGTATTAACAAATAAACATAGGTTCATCTGCTTTTGGTTTCCTTTTTTCAGAGACTGAAGATAAATGTGGGCATGTTCATAAATGTATTTTGTGCTTTACTGAAAGACTGCTTTATGCAGATGCACGTTTGTGGAAATTATGAAAAGTATTCATAAATTTGCCAATATAAACAATGCTGACTAAAAAAAACAGTTCATAACTGTTTACTTATTAGCTTTCATTTAAAATGAAGGTTTCTAAGTGTTAAGAATTCTAATATATGTAATGAAGACTACTGAAAATAATATGGGAAACAACCGAAAATATAAGGAAAAGTAAGATGTGTAGTTTTAATAAGAAAAAGTATGAGGAATGGAAATATGTTTTTTGAGGGGGGAAAAAGAAGGATTTTGTCCTAAAAGGAGGTTGGTCACCTAATGAGGGTAAACTCAGGACAAAATCTGAATGTAAAAGAGAAAGTTGTAGAGGTTTCTACAAAGGCAATGTTAGGAAAGGAATGTTATGTGTGGTCAAGAGTGGCTAATATTAGAATGAAGAATTTTCAAATCAAAAGTAAGCTGGTGCAGCATTAGAATTTGTTTTCTCTCTGTCAAAGAAAGGACAAAGGGTTTTGTGGGTTTGTTTGTTTCCTTTGGAGTTTTGGTCTGCTTAAATCTTTTTGACCTGGAACATTCCAATGGATTTGCTAAACTAGTCTGGCTTATTTAATATATCACATTACATGGGATAGAAAAATAGAACTTCATACTAAGTTTTCTAGATATAGTATTTGTAAGATTGTGGCACATGTAGATAAAGACCATTCTGGTTCCACAAAAAATGGCCCATCATTATCAGTCTGCTTATGATTCAGAGAAATGAAGGTGGATAAACAATAGAAGTATATTAAACAAAGAGTCAGGCCTAAGGGAAAACCAGGACAGCCACTTGGTTCTTCTGGGCTCCCTTGGCAAACCCCATTTCTCTTAGTTTTTGTTTTTTCATTCCATCACCCACCATAGGACATTATAAATGACTCAAATTATAAACAGATGTCAGTGGAAGACTTCTATAATAGTAGAAAATGATTTACCATCAATGTCTAACCTGTCAGATCCATAATCCTGGAAAATCCTGTTGTTGTCTCCAGAGGCTTCATGCCTTCTCCCTCTGTACCCTTTGAACACTTGCAGCTGGAATTCATTCCTCTGCAACTTAGTATGGGTTCTCATAAGCCCTTGTCATTGTTTGTGTATTTTCAGGATGGTTAAAGCCTTTCCCTGACAAGAGACTGATGTCCTCACTGTGGCAAAGACACTGTTAAAAATGGGTTTCCCACCTTTTGTGATCTCCAGTGACCAAGGCTCCTACATCACTGGGCAAATGATAGAGTCTTTAGGAAAACCTTGCAAACACTTTGGAATTGTCTCAGTGTACAATTTTCTGCTGATCCTTCATGTTCCCTGCTAGTCTGACCAGCTAATGTAAGTCTCCAAAGCCTGATGCTCAAGCCTATCATCAACAGGTTATGGAAACCTTCCTAGATTACAATTAAAGAGATCCTCTAAGTCACAGTTTACAGCCAACTGATTAGGTATTTTAGACAAAACATTAGAGGAAAATAGTCCTCGAACATCTCAGTTAAAAGAAGAACCTATAATGTTTGTCCTTCTCCGATTCACTTATTTCACTCAGCATATTCTGTATGTTGGCAAATTGAACACCAATAAAAAATAAATTTATTTTTAAAAGTAATAATAATAAAAAAATAAACACAGATGAATACCTGTAAAAAAAAAAAAAGAAGAAGAAGAAGAAGAACCTTACCAAGTACTTCCACTGTAAAACTAAAGGTTGAGCCTGGTACACATCACACAGCTACAGAAGTCTCAAATAATACCTGAGCCTGCCCAGACAATGGAGTTTCTGAATCAAATTGAGGGAAAGAGAAGTAGCTGACATCCAAATAGCCTGTATCTCCCACATTATTGCCAAAGGGGGTAAACTTTGGAATTTATAGCAAACTTTTATTTCAGGCTAGCAGAAAAATCTTACCCTGCTCCTAAATTTTTTCAAGGTAAATAAGATATCTCATTCATTGACTCTCCTAAATTTACATCTGTAGCTAGTCGGGACTACCAAGAAGCCACCAAGATTCACCCCTTTGGCAGGGCCCTCCTTCCCCAGTTTGGGATAAATGGAAATGAGGTCTGATTAAGACTTTCTCCTTCATTCTTGAAATTGTTGCAGAATCGTTCCTAAAGGATTGGCTACCTAGCAAAAATCCTTAGATTCTGGCCAAAGCATTTCTTAAAAGTAAGATAACCCTTGAATATCTCTTAGCTGAGCAAGGCTGGATCTGTCCTGTAGACAACTCAATGTGCTATACTCAGATGAACTGTTGGAAAGGGTAAAACCAGGTAACATCAGATCACTGAATAAGCCACTTGGCTTAAAAAAGTGACTCCTTCAGAGGGGTTCTTTCTTACTTTATCTTAATTGCTTTGAGTCTTAGGGACCTTGGCATCAAATAGCGCTCCAAACATGGGGAATTATCCTGTTCATAGTAATCATATAATCTGCCTGTGCATTGTCTTCTCCCAAAAGCTTTATTTACATACAAATACAAAGCCAGTAACCTCCAAGCAATTGAACTTTTTTTTTTTTTTTTGGCATCTTCCTGCTTTTATTTTTAATGTAGCCTTTATACTCTTACCCAGTTTTTATTCTTCCTCTAAATCCCAAAGCCATACCCTAAGACAGGTGCATACATGAGGAGAAGAGGTGAGTGCAGGGCTTCTTGTGCCACGTACTAGATTTAAACTCTACTCTTAAAAAAAAAAATACTCTACTCTTTAAAATAAATAAATAAATAAATAAATAAATAAATAAATAAATAAATAGGGATCCCTGGGTGGCGCAGCGGTTTAGCAACTGCCTTTGGCCCAGGGCGGAATCCTGGAGACCCGGGATCGAATCCCAAGTCGGGCTCCCGGTGCATGGAGCCTGCTTCTCCCTCTGCCTGTGTCTCTGCCTCTCTCTCTCTCTCTCTCTGTGTGTGTGTGTGACAATCATAAATAAGTAAAATAAATAAATAAATAAATAAATAAATAAATAAACTCTACTCTTTCATTATCAATTGCATGACTACGGGTAAACTATTTGCATTTTCTGGGCCCTCTGAAATGACACAAATAACACCTAACAATAACTCCTAAGATATGACGTGACATATGTGGAATATCCAGTGTAGATATCTCATTTAGCTGCTACATCATAAGTACTAGCTCCTGCCTCTTTCTCCCCACATATGAACAAAGGGAATGATGAGGAACATTCTTTCTAGCCCTGCTGATCCACCCTCCACGTCCAATATCAAGGGACTTCTGGACCCTAATCATCATCATCATCATCTTCAATATCTTCATCATCCAACTTTATATTTTTGCTTAATAATTTTGATGCCTTGGGTATTTATTGCACATGAAGATGCAGAATTACAGAGCAACTGAGAAAGTGTTCTTAAATGCCATGTTGCTGAGATTGCAATCTAGATTCTAATACTTACTGTTTGCATGAAATCAGGCAAATGCTAGAAACGACAAATGCCCACTATTTGCTTCCACGTGGATGGATCTGGAGGGTATTATGCTGAGTGAAATAAGTCAATTGGAAAAGGACAAACATTATATGGTCTTATTCATTTGAGGAATATAAAAATTAGTGAAAGGGAATAAAGGGAAAGGAGAGAAAATGAGTGGAAATATCAGTGAGGGTGACAAAACATGAGAGACACCTAACTCTGGGAAATGAACAAAAGACACTTCCACTCTGTAGTGGAAGGGGAGGTGGGTGGGGGGTTGGGGTGACTGGGTGATGGGCACTGAGGGGGGCACTTGGCAGGATGAGTACTGGGTGTTATGCTATATGTTGGCAAATTGAACTCCAATAAAAAAAAAAGAAATCAGGCAAATGGCTTCTCTCTCTGTCCTCAGTTTATTTGTAAAGTAAATAAAATAAATATTCTTTGTAAAGAATAAAATAAATAATCTCATAAGTTATTAGAAAATTAAATAAGATTTACACTTTGCATGCAAAGTTCTCAAAATAAATAACATTTAATTTTTACTTAATGAATATTGCCTCTTATTTTTACTTAGAGACATGGTGGGGATGAAAATGCTAAAAGCCACTTATCACCAATACTTTTTTCACATTGGATTCATTTATTATTAAAACAACCTGGCTTTTTAATACTTTGGAATGTTCTAGATGAATTTCACAGGTTTTTTGACTGACTTGACTTGCAAACTTGGATCTGAGTTTTCTAGGTGGTGGTGGTGGTGTGGTGGTGTTATCGATGTTTACTGTTCGGTTGTGCTGGTGTGAGAGTGTCACTTCAACCTAGGTCATCAGAAATTTATACAGTCACCCCTCTCTTATTAATAAGTCCTAACCTTCAAAACAACAGATGAAACTAATAAGTGATTTCTTTTAGACAACCAGCAGCTGCAGCTCATGAACACCTCTGCCTACTATATCTATATCCTCCTCCTCTTCAAGAGCTTGATGTACTCCATCATCATCACCATCTGTCTGCTTGAGAGACCAGCGCTCGATGGCAATAGGAAGAACTAACACATGGTGCCACCAGGATCCAATTTTTCCCATTGGCTGCTGTTCTAAAATGTCTGCTGTGGATGCAGTGGGGCTTTCTTTCTGAGATTGGGTTATTTCCTTTCACATGTGTCATTCTCTCTAGTGCCATTATGCAGAATGGGTTTATAAACCACTGGGCAAACAGAAACTTTCGCTCTGCAGCAAGAACAAATTCTACTATGGCTCAAGGGTGGGGCCAGGAGGCCATCCCCAGGGGCTTCAGCACTGCTCTCTCCTTAATGCCCACCCATTCCTCAGCCACGCAGTACCCATGCCTCTGAGGACAGGGACTCTTTAACCAGATAAGTGCCTGGAAGCCTTTTATTTTATATACGTGGAACCCGCCATCCTTGCTACTTGAACTTTGTACTGTTTTTCAAAATAGGCACAATAAAAAGCATTGAAAAGTCTGTTTTGGCCTGTGTGCCTTCATTTGGTGCAATCTAAGGGTCCAATGTAAGGGACACCATAACCACTGAGCCTTCCAATTCAGTGCTGGTTGTAATACTGATCAATTCCAGATTTCTAATTCTTGCCCTGACCTTATGACACCTACTTTGAGGCACTGGTCCAAACTGGGGAGCCACAGCCAGTGAAGGTGCCCGAGTTATTCCTCCTTCAAAGGTCAGCTGATTCAGACTCATTTAGTTCAAAACACTCTAGTGATGACAGTATAACACATCACAAGACTGGTTGGTGTGCTCAGACCTATAGCAGTGTTTCATGTGCTCGTAAGAACCCCAGAGAGCAACACTAACACTGGAAAATAGGGTGGTGGAGGGGTTAAGGGCTTGGGCTCTGAACCCCAAGTGCCTGGGTTTAAATCTTAGTTCTATAGCTATTTGAACTCTCTAAGACATAATTTTCTCTTCTGAAAAGTAAAATTACAATGATCTATCTCCTAGAGTTGTGTGGATCAAAAGAGTTAATTATACGAGGTACATGTATGTCTTCAACAACATTAGCATCTACTGTTGGCAGCTCTAAGTTAGAAGTAATAGATAACGCACATGCCCAAGCACATACACTAAGAAGTAGGACACTCATTTACGTGTGTATGTATATTTCTACATGTAAACAAAATGTTCAGTGTGTGGCAAGAAAATAGGTGATCGTTTATTTTTCTATTTTCACTAAAGAATTCATTTAGAATAATAACTTTTATATATTAAAGTTCAAACAACATCTCATTTAAAATTGAGGAGAATTTTTTGCCTATTTACAATCAGCTTCCATTTCTATGAAACCAGTGTTTTTGGAAACCAAGTAGAGTTTCCCATGTGGAAACAACATAAGACCCAGCAGACTGGAAGAGGAAATTTAATTTCAGTCTTCTCCTTGATTCTCAAAAATTTGTTCAGATCTCCTTGGACAAATGTCTAGGCCTCTACTTAGGGATCTAGAACTGTTTCTGCATGTGGAATGCACGGAGGCACAGAAGGGAAAGTAGCAAATGACCTGAAGCTGTGTAGGCTGATGTCCTTGCTGGGGCTCCAAGGCAATGTCTCCTGTGGTTCCAACTCCTTAGCACCTTCCATCCTCAACCCAACCTGGGTTGGTCTGCACTGGGGCATGCAGAGTGGAGGAGCATGGTGGTGCAGAAGATGGCGTGAGTGACAGGAGGCTGCTGGTGTGGCAATGGTGCTTCATTTTGCCTTTTTTTTTTTTTTTTTTTTTTTTTTTGTCTACGTGCTCTGTCAAATGTGGTTAATTCACGGAAAATGATTGAAGTCAAACCGGCCTCTACTGGTTGGGCTGTGTAAGAGGTTGCTCTAGTGTTGTAAGATGAAATAAGGACAGTTAAACCACAGCCAACTTTTTTCACTTCCAAAAGGCCACAGCTAATGAAAAGAAAATATCGGTCTGCACATGCATGGTCATGCTGTCAAACATACTCTTAGGCTGTGGATGAGGGTTCCCCTATTTTATATCAAGTTCATTTCAAGCATCTACTATGTGAATTAAGATCCTCTTACCAGGACTGTTGAGACACTGCACCCTCAGTTCACTCCAATGACACTGTTCTGAAGGAAACAGCACACAGACTTCTTGTAGCACTAGGTGATCCCTGACATTCCACCAAGGTCTGTGCTTTCTTTTTTTTTAAGACTTTATTTATTTATTGATGAGAAACACAAAGAGAGAGAGGCAGAGACAGAAGCAGAGGGAGAAGCAGGCTCCTTGCAGGGAGCCCAACGTGGGACTCACTCCCAGGACTGCGGGGTCATGCCCTGAACCAAAGACAGACACTCAACCACTGAGCCACCCAGGCATCCCAAGTTCTGTGCTTTCCACGGCAGATGATTCACTCAGGCTCCCACTTTTGGTCTCATTTTGTCAGTGTTGGCAGGGTGACACGAGACTCTTGCCCATGAAGCTTTTAGCACAGGTAGACTGTAGATGAAACAACAGCAGGTGCATCTTCCTCACAAGAACACAGACATATAGAGGCCCTGAGTTCAACAGTGTAATTGGATGTCATAGATTGAGTGATCCCAGTCCTTCTAAAGGACCGGTGACTGCAGAGTCAGACTGAGCAAGGCTTAATAGAAGAGATGCACATCAGAGAATGTGTGGTGGGGGTGGAGCAGAGGATGGCTGTTCAGCAGTGTGAGCACAAAGAGCTCCCCACCTGAGCTTGGTACAGAGAGGGTGCCCAGTCCTGGGACCCGATCTGTCTAGTTCCTGGGGAAACAAACTTCTATTGCTGAGTTTGCTGCTTATGGCTTTTATAGTCTGACTTTACAGCCCATAGATTTCATTCCTTTTGGTCTGTGCTGAGAGCCAACTTCTGGGTGAGCTTTGGCCTCCATAAGCATGGGCGCCATGCTACTGCCTCAGCCCAGCATGTGTGGGAGAGAGCTCTTTCTCAGGGTAAATTATACACTCACATCCAGCTTAGGCAACATCTATGGGCCTGGTGTATATGTGACTCCACTCTTGAGACAGGATATTCTAACTGTGGCCACACCATTGAGTTCTTGAGGTTTGATTCCCAAAGGCCAGAATCTGCAGACCCTCCTCACCCTTTTCTCCACCTTAAGAAACTCTTTCTGGTTAAGCCTCAGCCTCCCACACCTCTCTTGGTGGCACTTCTATCATTTAGTCCATTTTCAGAACAGCATAGATGGAGCTGATCCAACCTGAACAAATGCACATTTGACCCTGTGATAACATTCTTAGTTATTTCTTCAGGAAATATAACTGACCAAATAATACTTGTTTTCTATTAGGTACATTTTTTTTCTCTAAAATTGGAAAACATCTAAATGTCTGAGGGTAGAAAAACATTAATAATTCCACAAGATATTTTGCATCCACTTAAAATTATATATATGTAATATATATATATATGTGTAACAGCACAGTAAATGTTCATGATATCAAGCAAAAGCAAATATATAATGAAAAACTGTATCTCCCATAGGACCATATTTATAAATATAGGTACTTGCATATATTTATAAATATATTTATATAAATATATATCTGCAAATCAGAAAGACAAGAAGAAAATAACCAGGTAACTCCAATCATTTCTTTCTACAGCAAACTGATTTTATTAGTTTCACAATACAATTTTTAAAACAGGATATAAATAACATTGACCTTATGGCCACAATTATGTGAACTTACAAACAAAAAATGAGCAAGAGACAAATTAAACTATCAACAGTGATGTGCTCACAGAGTTTGAAGGATAGGTGCTTTTTGTTCTATGCACAGTTTTACAAAAGCATGTATTTATTCTCACCATTCGGGAAGGAACATAACAAAAGTAGCCATGGGAAGACAAGGGAGCAGGTGAAGGATGGAGCCTCCTCATACACAAAGCAGCCTGCCCCACAGATGTTTTCCTCTTGTCAGGTAATACACCTCATACAGCACATTTTCTTTTCCTGAGAATGCCTGCATTATAGCCAAGAACTGCTCTGCATGGGAGGATAAATAATAGAGAACCCTAAGAAAAGAGTTGTCCCAAAAAAAAAAAAAAAAGAAAGAAAAGAGTTGTCCCACATCTTAACCTCACAGTTAGGTGAAGTTTGTGATAACGTAAATAGTTAAAGGTATCTCTGTAGGAAGGCTTCACTTTTCAGCCTATTAAACTAGAGCTGACATGTCTTGGAATTATTTGGGAGTCCTAAATAAAGCCAAACTTTTTTTTAATATCTTTTTTTAAATTTATTTATAATAGTCACACACACAGAGAGAGAGGCAGAGACATAGGCAGAGGGAGAAGCAGGCTCCATGCACCAGGAGCCTGACGTGGGATTGGATCCCAGGTCTCCAGGATCGCGCCCTGGGCCAAAGGCAGGCGCCAAACCGCTGCGCCACCCAGGGATCCCAAAGCCAAACTTTTTAAAAAGATTTTAGTTATTTATTCATGAGAGACAAAGAGAGGCAGAGACATAGGAAGAGGGAGAAGCAGGCTTCCCACAGGGAGCCTGATGCAGGACTTGACCCCTGGACCCCAGGATCACGATCTGAGCCAAGGCAGACTCTCAATCACTGGGCCACCTGCACATCCTTAAAGCCAAAATTTTTTAAGGCCAAATTTTTAATTCAAACATAATAATATGTATACTTTGCACAATTTATAATTGAATGGTAGCAAGTCTGGTCGCTACAGTCAGCAAATCTTCTTATAGATGCCAACTATAAAACTGGACTACATCAATAAAACTAACCATTTCAGTGGTTGGGAAATGTCCACATGCATGTAACAATCTGAAAAATGTTTATCCTTGAAAAGCTGCGAAATCCAGGGAACAACAGCAGCACACTTGCCTACTGTGACTCCCATTCTTTCCCCCACGTCCCAACACCCAGCTCCAGGGGCATGAAAGATTTTCTGAGATGGGACAGGGCATGAGGACTGGCAGCAAAGTCACACAGTGAAAGGGAGCTCAGTTAATTTGGGGTGGGGAGTGATGAGATGGCGAACTGACAATCTGCATGGTGTGTAAGCAGGAAGGCCAGAGGAACTGCTGGTCTGAGATTGTGGTCATGGCTGCAGCAAGCATGTGTTTAGCTGAAGCTGTGTGCATGCTTAGCAGAGACTCAAGTGTCTAAGCCAGCCAAGTACTGCTGGTTGACCTTGAAGCGATTAGTATAATCAGAGGAACCATGAAAAGACTCAGAAAAAGTATAATCTGGGAAGACTTATACTTTAGCCCACGCAGTCTATGTGCTAATTCCCTAAAACATGCATGTGCTACCCAATACCTACAGCAAAACCATTTGGCAGAAGTGAAGTCTTAATCAAGTTGCTGGAACACATTCCTAAGTAATCTTGGTGACCATGAAGCTATGTAGACACAGGGTGAACCCAGGAAGCTAGGCTGAAAAATAAAATAACTGAGAAAGAAAATATCAGAGAGATGAGCAGCCACATACTACAGGGGATATAATATCACAGATTAAGTCCACGCAATTTTCTCAGCATACAAACACAAGTGAAAACAATGTTTTGAGGAAAAGTCACAATCTAGAGTTGCTACAAGATATTTTCAACAAAATGTATTTTATTAAAAAAAAAAAAAGACAGGCAAAGAATCACAAAAGTGAGACTATTTTTAGGGGAAAAATCCCTTACAACTCAATATAAACTGTTCTTGAGACATGTAGATACTCTCTTTAGCAAACAAAAACTTTGAATAACTATTGTGTCCAATAAATATAAAAAACATGTTTAAAATATTAATGGAAAATATGGGGAAAATGTCAACAAATAGAATAGATATTCTAATGAAGGATACCAAAATTACAAAACAGAACATATATTTTTTTTAAAAAAATTTAGAGTAGAAAAGTTTTATCCTGAATTGAACTGTTCACTAGAGGGCTTCAAGAGAATATTTCAGTTGGCAGAAGAAACAATCTCAATACAGACATCCTCAACCTAATAAAGGGCATCTGTGAAAAACCATAGCTGACATCATACTTAATATTGAAAGACTGAATGCTTTTGCCCAAAGAACATGGACAAGACAAGGATGTCTGCTCTTAACACTTCTATTAAACATGGTTTTAAAAGTTCTAGGCAGTGCAACTAGAAAAAATTGTAAAGATCTCTATCAGATTGAAAGGAAAAATAAAAATATCTTCACCCACATGACATGATCCTATACGTAGATAATACCAGAGAATCTACGTGCACACAAAACCAAAAGAAGGACTCATAAACAAAGTCAGCATCATCACAAAGTACACATTTGATGTACAAAATATCAGTTGGATTTCTATATACTAGCATGACTACTTGAAAATGAAATTTAGGAAACAATTCCATTTACAATAGAACCAAAAAGAAGAAAACATTTAGGAATTAATTTAACACAAGAAGAGCAAATCTTGCATTTTGAAAATTACAAAACAATACAGAATATTAAAGAACATCTAAATAAATGCAGAGAGGATCCATGTTCTTGGATTAAAAGCTTTAATATTGCCAAGATGACAATTCTGACCAAACTGATTAAAGATTCAAAGTAGTAGGTTTTGTGGGCACAAATTAACAAACTTGCTCTAAAAATAATATGAAAATCCAAAAGACCTAGAATAGACATAATAATTTTGAAGGAGAACAAAGTTGGGGGATGGACATGGTCACCCTGCAGAGGCAGAGGGGGGAGAGGCACATCCAAAATTTGACTTGGATGATGAAACTGATGATGCCCCCCACACAGATGGTGTGGAAAGCTTTCTCACTGGCAAATGAGGTCCTGGGGACAGCAGGACAGGCCTTTTAAGCACGGCTTTATAGTACCTGATTTCAAAGCTCATAGAAAAATTAAGTTATGTAATTAAGCCAATGTGCTACTGGTGCAAAGAGAGCACACAGGATAATGGAAGAGTACTCAGAATCCAGAAATAATCTCTTATGTTTAAGGTCAACCAGGTTTTCATGAATGTGTTGAGTTAATTCAGTGCAAGATGAGATAGTCTTTTCAGCAACTGGCTCAGCTACAGATGGGTTTTGAAGGCAGAAGAATAAACTTGTCTCCTTACCTCCTACATACGTGAAAATTAATTCATTGTGGACCATAAATTAATGGAAGACCTAACACTATAAAATCTCCTAGAAGAAAACGTAGTAGAGAATCTTTCTGATACAACATTAGGGCAAGGAGTTCTTGAACACTCCTTCTCTGCCCACCACTACCTGCATTTTGTCTTGAACAAAGCAGCTTCCCAGCAGAGCACCCTGACCAGGTTTGTCCTACTTCAGCTCCATAATCCAATGAAACGGAAATGCTCCCAGCACCACTAGGTGGGGATAAAAGTCAGAGCCAGTGGATTTGGAACTGTAAATCTGATTCACAATGATGTCTCCAGAGGTTTTCCTCCCATTATTATCCTGCTGCTCTGAAATTCTAATTAAGTGAACACATTACTCCTGATACTTTTATTAGTCTTAGAAAATAAATGCTATGCAAAAACATGCACGAAACTGTGAACTTCCTTTCTTCCAAAGAACAAGTCCTACGACCTACAAAAAATTCTCCTTGTAATAAGCCTCATATTGAGGTATACAGAGTTTAATACTTCTGAGGTTTTGCTGGCTGAGAAATTAATTTTCTGCAAATTCACATCTGTATTTCATCTAACCCTATGCTTTCCTGTTTAACCTACATTTAGATGCAATATCAAGAGTCCAGAATATCATGTTACTTGGAGTTCCTCTGATTCGCTGGGTCCCATTGCTGTGTCTCTGATCACTCACATGAGTCTTTCTGCCTGGAATCTGCTGTACCGTCAGCGCGCGCATGCGTGTGTGTGTGTGTGTGTGTGTGTGTGTGTGTGTGAGTTCAATTACTCACTGAGCTCAATGCTGGGAATACAATAATGCAGTCTCTAACTCAGGTCCCCATCTGCATGGTAGGAACAGCCGGGTCAGCGCTGAGGGCAGGGAGCCAGCACAGATGACAGGGCTGTGGGAGAGGTTCCTAAGGAAATGCAGAGAACACCCTCCCAGCAGCCCCGGGGTGGGGGTGGGGTGGGAGAAGCCTTCTCTCCTGTGAGTGGACAGTAGGGCTGCAAAGAAACAGTGGAAAGGATAGAAAAGCAAGCTGAGCAATGGCCAGAGGGTTTTGGTACACAATACCTTCAGCAAAGCTATTGAACACAAGGACATAGGGTTATTGGACAACTGGGTTAGGATGGTGAAAATGGTGCTTTCTGGAGGGCTGAGGACCCATGACTTCCTTAATCCATTCCAAAAGTGAAGGCTTTGGCACTGGGGAAGATGTGATCAACACTGCGTTTCCATTAATACCTAATGGCAGCACATGGATTAGCTGTATGCATGGATTACAGCCCTGAGCCGGGTTCAAATTCTATTTCTCCTTTTTACTCCTCCAGTGACCTTGCACAAATGATTTCCCTCTCAGTGCCTCCCATTGTTCACCTCTAAAACAGGATTAATGAGACTTTTACGTCCAAGAGTGGCTTCAGGAACCAATGGAACAAGGCTAGTGTCCTATTTCACATGGGGCTCTGGTGGGGCTGAGACAGGGTGACTGAAGCAGGAGGCAGGAGGCTGGTGCAGAACCCAAAGCAGGAGATGCTGAGTGGATGGTGGAGAAGCAGGGGGTGGGGCAGTGATGGGACACAGGAGGCAGGAATCCAGAGGGTGGACATGGTCCAGTGAGTGATGGGATGGGAGCCCCCAAGAAAGGGCGGGTCTCCAGGGAGGCTCTGGTTTCCATCACCAGCAACCAGGTAGACAGAGCTCCATCCTCACACAGGGGGTCCTGGAGGATGGTGAGGTGAGGGCATGACAGGTAATCAGAGAACATCCAGCCCCTTCCCCTGGTCTGCCTGTCTTCTGAGATGCAGAGGGCATGTCTCTGTGGCCCTCAGAGACATATATTTTACACTCTGGTCTCACTACAGGTCCCACAGCAAGACCAGGTCTCAGTTACTTTCCTGTCTTCCATGCCTGCTGTGCTCCAAGTCTGCTCAGTGTTCTGAGAACAGAGGGAGGGAGGAGAAGAAGGGAGGGCTGAGCTTTTGAGCCCCCATGTCCCCTTAACCCGGCCAAATGTGTCAGATCACGACTTCCAGGCTCTTCCATCTAGAAAATGTGGGAGGTTGTACCTGTGACAGGATCTCTCTGGGAGTAAAGGGCACTGGTCACTGTTGTCGTCAGCTGACAGACACATCATCCAATATCATTCGCATTAGACCTTTTACATTGGGAGGAACCTGCTCCCAAAGATCCCTGTCTGAGGCAGAAGCTCCCAATACCTGGAAAAGCTCTGCCCACATCACTCTGTCTCCAGCCCTTGAACCGACACTGGGCCAACATGGGCTTCTCCATGGCCCCCGACCCCCCCGGCTGCTGGTGCTCTCCTCCTCCCAGGGTCTAGCAGGCCACTGTGTGTGTGTGGCGGGGGGGGGGGAACCGAGTTTTGTCCCCCACAAGGTCCAACCTGCAAAGGCACTGTCCCCACAGAAGGGACCCCTGAAATGCAGAGCCGGGGCTCCCTCTAGTGGTTGGGGAGTCCAGAGATCATCCCACAGGACCTGGGCCTAGTCCCTCCAACCCCCAACTAGGATTCCTAGCACCATGACCCCTGACCAGGGTGATGCCAGCAGGAGCCTGACTGACAAAACGAGGGTCAGGGGACATGGGGTGTCAAGCTCTGTGAGTATAAACACAGTTGCAGGAACAGTATTTTAGCAAATCACAGCACACATGCACACTCAGCAGCCTTAGTGAGCTACCCGGAGAGGAGGTATTTTTTACATTCTGATGATCATTAAGCTTATCAGCTGACACTAAGTGTCATGTAGTACCAGTCTCACTTTTGCGGATTTTCCTTTCTGCAGATGAGGAGCTGAGAAACAGTGGTGTGAACACTGACTCCAGGGCTCACAGCCAGGACGTGGGCAGCGGGGAGAGGCAGAGACAGCAGAGATGGCCTGGTTGCTGGATGCTGGGCCTCTGCAACCCAGCCTCCTCTTTGCTGCATCTAAAGGGCACAGATAAGCTAGTCTCTGAAGGAAACACTTCATGGACGCCAAGAATGAAGAGAGACCCTCAGCTTTCTCCTCATCAGAGAGATGCCCATCACCTCCTTAACAACGTGACCCTGTGTGGTCACCATCAGGTTTCTAAAATCATGGATGTCAGATAGGAGCATGGGCAGTGTTTATAGAAAATATACATGTATACTTCCTGGTACCAGGAACTGGGAGATCAGATTCCCGGGGAAATGCTGACACCCAGCAGCAGAGCCTCGAGGGGTGGGGACAGCCTTGCTGTTCGGCAGCAGTACAAGTGCCCGTCACTGTTGGGGGATGAATTAGTGCCGTGGCTGCAAGCAGTGGTACAAGGAGCAGCACAGGGGAGCAATGAACTGTGGGGACAGACACATGGGCTGACAGGAATGCTATGCCATGTATATACCCCTAAATGTACACTATTCACCAGCAAATATCTATGGTTTTCACAGGTACAGAGGACACCAAACATATCAGTGTTCTCATTTGAGGCTGGGAAATGGGGCCTTGCAAGGAGGAGCCCCTTACCTAAAACTGCCAAGCATACTGAGCCCACACCTGGAAAAGCAGGCTTCTGGCCTGGTAGGTCTGGGGACTTCCCTCCTCCAGTGGATCCTTTGCAGTAACAAGGCATCACTTCCCTGGGCTCCACCCCAGAGGACTGTCCCTATAGCACCCTCAGCGGCCAGCAGGGGCGGGGGCAGAAGTCAGCAGAAGGAACAAGCCAACTACTGTAGTTTTCAAGCCTGAAGCTTATTATTGAAAACAATTGGGAAGTGGAACAAGGTCACAATGTGCATTCAAAGCAACAGCTCAGTGAGGACAAAATTAATCCCTGAATCACAAACATCCATGCAGGTTACGTAGGGCACAGGCCTCAGAGCCTGGCCGACTGGAGGTTCTCCATGTGTCTTTCCTAGCTGGGCAATCTCAGGTGGGTGACTCCACCTCTCTAAGACTCTGTCTCATCTGCAGAATGAGATGAATGACACCTGCTTGAGGCTTGCAGGGAGGGAATCAACATGTACAGTGTGTGACACTTAGTAAGAGGTATTTGTTATTATTCAAGGGATAAATGATTTCTTTTATGACCTTTAAAAAAATTAGTCTCAAAAAGGTAAGCATCTATTAATTCACAAGTAGTAGAAGAATATCTCTGTGTGTGTGTGTCTCTCTCTCTGTCTCTCTCCCTCTCTCCCTCTTTCTATATATAGAAAGATGTATATACAGAGAATGGATGGTGTCGTGGGTTTTGGTATTTGTTAGACTTGGGTTTGAATCAAGGCTCCATTACTTACATGACCCTAAAATATCTTAGGATTCCAATAGGCTGATCTGTCAAATGTGATTGTTATAACTACCTTGACATGTTATTATGAGGAAAAGATTGTTATACAAATCACTTCGTACATAAGACTGACTGGCAATATTTATTTACAAAGCAATTAATTTGGCCCAATCCCTGGCTCATGGTGGAGACAGAGAGCTTGCCTGGGATAGTCTGCTCTCAGAGCTGCTCCTGGGGCAGCCTCCTGTCCCTTGCTTATGGGGTCCCTGAGCACAGGACGGTCAGCCAGCGTCCCTGCCCTTCCTCACTCCCAGCTTCTGTGATGACACTTGGTATTTGTACTTGGTAATAACAGCCATTCTAACAGGCATGAGGTGCCTGTTAATTGTGAGTTGGTTTGTATTCCAAGAATTTCAGATAAACAACACATAGTTTTATAACTTATGTCCCAAATATTATGTATTTGTGCTTTTTTCCCATTAACTCTCGCAACCCTGTGTGAGGCAGACTTTTGAGAGGAACAGAATTACTGTATCACACTGATTTGCTATGTGCACATGTGCACACACACACACACACACATCCATTTACCTTGAGAAGAGCCAAATTGGACTAACATCACTGATTCTAATTCCTTCTAATAAAGCAGGCTCAATGATTATCACATTAACTCACCTTTTTAAAGGCGTCCTTGGTGAGGAATGTCCAAAGCCTGTCATTATCTGTTGACTGAGAATACTCATGTGTACCTCATAGATTTTATTATTTTCAAGGGTTATAAACTGAGATTAATATTTGAAAGGGGCCTGATCTCATGCCTGACATGTGGTAGGTTTTCTGCATGTAGTGACTGAGCTTGAAATGCCAGGTCCACTCAGTGAGAGGTGCACACAGTAGAGAGGGGATGGAGCTCTAATCCTGCCTCAGCTGCTCATGGTCCTGTCATACTGAATGAGTCACTTGCATTGTAGGAGCTGTTTTCTCATCTTTAAAGATGAGGAACAATGAGGCTTCTGATAGGAAGGCTTTCCTTTTCTTGGGGCAAGATCTTCCTGTACCCTGTGGTCCTTCTAGCTGGACTTAGAGTCAAAGTGGTATGAGACAGATTAACAGGAGAAAATCAAGTTTAATAGGCAGACATATGGGGAGTCCATACAGACATGGAAATTCCCAAGAATTTGGAATAGGCAGCTTTTATAAGCTAAGGAGAGAGGCAGGGGTCTAGGATACAAAAGGTCCAGGCGCAGGAAGGTGAGAGGAGAGCCCAATTTGGAAGAACAAGGCTGCCCAATGATGCAGATGATTCCTTAGGCAAAGTGGAGTCTCTGTTAATAGCCCTTTTGCTGCCACAGGCTCTCCTTTCCAGTGTAAATTTCTGCAGTTCAGTGAGAGGCATAAGCTTTTCCTGCATCTGCTGGATTTTGATTATTTTAAGTCAGAATAATCTTTATGCTGAAGTAGCCCACTGGGGCAGCTGCCCTGAGCCACTACACTTTTCATCTTTAAGTGTCTAAGCTTCTGTGATTCCAATGCAAAGTGTGACTCTTCAACATGACACTTAGGCCTTGGTTTTAAACATGGGGTTACTTGTCTAACAAAAAGAAATTATTTTTAACAGTTTTTATCAACATAAAGTGTTATAAAGGTATAAACTGAAGATAAAAGAAAAAATATTTTATGCAGTCCTTTCATCAAAATATATCAGTGTCTTTCCTATTTTTGGGTTTCTGGGCCTGGCCAGTTCACTAAGAGTTGACATCACGTGGACATCCAATTTATTCCCTGTAATCTAGTGAAGAAGTAAAACTGGTTAAGATCTCATACTCTCCCATGGTCAGAAGGGAGCTGTTCCAGGTCAGGGAAAGCAGGCCAGCCTCTCAGAGGTTAAATGAAAAGGTCCAAGCTTCTGCTCTGATCCACCTGCTTCTCCCTTTGGGCTGAGGTTTGGGGCCATCAGAACAGTTGCATTCATGGCAGCAGCAGGATGACCCGGGAGGACAGGAAGTACTGCTCCCTCAAGAGCCACCTGATTTCTCTCCTCCTGGGGACCAGGGGGTCTTGCTCAGAACCTTCCACTCTCCACATGACGGTAGTTGGGGGGAAGCCTTGGCTACTCTTTCTATGATGCTCAAGAGTTTTCTCCTTATTATTTTTTAAATGTGTGTCTCTTTTAGAAAAATATAACCTTTCAGTGTCTCTTGGAGAAAAGCACAGCTGCACCACAGCAGGAAGAGAAGCAGAGGAAAGGAAAACAATTGTCACCTGTTGAAATGCATTTCCAGATCCAGGATGGACCCTCTACACTCTGGGGTGGTGAGTAAGCAAACTAAAACTTAGATACTCTCCTGTCCCTGTAAATGCTGCCCTTGACCAGAAACTGTCTATCCCAGCCAGCCAGACCCCAGACACCAAGGATCTGTAATGATTCCCCTGTTCTACATAAGACCAGATATGCAACCCCAGCCAATCAGCCTAATCCAGATTCTCTCTCCTCATTCCTGACTGACCTGCCAGCCTTTTGAGGAAATCCCTGACCTCCCAGGCCATCCTGCCTGTTCCCCTGGGCTGCTTCTAAGGCTCTATGATATTCCCTGTTGCTCTGAATCCTTGAAGAAGAGTGCTCCACTGCTTGTGAGGCCCTGAGCTCCCCAATCTATGGATTGTTCTTATTTTAGTAAAGGACATCAAATCTACAGATTAAATGGTTTTACTTTTGTCATTTGAGACACCCAGGAGAGTATTTGGGAGTTTAGGTGACTTCAATATACACTGAAGGCTAGTCATGGCCAACAGCTGTTTGCATAAAAACAATAATTGCCTAAAAACAAAAAAGGCTGGCAACATAAATTAAATTTATTTTCATAAAAATATAGATCATTGTGGATTATCCCTTCATATGTAAGATTTTTCTTATTGGTAGAAATCTAGAAAACTAGAAAGTTGTTACCCAATTTCTCACCACCCACATAGCTCACCTTCTATATTCAGAGTCTTTCCAACTGTCATTTTCTGTGCAGATGTCAACCCCACTGGCACTTTCTTTTCCACTTACCACTTTGGCACCGCTACCCTAGACACCTGCTGAGGGCCTGAATGATGGCTCTAAAATATTCTTTTAGCAGAATATTCTAGTCAACACCCCACCAACTCAGTAACAACCCCAAAGCATGCATTTTGGGACACTTGAGCCTGAATGTTGGTTATGGCTCAGTATGTCTTCTTTTCAGTTTTTACCAAGAGGAGGAGCTCAGGAGCTGGGTCTGATAGTGGTTGAGAAGGACCCAACCTTCCTTCCCCAGCCAAGTTCACTTTCTGACCATCCTCACTGCCTTCTCTCCCCAGGCTCACAAGCTATAACTAGCATTTCTAATTACCATAACTACACCCAGGAGGCCCTAGTATACTGGGTACAACTAAAAATTAATGTTCATTTCAGTTGAAGGTAAATACTTCCTTGACTGAATTGAATTTTCATGTCAGAAAGTTTTTTTAGCTGACCCCTCCTGAGGCCCTGCCTTTACCATTTCTGAGGATCTGACACTGGAACTGCAAGACCTGATGCCGCCCCCTGGTCTGCACTGCCCTCAGGCTCGATGCACACTTCTTCCTCTGGCTGCACACACACACACACACACACACACACACACACATTTTCTAAGACTGTAATATTTTCTGAAATTCTACACTATGAGGACCCTATAAATTACCTTATTGCAATCAGCCCGATTTTGAGGTGAACACCATTCCCCAACATTTCTTGAGCATTTTCTATGCATCTAGAACACCCTATGTGCTTTGCTCACGTTCCCTGCTTACTCTGCCTGCTACCTAATGAGGTCCCTTTTGACATAAGAGGGAAAGGAGGAGAAACAGCTTGCCCAAGACTACACAGCTATCATGTTTTTTGTTAGGGCATTTAAATCTTCTGATGAAACCTTTAGGAGAAATGCTCCAATGCTCACTTGGGGTGGTGGGGGCGTGGACTACTATCTTCTCAGCAGGGATCTCTGCTCTGTGCTTGTCCCTGCTTCCTGAGCAGGATGCATACCCATCGCTCTGTTAGTACCAAATGGCCATTTGATGCTTGAGATTTGTGTCCAGTCAGATCTGGCTAACATCACCACCTAATTCTCTGTAAGCATTCATAACCTTGGAAGAGTTATAAAATGTGAGCTATTCCAATTTCTGAATGGTGGATAGCAATATTTATCCCACAAGGTAATTTTCAGGATTTAATCAAACAATGAGCAGAAAATAATTAGTATGGTGCTCAGGTGTAGTCTATGTCCAATCAAAGAATCCTGTTATCACTGGTGATCTCTTTGCATCAACATTCTTCAGTGTTTTTCAGGGCCCTGACCATCCCACCCCTTGTGATCAGACCTGTGCCTACCCTACCCTCTAGCCCCTCCCCATCCCTCCCTCAAGCCTCTCTCTCACCAGTACCTTCAGGTGCCTCAGTGAAGCGGAGGCTCAGACTCTAACCTGCCCTCTGCCACCCACCCAGGCAGTATCCTCCCAGCAGGTGCAGCTATGAGGTCCCCCTTGGCTTCTCTCCACCAGGTGGGAGGAAAAATCATTCTGTGTCCCCTTACCATCCTATGCACTCTCTTATTTCCCCGTAAGTCTTGACTCCCTCCCTGCTGCAGGGTGCGTGGGCACCTTCAGGCTCCTGCCACCACCTCACAGCTGTCCCCCTTACAGGTGGCCATGCGGAGACCAGGCTGGAGCAGCCTGCTGTAGTCGTGGCACGTGAGAAAAGCTCAGCCTCCCTGCTGTGCACAGCCAATGTCAAGGCCAGCTATATCCACTGGTACCGCTACCAGGAAGGAAAAGGGCTCCAGAGGCTCCTCCACCTGGCCATGTTCCAATCAGATGTGCAGTGGGATTCGGTCCTGGAAGCAGACAAAGTCACCGCCATAGAGACCAAGGATGGCTACAGCTGTACCCTGTTGGTGCTGAAGCTGGAGAAGAGCGATGAGGGCATGTACTACTGTGCTGCCTGGAGAGCACACAGCCACTCACTCTGCCCTGGTCCCCCATGCAAAAAGGTCACTGACTCCGGGCCCTTCAGGCCTGGCACCTTCCACAGCGTTTGGGTTTCTGGAGTTGTTCTGGGGTCAGCCCTCAGCAACCAGACTCTGGCGGGCACCCCCTCAGCAGGTAGAGCCCTGGAGGCTAAGGAGCCCCTGGTGCTCAGTGTCGCTCAGACCCAGGGAGCTGTCCAGCCTGGAGGGACTTTTCTACAGATTGTCAGGAGCAAATACTTCTGAAGTATTTGGAACAGAAACTGTGCTGCTCAGTGTAGTAGCCACTAGCCACTAGCCACAGGTGGATACTCTGCACTTGAAATGTAGCTTTATGCTAGTCCAAGCTGAAATGGCTGCTTATGTAACATACAAACCATTATTTTGAACATTACAATTTGAAAGTTAAATATCTCATTAATAATCTCTATATTGATTGCATGCTTGAAATAACTTCAGATATCTTGGATTACTAACTAAAAATGATCCTAAAGTGAATTTTACTTCTTTTTTTTATTTTTTTAAGGTAGCAGCTGTAGCTATACAATGTTTTGTTGTTGTTGTTGTTGTTGTTGTTGTTTACAATACAGTACTAGCAACTTTAATACTAACAGAAGGTTTGGCTTTTACAAATCTAAAACAAGAAAAACAGAACCAACCACTCCTAAAGTTACTGATACCTTGTCCTTGTCTAATGTTGCTCTTAAAAATGAAGTTAAAATATACGTATGAGTTAATGATGAGTTAATATCTGCAGTGCTTCTAAACTTAATAGGGGCATGCCACTGGTATAAACATTACAAATTTGAAGGTTGTTATATCCTAGGGTAATCATGATTTGTTATGTTTGTCCTAAAGGTACTTTTATTAAATCATGATCTGAATCTTAAATTAAGACCTGTCTATCTTTGGGAACCTTAACTTTTCTGCCCTAATATGCTCATAGGTACATATTATTTTCTCAGTGATAGAGCTAAACAATCCCAACACTGTATTTTTATTTCTGCCATCCTTGCTTGCCTGACCTAACTTTTTAAAATGCATAAATTTGCTGAATCCTATTAGGATGCACTTTATTACACAATAATATGGCAAATATATAATTTGACACCTCATTGGTGATCACTGCTACAATGGGAGATGTACATAAAAGTCTAAAAGAAGACCACAGATGATAGATATTCATGCATTTAGTATTTGTGCTATTTGGTTCATGCTGAGCCAAATACAACCTATACTTTTATTATAGCCATCTATTTGTCTTAACATTTGGCTCAATTCCCAGCTTTAGATTTGCTAAGACAATTATGTTTCCTTATTTGTCAAGTTTTAGACAATTATTCAGTGTTTATCTTAAGAGAACCTGGTTCTTAAATATTTTCTAACATTAGAAATTGTATATGCTAGGAAATGGGGGGTTATCTTGACAGTGATATTAAAATGCTAGAATCCAGTCTTCTTTACTTAGTGAGTACGTAAAATTATATCAAAAATGATGACTATAGGGGAGCCCGGGTGGCTCAGTCCATTAAACATCTGCCTTCAGCTCAGGTCGTGGTCCCAGGGTCCTGGGGATTGAGGCCTGCATTGGGCTCCCTGCTCAATGGGGAGTTTGCTTCTCCCTTTCTCTGCCATTCTCGCTGCTTGTGCTCACATGCTCTCTGTCAAATAAATAAAATCTGTGGGGCGTATCCAGGAGGCACATAAATAGGAGGCACAGAACCATTTGGGGACATCATTGGAACCTGAGCAGGAACACTCATTTTGTTTTTACAGTAGCAGCAGAGAACAAAATCCAACAAGGAAACAGCATAGTACACGTTAACAGCTTTAATTGGAGAACGGTTCTGCTTTTTTTTTTTTTTTCAAAGCTACAATGTTTATTTTTGGCTCCAATTGCTGACCCACATTTATTTCTACTGAACAGCACTCTTATACACTGACAATTTAAAAATCTGATTATCTGCCCTGAAAGATGTGCAAATAAAATATGATGCAAGATGTCAAGGATGAAGGACTTTCTGGAGATTTGCCACAAAATGTTTGAAAGCTGAGATTGGAAGTCACCTCCTGTTTCTATGTTGCTGCCCCACTGCCTGCTATTACTTCGCAGTGGAGAGTCAGGGAACAGAAGCTCAGGAAGCTGAGGGCCTACTTCTCAGCACCTTCCTGCACTGGCATCTCTGGGGCTCAGCTCCTGTGGGGGGACATGATCCTCAGTGAGGTTGATGCATCAGCCCTGGATGAGACTCAAGGCCCTTTGCCTTCTACTTGTCCTTAAATACTACTGCATATGGGATTTGGAGTCCAGAGTCCCTGAACCTCTCTTCTCTCATGTGTAAAATGAGGTGGTTTAACTGCTATAATTATATAACTGATTTCTGCATAAGCAAAATTACACAAATAAGATATCACTATGGTCACTACCTTCTTATAAAGGTAGTCAACTTTGGTTGAAAAGGCCAAAAAAAAAAAAGAAAGAAAAGAAAACTAGTATTACTGATTCCACAGCCCCAAACAGGAAAATCCCTGTTGCTGTAAGTGGGAAAGAAGAAAAAGCACTCTGAGGAGGTCTAAACTGAATTAAAGTCATTTTCTTTTATTTTTTTTATTGGAGTTCAATTTGCCAACATATAGCATAACACCCAGTGCTCATCCCATCAAGTGCCCCCCTCAGTGCCCATCACCCAGTCACCCCCACCCCCCGTCCACCTCCCTTTCCACCACCCCTTGTTCTTTTCCCAGAGTTAGGAGTCTCATGTTCTGTCTCCCTTTCTGACATTTCCCACTCATTTTTTTCTCCTTTCCCCCTTATTCCCTTTCACTATTTTTTATATTCCCCAAATGAATGAGATCATATAATGTTTGTCCTTTTCAATTGAATTTTCAAAGTCTATGGAAAGCTTAGTGGCATTAATGTACATGATTACTCAAAGTCTAAATGATCTCAAGGTTCACTAACTCCTCTTTATTCTCTGAGCTTCTGTTTTTGTAGTGGGAGATTTTTAATTTAGACATACCTTCTTTTGAAAGAGCCCAGCTAATGCTCTGACTCTCTATTAAAGGTCTGAGCCTTCCAGCATATGCAGGAAGGGGTGAGGATAGAGGGGCAGAAATCTATCTTGGTCTGTTTGGGGTATGTCTTCATCCCCCATTTTGTCTTCCCCATTTCCTAATACAAGCAAACCCTCTCCTCTTGTGGAATCCTCTCAGGGCCTAACTCCACAGAGCATGACTCTGAGACCTATTAAACTGACTATTAAACTTAGAGGGAAACTAGCTAAATATGAAGACACTCTCAGGAGAAATCAGCCCAAGTCAATTAAATTACAAGTTTTCAACATGATTCCATATGACCTTTGAGTTATACATAACTGGAAGGACAGTAGCCTTGGGCATGGAGCAATCAACCTTATGGTGGGAAGTGAGGGGCAAGCCCAACTTTTGAGACATTTCCTCCATCTGCCCTTCTCATCTTGGCTAAGATGAATTTCACCAAGGACACTTTGGCCACAAACACCGAAGGCAGACCAGCCAGAGGCCAACCAGCCCTCCTGTCCTAAGTAAACATTTGCTAATTAAATAGTTGGGTTTTTTTAAGATTTTATTTATTTATTTGAGAGAGAGAAAGAGAGAGAGAACAGCAGAGGGAAGGAGAAGCAAACTTGCCACTGAGCAGGGAGCACAATGTGGGGCTGGATCTCAAGACCCTGAGATCATGACCTGAGCTGAAGGCCCAGGCTTAACCGACTGAGCCACCCAGGTGCCCCTAGATGGTTGTTTAAATGAATGATTCATAAAAACACCGAACGCTTCTTATTCCAATGGATAACACTGGGTATAGTGGTGACTACATTAATGTCCGTTGAGGTGAGATTGATATTTTGAGTATTAGAGAGGAGCTCACATTACCTATCGGTGGGGGATTTTGCATAGATGAATGCTCAAAATGTCCTGATAATTTGGGCTCAACTCATTTTCTTTCAGTCTTGAGGTGGGTGAGACACAATGAGTTTGAAAAATTTGACTAACATTATGTTATCACGTTAAAGCTGATTAAGTTTAAGGTATCTTAAATATCATGATTTCATAGTAACATCCATTACCAACTGACCATACATAGTAGTACTGTGTAAAAGTTGATGTCCGTTACATCAGACTCACCTTGTAAAAATCACAATTCTAAAAATTGCCTGGTAAACCTGGAAATTCACATTTCTGTTTTGTTTCGGGTACTCTTTATATTCAGCTCTGAGCACAGGTTCACTGGCACAGCCTGGGCCATAGGAATGGGATAACTTTGGAGAGGTCAATATTAAACATTAGAATCAGGAAATTTTTTTGTCACTTCCACATTCCCTAAATTATCTCATAGACACCTTGCATTGCTTTTAAATTTTATTTTAAAATTTATTTTAAAAATAATTCATGGGGTCCTTAGTCTCAGGCCAAAGCAGTGATGGATTATACAGGTATGGCCAAGACTAAGGATCCAAACCATCCAGACAAGAAGAAGGAGGAGCTGCTTAAAAAGCAGGAAGACTAAAGATGGAGCTGTCCCAGCTGCACATTGTCGAGGTGACAGGAGGTGCTGTTTCCAAGCTCTCCAAGAAAGGACTTATTCACAAATCCATCACCTATGTTCTCACCATCATCAACCAGACTCAGAAAGAGAACCGCAGGAAATTCTACCAGCATAAAAGGACAAGCCCAAGGTATGGTATGAATATGTAGCCCAAGAAGACAGGTGCCATGCTAGCTGAACAAACAGGAGGAAAACCTAAAGACCAAGAAGCAGCAGTGCAAGGAGTGGCTGTCCTGGTGGCAAAAGCATGTTGTCAAGACCTGAGCACTGGTATCAATAAAACACAAACTAGTGGAAAAAAAAGAATTCACCTGGCTCGTAATGCTAAAAATAACTGCATATTATTGAGCACTTAGACACCACATGTGAAATTTGATAGTTAGAAAGGCCAATAACTGGCTCTGTCTTGATCATTTTTCTCTCCTCTTCTCAAACAACCTTGGCTTCTTTACAAAATAAAACCTTATTTTCTTTTTCACAATATTAATTCTGCCAATCCATGAGCATGGAATATTTTTCCATCTCTTTGTGTCTTCCTCAATTTCTTTCAGAAGTGTTCTATAGTTTTGAGGGTATAGATCCTTTACATCTTTGGTTAGGTTTATTCCTAGGTATCTTATGCTTTTGGGTGCAATTGTAAATGGGATTGACTCCTTAATTTCTCTTTCTTCAGTCTCATTGTTAGTGTATAGAAATGCCATTGATTTCTGGGCATTGATTTTGTATCCTGCCACGCTACCGAATTGCTGTATGAGTTCTAGCAATCTTGGGGTGGAGACTTTTGGGTTTTCTATGTAGAGTATCATGTCATCGGCGAAGAGGGAGAGTTTGACTTCTTCTTTGCCAATTTGAATGCCTTTAATGTCTTTTTGTTGTCTGATTGCTGAGGCTAGGACTTCCAGTACTATGTTGAACAGCAGTGGTGAGAGTGGACATCCCTGTCTTGTTCCTGATCTTAGGGGAAAGGCTCCCAGTGCTTCCCCATTGAGAATGATATTTGCTGTGGGCTTTTCATAGATGGCTTTTAAGATGTCGAGGAATGTTCCCTCTATCCCTACACTCTGAAGAGTTTTGATCAGGAATGGATGCTGTATTTTGTCAAATGCTTTCTCTGCATCTAATGAGAGGATCATATGGTTCTTGGTTTTTCTCTTGCTGATATGATGAATCACATTGATTGTTTTACGGGTGTTGAACCAGCCTTGTGTCCCAGGGATAAATCCTACTTGGTCATGGTGAATAATTTTCTTAATGTACTGTTGGATCCTATTGGCCAGTATCTTGTTGAGAATTTTTGCATCCATGTTCATCAGGGATATTGGTCTGTAATTGTCCTTTTTGGTGGGGTCTTTGTCTGGTTTTGGAATTAAGGTGATGCTGGCCTCATAGAACGAATTTGGAAGTACTCCATCTCTTTCTATCTTTCCAAACAGCTTTAGGAGAATAGGTATGGTTTCTTCTTTAAACGTTTGATAAAATTCCCCAGAGAAGCCATCTGGCCCTGGACTCTTGTGTCTTGGGAGGTTTTTGATGACTGCTTCAATTTCCTCCCTGGTTATTGGCCTGTTAAGGTTTTCTATTTCTTCCTGTTCCAGTTTTGGTAGTTTGTGGCTTTCCAGGAATGCGTCCATTTCTTCTAGATTGCCTAATTTATTGGCATATAGCTGTTCATAATATGTTTTTAAAATCGTTTGTATTTCCTTGGTGTTGGTAGTGATCTCTCCTTTCTCATTCATGATTTTATTAATTTGAGTCTTCTCTCTCTTCTTTTTAATAAGGCTGGCTAATGGTTTATCTATCTTATTAATTCTTTCAAAGAACCAACTCCTGGTTCTGTTGATCTGTTCCACAGTTCTTCTGGTCTCGATTTCGTTGAGTTCTGCTCGAATCTTTATTAACTCCCTTCTTCTCTTGGGTGTAGGATCTATTTGCTGTTTTTTCTCTAGCTCCTTTATGTGTAAGGTTAGCTTTTGTATTTGAGTTCTTTCCAGTTTTTGAATGGATGCTTGTATTGCGATGTATTTCCCCCTTAGGACTGCTTTTGCTGCATCCCAAAGATTTTGGATGGTTGTATCTTCATTCTCATTAATTTCCATGAATGTTTTTAATTCTTCCTTAATTTCCTGGTTGACCCTTTCATCTTTTAGCAGGATGGTCCTTAACCTCCATGTGTTTGAGGTCCTTCCAAACTTCTTGTTGTGATTTAGTTCTAATTTCAAGGCATTATGGTCTGAGAATATGCAGGGGACGATCCCAATCTTTTGGTATCGGTTCAGACCCGATTTGTGACCCAATATGTGGTCTATTCTGGAGAAAGTTCCATGTGCGCTTGAGAAGAATGTGTATTCAGTTGAGTTTGGATGTAAAGTTCTGTAGATATCTGTGAAATCCATCTGGTCCAGTGTATCATTTAAAGCTCTCGTTTCTTTGGAGATGTTGTGCTTAGAAGACCTATCGAGTATAGAAAGAGCTAGATTGAAGTCACCAAGTATAAGTGTATTATTATCTAAGTATTTCTTCACTTTGGTTAATAATTGATTTATATATTTGGCAGCTCCCACATTCGGGGCATATATATTGAGGATTGTTAAGTCCTCTTGTTGAATAGATCCTTTAAGTATGATAAAATGTCAATGTTACCCAGGGCAATATACACGTTTAATGCAATCCCTATCAAAATACCATGGACTTTCTTCAGAGAGTTAGAACAAATTATTTTAAGATTTGTGTGGAATCAGAAAAGACCCCGAATAGCCAGGGGAATTTTAAAAAAGAAAACCATATCTGGGGGCATCACAATGCCAGTTTTCAGGTTGTACTACAAAGCTGTGGTCATCAAGACAGTGTGGTACTGGCACAAAAACAGACGCATAGATCAGTGGAACAGAATAGAGAATCCAGAAGTGGACCCTGAACTTCATGATCAACTAATATTCGATAAAGGAGGAAAGACTATCCATTGGAAGAAAGACAGTCTCCTCAATAAATGGTGCTGGGAAAATTGGACATCCACATGCAAAAGAATGAAACTAGACCACTCTCTTTCACCATACACAAAGATAAACTCTAAATGGATGAAAGATCTAAATGTGAGACAAGATTCCATCAAAATCCTAGGGAAGAACACAGGCAACACCCTTTTTGAACTCGGCCATAGTAACTTCTTGTAAGATACATCCACGAAGGCAAAAGAAACAAAATGAACTATTGGGACTTCATCACGATAAGAAGCTTTTGCACAGCAAAGGATACAGTCAACAAAACTCAAAGACAACCTACAGAATGGGAGAAGATATTTGCAAATGACATATCAGATAAAGGGCTAGTTTCCAAGATGTATAAAGAACTTCTTAAACTCAACACCAAAGAAACAAACAATCCAATCATGAAATGGGCAAAAGACATGAAGAGAAATCTCACAGAGGAAGACATAGACATGGCCAACATGCATATGAGAAAATGCTCTGCATCACTTGCCATCAGGGAAATACAAATCAAAACCACAATGAGATACCACCTCACACCAGTGAGAATGGGGAAAATTAGCAAGGCAGGAAACAACAAATGTTGGAGAGGATGCGGAGAAAAGGGAACCCTCTTACACTGTTGGTGGGAATGTGAACTGGTGCAGCCACTCTGGAAAACTGTGTGGAGGTTCCTCAAACAGTTAAAAATATACCTGCCCTACGACCCAGCAATTGCACTGTTGGGGATTTACCCCAAAGATACAAATGCAATGAAACGCCGGGACACCTGCACCCCGATGTTTAGAGCAGCAATGGCCATGATAGCCAAACTGTGGAAGGAGCCTCGGTGTCCAACAAAAAATGAATGGATAAAGAAGATGTGGTTTTTGTATACAATGGGATATTACTCAGCTCTTAGAAACGACAAATACCCACCATTTTCTTCAACGTGGATGGAACTGGAGGGTATTATGCTGAGTGAAGTAAGTCAGTCGGTGAAGGACAAACATTATATGTACTCATTCATTTGGGGAATATAAATAATAGTGAAAGGGAATATAAGGGAAGGGAGAAGAAATGTGTGGGAAATATCAGACAGGGAGACAGAACGTAAAGACTGCTAACTCTGGGAAACGAACTAGGGGTGGTGGAAGGGGAGAAGGGCGGGGGGTGGGAGTGAATGGGTGACGGGCACTGGGGGTTATTCTGTATGTTAGTAAATTGAACACCAATAAAAAATAAATTAAAAAAAAACCTTATTTTCTCTCCTGATTCCCATTAACTCTCTTCCAAGTTATAGACAAGGTTCCTGCTTGGGAGATCCCAGAGTAGCTTCTTGACCACAGTATGTCTTTTCCTCTGTGTAGGATAGACACTAAGTACTACAGAGAGTGGCACAAATACTCACTCTTCTTATTAACACTGTACTATGACACTGTAGTATATGGCTTTCTTTAAGTCTCTTGTTCACGTGCAGATGCAAGAATGAGATGGTCTCTAATAGACTTGCACACAGTATTGCTCAAAACTATAGTTTCTTTCAGGAAAGTTGTTTGGGACTTTTATTGTCTGAAAGCACAATTTACTAGCTTTCTTGGAACAGGTGCTAAAAAATCAGCCTCATGTGATCTTCACTTGGGACTAAGAAAAGATAGACTTTCAAGTAGGACTCTGTGTGTCCCCTTAGTTGGGGACACAAAGTTCTTTCCCAAAAGAAAGGCAAGGATGCTGAGGGACAGGAAGGGTGGATCCTCTGAAACCTGTTTTTTCCTCAGGATCGACACTCCGTGTTTCTCCATACTGGTCTGTGCCCTCTTAGGCTAATCCCTATGGGTTCCACTAAGGAGAATCTTTGCTCTGATTGCTATCAAATCTTGGCCAATCAAAGTTGAAGTTCAAAGAACCATCACTATGTCACCTGACACAAACATTCCTTCTTGGGCATTAGATTTCCAAGCATGTGGATCTGAGGTCCTGGGAGCAAAGAAACAAATATTTCCAGTGAGTTAATTAATATGAAAGGGAACAGGCACTCTCACCTGCACCTCTTAGTTCCTGAGCATAAACCTCTGGTTCTGGGGTAGATGGCACCATATGTTGGCTCTGGGGAATGATGCACATCATCTGTCAGGGAGGCATCTTGAGCTCTCTCTGCTCCCACTTCTCAGTCTCCTGGTGATGCTCTAATGACTGCTTCCAAGCAGCACCCAGAAGATAAGGAAGACCATAGATGCAGCCTATGAGGGTCTGCCTCATAATACTTGGGACAAGGTAAAGAGAGATAGCAGTCCATATGCAGGAGCAAAAGGGATAAATCAAGCAGATGATTAAATGAGTGAGTTATGTTTGTTCCAAATTTAGCAAAACAATTTGAGACATAGGGGGAAGATTATATCTAATTTGTTTCATTTCACTCTCCACAAAGCCACCAAGTCCCATGTCTAACAGAACAGGATGTGCCCTGTTCCTTTGGTAACAAAACAGGAAACAGGACTAGAGTTGAGAGATTATCATTAAATTCTGTGCTTTTCTAGTTGATAAACTAAGAAAGAGCATGTAGATTATTTGTAATGCTTTTGTTCTTTGGTTAAATAATGGATTCTCTGGTATTTGTTGACATTAGGTAAGTCAACACATAAGTCAAATAAAATAAGTAATATAAAAGAGATCAATGTGTAGATATATGATTATACTGCTTTATGAACCAGTACTATGATGAATCCAATTCTGCATTCTTGATGTTCTTTAATACAATAAGCAAGTGTATAGTAGTGAAACAACTCCAATTCTTATTAAATAATTGAGCCTAGAGAAATGCCTGCCACTTTCATAATGTCAACAAAAATTCAGCCTCATACATTTGTTATACTTGATTTATCCCTTCTGACCTTCCTTAATCTACTTTCCTGCCATCTATGAGTCAACTTTTAACTATTTCAATCACAAGTTGATCATTCCTAGCTATAGTAATTCTGTTGCCTTTATTTTTTAACTTCTAAATTAACTAGTTATAAAATAATTACCAAAAAAATCTGTAGTTATATTCTGGAAATAAATGGTAGTATTAGCATTTGCACTTCAAGGGTTAACGGATTTCTTTGACTCTACAATCTGAGAAGTTGGGATTTAAAGGTAGAGAATCATTTGTGAGTAATATAAAACACCATGGGATTGAAGCCAGGCCAGCTACTCAATACTCCCTGAAGGTGTCCATGGTGGGAAAATGGTGAAGTTAATTAATGTTGCATTCAAAATTTGAAACACTAGATGTCTACCAAAAATAGTGACTTCAAGGAATAAGCTTGAAAATACTAACTTGAAAAAAAATAAAACAGCAGAGTATTGTATATGTGGTCAGCTCTCAGATATGTGAATATGTATATTAATAAAATCAAGGTAAATTTAAAAGTTATGCTGAGTGAAGTAAGTCAATCGGAGAAGGACAAACATATGTTCTCATTCATTTGGAGAATATAAATAATAGTGAAAGGGAATATAAGGGAAGGGAGAAGAAATGTGTGGGAAATATCAGAAAGGGAGACAGAACATAAAGACTCCTAACTCTGGGAAACGAACTAGGGGTGGTGGAAGGGGAGGAGGGCAGGGAGTGGGGGTGAATCGGTGACAGGCATTGGGGAGGGGCACTTGACAGGATGAGCACTGGGTGCTATTCTGTATGTTGGTAAATTGAACACCAATAAAAAATAAATTTATTTAAAAAAATAGTGGTAAAGCCTGTGATGGACAATTTTTACTTCCTTGAACTTTTTCTGATTTTTTAAATGTTTAAAATGACTTCCTATAAATTTGTTATAAAGATACACACTGTAAAATGTTAAATTTATACTTACCTATAAATTTCAGTTATAAAAGTATTCATAAGTCTATAATAAAACTAAAAGTATAAATGAGTCTATATATAGAGATGATCACTTAAATTATATATGTATATGTAATTTAAAATTATGCATGTATATAATTTCATATTTGCACATAATCATATAATTTTATATCTATCTATTTATCTACTAAGCTGTAGGGGAAAACCCTGAGAAAACAGTGAAAATAGACTTGCCTACAGTGCTATAATAATGGAGGCATTTATTATTTTTATATATTTCCCTTTCCACAGAATTTTTTTATTGAGTTCTCATTTACTTATCCAAGCTCCCACATGTACCAGCTGTGAAAGTTAACATCCGTTTGTTACATTTCTCTCATTTGTACAGCAGTGACTGTAATAATATCAGCATCTTAAGACTGTTGAGAGACAGTGCCTAAAAGATAGCAAGTGTTCAAAAAATAGTAATATTAATGGTGTCTATTCCATGCCAAAATTACTTTTAGAAGTTCTTCAAGTATTGAGGTATATTTGAGACAGACAACAAGGTTTAGGCAGGTTTCAAGCCACTATCCACTCTACACACAAGTCTACCTGGTGTTATCCAAAACAAGTGAAAGATAGAAATTGAAATTTGGATTTTGTGAAGTTGTATCTGTGTTGAGATGTTCAAATTAAGTTTTTAAATCTATCCTACTGTTTGTTAATTTGGTATCCAAATAATATCAATAAAAATTACAACAATGGATATAAATATTGAAAAATACTGCAATGTCTCACATTTCTCTGTCCTGAATCCACAAAGTGAAGGGTTTTACATTGAACAAAAGGATCTTCTCATTTGTTCTGTATAAACAACTGAGAAGGACAGGGGTTTAAAAAGGAAAATTAAGGCAATCTCTGCATCATCACCAACACATCAACCAACGCTGTCTCCCTTGATCTTCTGGGCACCCATGGGTGTCCTGTCTGTCTGCAGCCAGCACAGAAGAGCCCTAGGGAACCACGTGACCCACGCAAGTCAGGCCACACCCTTCTCCCCCTGACCTGAACTATCTGGTCATTAAGTTCTTATTTTCCTGTCTTCTCAGGAAGATGTCATTGCCAGAAACATTCATCTCTTCCCTCTGAGCTCATAGCTGCTCCTAGTCCTTTCAATTTTTGATGAGAGAGCAAAGAAATTATTTAATGGTGCATATTTATATATCAGGTGTATAGAATTTCTCTTTTTGATAACAGTTTGGTTTTTACACTTTAAGTAGGAGTAACCTGAAATGTTAATTTTCCAGATAAATATATAAAAAGTCCAAATACTGTGTAAGATGATATCTACCCACTTGTACCAGTTAAAACACACCCTGATATATATTTAACAACAATGTCATGTGCTCAAGTTCATTTAGGTTCTGTAGCCAAAAACAGTACTCCCAGGTTCATTTTGCCTTGATATAAATTCACAGGAAAGGAAAATGTGGGTATTTACTATTGTGCCTGCTACAAGCATAGTATAGAGGTGTCCATAATGAAGGATAGTCAGATGAAAGACAGGCAGGAATAAGGGGTGCTGCCTTAAGAGGAAACCACCCTTAAAAAGATTTTGTACCTCTCTGGAGGGAGCCCACCACCTTTTCCCACCTGAACAACTACATGTTAGATAGATGAGCACACAGACAAAAACCTGGTTAGTTGACAGGTGCATGGAGGGTTAATCAGATTAATACATCAACCAACAAGCTCACAAAAACCACTAGACTTAGAAATTCTGGGGGCAACTTTCCCAGGTCCCCTTCCTCTTTGAGAGCTTTGTACTGTCGCCCAACAAACTTTGCTTTGCTACACACCACTCTTTGTCTGGTCTACCTCTTCATTCTTGGAAGTGGTGTAACCAAGAACTGTGGGCATTAAAGGAAAAAGAAATCCTGCAAAACCCAGACAACCCACACAGAGCCTCTTCTCAGGTTTGTGTCAACCTGAGCAGACCTCATTGGCTCGTTCTCAGGGCTGACCAATGTAAACTTGCATTATATTCACACATTAGGACCTACAGAATCCAAATCATGTGCTCTTTTTTTCCTTAACTGTCTAGAGATTTCATGAACATTTAACATTGCTCAGATCCAAAGAGGAAACCATTAAGTGCCAGGAAACATGCTGCTGTGCTGATAATATATATCACAATTGTGATATATATATATATATATATATATATATATATATATATATCACAATTCTCTCTCTCTCTCTCTATATATATATATATATACATAAAATCATCACATTTTTACAGTATAATATTGATTTTGTCCACTGTGATATGAATAATCTGAGACTTAGAGAGATGAAATAACTTTCAAATCCCTCATCCCATCTTTCTTCATCTCCATCAGTTCATCTGCAGCCATTCAGCATTTATTTGCTCTATACACACTGGAGGAGAATGTGGACAGGAGCTCATACCTTCTCCTACCCTGAAGAGTATAGATTATTTCACACTGTAGGATCAGGCTACAGCCCAAGCAGCATACTTCCCTCTGTACAAGCCTCAGATCCTCCAGGGCAGGGGGATGGACATTAGTGATCACAGAGTAAGGTGGAAAATCCTATCAGGACCCTTTTCCCCCAAGGTTCTGCTGTGAGCCTAGAGAGGACTGCAGAGGCCATTTAATCAGAGCTGCTGCTCTTTCTTAGGCACTGTTCTAAATCCCTTAGATATAATCTAGCTCATCCTGTGACAACACTGTGACATTGGCACTGTCATAATTCACATTTTATAGATGAGGAGACAAAGGCATAAGGACATTATTTACTTTGTGGTCACAGAGTTGCCAAATGGAGATAGAGGGCTGGTTTCTGGCTCAATTTCTGTCCTTGTACACAGAGTACTATTCTGCCTCTGAAATACAAGCAGTAGAAATGGCATTTACTCTGTTGTTTCTACAGCCAAAGAGAAAACAAACTGTCATTCACAAGATAATTACCGAAGCAGATAGATGAATATCTATGCTGAGTCAGAATTTGAGCATTGTCTTCCTAGAATAAGTCTAAACATGTTGGCTGATTGGACTTTCAAATCATAAAACAATAAGCTACAATAGCAAACAATAAAACAGTATAAGAAAGAACAAAATATAAAACAAAACCCATAACATAGTATTTTCTTTTTTAAAAAATAAAAGAAATAAATTTAAAAATAAACCTTTTATTTTTAGACATTTATAATAGGACACTTGCCCCTGACACTGAAACACAGCCATGCCTATTCATTTCATAACTGTCTATAACTTCTTATGAGCTATATAGCAGAGTTAATGATTAATCACAACAGAGATCTTAAAGTAAAAAAGCTTAAATAAAATATTGTTATCTGACTCTCTATTAAAAAATATTTGCCAGGCTCTGCTATGCAACATAAAGTTAGGGAATGAGTTTGCAACTATAACTAAAACTCAGGATGCAATAAGAAAAAGATAATGGTAAATTACTACATGGAAATGAAAAAAAAAAAGCTTGCATAACAAAAAGCAGCAAAAGTTAAACCAAAGGACAAATTATAAATCATTAGGAAAGAGTTGCAACCTGTAAAGCACATAAAGGCCAACTACCTCCAATATAAAAATACATTTTAAAAATGGAGGTAAAATATTTAAAATACCTATAATAAAAAGGCAGAAGACATGAAAACCCAACTTATGGAGAGAAACATAAAAATAGCCCTTAAAGATATAAAAAGATGATCAACTTCACTTATAATAAGATAAAGATCAATTAAAACTACATTAAGATATCATTTCTCACTCATGAGATTTGCAAGAATTTAAAATTTTGACAATACATTCTGTTGGTGAAGCTGTGGGGAAAAGCAGGCACTCATACATTGATGGTAAGGATGAAAAATACAATCGTTTTGTGGGGAAATTTGGAAATATCTAACAAAAGCTCTTATGCATTTACCCTTTAACCTAATAAAAGCACTTTTAGAAACTTAGTCTAAAGGTACAACTTTCAAAAATGTGAAAATATATATGGACTTTCATTGTGTAACGGCAAAATGTTGGAAATGACAAAAATATCCAAATATAGAGAGATTGTTTGAATAAATAATGGCACATGCACATAAAGGAGGGCTAAACACCATAAAATAGAATGTGAGATGTAAAATCAATTGTAATTATAATGGCAATTCACAACTGGAAAGTGAAATTTTAGAAATAGTATCATTTACAGTAGCAACAGCAACAATATAAAAAAACCTCTACAATATTTAGAGGTAAATTTAACCAAAATGGGAAGGATTTGTATGCTGAAAACAATAAAACTTTATTGACAGAAGTCAAAAAAGAACTAAATAAATCTAGAGATATACTATGTTCATAGATTGCAAGATATACCATGTTCATAGTTACAAAGTTAGACATTCTGCAAACTGATAAATATATTCAATGTAATCTCAACCAAAATCCCAGGAGTGCTTTTTCTAAAAATCAATAAACTGTTTGCAAAATTTATATGGGAAGACAAAAAACATAGTATTGCCAAAATAGTTTCTTTTTTTAATAAATTAATTTTTTATTGGTGTTCAATTTATCAACATACAGAATAACACCCAGTGCTCATCCTGTCAAGTGCCCACCTCAGTGCCCATCACCCATTCACCCTCACCCCCCGCCCTCCTCCCCTTCCACCACCCCTAGTTCGTTTCCCAGAGTTAGGAGTCTTTATGTTCTGTCTCCCTTTCTGATATTTCTCACACATTTCTTCTCCCTTCCCTTATATTCCCTTTCACTATTATTTATATTCCCCACATGAATGAGAACATACACTGTTTGTCCTTCTCCAATTGACTTACTTCACTCAGCATAATACCCTCCAGTTCCATCCACGTTGAAGCAAATGGTGGGTATTTGTCATTTCTAAGAGCTGAGTAATATCCCATTGTATACAAAAACCACATCTTCTTTATCCATTCATCTTTCGTTGGACACCGAGGCTCCTTCCACAGTTTGGCTATTGTGGACATTGCTGCTAGAAACATCGGGGTGCAGGTGTCCCGGCGTTTCATTGCATCTGAATCTTTGGGGTAAATCCCCAACAGTGCAATTGCTGGGTCGTAGGGCAGGTCTATTTTTAACTCTTTGAGGACCCTCCACACAGTTTTCCAGAGTGGCTGCACCAGTTCACATTCCCACCAACAGTGTAAGAGGGTTCCCTTTTCTCCGCATCCTCTCCAACATGCCAAAATAGTTTCAAAAAGAGTTTAAACACTATTAAGCTACAATGGTCAAGATAGTGGGGGTATTTGTGAAAGCATAGATACATAGAAAAGACAAACAGAATCCAGAAATAGAGTAACACATAAATGATTAGCTAATTCCTAACGCAGATGCCAGGAAAATCCAATAGACAAAGAATAGAGTTTTCTACAACTGGTTAAGAAAAATTTTTCATGTATGTAAAACAAACAAAAAAACTTCTACCCATACTATACATCATATACACAAATTTAAAAATGCATTGGAGGCCTAAAAGTAAAAACTAAAACAATAATACTTCTAGATGAAAATATGGAGAAAATCTCTGTGACTTGGGTTAGGAAAAGATTTCTCATACAAGACACAAAAAGCAAGAGTCATAGGAGCTCCTGGGTGGCTCAGCAACTGAACACCTTCCTTCTGCTCAGGGCATGATCCCAGGGTCCTGGAATCAAGTCCCACATCAGGCTCCCTACTGGGAACCTGCTTCTCCCTCTGCCTGTGTCTCTGCCTCTGTGTCGCTCATGAGTAAATAAAATTATGCTGAGTGAAGTAAGTCAAAGAAGGACAAACATTATATGTTCTCATTCATGTGGGGAATATAAATAATAGTGAAAGGGAATATAAGGGAAGGGAGAAGAAATGTGTGGGAAATATCAGAAAGGGAGACAGAACATAAAGACTGCTAACTCTGGGAAATGAACTAGGGGTGGTAGAAGGTGAGGAGGGCGGGGGGGGTGGGAGTGATTGGGTGATGGGCACTGGGTGTTATTCTGTATGTTGGTAAATTGAACACCAATAAAAAATAAATTTAAAAAAATCAAGAATAATAAAAGAAATATGTGGTCTATTGCATTTCCTCAAAATTAACATTTCTGTTCTTCTCAAAACTGAAAATTGAAGGAAAATAGAAATTTCAAAAAAATGGAAAGAAAAGCCACAGGTTCAAAGAAAACATTCTCCATATATATATCAGAGGAAAGGTTGATGTCCAAACTACAGAGAGAAGTCCCAAGACTCAATAATGAGAAAAGAAATCCTGTTTAGAAATTGGAAAGGTATATAATGGGAATTTGTGCAGAACTCAACTGAAACTTACTTCTCTTCTTTTTTTAAAAAAAGATTTATTTATTTATTCATGATAGACACACACACAGAGAGGCAGAGACACAGGAGGAGGGAGAAGCAGGCTCAGCCCAACACGGGACTCCATCCCGGGACCCCAGGATCCCGCCCCAGGCCAAAGGCAGGCGCTAAACCGCTGAGCCACCCAGGGATCCCCTGCTCTTCTTCTTTTGATAGAAGAATTTTAATGTAAATAGCAATTTACACTAAACAAACTAACAACAACAACAAAAAAGGAAAAGGACACACATGTGCTCAGAGATGTGGAGAGTTGGCAATGGCACAGCTCTCATCTTACTGTAACATCCAAAAAAGCAAGACACACTGAAATTTGATACTTTGTTTGAACCCATCAGATAACTAGGGTTTCAGGGTTAATGACTTACACAAAAACTGGAAATAGAAAGGCACTTGCAGGGAGAAACAGAATGCTCACCTTGGACAGATATTGTCAAACACATTCATCTGGTAACAAGACTAAAGTGGACATTTTTAATGAAACAGTAAGAGCTGAGTATAGACTAGTGGAAGAGTGTAAACCCTGGGGGACCATATATATGAGGTACTTCCTATCACCTTTTAAGCTTCTTCTCCAGGATCTCCATAAAATTCTTGCAGGGAATATCAGGGACAATTCAGAGAAAGCTTCCCAGGAGGGTATGAACAGCTACTGCTGAAATCCACCCAGACCTCATCTACCTCAATCATCACTGTAGGAAACAAGTGACTTCACCTGCAAGGGAAGGTGCTGGTGGAATCGCACTGCAGATAAGAGAAGGCAAAGGAAGTGACCACTGAAACTGCTCAGAACATCTCCCCTCTCTTCAAAAGTAACAAATTTTCACCTGCAGAAGAATGGGCATCAAAACTACAGCCTGAAGTAGGTGGGTACTTACTGCAGTTGGGGGAGGGGGACAAGGATTTAAAATATTCTACCGGTGTGGGTGCCTGGGTGGCTCAGTTGGTTGAGCATTGGACTCTTGACTTTGGCTCAGGTCATGATTTCTGGATCCAGTCTGTGTTGGGTTCAACGCTCAGTAGGTAGCCTGCTTTGGATTCTGTTTCTTCCTCTCCCCCTTCCCCTGCTCATGCTCTCTCCCTAAAAAAAACAAAATCTTTTAAAAAAATTAAATAAAATGTTCTACCTCTGAAAAAAAAGAAGCAGGATTACTTGTGAAAGTACATCCTTAAGACCCAGTTTCACTGTATCTGGTTAAAATTGAGACTTCATAAAAATATCAGAGAATGTCTCCTTTCCTGATCTTTCACCCCCATGCTAGCAATTCTTGAGTAAAACTAACAGTGAAATAGAGCTAAGAGAGCTCCAAGAGACCTTTCTTCGGGAGCAGAACAAAGACTCAAAGACAAGTGAAGAGACAAAGACAAAGTACAACTAGAGAAATTTTAAGTGTCTGAAGTCACAACAACAAATTTCACAATTTCACAACTTACCAAACTTCAAATCCAGTCTAACTCCTGACCAGTGAACCCAAACCCTCATACTAAAGGCCTAGCAAGAAAGATGCATAAAATATGTTTACCTCAGTATCTTCTACACCATACAACATGTTCAGCTTCCAACCAATAATTTCAGAGGCATACAACAAGTCTAGAATAAAGACAGTCTGATGACACAAAGCAATCACCAGAACAGACTGAGGCATTACCTAGATGTTAGAACTATCAGGGAATTTAATATAACTATGATTAACATGTTAGAGACTCTAATCTAATAGAAAAGGTAAACAATATGCAAGATCAGACAGATAATTTTAGCAGAGAGATTTCGAGAACCAAAGGAAATGCAAGAAACCAAAAGTACTTAACAGAAATGAAGAATGCAATGAATGGCTCACCAGTGTATTTAAGAGATATAAAGAATTGGCACAAAGACAGGCCACTAGAAATTACACAAACTGCAATGGAAAGACATGAGAGAGAGACAGAGACAGAGACAGAGACAGAGAGGCGGGATGGAGGGGACAGAGAAAGAGAGACAGAAAATCAGAACTCTCCTCCTCCCTTCTCCCACTCTGATTTGAACCAATAAAGGAACAGTCCTTTAATAAGAAATGGCTTCTTTACACTAATATCATTGGATGGTAACAACCACATAATGATGTGAGAAATCTGCTGATAAACTGACTTAGAGCCCTGTGTTGCAGGATGTTTTAGGGTAAATGCTGTGGGCCCCTTCTCTGCAGTCTATGAGTCTTTGCTGTGTGTTCAGAGCACCACTTCCTCTTACTAAACCAGCCCTCAGATTTGCTCAGAGATCAGCCCGGTGTTCAGTCACCTCTGACAAGAGCTGGTAGGATGCTGCTCCTAACACACGTTATCCTTGTGACATCCCTGTGGAGCTGTAAGTGGCTTTACCCATGGGGGATTTCATTTCGTGAAGAAAGCTGGCAGAAAGAATGGGCAATCAAGTCAGCCCATAAGGGCAGAAAAAAGCCCACATGGCCATTCACCTTAGGCTGATAAATTACACCATGACCTTGAATTCTTCAGGAAGAACATGTGAACCTCAGACCCCAAGCTTTTCATCAATAGAGAACAATGAACACTATTTAAAATAAATGTCAAAATTTTGCTGATGCTTTTCTTTTTCTTTCAGACACCAAGGCAGACACTTTAATAACCCAACTCATGCCATCCGTTATCAAGAAGCAAGGCAACACAGCATTTTTAGAATGCCAAATAAAAACAGGTGCCTTTAAGAAGAATGTATATATACACTGGTACCGACAGAAGCCAGACCAGCCTCTACAACGAATTCTGTATATTTCCTCGAATGAAAATGTGGTCCACGAACAAGGTGTTAGTGAGGAAAGATATGAAGCCAGGAAATGGAAGCAGGATTTGCCTGCGAGTCTCAGGATACACCGAGTTAATGAGGCAGATGCTGGGCTGTATTACTGTGCCTGCTGGGATACACCATATGGAAATGCTCCACTGCCACTGAACAAAAACCCTCCCACAACTCCACACCCCTGCAAACACTTACATGCTCCTTTCTACCTTCCAGAGGGACCTGGCTACTATCTATACAGGGCTTTCTCCTGCATTTGTGTCCTCGGGAAGGTCTGAGCTAGGAGTCCAAGGATGCAATCTGTGTTGTTTCTTTCAGTAGGTCACTTTATTATCTACCTCTCTGGGGTCTAGGCTGGCTTTTGTTAGTGACTTAACTGGTATCCTAGTTAGTGTCCTACTTCTCCATTTATGAAAAGTTTCTGAGAAGGAAAGTCAAATCCAGCATGCAAAATGGTGTGCTGACTTGGAAGGAAGGAAGGAAGGAAGGAAGGAAGGAAGGAAGGAAGGAAAGATAGATGATAAATAGATAGATGAGAGATAGATAGATAGATAGATAGATAGATAGATAGATAGATAATAGATAGATGATAGATAGATAGATAGATAGATAGATAGATAGATGATAGATAGATAGATGATAGATAGATAGATAGATAGATAGATAGATAGATAGATAGATAGATGATAGATAGATGATAGTCTTTGGAGTAACATGGACCTGGATTTGAATATCTGCTCAGCACTTAACTGAGAGCATAATTCAGAAAAGTTACTAAATCTTTCTCATAGGGTTGCTGGGGATTAAAGAGGTTCCATACAGGACAGATCTAGCACAGGGTCAACATATCATGGAGTTCTTTCCCATTACAACTAATTGTTTCACTGAGCCATCAAAACTAACTGTAGCATTTAAAAGTCACATTTTACATTGTTCTCCAAACAATAGCAAAATTTCCTTTATTTCGAAAAGCTAAGAATTGTGAATGGGAAAATAATTGAGGATAATAAATCAAAGGATAATTTACCTCCAAGAATTTTCTTTCATTCACATCAGAGCACAGGAAACATTCTAGCATCTAAAGCAACAACTACAATAATTGTTAATATTCACCAAACCTTGGGAACTTTCTGCAAATTACTGATGTATAGAATGTACGTATTTCTGAATAAAATTGTGGAATTATTGTCTCACTTGTTACTATATAAAGTAATAAGAATTTCTTCCAATTCTCACAACAGCCATATAGCTTCCTACACTCTCCAAACGTATGGTGGAAAATCTATAACTCAGTGTGAAAAAGAGCTCAAGGATAGGTGTGTTTGGAGCAAAACCTAAGGGAAAACTTGAGGGTGTTGCTCCAAAGGGTAAGATAACAATGAATTATTATAACAGGGGATTTAGATGAGGTCTTATGACATCTGATAGTTTTGTTTTGTTTTTTTTAACCACGAACATAATAACACTGAGACAGAAAGTGAGAAGGTCTTTCATTGGTTCTAAAGCAATCTTCCTCCTCAGTCCCTGCCTCTAAAGAAAAGGGGCTGCCACTGCCTCATGCCCCATCTTGGATTCCATTCTGATTAGTCACTGGAAATGCCATCCCCATGAACTTATGTGCCTTTGCCTTGGATTTGCAGGTTGACTATACCTTTTTTATGCTTTTTCACTGTTAACTTCTTCAAGTGCCTTTGAATTTCCTCTCTTGCTTTTCAGATGGAAACACCAAAATGAGAACCTCTCAGAATCAACTCTCTTTTACCCCAACATCAGACACAACAGTGCACGTACAGTGCACATACTGTTGCACTGTTGCAAGCAGTCTGAGGTTTTCCTGGAGAAGGCCACTGTACCCACCAAAAGAAGGAGAGCCCCTGAAATAAATCCTATATAGCCCAACCAATATTCCCTGTATGACTAGCGCAATTCTGGCTTGGACACTGATAAGAAAGACAACAGAATCTTGTACCTGATAATCATTGAAATCCTCATGTCCAATGAAACCACCTGCTGTTGTGCCTGCTGAGATCTCACAATATCACAAAGTCAGAAGGGACTTGTAAGAAAACCTGAACTCCTTTCTCACTTAAGCAATCAAAGCAGACCTTTTTCTGCTCTCTTAATCAAAGGTTCATAAAGTCTTGGAACAGGAAGAGCCCTTTGGACTTACATAGCCCAATGCCCACACAACAAATGAGGACATGGGGACTGAAGGATGGCAAATGCCTTGTCCAAAACTAGTTAACCTCAGAAGTAGAGCTGCACATGCATTTCTGAAGAACATAGAATAGCTTCCAAGAAGTTTTTTCTTTCAACATTTCAGAGAAATGGATTTTGTTTTGAAATTTTGGTTTAAATAGGAATCTATTATCTCAAGGGAGATAGATTTCTACAAATTTCTTTTTTATTCCAGGAACAATAATGTTGCTACACAAATTAGTTTCTCGTTTTGCCTTGTGTGGTAAAGAATCATGTTGCCAAGTCGTAAAAGTAGCCGATTTTAAAAATGGAGAACACTGTTCACATTTCTTAAGTATATTTCTGTTGGCATATTTGTATTTTTGGTTACTGAAGGTTTCCTCCTTTAAAAATACAATCCCAAATTACTAACAGAGCAGGTCCGGTGTTTGTGAGAACAGAAGGGCTTTTTCCTTTGATGCAACCTCTGAGAAGTTTCACACACTTGAACACCTGGAAATCAAAATCTCTTAATTGACTGAATACTTTTCCTGGTAATGTAGATAAGTAGTTGGTTGATCAGTTACCCCCAATCTCTTCATCTTTTTTCTTTTGCTCTTATTGTTTCTGTTTCCTATCAGCACTTCACAGAAAAATTTATAAAATGTCAGATACTATGAAGCCTATATTCAAGGATTTCCAAGGGAACCCAGATCAAATTGCGAGGTTTTTTTTTTCTACCTACTGGTCATGCCATGAAGCTCAGGAGAAGGCTGACATTTTTGTAGAACCTCCAACCAGTGTGATAACTCAGGCTGGATCAAGATATTTGGAGAAGGAACTAAGCTCATAGTAACACCCTCAGGTAAGTAACTTTGTTTTATTTAAACCCTGTGACCGAAGCTTTTTAGAAAGAACAATGTAGGATCACCTCATCATATGGACAGTAATTTTGCAGCCACTGGGCCCTCTATATGGAAACACAACTACTTTGCAAATGGTTTATTTACTTCCGTGTTTGCAAGCAGATTAAAATTCTACTTTTAGAAAATACCTGCACTGTAAAATATATTCAGGATTGAAATTAAGATATTTTGAGAACTGTGTCTACTAACCATTACTGTGAGTTATTGGTTCAACATGCTTTTCTTGTAGACAGTCACTTACGTGAGAAACACTTTAACTCCCTCTAGTATTAATACTGCCCCTTTCTTAATGAGTAGTGCTTCTTTCTCTAATAACCTGCAAAATCGGTATGACTGCTTTGATCTCTTTTTAAGTGCAGTGCAAAAAAATTAACTCCTACAGTAAATGACTATAGAATATCAATAAATCCCACTTATTCTTATTACTATAGCATCTTAGAGGGGAGGCTGAGACTAGTCAAAATTTGGGCTATTATTATTCTTGCGATATTGCCTAGAGATCATCCATTTTAATGGAATTTGTGAGCTCAGTAAACCATTTCAGCTACAGAATCCATGAAAAGAGTCTTGATGCTTTTACATTTTCATCTGCTCATTTATTGTCTTAGCAAATATTTATTGAAGACAGTTTCTGTGATGGACAATAGAGATAAAAGGGTGAAGAAGACAGTCCCAACACTCAAAAAACTTCTAGACTGGAGGACACGTACTCTAGATTTTGGTCATTGGGCCCCAAATTTTTCGGCTTGTGGCTGCCAGAGACACAGAACATCTTAGATTCATGAGCTCTTTTGCTTTCTTCATTTATGTAACACCTATTGCTCATAAAATTCATATATTTGTTGGAAGAATTTGATAAAATGGCCTTAAATCATACCAGTAGAGGGAATAATAATAATAGGTAAGATTTGTTAAGGGCCAGATACCATGCTGACTAGTCTAGTGCATTATTTCATTCAACTGCCCTATACAAAAAATCCTCTTGATCCGTTTCACAGATAGGCAAACTGAGGTTTGGAGAATTTCATTTATTTGCCTAAAGTCATGGCTGGTTACTCTGGCAAAGACTGGGATCCAAGAGAGACTTGCCCACTCCAAAAAGCATGGCCTCAACCATTATGTGTTATGAGAAACATTAGGCCGTATTTTTTTTTTAAGATTTTAAGAAAGAGGGAGAGAGAGTGCACATCATTTAGTAAGTAGCAGAGGGGAGGGAGAGGGAGAGGAGAAAGAATCTGAAGCAGACTCCATACTGAGTGCGAGCCCAACATGGGACTCCATCCTAGGACCAGGAGATCATGACCTGAGCAGAAACCAAGAGTGGGATACTTAACCGATTGAGCCACCCACGTGCCCTAGGCCATATTTTTATATTCTGATTGTGTAGCCTGACATTTTAAGTAGACTCTTCACCTGAATGCTTAACTAGTAATAGCTCATAATTTGTATTACTATTCATGTGGAAAAGAATGCTTCTACTTCTAATCATGGCATTAAAATTGCTTCTCTTCTCCACAAAAGATCAAGCAAGTCATGTTGAATATGCATTTATTAAAATTTCTTTTTTTTAATTTTTTTATTGGAGTTCAATTGGCCAACATATAACATAACACCCAGTGCTCATCCCACCAAGTGCCCCCCTCAGTGCTCGTCACCCAGTCACCTCAGCCCCCCACCCACTTCCCCTTCCACTACCCCTTGTTCATTTCCCAGAGTTAGGTGTCTCTCATGTTTTGTCACCCTCACTGATATTTCTACTCATTTTCTCTCCTTTCCCTTTATTCCCTTTCATTAATTTTTATATTCTCCAAATGAATGAGACCATATAATGTTTGTCCTTTTCCAATTGACTTATTTCACTCAACATAATTCTTAGGGTATTTCTAAAGGACAAATCCTTCTGACACCAATGCATTCAGTCTTCTTTCTGTATTGGCATCAAACTGACTGGAAATATTGAAGCTGGCAAAAGGATGGGAGCAGTTGCACTGCATGCAGGACTCAGCTACATAACTCAAAGTTGCCTTTGCACTCATGCTAGAACAACTTCAGAAAGACCAAATCAAATAGGATCCTCTGATGGGCAGCTCGGAATTTTACCCTGGAATCAATACCCTGGAAACTGTTACGGCAATTTCAGGTTCAAAGGAACAGTCTTTCAGGATTAAATAGGTTAAAAGAGATCATCATTATTTCAGACTCTGTAACAACTCATCAGGTCTTGTATCATTGGAGATTAGATTCTGGAAACTCACTTTACAATCAAACCAGATATCCACCCCTCAATACATAGAGATAAAATAATCCTGTAAAAATATTGAATATTAATTTATTAAATACTCAAATACATTATTTCTATTTTTTCTTCTTTGAAAATTAAATAAATAATAACTATAAATTATATTCTAGAAAAAGAACTGATATTATAGAAGAAAACCCTTTAAGGGAAGAGATTAAACGTTCAGGAAAATAGTCAGAAATTCAGACTCTCCAACCGTTGTGAGTAAAATGAGAAAGATGGAACCAAGATGCCCAGGGAGAGAGGGGTCAGTTCATCAATTCATATCTAATGTGGTTTTGCTTGAGCTTCATCGTTGTTTAAAATTAGCAGAATTTGGGGGTCCTCAGTGGCTCAGTCGGTTAAGTGTCCAACTCTTGATGTGGTCTCAGGTCATGATCTCAGGGTCTTGAGACAATTTATTTCCTTGCCTGTTGGTCATGCCTCTCTCCCTGTCCCTCTGCTCCAACTCCCTGCTCTCACTCTCTCACTTTCTCTCTCTCTCTCTCAGAAAAAAAAAAAAAAAAAAAAAAAAAAACCTTAGCAGAGTCCTTTTTTATAAATTTATATAAATGTTGAAAAAACGTGGGCACAATTTTAAAAGAGGCACAAAGGGAGTTTTTTGGAAAAGCCTTTTAGACAGTGAGTGGGTATGGCTGGAACAGCAACAAAGTGATGGGTCCTGACACACAGCTCAGGGTTACAGGTAAATTTTCTTTACATTCTTCCCTATAAGGTAGGGAGGGGAGGCAAATAATACAGGGGCTGCAGGCTAGGTGCTGGTGCTGGCTCAGAATTCTAGGATTTGATTCCAGTTTGGTCACAGGTAGTAGCATGATCCTTGGAGAAGTTGGTGACTTTGTCCCAGTTCTTGGAGGTAGTTGCTGCCTGAGCAAGCTTGGAGGACATTAATTAACAAGGAGCTAACTAGCTAGAGCAACTGCAGGTCCCTAAAAGGAGGATATGTTAGGTGTGCTTGGGATTTCTGCATTGAAAGTTTTGTAAAGAAGATTGTATATGTTATTCATGTGATTCGAAAAATAACCAATGGAAAAGAATGAACAAAAATTATTAAACTTTCATTCAGTCAGAGGATGATTACTATCAACTATCAAAATATTTAACTATGCAACATATTCAAGAATATGCTAGGGTTTTTTTCCCCCTTAATCTCAGTCTAGTAAATTGGTTCATTCTTCATTAGCTTTTTTTAAAATAATAAATTTTTATTGGTGTTCAATTTCCCAACATACAGAATAACACCCAGTGCTCATCCCATCAAGTGCCCCCTTCAGTGCCCGTCACCCATTCACCCCCACCCCCCACCCTCCTCCCCTTCCACCACCCCTAGGTCGTTTCCCAGAGTTAGGAGTCTTTATCTTCATTAGCTTTAAAGATGAAATTTTTCCTGCATGAAGGTTAACATCTTAGAAGGATGTTTCTAGAGTACTAGGTCTAGTCAAAAGTTTTCAAAGAATCTTCATAAAGGCAATAAAACACTGAAAAAATGAAAGACATATATTTAGTTTTCCTTACTAGTTGTGATCAGGGGCACACATGAATACACAAATTGAAAAGGAAGTTTCTGTTGCTCTTTTTTCCAACTGACTACATAGTCAATGTAAATTCTAGCAATCAAGTTTAATAATGGTGGCACAGTTATAATTCATGAGGACCTCAAAAGATGTTTTCGAGGACAGTATGGTGCAGAGAAAAATATGGACTGTGAATCTATATCTATCACTTTCTGTATAATCATCCTTTAGTAAATAAATTTTGATTAACTGGCTATTGCTTTCTTAAAATTATTAAAATAATATACGCTTATTATGGAAAAATTGGAAAAGGGAAAAAATAAAGAAAAATTAAAATTTTATAGTGACACTGTTATTGTTAACATTTTGGCTTTCCATCTATTCATTTATCAATATAACAATAATCTAAAGTGAATGGTGATAGGAGTATATGAAATTAAATATAGAAATAGCTATCATAAAAAACAGGACATGATCAGTGATAAATAATGTCTATTCTCCAGAATTCAAATGAACACCACTGGAAATTTTTATGAAAGCAAGAGTACAGAAAAATATATTTATTACAGGTCACTTTAGAACAAATGGTCTAATTTGTGGAATACTTCAATTTCTTTTTTTTTTTTTTAATACTTCAATTTCTAATATTCATTGTCACCTGCTTCTAAAAATGATGAGAGTGTAGGGGTGCCTGGGTGGCTTAGTTGGTTGAGCATCTGACTCTTGACTCTTGATTTCAGTTTGGGTCATGGTCTCAGGGTCATAGGATCAAGCCCTGCATCAAGCCGCCTGTCCAGCCACAGGTCAAGCCCCATGGTTGGCTTCACACTCAGCGAGAGTCTGCTTATCTCCCTCTTTCTTCCCCGCTCAAGCACTCTACTTCTGTCTCCAAAATAAATAAATAAATAAATAAATAAATAAATAAATAAATATTAGAAAAAAATTTTAAAATGATGAGAATATAATAAGTATTGTCTCAAATATTGTTACCCTGAGTATAAGGTGGTCTCTCATTTTTCAGTGGAAATGTCCAGATATAAAGGAAAAAAGGAAGAGGTTTTACAGCCTGAATATATAAACTTATAGTCATATGGATAAAAGTCAAATATTCACTCACATATTTAATATCTTAATTGAATTAACCTACAAAGTTAAAAATTATATCAATGCAAACATCAGTTGAGAAATGCTACTTTTGTTTTGTTTTCACTAAATTCCATTAAAAACTTTTGTTCAGGCTCTCCACACGCATCTAAAACATCTACTTTAGAACACATTTCTGAGTTGTCTCAGAGTCTGAGTGTCTGTTTTTGGATCACATTACGATAAGGTCACCAGATACACTATTTGAATATAAAATTACCCACTTAAAATTTTTTTGAAAAATATTTTTTCATTTACTCCGGTATTGTATATTTTGCAATGCAAGCATAATGTGTAGAGACTTTTGTTCCAAGTAATATTTAACAAATCCATATTAAACTTCCTTATCGTCCTTTAGTAGAACAACCTCTAAAACTAGCATTGAGATTTTTCAGGTTGTTATCTTGTCAAGTAGTATTGTTTGATCAAAGTTGAGCATTAGAAGTGCCTCTTTAAAGTGAGAGATTGCCCAAGGAAACATAAGGCAACCCTGTTGAAGGATAATTGGGGGAACAAAAGACTTGCCTTATGCCCTGGCATTTCAGTGTGTTGAATTCTGTATGTTTTGCATCTATATTGCAGTGTGGAATTTGCAAACATCTCCTATTTTTCAAATAGACTTTAAACCACCAAGCTCTGGGGCAGAAAAAGAAACAAGCTCTAATGCACAAACTATTTCTCATTTATTTAAACTACTTCCAAAATCTATTTGAGAAGAGTTAAAATGAAATACACAAGTAGAGTTAGACAATAAAATGAAAATAGAAGATCAAAAGCACTAAGGAAATCAGATGAAAAAAGACCTGTGATTATCTAGCAAGAAACACAGGATAAAATTTTATGTTCAAAGATAGGAGGTATGTGGTGGAGTACATACTTTATATTATCTGAGAAAATGAAGCACACCAAATATTCAAATTTGTTATGTCTTTCCCACCAAAAAAATTAGAAAAAGACTTCAATGTATGAGTCTCTTAGGGGGAAATGTGAAGTGAAACAGTGGGCATTGGCTTCCACGGCCATTTTATAAAATGGAAGAAATGGTCTTTAAACAGTGCATTTCATGCTACCACTGCATCATTACCATGGGCACCATGACTTTTAATGTATTCACAGATGGTGACCTCCAGCAGACATGGTTAGACATCAACAAGTCTGGCCCTCATGCTCATAGTTATCAGAAAAAGTTTAAACTTTTTAACTATAGTTAGAACTTTAAATAAATTTAGGAATGTCATAAATTTGAAATATATATTTAAATATGAAACTGCTCTAATTATTTACTTAATAAAAGAAAAATAACAGAAAAATAGAGAACAATTAAATAAACATTAATATGGAGGTTTGAAATATCACACTTGCACTTGAAAATGTAGTTGATATTTGGTAAACTTAAATAGAATTCACACTGGTACATCTTAATAAAATATAAATAACTCAGACAATTTAATTCCAATGTACTTTGTGATTATGCAAATGAATGTGTATAAATATATTGGACAGGTTTATTTATCTTGGAATCTAGTTTCTAATTTATGCATCATAAAAATTATTTTGGCCATAAAAATAATTGTTAATAAGTTTAAAAAAGTATGTTGAAAGAAAAACCATGTCATATTACTATCCAAAATATACCACTAACCATATATAATAAAGTGCACTATTTTAATGCTCAGCTAATATTCCATTGAGAAAATTGTGGAAGTTCAAGATTCATTTTATCCTGGAAAGAATAAAATATCAAGAATCTAACTAAAGAAAAGTAACAGGATGTAAAATCAATGTGTTACCGTCCAGAAACTTTTTGATTTCATCATTTGATTTTCAATTTCTTTACAATAATGAATCAGAACTATTCCTATTAAAAAAAACACACCAAGGTTTCTAATATGAAAATTAGATTATTTAATATGTTGAGTAGAGGCTAACATTATGTGAATATCATGCACAATTGAAAAACTAATCTCCTTTATCTAACACGCTTTTTACATTAAAAATAAAGTATATGGTTGGAGAAATATACAGTATCTTACTATTATAATCAATAAAATACTATTTGCAATCCAAGCAAGATGTATAAACTTAAAATAGGTACCTTATGGCCTAATTCTGTTTATAGAATGAATAAATTTCAACATTTGTTTACTGATCAGGAGCTTTGCTACACAGGGAGAAATTCTCAAGATTTTTTTCCTAATATATATATATATATATATATATATATATATATATATATATATATATTAGAGAGTGTCACAAGCCACCCCCCAAAATAATTTTTTCCTTTTCTTGCCAAACGAGAAATTTAGCTCCTCTTTTCTAAGGAAATTTCCCATTGATACTAAACTAACTCCAAACTAGCCCAAAGAGAATATTAGTAAAACACTTGGGTTTCAGGTGGAAATAAATTTTAGAAGGGTTCTAACATTTATTTTAATCATTAATAGTAAATGTAGAATCAAGTAACATACCAGTGTTCAAGTGACATGTCCTTTAAAACTAATGATATTTTGTTATATATTTTGACATTATGTCTGCAACAAACTCTACAACCATACACCTAATATTACACCAGTTATATATGTATTATGTTCAGCAGGAGAAATCACAGATACTGTGGCATTCTAAAAAAACGTTTATCAGCTGTCAAGGGCAGATTCAACTTTAAAGGGAGACTCAGAGTCAAATTTGGTGTCTTCTTAGTCACACATAAGTTTCAAATGATATTTCAATATAAAATTTGCTTTCAGTGAACATTTTCCAAAGCAAAACAATATTCTGATATGTGTCCTTACTTAACAAGGTTAATATAGAAGTATTTCTGAAAAGAATAAGTTTTCTAATAGTAGTTTTGGAAATACTGCTCCTTTGCTTCTAAATATGAGGCACTGTAAATAATTGGGAGGTGCAGCTTTAAACATTAATCTACTCAAAATCCTCAAGTGGTTCAGATATGAGATTGAAATGTTTTGAAAACAGAAATCAAGTAGGAGACCTCCATCACTTCAGCAGTGTGCATGGGATCCATATTTGAATATCTAAAGGTCAACTTGATAGAGTGTCAAGTACACATGGAAGTAGATTCCCATTCAAAAAGTGAGTGTGTATTGTTTCCAAAAAATCTCACATTTCAATCCATACTCTGCTACTGGACAAGTTACATGACTTCTTGAACCTGTTTTCCCATTGAAAATAAGAACAATTAGTATCTCCTATCCCATTGTGGATGAAAGATGTAAGCACTAATTCTAGGGCAAATTTCCTCTTGTGCTTGGTGGTTCCAAACCACATAATGTTTGTGTTGCTCTAATAATGTTTTAATTGCTGTTACACCTCTCCACAGATAGAAACCTTAATGTAGGCACTTCCCCCAAGCCTACAATTTTTCTTCCCTCAATTGCTGAAACAACACTCCACAATGCTGGAACATATCTTTGTCTTCTTGAGAATTTTTTCCCTGATGTTATCAAGATAGACTGGAAAGAAAAGAATGACAAAACAGTTCTGAAATCCCAGCAGGGAGATACCATAAAGACTTATGACACATACATGAAATTCAGCTGGCTGACCGTGACTGGAGTGTCAGTGAATAAAGAATACAAATGTATCATCAAACATGAGAGGAATAAAGGAGGAGTTGAACAAGAGATTCTATTTCCTTCACAGAAAAAAGGTATGTATATGTATATATAAACACAACCTTCCATACCCTTTTTCCAAAGGAAATATCCCACCTTTTCTGTCAGATATTAATGAAAAAAATTGAAACTTTTCTTTAATGTTTTTATGTTTAATGGTAGCATAGATGTTCTGTTATTTCCCCCAAAGAATCAAAGTAGGATGGGCTTTGGAAAATACAGAGAAAAAGAAAAAGACTAATTTCCTTAGCCTTTCTCAGCCTCAGTTTCATCATCCAAAACATGAAAATCATCACAATGATGTTTTTAAAGTTATTGTATGAATTAAACGAAATAATACACATGAAAGCACCTAGCAACATCACACACAAGAGATGCTCTAGAAGAGAACCATCTTTAATTATCTCACTTGATCAGGAAATAAGGACAATTATACATCTTTCAGGGATGTTCTACTCAGTAGTCAAGGTGCTTCTCACTTTAATTTTGCTGTACTCAAAATATAACTCATTAACAATGAGATATAGGCTACAATAATATGGTTGCTGAGGTGTTAGTACAGTCTTGTATTTCTCAGATTTGAATTTTATATACCACCCTAAGGTGAAATTTGGTAAGTAAAGATTGGGTGAAGCTAACATGTACAAACATTCATCCATTCTACACATGAATATATTCTTTACCATTGGTAAATGCTGCTCAGCAAACATTTCTTGCAGTTCTAGCATGTGCCAGGCCTGGAAGGGATGCAGGATGAACTACTCTCCCAAGGAGGATCACTACAGTAGAGAGAATACACTTTTCCTAATCACTCAGGGTCACTTGTGATTCAGGCATTGTGACCCAAACTAATCTCATTGGTGCAGATACTGGATATATTTCCACAGTGTGGGCAGATGGATGTGCCCTGGTCTCGCTGTGATCTAGTAACCTCTAGACTGAAAAGTCAAGTCCTGAGCAGGAACATCAAAGACCAAAGCCCCAGAGGGCCCATAAGAAGGAACCAGTTAGAGCTTTTCCCTGTGTTTCACAAGCCCTTGGGAACCAGTGGGAAACAAACAGTTAACAAAACATGCAAAGACCTTTGCTGTGTACCACTATGAATTGCTAAACTAAATCTTTATCTTCTTGGATCCTTTATTTTTCCAATGATCAAATTAGAGTGGAACACTTATCTTTGCTTTGTCTGGCATGTGATGAATAGAAAGTGCAGTGTCAGTGAAAATGTTTGGTTTTGAAAACATGACACAGATACATTCATCCTTTTGTTTAATGTATTAATGTATATCCTATCCTAAATAAAACTGAGTTTACAAACAACCCTAATTTTTTTTTTTATTTCTGTAGCTAAGAAACAGGAGACAAATGAGCAAAGCACAAGTTTAATGTAACCACTGGGCTGTAGTCCTTTAGGGATTGATTGTTATAGTGATCAAAGTAAAAATATACTATAGTAAATTCCATGGTGATTAGAGAAAAGGGAGAAATTCTTATATATGATGTATTTTACCTGAGAATTAATTCCTAGAAGGAATATCTTCCAAGATCTTCTCATAGGAACAAAGTTAATGAGGGCATTTCTGTTAATGCCTTTCGTCAGCAAACTTCTAATGCTCTTTCTTGTAAGTTTTTTGTTTGTTCTTTTTGCTTTTGATGAAAGCTAAAAATATATAGTACATGGAAGCCCAAATCCATGAAGTGATCTCAAAGAGAGAAAACTAATCTGATCCAAGTTTTAAGCAAACTTAATTGAGAAAGAGAACTTAGCCTACACCACACAGATTTTTATTTGAGAGATTGCTACCTTAATGTTTTTCAGTCGATCAATGCATGGTGATGGATGTTTATTTCCCTTTTAATGAGCAAAGCCACTGTATGAAAAAGAAAGAGACTTTTAAGACACTTAAAAGTCAATTCCTGAAGATATTTTAACATCTAAACCTGACTAGATGAACATTTTTATTTTTTGGATTTACCCCAAAGCCTATAGCTCAGATTTATTTTTTTAAGAGTGTACCAAAATAAGATTGTGTGGAGTGAATAATGTGCACAACAGAACCATATCTGTATGGACAAGGACACATTGAGCAGAGAAAAGATAAATCAAAACCAGTTGAGACTTTCTTCCTCCATCCAACAGTCAATGATCTTTTTAAGGATTCTTGTCTTTGTATGCATGTTGGGTTTTTGTTTTTGTTTTTGTTTTTGTTTTACACTGTAGAGAAATACAACCTTCAACTCAGTTTTATATATTCAGAAAACTATGATTATTTCTTGGCCAATCATTCTATCCCTGGAAAGATGTGCATGAAATGCTGAACTTCTGTAATAAAAAGGTCATTTGCTAAGAGTAATTAACTAACTGTAAGAGATGATGTCTGAGAGTCCACAACGGTGGAATTATGTATGATTTCTATGGATTGTTTTACAAGGTATTTTCCACATACTCTAGTTCATCTAAACCCTCACAATGGTCCTTTGAGTGCTGCCTTTGCCGGTCACTGGTAAGACTCCCAATAAGTTACTTAGACACTATAAACTTTACTTTTTTGAGTCTAACACGGAGTCCTCCAAAATACAGTTTACATCCATGTCATTGGGGGATCAGATGACGTAATACATGTGAACCTTTCACAAAGTTCCTGGCACAGGAAAATCACTCGATAGATACAGGTTATCATTAGTATCATTATCATGTCTACAAATACCACCACTCCAGAAAATCATGTGCAGGAGCTGAGGATACTGGGAACATGCATGATTTGGAAATATCAGGCTGCTTTCTTTTGCTAAGGTGGGGAATTTACCTAATCCAGACTCCTTCTGACTTATAAGATTCTACTGTGGATTCCAGGGTTGGATGAATTCATTTTGGTAGCAATCCTTCATGTCAGCAGTGGGTGCTGAGGACTGAACGGTATCCACTGTTTCTGGCTATTTTTCCTTTCAATAAGTATTTTTAGAACACCTTCTTTGCAGCAGGCACTGGACTGGGAGCTATGAGCACAGACAGAAAACAAGTCTTAGATATTGCCCTTCAGTTGTGAGAAAAAAAGATAAAATGAATCATTCATGAACTTCAACATCTTCATGTGCAGAAATACAATATATGAATTGATCTACTGAACTACACAGATCAGACCAATCATTTCTGGAATCATGGGGCTCATATTAGTAAAGGCTCTATCCTCTGGGTTGACAAATTCTATCTGTTGTCTATCTATCCATCTATCCACAACACAGACATATTAAAAACAATGTATATGAACCATTGAATCATACTTGCTCTTATTTCTTTTAGAGCTCACTGCTATTACCTCCGCAAAACCTTCTATGAGATATGAAGATGGTAAGTTTTTGTCTATGTTTGCCTTTATGTTACACTACAGCATTTTTTTCTCCTGATCAACTTGACATTTAAACTTCCCTGGTGTCAGGGTGAAATATCAGAATGGCTGGATCTTGCAAAATAGACTGAATCATATTTTAAATCAATTCATCATTTCTCAGGAGTCATCTTTGCAAAGTAAATGCTGGTTTGGGTGTGAAAGAACTATAAATTAGGAGTTCAGTGATGTGCTCTGAATTCTTTCAGCAATGGACTTCATATATTTCTGTGGCCTTTGTTTCTACCGATTGAGGAAAACATGATATCAGGTTGTTTCTAGAGGCTTTTTAATAAGTCTTTATTCTTGCTGGTAGTTAATAACATGAACTGACACTGAAGTTCTTGTACAAAAGGCATTGTGCTGCACTGAGTGCATTTTGTTTAATTCTCTTAATACTCACTATGAAGGATTTTATTCTTATTTTACACACGAAGACAGTGAGCTAAAATTAGTTAAGTTCCTTGCACCACATCACACAGTGAGATCTGGAGCTTTAACCCAGACTGTCTGAGCCAACAATTCATACACTTACTCAGTTTTCTATTCTTCTTCTAAGCTTTTGTCATAGAGTATGAGATCCCAAAGCCAAGGCACTGAGACAGATACACATATGGAGAGGGGTCAGTACAGTTTCAAATGCCATAGACTGGACATTAACCCCAGTCTTTTAATTATTAGTTGCATGGATATGAGTATAGTAGTTACATTTCCTGAGCCAATCAGGAATAATAGGAATAACACCTCACTCAGTTATTGAAGATATAATGTCACATATGTGGAACATCTATCATAGGGTATATCATTTAGCTGATACATTGTAAGTACTAGTTTCTGGCCTTTTCTTCCAAAATATGTACCAAGAAAGCACAAGGAACTTTGGCTCTTGTCCTGCTTATCTGCTCTCCATGTCCAATATCAAGGGGCTTCTAAACCTTAGCTAACATATTATTTGACCAACGACAAGAAATTATGAGTACAACACCACTAGAGGTCCTTTTCCATGAAGGGCTAATGATTCTGGAATTCTGAATATTTGGAGATAAACATGTAAAACAATATTCCACAGGAACAGACTCAGCCTGGTGGCTCATTGAGTAGCTAATCTGGCCCAACATCTCTGGCATTATTTCTTGGTATCATATTTTTCCTGCAAAACCTCAAAGGATAGTAAATGGATAGGATATAGGATAATAAATTATCCTATAACATCATAGCTACAATTAAGGTATTCAGTAAAGACAAAGGAATGACCTTCTCAAGTTGCAGAGAATTTGGATTAGCACCATTCTTGCACTTTATTTTATTATTTTTTAAACTTTTAATTTAAATTCCAGTTATACAGCGTAGTATTAATTTAAGGTTTAAAATATAGAGCTTTATCACTTCCATACATCACCTAGTATTCATCACAACTAACCCTCTTACTGAAACCTCCTACCTACTCTACTGCAGCACAACCACATTTCCATTGATTGTTCCCCTAAAAGGAATCTCAGCAATGTATAAGGTGTAATAGCTAAGATGCTTCTAAATTAGCAATCCATCTTTATATTGATGCTTAACTCTTTGTTGTCGGGGGTATTTATTACACGTGGACATACAGAAATACAGAGTAAGTAAGAATGTGTTCTTGAACATTATGTGCTGGGATTAAAATCTTGCTTGTGGTACTTACTAATTGTATGACATCAGGCAACTTAGTTCTCTGTCCTCAATTTATTTGTAAAATAGCAATGAAAATAATAATCTCCAAGGTTGAAAAATTAGAGAGTGAGACAAACCATAAGGGACTCCTAACTCTGGGAAACAAAGGTTGCAGAAGGGGAGGTGGGTAAGGGAATGAGGTAACTGGATGAGGAGCACTGAGGAGGACACTTGACAGGATAAGTGCTGAGTGTTATACTATATGTTGGCATGTAGTATATGCCATATGTGAATTTAAATGCCATATATGAAATTAAATTTAAAAATGTAAAATTAATATTGAAGCTTTGCCTACAAACCTCTCAAATTAGAGGCCTGGCATTTAGTTAGTGGTTAAGGCATATTAGCTATGTTGTTATTTACAGATGTTGTGGGGGTGAAGAAATGGTAAAAGCTATTTTTAACCAATTTTTTTCAGGCTAACTCATTTATCTAAGACATATCCTTACTTTTTAATACTTTAGAATGTTCTAAATGATCTTCTCAGAGGTTGTTTATTGACTCAACCTGCAAGCTGGATTCTGAGTTATTTGGTATTGATGCTGGTGGTAGTATTGATGATGTAGACATTTACTGTTGGGTTGTGCTGATGTGAGAGGTCCTTTCAATCTAGATCATCAAAAATGTATAATGTGAGCCCCTCCCCCGCTAATAAGCCCTAGTCTTCAAAAGAACAGGTGAAACTAATAAGTGACTTCTTTTAGACGTCCTGCAGCTGCAGCTCATGAACACCTCTGCCTACTACATCTACCTCCTCCTCCTCCTCAAGAGCCTGGCCTACTCCGTCGCGATCACCTTCTATCTACTTGGAGACCAGCATTCTGTGGCAATGGGAAGAGTTCCCTAACACACGGTGACACCAAAGGTCCCCTTTTTCTCCATTGGCTATTGTGGCGAAAAGTGTCTGCTGAGGATCTAGTGCAGCTTTCTCTCTGAGATTGGATTATTTCAGCTCAAATGTGTCTTTTCCTATTGAGAAATTATTGCAGAATAGGTATACAAATCACTGGGCAAACAGAAACTTTCACTCTGTAGCAAGAACAAAATCTGCCATGACTCAGGGGCGGGGCCAGGGGGCCATTCCTAGGGGCTTCAGCGCTGCTCTCTCCTCGATGTCCACCAGCAGCTCAGCCACTCAGTACCCATACCTCAGAGTTCAACCAATACACAGCTTCCAGCTACATCTCCAAAGGGTCTTTAACCAAATAATTGCTTCAAATCCTTTTATTTTACACATTGGGAAGCTGGCATCTTTGCTACCTCTACTATTTTTGAAAATAGGCATAATAAAAACAATCAAAAGTCTACTTTTGCATCTGTGTTCTTTCATTTGGTGCAGTCTAACTGAGATTCTGAAGTAAGGGACAACATGACAACTGAGTTTTCAAAATCAGCAGTGGTTGTAATAATGGTCAATTCCAAATTTCTAATTCTTTCCCTGACATAGTCCTTATTATGACTTCTTTGAGGCACTGGCACCTGAGAGCCACAGCCAGTGATGGTGCCCAGGTTATTTCTCCTTCAACAGTCAGCTGATTCAGACCCATTTCATTTAAGACACTCTAGTGGCAACAGTATAACATAAACGTCTGGCAGCTGTGGTCAAAACTATACCAGTGTTTCATGGGCACCACATTTCTTGATCTCACAAGAATCCCATGAGAACTGCACTAACACTGGAAAGCTAGAGTGATGGAGGGTTTAAATGGTTGGACTTGAACCCCAAGTTCCTGGGTTTAAATCTTGGTTCTATAGCTATTTGAACTCTCTATGCCTTAATTTCCCCATTTGCAATATTAAGATACAGTGTTCCCGGTCTCCTGGAGCTGTGTGGATGGGATGAGTTAACTTTGCTGGGCACATGCCAGCCCTCAACATCATTAGCATCTACAGTTGGCAGCTCTAATCTCTAAATAATAGATAACACACCTCCTCTCACACACTCACACACAACTTCGAAGTATGCACTAAGATTTACAGGCAATATCATAGCACCATTTTCAACAGTCCCCAGTTAAGTCAAAAGCCTAATAAGAAGCTAAAAAAAAAGTAAAATAAATGATACTGCATGTGGACCACTATTCATTTACACAAAAATGTAGATTATTGAAGAAATGGAAAATTGATCAGTGTTGTTGAAAGGGTGGCTGGCTGGCTCGGTCAAGGGAGTGAGCAACTCTTGATCTTGGAATCTTGAGTTGGAGTTCCACACCAGGGATAGAGATTATGTAAATAAATGAAAACTTTAAGAAAAAAAAAAGTGTTGTTGAAGAACTTTGCATGGCAGGACCTTACTAAAAGTGTTGGATTATACCTTCACATAGTTCCAGAATCAAAACACTGTAAAAATTGAAAAACAAAACCTTGCTCCAACCACTGTCTCTAACTCCCCACAACTTACATGTTACACTTTTCTTGTCCATCCTTTCAGTTTATTTAGGTTAATACGAATTTAGATATAAAAAATAAATAAATGCAAAAAAAATTAAATAAATAAATGCAAATAGATCTAATTTTCTTCCTTCTAACACACAAACAGTAGTAATATATATTATTCTGCATATCTTGATCACACATCCTTGTGCTATTTTCATGTCAATACAAAAGAACACTTAGCTGCACAGTATTTCATTGGTGACTATACACTTTATAAGATATGTTATTCACTTCCCTGTGATAGACCAGTGGATTATTTCCAGTCTTTACTATTATAAAATATGCTGAAATTATAATATTGTTTTATGCCACTCTGATGGAGTTATTGGTCATTTTAACAGGTATTGTCAGCTTACCCTGATAGATCTAGCACCATTGTGCACTTCTACCACAATGTAGGTAGATGTCAGGACACTGTTATCAAACATCACAATTTTGCTAATCTGACATGTAAAAAGTAGTATCTCATCATGGTATTAGTTTGCTTTTCTCTAATGAGAATAAGCATCTTTTCATACATTGAATCCATTTATATTTCTCTTTTTGTGCAATATTTGTCCAGTCCTTTGAACATAGTTTCTATGTGCAGTAATACTACCAAGCATGACACTCATTTATATGTGTGTGTATATTTGTACAAACATGAAGGTAAACAAAATGTTCATTGTATGGTTATTGGGTAAAGAAATAAATGACTATTCATTTCTCTCCTTTTCTAATGATTCCTTTTAAAGTAAAATATTTTATATATTAGAATAAAATGTCTCATTTAAAATTCAGAAATTAGAGAGCTTATTTATTTATTTATTCATGAGAGACACACAGCCAGAGGCAGAGACACAGAGAGAGAAGCAGGCTCCTCACAAGGAGTCTGATGCAGGACTCGATCCCAGACCCCAGGATCATCACACCCTGAGCCAAAGACAGGCACTCAACTGCTGAGCCACCCAGGCGTCCCCAGAAGGATCTACCTTTTTATTTACAATCAACATCAGTTGCTATGAAACAGGAGCATTTGGAAACCAAATAGAGGTTCCCATGCGGAAATAACAGACCCACCAGATACAAGGAAGAGGAAATTTAATTTTGATCTGCATTTTGATTCTCAAGAATATGATCAAACCTACTTAGGACAAACAACTGGGCCTCTACTTAGACTCTGGAACTGCTTCTGCATGTGGAAAGGACGGAGGCACAGAGGGGAAACCAGCAAATGATGGAAAGCTGAGTGGGCTGATATCCCTGCTGGGGCTCCTAGACAGTGTCTCCTTCGGTTTCCAACTCCTCAGCACCTTCTTTCCCCAACTGGATCTGGGCTGCCCTGGACTGGGATGTGCAGAGAGGGGGAGGGTGGTGGTGCCAGAGATGGTGTGAGTGGCAGGAGGGTGTTGATGTGAGGACGGTGCTTTATTTTCTCAGGCTTGTTTTATCTATGTGCTCTATCAAACATGGTTGATTCGTGGAAAATGCTTGAGGTCAAACCGGTCTCTGCTAGTTGGGGCTGTGGAAGAGGTGGCCCTAGCGTTTGAAAGATGAAATAAGGACAGTTAAACCACAGCCAATTTTGCTCACTTCCAATAGGCCACAGCTAATGGAAGGAAAATATTCAACACACACATGATCTTGCTATCATACATACTCTTATGCTATGAGTAATGGGTTCCCCTATTTTGTACCACGTTCATTCCAAGTAGCTACTATGTGAGTTGGGATCCTCTGACCAGGACCGTTGACACACTTCACCCTCAGTCCACTCTGATGACACTGTTCTCAAGAAAACAGCACACAGACTTCTTGTAGTGTTAGGTGATCCCAGACATTCCACCAGAGTCTATTCTTTTCCATGGTAGGTGATTCACCAAGTCTCATTTTGTCAGTGTAGGTAGGATGACATGAGACCTCTGCCCATGTCATGAGGTCTCATGCCAACATGAGACTGTTGGCATAGGCAAAGTGTACACATCACAACAGCAGGTGCTTCTCTCCTCACAAGATAACAGACATATGGAGGCCCTGAGTTCAACTGTGTAATTGAATGTCACAGACTGAGTCATCTCAGTCCCTCTAAAGGGACAAGTGACTACAGAGTCAGGCTGAGCAAGGCTCAATAGAGACATGCACATCAAGTAAGTGTGCTGGGGGTGGAGCAGAGGACCACCCTGTTCAGCAATGTGTGCACAAAGAGCAAATTCCCCCACTCCCACCCCACCTGAGCATGGTACACAGATGGTGCCCAGTCCTGGGACCCAATCTGTCCAGTACTTGGGGAAACAAACTTCTATTGCTGAGATTGCCAACGTAGGCTTTCACAGTCTGACTTCACAACACTTTCCCACCATAGACTTCACTCCTGTTAGTCTGTGCTTAAGAGCCATCTTCTGGGTGAATCTTGGCCTCCATGAGTAGAGGCCTCATGCTACTGCTTCAGCCCAGCATGTGTGGAAGAGAGGGTAAATTATACACTCACATCCAGCTTAGGCATCATCTGTGGGCCTGGTGTTTATGGGACTCCACTCCTGAGGTAGGATATTCTAACTGTGGCCACGCCACTGAGTTCTTGATATTTGGGTCCAAAGGTCAGAAACTGTAGACCCTCCTCACCTCTTTCTCCACATTAAGAAACTCTTTCTGGTTAAGCCTCAACCTCTCATATCCTTCTTGGTGGCACTCCTGTCATTTGGTCATTCCAGAACAAGCACAGATGGAATCACTCTAACAGCACAAATAAATGGTCAGTTTCCACCCAAGACAGCACCACTGCCATTACACACAAGTGAGGTTTTTTTGAAGGACACAATGAATAGTGAAGGAAAACTAATAGACACGCTGCCTTCCTGTGAAGCATTAAGGTAAATATTCACGTTTGGAAGAAAGAGCTCACAGTATAATTTATCTCATTTTAATTCAAATTAGTGAAACACTATTTTTTAAAAATTAACCAAACAGAAAGGAAAGATGATGGCAATGATTTCAAACTGTGGGTTCAAAATAAGTCTTACACTATTTCAGAACCATACTTATAAAAGAAATGTGCTATTTCATAATGAAAATAATACCAAAATATCTGGTTACACTGTGCATGTGTTCTCATTCCCTCCTTGCCCCATTCGGTAATTCCAATGCTTCAGGCCAAACACATGATGCAAAACAAGAGAAGCAAAATGAATCCTGTTGATATGTTGGAGTTTACCACTTCTTAAAATTGTACAAAGAGCCCATAAGTGTGATTTAAAAAACACAAGGGAAATGAAGGATGTTAAATAAGAAATACAAAAGAAATATAAAAACACGAAGCAAAAAATTCCAACCTGAAAGGGAGACAGAACGTAAAGACTGCTAACTCTGGGAAACAAACTAGGGGTGGTAGAAGGGGAGGAGGGCGGGGGGTGGGAGTGAATGGGTGACGGGCACTGGGGGTTATTCTGTATGTTAGTAAATTGAACACCAATAAAAAATAAATTAAAAAAAAATTCCAACCTGCATATCTAAATAAAAAGATATTTTCTTCAGGCGCCTTAGTAGTGTGTTCAATTAAGCATCAGATTCCTGGTTTCACCTCTGGTCCCGGTCTCAACACCTGGGGATAGAGCTCCCCCACTGGGATCCTCAGTGCAGAGTCCGCTTAAAGATTTTCACTCCCTCTGCCCCACCCCATAGCATTCTCTCTCTAAAAAGAAATAAGTAAATCTTTAAAAAAAAAAAAATATTTTGCATCATAAAAAAGTGTTATTCCAATGTAGTAAGAAATCTTTGGATCCGGAATACAGCACAAGACTTTGCTCCAACTATTCATGAACCGATAAGACTCCGTCTCACTGAACACAGGATGGATCATCACATTATCTTACCAGCCACAGGCAGGTCCTCAATGTACATGGATCTGTACAATGTCTATGAGGTATTACAATAAATAAATTCTTTATTAGCCATGCATTCAAGTCAGCAGTGGACGTCTCCTTCAACTTTCAATAGGGAGACCCCAGCTGTAGTCCTGTTTTGTTTTTGTTTGTTTTATTTTTGTTTTTACCTCCAGTGACTTTCAGTAATGGCTTTTCACACTTAGAAAAAGAGAGAACTCAAAAATATTTGAGATGTACAGTTAAAGAGGAAATGCTACACTTTGCCTTATGTCTTTATGAGAAAGTGTGTGTGCTGAAGATGGGCTGTTATAGACACAAAAAGAACTGGGTGTGGCTACATAAGAATTTATTTTAAAGTATTTTAGAATTTGACTATTCACATGCCCCCTTCTTTGCTGTGTCTCGATCACTAAAGCAGAAAGTCTGGCCAGGGCCTGTGAGCCTCTGGGGATGCAGGCATGGGTCTCATTTGCAGCCTCTCTGGCTGCCTCTGGAGCCAGTCCCCACCTGTACAGGCCCCACCCCACTGTTCTGAGCTGGTCACCACTTTCTTCCTGTCTTCACATAATTAGGCAGAGTTGTTTCTACTATGATTCTCTTTGTGCCTATCTGCTTGCATTTCTGAGGTTGAAGAGCTTTGCTTGATGATTTGAAGGGATTGAACAGACCCCACCTCGAGACCCATCGCTTACTGCTCTGACTGGATCACATGTTTCATCTCGGAGGCTCCACAGCACTTGGGGGACATCTGGGTGCAGGACAAAGACAGACCCTGGTACCAGGGTCTGAGTGGAAGAGCTGGAGCCTGAGTCTCTGCCACTTGCCGCTGTGCCACCTGGGACAGTCACTCACCATTCTAGTCCCACATTCTCAGATGTAAACCAAGACGCCAATGGTTCCCACATCTCACAGCACTGCTCCCCTCATAGCACACTTCGTTGAACAACACCTGACACAGAGCCATTCTGACTGTGTAGACAAGATGCACTCAATCTTACTGTGTAGGAATTTGGGTGGTGATGAGAATAATGTTGGTGGTCACTTTGTTGTGTATACAAATATGGAGTTGTAATGCTGTACTCCAGAAACTTCTATAATGTTGTATGCCAATTTTACTTCAATAAAACAGAGAAAGAAATTTGGAACTCTAACTTATTTTTCAGACTTCAAAAATTCATACCCCAAAAATTCAATTTTTTACCATGCAAAAGAATGGTAAGAAATTGTACATGAAGAACATATAACCTTAAATTCATGTGAATGAGGCAAATCTGCTGTACACTTGTACTTATATCCTTGAATTTTACCTTGAGTCTACTCAAAGAAACAGTCCAATTTTAACTAATTTGTTTCAATAGAGAAACAAATTAAAGTAAGTTTTAAAACAGCATGGTTTTTTACTGTCCTGCTTTTTCTCCGGATTTCCTTCAGATCCTACCTAGTTGAGAAGAAGAGAAGATGTATCACTGTCCATTCAGGAATAATATAATTTATTTAATATTACAATATAAGTGCATCAAATTTTAAGACCTCTGGAGATACATGGGTTTAATCCTCAAGAGATTTAGCTTAACAAAACTGTAACTGTAAAATAAAGTTTTACTTTATTTCTTGTAGGAGGAAAACCTTTAAGAGAATCTATAACTCATGCTAACCTGTCAAAATGAATGTCACTTCTATACTACTAAAAATATTTATATTGACTAAGAATTATTATCTACTGCTATTCTTCCCCACCTCCTGGCTGACCCAGCTTGCATATATTTTTCAAATGCAAATGCCTGTGAGCTTTGGTACAAATAATCTAATCTAATTGTTTTTAAAAGTTGCTGTACCCAGTGAATGAAAGTGGCGAAGACTTCCCAATGTCAAGGGGGATGCCAGATGGTCACTGTTACATGCTCTTGCCTGTGACCACTGCTACAAACATTGTGAGTCATGCCTCATGAGCCTTATATTGATAGTATGTTTGACCCTGCTATCTCACTCTAATATTTCTTAGGAAATATTTTTAACGAAATATTTTATTTCCATTATGTACACTTTTCTCCTAAAAATCATAAAGTCTAAATGTGTGAGAGAAGAAAAAAAAGTTAAATGATTATCATATTTCCACAAAATATTTTACATTTGCTTAAAATTATATTCATATAATTTGGGACGGCATGGAAAATGCAAATTTTATAAAGTAAAGGCAAATATGTAATGAAAAAAAGTGTATATATCACAGGATCATACTTATGATAATAAAAAGTAAGGATACATATGCAAATCAGAAAGACAAGAAGAAAATAACCAGGTGACTTAAATCATTTCTGGATATTCCAAAATTTCTACAGCAAACGGACTTCATAATTTTTAAATTATAATTGTTAAAACAGGGTGTAAATAATACCAGCAGTATGGCCATGATTATGTGAAATTACAATCACAAAACCAGCAGGAGACAAACTGAACTGTCAACGCTGATGGGGCCACAGAGTTAGAAGGACAGGTTCTTCAATTGCTGTTCTGTGCACATTTTTATAAAAGGCAAGTGTTACTGTCAGGGAAGGGACACAAAACAGGAGCAGTGAGAAGACAAGGGAGTGGGTGAGGGATGGAGCCTCCTCACACAGAGGAGGCAGCCTGCTTCACAGCTGCTTTCCTCAGGTCAGATAATATGACTCAAAGAGGACAGTTTGTTCTTCTGAAAATATCTGCCTGCATTATAGGCAAGAACAAGTCTGGTACAGGTAATGAATAGCAGACAATGTTAGGAAAGATCGTGTCCCACTTTTTAACCTCATAAATGTCACAGAGTTCAGATTAAATTTGTGGCAAAATAAATAGACCAGGATATCACTATCAGAAGGCTCCACTTGCCAACCTGTTAAACTGTTGTAAATCTTAAAGACACTAGGATAGAGTAAATGCCTTCTCACTTGGAAATGAGTCTGAGGAAGACTGTCACACACACCACGTCTTTCTGTTTCTGGGCTTCCTCTCCACATGTCAGGCTAATGGTATTTGAGCTATAATAAGCCTCCATGTCTTGGAACTGTGTCTGTGTCCTAACTAAAGACAAACTTTTTTTTAATTATAAATTTATTTTTTATTGGTGTTCAATTTGCCAACATACAGAATAACACCCAGGGCTCATCCCGTCAAGTGCCCCTCTCAGTGCCCATCACACATTCACCCCCTCCCCCCGCCCTCCTCCCCTTCCACCACCCCTAGTTCGTTTCCCAGAGTCAGCAGTCTTTATGTTCTGTCTCCCTTTCTGATATTTCCTACCCATTTCTTCTCCCTTCCCTTCTATTCCCTTTCACTATTATTTATATTCCCTAAATGAATGAGAACATATAATGTTTGTCCTTCTTCGATTGACTTACTTCACTCAGCATAATACCCTCCAGTTCCATCCATGTTGAAACAAATGGTGGGTATTTGTCATTTCTAATGGCTGAGTAATATTCCATTTATACATAGACCACATCTTCTTTATCCATTCATCTTTCGATGGAAACCGAGGCTCCTTCCACAGTTTGGCTATTGTGGACATTGCTGCTAGAAACATCGGGGTGCAGGTGTCCCGGCGTTTCATTACATCTGTATATTTGGGGTAAATCCCCAACAGTGCAATTGCTGGGTCCTAGGGCAGGTCTATTTTTAACTCTTTGAGGAACCTCCACACAGTTTTCCAGAGTGGCTGCACCAGTTCACATTCCCACCAACAGTGTAAGAGGGTTCCCTTTTCTCCGCATCCTCTTCAACATTTGTTGTTTCCTGCCTTGTTAATTTTCCCCATTCTCACTGGTGTGAGGTGGTATCTCATTGCGGTTTGGTTTTGTATTTCCCTGATGGCAAGTGATGCAGAGCGTTTTCTCATGTGCTTGTTGGCCATGTCTGTCTTCCTCTGTGAGATTTCTCTTCATGTCTTTTGCCCATTTCATGATTGGATTGTTTGTTTCTTTGGTGTTGAGTTTAATAAGTTCTTTATAGATCTTGGAAACTAGCCCTTTACCTGATACGTCATTTGCAAATATCTTCTCCCATTCTGTAGATTGTCTTTTAGTTTTGTTGACTGTATCCTTTGCTGTGCAAAAGCTTCTTATCTTGATGAAGTCCCAATAGTTCATTTTTGCTTTTGTTTCTTTTGCCTTCGTGGATGTATCTTGCAAGAAGTTACTGTGGCCGAGTTCAAAAAGGGTGTTTCCTATGTTCTCCTCTAGGATTTTGATGGAATCTTGTCTCACATTTAGATCTAGGATTTTGATGGAATCTTGTCTCACATTTAGATCTTTCATCCATTTTGAGTTTATCTTTGTGTATGGTGAAAGAGAGTGGTCTGGTTTCATTCTTCTGCATGTGGATGTCCAATTTTCCCAGCACCATTTATTGAAGAGACTGTCTTTCTTCCAGTGGATAGTAAAGACAAACTTTTAAATAAAATAAAAAGACATGTATGCTTTGCATAATTTAAAAGTGAAATCTAGCAAAGACTTCTGGCTATAGTCAAGTGAGGTTAACAAATCTTCTACTTAAAAATAATATATAAAATTAGACATTAAAACAGCAAAACCAGTCATTTCAGCCCTTAGTAAATGTCACAATAAGCTAAGAAGTGTTTGTGCTTGAAAAGCTGCAAAATTCATGGAACAACAGTGGTGCTCTTGCCTGGAGCTGATCCTATTCTTCACCCACTTCTCAATATCCAGCTCCATGGAATGAAACTTCTAGATAGGACAGGCCATGAGGACTAGCAGTAAAATTGTACAGTGTTAGAAAGCTCAGGTAATTTGGAATGGGGAATGATGTGATGGAGAGCTGACAATATCACTGGTGTGCAAGCAGGAAGGCCAGGGGCTCTGCTGGTTTGCAGTTGTGGTCATGGCTGCAGCAAGCATGTGCATAGTTGAAGCTTTACGCATGCTTAGCAGAAACCTAAACAAACCCAAGCCAGCCAAACACTCCTAGCAAACCCCTAGGCCATAGGCATATGTAAACATGAAGAGACTCACAAAATACATAATCTGGGTAAGACTCAAAATTGCCTAAAATATGAATATGCTACCCAGTACACACACCATAATGATTTGGCAGAGGATGGAAGTCTTAATCAAAGTTCTTGATCACAATCCCTATCTAATTGTGGCTACTAGTAAGCTATGTAGGCAGAGGGTGATCCCCAAGAAGATAGGCTGAAAAAAATAAACAATTAAAAAAGAAAACAAGAGCTCCATGAATAGGCACATATTGCAGGGGATATAATACCACAGATTTACCTCAAGCAACATTGTTAGTACACAAACAGCAATGAAAACAAATTTGGGGGGGGGGAATCACAATCTAGAATTGCTGGAAAAATTTGCAACAAAATATTTTTCAAGAAAAAATTAACAAGACAGGCAAAGAATCGCAAATGTGTGCCTATTACAAGAGGAAAACCCCCCACAACTCAACTCAAACCGTCCTTGAGCATGCCCAGACATTTTCTGTAGCAGAACAAGACTTAAACACAGCTATTAGAAATATGTTTTAAAAAACATAGAAAACCATGTTTAAAGAATTAAAGGAAAGTATGGCAATAAATCAACAAATGGAGATCTAAAGAAGGAGACAGAAATTACAAAAAAGAATAGATTTTTTTAAAAAAAAATCTGAAATAGCAAAGCATTACAACTGAAGTGAACTATTCACTAGAAGGCTTTAAGTGAATATTCTAGTTGGCAGAATATAAAACCTTAATAAAAGAGGATTTCCAAAACCTGATATACGGCTTCTTTGAAAACCCATAGCTGACATCACCCTTAATGTTGAAAGACTGAATGCATCCCCCACAAAACAAGACAGGGATGTCTGCTCTTGGTACTTCTATTGAATTTGGTATTAAAAGTTCTAGAAAAAAATGAATATATCTAAGAGATTGCAAAGGAAAAGTTAAAATGTCTTCATCCACAGATGACATGATTCCATGGCTACTACACACAAAGATACACTATTCAAAAGTAGAACTCATAAACACGTTTAGCATTGACACAAAGTGCACATTCAAAGTACAAAACATCAGTTGGATTTATATACACTAACATGAACAACTTGAAAATGAAATTAAGGAAATAATTCTATTTACAATAAACCCGAGGGGGAGGGGCAAGACGGCGGAAGAGTAGGGTCCCCAAATCACCCGTCTCCACCAAATTACCTAGAAAACCTTCAAATTATCCTGAAAATCTATGAATTCAGCCTGAGAATTAAAGAGAGACCAGCTGGAATGCTCCAGTGAGAAGAGTTCGCGCTTCTATCAAGGTAGGAAGACGGGGAAAAAGAAGTAAAGGAACAAAGGCCTCCAAGGGGGAGGGGCCCCGCGAGGAGCCGGGCTGAGGCCGGGGCGAGTGTCCCCAGGACAGGAGAGCCCCGTCCCGGAGACGCAGGAGCTGCACCGACCTTCCCGGGCGGAAAGGGGCTCGCGGGGAGGTGGAGCAGGACCCCAGGAGGGCGAGGATGCCCTCGGGCTCCCCGGGACAGTAACAGCAACTGCGCGCCCAGGAGAGTGCGCCGAGCTCCCTAAGGGCTGCAGCGCGCACGGCGGGACCCGGCGGGACCCGGAGCAGCTGAAGGGGCTCGGGCGGCGGCTCCGCGGAGGGGGCTGCGGGGCGGGAGCAGCTCGGGGGGGTTCAGGGGCGGCTCCGAGGAGGGGGCTGCGGGGCGGGAGCGCGAATCCAACAGCGCAGGCCCCGGAGCACAGGGCGCCGGGACACAGCCCAGGATCCGGCCTCCCCCGGGACAGGCAGAGGCCGGGAGGGCCCAGGACAGCGAGGACGCTCCTGCCCCACCTGAGCAGATCAGCGGCCCCGCCCGGAGCCTCCAGGCCCTGCAGACGGAGAGCTCCGGAGTTCCTGCCAGAGCTGAATCCAGGGCTCCAGAGCTGGCCCCGCCACTGGGGCTGTTCCTCCTGCGGCCTCATGGGGTAAACAACCCCCACTGAGCCCTGCACCAGGCAGGGGCACAGCAGCTCCCCCAAGTGCTAACACCTGAAAATCAGCACAGCAGGCCCCTCCCCCAGAAGACCAGCTAGACGGACAACTTCCAGGGGAAGCCAAGGGACTTAAAGTACACAGAATCAGAAGATACTCCCCCGTGGTTCTTTTTTTTTTTTTTTTTTTTTTTTTTTTTGTTCTGTTTTGTTTGGTTTTGCTTTTTGATTTGTTTCCTTCCCCCACCCCCCTTTTTTTTCTCCTTTCTTTTTCTTTCTCTTCTTCTTCCCTTTTTTTTTCTTTTTCGTTTTTTTTCTTCCTTTTTTTTCTCTTTCTCTTTTCTTTCCTTCTTTCTCTCCTCTCTTTTTCTCCTTTTCCCAATACAACTTGCTTTTGGCCACTCTGCACTGAGCAAAATGACTAGAAGGAAAACCTCACCTCAAAAGAAAGAATCAGAAACAGTCGTCTCTCCCACAGAGTTACAAAATCTGGATTACAATTCAATGTCAGAAAGCCAATTCAGAAGCACTATTATACAGCTACTGGTGGCTCTAGAAAAAAGCATAAAGGACGCAAGAGACTTCATGACTGCAGAATTTAGAGCTAATCAGGCAGAAATTAAAAATCAATTGAATGAGATGCAATCCAAACTAGAAGTCCTAACGACGAGGGTTAACGAGGTGGAAGAACCAGTGAGTAACATAGAAGACAAGTTGATAGCAAAGAGGGAAACTGAGGAAAAAAGAGACAAACAATTAAAAGACCATGAAGATAGATTAAGGGAAATAAACGACAACCTGAGGAAGAAAAACCTACGTTTAATTGGTGTTCCCGAGGGTGCCGAAAGGGACAGAGGGCCAGAATATGTATTTGAACAAATTCTAGCTGAAAACTTTCCTAATCTGGGAAGGGAAACAGGCATTCAGATCCAGGAAATAGAGAGATCCCCCACTAAAATCAATAAAAACCGTTCAACACCTTGACATTTAATAGTGAAGCTTGCAAATTCCAAAGATAAGGAGAAGATCCTTAAAGCAGCAAGAGACAAGAAATCCCTGACTTTTATGGGGAGGAGTATTAGGGTAACAGCAGACCTCTCCACAGAGACCTGGCAGGCCAGAAAGGGCTGGCAGGATATATTCAGGGTCCTAAATGAGAAGAACATGCAACCAAGAATACTTTATCCAGCAAGGCTCTCATTCAAAATGGAAGGAGAGATAAAGAGCTTCCAAGACAGGCAGCAACTAAAAGAATATGTGACCTCCAAACCAGCTCTGCAAGAAATTTTAAGGGGGACTCTTAAAATTCCCCTTTAAGAAGAAGTTCAGTGGAACAGTCCACAAAAACAAGGACTGAATAGATATCATGATGACACTAAACTCCTATCTCTCAATAGTAACTCTGAATGTGAACGGGCTTAATGACCCCATCAAAAGGCGCAGGGTTTCAGACTGGTTAAAAAAGCAGGACCCATCTATTTGCTGTCTACAAGAGACTCATTTTAGACAGAAGGACACCTACAGCCTGAAAATAAAAGGTTGGAGAACCATTTACCATTCAAATGGTCCTCAAAAGAAAGCAGGGGTAGCCATTCTTATATCAGATAAACTAAAATTTACCCCAAAGACTGTAGTGAGAGATGAAGAGGGACACTATATCATACTTAAAGGATCTATTCAACAAGAGGACTTAACAATCCTCAATATATATGCCCCGAATGTGGGAGCTGCCAAATATATAAATCAATTATTAACCAAAGTGAAGAAATACTTAGATAATAATACACTTATACTTGGTGACTTCAATCTAGCTCTTTCTATACTCGATAGGTCTTCTAAGCACAACATCTCCAAAGAAACGAGAGCTTTAAATGATACACTGGACCAGATGGATTTCACAGATATCTACAGAACTTTACATCCAAACTCAACTGAATACACATTCTTCTCAAGCGCACATGGAACTTTCTCCAGAATAGACCACATATTGGGTCACAAATCGGGTCTGAACCGATACCAAAAGATTGGGATCGTCCCCTGCATATTCGCAGACCATAATGCCTTGAAATTAGAACTAAATCACAACAAGAAGTTTGGAAGGACCTCAAACACGTGGAGGTTAAGGACCATCCTGCTAAAAGATGAAAGGGTCAACCAGGAAATTAAGGAAGAATTAAAAACATTCATGGAAATTAATGAGAATGAAGATACAACCATCCAAAATCTTTGGGATGCAGCAAAAGCAGTCCTAAGGGGGAAATACATCGCAATACAAGCATCCATTCAAAAACTGGAAAGAACTCAAATACAAAAGCTAACCTTACACATAAAGGAGCTAGAGAAAAAACAGCAAATAGATCCTACACCCAAGAGAAGAAGGGAGTTAATAAAGATTCGAGCAGAACTCAACGAAATCGAGACCAGAAGAACTGTGGAACAGATCAACAGAACCAGGAGTTGGTTCTTTGAAAGAATTAATAAGATAGATAAACCATTAGCCAGCCTTATTAAAAAGAAGAGAGAGAAGACTCAAATTAATAAAATCATGAATGAGAAAGGAGAGATCACTACCAACACCAAGGAAATACAAACGATTTTAAAAACATATTATGAACAGCTATACGCCAATAAATTAGGCAATCTAGGAGAAATGGACGCATTCCTGGAAAGCCACAAACTACCAAAACTGGAACAGGAAGAAATAGAAAACCTTAACAGGCCAATAACCAGGGAGGAAATTGAAGCAGTCATCAAAAACCTCCCAAGACACAAGAGTCCAGGGCCAGATGGCTTCTCTGGGGAATTTTATCAAACGTTTAAAGAAGAAACCATACCTATTCTCCTAAAGCTGTTTGGAAAGATAGAAAGAGATGGAGTACTTCCAAATTCGTTCTATGAGGCCAGCATCACCTTAATTCCAAAACCAGACAAAGACCCCACCAAAAAGGACAATTACAGACCAATATCCCTGATGAACATGGATGCAAAAATTCTCAACAAGATACTGGCCAATAGGATCCAACAGTACATTAAGAAAATTATTCACCATGACCAAGTAGGATTTATCCCTGGGACACAAGGCTGGTTCAACACCCGTAAAACAATCAATGTGATTCATCATATCAGCAAGAGAAAAACCAAGAACCATATGATCCTCTCATTGGATGCAGAGAAAGCATTTGACAAAATACAGCATCCATTCCTGATCGAAACTCTTCAGAGTGTAGGGATAGAGGGAACATCCCTCGACATCTTAAAAGCCATCTATGAAAAGCCCACAGCAAATATCATTTTCAATGGGGAAGCACTGGGAGCCTTTCCCCTAAGATCAGGAACAAGACAGGGATGTACACTCTCACCACTGCTGTTCAACATAGTACTGGAAGTCCTAGCCTCAGCAATCAGACAACAAAAAGACATTAAAGGCATTCAGATTGGCAAAGAAGAAGTCAAACTCTCCCTCTTCGCCGATGACATGATACTCTACATAGAAAACCCAAAAGTCTCCACCCCAAGATTGCTAGAACTCATACAGCAATTCGGTAGCATGGCAGGATACAAAATCAATGCCCAGAAATCAATGGCATTTCTATACACTAACAATGAGACTGAAGAAAGAGAAATTAAGGAGTCAATCCCATTTACAATTGCACCCAAAAGCATAAGATACCTAGGAATAAACCTAACCAAAGATGTAAAGGATCTATACCCTCAAAACTATAGAACACTTCTGAAAGAAATTGAGGAAGACACAAAGAGATGGAAAAATATTCCATGCTCATGGATTGGCAGAATTAATATTGTGAAAATGTCAATGTTACCCAGGGCAATTTACACGTTTAATGCAATCCCTATCAAAATACCATGGACTTTCTTCAGAGAGTTAGAACAAATTATTTTAAGATTTGTGTGGAATCAGAAAAGACCCCGAATAGCCAGGGGAATTTTAAAAAAGAAAACCATATCTGGGGGCATCACAATGCCAGATTTCAGGTTGTACTACAAAGCTGTGGTCATCAAGACAGTGTGGTACTGGCACAAAAACAGACACATAGATCAATGGAACAGAATAGAGAACCCAGAAGTGGACCCTGAACTTTATGGTCAACTAATATTCGATAAAGGAGGAAAGACTATCCATTGGAAGAAAGACAGTCTCTTCAATAAATGGTGCTGGGAAAATTGGACATCCACATGCAGAAGAATGAAACTAGACCACTCTCTTTCACCATACACAAAGATAAACTCAAAATGGATGAAAGATCTAAATGTGAGACAAGATTCCATCAAAATCCTAGAGAAGAACACAGGCAACACCCTTTTTGAACTCGGCCACAGTAACTTCTTGCAAGATACATCCACGAAGGCAAAAGAAACAAAAGCAAAAATGAACTATTGGGACTTCATCAAGATAAGAAGCTTTTGCACAGCAAAGGATACAGTCAACAAAACTCAAAGACAACCTACAGAATGGGAGAAGATATTTGCAAATGACATATCAGATAAAGGGCTAGTTTCCAAGATGTATAAAGAACTTCTTAAACTCAACACCAAAGAAACAAACAATCCAATCATGAAATGGGCAAAAGACATGAACAGAAATCTCACAGAGGAAGACATAGACATGGCCAACATGCATATGAGAAAATGCTCTGCATCACTTGCCATCAGGGAAATACAAAACCAAACCACAATGAGATTCCACCTCACACCGGTGAGAATGGGGAAAATTAACAAGGCAGGAAACAACAAATGTTGGAGAGGATGCGGAGAAAAGGGAACCCTCTTACACTGTTGGTGGGAATGTGAACTGGTGCAGCCACTCTGGAAAACTGTGTGGAGATTCCTCAAAGAGTTAAAAATAGACCTGCCCTACGACCCAGCAATTGCACTATTGGGGATTTACCCCAAAGATACAGATGCAGTGAAACGCCGGGACACCTGCACCCCGATGTTTATAGCAGCAATGGCCACGATAGCCAAACTGTGGAAGGAGCCTCGGTGTCCAATGAAAGATGAATGGATAAAGAAGATGTGGTTTATGTATACAATGGAATATTACTCAGCTATTAGAAATGGCAAATACCCACCATTTGCTTCAACGTGGATGGAACTGGAGGGTATTATGCTGAGTGAAGTAAGTCAGTCGGTGAAGGACAAACATTATATGTTCTCATTCATTTGGGGAATATAAATAATAGTGAAAGGGAATAGAAGGGAAGGGAGAAGAAATGTGTGGGAAATATCAGAAAGGGAGACAGAACGTAAAGACTGCTAACTCTGGGAAAGGAACTAGGGGTGGTGGAAGGGGAGAAGGGCGGGGGGTGGGAGTGAATGGGTGATGGGCACTGGGGGTTTTTCTGTATGTTAGTAAATTGAACACCAATAAAAAAAATTTTAAAAAAAGAACATCATACTATGAAAAAGAAGCCGCATGCAAAAAAAATGACATATTCTGCAGTTATATAAATTTTCCATAAAGGTCAAATTTTCTTTTTTCAAAGATTTTATTTATTTATTCATGAGAGATACACAGAGAGAGGCAGAAACATAGGCAGAGGAAGAACCAGTCTCTATGCAGGGATCCTGATGTGAGACTTGATCCAGGACCAGGATCACTCCCTGAGCCAAAGGCAGACGTTCAACCGCTAAGACACCCAGGCATCCCAAAGGGCGAATTTTCAATACAGAAAGCAGATCCTGATTTACCTGGGACTAGAAGTAGGAGTGAGGACTAGCTGGAAATAAAGAAACATCTTAGAATGATAAAAGTGCTCTAAAATTACACACCGTGTTGATTTAAAAAGTAAAAATTTACTAAAAACCATGCAATCACACATTTACAATGGATGACCATGCTCTGCAAATTATACCTCACAAAAAAAAACTGTTTTGTTTTGTTTTTTAATTAAGGTTAGGTAATATCCTTAGCCATAATGTGTTAATACTTTTCAACACTGTGTTCCAATCTACGCACTGTACACGAAGTCACTATATAATGATCATCTAATTAGGAGCACTGCTGAGAGATAAAGGCGTTCCCGACACTGGCATGGGGCCTTGAGAGTTAGCCAGACTGTTCCAGGCAAACCAGCGTGTATGGCTGGTAATGTGTAGACAGTGTCAAATTCTAATTTCAGCATCTTCATCCACATATGCTTAGCACAGATAATATTAAGCAATTGAGCTATTCAATTGCAATTTTAAATCAGTCTTCCCATGAGTCAAGGGGTGACCAACTGCTCTTTCCTCAGCATCATGACTGGTTCATTTCAGCTGTCTGACCACACATAACACCTTTAACTCAGTTTTCTAAGAAGATTCTGCCTCCTCGTCCTTCCATCGAATACACAGGTAAGCAGAACACAGTTAGACCAACACGCAAAACTGCAAGCAAACCCCCTTCATATTCTTTAAAAGTAAATCTAACAAAAAGGTGCTAATTTATCAAGTCTCTAAGATATTAAAATTCAAGCCATTTTTTACAAGAAAAAATGCAAATATTTTAATTTTTGGCGAGTCTCATGTTTTTCTTCTCTTCTTTTCATCCATTCCTTCCACAGCTATAAATCTACTGTGTGCCAGCACCACAGTAGGTGTAAAAGAAAGAAAGTCAGGAGAAGGCAAGCTGCCCCCAGATGCCCTCTTCTCCACCAGGAGCCAACCAGCGCCGCATCAGTTCCAGGGCAGCAGAAGCACAGATGCCTGTTCTGTTAAATTTTCAGCCACTTGCCTCCTGAGCCAGCGGTGCTTTAGAGTAGTCTTCTGTCCTCAGCACATTAATTCCAATTACAGTTTTTGAGTATAATTCTTTCCTAACTTGAAGGTCAGACAATGAAAATATAATACAATAAAGTAAGTCACTTTGAACACTCCTTCTCTCCTACTACACACTTGCATTTTGTCTTGAACAAAGCAGCTTCCCAGCAGAGCACCCTGACCAGGTTTGTCCTACTTCAGCTCCATAATCCAATGAAATGGAAATGCTCCCAACACCACTAGGTGGGGGTGAAAGTCAGAGCCAGTGGATTTGGAACTGTAAATCTGATTCACAATGATGTCTCCAGAGGTTTTCCTCCCATTATTATCCTGCTGCTCTGAAATTCTAGTTAAGTGAACACATTACTCCTGATACTTTTATTAGTCTTAGAAAATAAACGCTATGCAAAAACATGCATGAAACTGTGAACTTCCTTTCTTCCAAAGAACAAGTCCTACGACCTACAAAAAATTCTCCTTGTAATAAGCCTCATATTGAGGTATACAGAGTTTAATACTTCTGAGGTTTCGCTAGCTGAGAAATTAATTTTCTGCAAATTCACATCTGTATTTCATCTAACTCTATGCTTTCCTGTTTAACCTACATTTAGATGCAATATCAAGAGTCCAGAATATCATGTTACTTGGAGTTCCCTGATTCGCTGGGTCCCATTGCTGTGTCTCTGATCACTCACATGAGTCTTTCTGCCTGGAATCTGCTGTACCGTCGTGTGTGTGTGTGTGTGTGTGTGAGTTCAATTACTCACTGAGCTCAATGCTGGGAATACAATAATGCAGTCTCTAACTCAGGTACCCATCTGCATGGTAGGAACAGCCGGGTCAGCGCTGAGGGCAGGGAGCCAGCACAGATGACAGGGCTGTGGGAGAGGTTCCTAAGGAAATGCAGAGAACACCCTCCCAGCAGCCCCGGGGTGGGGGTGGGGTGGGAGAAGCCTTCTCTCCTGTGAGTGGACAGTAGGGCTGCAGAGGAACAGTGGGAAGGATAGAAAAGCAAGCTGAGCAATGGCCTGGAGGCTTTGGCTCATGACATCTTCAGCAAAGCTAAAAAGGGAATACAAGGAGACAGACAGGGTTGGACAACTGGTAAGTGAGGTCAAATGGTGCTTTCTGGAAGGCTGAGGACCCATGACTTCCTTGATCCTTTCCACAAGTGAAGGCTTTTGCACAGGGAAGATGTGATCAACACTGTGTTTCCATTAATACTGAAAGGCCGCACATGGATTAGCTGTGAGCATGGACTCCAGCCCTGAGCCGGGTTCAAATCCTAAGTCCATCTCTTACTCTTTGTATGACTTTGCACAAATTTCCCTCTCTGTGCCTATATTTAATCATCTCTAAAACAGGGTTAATGAGACTTTCAAGTCCTAGACTGGCTTCAGGAACCAATGGAACAAGGCTAGTGTTCTATTTCACATGGGGCTCTGGTGGGGCTGGGACAGGGTGACTGTGGCAGGAGGTAGGAGGCTGGTGCAAAAACCGAAGCAGGAGATGCTGAATGGAAGGTGGAAAAGCAGGAGTTGGGACAATGATGAGACATAAGAAGCAGAAATCCAGAGGGTGGACATGGCCCAGTGAGCAATGGGACAAGAGCCCCTGAGAAAGGGCGGGTCTCTAGGGAGGCTCTGGTCTCCATCACCAGCAACCAGGTAGACAGAGCTCCATCCTCACAGTGGGGTCCTGGAGGATGGTCAGGTGAGGGCATGACAGGTAATCAGAGAACATCCAGCCCCTTCCCCTGGTCTGCCTGTCTTCTGAGATGCAGAGGGCACATCACAGGGCCTGTGGCCCTCAGAGACATTTATTTTACACTATGGGTCTCACCACGGGTCCCACAGCAAGACCAGGTCTCAGTTACTTTCCTGTCTCCATGCCTGCTGTGCTCCATGTCTGCTCAGTGTTCTGAGAGCAGAGGGAGGGAGTAGAGGGAGGGAGGACTGGGCTTTTGAGTGATGAATGAAAACACAAATGACAATCACGTTTTTTACCTGCTTCAGATTCAGGAGGGAATAAAACTAAAAAAAAAAAAAAAAAAGTATTTTGAAATCTCTTGACAAAAAACCTGTTTTGTTAATAAGCTATGAACAGTTCCAACTAGTTTTAAAAATTGCCTGTTGGGATCCCTGGGTGGCGCAGCGGTTTAGCGCCTGCCTTTGGCCCAGGGCGCGATCCTGGAGACCCGGGATCGAATCCCACGTCGGGCTTCCGGTGCATGGAGCCTGCTTCTCCCTCTGCCTATGTCTCTGCCTCTCTCTCTTTCTCTCTCTGTGACTATCATAAATAAATAAAAATTTTTTTAAAAAATTGCCTGTTATTCATATGATTCCTTGACTCAGTATTTATGGCATCTCTCCTTGGGGAACACCGTCCTCCCTGCAGAAATCAACAGCATCATCACAACCAAAGCCCAAAGCAAATCTAAATTCCCGGTCATGTCAGACAAATGGCCTAAAGTATGGATTTCAGTAGAGAAATGTAATTTGTAAAGCACAATAGCCTTTTATAAATGTATAAAACATTATAGGGCTGCCTGGGTGGCTCAGTGGTTGAGCATCTGTCTTTGCCTCAGGTCGTGATCCTGGGGTCCTGGGATCGAGTCCCACATTGAGCTCTCTGCTTCTCCCTCTGCCTGTGTCTCTGCCTCTCTCTCTCTGCATTTCTCATGAATAAATAAATAAATAAAATCCTTAAAATAAAATAAATAAAATAAATAAAACATTATTAAGATGATTTTTTAAAAAGCTATTCAATAAAAAGGTGCCCACAGATAAGAAAGGAATTTAAAAAGCACAGAAAAGAGGAGGAAGCCTGAGGTGGGAGCTCAGCAAACTCACACGTGGTGACAGGGACCATCTCAGAGAGGCTCAGGGCCCCAGGGGAGGCAACGCTGAGAGAAGTTGGGGGAGCACTCGGCCTAATATGCTGTAGACCATGAAAATACAGGCTGTTGTAAACTGTTTCATTCATCCCGTGTTCTGCTGTATTATTTCTTCTGAACTTGGTTAAATCACATAAACTTTCAAGCCTCAAGCCTCAGTCACGTTAATAGTTGACGTGCTTTCAATCAAGTCAATTTGATGTTGACACACAATTACAGAAGCAACTTCCATGAGCTCTCCCTGCCCCTGCTCCAGGAAAGGTTTCATAGAAGGACAGAGGGCACAGCACAGAATTATCTTGATCTGATTCAGGTGTTTTAAAATTTCCTCTTGAATAATAATTATGCCCTTATAGATCTCTGCTCTGTAAAAAAAAAAAAAAAAAAATGGAAAAAAAAAACCCGGAAAAAAAAAAGAACATTTACAGGGTTATTTAATTTATCCTCCACTGTTCTTTGGGAACATATTCATGGTTAACTTTCTCTAGGACATAAGACTTTTTTTCTTAGGCAGAGGTGGCTGAGTGGCTCAGTCAGGTAAGTATCTGCCTTTGGCTTGGGTCATGAACTCAGGGTCCAGGGTTGAGCCCCACATCGGGCTCCCTGCTCAGCGGCGAGACTGCCTCTCCCTCTGCCCCTGGCCCTTTGCACTCTCCTTCACTCACTCTCTCACAGGAAAATAAATCAAATAATTTTTAAAAAGCCTTTTTTTTTCTTCTTAGGGCAAACCAAGCCGGATGCGTGACCGAGCATAATCACAGCATGTGTTGAGATGGCCTGGGTCTCTGCACGGAGCCTGGATCATGTCACCAGCAGGAGGGCAGGTGCGGCCCCTGGACTTCCACTCACATCATCCTGCAGAAGATTCCAGCCCAATAATGAACCTTGCAGCTCAGTCCGTCATGGGGATTTCCTGGTCAGTGTCCAGGGAGCTCCCAGCCCATAGGGAGGTGATAACTGCCTGGGAGGGCTCAGGATCCCACAGTGCTAGGAACCCCTCCGCTCCTCGCAGGAGGATGGGGAAGCTAAAGGGGGCTGAGCACTTGTCTGGCTGGCTGCCCCCCTCCTCCACCATTCATGCAGAGAGGTGCTGGCTGTTTCTGTGGCTGGGATGTCCTTTCCCCCAGGGCTCCCACATCTTCTGAGGAAGCCTGGCCTTATAGCTCGAGAGAGGACCACATTCTCTCACCAGCCTGTCATCCACCTGCTCGGGATTTCTGCTGGGCCCACTGAGGGATGGAGCCCCGATGTCCCCCTAACCCTGCCAAGTGTGTCAGATCATGACTTCCAGGCTCTTCCTTCTAGAAAATGTGGGAGGCTGTACTGTACCTGTGACAGGATTGCTCTGGGAGTAAAGGGCACTAGTCACTGCTGTCATCAACTGACAGACACATCATCCAGCACCATTCGCATTAGACCTTTTACATTGGGAGGAACCTGCTCCCAAAGATCCCTGTCTGAGCCAGAAGCTCCCAATGCCTGGAAAAGCTCTGCCCACACCACTCTGTCCCCAGCCCCTGAACCGACACTGGCCAACATGGGCGTCTCCGTGGCTCCCGACCCCACTGGCTGCTGGTGCTCTCCCTCCTCCCAGGGTCTAGCAGGCCACTGTGTGTGTGTGTGGGGGGGGGGACCGAGTTTTGTCCCCACAAGGTCCAACCTGCAAAGGCACTGTCCCCACAGAAGGGACCCCTGAAATGCAGAGCCGGGGCTCCCCCTAGTGGTTAGGGAGCCCAGGGATCATCCCACAGGACCTGGGCCTAGTCTCTCCATCCCCCCAACTAGGACTCCTAGCACCATGACCCCTGACCAGGGTGATACCAGCAGGAGCCTGACAGAACAGGGATCAGGGGACATGGGGTGTCAAGCTCTGTGAGTATAAACACAGTTGCAGGAACAGTATTTTAGCAAATCACTACACACACACACAGGCACGCTCACACACACAACCATACACACCCTGCAGCCAGAGGGAGCTTCCTGGAAGAAGAGGCATTTTACATTCTGATACTTATTAGGTTTATAGGCTGACATTAAGTGCCAGGAAGTACTAACATCTATGTTCACCAAAAATGACAACTTTCATAAACAGTGATTTCTTCTCACAGCAGTCACATTTCGGGGCCACTTTTGGTAAGTTTATATTTGTTTGAACAAAATTAATAGATCATATAGAATAGGAAAACCCAATCACTGGCAAAATGTTTATGGAAAAGAATTCTTAATATCTTTCACCTGATTACTCTTTTTTTCCCTATATAATTCTGTGTACAATATAAGCTGACCAGAAATGAACATTGTTAGACTTCTGAATTTGGTAGGTGTTTGTGATTCATGGTTTCAATTCTCTTGGTAGATTCCTGACTTTGATAAATATTGATAGGGAAATAGCTCTTACTGACCCAAGATTTTTCCAGGGTCTAATTTATAGGCTGTGCAATTTGGGAGCTCCTCCATTCATACCTGTCTGTAAGATCCCTACATGAAATTAACTTCTTCCAAAATAAATGGTGCTTATTTAGTTATCTGGTCCTGGTTCAGAGCCTTTGAAAAACATTTCCACACCAAATAAGAGTCATCAAAATATTTACTTCAGAAAATTTCAAGATCCTTGATCATCCAAAGCCCTGAAAAAAAAGGATGAGGGGGAGGAGGATGGGAAAGTGGCCTTCTCCAGAAGTGTCCACAGAGATGGTTTGGGTTTTTTGTTTTGTTTTAAGATTTTATTTATTTATTCATGAGAGACACAGAGATAGAGATAGAGGTAGAGGCACAGGCAGAGGAAGAAGCAGGCTCCATGTAGGGAGCCCGATGCATAACTCGATCCCAGGACCCCAGGATCACGACCTGAGCCAAAGGCAGATTTTTCTTTTCCACTCAGTGGATTTCTAGAGGATATGTGGTTACCACTGTGAAAGTTCTTTCCACCTCTCTCTCCCCCAGCTACTCTGACTCAAGTTCTGAGGTCACCAAACCATTGTAGACACATCCCCGGGCCCTATGTTGGTGAATCTGTAGCAATGTTTTATTCCAAATGGCCTTGACCCAGCAAGTCCTACCCACGCCCACTCTTGGTGTTTTCAGATTTCTCTTTCAAACCCAGTGGCGCGTGGACCTTCGAACAGTTCCAAGACCCTTAAAAAAAAATCACATGAAGCAAGCCTGTGGTTTTTATTAAACAGATAGCTAGCTGGCATTCCCAGCAATACCATGAAGAGATTCTTGACTTATATCTGAGTGGTGCTTATAATTGCCAAGCAGGCCCTCTCTCAATCTGGATTTTTAACAATCCCTCCGCACAACTGGAGCCCTGGGCTCCGTGCACCATGCTGTCACACTGCTGTCACCTCGGCCTCCTGCTCCTGACAGGGCGGTGACAGCGTCGGAGGGAAAGCTGCTGAGAGATCAGAGAGGGACAGAGGGCTGCGCTCAGCGATGATGCCGCCCGAGTCACCTGGAAGCCTTCCACCGGAGCTGGTGTGCCTTCCTGAGGCCTCACGGATCTTTCCAGAAGAAAGACATTTTGCACTTTTTTCATTAAGTCTGGCAACCCTATGTGAGGCTGATTTTTTACATTAGGAGGAACAGAAAACCTCTGACAAACTGAATTACTATGTGCACCAGTGCATGTGCTCATGCACACACAAACATGCACACACACACATCCATTTACCTTTGAGAAAAGCCAAAAGCGCACCAACATCACTGATCCAAATTTCTTCTAATAAAGCAGGTTCAATGATTGTCAAATTCACTCACCTTTTTAGAGGAGTCCTTGGTGAAGAATGTCTAAGAACCTGTCATTATCTGTTGACCGAGAATACTCATGTGCACCTGAGATTTTATTTTCAAGGGTTATAAACTAGGGTTAATGTTTGAAAGGCACTTGACCCCCATACCTGACATGTCCTGGGTGCTCTGATATAGTGACTGAGTTTGAAATGCCAGATCCACCTGATGAGAGAGGCACACAGTACAGAGGAGGGGTGGGGGATTTAATCCTGCCTCAGCTGCTCATAGTCCTGTGATACTGAATGAGTCACTTGCATTTGGGGAGCTGTTTTTTCATCTTTAAAGATGAGGAACAATGAGCTTCTGTAAGGAAGGTTTTCCTTTTCTTGGGGAAAGACTTTCCTCTGCAGTTGTCCTTCTAGTTGGATTTGGAATCAAATTGATATGAGCCAGATTAAAAGGAGAAGATCAAATTAAATAGAAATACATATGAGGGGGTCCACACAGACATGGAAAGTCCCAAAACAATGAGGCAACAGGCAGCTTATAAGAGCTAAGAAGAGAGGTAGGGTCTAGGACACAAGGGGTCCAGGAGCAGGAATGTGAGAGGAGGTGTTTAGAGGAACAAGGCTGCAGATGATCCCTTAAGCAAAGGGGAGTCTCTATTAATAGGTCTCTTGCTGCCACAGGCTCTCCTTTCCAGTATAAATTTTAGCAGTTCAGGGAGAGGCACAAGCTTTTCCTGCATCTGCTAGGTTTTGATTTTTTAACTTAAAATAATCTTCATGCCAAAGTGGCCCATCAAGGTCAACCTTCCCCGGTCCCCACATTTTTCATCTGTAATTGTCAAAGTTTCTGTGATTCCTTAGCAAAGTGTGATTCCCCAGCACACTACTTATAACTGGGTATTAATAATGGGGTTACTCATTTAACAAAAGACAATGGATTTTTTTAACTTATTTCAGTAAAATGTGTTATAAAGGTATAAGATGAATATACAAAAAAATATTTTATCCACCATCTCCTTATAAAAACATATGGATGGCTTTCCTCTTTTGGCTTTTCTAAGCTTGCCCAATTCACTAAGAGATGACATCATGTGGACATCGAATTTATCTCATGGGACCTAGTGAAGAAGTCAAACTGCATTGAATCTCAGACTTTCCCATGGTCAGAAGGGAGCTGTCCCAGGTGAGGGAGAGCAGGCCAGCCTCTCAGAGGTTAAATGAAAAGGTTGAAGCTTCAGCACCTGGCTCTTTGCACAGGGTCTGCCTGAGTCCACACCTGCTCTGACCCACCTGCCTCTCCCCTGGGGCTGAGGTCTGGGGCCATCAGAGCAGTTGTATTCATGGCAGCAGCAGGATGACCTGGGAGGACAGGAAGTACTGCTCCCTCCACAGCCACCTGATTTCTCTTCCTGGAGACCCTCCACTCTTCACAGCGGGGTTGAGGGAAGCCTTAGCTAATCTTTCTGTGCTGATCAAGAGTTTTCTGCTAATAATAATTAAAAGTGTATCTCTTTTAGACAAATAAAACTGTTCAGCAGCACTTACAAAAGTGCACAGATGCATCACAGCAGGAAGAAAATAGAGGACAGGAAAATAATTGTCACTGATGAAATGCATTTCCAGGGCCAGAATGGATCCTCTACACTCTAGGTTGTCAAGTCAGCAAATCAAAACTTCAAGGACTTTCCTGTCCCTGTAAATGTTGCCCTTGACCAGAAACACAGAATATCCCAGCCAGCCAGGCCACAAACATCAAGAATCTGTAATGATTTCCCATGTATACATAAGATCAGATATGCAACCCCAGCCCATCAACCTAACCCATATACTCTATCCTTATTCCCTGACTGACTTACTAGCCTTGTAAGGAAATCCTTGACCTCCCAGCTCATCCATCCTGTTGCCCTTGGGTTACTTCTAAGGTTCTATAAAACTCCCTCTTGCCTAAATTCGCAGGGGCAGAGTGTTCCACTGCTTATGAGGCCCTGAACTCCCCAATCCATGGATAGTTCTCTTTGAATAAAGGACATCATACTCTACACACTGAATTGTTTTACTCTTGTCATTTGACACACCCAGGAGAGTATTTGGCTGGAGGTTTGGAACAGATTTCATTATATACTAAGGGTGATCATAGATGTGAGCCAGTAGATATTGAGTCTTTACTTTCAGCAGTGTCTGAATAAAAATGGTAACAGTAATTGAGAGAAAAAGAATTTTGAATGCTGACAACATAAACCAAAATTTATTTTCATAAAACAATAGATGGTCATGGATTATCCCCCAAAAGTAGGATTTTCCTATTGATAGAAATCTAGAAAAATGGGAACAGAAGAGTTCACCCAATTTCTCCCCACCCATATTGTTCAACTTCTATATTCAGACTCTTTCCACCTGTCACTTTGCTGTGCAGATGTCACCCCCATTGTCACTCTTTTCACTTAAAATTTTGGCATAGCTGCCCTAGATGCCGTCTGAGGAATATCTCAAAGGAATATTATTTTAACAGAATATTCTAGTCAACACTTAACCAACTCAGCACAACCTCAAAGCCTGCATTTTGGAACACTTGAGCCTTAAATCTTGGTGATAGCCCACCATATCTGTCCTCCCTTCAGGCTGACAGGCTATCATTAGCATAATTAATTGATATCACAATACCCATGAGGTCCTGGTAAACAGGGCACAACTACAAAGGAATTTCGCATTTAGGTGGAAGTCAATACGACTTTTATTTTTCAAATCTTCATTTCAGAACCTTTTAACAGTTGATCCTTCCAAGGCCCTGCCTTAACCATTTCTGAGCATCTAACACTGGAAGTACAGTACCTGGTCCTGCCCCCTAGAGTGCACTGCCCCCTAGTTCAATGCAGGCTTCTTCTTTCGGACACACACACACACACACACACACATCAGATTTTTCCATAACTGTATATTCCCTATAATTCTACACTATGAGAACCCCAGAAATTATCTACAGCAATCGGTCCAGTTTTGAGGTGAACCAACCCCCATCATTTCTTGAGCACTTTCTATGCATCTGGGACAGGCTACATGCTTTGCTTGCATTCCCTGCTCAGTCTGCCTGCAACTAAATGGGGTCCCTTTTGACAGATAAGGAAAGGAGGAGAAATGCTTGCCCAAGACTACATAAGAACCAAGTTATGTTAGGGAATTTAAATCTTCTGATGAGCCCTCTGAGAGAAATACTCCAATTTACCTCAGGATGTCTGTTGCCTTTTTAGCAGGGATCTCTGCTCTGTACTTGTCCCTGCCTCGCGAGCAGTCTGCACACCGATTGCTCCATTAGTATCAAGACCATTTGAAGCTTGAGATTTGTGTCCAGTCAGACCTGGCTAACATCACCACCTAATTCCTTTTACCCATACTGCTTAGGAAAAGTTGCTTAAAATACCAGCAAAAGCTTTGCCCATTTTAAAGGAAGGGAAGTAACATTCATCTCACAGGGTGATTTTCGGGATTCAATCAATGAGCAGAAACCATTTAGTATGTGCTCAGGTGTAGTGATGTCCAAGGATTGTTGTTGTCACTGGTGCCCTCGCTGCATCAACATTCCTCAGTGTTTCTCAACATCCTGGCCATAGATGGTCCCTCATCGCCCCCCTTGTGATCAGAAGTATCCCTGCTCTCTGGCCCCTCCCTCCCTCCCGCCTCTCTCTAAAGTACCTGCAAGTACCTCAGGGAAACAGAGGCTCAGACTCTAACCTGCCTCTGCCACCACCCAGGCAGTCTCCTCCCAGCAGGTACAGACTTAAGGTCACCCCAGACTTCTGTCTCCCTGTTAGGACCAGAGTCATGCTGTCCTGTGCATTTTCCTGTTTCCAGGTAAGTCTGGACTCCCTCCCAGGTGCAAGGCATAAGGGCTTCCTGAGGCTCTGACCACCACTGCCTCTTAGTGGTCCTCAAAGGCAGCCATGCAGTGATCAGACTTGAGTGAGGCTATGGTCCTGTTGCCCTGCCCACTGCTACTTACTTTGCAGCTGAGAGTCTGAGAGCAGAAGTAAAGGAAGCAGTAAGGTTAAATTCTCAGCACCCTCCTGCACTGGCATGTCTGGGCCTCAGCTCCTGAGGGGGGGGGACATGATCCTCAGGCAGGTTGATGCATCAACACTGGATGAGACCCAGGGACCTCCACCTTTACTCTTCAACTCTACTCCATATGGGATTTGGGGATCGGATTCCCTGGACTTCTCTTCTCTCCTCTGTAAAATGAGATGATTTAACATCTACAGTTGTGTGACTGATTTCAGTGTTAAAACAAAATGGTACAAATAAGATAAAACTATGTTCACTACCTTTTTATAAAGTTAGCTGGGTAAAAAAAAAAAGTAATGAACGAGAGAAAGAAAGCAAGTATTACTGGTTCTCTAGCCTGATCAAGAAACTCTTGCTGTACGTGGGGAAGAAGTAATAGCTCTTTGAGGAGGTCTAATTGAATTAAACCCATTTTCAGTTGAAATTTCAGAGTCTCTATACTGCTCAATAGCATTGGTAACTATGATTAATCAAAGGATATTCTAAATGATCTCAAGGAAATCGGTCCCTTAGGTTCACTAACTCCTTATGTGTCTCCTAGAGCTTCTGTATTTGTGGTGAGAAATTTATGATTAAGAAAGACCTTTAAAAAAAAAAGGAATGCTTTGGTTGCACTCCCATCATTGTTGGCCAGTACCCTTTTTCAGTTACTCATTTTTATAGAAATTATATTTGGGTTTGTCACTGGAAGACAAAGAGGCAACTCAACTATGAGTTTTGTTGGGTGTATAATCTGAAAAACAAGCAAACAGACAATAAATAATTATTGACAGATCTGGAAGGAATTAATGTGATTAGTCACTGATCAAGATGTATGTCTGTCACTCACATAATGATTTGTGGACTTCAAAAGCCAGCAGTGAAGTTTGTACTTTTTGTAATAACAGTTAGTATATGTTGGTAATGGAAATATGGAATATACTGTTAAGAGCATGGTATTATTTCACTAAACTGTGGTAACTGAAATTCATGCATATTGAAACAGGCAAAGCTAGGATTTTCTGTATATTTTTATATATCAATATGCATGCATTTATGTATGCAAGTTTCTTTAAATATGACAAGACTTGTTTTAAAAAAATGTAAGACAAAAAAATAATGCAAGACAGATGGTCCTAAAAATTAGTTTTGATCTTTATCCATTCCCCCTTGAAAACTGCCATAACAGGTGTGGTGAGACAGCAATCTGGAGTGTCAGAGCATATGACAGGAGCACCTTGCCTGGACAACTGCTCCTTGGCCACTATCAACATCAAATAAAGATGTTCTGCATGAAATAAAAAAAAAGAAATGCCTTCTTATGAAAGAGCCCAGCTAACACCCTGACCCTCTACTGAAGGCCTCGGTCAAGGCTAAGACCTCCAGCATGTGCAGGAAGAGGTAAGGGTAGAGAGATAGAAACCTATCTTGGTCTACTTGGGGGATGTTCCACCGTTTGGTCTTCCCCGTTTCCTAATACAAGCAGGCCCTCTCCTCTTGTGGCATTCTCTCAGGGCCTGACTCCACAGAGCAGTGACTCTGAGACCTATTACACTTTAGTTAGAGAGAAACTAGCTAAATATGAAGACACTCTCAGGAGAAGTCAACTCATGTCAATTAAATTATAATTTATCAAGATGGGGGATCCCTGGGTGGCTCAGCAGTTTAGCGCCTGCCTTCGGCCCAGGACGTGATCCTGGAGTTCCGGGATCGAGTCCCACATTGGGCTCCCTGCATGGAGCCTGCTTCTCCCTCTGCCTGTGTCTCTGCCTCTCTCTTCTCTCTCTCTCTCTCTCTCTCTCTCTGTGTGTCTCATGATTAAATAAATAAAATCTTTAAAAAAATTTATCAAGATGATTCCATAGTACCTTTGAGTTACACACAACTGGAAAGACAATGGTCTTGGGCATGGAGCTATCAACCCTTTGGGGTTGGTGGTGTAAGTTCAACTTTCCAGGCATTTCCTCCACATGCCCTTCTCCTTTTGGCTAAGGTGAGCTTCACCAAGGACACTTTGGCCACACACACCAAAGGCAAACCTTCCAGATGCCAACCAGCCCTCCTGTCCTAAGTAAACATTTGTTAATTAAATGGTTGTTTAAATCACTGATTCAGGGGCTGCCCGGGTGGCTTGGCAGTTTAGCGCTGCCTTGGCCCAGGGTGTGGTCCTGGGGTCCCAGGATCGAGTCCCACATTGGGCTCCTTGCGTGGAGCCTACTTCTCCCTCTGCCTATGTCTCTGCCTCTCTCTGTGTGTCTCTCATGAATAAATAAATACAATCTTTAAAAAATAAATAAATAAATAAATATCACTGATTCATAAAAACACTGGAATAATCTTATTTGAATGTAAAGCACCAAGTTCAGTTGGTGACTCCTCTGTTGAAGTGAAATTGATATTTTGACTCTTACTAAGGGGTTCACATTGCTTCATGGTGGGGGATTTTGCATAATGGAAGCTCAAAATATTCTGATAATTTGGGCAGAACTCATTTTACTTCATTTCTGAGGTGAGTAAGGACACAATGTCTCTGAACAATATGACCAACATTATGTTATCAAATTAAGGCGGATTAACTCTCAGAGTATTTTAAATATCAGGATTTTCATTAGGTCCATGACCAACTGCCCACAAATACTAGTATTTTGGAAAAATTAATGGCTATTTACCACAGACTCACCATGTAAAAAATCACAGTTCAAAAAATTACTTGGCATACCTGGAAATCCATGTTAACTGTTTTGTGTCAGGTGCTTTTCATGTTCAGCTCCTAGAACCAGCTCAGGGACACAGCCATGATAGAGGAAAGGGCACAACTTTGGAGAGGTCACCTCAGCACATTAGGACCAGGATAGTTTTTTCTGTCACTTCCACATACCCTAAATTGTCTCATAGAAATTTTGTATTATTTTTTAATTTTATTTTAAAATTTATTCTAAAAAGAATTCACGAGGCTTCTTGGTGGCTCAGTGGTGGCTCAGGTCTTATTCTGGTGTCCTGGGATTGAGTTCCACCACTGTCAGGGAAGGAGCCCTGAGCTGACTCTGCTCCCACTTCCCAATCTCCTCCTGATGCTCCTATTGACTGCTTCCAAGAAGCACCCAGAAAATAAGGAAGACCAAAGATCCATCCTATAAGGGTCTCCATCTTAAGGGCCAGGGCAAGGTAGAGAGCCTTGGTTCATGTAGAGGAGCAAAAGGAAGAAATCAAGCAGATGGTCAAATATGTGAGTTATATTTGTCTGCAAATTAGTAAAACAATTTAGAGAGTAGGGGGGAGATTAAATCTAGTTCATTTCATTTCACTTTCCACAAAGCCACCAACGTCCCATATCTAACAGAACAGGATGTGCCCTATTCCTTTGGTAACAAAACAGGAAACTTGACAAGTGTTGAGTGATTATTATTAAATTCTGTGCTTTTCTGTTTAATGAACTAAGAAAGGAGTTTGTGGATTATTTGTAATGCTTTCATTCTCAGATTAAATAATGGATTCTCTGGTATTTGGTGACTTATTCAGTAAGTCAGTAATACATAAGTCAAATAAATAATATAAATGAGATCTAGGTGTAAATAAATGACTTATGAATAAAAATTTTTGATGAATCCAATTCTGTGTTCTCAATGTTCTTTAATACAATAAGCAAGTATGCAGTAGTGAAAAAAAATCTCAACTACAAAACAATTGGGACTAGAGAAATGGCTGCCACTTTCATGTCAACAAAATCTGCCTTCCACTCTTGTGTTAATTGATTCATCTTTTCTGTAATTTCTTAAACTACCTTTTTTCCACTTTTGTGTCAACATTTAAGCATGCTTCAATCACAAGCTGATCATTTCTAGCTACTGTAGTTCTGTTGCCTGTATTTTTTAACTTCAAAATTGAAGTTACAGAGTAATTACCAAAAATGCCATTATATTCTGGAAGTAGTAGAATTAGAAATTTGCAGCCATTTGAAACTAGAACTAAATCACAAGAAGAAGTTTGGAAGGATTTCAAACACATAGAGGTTAAAGGCCATCCTGCTAAAAGATGAAAGGGTTAACCAGGAAATTAGGGAAGAATTAAAAAGATTCATGGAAACTAATGAGAATGAAGATACAACCATTCAAAATCTTTGGGATACAGCAAAAGCAGTCCTGAGGGGGAAATACATCGCAATACAAGCATCCATCCAAAAACTGGAAAGAACTCAAATACAAAAGCTAACCTTGCATCTAAAGGAGCTGGAGAAAAAACAGCAAATAGATCCTACACCCAGCAGAAGAAGAGAGTTAATAAAGATTCGAGCAGAACTCAATGAAAAAGAGACCAGAAGAACTGTGGAACAGATTAACAAAACCAGGAGTTGGTTCTTTGAAAGAATTAGTAAGATAGATAAACCATTAGCCAATTAAAAAGAAGAGAGAAAAGACTCAAATTAATAAAATCATGAATGATAAAGGAGAGATCATCACCAATACCAAGGAAATACAAACGATTTAAAAAACTTATTATGAGTAGCTATACGCCAATAAATTAGGCAATCTAGAAGAAATGGACGCATTTCTGGAAAACCACAAACTACCAAAACTGGAAGAGGAAGAAATAGAAAACCTGAACAGGCCAATAACCAGGGAGGAAATTGAAGCAGTCATCAAAAACCTCCCAAGACACAAAAGTCCAGGGCCAGATGGCTTCCCTGGGGAATTCTATCAAACGTTTAAAAAAGGAGCCATACCTATTCTACTAAAGCTGTTCAGAAAGATAGAAAGAGATGGAGTACTTCCAAACTCATTCTATGAGGCCAGCATCACCTTAATTCCAAAAACAGACAAAGACCACACCTTAAAGGAGAATTATAGACCAATATCCCTGATGAACACGGACGCAAAAATTCTCAACAAGATACTAGCCAATAGGATCCAATAATACATTAAGAATATTATTCACCATGACCAAGTGAGATTTATCCCTGCAATGCAAGGTTCAACACTCATAAAGCAATCAATGTGATTCATCATATCAGCAAGAGAAAAAACAAGAACCATATGATCCTCTCAATAGATGCAGAGAAAGCATTTGACAAAATACATCATCCATTCCTGATCAAAACTCTTGAGAGTGTAGGGATAGAGAGAACATTCCTCAGCATCTCAAAAGCCATCTATGAAAAGCCCACAGCAAATATCATTCTCAATGGGGAAGCACTGGGAGCCTTTCCCCTAAGATCATGAACAAGACAGGGATGTCCACTCTCACCTCTGCTATTCAACATAGTACTAGAAGCCCTAGCCTCAGCAATCAGACAACAAAAAGACATTAAAGGCATTCAAATTGGCAAAGAAGAAGTCAAACTCTCCCTCTTCACTGATGACATGATACTCTACATAGAAAACCCAAAAGACTCCACCCAAGATTGCTAGAACTCATACAGCAATTCGGCAGTGTGGCAGGATACAAAATCAATGCCCAGAAATCAGTAGCATTTCTCCACACTAACAATGAGACTGAAGAAAGAGAAATTAAGGAGTCAATTCCATTTACAATCTCACCCAAAAGCATAAGATACCTAGGAATAAACCTAACCGAAGAAGTAAAGGATCTATACCCTAAAAACTACAGAACACTTCTGAAAGAAATTGAGGAAGACACAAAGAGATGGAAAAATATTCCATGCTCATGGATTGGAAGAATTAATATAGTGAAAATGTCAAGGTTGCCCAGGGCAATTTACACATTTAACGCAATCCCTATCAAAATACCATAGACTTTCTTCAGAGAGTTGGAACAAATCATCTTAAGATTTGTGTGAAATCAGAAAAGACCCCAAATAGCCAGGGGAATATTAAAAAAGAAGACCATAGCTGGGGGCATCACAATGCCGGATTTCAGGTTGTACTACAAAGCTGTGGTCATCAAGACAGTGTGGTACTGGCACAAAAACAGACACATAGATCAGTGGAGCAGAACAGAGAATCCAGAAGTGGACCCTCAACTTTATGGTCAACTAATATTCGACAAAGCAGGAAAGACTATCCACTGGAAAAAAAGAGTCTCTTCAATAAATGGTGCTGGGAAAATTGGACATCCACATGCAGAATGAAACTAGACCATTCTCTTGCACCATACACAAAGATAAACTCAAAATGGATGAAAGATCTAAATGTGAGACAAGATTCCATCAAAATCCTAGAGGAGAACACAGGCAACACCCTTTTTGAACTTGGCCACAGCAACTTCTTACAAGATGCATCCATGAAGGCAAGAGAAACAAAAGCAAAAATGAACTATTGGGACTTCATCAAGATAAAAAGCTTCTGCGCAGTAAAAGAAACAGTCAACAAAACTAAAAGACAACCTACAGAATGGGAGAAGATATTTGCAAATGACCTATCAGATAAAGGACTAGTTTCCAAGATCTATAAAGACCTTATTAAACTCAACAGCAAAGAAACAAACAATCCAATCATGAAATGGGAAAAAGACATGAAGAAAAATCTCACAGAGGAAGACATAGACATGGCCAACAAGCACATGAGAAAATGCTCCACTTCACTGGCCACCAGGGAAATACAAATCAAAACCACAATGAGATTCCACCTCACACCAGTGAGAATGAGGAAAATTAACAAGACAGGAAATCACAAATGTTGAAGAGGATGCGGAGAAAGGGGAACCCTCTTGCACTGTTGGTGGGAATGTGAACTGGTGCAGCCACTCTGGAAAACTGTGTGGAGGTTCCTCAAAGAGTTAAAAATATACCTGCCCTACGACCCAGCAATTGCACTGTTGGGGATTTACCCCAAAGATACAGATGCAATGAAACGCAGGGACACCTGCACCCGATGTTTATAGCAGCAATGTCTACAATAGCCAAACTGTGAAAAGAGCCTCTGTGTCCATCGAAAGATGAATGGATAGAGAAGATGTGGTCTATGTATACAATGGAAAATGACATTAGAAACGAAAATACCCACCATTTGCTTCGACGTGGATGGACCTGGAGGGTATTATGCTGAGTGAAATAAGTCAATCGGAAAAGGACAAACATTATATGTTCTCATTCATTTGGGGAATTTAAAAATTAGTGAAAGGGAATAAAGGGAAAGGAGAGAAAATGAGTGAAAATATCAGTGAGCGTGCCAAAACATGAGAGACATCTAACTCTGGGAAATGAACAAAGGGTAGTGGAAGGGGAGGTGGGTGGGCAGTTGGGGTGACTGGGTGATGGGCACTAAGGGGGGCACTTGGCGGGATGATCCCTGGGTGTTATGCGATATGTTGGCAAATTGAACTCTAATAAAAAAAATTTTTTTAAAGAAATTTGCAGCCAATGGGCCAACAGATTTCATTGACTCTACTTCTATTCTTTCCTTAGTCAATTAAAAACAAAGAATTCATTAGTTTCTGTGTACAAAGGTGAATGTGCAGCCATTCCGTCAAGGAGTGGAGTTCCATATGAAAATGAAAACACATAATGTAATGAGGTGATAAGAACATATGACAGCTATTGGTAATTGGTATTCCTTATGCACTAGGCACTGTATTAAGTTCTTCGTATACTTTCTGTTCTGTAATCCCAGTAACCATACCTGAGATAGCCATTATTAGTATCATCATCTCAATTTTATAAGTATTTTGTAGTTAGAAATGTGATACTTGGAAAAATTAAGTCCTCTGATAATGAACAGCAAATTGGAATCTGACTCCGGATCTGTCTAATGACAGCATCTGAGCTCTCGATCCAGAGTGATGAGCAAAACAAAACAAACACACAATTTTTTGAGGAAGACATGTTGGGGGAAATAGAATTTAACCTTCCATACGATTAAGTTTTTCTTTTCTTGATCTGAAGCATATTCCATTTCCCGGAACCACACAAAGTTATTAACATTGATCCCTGTTCTATGAACTTAGAGACAATCTGCAGATGATTTTCTGCAAAGACTATTATGCAATCATTTTTTTCTGACTTCTGGATCCCTAGATTTTTTCTCCAGGAAAGATAGGCATAACAAAAACTGTTTATTGAGCAAAAGAAAGCATTGAGATGGAAAACAAATTGATGCTCCTTGATTACTGTCTTTGGAGCTGCATTCCTCCACTCTCTGCCCACTGATGTGTACTGTACAGAAAACTCTTCATATGTGAATGGACAAGAGAGTAAAGGACCTCCAGGTCAATCATGGTGACTGCATTGAGAAGTTGATTTGATACTTTGCTTGCTGAATATGGGTGCGTTACATCCTTCTTAATTCCTTTTCTGAGTTTATATATTTTCATAAAAGGGACTACAAGAATATTTAGAATCAAAATATTGTTTAACAAAGTCTTCCTTGTTTTCCAATAATAATAAAAATATAACTTTAAAGCTTCAAAGGAACATATTTCCAGGCACAGATGGACTTTGTGTCTATTATCATTTTTAGCATGATAGCATAAATTAACTTTCTGAAGGACATTTACTACACTAATTATAGATGTAGAAACTCAGACATGAACAATTAAATAACTCAGCTGACATCCGAGGGGGTAAGTAGTATAGAAGAGTGCCTATTTTTATAGGTCAATAATAATATTCACAATAACGTTTTAAGGACTTGATGTATTTCAAAATATGAAGTTAACTAAATGGGTTAAGTGGTAGAGGAGGAAGTTTGATTATCTCTGTCAATTAAAAATATTCTCATAGATAATTTAAAGACCTGCAATATTGCTCACAATAAGAAGTGGTTAACTTTATTTGGTTAAAATTAAGAGAATAAAAACCAAATATGAAAAATCTCCCTTAAAAATGTTATGTTTAGGGGCAGCCTGGGTGGCTCAGTGGTTTAGCTCTGCCTTCAGCCCAGGGCGTGATCCTGGAGACCTGGGATCAAGTCCCACGTCAGGCTCCCTGCATTGAGCCTGCTTCTCCCTCTGCCTGTGTCTTTGTCTGTCTCTGTCTCTCTTTCTCGTGAATAAATAAATAAATAAAATCTTCTAGAAAAAAAGAGTCTCTCTCTCTTTAAAAAAAAAAAATATATATATATAACTGAAAGCATTCCTATTTCCATTTTTAAATATGCAGAGTGATGCCTGGGTGGCATAATCAGTGAAGTGTTGGACTCTTGGCTCAGGGCCTGATATCAAGGTCCTGCAATCCAGCCCTACATCCAGCTCAGAGCTCAGCATGGAGTCTGCATGGGATTCTCTCTCTCTCTCCTTTTGCCCCTCCCCCCATGTATACACAGGTGCACTCTCTTGTCTCTCTCTCACAAATAAATAAATATTTTACAAATTATAAATATGTAGCAAATGATCAAAGTAAAATTAAATGATGGGTGCTTTGTATTGTCATTTTTATAATTCATTTTTATAAGAATTTCCTTATGGAACTGTTACTTATATGTGTTTTCTTATTTCCTGTCTCTGTGTCTTTGTAGGAGTTCCTTATCTTTGCCACAGTCCTCATTTGTGAAATGGAGATTAATCATAACAGCTATTTCATGGGCCTACAGAATGTATTACATAAAATAATGCAAGAAGGCATTTACAACATTGCCTCAAAAACTGCAAGGCCACAATGGACTTTAGACTTTAATAGATATTAGCTATAAAGCTGACCACTCTACTCCACATAACATTGCTTTGAAAATTATCCCGTCTGTGACATCCTGCTCATGAGACAGTTCAAGGGACAGAGCGAGTAGAAGTCTGCTTTCCAGAGACTGCTCAGACTCATGTATCCCCAGCAGTTGTAGTCTAGTCCCTTTGTAGAGACACCTAAATTAAATATAAAATTTGATTCTTGTGTATTAATCTAGCTGGTGACATTTCAGTCAACTTTAAAAATGCTTGTGCACAAAGCATACTCTGTAACCTCATGAGATATTTCACTGTCTGAGTTCTGTTGTGCTATGTTACCAAGGAGTTCAGGTTGGGTTTCACATCCCATTCCCAGAACAACTGCAAATCGGAGAAAGACAGACATAGGGGCCAAAGCCAGCAGGCCTGTCCTCATGTTCCTGAGCAATGCTTTTACAGTTTTGGATTCCAGAGGGAATGGCTAAGTGGATATGAGCCATCCTACTTAATCCAGATGAACCTATTCAAAAGGAATTTCTTTCCAGATCTCCTGATTGGGATCCCTCTTACCCAATCTGCCCAACATTCATGGGGAGGATGCCACAAAATGCTCATTTCCTTCGTTGATTATGAAGAACCCAGGAAACTGTCTAAGTCACCACTTTTTCTGAGAAACCTGAACCAGCCCGCCCATCTGCCAATGACATGATAAGTGCTGTTAAGAGGGACCTCACTTCTTACCTTTTTGCTGGGGATCCAGCCAGGCCAACAGGATACTACTGCTGGAAGCGGTCATCATCTTACCCCTCTGGGCTTGTGAGTTGTCCCCAAGTCATGTCAGTCACAGAAGAGATTCAAGAAACTCTTTATTGTTGCCTTTCCTATAATATTTGTTCATGGAAATTTCTCTTCTTTGCTTGCAGTTGGCCTTGGGCAGGTGAAATTGGAACAACCTGAAATATCAAATTCCAGAGCAAGAGATAAGAGTGCCCACATATCATGCAAGGTAGTCACTGAGGATTTTAACAATGAAGTTATACACTGGTACTGACACAAACCAGATCAGGAGATAGAATATCTAATATTGGTTCAAACAAGCTCTACTCAAGTTTCTTTAGATGTGAGGAAAAACAAACTTAAGTAAAAATGCTCCTACTTCCACTTCAACCTTGAATATAAATTTCTTAAAAAAGGAAGACAAAGCCATGTACTACTGTGCCTGCTGGAATAGGATCCACAGCATCAGAGTTGCCAAGAGAAGCTGCACAAGAATCATCTTCTGGTCTGACCCACCCACATTCTTCTCAATATGAGAAACCACAGAAGCTGCACAGCTGGGTGCCCAGCCTGAGCCTCTCCCTCTGCATTATTTTCTGAGCTTTCAGGGAGACTTCATAGACTCCCACATGATATCAGCAAAGATAATGTATATATATAAACATTTTGATATTGTTTCCTTCAAAATTCATTTTCTGGGAACTCTGAAAATACATCATATACGGTTAAGAGAAAAATCATTTTGTCTGTTAACTGACTTTAGAGGAAGAGATTTTTAGTACTTGAATGGTTCAGAAGGAAGACAGGAAGGGGTATATATTTTACATAAATGTCCCTGTTATTATTACCTTCTTATTTTACTTCTAGGCATTACAACTCCTCAGAGTGCAATGATCTGTCAAATGTAACAATTGGATGCCTTTTAATAGTGTCTGTGGCCATCCTGAAGGAACCTACTGACCATGAAATCCTCTAGTAGACAATCAGCTATTTCGAGGAAAGGAGAGAGTAAAGTAAAAATCCTGTATCCTAGAAGTAGAAGCAGTACCTTACTCCACATTCAAGATCCATACTGGGACAAAACCAGGATTGAGCCATTGGAACTTGCCCCTGAGCAAATCAAGTGCCTCCAGCATGATAGATATGCCTCTAAGACTTTGTTTTCCAGGGTTCTACAAAGCAAATTAAAGATCCTGATTAACGACCAGATGGTTAAAAGGAAAGATAATGCAATCTCTCTACATGTCTAAAGAAAAGAAAGGTAATGTCCATCACAAATCAATAAAACAAAAATAATTTTGAGGACCAATTTATTTGATTAGTCACTGGATGATTGTGAATTTTCAAGAAACAGGGAAACACACACTGTAAAAACTCCTCTCCCACAGCTTTAGAAACCACTTTCAAAGGATGAGATAAATCCTTTACTTCACAAAAATAATGGTACTTTTGGTAACATGTTTATCTGACCATTTAATTGCCATGCCAGCAGTTTACCCCTGGTTCCTGAGATCATGAAACACACTCATTCTGTTTCTCATTCTAAGAATCATTGGCCCTATCAAGTGCAGAGATGCTATGGAAAGCAGAATGAATTCCTCCCACAGCAGTGTCAACCCCTTCCCAGCAGCAAACTCAGGATCCTGTGTCCCACACCTTGTCCATTATGACTCATAATTGTGGTAGGTCCCCAGTGGTAAGGCCCCAAGGGATGGGCCTCACCTCCCCCTCTACGCCTACACAAACAATGGCAAGAAGACGCCAGAATGAAATATAGAGTCAGAGAATATAAACCCTTTCTGGAAAGAAATGAATGAAAAGAGAGATTAAGCTCCTCCCAATCTCTGTGCTAAATACTTAATGCAGATTATTTAATTTAATCCTTAAAACAATAGTGCAGAATATGATCCACATGGCCATATGTGGATTAATCTCAGGCGATGGAGCCACCCTGATTTTTCAACACACAATAATCATGAAACACTACAGTGATGAGCAATAGGAAAGGGGGTACCTTATCTACACGGTTTTGAAGTACAGGATAGTTTATAAAGAAGAACATGTTTTTCTTGAAGAATTATAAGTAAAATTTACAAATTTACTGAAGGACAAATGAAGTCTGCCCTGGTCTGGACCTTGGCAGGCATTTCTAAGGTGTGCATATTAACCTACAAGGGGATACTCTGGTTTCTCTTCAGATCATATAAATCTTTCACCTTTTTACCTCCAAGGGGTCCACAACATGTAGCACCAAGAGAGGACTTGACCAGGATGAAAGGTAGAGTCAGTATTTTCAGCACCCCTGCCATCAATAGTTTGGGATTTTTACATTTAATAACAAATTGTTTATATTACAGTTTAAAATATACCTGCATAATAAATAATAAAATAGAACTGTATAGATGACATGTAAAATGATTATATATTTATATTATCCCATGTAATACTATTACTACCTATATCTACGGATAAAAGGAAAACTAAAATAGTATAATTAAACACATTGGCAATAATGGTTGGAAGAGAGTGTCTGCTAATTATGCCCATGCGCAGCAACCCCCAGTTTTGTAAATCAGTTTTCATTTAAACTCGGCCTTGGCCATATGCTTACAAATTGCCTATAGCTGTCATTATACCACAATGGCAGAGCTGAATATTTGCAACAGGGGCCCAAAGCCAAGATGTTGATCTCTTCGCCCTCTACAGAAAATATTTAACAATCACCTCCCTAGAATTATATACTGTGGAGTGCACTTATTTTTATTTCACATTTCCCTATTCCTCCAAGTTTCCTCAATGACCCTTTGTTGTTACATAGCCACTCCACCCATATTATCTGTCTTCCTCTGGATAAATTGTTTAAACTCTCATTCTTTTTCCTCAGTTGGAAAAGGAAAATATAAATATATTTACCTAGAGGAACTGTCAAGAGGACTTACTTGCAGAATACATATAAAGTTCTTACAAGTGCTTGGAGCATGCCTCATGCTCACTCTCCTTAGGCATCCTTTGATTATATGGGTTATTATGGCATATTTGAACATAACAAAATATAGAAACAAAACTGTACCTTATTATTTGCTTCAACTTTTTATTTTAAATAATAGAATAAATGAAAATAGACCACTTTTCCTTTCAGACATTTCTAGTAGAACACCTGCTGCTGACATTCCTGGAACACAGCCATGCCAATGCATTTCCTAACTGTCAATGACTGCTTTTGTGCTACAATGGCAGAGGTGGTAAATCACAAGAGAGATCTTAGGCCAAACAGTCTAAATAAAATATTTGCAATCTGGCCCTGTACAGAAAAATGTTGGCAGCGTCTCTGTGCAAAATGAGTAAAGGAATGAATTCATAGCTATCACTAAAATTTAAGATACAAGAAGAAAATATATTGCTATATTTTACTGCATGAAAATGAAAAAAAAACTTGCAATGCAAAACGCAGCATAAGATGAAGCAAAAGACAAATGACAAACCATGAGGAAAACTTGCAACTTGTATAGCACATAATGGTCAACTATCCTCAAAATAAAAATCCATTCTAAAAATGGAAGTAAATCACTTAACACATCCTGTAGGAAAGTAGCAAAAGATGAAAAGCCAATTTATGAAAAGAAATATAAAAAATAGTTCTTAAAAATATAAATAGAAGTTCAACTTCACTTTTAATAAGATAAATATTAATTAAAACTATATTGAGATACCATTTCACATTCACAAGATTGAATAAAAATAATAACCTCGTGAAGCTATGGGAAAAACAGACATCTCACACATTGCTACTAAGGATGCAAAATACAACACTTTTGTGAAAGAATCTGGAAACCTGAACCAGCCCCGCCTTCCTGCCAATGCCTGACAAGTTCTTTTAGCAGGGACCTCACTTCTTACCTTGTACCCTGGGGAGCTAGCCAGGTCAACAGGATGCTACTGCTGGAAGTGATCATCATCTCATCCCTCTGGACTTGTAAGTTGTCCCCAAGTCATATGAGTCTACAGGAGAGACTTGAGAAATTATTTATTGTTGCCTTTTCCCATATCATTTGTTCACTGGAGTTTCTCTTCTTTGCTTGCAGTTGGCCTTGGGCAGGTGAAGTTAGAACAACATGAAATATCAGTTTCCAGAGCAAGAGATAAGACTGCTCGCATATCATGCAAGGTGATCACTGAGGATTTTAACAGTGAAGTTATACACTGGTACCGACACAAACCAGATCAGGAGATAGAACATCTAATAATGGTCCAAACAAGCTCTACTCAAGCTTCTTTAGATGGGAGGAAAAACAAACTTGAGGCAAGTAAAAATGCCGTTACTTCCACATCAACTTTGAGTATAAATTTCTTACAAGAAGAAGACGAAGCCATGTACTACTGTGCCTGCTGGAAAGGATCCACAGCATCAGAGTTGCCAAAAGAAGCTGCACAAGAATCATCTTCAGGTCTGACCCACCCACATTCTTCTCAATATGAGCAACCACAGAAGCTGCACAGCTGGGTGACCACTCTGAGCCTCTGTCCCTTGGCAGTATTTCCTGAGCTTTGCAGGAAGACATCATTGGTTCTGCTCAGTGAATTCCACATGATATCAGCAATGATAGCATATGTATAACCATTTTGATACTATTTTCCTTGAAATTCACTTGTCTGAGAACTCTGAAAATACAAGGTGGTTGGTTCAGAGAAAGCTCCATCTGTCTATTAATTCATTTTAGAGAAAGAGATTTTTAGTACTGAATAGTTCAGAAGGAAGACAGGAACGGGTATATGTTTTACATAAGTATTTCCTTTTATTACTATTCTCTGATTTTAGTCATAGGCATTAAAACTCCACATAAGTGCAATGATCTGTCAAACATAAAAATTGTATGTCTTTTATCAGTAGTCTGTGGCCATCCTGAAGGAACCTACTGACCATGAAATCCTGAAGTAGACAATCAGCTTTTTGGGGAAAGGAGAGAGCAAAGTATAAATCCTGTATCCTAGAGTTAGAAGTAGCACCTCACTCCACATTCAAGGATCAATACTGGGACAAAACTAGGATTGAGCCATTGGAACAGGCTCCTGAGCAAATCAAGAGCCTCCAGCATGGTGGATATGTCTCTAAGACTTTGTTTTCCAGGGTTCTTCAAAGTAAACTAAAGATCCTGAATAAGGACCAGATGGTTAAAAAGAAAGATAATGCATTCTCCTTACATCTTTAAAGAAAAGAAAGGTAATGGCCATCACAAATCAATAAAACAAGAAATAATTATGTATAATTGAATTCTGTGATTAACATCTGGATGGTTGTGAATTTTCAAGAAACAGGGAAACACACAGTGTAAAAACTCTTCTCCCTCAGCTTTAGAAACCATTTTCAAAGGATAAGATAAATACTTTACTTCACAAAAATTTGGTACTTTTCATAACATGTTTATCTGACCATTTGATTGCCATGCCAGCAGTTTACCCCTGGTTCTGGAGATCATGACAACACTTTCATTATGTATCATTCTAAGAATCATTGACCCTATCAAGTGCAGAGATGCTATGGAAAGCAGAATGAATTCCTCCCACAGCAGTGTCAGCCCCTTCCCAGGGGGCTAACTCAGGATCTTGTGTCCCACACCTTGTCCATTATGATTCATAATTGTGGTGGGTCCTCAGTGGTAAGACCCCAAGGGATGGGTCTCAATAGAGACTTGAGACCTCCCCCTACACACCTACAAAAACAATGGTAAGAAGATCCCAGAATGGAATATAGTGTCAGAGAATATAAAACTTTTCCAAAAAGAAGTAAATAAAAATTGGGTTTAAGTTCCTCACAGTATCTGTGCTAAATATCCTATACAGATTACTTAATTTAATCCTTAAAACAAGAGTGCAAAATTTGATGGCAAGGCCACATGGGGACTGATCTCAGGCAATGGAGCCACCCTCACTATTCAACACACATTAACCATGAAACTTTACACTGATGAACAATAGGGAGAGAGGTAACTTATCTAGGAGGCTTGGAAGTGAAAAAATACAATGTAGCTCTTTGAAAATATGTTTTCTGAAAAAATATACATAAAATTTATAAATTTACTGAAGCACAAACCAAGTCTGTCCTGATCTGAACCTTGGCAGGTGTGCATTCTAACCTCCAAAGGGTCCAGAACATGTAGCCCCATGAGGACTTGATTGAAATGGAGGGCCAAAGTTAGAGTCAGTATTTTCAGCACTCTTGCCATCAATAGTTTTGGGTTTTTACATTTAGTAACCAATTGTTTTTATAACAATTTAAAATATAACTGCATAACAAAAAATACAGTAACTGTATAGATAACAAGTAAAATGGATATATATTTATATTTTCCCATGTAATAGTATTACTATTTAAACCTCCAGAAAAAAAGGAAAACCCAAAAACTGTAATAAACCATATTGGCAATAGTGTTTACCTTGGAACAGGAAGACTGCTAATTTTGCCCATGCCCAGCAACCCCCAGTTTTGTAAATAAGGTTTTATTGAAAGTTGGCCTTGACCATATGCTTACACATTGTCTATAGCTGTTCCTGTACTACAAAGGCAGGGCTGAATATTTACAATGGAGATCTACAAATCCTAAAATATTCAGCCTTTGTTACATATCCACTCCCCCTCCATATTAACTGTCTTCCACAGGATAAATTGCTTGACATATCTTTGATTCTTATCCTTCACTTGGAAATAGAAAATATAAATATATTTACCTGGAGGAACTGTCGAGAGGACTTACTTACAGAATACATATAAAGTCTTACAAGTGCTTGGAGGATGCCTAATACTCACTCTCCATAAGCATACTTTGAATATATGGGTTATTATGGCATATTTGATCATAAGATAACAAAATACAGAACCCAAACTATAACTAAATCTATGCTTCAATCTTTTATTTTAAGTAATAGAATAAGGAAAAAATAGACCACTTTTCCTTACAGACATTTCTAACAGAACACCTGCTGTTGACATGTCTGGAACACAGCCATACCTATGTATTACCTAACTGTCAATGACTGCTTTTGTGCTACAATAGCAGAGGTGGTGAATCACAGGCATCTTACATATTGCTGGTAAGGATGCAAAATACAACCCTGTTGTGCAGGAATTTGGAAATATCTAACAAAAACTTTTATGCATTTATAATTCAACCTAGGAAAAACACTTTTTGAAATTCACTCTTGAAGCTACAGTTTCAATACTATGAGCAAGTATATGCAAAAAGCTTCATTTGGTAATGGCAAAATCTTGAAAATAACATATCAAAATATAATGGATTTGATTGAATAAGTTATGACACATGCACCTAATGTGGGAGTATACACTGCTATATAGAATGTGAGGTGTAAAACCACCTGTAATTTATCTAGTGGCAATTCATAATTAGAAAGTGAAATTTTAAAAATAGTATAATTTACAGTAACAACAATAACTATCAAAAGACCTCTATAACACAGAGAGATGAGATGAAATTTAACTAAGCATGGGAAGGATTTCCATGCTAAAAACAATAAAACATTATTGACAGAAGCCATAGAAGAACCAAATAAATCTAGAGATATACCATATTCATAGATTGGAAGACTCAATAGTGATAAATGCATTCAATGTAATCCCAACCAAATTCCCAGAAGAGCTCTTCATAGAAATCAACAAACTGGTTGCAAAATTTATATGGGAAGAGGAAAACATAGCATTGCCAAAACAGTTTTGAAAAGTACGTAAAATGCCATGAAACTACAATGGTCAAGACAGTGGAGTATTGGTGAAAGCATAGACGCATAGATAAGAGGAACAGAATCCAGAAATAGGGCAACACATAAGCACTTAACTAATTCCTAACAATGATTGGGAAATCCAATGAAGAAAAGAGAGACCTTTCTCCACTGTTTATGAGACAACTGAACTTCTGTGTAGAAAATAATAAATTTCAATGCATATCAAACACCACATACACAAACTAACTAAAAACAGATACTAGAACTAAGTTTTGTGATTCCTTAGCAAAGTATGATTCCCCAGCACACTACTTATGACTGGTTGTAATAATAGAGTTACTCATCTAACAAAGACAGCTGATTTTATTAACTGTTTTCAATACAATGTATTATAAAGGTAGAAATTGAAAATAAAAGGAAGAATATTTTATCCACATTCTACTCATTGGAATGTATTGATAGCTTTCCTCTTTTGGGTTTTCCAATCTTGTCCAGTTTTCTAAGAGTTCACATCATGTGGACATCCAATTTATTCCATGGGACCTAGTAAAGAAGTCAAACTGCATTAGATTTCAGATTCTCCCAGGGTCAGAAGGGAGCTGTCCCAGGTCAGAGAAAACTCACTGATGTCTCAGAGGTTAAATGAAAAGGTCCAAGTTTCATCACCTGGCTCTTTGTACAGGGTCAGCCTGAGTCCACACCTGCTCTGACCCACCTGCCTCTACCCTGGGGCTGAGGTCAGGGGCCATCGGAGCAGTTGTATTCATGGCAGGATGACCTGGGAGGACAGGAAGTACTGCTCCCTTCAGAGCCACCTGATTTCTTTCTTCCTGGGGACCAGGAGGTCTTGCTCAGAACCCTCCACTTTCCACATGAGGGTAGAGGGAAAGCCTTAGCTACTCTTTCTGTGCTGCTCAAGAGTTTTCTGCTAATAGCTTTTAAATGTATTCCTTTTAGACTATATAAGTTTTCAGCACCACTTACAAAGTGCACAGATGCACCACAGCAGGAAGAGGAGTAGAGGACAGGAAAACAATTGTCACTTGTTGAAATGCACTTCCAGGTCCAGGGTGGACTCTCTATTCTCTGGGTTGTCAGATCAGCAAACTAAAACTTAGATACTCTCCTTTCCCTGTAAATGCTGCCCTTGATCAAAAACAGTCTATCCCAGCCAGCCAGGCCCCAGACACCAAGAATATGTAACGTTTTCCTGGTTCTACATAAGATCAGATACGCAACCCCAGCCAATCAAACTAAGCCAAATACTCTCTCCTCATTCCCTGACTGACCTGCCAGCCTTGTGAAGAAATCCCTGACTTCCCAGCTCATCCTGGGCTGCTTCTAAGGCTCTACAAAACTATTTCTTGCTCTGAATCCCTGGGGCAGAGTGCTCCACCACTTATGAGGCTCTGAATTCCCCAATCCATGGATAGTTCTCCTTTGAATAAAGGACATCACATTCTAGAATATACATTGTATATTATTTTGTCATATGACACACTCAAGAGAGTATTTGGCTCGAGGTGTGAGACAGACTTCATTACACGCTAAGGCTGGTCATGACCAAAAGTTGTTGAGTCTTTGCTTTCAGCAGGGTTTGAACAAATGATAACAATAATTAAGAGAAAAATACTTTTGAAGGCTGACAACACAAACTAAAATTTAGTTTCATCAAATAATAGATGGTTGTGTATTATTCCCCCCTAAATAAGATTCTCTTATTGGTAGAAATCTAGAAAAATGCAAAGAAAAGTGTTACCCAATTTCTAAGCACCCACATTGCTCAACATCTATATTCAGACTCATTCCACCTGTCATTTGCTGTGCCGATGACAGCCCCACCGGCTCACTCCTTTCCACTTACCACTTTGGCCCAACTGCCCTACACCTGATGAGGGCCTGAATGATGGCTCTGGAATATTCTTTTAACAGAATATTCTAGTCAACACTTCACCAAGTCAGTATAACCTCAAAGCCTGCATTTTGGGGCATTTGAGACTTCAATCTTGGTTATAGTTCAGCATATCTGTCTTTCAGTTTTTACCAAGAGGAGGAGCTCAGAAGCTAGGTCTGGTGGTGGGTGTGAAGGACCCAAACTTCCTGCCCCGGCCAACCCTTCCTGACCGTCTCCACTGCTTTCTTCTTCCAGGCTGACAGGCTGTCATTAGCATAATTTCCGTAACTACACCCAAAAGGCCCAGGTATACTTTCACATTTCCTTGGCAGTCAATACTACTTTTATTTCTCAAAGCTTCATTTCAGATGCATTCCTCAGCTGACCCTTCCTGAGGCCCCGCCTTTATCATTTCTGAGCATCTGACACTGGAACTGCAGCACCTGGTCCTGCTCCCTGGTCTGCACAGCCCCCCTGGCTCAATGCAGGCTACAGACACACATACACACACATGCACCTATTTTCCAAGACTATAATAGTTCTTATAATCCTACACTATGAAGACCCCAGAAATCATCTACTGCAATCAGTCCAGTTTTAAGGTGAAAGCATAACATTTCTTAAGTATTTTCAAAACTACAATGAGATACCACCTCACACCAGTGAGAATGGGGAAAATTAACAAGGCAGGAAACAACAAATGTTGGAGAGGATGCGGAGAAAAGGGAACCCTCTTACACTGTTGGTGGGAATGTGAACAGGTGCAGCCACTCTGGAAAACTGTGTGGAGGCTCCTCAAACAGTTAAAAATATGCCTGCCCTACGACCCAGCAATTGCACTGTTGGGGATTTACCCCAAAGATACAAATGCAATGAAACGCCGGGACACCTGCACCCCGATGTTTATAGCAGCAATGGCCACGATAGCCAAACTGTGGAAGGAGCCTCGGTGTCCAACGAAAGATGAATGGATAAAGAAAATGTGGTTTATGTATACAATGGAATATTACTCAGCTATTAGAAATGACAAATACCCACCATTTGCTTCAATGTGGATGGAACTGGAGGGTATTATGCTGAGTGAAGTAAGTCAGTCAGAGAAGGACAAACATTATATGTTCTCATTCATTTGGGGAATATAAATAATAGTGAAAGGGAATATAAGGGAAGGGAGAAGAAATGTGTGGGAAATATCAGAAAGGGAGACAGAACGTAAAGACTGCTAACTCTGGGAAACGAACTAGGGGTGGTAGAAGGGGAGGAGGGCGGGGGGTGGGAGTGAATGGGTGACGGGCACTGGGTGTTATTCTGTATGTTAGTAAATTGAACACCAATAAAAAATAAATTAAAATAAATAAATAAATAAATAAATAAATAAATAAATTTCTTAAGTATTTTCTATGCATCTGGGACAGGCTACATGCTTTGCTCATATTCCCTACTTACACTGCCTGTAACTAAATGAGTTCTCTTTTGACAAATAAGGAAAAGGAGGAGAAACAGCTTGCCCGAGACTACACAACTCTCATGTTATGTTAGGGCATTTAAGTCTTCTGATGAGCCCTCTGGGAGAAAGGCTCTAATATAGCTGCTCCCTTTTCAGCAAGGATCCCTGTTCTCTGCTTATCCCTGCCTCCCAAGCATACTCACTGCTCCATTAGTACCACGAGACCATTTGACGCTTGAGATTTGTGTCCAGTAAGAACTAGCTAACATCCACACCTACTTCCTCTTAGGCATGCCACATTGGAAGAGTTACTTAAAATGCCAGCCAAGCCTTCCCCATTTTAAAGGGGGGGAGGGAGTAGCATTCATCTCACAGGGTGATTTTCAGGATTTAATCCAACAATGAGCAGAAGTAATTAGCGCAGTGCTCAGGTATAATCTATATCCAATGAAGGACTGTTGTCACTGGAGCTCTGCTTGTACCACCATTCCTTAGTATTTCTCAGTGCCCTGAGTACTGATGGTCTCTCACCCTCCCTTGTGGTCAGACCTAACCCTGTCCTCTGCCCCTCCCTCCTCCCACCTCTCTCTCACCAGTACCTGCGGGTGCCTCAGGGAAGCAGAGGCTCAGACCCTAACCTGCCCTCTGCAGTCTCCTTTCAACAGGTGCAGCCTTGAGGTCACACCAGGCTTCTGTCCACCTGGTAGGACACAGGGTCATGCTGTTCCAAACACATTCCTGTTTCCAGGTAAGTCTGGACTCCCTCCCAGGTGCAGGGCATAAGGGCTTATCCTGAGGCTCTGGCCACCACTGCCCCTTAGTGGTCCTCAAAGGCAGCCATGCAGTGATCAAACTTGAGCAGAGGCTATGGTCCTGTTGCCCCGCCCACTACTAGTTACTTTACAGTGGAGACTCGGAGCAGAAGCACAGGAAGCAGTAAGGCTAACTTCTCAGCACCCTCCTGCACTGGCATGACTGGGGTTCACTGTGGGGGGACATGATCCTCAGGCAGTTTGATGCATCAACTCTGGATGAGAACCAGGGCCCTCACCTTCCACTTCTGCTTGAATTCTGCTTGAATGCTACTCCATAAGGGATTTGGGGATTAGATTCCCTGGACTTCTTTTCTCTCGTCTGTAAAATAAGATGATTCAACTTCTACGATCGTGTGACAGATTTCAGTGTTAAAACAAAATTGTACAAATAACATAGCACTGTGTTCATTACCTTCTATAAAGTTAGGTGATTAATAAGAAAGAAGAAAGAAAAAGAAAGAAGAAAGAAAACTGGTGTTTCTGTTCTCCAGCTCCAAACAGGAAAACTCCTGCTGAATGTGGGGAAGAAGTAAAAGCTCTTTGAGGAGGTCTAGCTGAATTAAACCCATTTTCAATGAATTTTCAAAGTCTACATATGGCTCAATAACATTGGTAAATATAATTAATGAAAAGAAATTCTAAATAACTGAGACAAAATTGAACCCTCGGGGACACTCACTCCTCATCTGTCTCCATGAGCTTCTGTTTTTGATCCGGGAGATTTATGATTAAGAAATGCCTTCTTTTATAAGAGTCCAGCTAACACCCACAGACACATACTCTTTTGAAGGCCTGGATCAAGGCTATGACTTCCAGCATGTGAGGAAGGGGTAGAGGTGGAGGCGCAGAAATCTTTGTTGGTCTGTTTGGGGGATGTTCCTCCATTCCGTCTTCCCCATTACCTAATACAAGCAAACCCTCTCCTCTTGTGGCATCCTCTCAGGGCCTGACTCCATAGAGCAGTGACTCTGAGTCCTGACTATTACACTTTAGTTAGGGAGAAACTAGCTAAATATGAAGACACTCTCAGGAGAAGTCAGCTCATGTCAATTAAATTATAATTTATCAAGATGATTCAATAGTACCTTTCAGTTACACATAACTGGAAGTACAGTGATCTTGGGCATGGAGCAATCGACCCTATGGGGGGCCGTGTAAGTTCAACTTTCGAGACATTTCCTCCACATGCCCTTCTCCTTTTGGCTATTTTGGCTAAGGTGAGCTTCACCAAGGACACTTTGGCCACACACACCAAAGGCAAACCATCCAGAGGCCACCCAGCCCACCTGTCCTAAGTAAACATGTGCTAATCAAATGTTATTTAAGTTGCTGATTCATAAAAACACTGGAATCATCTTATTTGAATGTAAAGCACCACGTTCAGTTGTTGACTCCCTTAGTGTCTGTTGAAATGAGATTGATATTTTGATCTTACTGAGGGCTTACATTACTTCATGGTGGGGGATTTTGCATAATGGAAGCTCAAAATATTCTGATAGGGATCCCTGGGTGGCGCAGTGGTTTAGCGCCTGCCTTTGGCCCAGGGCGCGATCCTGGAGACCCGGGATCGAATCCCACGTCGGGCTCCCGGTGCATGGAGCCTGCTTCTCCCTCTGCCTATGTCTCTCTCTCTCTCTCTCTCTCTCTCTCTCTCTGTGTGTGTGTGACTATCATAAATAAATAAAAATTAAAAAAAATATTTTGATAATTTGGGCATAACTCATTTTACTTCATTTCTGATGTGGTTAAAGACACAGTGACTCTGAACAACATGACCAATATTATGTTACCAAATTAAGGCTGATTAAGTTTCAGAATATTTTATTTTATTTTTTTATTATTTTTTTTTAAGTTTCAGAATATTTTAAATATCAGTATTTTCATAGGTCTATTATCAACTGCCTGCACATGCTAGTATTTTGGAAAAATTCATGGCTATTACCTCAGACTCACCTTGTAAAAATCATAATTCTAAAAATTGCCTGGGACATCTGGGAATCCATGTTGACTGTTTTGTGTTGGGTGTTCAGTCACGAGAACCTGCCCAGGGACACAGCCTGACAGAGGAAGAGCACAACTTTGAAGAGGTCACCTAGGTACACTGGGATCAGAATAGCTTATTTTATGTCATTTCCATATTCCCTAAATTATCTCATAGAAATTTTGTATTATATTTGAATCCTATTTTAAAATTTATTTTAAAAGAATTCACATGATTCTTAATATTGAAAATCTCTGCATATTACTCAGCACTTAGACACCACATGTGAAATTTGTTATTTTAAATTCCTGTAACTGGCTCTATCTTGACCACTTTTCTCCCCTCTTCTCAAACCTTGGCTTCATTTAGAAAACAAAATTTTATTTTCTCTCAATTCCCATTGCTCTCTGCCAAGTTAGAGACAAGGTTTATTCTTGGAGAGCTCAGAGTAGCTTCTTGACCAGACTGTCTTTTCCTCTGTGTAGGATAGATACAAAGTCCTAAAGAGAGTGGCACCAAAATGCCATCTTCTTATTAACAAAGTACTGTAATTTCTTGCTTGATGTCTTGCAAGATGTCTCTTGCATCCCCATGCATATGCAGGAATGAGATCACATCTAGCAGAACTGCACACAGTGTTGCACACAGGCAGTTTCCTTCAGCAAAGATGTTTGGCACCTTTATTGCCTGAATATGTGACCTCCTAATTTGGGGAAATGTTGCTAGAAAATCATTTTCATGTGATCTTCACCTGGAGACTGGCAAAAGATAAAATTTCAGTTAGTACTCTGTGTGTCCCTTTCTTTGTGGGCACACATTTCTCTCCCAGTCAAATGACAAGCATGGATGCTGAGGGGCATAAAGGCTGGGTTCTCCGAAACCTTGCTTCCCACCCAGGATGGACACTCCTGGTTTCTCCACACTGCTCTCTGCCCCTTTGGCTAACCCCCATGCATTCCACTAATGGACATCTTTGCTCTGATTGCCAGCAGATCTTGGCCATTCAAAGCTGAAGTTTAAAACCATCACCATGTCACCTGACATAAGCATTCCTTCTTGGGCATTAGATTTCCAAGCCTGTGGAAACAGAGCTCTGGGAGAAAAGAAACAAATTCATTCAGTGGGTTAGTTGGTATGAAAGAGAATGACCTCTCCCACTGGCCGGCCCCTCTTAGTTCTGAGTATAAACCTCCAGCTCTGGAGTAGGTGCCACAATATGTTGGATGCAGTTTGATGCTGCCAACCCAAAGCCACTGTCAGGGAGGGACCCCTTAGCTGAATCTGCTTCCACTTCCCAATCTCCTGCTGATGCTCCCAATGACTGCTTCAAAGCAGCTCCCAGAAAATAAGGAACACCATAGATGCAGCCCATGAGGGTCTGCCTCTTAAGGTCCAGAGCAAGGTAAAGAAAGGTAGATGATTCTTGTAGAGGAGCAAAAGGAAGAAATCAAGAAGATGGTCACAAAAGTGGGTTATGTTTGTCCCCAAATTAGTAAAATAATTTAGGGCGTAGGGGGGAGATTAAATCTAGTTTGTTTCTTTTCACTTTCCACAAAGCCACCAAGGTCATATCCCTAACAGAACAGGATGTGCCCTATTGCTTTGATAACAAACAGGAAACTCGATAACTGTTTAGAGATTATCATTTAAAGTCTGTGCTTTTCTGTTTGATGAGCTAAGAAAGGAACTTGTGGATTATTTAAAATGCTTTTGTTCTTAGATTAAATAATGGATTCTCTGGTGTTTGATGACTTATTCAGTTAGTCAGCCATACATAAGTTAAATAAAACAAATAATATAAAAGAGATCCATGTCTAGATAAATGAATTATGAATCAGTATTTTGATGAATGAATTCTGTGTTCTCAGTGTTCTTTACTACGTAAGCAATTGTTTGGGAGCTCAAAAAAATCTCAAACTCTTATTAAATAATTGAAACTAAAGAAATGCTTGTCACTTTCATGACAACAAAATCTGCCTTCCACACTTATATTGATAGATTCATCTTGGGCAGCCCAGGTGGCTCAGCGATTTAGCACCACCTTCAGCCCAGGGCCTGATCCTGGAGACCCGGGATGGAGTTCCACGTCAGGCTCCCTGCGTGTAGTCTGCTTCTCCCTCGGCCTGTGTCTCTTCCTCTCTCTCTCTCTCTGTCTCTCATGAATAAATAAATAAAATCTTTTTTTTTTTTTAAAAGGACTCTGAATCCTGTCTGTCACATCCCAGTCCTAGATCAACAGCAATTCATAGACATAAAGGCCAAACCCAGCAGGCTGGTCCTCATGTTTCTGAGCCAAGTTTTTGCAGTTTGGATATCAGGGGGAATGGCTGAGTGAGTGTGAGAACCATCCTATCTAAGCCAGAAGGACACATTCATACCAGGAATTTCTTTCCAGATTTCCTGATGGGAGCCCTCTTACCTCATCTGCCCAGCACTCATGGGGCACAGGAAGCTCCAAATTGCTCATATCGGTGACAAATCATGAAGAACTTCAGAGAGCTTACTAAGCCACCACTTCTTCTGAGAAACCTGAACCAGCCCACCCTCCTGCCACTGATCTGACAAGTCCTGCTAAAGGGATCTCACTTCTTACCTTGTGTCTGGGGATCCAGCCAGGCCAACAGGATGCCACTGCTGGAAGCGGTCATCTTCTCTTCCCTCTGGACCTGTGAGTTGTCTCTAAGTCACATCAGTCTGCAGAAAAGACTCGAGAAATTATTTATTGTTATCTTTTCCCATATCATTTATTCATGGAAATTTCTCTTCTTTGTTTGCAGTTGGTCTTGGGCAGGTGAGGTTGGAACAACCTCAAATATCAATTTCTGGAACAAAATATAAGAGCATTAACATATTATGCAAGTTGCATGCTCAAAACTTTAACACTAAAGTGATACACTGGTACCGACAGAAACCAGAGCAGGACATAGAACATCTAACATGGGTCCAAACAAGCGCTAGCAAAGTCCCATCTTTAGATGGGAGGAAAAACAAACTTGAGGCAAGTAAAAATGCTCTTACTTCCACTTCAACTTTGAAAATAAATTTCTTACAAGAAGAAGATGAGGCCATGTACTACTGTTCCTGCTGGAGTAGGATCCACAGCATCAGAGTTGACAAGAGAAGCTGCATAAGAACCATCTTCAGGTCTGACCCACTCACATCCTTCTCAACATGGGCAACCACAGCTGTGTACCCAGCCTGAGCCTCTCTCCCTTGGCAGTATTTCCTGAGCTTTGCAGGAAGACATCATCAGCTCTGCTCAGACAGTGAATCCCACATAATATCAGCAATGATGGCATATGTATAAGAATTTTGATACTGTTTTCCTTGAAATTCACTTGTCTGGGAACTCTGAAAATATAGGGTGGATGGTTCAGAGAAAACTCCATTTGTTTGTTAACTCAATTTAGAGGAAGATATTTTTAGTACTTGAATGGTTCAGAAAGGGTATACATTTTACATAAATATTTCCCTGTTATTGGGTTATTTCTGATTTTACTCATAGGCATACTATTCCTCAGAGATGCAAAGATCTGTCAAATGTAAAAATTGGTGCCTTTTGTTAGTGTCTCTGGCCATCCTGAAGGAATCTAGTGACCATTAAATCCTGAGGTAAACAATCAGCTATTTCAGGGATAGGAGAGACCGAGGAATAAATCCTGTGTCCTAGAGGTAGAAAGAGCACCTGACTCCACATTCAAGGATCAATACTGGGACAAAACAACCACTGCTCCATTGGAACAGACCCCTGAGCAAATGAAGTGCCTCCAGAATGGTAGATATATACCTCTAAGACTTTATTTTCCAAGGCTGTACAAAGAAAAATAAAGATCCTGAATAAGGATTAGATGGCTAAAAGAAAGATAATACACACTCCCTACATGTCTAAAGAAAAGAAAGGCAATGTCCATCACAAATCAATAAAACAAGAAATAATTATGTATAATTGAATTCTGTGATTAACATCTGGATGGTTGTGAATTTTCAAGAAATAGGGAAACACACAGTGTAAAAACTTCTCTCCCACAGATTTAGAATCCACTTTCAAAGGATGAGATAAATCCTTTACTTCAAAAATTTGGTACTTTTGGTAACATGTTTATCTGACCATTTAATTGCCATGCTGGCAATTTAACCCTGGTTCTTGAGATCATGACAACACCTTCATTCTGTATCATTTTAAGAATGAGGAGACCTTATCAAGTGCAGAGATGCCATGGAAAGCAGAATGAATTCCTCCCACAGCAGTGTCAACCCCTTCCCGGGGGCAAACTCAGGATCTTGTGTCCCACACTTTGTCCATTATGACGCCTACTTGATTTGGGTCCCCAGTGGGAAGACCTTGAGGGATGAGTGTCAACCTGGCCTCACCTGGCCCCTAACACTCCCTAACACCCCTAAGAAGACCCAGAATGGAATATAGTTTCAGAGAATAAGAGCCCTTTAAAGAGAAGTGAATGAAAAGAAGGATTAAGCTTCTCCCAGTCTCTGTGCTAAATACTTTATACAGATTATTTCATTTAATTCTTAAAATAACTGTGCAAAATCAGATTACTGTGGACACATGAGGACTAACCTCAGGAGATGGAGCCACCCTGACTATTCAATATACATTTAACCATGAAACATAATACTGATGAGCAATAGGGAAAGGGATACCTTATCTAGGAGGCTTTGAGTGACAGGATCCTCTGTAACTGTTAGGAAACATGTCTTTTTTGAAGAATTATAAGTAAAATTTATAAATTATTGAAGGACAAACCAAATCTGCCCTAATCTAGACTTTGATAGGCAATTCTAAGGGATGCATATTAACCTCCAAGGGCCCAGAACATGTAGCCCCAAGAGAAGACTTGATCAAGATGGAGGGCTAAAGATAGAGTCAGTATTTTTAGCACTCTTGCCATCAGTATTTTTGGATTTTTACATTTAATAATAAATGTTTTATAAAATAGTTTAAAATATAACTGCATAACAAATAATAAAATAAAAGTGTATAGATGACATGTAAAATGGTCACGTATTTATGTTTTCCCATGTAATAATATTACTACTTATATCTCCAGAAAAAAGCAAAACTAAAAAACTATAATTAACCACATTGGCAATAGTAGTTACCTTGGAACAGGGGTCTGCTAATTATGTCCATCCCCAGCAACCCCTGGTTTTGTAAATAAGGTTTTATTGAAACTTGGCCTTGACCATATGCTTACAAATTATCTATAATTGCTCTTATGCTACAATAGCGGAGCTGAATATTTGCAACAGAGACCCACAAAGCCTAAAATTTTTATCTTTTCGCCCTCTACAGAAGATATTTGTCAATCGCTTCCCTAGAATAATATACTGTGGAGCGACACTTATTTTTATTTCACATTTCCCTATTCCTCAGAGTTTTTCACTGACCCTTTGTTACATATCCACTCCCCCCCCCCCATATTAACTGTCTTCCTCTGAATGAATTGCTTAACATGTCTTTGAATCCATTTCCTCACTGGAAAATGGAAAATATAAATATATTTACCAGGAGGAACTGGTGAGAGGATGAACTCATAGAATACATATAAATTTCTTACAAGTGCTTGGAACATGCCTAATGCTCACTCTCTTTATGCATACTTTGAATATATGAGTTATTATGGCATATTTGAACATATTATAACAACATATTTTTTATTTAAATAATAGAATAAGTGAAAATAGAGTACTTTTCCTTTCAGACATTTCCAGTAGAACACCTGCTGTCGACATTCCTGGAACACAGCCATGCCTATGCATTTCCTAACTGTCAATGACTGCTTTTGGGCTAGAATGCTGGAAGTAATGAATCACAAGAGAGACCTTAGGGCCAAACAACCTAAGTAAAATATTAGTTATCTGGCCCTGTACAGAAAAATGTTGGCTGCACCTTCCATGCAGAATGAGTAAAGGAATTAGTTCATAATTATCACTAAAATTCAAAATACAATAAGAAAGTACATTGATAAATTTTACTACATGAAAGTGAAAATAAACCTTGCTTTGCAGAAAGCAGCATAAGTTAAATCAAAAGACAAATGATAATATTTGAGGAAATATTTGCAATGTGTAAAGCACATAATGTTCAACTGTGGTAAAAAGAAGAACACATTTTAAAAATGGAAGTAAATCATTAAAATCATTAAAAACCTTCTATAGATAAATAGCAAAAAACATAAAAAGCTAATTTGTGAAGAGAAATATAAAAATAGTTTTTACATATATGAATACATGCTCAACTTCACTTTTAATTAGATAGATGTCTATTAAAACTATAGAGAGATACCATTTCCTATTCATGAGAATGAATAAAAGTGAAACATTCTGTTGGTGAGGCTGTGGGAGAAAATTGGCGTCTTACAACATATTGCTAGTAGGGATGCAAAATACAACCCTTTCATGGGGTAATTTGGTAACAAAAGTTCATATGCATTTACCTTTCAACCTAGCAAAAACACTTTTTGAAATTACTCTGAAGGCACAGCTTCAACACTATGAGCATATATAGGCACAAAGATATTCACTGGGTAACTGCAAAATGTTGGATATAACACAGCAAGTTTGATTGAATAAATGATGGCACATGCACCTAATGGAGGAATATACACTGTAAATAGAATGTGATATGTAAAGCCACTTGTAATTTGTATGCTGGCTATTCACAATTGGAAAATGAAATTTAATAAATAGTATCACTTACAAAAACAACACTAACAATTAAAAAAAACTCTATAATACATAGAGGTGAAATTTAACCAAAAATGGGAAGGATTTGTATCCCGAAATCAATGAAACTTTAATGACATAAGCCAAAGAACAACTAAATAAATCTAGAGATATACCATGTTCATAGATTGACTCAATAGTGATAAATGCATTCCATGTAATCTCAACCCAAATCCCAGAAGAACTTTTAGAAATCAACAAACTGGTTCCAAAATTTATATAGGAAGAGGAAAACATAGCATTGCCAAAACAGGTTTGAAAAGAAGTTAAACACTTACTAGGAAGCTACAATAGTCAAGACAGTGGGATATTGGTGAAAGTATGGACACATAGATGAGAGGAAGAGAATCCAGAAATAGGGCAACACGTAAGTGGTCAACTAATTCCTAATGAAGATGCCAGGGAAATCCAAAGAACAAAGAATAGACTTTTCTACAACTGGGTATGAGACAATTGTTCATCTATGTAAAAAAACAATAAACCTCAATCCATACCAAACATCACATACACAAACTAACTAAAAACAGTTTCCAGGACTAAATGTAAAAACAAAAACAATAACACTTATAGATGAAAATACAGGAGAAAATCTTTGTGACCTTGGGTTAGCCAAAGATTTCTTACATAGGACACAAAAAGTAAGAATCCTAAAGGAAATGTTTGATGATTTGCACTTCCTTAAACTTACAATTTCTGTTTATCTCATGACTGCAAATGGAAGGAAAATAGAAAAGGGAGAGAAAAGCCAGATTAAACTAAAATATTGTTCAAATACATATCAGAGAAAATACTGAGCTCCACAATACAGAGAGAAGTCTCAAGACTCAATAATAACAAATGAAACTCAGTTTAAAAATTACAAAGAGCTATACTGGGAATTTGGGCAGAACTCAAATTTACTTCTCTTCTTTTGATAGCAGAACTTTAAGGTAAATAACAATTTACACAAACAAACAAACAAAAACTAGGAAAAAGGACCCCAATGTGCTCAGAAGTGTAGAGAACATGGCTCCCATCTTAAACAACACCCCAAATAGCAGGACAACCTGAAATGTAATACTTTGTTTGAATCAATTGAATAGCTGAGATTCAGGGTACTTTACCTAAACAATAATTGTAGACACACAGGCACTTGCAGGGAGAAACGGTAAGTGAGCATTTGCTAACCTTGGACAGATGTTATGGAACACATACACCTGGTCACAAGATTAAAGTGTAAATTTCCAATGGAATATTAAGAGCTGGAAAAGTGTGAAACCTGAGGGACCATATGTAAGGTATTTCCTGTCACCTTTTAAGCTTCTTCTCCAGGATCTCCATAAAATTCTTGCAGAAAAGATCAGGAAAAATCCAGAAAAGGCTTCCCTGTTGGTGTTATAAAAGGGGGAACAACTACTGCTGAGACCCACCCAGACCTCACCTACCCCATCACCACTGTAGGAAACAAGTGACCTTATCTGGAGGGGAACGTGCTGGTGGAATCTCATTATAGTTGAGGGAAGACAAAGGAGAGGACCACAAAAAATGTTCCCCAGAAATGTTCAAAAATAACACATTCATCTGCAGAAGGATGAGCATCAAACCACAATCTGAAGTAGGTGCTTACTTATTGTGGTTGAGGGAGGGAGACAGGATTTAAATTTTAAAATTTTCTACCTCTGGAAAAAAAGGCAGGAATATCTGTGAAGGCCACATCCTTAAGACCTAGTTTCGCTGTACCTGGTTAAAATTGAGACTTAATAAAAATATCAGAGAGCATCTCCTGACCTTTCACTCCCATGCTATAAAACCTTGAGTAAAACTAAAAGTAGAATAGACCTCATAGAGCTTCAAAAGACAGCCTTTCTCAAAAAAAAAAAAAAAAGACTTTCTCTGAGGAAGAGTACAAAGCGAAGACTCAAAGACAAGTAAAGAGAGAAAGAAAAGTTACAACTAGGAAATATTTAAGTGTCTGAACTCTGAAAACAATAAATTTCAACCCTGATAACTTAGCAACTACAAGCTTCAAATCCAGTCTAACTTCTAACTAGTTAACACAAACTCCCATGCTCAAGGCCTAGCAGGAAAAGTGTGCTCATTTCAAGCACAAAATATATTAACCTCAATATCTACTATACAAGACAACATGTCCAGGTTCCAACCAAAAATTTCAGAAGCATACAGTAGGTCAAAAAGAAGTGCAGTCTGAGGACACAAAGTAATCACCAGAACCAGATAGAGACATGACAAAGATGTTGGAACTATTAAGGAATTCAAAATAACTATGTTAAAGGTTCTAACCTAATAGCAAAGGTAAACAATATTCAAGATCCAAGAGAGAGCTTCCAAGAAGCTTTTTCTTTCAACATATCAAAGAACTGGATTTTTTTTTCAAATTTTTGGTTAAATAGGAATCTATTATTTCATGGAAGATAGATTTCTACAAATCTATTCCTTCATTCCAGGAATAATATGTCACCACACAAATTATTTTCTCATTTTGCATCATGTGGTAAAGAATCATGTTGTTAAGTTATAAAAAGTCATTAAGATGAAGAACATTGTTCACATTTCTCAAATATATTTCTGTTGACATGTTTGCATTTTTGGTTACTGAAGAGTTTCCTTCTTTAGAAATACAATCCCAAATTACCAATGGAGCAGGTCTGGTGTTTGTGAGAATACAAGAGCTTTTCCTTTGATGCCTTTTCTGAGCAATAGAAAGAGCTAGAAAGCAATAGAAAGAGCTAGATTGAAGTCACCAAGTATAAGTGTATTATTATCTAAGTATTTCTTTACTTTGGTTAATAATTGATTTATATATTTGGCAGCTCCCACATTCGGGGCATATATATTGAGGATTGTTAAGTCCTCTTGTTGAATAGATCCTTTAAGTATGATATAGTGTCCCTCTTCATCTCTCACTACAGTCTTTGGGGTAAATTTTAGTTTATCTGATATAAGGATGGCTACCCCTGCTTTCTTTTGAGGACCATTCGAATGGTAAATGGTTCTCCAACCTTTTATTTTCAGGCTGTAGGTGTCCTTCTGTCTAAAATGAGTCTCTTGTAGACAGCAAATAGATGGGTCCTGCTTTTTTATCCAGTCTGAAACCCTGTGCCTTTTGATGGGGTCATTAAGCCCGTTCACATTCAGAGTTACTATTGAGAGATATGAGTTTAGTGTCATCATGATATCTATTTAGTCCTTGTTTTTGTGGAATGTTCCACTGAACTTCTTCTTAAAGGGGAATTTTAAGAGTCCCCCTTAAAATTTCTTGCAGAGCTGGTTTGGAGGTCACATATTCTTTTAGTTGCTGCCTGTCTCGGAAGCTCTTTATCTCTCCTTCCATTTTGAATGAGAGCCTTGCTGGATAAAGGATTCTTGGTTGCATGTTCTTCTCATTTAGGACCCTGAATATATCCTGCCAGCCCTTTCTGGCCTGCCAGGTCTCTGTGGAGAGGTCTGCTGTTACCCTAATACTCCTCCCCATAAAAGTCAGGGATTTCTTGTCTCTTGCTGCTTTAAGGATCTTCTCTTTATCTTTGGAATTTGCAAGCTTCACTATTAAATGTCAAGGTGTTGAACGGTTTTTATTGATTTTAGGGGGTGATCTCTCTATTTCCTGGATCTGAATGCCTGTTTCCCTTCCCAGATTAGGAAAGTTTTCAGCTAGAATTTGTTCAAATACATATTCTGGCCCTCTGTCCCTTTCGGCACCCTCGGGAACACCAATTAAACGTAGGTTTTTCTTCCTCAGGCTGTCGTTTATTTCCCTTAATCTATCTTCATGGTCTTTTAATTGTTTGTCTCTTTTTTCCTCAGTTTCCCTCTTTGCTATCAACTTGTCTTCTATGTTACTCACTCGTTCTTCCACCTCGTTAACCCTCGTCGTTAGGACTTCTAGTTTGGATTGCATCTCATTCAATTGATTTTTAATTTCTGCCTGATTAGCTCTAAATTCTGCAGTCATGAAGTCTCTTGAGTCCTTTATGCTTTTTTCTAGAGCCACCAGTAGCTGTATAATAGTGCTTGTGAATTGGCTTTCTGACATTGAATTGTAATCCAGATTTTGTAACTCTGTGGGAGAGAGGACTGTTTCTGATTCTTTCTTTTGAGGTGAGGTTTTCCTTCTAGTCATTTTGCTCAGTGCAGAGTGGCCAAAAGCAAGTTGTATTGGGAAAAGGAGAAAAAGAGAGGAGAGAAAGAAGGAAAGAAAAGAGAAAGAGAAAAAAAAAGGAAGAAAAAAAACGAAAAAAAAAAAAAGAAGAAAAAGAGAAAGAAAAAGAAAGGAGAAAAAAAGGGGGTAGGGGAAGGAAACAAATCAAAAAACAAAAAAAAAAAAAAAAAAGAACCACGGGGAGTATCTTCTGATTCTGTGTACTTTAAGTCCCTTGGCTTCCCCTGGAAGTTGTCAGTCCGTCTAGCTGGTCTTCTGGGGGAGGAGCCTGCTGTGCTGATTTTCAGGTGTTAGCACTTGGGGGAGCTGCTCTGCCCCCTGCCTGGTGCAGAGCTCAGTGGGGTTGTTTACCCTGTGAGGCCCCAGGAGCAACAGCCCTAGTGGCGGGGCCAGCTCTGGAAACCTGGATTCAGCCCCCGCAGGAACTCCGGAGCTCTCCCTCTGCAGGGCCTGGAGGCTCCGGGGCGGGGCCGCTGATGTGCTCAGCTGGGGCAGGAGCGTCCTCGCTGTCCTGGGCCCTCCCGGCCTCTGCCTGTCCCGGGGGAGGCGGGATCCTGGGCTGTGTCCCGGCGCCCTGTGCTCCGGAGCCTGCGCTGGTGGATTCGCGCTTCCGCCCCGCAGCCCCCTCCACGGAGCCGCCCCTGAACCCCCCCGAGCTGCTCCCGCCCCGCAGCCCCTCCGCGGAGCCGCCCCCGAGCCCCTCCCCGAGCTGCTCCGGGTCCCGCCGGGTCCCGCCGTGCGCGCTGCAGCCCTTAGGGAGCTCAGCGCACTCTCCCGGGGCGCAGGTGTCTGTTACTGTCCCGGGGAGCCCGAGGGCATCCCCGCCCTCCTGGGTCCTGCTCCAACTCCCCGCGAGCCCCTTTCCCCCGGGAAGGTCGGTGCAGCTCCTGCTTCTCGGGGACGGGGCTCTCCTGTCCTGGGGACACTCGCCCCGGCCTCAGCCCGGCTCCTCGCGGGGCCCCTCCCCCTTGGAGGCCTTTGTTTCTTTATTTCTTTTTTCCCGTCTTCCTACCTTGATAGCAGCGCGAACTCTTCTCACTGTAGCATTCCAGCTGTTCTCTCTTTAATTCTCAGGCCGAATTCATAGATTTTCAGGATAATTTGAAGGTTTTGTAGGTAATTTGGTGGAGACAGGTGATTTGGGGACCCTACTCTTCCGCCGTCTTGCCCCTCCCCCCCCAGCAAACATTTATTAAGGACAGTTTTGGTGCTGGAAGCTAAAGGTAAAAGGGTGATCAAGACACAGTCCCAACACTCAAAAAGCCTCTAGTCTAGAGGACAACTGTTCTGGATTGTGGTCATTGGACCACCTATTTTTCCACTTGTAACTTCCATGGACACAGAATGTCTTGGATTCATGAGTTCTTTTGTTTTCTTAATTTATATAAAAAATTACTTATAAAATCCACATATTTGGATTTGGTAGAAGAATTTGATAAAATGGACTGAAACCATCTCAGTAAAGAGAATAATAATATTAGCTAAGATTTATTGAGGACCAGATACCATGTTAACTAGTTCCAGTGCGTTATCTTATTTCTCAACAGCCCTATACAGAAAAGTCTCTTATTGCATTTCACAGACAGTGAAACTGAGGTTTGGAGAAGGTCAGTTATTTGCCTAAAGTCACATGGCTAGTTACTATGGCAGAGAGTGGGATCCAACAGAGATTTATCCATTCCAAAAGGCATGGTCTAGACTATTAAGTGATACTAAAAACAATAGACCATGTTTTTATATTCTGATATTTACTGTTCTGTAGCCTGAATTTTTAAATAGATAGTTTAGCTGAATTCTTTATTAGTAATAGCTCATAATTTGTATTACTACTCATGTGGAAAAGAATGCTTCTGCTTCTAATCATGCCACTAAAATTGACTCTCTTCTCTACACAAGATCAAATAGGTCATGTAGAATATGCATTTACTAAATTCTCACAATGTGCATCCCTGGGTGGCTCAGTGGTTGAGCGTCTGCCTTTGGCTCAGGTCATGATCCCGGGATCCTGGGATCCAGTCCCACATGAGGCTCCCTGTGGGGAGCCTGCTTCTCTCTCTGTGTCTCTCATGAATAAATAAAATGTTTAAAACAAAATAAATTCTCACAATGTGATTCTTATGGTATTTTTTATAAAATGACAAGTCTTTTTGACACCTTTGTATTCAATCTTCTTTCTGGAAGAAAGAAGAATTTTGCTGGAAATATTGAAGCTGATGGAATTGGAGTAGTTGTACCATATGCATGATTCAATTACATAACTCAGAGCAGCCTTCCCACTCATGCTGGGGCAGTTGCAGAAAGACCAAACCAAATGGAGTCCTCTGGTGGAGCAGCTCAGATTGTAAATCAGCTCAGATTGTAAATCAAAACTGCTAGATATTTTCAAGTCCAAAGGAGCATTCTTTTAGGAATAAATACATTAAGAGATCATCATTAAAATTTCAGACTCTATAACAACTCGTCAGGTCTACTATCACTTGGAATTAGATTTGGAAAGAGCTTACTTTACAATCAAACAAGATATCCACCCCTTAATGTATAGAAATAAAATAATATCTGTAAAAATATTGAACACTGATATAGTATATACTCAAATATATTATTTCTATTTTTGTTCCTCTTTGAAAATTTTAAAGAAATAATAACTATAAATTACACTCTAATAAAAAAGTGACATCAGAAGAAAACTCTCCAAAGCAAGAGTTTAGACAGTTCAGGAAAATGGAGAGAAAAGGTAAAATCATCATCTCTAACACTTGTGAGTGAGATGAGAAAGAGAGAAGAACCAGACTAGGCAGAGAGGAGTCAGTTCACATCCACTCTTTAAAAAAAAAAAAAAAAAAAAAAGCATTATTTATTATTTATTTTAGAGAGAGTGAGAACAGGGGAGAGGGGCAGAAGAGAGGGAGAGAGAAAAAATCTAAAGCAGATCCAGTGCTGAGCTTAAACCACAGCTTGGTTTCAGGACCCTGAGATCAAGACCTGAGCTGAAATCAAGAGTTAGGCTCTTAAATGATTGAGCCACCAGAGGCTCGAGTTCATATCCATTCTTGACGATGTTCATGTCTAATGGGATTATGCTTAAGTTTCATCTTTGTTTAATGTTAGCAGGGTCCATTTTTAATATATTTATATAAATACTGAAAAAAATATAGGCACAATTTTAAAAGAGGCATCACAGGGGTTTTTTGTAAAAGCTTTTCAAACAGTGGGTTGTTTGACTGGAGCAGAATCAAAGTGTTTGGTCCTGGCACAAAGCTCATGGTTACAGGTAAATTTCTTTACATTCTGCCCTATAACTAGGGAGGGGAGGCAGATTATACAGGGGTTGCGGGCGAGGTGCTGGTGGTGGCTCAGAATTCTAGGATTCAATCCCAGTTTGGCCAGAAGTAGCAGCAGGATACTTGGAGAGGTTAGTGACTACATCCTAGTCCTTTAGCTAATTAGCTAAAGCAACTGAAGTTCCTTAAAAAGTGTAGATGTTAATTCATTTGGGATTTCTGTGTTGAAAGTTTTGTAAAGAAGTTTGTATATCTTATTTATTTGATTTCAAAAATAACCAATGGTCCCCCCCAAAAAAAAATAACCAATGGAAAAGAATGAACAAAAAACTGTTTATGCAATATATTCAAGAATATCATAAGGTAGGGGTTTTTTTTCCCCCTGAATTCAGTTTGGTAAATTTGTTCATTCTTCATTAGCCTTAAAGATGAAATTTTGCCTGAATGAGGGAGAACATCTCACAGGAATATTTCTAGAGCACAAGGTCTTGTCAAATAATAAAAATATTTTATATTTTTAAGATTTTATTGATTTATTTGAGAAAGAGAGAGAGAGAGAGAGAGAGAGAGAGAGGATGAGCGGGGGAGGGGCAGATGGAGAAGGAAAAGAAGCAGATTCCTTGCTTAGCACAGAGCTCCATGTGGGGTGACCCTAGGATACTGAGATCATGACCTGAGCAGAAGTCAGATGCTTAACCAACTGAGCCACCCAGGTGCCCCTCATATAAAAGTTTTCAAATAATTTTAACAAAGGTGATAAAACATTGAAAACATGAAAGAAATGATGTATTTAGTTTTCCTTAGTGGTTGTGATCATGGACACAAATGAATTCATAAACTGAAAACTAAGTTTCTGGTGTTCTTTTTTCCAACTCACTACATAAGCAATGTAAAGTCTAGCAATCAAGTTTAATAATGGTGACACATATAATTCATGAGGTCCTACAAAAATGTCTTCTAGGAGAGTGTAGTGCAGAAAAAAATATGGATTGTGAACCTAGATCTATCATTTTCCATATAATCATCCTTTAACAAATGCATTTTGATTCACTTCTCATTGCTTTCTTAAAATTATAAAAATAATACATTACTCATTATTGAAGAAATTGGAAAAGAAAAAAATTAAAATTTTATAGTGACACTTGTTACTGTTAACAATTTGGATTTCCATCCACTCACTTTATCAATGTAACAACAATATCAAATGAATTATGATAAGAGTATATGAAATTAAATACGGAAATAGCTATCGTTAAAATTGGGAAATGATCTGTGATAAAGAATGTCCATTCTTCAGAATTCAAATGACCACTCACTGGAGATCTTTATGATATCAAGAGTACAGAAAAATATATTACTAATTACCATCTAGTCTGAGGATCATTTTAGAACAAATTAATTTTGGAATACTTCAGTTTCTAAGACTCATTGTCACCTGCTTCTAAAAATGATGAGAATGTAGCAGGCACTGTCTCAAATATTATTAGCCTGAATATAAGGTTATCTCTCCTTTTTAAGTGGAAATATTCCAGACATAAAGGAAAAAGGAAGGAGGTTTTGCAACTTGAGTATATAAACGTATAACGATCCAGAAAAAAGTCAAGTATTCACTTGTATATTTAATCTCTTAATTGAATTATATCTAAAAGTTAAAAATTATATCAATACGAACATCAGTTGAGAAATACTGCTTTTTTTTGCCCTCAGTTTCATTAGAAAATTTTGCTCTATCTCTTCACATGCATCTCAGACTTTAGAGAAATTTCTGCCTTATCTTAAGGTCTGAGTGTCTGCTTTGGGATCCCCTTATGATGTCACTGGATAGTCTATCTGAAGACAAAATTACCCACTTACAAAGTTTTTTAAAAACATATTTTTTATTTACTTTGGTATTCTATATTTTGCAATGTAAGCAGAACATGCAGAGACTTTCATTCCAGGTAATATTTATCAAATCCATATTAAACTTCTTTATTGTCTTTTACTAGCTCTACCTCTAAAACTAGCATTGAGTTTATTTCAGTTGATATCTTGTCAAGTAGTATTGTTTGTATAGTAGAGCATTAGAATATGAGAAGCTAAAACAGAAGGCAACTTCTGTTTCATGAGGTATAATGTTGGGAAAGAAAGCCTTACCTTATGGTCTGGCATTTCAGTGTGTTGGAACTACACATGTTTTGTGTCTATATCACAGAGTGAGATTTGGAAGCATCTTCTGCCACTTTTTATGTCATCTTTGAGATAGACCTCACCAAACTATGAAGCTCTGGGGCAGAAAAAGAAACAAGCTCTGATGCACAAACTATTTTTCACTTATTTATTGCACAAACTATTTTTCACTTATTTATTCTGCATATTTCCAAAATCTATTTGAGAAAACTTAAAATAAAATACACAAGTAGAGTTAGGCCATGAAATAAAAATATAAGATCAAAAGCACTAAGGAAAGCAGAGAAAAATGGCCTGTGACTATCTAGCAAGAAACACAGAGTAAAATTTTATGTTCAAAGGTATGAGAAAAATATGGAGTACATACTTTATATTATCTGAGAAAATCATGCACACCAAATCTTCAAATATGTTATGTTTTTCCCACCATAAAATTAGAAAAGGATTTCTCTAGAAGAAATGTGAAGTGAAACAATGGGCATTGGCTTCCACAGCCATTTTGTAAAATGGAAGAAATGGTCTTTAAACAAATGCATTTCATGCTGTCACTGTGTCATTGCTATGGGCACCATGACATTTAATGTCATTCACAGATAGTGACCTCCAGCAGACATGGCCAGACACCAAGTTTGGCTTTCATGCTCATATTTACCAAAAAAAAAAAAAAAAAAGTTTAAACTTTTTAACTATAGTTACAACTTTAAAGTTAGAGATGTCATAAATTTGAAATTCATATTCAAATATGAAATATCCCTATTTATTTATAAAAGAAAAATAGAGAACAATGATATCAACACCAATATAAAAATTGAAATATTACACTTGTACTTGAAAATGTACTTGACATTTGGTAAATTTCCATAGAATTCACACTGCTGCATCTTAAGAAAATACAAATAACTCAGGCAATTTAACTCCAATATATTTTATGATTATGCAAATGAATTTGTATAAATGTGTTAGGCTTATTTATTTTTGAATATGCTTTCTATTATACGTATTATAAAAATGATTTTGGCCATAAAATAACTGTTAATAAGTTTTAAAAAGAATGTTGAAGGAAAAACCATGTAATATAGCTACCCAAAATATAGGCACTAACCATATATAATCAAATACACTATTTTAATGCTCAGCTAATATTCCATTGAGAAAATTGTGGAAGTTCAAGATTCATTTCATGCTGGAAAGAATAAAATATCAAGAATCTAGCTAAACAAAGTAACAGGAGGTAAAATCAATGTGTTACCATCCAGAAACTTTTCAATTTCATCATTTGATTTTCATTTATTTACAATAATGAATCAGAAGTATTCCTATTAAAAAAACACACCAAAGTTTCTAAGATGAAAATTAGATTACTTAATATATTGACTAGAGGCTAACATGTAAATATCATGTACTATTGAAAAAATTAATCTCTTTTATCTAACATGCTTTTAAATTAAAAATAAAGTATATGATTGGAGAAACATACAGTATCTTACTATTATAATCAATATTTGAAGATTTAAAGGTCAACTTGTTAGATTGTCAAGTACGTGTTGAAGTACATTCCCATTCAAAAAGTGAGTGTATACTATTTTAAAAATCTCACATTTTAATCCAAACTCCACCACTTAATAGCTGTGACTTTGAGCAAATTTTTGACTTCTTGAACTGGTTTTCCCAATAAAAATAAGAACTATTAGTATCTCCTAACCCACTGTGGACAAAGGCCACGATAAGCCCTAATTCTATGACAAATTTCCTTCATTTCACTGTGGTTGGTGGTTCCAAACTACATGACATTTGTGTTGCTCTAATAGTGTTTTAATTGCTCTTCCACATCCCCCACAGATAGAAGCCTTGATGCAGACAATTCCCCCAAGCCCACCACTTTTTTCCCTTCAATTGCTGAAACAACACTTCACAATGCTGGAACGTATCTTTGTCTTCTCGAGAATTTTTTCCGTGATGTTATCAAGATAGATTGGAAAGAGAAGAGTGGCAAAACAATTCCACAATCCCAGCAGGGAAACACTATGAAGACTAAGGACACATTCATGAAATTCAGCTGGCTGACTGTGATGGGAGCATCAATGGATAAAGGATACAAATGTGTCATCAAACATGAGAGAAATAAAGGAAGGGTTGATCAAGAGATTCTGTTTTCTTCCCAGATAAAAGGTATGTGTATGTATGTGTGTATGTGTATATATCTTTTTTCAAAGGAAATACCCCGCCATTTTTTGTCAAATATTAATGAAAAGAAACAAATAGAAATCTTTCTTTAATGCTGTTACCTTTAATGGTTACATAAATGTCCTGCTATTTCCCCAGAGAATCAAAGTAGACTGGGCTTTGGAAAATATAGGGAAAAAGAAAAAGACAAATTCCCTTAGCCTTTCTCAGCCTCAGTTTCATCATCGAAAATTATGAAGTTTACAGTGGTGCTTTTAAGGTCATTATATGGACTAAATGAAAAAATACACATGAAAGCACCTACTAACCTCACACACCATAAATGTTCAGAAAAAGAGTCCACATTTGATGATCTTATTTGATCAAGAAACAAAAACAATTATACATTTTTGGGGAATGTTCTATTCAGAAGTCAAAGTCTCTTTCATTTTAATCTAGTCTAACCAGGTACTACCCATCAATGAGTGGATTACAAAAATACTATTCATTTGAGGGAGCTGGATCACAGTTCAACAAAAATAGTAATTTGGTTGCTGAGGTTTAAGTTTGTCTTGAGTTTCTCAGATTTGAATTTTATATACCACCCTAAGGTGAAATTTGGTAAATAAAGATTGGGTGAAGCTAACGTGTACAAAACATTCTTCCATTTTACACAATGAGTATATTCTTTACCATTGGTAAATGCTGCTCAGCACACATTTCTTGCAGTTCTAGTGTGTGCCAGGCCTGGAAGGGATGCAGGATGAACTACTCTCCCAAGGAGGATCACCATAGTAGAGAGAATATACTTTTCCTAATCACTCAGGGTCACTTGTGGTTCAGGCACTGAGACTCAAACTAACCTCTTTGGTAGAGATACTGGACATATTTAGACAGTGTGGGTAGATGGCTGAATGTGCCCTGGCCCCCCTGTGCTCTAGTAACCTCTAGACTCAGGAGTCAAGTCCTGAGCATGAACATCACAGACCAAGGCCCCAGAAGCCCATAAGAAGGAACCAATTTGTTCTTTTCCCTGTGTTTCACAAGGCCTTGGGAAGGACCAGAGGATAAACACTTAACCAAATATGCAAAGACCTTTGCTGTGTACCACTCTGGATTGCTGAACTAAATCTTTATCTTCTTGGATCCTTCATTTTTCCAGTGATCAAATTTAGAGTGAAACAATTATTTACTTTTTCTTTCTCCTGGCATTCGATGAACTGCAAAAATAGCGAAAATGCGTGGTTTTGAAAACATGACATGGATGCATTTATTCATATCTTTATTGTATTTATCCATATTTTCCTAGAAAAACTGGTATTAGATTACAAACAGCCCTAATTTTTTTTTTCTACACCTAGGAAACAGAGGAGACAAATGAGCAAAGCACAAGTTAATGTAACCACTGGGCTGAAGTCCTTTAGGTATTGATTTTTATAGTGATCAATGTAAAAATATAGTAGGTTGCATGGTGATGATTATCCAAAAAGGAGAAGTTCTTGTTTATGGTGTGTTTTACTAAGTAATTAAATTTTGAAAAGAATGTCTCTCAAGATCTTCTCATAGCAACAAAACTAATGAGACCATTTCTGTTAATGCCTTTCTACAGCAAATTTCTAATGCTATTGCTTGTAAGTTTTTTTGTTTCTTGAAGCACAATCAATGAAGTCATTTTGAAGAGTGAGAAACTAATCTGGTCCAAGTTTTCAACCAACCTTGGTTTAGAAAGTGAAACTAGGGATCCCTGGGTGGCACAGCGGTTTGGCGCCTGCCTTTGGCCCAGGGCGCGATCCTGGAGACCCCGGATCGAATCCCACATCAGGCTCCCGGTGCATGGAGCCTGCTTCTCCCTCTGCCTATGTCTCTGCCTCTCTCTCTCTCTCTCTGTGACTATCATAAATAAATAAAAATTTTTTAAAAAAAAGAAAGTGAAACTAGGTTACATATAAAGATTTAATTTGAAAAATCGTTGCCTTAATGTTTAAACTTCAAACAATACATGATGATAAGAGATTTTTATTTTTCTTTTGGTGAGCAAAGCCACTGTATGGAAAAGAGACTTTTAACACACTTAAAAGTCTGTTCTTGAAGATATTTTAACATCTAAAAATAATTATATGAACATTTTTTATTCTTTGGATTTATCCCAAAGCTTATAGCTCAGAATCACTTTTTAAGAACATACCAAAATAAGATTGTGTGGGGTGAATAATTTGCATAACAGAACCATATTATGTGCACAAGGACACATTGAGCAGAGAAAGGATAAAACAAAGCATGTTGGGATTCTCTTCCTCCATTCAACTGTCAATGATCTTTTTAAGGATTTTTGTCTTTGTATGCATGTTGGGTTTTTGGTTTTGTTTTTATTTTTGTGAGTTTTTTTCCCACTGTGGAGGAATACAATCCCCACCTCAGTTTTATATATTCAGAAAACTATGATTATCACTTGGTCAATCTTTCTGCCTCTGGGGAAAAAGTACAACGAAATGCTGAGCTTCTGTAATAAAAAAGACATTTGCTAAGAGTAATTAAGATACTGGAAGGGATGATATCTGAGAGTCCACAATGGTGGAGTTATGTGTGATTACTATGGATTGTTTTACAAGATACTTTCTACATGCTCTAGCTCATCTAAACCCCCATAATGGTTCTTTGAATGTTGGCTCTGCCAATAACTGGTATGACTCCCAAAAAGTTACTTAGACACTATAAATCTTACTTTTTTGAGTCTAACATGGAGTCCTCCAAAATACAATTCACACTAGTGTGACTAGAGGAACCGATGACATAATACATGTGAGCTTTTCACATACTGCGTAGCACAGTAATAATCACTCAATAGATATTGACTTTCATTAGTATCATTGGCATGTCCACAAATACCAGCACTTCAGAAAAACATGTGCAGGAGCTGGGGATACTGGGAACATGCATTATTTGTAAATGTCAGGCTGCTTTCTTTTGCTTAGGAGAATTTACCTATTCTAGGCTCCTTCCAAAATGTAAGATTCTGCTGTGGATTCTAGGGTTGGATGAATGCATTTTGGTAGCAATCCTTCATGTCAGCAGTGGGTGCTGAGAACTTGACAGCAGCCACTGTTTCTGGTTATTTTTCCATTCAACAAGTATTTATAGAACACCTCCTTTGCAGCAGGCACTGGGCTAGGAGCTCTAAGTACAGACGGAAAACAAGATAGTCTTAGACATTGCCCTTAAGTTGTGAGAAAAAAAGAAAAAATGAATCATTCATGAATTTCAACATTTTCATGTGCAGAAATAAAATATATGAATTCATCTACTGAACTACACAGGTCAGACAAATCATTTCTGCAATTGTGGAGCTCATATTAGTAATGGCTCTATCCTCTGTGTTGAATAATTTTATCCGTCAGTTGATCGATCAACCTATCAATCTATCCAAAGCACAGATATATGTCAATTAATGGATATGAACAATTGAATAATACTTGCTCTCATTTCCTTTAGAGCTCACTGCTATTACCTCAACAAAATATTCTCTGAAAGATAAAAATGGTAATTTTTTGTCTATGTTTGCCTTTATGTTATGCTATAGGATCTTTCACCCCTGATCAACTTAACCTTTGAACTCCCCTGGCTTCAGAATGGCTGAATCTTGCAAAATAGACTGAGTGATATTTGAAGTCAATTCATCATTTTTCAGGGGTCATGTTCACACAGTAAATGCTGACTTGAGTATGAAAGACTGTAAATTAGGGGTGCAGTGATGTGCTCTGAATTCTTTCAACCGTGGATTTCATTCACTTCTGTGTCTTTGCTCTTGCTGGTAGTTAATAACAAGAACTGACACTGAGAAGTTCTTGTGCAGAAGTGTTGTGCGGCATTGTGAGCGCATTTTGTTTAATCTCTTAATATTCACTGTGAAGGATTTTATTCCCATTTTGCAGATGAGGGCAATGACCTAAAGTTAATTAAGTCCCTTGCATCACACCACACAGTGAGATCTGAGGCTTCAACCCAGACCATCTGAAAAAAAAAAAAAAAAGGCTCACACACTTACTCATTTAGCTGACACATTGTAAGCACTAGTTTCTGGATCTTTCTCCCAATACATGCACCAAGAAACTATAAGAAGCTTTGGCTCTAGTCCTACTCATCTGCCCTCCATGTCCAGTATCAAGGAGCCTCTGGAAGTTAGCTAACATATTACCTGACCAAGGGCAAGGAGTTATGAGTACAGCACCACTAGAAGTCATTTTCCACACCAAAGGCTAATGATTCTGGAGTTCAGACTCTTTGGAGATAAACACATAAAAGAAATTTCCACATGAAAAGACTCAGCCTGGTTTGTTGCATAGCCAGTTATTAATTATTTCTTGATATCATGTATTTTCTGCAAAACCTCAAAGGAAAAAAGATAAAATTATCCTCTAACACCATAACTAAAATGAGGGTATTCAGGAAAGACAAGGGAGTAAGTTTGACCTCCTAAAGTTGAAGAGATTTTGGTTTAACTCTTTTCTTCCACTTTATGTTATTTTGTTATTTTTTAAAGTTTTTATTCAAATTCCACTTGGTTAACATACAGTGTAATATTAATTTCAGGTGTACAGTATAATTATTTAATATTTCCGTACATCACTCAATGCTCATCACAACTAATGCCCTTTTTAGTAAAACCTCCCACCTACTCTACTCTGAACACTACCAAATTTCCATTGATTGTACCCTTGATAGGAATCTCAGTAATGCACAAGATGTAGTGGTGAAGATGCTTCTAAATCAGCAATTCTTCTTTATATTTATGCTTAAGTCTTTGTTGCCAGGAGTATTTATTACACGTGGAGGTATAGATATACAGAGCAGGTAAGAATGTGTCCTTGAACATTATGTGCTGGGATTAAAATCTTGCTTGTGGTACTTACTAATTGTATGACATTAGGCAAATTAGTTCTGTGTCCTCAATTTATTTGTAAAATGGCAATTAAAATAATAATCTCCTAGGTTATTGAAAAATTAAGTAAGATTACAGCTTTTCACACAGACCTGTCAAATTAAATGTCTGGCATTTACTTAGTGGGTAAAGCATATTTGCTAGATTATTACTTACAGACATGGTAGAGATGAGGAAATGCTAAAAGCTAACTTTCAATAATGTTTTTTTCAGGTTAACTCATTCATCTAATATATATCCTTACTTTTTAAGACTTTGGAATGTTCTAAGTGAATTTCCCAGAGGTTGTTGATTGATTTGGCATACAAGCTGGATTCTGAGTTATCTGGTGGTGGTAGTGGTGGTGATGGTATGGGAACATCCCTTCAACCTGGGTCATCAGAAATGTATGATGTGACCCCTCCCCATTAATAAGTCCTACCCTTCCAAAGAACAGAAAGTGAAACTAATAAATGACCTTTTTTAGATCCCCTGCAGCTGCAGCTCATGAACACCTCTGCCTACTACACCTACCTCCTCCTCCTCCTCAAGAGCCTGGTCTACTCCGTCGTCATCACCTTCTATCTGCTTGGGAGACCAGCATTCTGTGGCAATGGGAAGAGTTCCTAACACATGGTGACACCAAAGGTCCCCTTTTCTCCATTGGCTATTGTGGCTAAAAGTGTCTGCTGAGGATCTAGTGTGGCTTTCTCTTATTTCAGTTCAAGTGTGTCTTTTGTTAGAGCCATTACTGTAGATTGGGTTTACAAACCACTGGGCACACAGAAACTTTCACTCTGTAGCAGGAACAAATTCCGCCATGACTTACGCATGGGGCCAGAAAGCCATCTCCGGGGCTTGAGCGCTGCTCTCTCCTTAACGTCCATCAGCTCCTCAGGCACTCGACAACCATGCCTCTGAGTTCAGCCAACACACAGCTTCCAGTTGCATCTCCTGAGGCTCCTTAACCAGATAATTGCCTCAAAGCCCTTTATTTTACACATCTGAGAGCTGCCGTCTTTGCTACCTGAATTTTGTACTGCTTTTCATGATGAGAACAATAAAAACAATCAAAAGTCTACTTTTGTATCTGTGTTCTTTCATCTGGTGCAATATAACTGAGAGTCCAAGGTAAGCAACAGCATGACAACTGAGCCTTCACATTCAGTGCTGGTTGTTATATTTCCAATTCTTGCCCTGAGATGGACCTTATAACGCCTTCTTTGAGACATTGGCCCCAGGGGAGTCATAGCCAGTGAAGGCCTAGGTTATTTCTCCTTCAAAGATCAGAAGAAAAAAAACAAAAAACAAAAACAAAGATCAGAAGATTCAGACTTACTTGGTTTAAGACACTCTGGTGGTGACTGTACAATATGTCCCATGACTGGTGGGTATGGTCAAAACTTGACCAGTATTTCACATGCACTATGTTTCTGATCTCACAAGAAACCCACGAGATCTTCACTAACACTGAAAAGGTAGAGTGGTGGAGGAATTAAGGGCTTGGATTCTTAACACTAAGTGCCTGGGTTTAAAATCTTGGTTCCATATCTATTTGAACTCTCTGTGTCAAAATTTTCCCATATGTAAAATGAAGATACATTGTGCCCTGTCTCCTGGAGCTGTGTGGATGGGATGAGTTAACTTTGCTGGGCACATGCCAGTCCTCAACATCATTAGCATCTACACTGGCAGTTGGCAGTTCCACTTGGGAAACAATTGATAACACACCTTCTCCTATACACTCACACAGACCTTCAAGGTATGCTCTAAGATTTATATGCAATACCATAGCACCATTTACAACAGTCCCAAATTAAGTCAAACACCCAATAAGAAAGAGAAAAAAATAAAATAAACAACATTGTATGATGGACTAGTATGTATTTACACAAAAATGTAGGTTGTTGGAAGAAATTGAAAATCAGAAAGTGTTGTTGAGGAGATGGCTGTCTGATTCAGTGAAGGAGTCTTGATGTTGGGGTCATAAGTTAGAGCCCCACATGGGTGTAGAGATTGGTGTGCAGAGATTGGGTGTAGAGATTACATAAATAAATAAAAACTTTTTTAAAGATTTTATTTATTTATTCATGAGAGACCAGCGAGAGAGAGAGGCAGAGACACAGGCAGAGGGAGAAGCAGGCTCCATGCAGAGCCTGACGTGGGACTGGATCCTGGGTCTCCAGGACCACACCCTGGGGTGAAGGTGGTGCTAAACCACTGAGCCACCCGGGCTGCCCAATAAAAACTTTTTTAAGAAAAGAAAGTGTTGTTGAAGAAATAGACATTATAGGACTCTAATAAAACTTTTAGAATATACCACATAGTTCCAAAATTTAAACACCCTAAAAATTGAACTACAAAATCTTACTTCAACCACTGTCTCTGCCTGCCCTCAACTTATAGGTTACACTTTTGTTTCTCACCCATCCTTCCGGTTTTTACTTAGGCAAATATGAATTATAGATATAAAAATGAATAAATGCATATAGATATAATTGTCTAACACACAAGAGTAAAGACATACATTATTGTGCACTTCTCACTTATACATCCTTGTGCTCTTTTTATGTCAATACAAAGGAACACTTAGGTGGCTTCACAGTATTGCATTGGTCACTATATACTTTATAAGATACTTTATAAGATCAGTTCCTTGTGATAGGCCAATGGATTACTTCCAATCTTTTACCGTCATAAAATATACTGAAATTACATTGTTTTATGTCACTTTGGACGTGGTTACCGGTCATGTTGGTAGGTATTGCAGCTTACCCTGATAGAGATAGCGCCGTTGTGCACTTCCAAGATGATGATGTCAGGACAGTGCTGTAAAACATCACAATTTTGTTAATCTGACAGGTGAAAAAATAGCATCTCATCATGGTCTTAGTTTGCTTGTCTCTGATGAGGATAATCATCTTTTGATACATTGAGTCCATTTCTATTTCTTTTTTATATGCAATATTTGTCCAGTCCTTAGACCATGATTTCCAGGAGTAATAACACTAACAAGTATGACATTCATTTATATGTGTGTGTATATTTCTACAAACATGAGTATAAAACAAAATGTTCAATGCCTGGTTGGTGAGGGAAGAAATAAATGATGGTTTGTTTGTCTCCTTTTCTAATGAATATTTTTGAAGTAAAAATTTTTACATATTAGAATAAAACAATGTCTCATTTAAAATTGGGAAAGATTTTTTTATTTACAATCAGCTTCAGTTTCTGTGAAAACAGATTCTGTTGGAAACCAAATAGAGGTTCCTATGTGGAAACAACGTAATACCCACTGGATGCAAGGAAGAGGAAATTTAATTTCGATCTACTTATTGATTCTTAAGAATTTTATCAGCTTCTTTGGGACAAATCACTGGGACTTTACTTAGAGCTCTGGAACTGTTTCAGCATGTGGAAAGCACAGAGGCACAGAGAGGAAACCAGCAAATGATGGAAAGCTGAGTGGGCTGATATCCCTGCTGGGGCTCCTAGGCAGTGTCTCCTGTGGCTTCCGACTCCTCAGTACCTTCCTTCCCCAACTGGATCTGGGCTGCCCTGGATTGGGATGTGCAGAGAGAGGAAGAGGGTGGTGGTACAGGAGACAGTGTGAGTGGCAGGAGACCACTGGTGTGGTGATGGAGCTTTATTTTCTCAGGCTTGTTTTATCTATGCGCTCTATCAAATGCGGTTGATTCGTGGAAAATGCTTGAGGTCAAACCGGCCCCTGCTAGTTGAGGCTGTGCAAGAGGTGGCCCCGGGGTTTGAAAGATGAAATAAGGACAGTTAAACCACAGCCAACTTTGCTCACTTCCAATAGGCCACAGCTAATGGAAGGAAAACGTCCATCTGCACACACATGCTCCCGCTGTCAAACACATTCTTGGGCTGTGAGTGAGGGGTCCCCTGTTTTATACCATTGTTCATTCCAAGTAGGAGCCACATGAGTTGTGATCATCTGACCAGGACTGTTGAGACACTGAACCCTGAGTCCCCTCCTATGACACAGTTCTGAAGAAAACAGCAGGCGACTTCCTGTAACACTAGGTGATCCCTGACATTCCACCAGGATCTGTGTTTTTCCATGGCAGAGGATTCACCAAGGCTCCTACTTTTGATCTCATTTTGTCAGCGTAGGCAGGGTGACATGAGACCCCTGCCCATGAAGCTACTAGCACAGGTAGACTGTGGATGTCACAACAGCAGGTGCTTCTCTCCTCACAAGAACACAGACATATGGAGGCCCTGAGTTCAACTGTGGAATTGGATGTCATAGGCTGAGTCTATGTCCCTCTATAGGGACACATGACTGCAGAGTCAAGAATAATCAAAGCAAGGCTATTTTTTAAATTTTTTAAATTTTTATTTAAATTCAGTTAATTAACATATAGTGCATTATTAGTTTCAGAGGTAGAGCTCAGTGATTCATCAGTTGTATTTAACACCCAGTGCTCATTACATCACATGCTCTCTGTAATGCCTATTGCCAAGTTACCGCATCCCCCATCGCCCTCCCCTCCAGAATTCTCAGTTTGTTTTCTACGGTTAAGAGTCTCTTCTGGTTTGTCTCCCTCTCTGATTTCATATTCTTTTATTTTTTCCCTCCCTTCTCCTATGCTCGTCTGTTTTATTTCTTTTTTTTTTTAAGATTTTATTTATTTATTCATGAGAGACACAGAGAGGCAGGCAGAGACATAGGCAGAGGGAGAAGCAGGCTCCATGCAGGGAGCCTGATGTGGGACTCAATCCCAGGACCATGAGATCATGCCCTGAGCTGAAGGCAGATGCTCAACCACTGAGCCACCAGGCATCCCCTCTGTTTTATTTCTTAAATTCCACATACGAGTGAGATCATAATTGTCTTTCTCTGATTGACTGATTTCGTTTAGCTTAATACCCCTGAGTTCCATATACATAGTTGCAAACAGCAAGATTTAATTATTTGATGCCTGAATAATATTTCCATTCTGATAATAATATTCATTCTGACTGGTATTAGATGGTACCTCATTGTGGTATTGATTTATACTTCTCTGATGCCAAGTGATGTTGAGCATTTTTCGTAATCTGTGGGCCATTGTATGTCTTCCTTGGAGAAATGTCTGTTCTTGTCTTCTGCCTATTTCTTAACTGGATTATTTGTTCTTTGGGTGTTGAGTTTGACAAGATCTTTATAGATTTGGGGCACTACCCCTTTATCTGATAAAATATTTGCCAATATCTTCCCCCATTCTGCAGGCTGTCTTTTGGTTTTGTTGACTGTTTCCTTTGCTGTGCAAAAGATTTTATCTTGATGATGTCCCAAAAGTTCATTTTTGCCTTTGTCTCCCTTGCCTTTGGAGACATATCTAGCAGAAGCTGCTCTGGATGAGGTCATAGAGGCTGTTGCCTGTGTTCTACTGTAGGATTTTGATGGACTCCTGTCTCACATTTAGGTCCTTCATTCATTTTATTTTATATATGGTATAAGAAAATGGTCCAGTTTCATTCTTCTGCATGTGGCTGTCCAATTTTCCCAACATCATTTGTTGAAGAGACTGTCTTTTTTCCTGGATATTCTTTCCCACTTTGTCAAAGATTAATTGTCCATAGAGTTAAGGGTCCATTTCTGGGTTCTATATCCTGTTCCATTGATCTATGTGTCTGTTTTTTTGTGCTAGTATCACACTGTCTTGATTATGACAGCTTTATAATAGAGCTTAATGTCATGAATTGTGATACCAGTAGCTTTGGTTTTCTTTTTCAAGACCCCTTTAGATATCTGGGGTCTTTTCTGATTCTATGCATATTTTAGGATTATTTGTTCCAGCTCTGTAAAAAATGTTGATGGTGGGGATTGAATTGAATGTATAGATTGCTATGGGGAGCATAGACATTTTAACAATATTTGTTCTTCCAACTCAAGAGTATAGAATGTTTTTCCATTTCTTTGTGCCTTCCTCAATTTCTTTTATGAGCATTCTGTAGTTTTTAGAGTACAGATCCTTTGCCCATTTGGTTAGATTTATTCCTAGGTATCTTATACTTTTGGTGCAGTTGTAAATGGGAGAGTTCCTTCATTTCTCTTTATTTTTTTTTAATTTTTTTTTTATTTATTTATGATAGTCACAGAGAGAGAGAGAGAGAGAGAGGCAGAGACACAGGCAGAGGGAGAAGCAGGCTCCATGCACCGGGAGCCCGACATGGGATTCGATCCCGGGTCTCCAGGATCACGCCCTGGGCCAAAGGCAGGCGCTAAACCGCTGCGCCACCCAGGGATCCCCATTTCTCTTTATTTTATCTCAGCATTAGTATACAAAAATTCCACTGATTTCTGTGCACTGATTTTATATCCTGCCACTTTGCTGAATTCCTGTATGAGTTCTAGCAATTTCAAGGTGGAGACTTTTGGGTTTTCCACATAGAGTATCACATCATCTGCAAAGATGTGAGAGTTTGACTTCTTTGCCAATTTGGATGCCTTTTATTTCTTTTTGTTGTCTGATTGCTGAGGCTAGGACTTCTAGTACTATGTTGAACAACAGTGATGAGAGTGGACATCCTTTTTTTTTTAATTTTTATTTATTTATGATAGTCACAGAGAGAGAGAGAGAGAGAGAGAGAGGCAGAGACATAGGCAGAGGGAGAAGCAGGCTCCATGCACCGGGAGCCCAATGTGGGATTCAATCCCAGGTCTCCAGGATCGCGCCCTGGGCCAAAGGCAGGCGCCAAACTGCTGCGCCACCCAGGGATCCCGAGAGTGGACTTCCTTGTCATGTTTCTGACCTTGAGGGAAAAGCTCTCGGTTTTTCCCATTGAGAATGATGTTTCCTGTGGACTTTTTGTATATAGCTTTTGTGATATGGAGGTATGTTCTCTCTATCCCTATACTGGAGAGAATTTTAATCAATTAACAGTGCTCTACTTTGTCAAATGATTTTTCTGTATCTGTTGAGGGGATCATATGGTTCATTACTTTCTTTTATTAATGTAGTGTATCACATTGATTGATATGTGGATGTTGAGCCCCTCTTGCAACCCAGGAATAAATCCCACTTGGTCATGATGCATAATCCTTTTAATGTACTGTAGGATCCTATTGACTAGTACCATAGAGATAATTTTTGCATCCATGTTCATCAGGGATATCCATCTGTAATTCTCCTTTTGGGTAGGGTCTTTCTCTGGTTTGGGGATCAAGGTAATCCTGGCTTCATAGAAAGAGTTTGCAAGTTCCTTCCACTCTATTTTTTTGAAGCAGCTTCAAAAGAATAGGTATTAATTCTTTTTTAAATGTTTGATAGAATTCCCCTGGGAAGCCACCTAGCCCTGGACTCTTTCTGGGAGATTTTTGAACGCTGTTTCAATTTCCCTGCTGGTTATAGGTCTGTTCACGTTTTCCATTTCTTCCTGTTTCAGTTTTGATTTGTAAATCTTTAGGAATGCATCAATTTCTTCCAGATTGCCTAATTTGTTAGCATATAGTTCCTCATAATATGTTCTTATAATTGTGTTTCTTTAGTGTTGGTTGTGATTTCTCCTCTTTCATTCATGATTTTTTTTAATTTGGGTCCTTTCCATTTTCATTTTGGTAAGTATGGCCAGTGCTTTATCCATCTTATTAATTCTTTCAAAGAATCAGCTCCTAGTTTCATTTGTCTGTCCTACTGTTCTTTTGGTTTATTTTTCATTGATTTCTGCTCTAATCTTTATTACTTATCTTCTCCTGCTTACTTTAGGCTTAATTTGCTGTTCTTTCTCCAACTCCTTTAGGTGTAAGGTTAGGTTGTATATTTGAGACTTTTCTTGTTTCTTGAGAAAGGCTTGTATTGCTATATACTTCCTTCTTAAGACTGCCTTTGTGGCATCCCAAAGGTTTTGAATGGTTGTGTTTTCATTTTCATTTGCTTCCATGAATTTTTAAAATTCTTCTTTCCCTGGTTGACCCATTCATTTCTTAGTAGGATGCTCTTTAACCTCCATGTATTTGTGTTCCTTCTACATTTCCTCTTGTGGTTGAGTTCAATTATGAAAGCACTATAGTCTGAAAATATGCAGGGAATAATCCCAATTTTTTGGTACTGGTTGAGACCTAATTTATGACCCAGTATGTGATCTATTCTGGAAAATGTTCCATGTGACTTGAGAAGAATGCATATTCTGTTGCTTTAGGATGGAATTCTATGAATATATCTGTTAAATCCTTCTGGCCCAGAGTGTCATTCAAAGCCTTTGTTTCCTTATTAATCTTCTGGTTAAATAATCTGTCCATTGCTGTGAGTGAGGTGTTAAAGTCCCCTACTATTATTGTATTATTATTAGTGTGTTTATTTAGCTTTGTTAATAATGGGTTTACATAATTGGCTGCTCCCAAGTTTGGAATATAAATATATATAAATGTTAAATCTTCTTCTTGTATAGACCCTTTAAGTATGATATAGTGTCCCTCATCATCTCTTATTAAAGTCTTTGGTTTAAAATCTAACTTGTCTGTTATGAGAATTGCTACCCCAGCTTTGTTTTGAGGTCAATTAGCATTATAAATGGTTCTCCACTCCCTCATCTCCAATCTGGAGATGTCTTTGGGTCTAAAATGAGTCTCGTGTAGATAGCATATCAATGTGTCTTGCTTTTTTATCCAATCTGATGCCCTGTGTCTTTCGATTGGAGCATTTTGCCCATTTACATTCAGAGTAACTATTGAATGAATAGTTACTATGAATTTAGTGCCATTGCATTACCTGTAAAGTCACTGTTTCTGTATATTGTCTCTGTTTCTTTCTGGTCTGTTAGTTTTGGGCACCCTCTTCACTTAAGGGATCTCCTTTCATATTTCTTGCAGGGCTGGTTTGGTGATCACAAATTCTTTTAGCTTCTGTTTGTCCTAGAAGTTCTTTATGAATAATACCCTTGCTGGATAAAGTCTTCTTGACTGCTTATTTTTCTCATTTAGCACCCTGAATATATCATGCCAGTCCTTTCTGACCTGCCAGCTCTCTGTGGATAGGTCTGCTGCCAGTCTAATGTTTCTGCTAAGGACCTTTTGTCCCAAACCACTTTCAGGATTTTCTTTTTATCTCTGAAATTTGCAAAGTTCATTATTACATGTAAGGTGTTGACCTGTTTTTGTTAATTTTGAAGGAAATTCTCTGTGTTTCCTGGACTTGAATGCCTGTTTCCTTCCCCAGATTAGGGAAGTTCTCAGCTATGATTTTCTCAAATATACTTTTTGACTCACTCCATTCCTCTTCCTCTGGGACCCCAATTATTCTAATATTTTTTCACTTTATAGTATCACTTATCTCTCAAATTCTCCCCTCATGATCCACCAGTTGTTTATTTCTCTTTTCCTCGGCTTCTTTATTCTCCATCATTTTGTCTTCCATATCACTGACTCTTCTGCCTCATTTATCATAGCAGTTAGACCCTCCATTTCTTATTGCATCTCAGTAATACCCTTTTATTTTGACCTGTTTAGATTTTAGTTCCTTTATTTCTCTATAAAGGGGTTCTCTAGTGTCCTCTATGCTTTTTTGAAGCCCAGCTATTATCTTTATAATTCTTATTCTGAAATCTAGCTCCAACATCTACTTTTATCCATTATGATTAAGTCCCTGGTAGTTAGTGCTGTCTCTTGTTCTCCTTTTTGGGGTGACTTTTCCATCTTGTCATTCTGTCAAGAGAAGAATAGATGAGTAATAGAACAAAAATGGCAACAAGCCCCCCAAAAATATACCCTAAACAAATCAGAAGAGACCAGAAACCAAAAAAGAAAAAAAAAGAAGAAAAAGGGGAAAAAAGAGAATATAATCAAACAGATGACTAGAACAAAGGAATACACTAGATCATGGGTGTATTTTTGTCTGATTGTTAGAAGAGATTAGGTCCCAAAATTGTAAAGAAAGAAAAAATTTATATATATATAAATATATATATATATCCCTTAAAATATATATATATCCCTTAAAATCGATTTAATAAAAGAGTTGATAAAATAAGAAATTAGTTGAAGGGACACCTGTGTGGCTTAGTAGTTAAGCATCTGCCTTCTGCTCAGGGCATGATCCTGGAGTCCCAGGATTGAGTCCCACATCCAGCTCCCTGCATGGAGCTTGCTTCTCCCTGTGCCTGTGTCTCTGTCTCTGTCTCTCTCTTTCTCATGTATAAATAAATAAAATCTTTAAAAAAAAAGAAATTAGGGGATCCCTGGGTGGCTCGATGGTTTAGCGCCTGCCTTCAGCCCAGCGGGCGTTATCCTGGAGACCCAGGGTCGAGTCCCATGTCGGGCTCCCTGCATGGAGCCTGCTTCTTCCTCTGCCTGTGTCTCTGCCTCTCTCCTCTGTGTCTCTCATGAATAAATAAATAAAATCTTTTAAAAAATAAAAAAGAAAGAAAGAAGAAAGAAAGAAAGAAAGAAAGAAAGAAAGAAAGAAAGAAAGAAAGAAAGAAAGAAAGAAAGAAAGAAAGAAGGAAGGAAGGAAGGAAGGAAGGAAGGAAGGAAGAAAGAAAGAAAGAAAGAAAGAAAGAAAGAAAGAAAGAAAGAAAGAAGAAAGAAAGAAAGAAAGAAAGAAAGAAAGAAAGAAAGAAAGAAAAAGAAAGAAAGAAAGAAAGAAAGAAAGAAAGAAAGAAAGAAAGAAAGAAAGAAAGAAAGAAAAAGAAAGAAAGAAAGAAAGAAAGAAAGAAAGAAAGAAAGAAAGAAAGAAAGAAAGAAAGAAAGAAAGAAATTAGTTGAAAAGGATAAAAGATTTTGAACTGAAAGACTAAAGAATCCTGAGGGGAAAAAAACATGAATTCAATATACTATTTTCCCCTAGCAGTGGAGTTTTACTGCTCTGTATGATGGGTAAACTTGGCAATAGCCAGATGTTCTTGCTAATCTTCTGGGGGAGGGGCCTGTTGCACTGATTATCAGGTGTCTTTACCCCAAAGGGATTTGCACCACCCCCTTGCCAGGTGGGGCCAGGCTCAGTGTAAGCAGCTCCAGATTGCTCTTTGTGGCTTGTGTTCCCGGAAGCCTTTCCACACCACTTTGGGATATGGAAATCAAAATGACGTTGGTTGTGCACCAGATCTCCAGCCCCAGAGCTGGGAACTCACACCTGCCCCTCCTCCTCATTGTGCTCTCAGGGAAAAGCAGTGAATCACTACTGTCTCGCTAGTCCCGTTCAGCACTCTGCACTCACCCAGCCTGTGACAAGCATTTCTATCTCAAGCACGCAATCCCATTTCAAGTCTCCAAACCCTGCAGGCTCCTGCAGCTCCCACTAATGCCACTCCTCCCAGATGAGAAGGGGAAGGGGATCTTGCCTGTTGTGTTGCTTGCTGGGCCCCTGCTCAGAGAGCAGATGCCCAACTATGCTGCTGTTTCTGGTTTCTGGCTATCCCAAGCTGAGAGCCCACTCCTGGGCTCACTGATTGCAGCAGGTTTCCCTGCTCTAATGTCTGGGAACTCTGCTGTAGACACTCGTATTCTTTCTGTGACCCGGAGGATCCTGAGACACACTCTCCCACCTAGGATTTGGCCCCCTTTGCTACCTGAGCACCTGTCAAGCCAGGGTGTATCTCACCAAAGCTGGACTTCTAAAAGTTCTGATTTCATACCCTGGTGCTCTATCACTTTCCAGTGCTGGCTGCCAGAGGTTCTGTCCCCACATGGTCTCTCTTCCAATATATCCTCCCAGATTCCCTTCTCCACACCTCCTACCTTACACAAAGTGGTCGCTTTTCTATTTGTAGAATTGCGGCTATTGCTTTCTTGGCTCTCAGATTGAGTTCACAGGTGTTCAGAATGATTTGATGCTTATCCAACTGAATTCCAGGGAGCAGACAAATCAAGGGTCCCCTATACCTCCACCATCTTCCCTTCCCCCGAATAGGGCTTAATAGAAGACATGCACGTCAGAAATGTGTGCTGGGGGTGGAGCAGAGGAGGGCTGTTCAACAATGTGACCACAAAGAGTAAGTGTCAGCAGAAATCCCACCTGGTCATTCAAACTAAGCTGACAAATTTTGTCATGACCTTGAATTCTTCAGGAAGAAAATGTGAATCTCAGATCCCAAGCTTTTCCTTAATAGAGAACAAATGTGTACTATTTTAACAAATGTCAAAATTTCACTGATCATTGCTTTTGTTTTTCTCTCACATACAAATGGAAACACTTTAATAACACAGCTCATACCATCTATTACCAAGAAACAAGGAAACACAGAACTTTTAGAATGCTGAATAAAAACAGGTGCCTTTAAGAAGTATATATATATATATACTTCTGTAGGTACCAATACAGTATATATATACTGTATTGGTACCTACAGAAGTCATACCAGCCTCTACAACAAACTCTGTATATATTTCCTCAAATGGAAATGTGGTCCATGAACAAAGTGTTAGTGAGGAAAGATGATACGAAGCCAGGAAACTACAGAGGGATTTGCCAGCAAGTCTCAGGATACACCGAGTTAATGAGGCAGATGCTGGGCTGTATTACTGTGCCTGCTGGGATGCACCATATGGAAATGCTCCACTTCCACTGAACAAAAACCCTTCCACAACTCCACACCCCTCTAAACATTTACATGCTCCTTTCTACCTCCCAGAGGGACCTGCTCACTCTCTAAACAGGGCTTTCTCCTACATTTGTGTCCTCAGCAAAGCTTGAGGTAGGACTTTCAGATCCAGCCTGTGACATTTCTATTGATAAGAACACTTTATCATCTATCCCTACCTCTCTGGGTCCTAGGCTGGCTTTTGTTAGTGTCTTGATTTTTTTACTTCTCCATTTATGAGGAGTTTATTGGGAAAGAAGCCAAACTCAATGTGTAAAATTGTGTGCTAACGAAAGAAAAAGAAAGAAAGAAAGAAAGAAAGAAAGAAAGAAAGAAAGAAAGAAAAAAAGAAAGAAAGAAATCTGAATTTCAAATTCCTACTCAGCCACTTAACTCACAGCACCATCCAGGAAAGTTACTAAATCTTTCTCATAGGGTTTCTGGGGACTACGGGAGGTTCCATACAGGACAGTTCTAGCACAGGGTCAACACATCACTGTGTCCTTTCCCATTACTACTAAAATGCTTCACTGAGCCATCTCAGCTAACACAGGAGCTCAGGGACTCTTGAAAAGTCACATCTTACATTATCCTCCAAACAACAGTAAAGTTTGCTTTATTTTGAAAAGCTAAAACTTGTGAATAGTAAAAGAGTTGAGAATAATAAACCAGAGGATATTTTTGCTCCAAGATTTTTCTTCATTCACATTAGAATATAGAAACATCTGAAGCAATAATTACAGTAATTTTAATATTCACCAAACTGTATGAACTTTCTACAAACTACAGATCTATATGTATAAAGTTGTATGATTATTATCTCATTTGTTATTATACAGTAATTAGATTTTAATAACATTATTACACTTTTAATTATTGCACATTACACTTCTGCCTAATGTGAGATTATTATCTCATTTGTTATCATACAGTAATAAGACATTTCTTCCAGTTCTCATGATAGGCATAGAGCTACCTATACTATCACTTAGAATGAAAAGGTGCTCAAAGATAGGTGTGTTTGAAGCAAAACCTAAAGGACAACGCAAGAATGTTATTACCAAGGAGGAGATAATAATGAATTCTTACGACATAGGTGTTTTGGTGAGGTCTAGTGGGATCTGATAGTTCTTTATACCAGGAACATAATAAAATGACACTGAAACAGATCATAATGAGATCTTTCCTTAGTCCTAAAGCAAACCTTCCTCCCCCATCCTTGCTTCTGGAGAATAAGGGGTGTCACTGCCTCCCCAGTCCTGATGTATACCCATCTTGGAGAAAATTCTGAGTAGTCATTGGCAATGCCAACCCTATGGATGCACATGTGTCTTCAGCTTGGGTTTGTAGATTGAGTAAACCCCTTTCTTGTCTCTTCACTGTTTTTATGTCCACTGTCAACTTGTTCAAATGGCTCTGATTTCTCTCCTTTGCTTTTCAGATACAGATAGCAAAATAAGAATATCTAAGGATCAAGTCTCCTTTAACTAAAGATATGAGGGAATGGCCCACATAGGTTGCAAACTGTCTGGGGTTTCCCTGGAGCAGCCTATTATGCATGGCATTAACAAAAAGAAGGGGAGCCCCTGAAATGAATCCTATATGGTTCAACCAATATTATCTGTAAAACAAGCCCAATTCTGGCTTGGACACAGATAAGAGAAACAACAGACATTTGCTTCGATGTGGATGGAACTGGAGGGTATTATGATGAGTGAAATAAGTCAATCGTAGAAGGATAAACATTATATGGTCTCATTCATTTGGGGAATATAAAAAATAGTGAAAGGGAATAAAGGGGAAAGGAGAAAAAATGAGTGGGAAATATCAGAAAGGGAGACAGAACATGAGAGACTCCTAACTCTGGGAAATGAACTAGGGGTAGTGGAAAGGGAGATGGGCGGGGGGTGGGGGTGACTGGGTGATGGGCACTGAAGGGGGCACTTGATGGGATGAGCACTGGGTGTTATTCTATATGTTGGCAAATTTAACACCAATAAAAAATAAATTTATAAAAAAAAGAGAGAGACAGCAGAGTCTTTTGCTTGATAATCAATAATGTCCTCAAGTCCAATTAAGTCACCTGCTATTGTGCCTGCTGAGATCTCACAATGTCACAAAGTCAGAAGGGACCTGTAAGAAAACCTTCTCTTTTACTAACACTCAACTACATCCTCACTTGTTCAACCACAGCAGACCTTTCCTACTCTTTTTTTTTATGATAGTCACACACACACAGAGAGAGAGAGAGAGGCAGAGACACAGGCAGAGGGAGAAGCAGGCTCCATGCACCGGGAGCCCGACGTGGGATTCGATCCCTGGTCTCCAGGATCGTGCCCTGGGCCAAAGGCAGGTGCCAAACCACTGCACCACCCAGGGTTCCCACCTTTCCTACTCTTAATCAAAGTTTCATAAACTCAGAATAGGAAGGGCTCTTTGGACATACATAGCTCAATGGCCACACAACAAATGTGAGATGTGAGAACCCAGGGATGGCAAATGCCTTGTCCAAAGCTAGTTGACCACAGAAGTACAGCTACACATAATTTGCTAAAGATCATAGAATAGCTCTCAAGGGGCTGCTTCTTTCAATGTATCAGAGAACTGGAATTTTTTTCAAATTTTGCTTTAAATAAGAATCTATTATTTCAAAGAGGATAGACTTCCACAAATTTCCTCTTATTCTAGGAAAAATAATGTCATTACACAGATTATTCCCGCATTTTGCATTATGTGGTAAAGAATCATTTTTTAAATAATAAATTTATTTTTTATTGGTGTTCAGTTTGCCAACATACAGAATAACACCCAGTGCTCATCCCGTCAAGTGCCCCCCTCAGTGCCCATCACCCACTCACCCCCAGCCCCCGCCCTCCTCCCCTTCCACCACCCCTAGTTCGTTTCCCAGAGTTAGGAGTCTTTATGTTCTGTGGTAAAGAATCATGTTGGTAAGATGTACAAGTACCTGATTAAAAAATAGAAAACATCGTTCACATTTCTCAAGTATATTTCTGTTGGCATGTTTGCATTTTGGTTACTGAAGAGTTTCCTCCTTCAGAAATACAATCCCAAATTACTAACGGAGCAGATCTGGTGTTTGTGAGAACAAAAGGGCTTTTCCTTTGATGCAATCTTTGAGCAGCTGCACACAATTGAACACCTGGAAATCAAAACCTCTTAATTCACAGACTACTTTTCTTAGTAATTAATATAAGTAGTTGGTTGACCAGTTACTCCCAATCTCTCTTTCTTTTTTTTCTTTTGCTTTTATTGTTTCTGTTTCCTATTGTTTCTGTGATTACTGCCTCATTGGAAAACAGACACTGTTGTCAATTAATGTGAGGAAAACTTACAAGATATCAGATGCTATGAAGCCTATATTGAAGGACTTCCAAGAGAATCCAGAAGATCAAATTGCCAGTAAAAGGTTTTACTGTTGGTCATGCCACAAACCTCAAGAGAAGGCTGACATTTTTGTAGAAGCTCTAACCACTGTGATAACTCAGTCTGGATCAAGATATTTGGACAAGGAACTAAGGTCATAGTAACTCCTCCAGGTAAGTAACTTTGCTCTGTTTTGACCTTGTGAATGAAAACCTGATAGCTGTTTTTTAGAAAAAATAATGTAGAATCACCTCAGCACATGGACAGTAATTTTGCAGCTACGGGTCCCTCTACATGGAAACACAACTACTTTTCAAATGGTTTATTTACTTTTCTACATGTAAGCAGATTAAAATTCTACTTTTAGAAAATATATGCATGCACTCAAAAATAGACTCAGGCTTGAAGTTAAAATCATTTTTAGGACCGTGCCTACAAATTGGTTGTGTGTGCTATTCGTTCAAGATGCTTTTCTTCTAATTGGTCTCTTAAGTGAGAAACACTTTGATGAAGTACCTCTAGTATTAATAGTGCTCCTTTCTTAATGATAACATGTTTCTCTAATAACATGCAAAATCTAAGTGATTACTTTTGATGTCTTTAACAGCAGTGTAAAAAATTTAACTCTTACAGTAAATGACTATAGAACATTAATAATCCCATTTATTACTCTAGCTAGGGGGAGGCTGACGCTGGTCAAAATTTGTGCTACTGCTAGTCTTGGGATATTACCTAAAGATGGTCCAGTTTAATGAAATTTGTGAGCTCAGTAAACCACTTCAGCTCCAAAGAGTCCATAAAAAGAGTCTGTCTGCATGGTTTTACACTTTCATTTGTTCATTTATTGTTTCAGCAAACATTTATTAAAGACAGTTTCTCTGCTGGATGCTGGAGATAAAAGGGTGAAGAAGACACAGTCTCAACACTCAAAAAGCCTCTAGTCTAAAGGGCAATTATTCTAGATTGTGGCTTCATTGAGTCCTATGTTGTTTTGGCTGGTGGGTGTGAGAGACACAGAACATCTTGGATTCATGAGCTCTTCTGTTTTCTTAATTTATGTAATACCAGTTGCTTATAAAATCCATATATTGGGACGCCTGGGTGGCTCAGTGATTAAGCGTCTGCCTTTGGCTCAAGGAGTGATCCTGGAGTCCCAGGATCGAATCCACATCAGTCTCCCTGCATGGAGCCTGCTTCTCCCTCTGCCTGTGTCTCTTCCTCTCCCTCTCTCTCTCTCTCTCTCTCTCTTTCTCTCTCTCTCTCTCTCTCTCTCTGTCTCTCATGAATAAATAAAATCTAAAAAAATAAAATCCATATATTTTGTTTAGTGGAAGAATTTGATAAAATGGCCTGAAACCATCCCACTAAGGAGAATCATAATAGCAGCCAAGATTTTTTGAGGAACAGGTCTTAGTGCATTTTCTCATTCCTCAACAGCCCTATATGGAAGATACTCTTATTCCAAATTCACTGATGAGCAAACAGGCTTGGAGAAGTTCAGTTATTTGCCTAACGTCACATGGCTTTTTACTATGGCAAAGAATGGGATCCAACAGAGACTCGTCCATGCCAAAGAGCATGGTTTAGACTATTATGTGGTATTTGAAACATTAAGCTGTAATTTTATATTCTGATATGTACTCTTTTGTAGCTTGACCTTTTAAATAGACTCTTTACATGAATGCTTAATTAGTAATAGCTCATAATTTGTATTACTACTCATGTGGAAAACAATGATTCAGCTTCTAATCATGGCATTAAAATACCTCTCTCCCTCACACAAGATCAGGTAAGTCATGCCGAATACACATTTATTAAATTCTCGCAGTGTGATTTTTTGGGTATTTCTATAAAAGTACAAGTCCTTTTGACATTAGTGCATTCAATCTTCTTTCTGTATTGGCAACAAATTTTCTGGAAATATTGAGAATTTTTGCATCCATGTTCATCAGGGATATTGGTCTATAATTCTCCTTTTTGGTGGGGTCTTTGTCTGGTTTTGGAATTAAGGTGATGCTGGCCTCATAGAATGAGTTTGGAAGTACTCCATCTCTTTCTATCTCTCTGAACAGCTTTAGTAGAATAGGTATGGTTTCTTCTTTAAACGTTTGATAGAATTCCCTAGGGAAGCCATCTGGCCCTGGACTTTTGTGTCTTGGGAGGTTTTTGATGACTGCTTCAATTTCCTCCCTGGTTATCGGCCTGTTCAGGTTTTCTATTTCTTCCTCTTCCAGTTTTGGTAGTTTGTGGTTTTCCAGAAATGTGTCCATTTCTTCTAGATTGCCTAATTTATTGGCGTATAGCTGCTCATAATAAGTTTTTAAAATCGTTTGTATTTCCTTGGTATTGGTGGTGATCTCTCCTTTCTCATTCATGATTTTATTAATTTGAGTCTTCTCTCTCTTCTTTTTAATAAGGCTGGCTAATGATTTATCTATCTTATTAATTCTTTCAAAGAACCAACTCCTGGTTTTGTTCATCTGTTCCACAGTTCTTCTGGTCTCTTTTTCGTTGAGTTCTGCTCGAATCTTTATTAACTCCCTTCTTCTCTTGGGTGTAGGATCTATTTGCTGTTTTTTCTCTAGCTCCTTTAGGTGTAAGGTTAGCTTTTGTATTTGAGTTCTTTCCAGTTTTTGGATGGATGCTTGTATTGCGATGTATTTCCCCCTCAGGACTGCTTTTGCTGCATCCCAAAGATTTTGAACGGTTGTATCTTCATTCTCATTAGTTTCCATGGATCTTTTTAACTCTTTCCTAATTTCCTGGTTGACCCTCTCATCTTTTAGCAGGATGGTCCTTAACCTCCACGTGTTTGAGGTCCTTCCAAACTTCTTGTTGTGATTTAGTTCTAGTTTCAAAGCATTATGGTCTGAAAATATGCAGGGGACGATCCCAAACTTATGGTATGGTTCAGACCTGATTTGTGACCCAGTATGTCGTCTATTCTGGAGGAAGTTCATGTGCACTTGAGAAGAATGTGTATTCAGTTGTGTTTGGATGTAAAGTTCTGTAGATATCTGTGAACTCCATCTGGTCCAGTGTATCATTTAAAGCTCTCATTTCTTTGGAGATGTTGTGCTTAGAAGACCTATCGAGTGTAGAAAGCGCTAGATTGAAGTTACCAAGTATAAGTGTATTATTATCTAAGTATGTCTTAACTTTGGTTATTAATTTATTGATATACTTGGCAGCTTGCACATTCAGATCCTCTTGTTGGATAGATCCTTTAAGTATGATATAGTGTCCCTCTTCATCTCTTACTACAGTCTTGGGGATAAACTAATTTATCTGATATAAGGATGGCTACCCCTGCTTTCTTTTGAGGACCATTTGAATGGTAAATGGTTCTCCAACCTTTTATTTTCAGGCTGTAGGTGTCCTTCTGTCTAAAATGAGTCTCTTGTAGACAGCAAATAGATGGGTCCTGCTTTTTTATCCAGTCTGAAACCCTGAGCCTGTTGATGGGGTCATTAAGCCTATTCACATTCAGAGTTACTATTGTAAGATATGAATTTAGTGTCATCATGATACCTATTCAGTCCTGTTTTTGTGGATTGTTTCCTTGGACTTCCTCTTTCTTTTACAGATCCCCCTTAATATTTCTTGCAGAGCTGGTTTGGTGGTCACATATTCTTTCATTTTCTGCCTATCTTGGAAGCTCTTTATCTCTCCTTCTATTCTGAATGAGAGCCTTCCTGGATAAAGTATTCTTGGCTGCATGTTCTTCTCATTTAGGACCCTGAATATATCCTGCCAGTCCTTTCTGGCCTGCCAGGTCTCTGTGGAGAGGTCTGCTGTTACACTAATATTTCTCCCCATGAAAGTCAGGGATTTCTTGTCTCTTATTGCTTTAAGGATCTTCTCTTTATCTTTGGAATTTGCAAGTTTCACTATTAAATGTCAAGGTGTTGAGCGGTTTTTATTGATTTTAGGGGGGAATCTCTCTATCTCCTGGATCTGAATACCTGTTTCCCTTCTCAAGTTATGGAAGTTCTCAGCTATGATTTGTTCAAATACACTTTCTGGACCTCTGTCCCTTCCGGCGCCCTCTGGAACCCCAATTAAACGTAGATTTTTCCTTCAGGCTGTCCATCTTGCTCCACCTCCCCAATTTGCTGGAAATATTGAAGCTAGCAGAAGAACTGGAGCTAGTATACAACATGCATGACTAAATTGCATAACTTAGAGCTGACTTTCCACTTATTCTGGGACAGCTGCAGAAAGACCAAACCAAATAGTATCCAATAGTATCCTCTGATGAGCAGTTCATAACTGTAAATCAATACCCTAGAAACTGTTAAGATAATATTGAGTTCAAAGAGGTGATCTTTCAGGAATAAATAGGTTAAGAGATTATCATTAAGATGTCAGACCCTGTAACAACTCATTTGGTCTCCAGTTAGTGGGGATTGGATTCTGGAAATAGCTTGCTTTACAGTCAAACAAGATACCCACCCCTCAATTTGTAGAAAGAAAAAAAATACCTGTAAAAATATTGAATATTTACTAAATATTCTTTGTTCCTCTTTGAAAATAAAAGAAATCATGGCTGTATATCTCAAGTAAAGGAGTTATATCATACAAGAAAACCTTTAGGAAAGAGATTTCTAAGGGCCAAGAAAATGATGAGAAAAAGTGAAATCATACTCTCCAATTTGTGTGAGTCAGATAAGAAAGACAGACCCAAGCTGCCCAGGCAGAGAGGGGTTATTTCATCAATTCTTGACTATGTTCATTTCTAACGTGATTTTTCTTGAGTTTCATCTTTGCTTAATGTTAGCAGGGTCCATTTTTATATATTTATGTAATATTGAAAAAATATAAGCGCAATTTTAAAAGAGGCACAAAGAGAGATTTTTATAAAAGCTTTTCAGGCAAGATTAGTATGGCTAGAGCAAAATCAAAGCATTTGGTTGTGGCACAAAGCTCAGGGTTACAGGTAAATTTCTTTATATTCCTCAGTATAAGATAGGGAGGCGAGGCAGATGAGGCAGGGGCTGCTGGCTAGGTGCTGGTGCTGGCTCAGAATTCTAGGATTGTTCCCAATTTGGTCACATATAGCAGCAGGATCCTTGGGGAGGTAAAGGACTCTGTCCTAGTCCTTGGGGGGAAGGGTAGTTGCTGTTTGATCTAGCATAGAAGACATTAACAAGGAGCTAACTGGGGGTCCCTAAGGGATGGAGATATTAGGGCCATTTGGGATTTCTGTGTTGAAAGTTTGCTAGAGAGGGATGCCTGGGTGGCTCAGTGGTTGAGCAGTCTGCCTTTGGCTTAGGGCGTGATCCTGGAGTCCTGGGATCGAGTCCTGCATCAGGATCCCCACCGGGAACCTGCTTCTCCCTCTGCCTATGTCTCTGCCCTTCTCTGTGTGTGTCTCATGAATAAATAAGATCTTTAAGAAAAGAAAGTTTTGTAAAGAGGTTTGAACGTCCTATTTATTTGACTTCAAAAATAACCAATGAAAAAGAATGAACAAAAAAATGCTAAACTTTCATTTAGTCAGAGGATGATTAATAACAAGTATCAAAACATTTAACTGTGTAAACATATTCAAGGATGTTATAAGCTAAGTTTTCCCCCTAAACTCAATCTACTATATTTGTTCATTCTTCACTAGCCTTAGAGATGAAATTTTGCCTGAATGAGGGAAAATATATCACAGGGATGTTTCTAGCATACTAGGTCTACTCAAATAAAATTTTCAAGAATTTTCACAAAGATGAAAATTGAAACATTGAAAAAATGAAATAAATATATCTTTCTTTCCTTAGTGGTTGTGATGATAGGCACATATGAATTCATAAACTGAAAAGCAAGTTTCTGGACCTCTTTTTTCCACCTGACTGCCTAATCAATGTATGTTCTAGCAATCAAATTAAACAAGTTAAACAGTGGAATGGCTCAGTCAACCATTCTACTGACAAAATTGTGGAAGTTCAAGATTAATTTTATCCAAAAGAATAAAACATCAAGACTATAGCTAAGGAAAAGTCACAGGGCGTTAAAACGTGTACTATTATCCTGAAACCTTTCAAGTTCATCATTTGATTTTCAATTTCTTAAGTGTAACAAATCAGAAGTATTCCTATAAAAAACAAAATTTCTAAGATGAAAATTAGATTCCTTAATATATTGACTAGAGGCTAAAATTATGTAACTACCATGTACAATTGAAAAATTGATCTTTATTTAACATGCTTTTTAAATTACAAGCAAAGCATATGGTTGGAGATTGTACAGTGCCTTACTATTATAATTAATAAAATACTATTTCTCAAAGCAAGATGTATAAACTTAAAATAAGCATGTTATGACCTAAATCTACTTAAACCATGAATAAGAACTCACTGTTTCCCTGCTGATTTAGTATAAAAATCAGGAGCTTTGCCACCCAGGTATAAATTCTCTTGCATTATCCAGTCCCTCAAAAAATAGAGTATTAAGAGCCCCCCCCTAAAAATTTTTTCTCTTTCCTTTATCAAATGAGAAATCCAATTCCCTTTTTCTTAAGAAATTGAATTATTAAACTAGTCCAAAGAGAAGATAATAAAAACACTAGAAAGAGCTGTGGAAATCAATTTTAAGAGAGTTCTAACATTTGTAATTTCAACCATTAAATCAACAGTAAATGTATAATTAAGTAACATACCAACATTCAAGTGACATGACCTTTAAAACTATGATATCTTGATATATATTTTGACATTTTATCTGCAAGAAACTCTGGAATCATAACTTTTAACACTATACCAGTTTTATGTGTACTTTATTCAGCTGGTGAAATCACAGTATATTGTGGCATTCTAAAACTGTTTGGCAGCTTTTTAGGGCACATTCAACTTTGAGGGGAATTCTAGAAGTCAAAATAAATTATGTCTTCTTAGTTATACTTAAACTACAAATGATATTCCAAAATAAAATGTGCTTTTGGTAAACATTTTCCAAAGCAAAACAAGATTCTGATAAGTGCGTTATTTGATAAAGTTAATATAAAGGCATTTTTGAAAATAATATTTTTTCATAGCAGTCTTGGAAATACTGCCCCTTAGCTTCCAAATTCAAGACATTGTAAATAATTGGGAGGCAGTTATAAACATTGTCCTACTCAAAACCCTGGAGTTGTTCAGATGTAAGACATCTCAGTCTTACAATCAGAACAATCAAGTAGGAGACCTCCATACTTCAGAAGTGCGTATGGGATTCATATCTGAAGATTTAAAGATCAACTTGATAGATTGTCAAGTACACATGGAAGTAGATTCCCATATAAAAGGAGTGTGTACTGTTTAATAAAATCTCATATATTAATCTAGACTCTGCCACTTAATAGCTGTGACTTGAGGCAAGTTATATGATTTCTGGTACCTATTTTCCCACTGAAAATAAGAACAATCAATACCTCATAACTCATTGTGGATGGAAGACTATAATAAGCACTAATTCAATGGCAAGTTTCCTTCATTTCACTCTGTGCTAAGTGGTTCTAAAGTACACAATGTCTGTTTTTCTCTAATAATGTTATTAATTGATATTCCATTTTCCTTCACAGATAGAAGCCTTGATACAGACATTTCCCCCAAGCCCACAATTTTTTTCCCTTCAATTGCTGAAATAAAACTCCATAAGACTGGAACATATCTTTGTCTTGTTGAGAATTTTTTCCCTGAAGTTATCAAGATACATTGGAAAGAGAAGAATGGCCAAATGATTCTGAAATCCCAGCAGGGAGACACCGTGAAGACTAATGACACATTCATGAAATTCAGCTGGCTGACCGTGGCAAAAAAGTCAATGGCTGAAGAACAACAATGTATCATCACACACGAGAATAATAAAGAAGGGATTAATAAGGAGATTCTTTATCGTTCAATGAAGAAAGGTATGTGATATAGAAATAGAAATATAATCTTGCAGTGCTCTTTTTTTGAAGGAAATACTCCAGCTTTTCTGTGAAATATTAATGAAAAGAAACAAATAGAAATCTTTCTAAACTGTTAATGATAGCATAAATGTGCTGCTTTTCCCCCCATGGATTGAAATATTCATGGTTTTGGAACATTAAAAAAGAAAAAGGAAAAAGACAAATTCACTTACCCTTTGTTGCCTCAGTTTTTCATTCAAAATATGAAGGGTACAGTGATTTTTTTTTTTTAGGGTCATTGTAGGGATTAAATGAAACAATGCACATGAAAGCATCTCGCAACTTTGCACAACATAAATGCTCAAGAAGAGAGTCTGTTTTTGATGATCTTACTTGATCAAGACATAAAAACAATCACACATCTTTCAGGAATGTTCTACTCAGAAGTCAAAGCCCCTCTTACTTCAATCTGGTCTACCTCAGGTATAACCTGTCAATGATGAGTTGGTGGCAAAATGCTATTCATTTGACGGAACCAGATCCCAACTCAACAAAAAATAGAATAATTTGGGTGCTGAGGGTTTAGTACGGCCCTGTGGTTTTTAGATTTGAATTTTATATATCACCATAAAGCAAAATTTGGCAAATAAAGTTTGGGTGAGGCTGATGTGTAAATACATTTTTCATTCTACACAATGAACATATTTCTTAACTTTGATAAATGTTGCTCAGCAAAAATTTACTGTAATACTAGCATGTGCCAGGTCTGGAAGGGATGCAGGATGAACCACTCTCCCAAGGAGGATCACTACAGTAGAGAGAACATATTTTTCCTAATCACTCAGGGTCACTCATGATTCAGGTATGGTGTCCCAAATTAAGCTCATTGGTGCAGAGTATGGACATATTTAGACAGTGTGGGCAGAAGGCTGAATGTGACTGGCCCAGCTGTGGTCCAGTAACTCGCTGGGCTGAGAAGTCAAGTCATGAGTATGAACATCACAGATCAAGGCCTCAGAGGACCCATAAGAAGGAACCAGTTTGCACTTTTCCCTGTGTTTCACAAGCCCTTGGGAAGCAGTGGGGAACACGCACATAACAAGACGTGCAAAGACTTTTGCAGCATGCCACTCAGAATTCCTGAAGGTAATCTATATCTTCTTGAATCCTTGGTTTTTCCAATGATCAAATTAGGATGAAACACTTATCTTTGCTTTGTCCTGGCATGTGATGAAGAGGAAATGCAAACATGTCAGTGAAAATGCTTGATTTTGAAAGCATGACATGGGTGTATTTATTCATGTTTATTGCATTTATGTTTATCTTTGCCTAAAATAACTGAACCGATTTTACAAACAGCCCTAATTTTTTATTTCTATAGCTAAGAAACAGAGAGAAGGCAAATGAGCGAAGCACAAGTTTAATCACTGGGCTGAAGTTCTTTAGGTATTAACTTTTATAGTAATCAAAGTAAAAATATACTATAATAAGTTCCATGGTGATGATTACAGAAAAGGGAGAAATTCTTATTCATGATGTGTTTCACATGAGAATTAATTTCTGAAAGGAATGTCTCCCGAAGTCTTCTCCTAGAAACAAAGCTAATGAGGGCATTTCTATTAATGCCTTTCATCATCAAATTTCTAATGCTGTTGCTTGTAAGTTTTTTGTTTGTTCTTTTTGGTTTTGTGAAAGCTGAAAATATATAGAATGTGTAAGTACAAATCCACAAAGTGATTTTGAACAGATAAAACTATCTGGTCCAAATTTTCAACCAAGTTTGATGGAGAAAGCGAATCTAGGGTACACTCACAGATTTTAATTTGAAAAATTGTTAACCCTAATCAAATTGTTAACCCTACATCAATCATTGCATGGTGGAGAGATATTTTTATTTCTCTTTTAATGGGTAAAGCCATTGTATGGAAAAGAAAGGGACTTTAAGACACTTTAAAGTCAGTTCTTGATATTTTAACATCTAAACATAATTATATAGATATTTTATTTCGAGGACTTACCCTAGGGTACCCTAGGTGTACCCTAAAGCCTACACCTCAAACCCATTTTTTTAAGAACACACCAAAATAAGGCTTGTGGAGTGCATCAATTTGCACACCAGAACCATGTCTTTGTGTGGACAAGAACATATCCAGCAGAAAAAAAATAAACCAAAACACCTTGTAACTTTCTCTTCCTACATCCGATGGTCAAAGGAATTTTGTCTTTGCATGTATGTTGGGCATTTTTTTTTTACACTATAGAGAAATGCAACTCTCACCTCAGGTTTTATATATTCAGAAACCTATATTTATTACTCGGTCTATCTTCTGTCCCTGGAAAGAAGTACACTGAAATGCTGAGCTTCTGCAAGGAAAAGGTCATTTGCTAAGACTCATTATGATATCGGGAAGAGATGATGCCTGGAGTCCACAATGGTGAAGTATGCTTGATTTCTATAGATTATTTTACAAAGTACTTTCCACATGCTCTAGCTCATCTAAACCCCGACAAGTGACCTCTGAATGCTGGCTCTGCCAGTCACTGGTATGACTCATGGCTAGTTAATTACTCACTAAAACTTATTTCCTCAAGTCTAACATGGAGTTTTCCAAATTTGTCTCATATCGTTGTCCCTGGGGGATCAGATGAGATAATGCACGTAGGTGCCTAGCACAGTAATAATCACCCAATAGGAATTGGCTTTCATTAGCTTTATTGTCATGTCCGCAAACAGCATCCCCACTTCAGAAGATCATTTGGGAGTTGGGAATAATGGGGCATACACGATTTGGAAAGGTAAGGCTTTCCTCTTTAACTTAGACAGAAATTTACCTAAATCAAACAACCAAACTTCTTCAAACATGTAAGATTTTACTGCGAATTCTAGGCTTGGGCAAATTCATTTGAATTCATTTTATAACAACCCTTCATGTCAACAGTGGGTGCTGACAACTGCACAGAAGCCACTGTTTCTGGTTATTTTTCCATTCACAAATATTTATAGAACACCTATAGTGCAGCAAGCACTGGGCTGGGAGCTATGAGCATAGATGGAAAACAAGATAGTCTTAGACATTACCCTCTAGTTGTGAGAAAAGAGGGAAAAAACCGCATCATTCATGAATTTCAACATCTTCAAGCGCCAAAATACAACGTATGAGTTGACCTACTGAATTACACAGAATCAAATCAAGCATTTCTGGAATTGTGGGACTCATGTTTGTAATGACTCTCCTCTCGGTTATATTTCTCTTTTTTTTAATTTTTTTTTATTATTTTATTTATGATAGTCACACACAGAGAGAGAGAGAGAGGCAGAGACACAGGCAGAGGGAGAAGCAGGCTCCATGCACCAGGAGCCCGACGTGGGATTCGATCCCGGGTCTCCAGGATCGCGCCCTGGGCCAAAGGCAGGCGCCAAACCGCTGCGCCACCCAGGGATCCCTCGGTTATATTTCTATCCACAACATAGACACATGTCAAATAATGATTATAAACATTTGAATAATATTTGCTCTCATTTGTTTTAGAGCTCACTGCTATTAATTCTACAAAAACTGATGATGGTAAGTTTTTGTCCATGTTTGCCTTTATGTTATGTTATAGCATCTTTTCCTCCTTGACCAAATCACCCTTTGAACTCCCCTGGCTTCAGTGAGAAACCTCAGAATGGCTGGCTCTTGCAAAATAGACTGAGTGATATTTGAAGTCAATCCGTCATTTCTCAGGAGTCATGTTCACACAGTAAATACTGGGTTGGGTATGAGAAGACTATGAATTAGGGGTGCAGTGATGTGCTCTGAATTCTTTCAACAATGAAGGAATTTCTGTGGCCTTTTTTTCTACTGACTGAGGAAAACATGGTATCAAGTTTTTTTTTAAGTCTTTCTTCTTGCTGGTAGTTAATTATATGAACTGACATTAAGAGGTTCTTGTACAGAAGGTGTTGTGCTGCACTGTGAGTGCATTTTGTTTAATTTTCTTAATACTCACTGGAAGTATTTTATTCCCATTTTACAAATGAGGCAATGAGCTAAAAAGAATTCAATCCCTGCACCACACCACACAGTGAGATCTGGGGCTTCAACCCAGACTGTCTGAATCAACAATTCACACACTTACTCAGTTTTCTTTTTTTTTTTTTTTTAAGATTTTATTTATTTAATCATGAGACACACACAGAGAGAGAGAGAGGCAGAGGCACAGGCAGAGGGAGAAGTAGGCTCCATGCAGGGAACCTGACGTGGGACTAGATCCCGGGTCTCCAGGATCACGCCCTAGGCCAAAGGCAGCGCTAACCACTGGACCACCGGGGCTGCCCCACTTACTCAGTTTTCTATTCTTCCTCTGTGATGTCATCATAGACCAAGAAATCCCAAAGCCAAGGCCCTGAGACAGGTGCACACATGGGGAATCAGTGTGAGTGCAGGGCTTCCAGTGCCACAGACTGGGCATTAATCCCAGTTCTTTAATTATTAGTTGCAAGAATGCAGGTACAGTAGTTACATTTCCTGAGCCAAGCAGGGATAACAAGAACAACGTTTCACTCAGCTACTAAAGACATAATGTCACATATGTGGAATGTCTATCATGGGGTATATCATTGGCTCTCATCAGACCCTGCTCATATGCCTTCCATGTCCCATCCCAAGGGGCTCCTAGAACTTAGCTAACATATTACCTAGCCAAGGGCAAGAAGTTATGAATACAGTACAACTTGAATTAGCTTTCCACACCAAGGATTAATGATTCTGGAGTTCCTTCGCCCTGAAGATAAAGCATGTAGAAGAAATTTCCACAGGAACAGACTTGGCCTTGTAGTTCATTGAGTAGCCAGTCTGGTCCACCATCCTTGTCATTAATTATTTCTTCATATCAAATATTTTTTTCAAAATCTCAGAGGATATTAAAGACAATTATCCTATTACATCATAGCTATAATTAAGGTATTCAGGAAAGACAAGGGAATGAGTTTGATCTCTTAAAGTTGCAGAGAATTTCAATTAACCCCTTTCTTCCACCTTATTATTTTTTAAGTTATTTAAATTGCAATTAGTTAACATACAGTGTAATATTAGTTTCTGGTGTACAATATAGTGATTCAACACTTCATACATTAGTTGGCGCTCATTGCAACAAGTGCCCTCTTTACTAAAATCTCCCACCTACTCCACTGTGAGTACAACCAAATTTCCAAAGATTGTCCCCTTGTTACAAATCTCATTAATGCATGATGTGTAATGGCTAAAATGCTTCTAAATCAGCAATTCATCTTTATATTTATGCTTAACTGTTTATTGTCGGGGTATTTATTGCACGTGGATGTTCAGAATTACAGAATAGGTAAATGTGTTCTTGGATATTACGTTGCTGGGATAAAATCTGGCTTGTGGGACTCAGTAGTCGTATGACATCAGGGAAGTTGCTTCTCTGTCCTCAACTTATTTGTGAAATGGAATGAAAATAATCTCCTGGGTTACTGAAAAATTAAGTAACATATTAAAGCTTTGCACACAAAGCTCTCAGATTAAATGTTTGGCATTAGTGGTCCATATTAGCTATTATTACTTAGAGACATGGTGAAGAAATAGTAAAAGTTACTTACCACCAGTGCTTTCTTCAGGTTGACTCATTCATCTAAGACCTAATCTTACTTTGTAATACTTTGTAATATTGCAGGTGAATTTCCTGGAGGTTGTTGTTTGACTTGATATACAAGCTAGATTCTGAGTTGTCTTGGTGGTGATGGTGGTGGTGGATAGTTTACTATCAGGTTGTTTTGTTGTTGGGGTGTCCCTTCAACCTAGATCAGAAATGTATAATGTGACCTGTCTCTCATTAATAAGCCTTCATCTTTCAAAAGAACAGAAGATACTAATAAATGACTTCTTTTAGACATACTACAGCTACAGCTGAAGACCACCTCTGCCTACTACACCTACCTCCTCCTCTTCCTCAAGAGCCTGATGTACTCCATCATCACCGCCTTCTGTCTGTTTAGGAGACCAGCGCCCTGTGGCAATGGGAAGAGTTCCTAACACATGGTGGCACCAAAGGTCCATTGGCTTTTGTCGCTAAAAGTGTTTGCTGAGGATCTAACTGGGCTTGCCAAAACCAGAGTTTTGGGTTATTTCAGTTCACATGTGTCTTCTTCAATTGTGTCATTATTGCAGAACAGGTTTACAAACCCCTGGGCAAACAGAAACTTCCACTCTGCACCAAGAACAAATTCTGCCATGACTCAGTGGTGGGGCCGGGGGCCATTCACAGAGGCATCAGCACTGCTCTCTCCTTAATGTCCACCGGTTCCTCCCTCTACCCAGTACCCATGCCTCTGAGTACAGCCAGCATATAGCTTCTAGTCACATCCCCCAGGGCTCTTTAACTGGATAACTGCCTGGAAGCCTATTTACACATCCAGAACCTGCCATCTTTGCTACCTAAAGCTTGTACTGTCTTACATAATAGGCACAATAAAAACAATTAAATGTCGACTTTTGCCTCTGTGTACTATCTTTTGGCGCAATCTGAGAGTCCAAGATAAGGGACCATGACAACTTCCAATTCAGTGCTGGTTGTAATACTGCTCAACTCCACATTTCTACTTCTTGCCCTGAGGTAATCCTTATGATGCTTTCTTTGGGGCACTGGCCCCGGGAGAGCCATAACCAGTGAATATGCCCAGGTTATTTCCCCTTCAAAGGTCAGCAGATTCATACTCATTTAAGACACTCTGGTGGTGACTGATGGGTGACCTCAGACCTTATAGCAGTGTTTCATGGGTACCATGTTTCCTGATTTCATAAGAACCCCATGAGAGCTGCACTAACATCAGAAAAGTAGAATGGTGGAGGTTTAAGTGCTTGGACTCTGAAACTCAAGTGCCTGGGTTTAAATCTTGGGTCTATAGATATTTGAACTCTCTGTGCCATAATTTTCTCATTTGTAAAATAAAGATATAGTGTGCTCTGTCCCTGGAGTTGTATGGGTGAGATGATCTAATTTGGGGGTACATGCCAGTCCTCAATGCATTAGCATCTACTGTTGACAGCTCTACTTTAGAAACAATAGATAATATACCCACACACATTAGCACACACACACCCACACAAACACACACACATACACAAAAGGTATGCACTAAGATTTATGTGCAATACCATAGTACCATCCGTAACAGTCCCAATCAACTCAAATGCCCGATAAGAAACTAAACAAACTAAATGATGTCGTATGATGGAGTAGTTTGCATCTACAAAAAAATGTAGATTGTTAAAAAAAATGGAAAATTAATCAGAAAGTGTTGTTGAAGAACTATGCATGGCATGACCCTACTAAAATTGTTAGATTATACCTTCATGTGGCCAAAATCAAAACACTCTAAAAATTGAACTAAGAAATCTTCCTCCAACCATTGTCTCTACCTTCCCACCACTTACAGGTCACATTCATTGCTTGTGCATCCTTCCAGTTTTTATGTATGTGAATATGAATTTATAGATAAAATATAAATGCACATAAACTAATTTTCTTCCTTCTAACACGAAGGTAGAGTACAATATACATTATTCTTGCACATCCTTGAGCTCTTTTTATGTCAGTATAGAAGGACACTTAGCTGCACAGTTATTTCACTGGTGACTTTTTAAGATCAATTCCTTGTGATACACCAATGGATTATTTCCAATCTTTTAGTATTATAAAATATACTGAAATTATAATAGTTTTATGTCACTTTGGACTTGTGTACTAGTTATTTTGGTAGAAGTATTGCCAACTTACTCCAATAGATATAGCACCATTGTGTACTTCTGCCACGATGTAGGTGGATGTCAGGACACTGCTATCAAATATCAGGATTTTGCTAATCTGACACATGAAAAATAATATCCTATCATGGTTTGAATTTTTCCCTGATGAGTATAACCATATTTTCATATATTGAGTCTGTTTATATTTCTTTTGTATAATATTTGTCCAGTCTTTTGACCATGATTTCTACTAAGTAATAATACTACCAAGTATGATATTCATTTACATGTGTGTATCTCTTCAAACGTGTGTAAAACAAAATGTTCAATGCATAGTAGGTGAGTGAACGAATATGTGATAATTTTTCTCATTTTCTATTAATCCTTTTAAACTAGAAGTTTTATGTGTTAGAATAAAACAATGTCTCACTTAAAATTGGGAAGGATTTTTTACTTACAATCAGCTTCAGTGAAACAGATACTTTTGAAAACCAAGTAAAGGTTCCTATGTGGAAGCAATATAAGATGCACCAGATGCAAGGAAGAGGAAATTTAATCTCGATCTACTCATTGATTCTCAGACCTCTTTAGGACAAATGCCTGGGCCTCTGCTTAGGGATCTAGAACTGTTTCTGCATGTGGAAAGCACGGAGGCACAGAGGGGAAACCAGCAAATGATGGAAAGCTGAGTGGGCTGATGTCCCTGCTGGGGCTCCTAGGCAGTGTCTCCTGTGACTTCCAGTATCTTAGCACCTTCCTTCTCCAACCCAACCTCGGCTGCCCTGGAGATACAAATTGGGGGGAGGGTGGTGGTACAGGAGATGGCGTGAGTGGCAGGAGGGTGCTGGTGTGGTGGTGGTGCTTTATTTTGTTTTTTTGGTTTTGTTTTGGGTTTTGGTTTTTTTTTTTTTTTTTTCTGCCTACGTGCCCTGTCAAATGTGGTCAAGTCATGGAAAATGCTTGAAGTCAAACAGGCCTCTGCTGGTTGGGGCTGTGCAAGCAGTGGCTTGGTTGTTGTAAGATGAAATAAGGGCAATTAAACCACAGCCAGCTTTGCTCACTCCCAAAAGATCACAGCTAATGGAAAGAAAATATTCATCAACACACACATGGTCTTGCTGTCAAACATACTCAGGCTGTGCTTGAGGGGTCCCCTATTTTATACCACGTTCCTCCAAGTAGGAGCTACATGAGTTGGGATCCTCTGACCAGGACTGTTGAGACACTGCACCCTCAGTCCACTCGAGACACTGTTCTGAAGGAAATAGCATGCAGACTTCCTGTAGCACTAGGTGATCCCTGACATTCCACCAGGATCTGCACTCTTCTATGGCAGGTGTTTTACTGAGGTTCGTACTTTTTGGTCTTGTTTTGTCAGCATAGGCAGGGTGACGTGAGACTCCTGCCCATGAAGCTACTAGCACAGGGAGACTGTAGATGTCACAACAGCAGTTGCTTCTCTCCCCACAAGAACACAGACATATGGAGGCCCTGAGTTCAAGTGTGTAATTTAATGTCAGACTGAGTCATCTCAGTCCCACTAATGGAACAAATGACTGCAAAGTGAGGCTGAGCAAGGCTCAGTAGAAGACATGCCCATCAGGTAAGTGTGCTGGGAGTGGAGCAGAGCTGATCTGACCTGCACAAATGGCTGCTTTCCAGCCAAATGACCACCAGTCAGTACACACAATTGAGTTTTTCTTGAAGGGCACAATGAATGAGGAAAGAAAACTGGAGACACACTGCCTTCCTATGAAGCATTAAGGTAAATATTCATGTTGGAAAGAAAGAGTTCACAATATAATTTAGTTTATTTTAATTCAAATTAGCCACACAAAGGGAAATGATGGCAATCTGGGTTCAAAATAAGGATCTCACACTATTTCAGAACCATACTTCTAAGAGAAAGATGTTACTTCATAATGAAAATAATACAAAAATGTCTGGTTACACTGTACATGTACTCGCATTCCCTCCCTGCCCCATTTGGTAATTCCAACACTTCAAGCCAAATGCATAATGCAAAACCAAAAAAATAAAATGAACCATTTTGATATGTTGTATTTATTACTCTGTAAAATTGTACAAAGAGCGCATAAGCGTGAGTTAAAAAACACAAGGGAAATGTCGGATGTTAAAAAAGAAATACAAAAGAAATCTGAGACATGAAACAAAACATTCCAAACTGCGAATCAAATAAAAAGATATTTTGCTTACTAAAAAAGTGTTATTCCAATATATTAAGAAGTCTTTTGATCGGGAATACAGCACAAGACTTTGCTCCAACTATTCATGAACAGATCAGACTCCGTCACACTGAACACAGGATGGATCATCACATTATCTTACCAGCCACAGGCAGGTCCTCAAGGTACATGGTCTATACAATGTCTATGAGGTATTACAATAAATAAATTCTTTATTAGCCATTCATTAAAGTCAGCAGTGGATGTCACCTTCAACTTTTAATAGGGAGACCCCAGCTCTGGTCCTTTTTTTTTCCCTGCAGTGACCTTCAATGATGGATTTTCACACTTAGAAAAAGAGAACATAAAAATATTTGAGATATAGTGTTAAAAAGTAAAGTCCTGCACTTTGCCTTATATTTTTATATATATTTACATGCCTTATATATTTTATAAGAAAGTCCATGAAGATGGCCTGTTATAGATACGTAAAGACCTGGATGTGGTCACATGAGAATTTATTTTAAGGCATTTTAGAACTTTACTATTCACATGTCCTCATCTTGGCTGTGTCTCAACCACCAATGCACAAAGTAAGGCTGGAGCGTGTTGGGGCCCTGGGGGTGTAGAAACAGGGTGTGCTCACTGGCCCCAGGCTGCCTCTGCGGCCAGTCCCCAGCTGTCCCACTTGCTCGGCAGCTCTGAGACAGCCACCACTTTCCTTCATCACTAATTAGGCAGAGCTGCTGTTACTACAATTCGCTTTGTGTTTATTTGCTGGCATGTCCGAGGCTGAAGTGTTTTCCATTGAGGATCTGAAGTAACTCAACAATGTGGCTCCACTTGAGGCCCATCAGGCTACTGTTCTGACCAGAACATACCTTTCATTAAGGCATCTCCCCAGCACTTGGCAGACCCTGGTATCATACTGGGTGAGCCTGAGTCCCAGCTCTGCCACTTGTCAGCTTTGCCGCTCAGGACAAATCACTCAGCATCCTAGTACCATGTGCTCGGGTGTAGACAGAGACTAGCAGTCCCGCCTCTCATACAACTGCTCCCCTCAACACACTGAGTTAGGGTTTGTAACTGAATAACACCTGACATGGAGACATTCTGGCCAAGTGAAGAATAATGAACTCATCCTTATTCTGTCTACGTGGATGGTAACTAGACTTATGACGGGGATCACTCTGCAGTAGTGATCTGTAGTATACACATATACCGAATTCTGATGTTGTGCCCTGAAACTTTCATGTTACCAGCCAATTTTACTTCAATTAAAAAAAAGAAGAAGAAAAAGAAATTTGAACTCTGAGGCATTTTTCACACTTGACAAATTCATACCAATGCAAAAGAATGTTAAGAGATTTTACATGAATAAACTACAACTATAAATTCAAGTGAATAGGACAAATCTGGCTATGTATTTATACTCATATTCTTGAATTTGACCTTGAATCTACTCAAAGAAGTGATCCATATGTACCCAGTTTCTTGTTAATGTTTCTGCTTTCAAAGACTCACTTTAACAGAAGTGGTACTCATAGTTCTAAAAGTGGTTTTTCACTGTCCTGTTTCTCTTCAGCTTCTTCTTCAGATCCTAGGAAAGGGAAAGAGAAAAAGTACTGTATTCCATTAAGGAAATGAACAATTTTTTTTAATTATACTATGTGGGCACCAAATTTTAAGTGGGAGATACCGATGTTTAACCTCAGTATCAAAGGTTTAGGTTAAAAAACTGTAACTGTTAAATAAAGTTTTACTTATTTCCTGGAGGAAGAAATATTTAAAATAGAATCTATGACTCATACTAATCTGTTAAACAGATATCAATGAGGTACTACTAAAAATATTCAGAGAGAACAAGAATTAATTACCTACTGCCCTTCCCTAACCATCTCTTTGCTGACAAGCCTGAATATTTTTTTTAAGATTTTATTTATTTATTCATGAGAGACAAAGAAAGAGAGAGGCAGAGACACAGGCAGAGAGAGAAGCAGGCTTCATGCAGGGAGCCCGATATGGGACTCGATCCCAGGACTCCAGGACCATGCCCCAGGCCAAAGGCAGGTGCTTAAATCGCTGAGCCACCCAGGGATCCCCAAGCCTGAATATTTATCAAGTGCAAATAACTTTAACCTTTGGTACAAATCATTCAATCTACTTATTTTTACAAATCACTGTACCCAGTGAGTAGGCATGGTGAAGACTTCCTAATGCTGAGGGTGATGGCACTGTAGGCTGTTACCAGTGAGCACTGGTATCACTGTGCTGGGTCCTATCTTGTGAACCTTATGTTACTTGTACATTTGAGCCCACAATTTCACTCTGGAATTATTTCTTTAGAAAATATGTCTGACGAAATAACATTCATTTTCCATTAAGCAGATTCTGCTGCTAAAAATCAGGGGAAAAAATCTAGATGTCTGAGGGTAAAAGTTAAAAAATTATTTTACTTTCACTGAGTATCTTGTACCCCCTTACATTTATATAGTTCATTACAGCATTAGAAGTGCACATTTTATAAAGTAAAAGCATATACATAATGAAAAATTAGGATCGTAATTACATAGGATCATAATTACAAAAATAAAAACCTAAGTATATATGCACCAATCAGAAAGCCTATAAGAAAATAACCAGATGGCCCGAATCATTTCTGGATGTTCCAAAATATGTGCAACAAACTGACTTCATAATTTTTAAATTATAATTTTTTCAAAAAGGTTGTATAAATACCAGTAGCATGGCCACAATGATGTGAAATTACAAACACAAAACCAGCAGGAGACAAACTGAACTGTCAACACAGATGTGGCCGTAGAGTTGGAAGGACAAGATCTTCGATTGCTCTTCTGTGCACTTTTTTTGCTTTTTTGTTTGTTTGTTTTTTGTGCACGTTTTTATAAAAGGCAAGTGTTACTGTCAGGGAAGGGACACAAAACAGGAGTGGTGGGAAGACAAGGGAGTGGGTGAGGGATGAAGCCTCCTCACACAGAGGAGGCAGTCTGCCTCATAGCTGCTTTCCTCTGGCCAGATAATAGGCCTCAAAGAAGACATTTTGTTCTTCTGAGAATGTCTGCCTGCATTACAGGCAATAACAAATTTGGTACAGGAGTATGAACAGCAGAGAACCTTAAGAAAAGATCGTGCCCCACATCTTAACCTCATAAATATCAGACGGCTCAGGTTAAGTTTGTGGTAACATAAATAGATAAATGTACAGTGGTTGGAGGGTTTCACTATCCAGTGTGTTAAATTGCTGTAAATCATAGTCACACTGGGGCGGGTGACTGCGTTCTCACTTTGAAATGAGTCTAAGGCAGATGATCATACCACATCTTCCTGTTTCTGGGCTTACGTTCCACCCCACTTGTCAGGCTAATGGCATTTGAACCACAAAGAGCTGACATGTCTTGAAATTATTTGGGAGTTCTAAATAAAGCCAAACTTTTAATTAAAACATAATAACAGGTATGTTTTACTTAATTTAAAAGTACATGCTAGCAGGGCTTTCTGGTTATGGTCAAGTGAGGCTAACAAATCTTGAAAAGCAGCTATACAACTGGACTAGATGAACAAAACCAACCATTTCAAAAGTTGGGAAATGTCCAAAGACATACAACAATCTAAGAAGCGTTTATGATTGAAAAACTGCAGAAAGGAACAACAGTAGTGCTCTTACCTAGAGCTGATCCCATCCCTTCCCGACCTCCCAGTATTCAAGTCAATAGGTATGAAGGTTCTTTAAGACAGGCCAGGCCAGGAGGACTGGCAGCAAAATTACACAGCTGAAGGGAGCTGAGTTACTTTGGGGTGGAGAGTGATGTGATGGTGAACTACAAACTCAGTGGTGTGCAAGCAGGAAGGTCATGGGCTCTGCTGGTCTGCGGTTGTGGTCATGGCTGCACCAACCATATGCTTGGCTGAGGCTGTGTGCATGATTAGCAGAGACCCAAAAGAGCCCAAGCCAGCTTGGTCAATCCTGAGGCTTTGGACATATGCAGAGGAGATGTGAAAAGACTCAGGAGAGAGTACAAGCAGAGGAAAACTTGAAAATCTCTAAAATCTGAATATGCTATTCTATATACACCCATAATATTTGTCAGAGAATGGAATTTTTTTTTATTTCCAGTATAATGTATACTGTTGTATTAATTTCAGGTGTACAAATAGTGATTTACCAATTCAATACATTACGATAAATATACTCTTAATCCCTTTCATCTATTCTACACATCTACCCACCTACCTCCCCTCTGGTAAAAAGTTTGTTCTCTATAATTAAGAGTCTTTTTTTTATTTATCTTTTTTTTCTTTCTTTAATCCCACGAGTAAATGAAACCAAACCATACGCTATTTGTCTTTCTGACTAACTTATTTCACTTAACAGAGGATGGAGATCTTATCAAGGTGCTTGAGCACAATCTCCATCCAATCTTTGGCTACCTCTAAACTATACAGACACACAGGTGAACCTACGGAGCTAGACTTAAAAATAAATTAAAAAAAGAAAAAACTGGGTACAGCCATCAACAATCGTATACTGCAAGGGACACAATTTCACAGGTTTAGCCTAAACAATTTTTTAATTTAAAAAAATAACAATAAAAGCAAACTTTTGGGGAGAACAAAATTAGATTCTCGAGTTGCTACTATGTTTTTTCAACAAAATATTTTCAAATTAAAAAAAAAAGAAAGGCAAAGATTCAGAAACTGTGTCTATTCTCAGGGGACGGGGAGGGAAATCCTGACAATTCAATGGAAACTGTCTTTGAGTGTGTCAGCAAAGTGTGAGCATTTTATTTAGCAAAGACTTCAAAGCAGCTATTATAAATATGTTCAAGAAAGTATAGAAAACCATGTTTAAAGACGTAAAAGAAAGTATGACAATAATAAATGAACAAAGAGATATTCTAAAGGATGGGACAAATTATTAAAAAAAGAGAAAAGATAGTTTTTTTTAAGATTTTATTTATTTATTTATTTATTTATTTATTTATTTATTTATTTCACAAAGAAAGGCAGAGACAGAGGAAGAGGGAGAAGCAGGCTCCTTGCAGGGAGCCTGATGCAGGACTTGATCCCAGGACCCCGGAGTCACAACCTGAGCCAAAGGCAGATGTTCAGCCACTGAGCCACCCAAACGTCCCAAAAAGATACTTTAAAAAGTAAAATGTGGGGGGTGCCTGTGGCTCAGTCAGTTAAGAGTCTGCCTTCAGCTCAGGTCATGATCCCAGGGTCCTGGGATCAAGCCCCTCATTCAGCTCCCTGCTCAACATCTGCTTTTCCCTCTCCCTCTGCCTGATGCTCCCCCTGCTTGTACGCGCGCTCTCTCTCTCATAAAATAGTAAAATATATATATATATTTTTAAAGTAAAACGTAGAATAGAAAAATATAGTACTTTAAATGAAACATTCTCTAGGAGTTTAAAAAATATATTCAAATTGGCAGAAGAAATAATCTGTGAATCTGAAGATAGAGCTGTATAAGTTATCCAAGCTGAGTAACATAGAGAAAAAGACTTAAGAAAAACTGAACAGAGCTCAAAGACAAATGAGATAGCATTAATGGCATGGGACTCCCAGATGGAACAGAAAGGGGAAAAAAAAAAAAGAAAAGAACATGAAAAATGATTTGAAGAAACAACGTCTCAAACTTCCTTATGGCTAAAACACCCAATTTTGTTGAGAAATATTAATCTACAAATCTAGTAAAACAAATAAGATTAGGATATACACAAAGAGATTCACCTAACAGTAAACCTGCTGAAAGCCATGAGTGCATGAAAATAAAAATATAACACATCAAATTTCATAAGAGGTTGCTAAAGCAATGCCTAGAAGCAAATTTATAGCTTTAAATGCCTACGTTAGGAAAGAAGAAAAATCTAAAATCAATCATAGAAAAGAAAGCAAGCTAAACTCACCCAAATAGAATACAGGAAATAAAAATTGGAACAGAAATAATTGAAGTAGAATAAAGAAAAACAAGAGAGGAATATCAATGAAAACAAGTCAGTTTTCTAAAGTATCAACAGGTTTGATAAACCTCAACCTAGAGTTACAAAGAGAAAATGAAAGAAGACACAAATTACCAAAATCTAGAAGAAAAAAAAAAAAAAGGAACATCACTACCAATTCTATAGAAATTTAAAATGATTATAAGGGAATATTATGAATAATTTGTCAAGAACTAGATAATTCAGAAGAAATGATGAATTCTAGGAAAACACAAATGATCAAAAGAAATAAAAAATCTGAATATATCTGTATGTAATAGGCAAAGAAACTGAATTCGTCATTAAGATAATTCTTGGCCCAGATGGTTTCACTGACAAATCTATCAAACATTCAAAGGAGAAACAATATTAATCATTCATAAGAATTCATTTGGAAAACAGTGTGTTTGGAAAGACTTTCTAATGTACTCTATGAGATCACCTTTACTGATATTAATGCCCAGGACATAAGAACACTACAGACCAATAGGCAAAATATCATGAGTATATATTTTATATGTACATATATGCACAAACATTCTCAGGAAAATATAAGCAAATCAAATCTACAAAAATAAGAGTGGATTATACAACATGACCAAGTGGGATTAATACTATATAAACAGTTGATGTGACATCCAAATATTAATGTACATCATCATATTAATTAATTGAATGCAAGATAAAAACCGCATTATCATCTCAACAGATGCATAAAAAGCATGTGAAAAATTTAATGCCTATTCATGATAAGAACTTTCACTCTAAGAATAAAAGCAAACTTCCTCAACCTGATAAAGGACATCTGTGAAAACCCATAGCTAACATCATACTTAATGCTGCAAGATTGAATGCATCCCCCCAAAGATCAGGAACAAGATAAGGATGTCTGTTCTTGACGTTTCTATTTAACATAGTTTTACAGTTCTAGACAGTGCAACTAGAAAAAAGAATGAAGATATTTAACAGAGTGAAAATTTAAAAAGTCTTTAACCACACATGACATAATCCTGTATGTAGACAATGCCATGGAATCTACATATACACAAAACCAAAACTAGAACTAATGAGCCAGCTTAGTTAGCACTGTCACGAGGTACACATTACATACACAAAATATCAGTTGCATTTCTATACACTAGCATGACAATATGGAAGTGAAATTAAGGAAACAATTCCATTTACTGTAGAACTAAAAAGGATAAAACACTTAGGAGTTAATTCAATAAAAGAAGAGCAAAACTGTGAAAATTACAAAACAATGCATAAATGAGTGGTAAATATCAGAAAGGGAGACAGAACACGAGAGACTCCTAACTCTGGGAAACGAACTAGGGGTGGTAGAAAGGGAGGTGGGCGGGGGGGGGGGTGACTGGGTGACGGGCACTGAGGGGGGCACTTGATGGGATGAACACTAGGTGCTATTCTATATGTTGGCAAATTGAACACCAATAAAAAATAAATTTATAAAAAGAAGAAAAAAACAATGCAAAAAATTAAAGAATAAATAAATGCAGAGAGAGTCCACATTCATGGATTAGAAGATTCAAAATTGTTGTGATGGCAATTCTTCCCTAATTCAGCTATAAATCCAATGTAGCAGTCTTCATTCACAAAAATTAACGAGCCCATCTCAAAACTGACATGAAGACCAAAAATTGACATGAATAGACAAAATATTTTCAAAAAGAACAAGGTTGAAGGGATGATATGGTCACCCTGCAAAAGCAGTGTAGGAGGGCACACTCAAAATTTGATTTGGATGAGGAGACTGATGATGCCACACACACAGAGGGTGTCGAAAGGTTTATTACTGACACATGGAGTTCTGAGGACAGCAGGGTGGGCCTTTCAAGTAAGGCCTTGCAGGACTTGATTTCAAGGCTTACAGAAAGATTAAGTTACAGTAACAAGCCAGTGTGCTATGAGTGCAAAGAGAACACACAGGTCACTGAGAGAGACCTGAGAGCCCAGAAATAAACACTTACATTTATGGTCAAATGGTTTTTGACAAATGTGCCACATTAATTCAGTGCAGGAAGGGATAGTCTGTTCAACAAATGGTACTCCAACAACTAGATATCTGAAGGCAGAAGAATGAACTTAATTCCCTACCTCCTCCATACATGAAAATTAATTCACCATGGATGATAAACTTAATGGAAGAGCCAACACTATAAAATCTTCTAGAAGAAAATATAACAGAGAATCTTTGCAATACAGGATTAAGGCAAGGTATTCTTAGATGTGGCCCCAAATACATTATCCATAAAAGAATACATTCTGATAAACTGGACTTCACCAAAATTCAAAACGTGTGCTTCAAAAGGCTCCATGAAGAAACTGAAAAGTCTACAGCCTGGGAAGAAATATTTGTGAATCATATAAAGGACTTTTATCTGATAAAAGACTCTTACCTAGAATGTATAAAGAACTTTTACAACTCAATAAGAAGACAAACAACATAACTTAAAAAAAGGGGGGGGGGGAGTGGGGGGTAAAAACAGACATTTCTCTAAAGGAAATAAATGAATAACTCTCACAAGCACATGGAAAGGTTCTCAAGGTCATCAGTCCTCAGCGGCAAATGAAAAGCACAAGGAGAAAGTACTTCACACCTTCTAGAATAAGTAGAATGAAAAAGACAGCCTCTGCCAGGCACTGGTGAGTACGTGGAAAAACAAATCCTTAGATACTACTGGAGAGAATGAAAAATGGTACAGTAACTTTGGAGAAGACTTTGGCAATGATTTGAAAAGTTAAACAGAAACTCACCATCATACACAGAGAGTCCTCTCCTAGGAATTTAAGAAAAATAAAAACAAATGTCTCCACAAGGACACGCACATAAAAGTTCATAGCAGGATTAGTCATAATAGCAAAAACTGCCAACCATTCCAATGGCTAACCACTGATGAGTAAAGAAAACACTGTATATATATTCATAAAAAGGAATATTATTGAGTCACATAAAAGAGGAAACTACTTACACATGCTACATCATGAGTGGCTTGTCAAGAATATTATAGTAAGAGAAAGAAGCCACATGCAAAAAATTACATATTCTGTGATATTTATGTTAATTATCCAAAAGGGGCATATTTTCAGGAGAGAAAGTAGATCAGCATTTTATCTAGGAAATAGGAGTGATGATTTGATTAAAAAAAACTATTTTTGGATGATAAAAGTGCCCTATAATTATACTATGATGTTGGTTTAAAAAGTACAAATTTACTAAAAGCCATACAATTGCATATTTACAATGGATCAACTTTATGGTATGCAAAGTATAACTCATTAAAGCTATTCTTTTTTTTAAATCAAGGATTTGTAGTATCCTCAGTGGTGATGTTTTAATACACTTCAAAATTTTTAATAAAAACTAGAAAAACTGTGTGTCAAATTTATTGATTATCTGTAAGGTGACTACAGAATTGATCATCTAAACAAGAACATTTCCTAGAGATCAAAGGAGTATAATAATAATTACATGGACCCACAGGAGTAAGCTAATACTGTCCAGGGCAAACAAGCATGTGTGGCTGGTTACTATTAGAAAGTATCAAAGCAGAATTACAGTGTCTTTCCCTAGATTTGCTTAGCACAGAGTATATTATGCAACTGAACTACTCTTCAAATGAAGTCTTTTGATGATGAGGTGACTAACTTTTCCTCAACATCACAATGGGTTCACTTCAGCTGTCTGACTACACAAACAACTTCATCCCAATCACCTGACAAAGGACTGTGCTTCCTCATTCCTTCTACTGAATACACAGGTAAGCACGATATGGTTAGACGAATATGTAAACCTGCAAACACACCACCTTAATAGCCTTTAAAAGTAATCTATCAAAAGGTGCTAACTTTCAGAATCTCTGTGATACTAAAATTCAGGCCAATCCTTCACAAGGAAAAATGCTAACATTTTAATTTTTGTTGACTCTGATTTATTTCTCTTCCTTTCATCCATTCCTTCCACGGCTATAAATAAATGTACTCTGTGCCGGCACCACACTAGGTGCAGGAGAAAGTCAGGAGAAGGCAAGCAGCCCCCAGATGCCCTCTTCTCCACCAGGGGCCAACCAGCGCCGCATCAGTCCCAGGGCAGCAGAAGCACAGACGCCTGTTCTGTTTAATTTTCAACCACTGGCCTCATGAGCCAACAGTGCTTTAGAGTTGAATCTTCTTTTCTAGGTACAGTTTTTAATTCCAATAACAGTTTTTAATTATAATTCTTTCCTAACTTGAAGGTTCAGCCAATGAAAATATAATACAATAAAGTAAGTCACTTTGAACACTCCTTCTCTCCTACTACACACTTGCATTTTGTCTTGAACAAAGCAGCTTCCCAGCAGAGCACCCTGACCAGGTTTGTTCCAGATCAGCTCCGGAACCCAATGAAATGGAAATGCTCCCAACCACCACTAGGTGGGAGTACAAGTCAGAGGCAGGAAGCCAGTGGATTCAGACCTGGGAGCTTGATGAAGAATGTCTAAGGTGGGATTCCTCCTGTTTATCCTGCCGCTCTGAACTTCTAATTAAGTAAACACATCACTACTGAGAACTTTTATTACTCTTAGGAAAATAAAAGCTATACAAAAGCATGAACAAGAATGCAAACTTCCTCTTTCCAAAAGAATGAGTCCTATAACAAAAAAACTCAAGGAAATAACTCTCATGAGGTATACAAAAGGTTAGTACTTACTTGAGTTTCTGTTGGCTGAGAAACACATTTTCTGCTAATTCATATCTGTATTTCATCTGATCCTATGCTTTCATATTTTAACCTGCTTTTAGAAGCAATACCAAGAGTCCAGAATACCATGTTACTTGGAGTTCCCCTGATTTGCTATGTCTCATTGCTGTCTCACTGATCACTCACATGAGTCTTTCTGCCTGGAAACTGCTGTACAGTGTGTGTGTGTGTGTGTTCAATTACTCACTGAGCTCAATGCTGGGAATACAATAATGCAGTCTCTAACTCAGGTCCCCATCCCCACAGTAGGAACAGCGAGGTCAGCGCTGAGGGCAGGGAGCCAGCACGGATGACAGGGTGTAGGAGAGGTTCCTAAGGAAATGCAGAGAACACCCTCCCAGCAGCCTGGGGGTGAGGGTGGGGTGGGAGAAGCTTTCTCTCCTGTGAGTGGAGAGTAGGACTCCCGAGGAACAGTGGGAAGGATAGAAAAAGCAAGCTGAGCAATGGCCTGGGGGTTTTGGTACATAGTGTTTTCAGAAAACTAAGAGACACAAGGAGACAGGACTGGGAGTTTGGATAACTGCCTATGGGAGGTCAAATGGTGCTTTCTACCAGAATGAGGACCATGACTTACTTAATCCTTTCCCCTACTGAAGGCTGTTGTGCAGGAGAAGATGTGATCAACACTGTGTTTCCATTAATACTGAAAGGCCACACATGGATTAGCTGTGAGCATGGACTCCAGCCCTGAGCCGGGTTCAAATCCCAGCTCCATCTCTTACTCTTTGTATGACTTTGCACAAATGACTTCCAGGGTTAATGAGACTTTCACATCCTAGAGTGGCTTGAGGAACCCATGGAATAAATCTAGTGTTCTACTTCACATGGGGCTGGGACAGGGTGACTGTGACAGGAGGCAGGAGGCTGGTGCAGAAACCGAAGCAAGAGATGCTGAATGCAAGGTGAAGAAACAGGAGGTGGGACAATGATGAGACACAGGAGGCAGAAATCCAGAGGGTGGACATGGCCTAGTGAGTGATGGGATGGGAGCCTCTAAGAAAGGGCAGGTCCCCAAGGAGGCTCTGGTCTCCATCACCAGCAACCAGGTAGACAGAGCTCCATCCTCACACAGGGGGTCCTGGAGGATGGTCAGGTGAGGGCATGGCAGGTAATCAGAGAACATCCAGCCCCTTCCCCTGGTCTGCCTGTCTTCTGAGATGCAGAGGGCACATCACAGGGTCTGTGGCCCTTGGAGACATTTGTTTTACACTCTGGGTCTTACCACGGGTCCCACAGCAAGACCAGGTCTCAGTTACTTTCCTGTCTCCATGCCTGCTGTGCTCCATGTCTGCTCAGTGTTCTGAGAGCAGAGGGAGGGAGGAGACGGAGGGAGGACTGGGCTTTTGAGTGATGAATGTAAACACAAAGGAGAATCACAATTTTTTTTTACCTGCTTCGGATTCAGGAGGAGAATAAAACTGACCATCAGAAAGACCACCAGGTATAAGTGCTGCCCTCTCTGAAGCATCCTGAACTATCAGGAGTCCTGGAAGAGAAGAAATTCAAATGCTGGGAATGATGTCATACTTCTGGTAGCTTCTGGGCAAGGTTAATCACAATAAAATGCTGTTATCATTATATTAAAGGAAGGCTTAGCAAAAAGGTAAGTTCTGTTCAAATCAGGACTTTCAGGGTCTCCCTTCTAGCTTGGTACCTAGCTGGTCTCAGGAAGCTAATCTGGGGAGACACTCACTGTTTTCCTCTTCTGCCTCTTGAGGTAAGACTTTGAAATCCAGGAACCAGGTCTCAATCCAGGCCAGGAGGAAGGAAATGATGGGCAGCACATAGCCGAAAGCCCCTTGAGAGAAAAGCTGGAAGGACAGATGTGAGCAGGAGAGGGAAATGCAATTACCAGGAGCTCACAATGGAAAATAAGGCTTCGCCATTATAGATGGTAATGGTAAGAGAACATGGGAGGCTGTACCTTTGAGAGGATCACTTTTGCGAGTAAAAAGGCACTGGTCACTGCTGTCGTCAACTGAAAGACACATCATCCAACATCATTTGCATTAGACCTTTTACATTGGGAAGGCACCTGCTCCCAAAGATCCCTGTCTGAGCCAGAAGCTCCCAATGCCTGGAAAAGCTCTGCCCACACCACTCTGTCCCCGGCCCCTGAACTGACACTGGCCAACATGGGCGTCTCCGTGGCTCCCGACCCCACTGGCTGCTGGTGCTCTCCCTCCTCCCAGGGTCTAGCAGGCCACTGTGTGTGTGTTTGGGGGGGGGGGAACCGAGTTTTGTCCCCACAAGGTCCAACCTGCAAAGGCACTGTCCCCACAGAAGGGACCCCTGAAATGCAGAGCCGGGGCTCCCCCTAGTGGTTAGGGAGCCCAGGGATCATCCCACAGGACCTGGGCCTAGTCTCTCCATCCCCCAAAGAGGATTCCTAGCAACATGACCCCTGACCAGGGTGATACCAGCAGGAGCCTGACAGAACAGGGATCAGGGGACATGAGGTGTCAAGCTCTGTGAGTATAAACACAGTTGCAGAGTCAGTATTTTTTAGCAAATCACCCCCCTACACGCAAACATTATATATATATATATATATATATATATATATATATATATATATATCTCCACACACACACACCCCAGCCAGAGTGAGCTATATCTGAAAGAGAGGAGGCATTTTACATTCTGACACAAATTAATTTTATAGGCTGACACTTAGTACCTTATTAGGTACCAGGTGAGTCCTCCTTCCAGCTGGCTGACCCCTCTCTGCAAATGTTTTTAAAAGGAAAAATAAAAAATAATCAAATGGATGTGCTAAGCATGACCTATCGTTTCATAATTTGGAGTAGATATTGGATACTTTCTAAAAACTCGGGGATCCCTGGGTGGCTCAGTGACTGAGCGCTTGTCTTCGGCCTGGGGCATGATCCTGGAGTCTGGGGATCGAGTCCCGCATCAGGCTCCCCGCAGGGAGCCTGCTTCTCTCTCTGCCTGTGTCTCTGCCTCTCTGGGTCTCTCACGAATAAATAAATAAAATCTTTAAATAAATAAATAAATAATAAAAACTCACTGAGTATCACTCACGCCTCTGAAACAAATATCGAGACAGATGGTCTGACAAACACTAGTGTACGTTAAAGAAACTTTGGAGTAGAATGTCTCAAATGGGATGGCTGAAGAAAATCAGAAAGACACAATCACAGCTATTTGTTATCAGTAAAAATATATTCAGGACAGGGAGTCAAATCTGGCTAATGCTGTCAGCCTACATCTGAGACACATTAGCTTGGGACTCAGCTGAGGGTCTGATGTCCCACCTGTGATTCTGTGGATGCTCAGAAGAGCTGGCTCCTGGAGGACCACGTCTTAGAAGAGGGTCCATCCCCAGCTGGGCAAGCTTTGCTGGCCCACACACACACACCGAGGCCTCACTCCAGAAGCAGAACTGCAAGTATTCTGGAGCCGCTCCCTCCAGCTTGGGGAGCTCAATGTTATCCCCATACACCTGCCTTATTAGAGCTCTTCAAAAGGTCAGTATTCAGACATCTGTGGAAGTAGCAAAAATAACTGAGGCAGAATGGCTTATAATTCTTCTTTTAATCAGTAAATATTTACTGATGGTGAAGAGCAAGTGCCAAAGCTCCGTGCCGGATGTGAAGAAACAGAGACGAGGAAAAATACCACTGCCTTCAGGGCTCCTTCACCTTCAGTTAAGTGTCTGACTTTTGGTTTTGGCTCAGATCAGGATCTCAGGGTTGAGACACTGAGCCCCACTTCTGGTTCCAAGCTCTGCAGGGAGTGCACCTGAAGTTCTCTCTCCCTCTCCTGCTCCCGCTATGTGCTCTAGCTCTCTAAAGTAAATAAATGTTTAAAAACACCACTGCCAAAAAAAAAAAAAAACACCACTGCCTTCAAGAAGCCTGAAGGTAACAATATAAAAGGAGCACAGGAACTTTTCCCTTTGATATTAGAGGGAGGGGAATAAAATAGCAAGAAAGGCAATGATCAAAATAAGCAGAGAACAAGTCATGAAGAATTACCAAGCAGTTTCAACCAAAGGGGAAATTTTCACAAGTATCTTTATGACAGAAGTACTGATTTCATCATTCATTTGCAAAATGAGGCAGAGGGTGTGTTGGTGTTTGGCCAAGAACCATTGTTGGGTCTCTATGTTCCTCATTTGGCTCAGTATCCGTTGAGACAAAGCTAGTTACTCATTGCCATTGGAAAGAAGCCCTGGAGTGTTGAACCTACTGAAGCTAGAAGAATTCAACCCAGATGAAAAGCACATTTTCTCCCAACCTGTTGCTGTGAGCAGGCCTGGGCCACCAGCACTGGAGAAGATGAACAACTCGCACAGACATACTCACCGCTATTGCCCACCAATGGCGCAGTCTGCATACAGCATATGCAAGTATTAACACTTTAAATCGAAAAACTGCCAAAAGCTGTATTAAGAAAAAGACAAAGTAAGTTTTAAAAAACAGATACAAATATAAAATAATGGAGTTTTATGAAGAACTCACCAAAGCATCTTTATTATTCTGACTTAACTGATGACTGGCACTGGGCTATAGATCCATATTTGGGATCTCTGCTTTAGAATTTATGGAATACTGCCCAAATAAGGATTCAAATTCACTTCCCATTATCAACACCATTTTTATTTTTATAAAAATAAAACACCATTTTATTTTTCCTTTCTATTTGAGTACACATATATTTCTGATATGCTGTTAAGACTGGAGAGGATGCTCTCAGAGTTGACTTTCCCACTCCTGGTACAGACACTCACTTTTGAAAGAGACAGGTTCTTAGTAAAGTCCACTGTAAATCTCTGGGTTACAGGGGTACTGGGAGAGTTCTATCCAAGTAGCTACCACCCGATTACTTAGGGTAGCTCTGTAACATTTGTGAAATCCTTCATGTGTATTATTATCCCATGTAATCCCTTTGTCAACAATCCCATGTATCAATTACTGTCATTAATCCCACTATACACATAAAGTAGATAGAAAAATTATACAAGGTCACACAACTCCTTGGGGAGGAAGCCAGGACTTGAAACCAGGTGGTCGGGCTCTACTGAACCACTATGTCACAGCTGTCTTTGTAATTCTCATTTAGTAAGGAATACACATAGAGTAAGATTTTACCAATTTTCCTTGGAAGACATGCCTATTGTGGATAGAGAAAAGTCAGGTGACTCTTGAGCAGTGCCTGAGGGCAGGAGTCAGCCAAAAGTTTTTCACTAATCAAAACTACTGAAAGGTTGGAGGCTGACAGCCTTTTTGCAGCCACTGACCAGAGGACCACACTTAAGATCCTTTTACGTAAATGAAGGTCACAGGTTATGTTTTGTTTTAATTTGCTGTTTTCATTAAAAATGTATTTTCCAACAATCTGCAAACTGTTTAGCTTCTCTATTCATTCTAATTCTAGCCCTGCATTCTGGGTTTGGCAAAAGGATAAGTCTTCTTCAGCCCTCTATGTCAAAGTCTCCCTGGTCCAAAGGTTTCCTGGAGGCTGTGTCCATTTCCAGGCCAGACATATCAGTCCTTTTAGTCTGAGCTAATGGGCCCTGACTATTTGTCCAGGACCACTGACTTCCTAAGCATAAAGAACAGACAACTCTCAGAGATCTGGCTGATAGATTAGCCTGGTTTCCTGGCTGAGGCTAGTTTAAGATAGATTCAGCAAGGGAAAGAAGAGGAAAAAGGGAAATAAATCTTGCTATTATAGGTCAATTGTTTTTGAAGACAGAAATGTCAAGAAATATGGGATCTATCACCTCTGCCACGAACTTTAATGACCTGGGATGGGTCAAGACACCGAACCAAAGAAACTCAATTTCCTCACTTGGAAAAATGAGGGAATTAAAATTATATTAGTGATTTTCCAAATATTCTGTAGCAACCAAACACTTTTTCAACACAATCTTATTGGAAGTCAAACATATCATACAGAGAAAAATGGAACTACTTGGGTTGCAAGATGTCAATGACAGGGAACCCTAACCTCTGCTTACTGGGAGTCACAGCTCCTTCCCCATACACACTTCTGCAGGCCCCTTCAGAAATAAAACAACAACAACAAAAAAGCCTTCTAGTGTAGTTTGAAAACCACTAGAAAATATAATTACTCAATTACTAAAATTCTCAACCAAAAATGATGATGATGATAGTGACAGCAGGTGGTTCTCTGAGCTTCCAGGATGTATCAATCATTGGCCTAAATGTTTTCCATGCATTATTTTATTTACTTTTCAGAACTAGGGTAATCTTATTTTACATATGAAAACACTGAAGTTTAGACCCAATACATTAAAAGATGTACAAATAGTGATAGTGGTGTGAATCAAACCCAAGTTTTTCTGACTGTCGTGCTCTTAACAACTGTGCATAAAGCTTCTGAGGGTAGTGAACAAAGTAGATAAAATGAATTTGGAGGAATTCACTGTGAATATGAATTGCCCACACTACATCTAACATGATGTTACAATCTGATTTACTTACACTATCAACTATAAAAAGATACTGGGGAGACATACCAAACCCAGTGCGAGTTACAGTGTGCCCTGAAAGATTGTAAGCATTCTTTTGAATGAAATGAAGGCCTTGTCTATAGAGAATCACATCTGTGTAGTTCTACAACTAACTAAGGTTGCCCAGAATTATCAACAGATAACTTTCCTTGAAAACTCCAATTATAGAAAAATGAAATGTTGTATATTAATAGAAGTACACTCAGAAATCTATCTCAAGGCAGGAAAGGAATGGCATTTTCATCGTGTTGTTATATAAACAGGTCAATTTTCCTGTTAGTGATTAGGGTGGGTCACTGGCTTCTATGAAAAGAATAAAGGCTCCTTCTGACAATCATTATATGGTTTCACTCATATGGGGAATATAAAAAATAGTGAAAGGGATTATAGGGGAAAGGAGGGAAAATGAGTGGGAAAAATTAGAGGGTGACAAAACATGAAAGACTCCCTAACTCTGAGAAATGAACAAGGAGTAGTGGAAGGGGAGGTGGGTGAGGGTATGGGGTGACTGGGTGATGGGCACTGAGGGGGGCACCTGACGGGATGAGCACTGGGTGTCATACTATATGTTGGTAAATCGAACTTCAATAAAAAATATATATATTAAAAAAAAAAGGCTCCTTCTGTTGCCCTTCCTTATCTCTCATTAATCATTTTCTTTCCTTCCTGTGACAAGACGATTCATTACAAAGAGAGTGAGAGTGCACTGACTGGTCTGGAAACTGAGAGGGAAGGAAAGCCAGGGTTTAAGAGAGGGAAAGAGAGAATGGCATAGTGTGTGTGATCGACTCAGAAGAAATTCACTTGTGGTTAGATTCATCATATCTGAAGTGAAATGTAAAATAGGAAATACTTACGAATATATCAAAATAAGAGGAGTAGTAGTCATACTGCACCACCTCCTTCTCTAATGTGTTCTCAATGCCTCCATTCACCTAGAAAGGAGAGTGAAAAGTAAAAATGAGACATTTACGTGTGAAAATAATACAAGAAAACATACATGTAAGGTTTTGTACACACTTTTCTGCCTACCTTCTTAGAACCCTGAAATGTTAAAATAGGAAGAACAAATACTCATTAACTCTAATAGAAAAAATATTGAATAGCATTTCCCACTTCAATTCTGAATTCATTTATTCAACAAATATAAATGTATGATGAAAAACAATGCCTTGTTTGTAGTTCCTATTTTAGCAAACTAAAATGTTTTTTAAAACCGCTTCTTTTTTCTTCTAAATAAAATCTTCAATTATACAAATGTATAATTTTAAGGGAGACAATTCACATTCGTCCAGGGCTGCCCTCACTCTCTGCCCACTTTCCATTGTTTTAGCTCTTGGAAGGCCAATGGGTCCTCTAATCTTAGCAAAGATCAATAACATGGGACAGAAGTGTAGATATTCTCTCTGGTTTTTCTTTTTTATTTGCTCCTGGCATATGAAAACCCTGCACTTTTATCAACATATATTTTTAACGTGGTAATGAAATGAGGGACAAACCAGACCTACAATCATATGTGCTTAAGTTACAATAAATGATGAAAATCAGACCTAAGATTACAAACTTTCCTCTGCCAATTCTCCTACCAAGATGACTTTTAAATGATCAAGTTCAGAACTCTACATATTACACTTATAGAAAATATTTTAAAAAAAAAATAAAATAATAGGGCATCTGTGTGGCTCAGTGGTTGAGTGTCTGCCTTTGGCTCAGGTCTGCCTTTGGCTCAGGTCGTGATCCTGGGGTCCTGGGATCGAGTCCCACGTTGGGCTCCCCACATGAAGCCTGCTTCTCCCTCTGCCCATGTTTCTGTGCCTCTCTTTGCGTCTCTCATGGATAAATACATAAAATCTTTTTTAAAAAATCAAGTAAAGGAACGTGTGTCTGACAGTTAATGCAGCAGTTAAGCGGACACTAGAATCATTAGGGCCAATGGATTAGGGAATATGACATGCAACAGTAAACTGGCATTTCCAATCTGGAGTATAGACATTGTTTATCCTGGCAAACTGATGGAGATGATCTGAAAAAGGACAAACTGAAGGGTGATGGACCAAAGACCTGGATAAATGAGGAGAAAATCAATTAAGGAATGCCTTTGTAAGGTTTGCTAATTGGTCAAACTGGAATTAAAGTTGCCACAAGGAATGGATCCTCTTGGCTTGGAAACTTTTACAAGTATTTGTATTTGTTGTTTAAATGCAAATATACCATAAAAAACATTTGGTACTTTAAAATCCCTTAAGGAGGTTTCGGTTTCTGTGTAATTTGTGCAGACTAGCTACTGACCTGCTTGAATATAGATCTATATAGCATATAGAATGGAAAACTTGGGAGCAAAGAAAAATAATTATTAAAAGCCAAACAATCATGCAGTGTTATCACTGTGTGTCTCCAAACTAAGGACACTTAGCACTATCTCAAATATTAGAAGAATGATTATTCCAACTGACCTACAGTAAAGAGGGGTTCTTAATCTCTATCCTCCTTGCTAAGAACAGCTAACAACCTGCTCATGAAGTTCTTCAATCAACAGACAGTAGAAAAAAGGTTTTCTACAGTATCTGCACACTTTAAAAGACCCTGATTTGGAGGGTGCCTGGGTGGCTCAGTTGGCTAAGCAGCTGACCCTTGGTTTCAGCTGAGATCATGATCTTGGGGTTGTGAGATCGAGGCCCATGTCAGGCTCTGTACTCAGCATGGAGTCTGCTGGGGATTCTCCTTCTTCCTTCTGATTCTCCCCCTGCTTATGTTCTCCCTCTCTCTAAATCTTTTTTTTTTTTTTTAAAAAGACGGATTTTGTCTTGCCTTTAAATAGAGAAATCTCAATCTACATCTGTAGCTCCAACCTGCACTCTAAATCTTATTTCAAAATCTTTGTCTCTAGCTCAAGGTGTCCACTATAGACTCGTCTTTAGTTTCACATGGAACCTCTCCTCACAGCTCTGACAGAGCTCATCCTGTTCTTCTACATTCCAACACGAGAAATCTTCAGAGTCGTTTTTGGACACCGGGGATGATAAAACCAGCCTATCGGTAAGTCTATCAGCATACTTATTTTTTTAGTATTTCTCTAAGGTTAGCTTTTTCTTTTCTAGTCCCACCACCGTACATGGGATTCCTTTAACAGCTTTAGAACCGATCTGTCCGTAAGGTAATCCAACTGGCAAACCACTGCCACAAGATCTTTATCCATTCACCAAATATTTAATGAAAACGTATTAAGCGTCAAGTATGGTTCTAAATACAATGAATACTTTAGTAAACAAAATAGTATCTCTGTCTTTATGGAACTTATATTCTACCAAGCAGTGAGAGATGACAAACAAGAAAATAAGTGCCATGCAGAGAACAAAGCAGAGCAGGGTGACACTGTAATGGTTGACTTCTTTTGGTCCAGTGGTAAATGGAAGGCTTCTCTGTGGTAATATTTAAACTGACAGATTACCAGCATGATAAGCAGTCAGAATCTGCATCAAGATAAAGGCAATTAACCATTTCATTTAGAAGGAACAACTAGTATAAAGGCCCCAAACAGAAGAGAGTTTGTTACATTGTGAGACCAGGAGGCACGTCTGGGCTGCTCTGGGTGGACCAGAACAGAGAGAGAGTAGGGAAGGAAGTCTGGAAGCTCCTTGGGGCTGTGCAAGCCATGTTACAGCATTTGGATTTTATTCAAAGTGCTCTGATAGGTCAGTGAAGGGTTATAAATAGAAAGTAACATTATCTGATTTGTGTTTTTACTTTTAAAAGTCCCTCTGGCTTCTGTGAGGAGAATGGGCATTAGGAGGACAAGAGTGGAAATAGGCAAATCGGCTGGGCCTCTGGTACAGTAGTTTGGATGAGTGCTAGCACCGGCATGGTTGAGGGGACCAACTATAGGAATGGAAAGAAGAGGTCACATTTTGAATATATTCTACAAGCAGATTTGACAGGGCTTACTTTTCCCCTGGATGTGGAGCGTGAGAAATACAAAACAAACAAGCAACTTAATAAACGATGAGTCTTCATTTTTGGCCTGAGAATCCTGCTTCCTTGAAGCAAGGAGGAAAACTGGCTACTTTGAAAGTCATAGATGAGGGCAAAGTATTTTGGTTACTGTTATGATTGCAGAGGACAGCTGAGTCCCATTACTCTGCCAAAAGCCTAACACCCTTTGTGCTATTTCTTTCCTCTTTTCAAGACCAACACTACAAGGCAGTATAAGATACGTGTCTTATCTCCTCAGCCAAACTTCAAATCTTATATAATTTTTTTTGTGTAGTTCACCATGCCCTATGCCCTAGCACTCAGAAACGTAGAGACATGTAAAAAGAACAATGGATGTGAGTGATTAGAGATTTAGAGACAGACCACAAATTAAAGGGATGAATAACCCAGGTCAGGACTGACAATATAAAACAAACCGAATTAGAAACTAAATGTTAATAAATCATTTATTAATAATAAATAAATAAATAAATAAATAAATAAATAAATAAATCTTTGCTTAAAAGGTCAAGATGTGCTATTTTACTATATTCTTATATGATCTTTTAATTTTCCAACAGGGGTAACTAGTAGTCAGTGGAAAAGTTGAGTCTTAAAACACATATCTTAATTTGAAAAGATATATGCACCCCTATGTTTACTGCAGCATTGTAAGATAGCCAAGAAATGGAAGCAACCCAAGTGTCCATCAACAGATGAATGAAGATGTGGTGTATACACACACACACACACACACACACACACACACACACACTGGAATATTAGCCATGAAAAAGAATGTGATCCTGCCCTTTGCAATAATGTGGATGGACCTAGAGGGTGTTATGCTAAGTGGAATAAGTCAGAGAAAGACAAATACCATATGATTTCTCACTCACATGTGGAACTTAAGAAACAAAATAAATGAACAAATGAAAAAAAAGAGACAAACAAAACAGACTCTTAAATACAGAGAACTGATGGTTGCCTGAGTGGAGGTGGGTGGGGTGATGCATGAAACAGAGGGGATTAAGAGGCATAAGCTTCCAGTTACAAAACAGATAAGTCACAGAGATGAAAAGTACAGCATAAGAAATATAGTCAGTGAGACAGCAATATTGTTGTCTGGTGACAGATGGTGACTATGCTTATTGTGAGGACTGAGTGATGTACAGGAATGTTGAATCATTATGTTCTGAAACTAATATACCATTGTATATGTTCATTATACTTCAATAAAAAAATTAAATAAAAATACCTTTCTTAATTGCTAGGCCTAGTGATTTTTTTTTATTTATAACATGTTGCATAGAGGCAAAAACCGATCCTCTCTGATGAACAATAACAGTGCACAGTCCACTTCACTTCCATTTCAATTTTGTTGAAGCAATAAGAAAGGAAGGATGAGAGAGTGTGATCTCCCCCCCCCCCACAATTTCACACACTTAAAAGCAGATAGTGATATTACTGGTAAATCAATAAATGCTTTGATTTTGTGCTGTCATTAAAATTAAAATTAAATTAAATTAAAATTAAAATTTTTAAGTGAGTTCCCTTAAAACTACTGCTATGCTTTCCTGTTAAAAGATGTATTTCTTTTCATTTCTTAATACACAGTCATTAGTTTTGGAAACTTTAACTCTTTTGAAATACATATTAATTTAAATATTGTCTTTAAAATATACATGTGGGACAAATAATAAAAAATATTCTAAATTACGATGTTTCTAAATTACGATGTCTTATCACTGGCTTGATTGGTTTTAAACAACTCTTGCCTGTGAAGAAAGCATTCTGGAAGTTTCCTATTTGTTGGTAAGGAATATAAACAGAGCCAAGGCTTTGGGAGAAAACAAATCTATTGAGTTATATAAAATATATTATTTAAATGTATTTTTACCTTTATTAATGTAGCAACTGGAGAACTTAATCATCTGTGAGGCTTGCATTATATTTCCATTGGACAGTATTAGTCCAGATAATTATATGACAATATAACTGCATAGACTTGACAAGACAGAGATAAACCTCCAAATGTTTCTACAACATTTTTTTCCATAAAATATGAATAGTCCCTTTCTGAAACAGTAAAGAATGCATGAAAAATCTCAAACATGGGGATTAGAAAAGTAGGTTTAACAGCTAAAACATATTCCAGAGGCTTACTACCTTTTTGGAACAAGAAAAGGGTCAGGAAATAAATACTCAAGTCAAGCACTGAGCACTAAAGCCAGTCATGAACAATAGGTAAGTGGATGGGCAGGGTTGTGTTCCAATAAAACTTTATAAAAAAGGCCAGATGAATCTGTCCCCCAGGCTGCAGTTTGTTCACTCCTGGTATAGAGCAAAACACCATGAATTCAAACTTCAAAGTGAGTTTTAAATGACCTGGCTTTGCTTTAAAACATGCCAATACAGCACAAGAAAAGTCAAAATCAGCTGGAAAAGAGCATGGAATTCACAAAATGAGACAGAAATGATGAGAAAAATAAGAAAATTGTTTCCTGTCTCTGGAAACAACTCTTATATAAAGTCATGGGAAAAAAACACTTACATTTAACTCTATTATCCACAGTAATGTTACAAATAAGAGGTCAAAGGTGACAAACAAACAGAAAGTCCTCCTGACATCAGATATGCCTTTCTTCTCTCTTCCTTCATAGGATTCAATCCTGGCCATGAGGTGTGTAGGGTTGATGGAATGGACGTCGCGCAAAGAAGCGTGAGAGCTCTGGCTCCCTGTGAGAGCGTTTTCCATGTCTTCTTGCAGGGGGTTCATCCTGAAGGAAGGTTAAAGGAGCCTTTTTCCAACTTCACCATCCCTAGAGAAAGGAGAGCTTTGTGTTAAATCAGAGCTCACCTAACACCACCATGCCAGCCCCACCACCCACCACCGTGCAACTGTTTCTTTAATGAGCAACAGTGTCTTAACTGAAGACATTTGTTTTGATGAAGACAATAAAGAGAAAGTGAAATGGGAAGCAATTCTAGATGTTATCAATCAATACCACAAAAGAGCTGTTACAGAAATGAATGAAATAAAGAAGAATGCAAATTTACAGTATTAAAGAGAGAAGACAGGATGCTAACCACATGAGAAAGGTATAACTGATAATCCAGAGCAGACCCGTCCTTTGCTGTGCCAGGGATAAAACCTTTCCAACTCTGTGTCATTTCTCCTGAACCAGGAAAACATTTTCTGAAAGCTCCCCAGACAGTAGGTAACCAGAATATCTAAACTAGACAGGAAAAACATATTCCTGAAGAGGAAATGCATTTCCCCATCACCTCTGAATGAGTAAGCATGTTTCCTGGCCTCTTCTTGGAAAAGAAGTACACCCCCACCACCACCACCACCAAAGTTCAGCATTATGCAAACACCTCTGTGCTAATTACACAAGTTACAGCTCTATCTAGAGATCCAGGGCCATCTCTCCCCAAGATCAGGATGTGCTTCTATAATAAAGGTAAAAGATTAGTAATCTAAGTGGTCTGATCACCTCACAGGTGATGCAAAGTCATGAAACAGTATGGTGAACGGTGTCGTTTACCAAATATTCCCGTTTCCCTCCCATAGCATCTCTCCCCATGGGAGGATTCTATACCCCTGGCTCTATCAACCTCATGAGCCTTTCTTTGGCCAATGTATCGCAAGCAGAAGTCTGTGTGCCACTTTTGTCCAGATCTAGGAAAAATGCATTGATTCCTTTCTTTCTAGCATAGTGACTGGTGATGTCCAGATAAAGAAAAGCATTTTCAAGGTGAGTAAAATAGAATTTGTTAACAGACTGCTGAGATTTTCCTAAAGCACTGTTTTCCCACTTGGTCCTATTCACAGTCCAGAACTATCTCTTTACACATGACCCTCACTTCTCTCCCTTCCCACATTCGGGAACAAAAGTCCTTCCCACATTTTCATAGATGTGGTAATAAAATGAATTAACATTCTTGAAAGCAATTTGGTTACATAAACTAAGATGCTTTAAAATATTCATCCTTCTTGGGCTAGTAACCTTACTTCAGCAAACCTAGAGAAAATTAACTGTAGACCTTCAGGACAGAAACTGATCTATGTCATTAGAGGTCAGGTTTGTGATTACTCTTGAGCAAGAAGTTGACTAGAGCTCACAAGTTTGATCAAATTCCATTTCTTGGCTTGAGTAGTACTACCATGGATGTAGGTAGTGGTTTCAGTGGTATATTGATTTGTGAATATTCAAAATGCTATACACTTATGTACACTTACCTATTTATGAACTGTGTATGTGTCTCTGTTAAGCAGACCTTATCATCATATATCTATAATAGTTCTGGTTAGAAAACAATCTAAATATCTAACAGAAAGGTAATAATCATAGATAAATAGATAAATCATAGTACAGACACAGTAGTCATTGAAATACTTATATAGTATTTAGAAGTCAGAAAAAGGCTTATATTACAATAGTAACTAGCCTAAAATCTGAATATTAAATGGAACACACATACACATACAGAGTATGTTCACAATTTTGTAAAAATAAAACCAAATTTTTAAAAGAATGTACCTATAAAGCATATTAAACGTTAATACTGATTATCTCTCCCTGATAATATTATATCCCCCCTTTTCCTTTTCCATATTTTCAGATTCCCTATTTTGTTCATAGTGTATTTACAACAGGAAGGACTAAATTCAAACGTAATATTTTTATAGTCCTGGACAGATGTCCCAGGACTTTATGAGGCTCTTTCCTACTTTTTCAACACATCCGGGTGACAGTAGATAACATCATCTTGGACGTTCTGAAAAGCTCAAAGAAGTCCACTTCAGTGCTTTGTAAAATAAAATAAAAAATTCCAAAAACCAAAATTATTTATACACAATTTCTTTCTCAATGAGATCATTACCATCCTAGGGGAAGGAATACCATTGGCATATTCCCCAGTATAGTTGCTCTTAAAACAAAGTTTGCAAAACACTAAATTTACATGCCAGGCTTCTAGGAGTTCATTCTGAAACAATAAATAAAAAGGAAAGCAACTGTGTTTTCTGTGATGAAACACACATTTCAGAGTTCAAAAAGACACCAGAAATGCTCTCTAAATTTGAACCCAGATAAATACAGACCTATTTCTGTAATAATACATTCTACAGTAAGAAAAAGCAATCTAAATAGCGTTTAAACCAATCTAATATTCTATTAGCAACTGTATCTAAAAATTAAATTCTCAAGTCTACTAAACTGTACAGACAATCCAACAAATTCACAACTGAAACTCAGGGCTGTTTTTAGGAAGAAAATCACTTCCAAGGTAATTAGATCATTTTCTCAGGCTCATTCATTCCTCCTTCCCTGAGCCCATTCCTCATGAATAAAAAATGGTAACAAAAGGCGAACCCTAGAAATCGAGCCTATTTCAAACTAAAACCTGACACCATACAATGGTATGCACCTGCCTTGAGAAATGAGAATCATTACATTATCTTTTAGATTCATGTGCACAACTGCTAACTAGCTAAAATATATAGGTATTTATATACCTTCAACAACAGTTACTCAAAGCACAGACTGTCGTGAGCAGATTGATTCTTATCAGACTGATCCTTCCCTAGGACAGAGGGAAATCTTAAAGGGGAGAGTTTCCTTTTAATGTATAAAAAAAGAGAAGGGTACTACATAAAGCCCCTTCCAACTCTACAATCATAGGACTTCATGCTAACTTTGTTCTCCCAAGATTCAAGTGTGGATTCCTCTAGGAAGACGTCACTGAAATGCTTGCCACATTCCAATCCCCAGGCAGGGTCAAGCACATCTTCAAGTTCCCCTGGGACTGTAGACATGCCACTTCCGGTATTGCTTACCACAATGTGCCCTAATTACCCATTACTCGCCTCTCTCTCCTGCTGGTCAGTGTGCTCCATAAAGGCCTTGAGTTTGACTTGCATACCTCTGTGCCCCAGGAACTACCACAGTATATTGCACATGGCAGGAACAAAACAACTGCTGACTAAGTCAATTCTACCATCTAGCACAGTTGGCTTTCAAAATTCTCTGAATGGAAGAGACGACAACTGTTTTTTTCTAAGGAAGAGCTTGGATATTCGCCCAGTTATAATTTTGGAACTATTGAATATTCAGTTCTTGGTACTGAGAGCCTCTGGGGTTGGCTTGAGGAAAGCTAAGCCTCTCTAACGTGGGTGTTACGCATTGATTAGCTGTATGCACAGGAACCTAAATCTACAATTCAAGATTTTTTCCAACTATAGGGAAAAAATATGGGGGATGAGGAGTGGGGTGGAGAATTATTAAAAAAAAGACAAACATCTCCTTATCTTTTTCTTGGATTTGTATAAGATGAGAATCCCCTTTTGTTGTTTCAGTTTTTGAAAATGAGATTCCTGTCTTCCTGCCTAGATGAATATCTTCCTATACTATAATATTAGCCAGCTATTTTTATAATCATGCTGTTTTAACAACTGCCTAAAATTCAGTGGCTTAAGACAATCTACATTTAATCTCAAGCTCACAGGTCTATAGGTTGCCTGAAGTTCAGCTTATCTAGTAGAGGCTCAGCTGGGCAATGAGGCTTCTGAGGCTCAGCTGGGCAATGAGGCTTCTGGGGACAGTAGAACTTGGCTTCACACTGTGTGTTCCATCTACTCTGATCTTTGTCTGTCCTCCTCCTTGGACCAGGACTATCTGGGTCATGTTATTTTCATGGCAAGTGGCAAGAGCACATGAGACAAGCTAGATCATGTAAATACATTTACAATCTTTGTATACACGTCTGCTCATATTCTATCAGCCAAAGTATATCTCAAGGCCATGCCCGAAGGCAGCAGAGCTGGGATGTACGCTCCATTCAAAGAAGAGGAGAAGGAGTATTTGCTGGTTAACGTTCCAATCCAGCACAGCTATCAAGGTTCTAAACCAGGGTTGGCAAACTATAGCCTGAAGGTCAAATAATGGCCTGCTGCCTGTTTTTGAATATCGGGTTTTAATAGAACACCATCACACCCAATCGTATTATCTATGGATGCTTTCACACTATGATGGCAGAGGTGAATTGTCACAACAGAAACCATATACTACAATATTTACTATGGGCATTTTTCTAGAAAGAGGGATTACTGTTTTCATTAGCTTCACAAAGAAGACCCATGTAAGATTTAGAGTTGTTTAGATTAGCAAAACTAGGTTAATTGATGAATATTAATTTTTCCGACACATGCTCTGATTGCGTGATTGGCAAAAACCTGTAATTCATTCTAATTTTTCCACAAGTTGCTCTAGTGACACCACAGGTTAGGTATACACCTTAATGGTGGCTTACCCGAGGGCCACTTCAGCAGTGCCTACAGCATAAATATGCTGCTCTTTGACTTAATTCTCTTTCCTTAATTTCACACTACCAGAATTGGAGAAAAACTATGCCCCATTTATGTTGGTAGCTTCATGAATTATGATATCCTTCCCACATGCAAGAACCGAAACAAAAAGAACAAAGATCCTTTCTGCTACCAAAGAGAAATGCTTACATCTTTGGGATTCTTCTACTGCACTCATCCCCAGGCTGGGTGCAAATGCTGAGCCAAAACTTCAACTCCATCTGCTTCAGCACAGAACTGATACTATCCAGATGGTAAACAGCAGCTGCTCTGAGCACTCACTACCACTGCTAGCATCAGACAAAAGTCCCACACATTCTTGTACCTTCCTAGGAGGAGTAGAGAGAGCCTCTAGGCACCTATTGCCGGTGCCAAACCATGTCTTTCAACCCAACCACCCAAGCTTCTTCTCTGTACTACTTCTGGCAACAGCCAGGACACTGTATGTTCTCCAAGAGAGTGTCAGAATGACAGACTTTAAAATCACTTAATTTTAGACAAACTTTAGTCATCATCTTAACCAAAGGGCTAGGGAGCAGACTTGGCTTATAGGCATGTTTTGATTGGTCTTGCACATTGTTTCTCAAGATTTTGAACTAATCGCTAACATTTTAAATAATAAATTTTCATATAAAAATCCAGATGTGCAGCTTCCCTTGAAAAGTTAAAAATAGAATCCCCAGGCCTGCATTTCCTTACCATGACAATAAAGTCAAGAAGCTGCTGACCTCTTTAGATGGGGCATGCACTTTCTACTTGGCCTAGGTTTTGACCTAGCTTGGAGGCATTTGAGTTTGCCACTCTGACCTATTTCCTTGTTTTATAGACAAGGAGATGAATTAACACTTGAAGACTAGTCTCATCATATTGTTTCAAAGCTTTCATCTTTGTTACCAAAGTTATTCTTGCCTATAAAACAAATGTATTCTTAAAGATAAATTAAAAATAAAGAAAAGAAAAAAAATAAAGAAAAGAGAATCTGAGGCCTATGTGGATTATAGGGATGTGCCCATCTAAGAGATACTTTAAAATATATTTTAAGATTAAAATTTGGGTCTTCTACTTCTTTCCTCTCCATCACTCTGCCTCCTCCCAGATTACTAAAAGGAACTAGGAGTTCCTTAGTGTTTAAATGGACCCAGGGATGCAGGCAATGAATTTGAGAGTCCGTAGAGACACGGGCTGCCTCGCTGTGCCCACTCTATCATAGGACTGGGTTTCTTTGGGAGGAAGAAGCAGCCTCAGCTGGCTATCCTCTTGTAAGGCCCACATATAATAAGACCTAGTTTATGATGGCAAAAGTCCTATCTAGAGTCTAAAGGTTCCAAGATTAATCAGCTAGAACTGGGGAATGGGAATATTGAGAAAATAACCTGACACTTACAAACATGCCCTGCCAGTAAGAGAAAGAGGCATGGTAACTAAGAAACAGACGCTTTAAAGAATAAACATGCAGGGAACCCTGGGTGGTGCAGCGGTTTAGCGCCTGCCTTTGGCCCAGGGCGCAATCCTGGAGACCCGGGATTGAATCCCACGTCGGGCTCCCGGTGCATGGAGCTTGCTTCTCCCTCCGCCTATGTCTCTGCCTCTCTCTCTCTCTCTCTCTCTCTGTGACTATCATAAATAAATAAAAATTAAAAAAAAAAAAAAGAATAAACATGCAGAGAGAGAGGATGTGGGAAGGGAGCTAAAGCCAACCCGGAGTGTCAAAAAAACATAGTGAAACAACCTTCCTATTTTAAAGATCTCAGTATGAGGTGAGCAAAGCTCTGCTATGCCTAAGAGTTGGATATCCTACATGTCAAACTCAATTATTAACCTTTTGTAAAATAAAAATGTCAAGACAGTGTGGTACTGGCACAAAAACAGACGCATAGATCAGTGGAACAGAATAGAGAATCCAGAAGTGGACCCTGAACTTTATGGTCAACTAATATTCGATAAAGGAGGAAAGACTATCCATTGGAAGAAAGACAGTCTCTTCAATAAATGGTGCTGGGAAAATTGGACATCCACATGCAGAAGAATGAAACTAGACCACTCTCTTGCACCATACACAAAGATAAACTCAAAATGGATGAAAGATCTAAATGTGAGACAAGATTCCATCAAAATCCTAGAGAAGAACACAGGCAACACCCTTTTTGAACTCGGCCACAGTAACTTCTTGCAAGATACATCCATGAAGGCAAAAGAAACAAAAGCAAAAATGAAGTATTGGGACTTCATCAAGATAAGAAGCTTTTGCACAGCAAAGGATACAGTCAACAAAACTAAAAGACAACCTACAGAATGGGAGAAGATATTTGCAAATGACATATCGAATAAAGGGCTAGTTTCCAAGATCTATAAAGAACTTCTTAAACTCAACACCAAAGAAACAAACAATCCAATCATGAAATGGGCAAAAGACATGAACAGAAATCTCACAGAGGAAGACACAGACATGGCCAACATGCATATGAGAAAATGCTCTGCATCACTTGCCATCAGGGAAATACAAATCAAAACCACAATGAGATACCACCTCACACCAGTGAGAATGGGGAAAATTAACAAGGCAGGAAACAACAAATGTTGGAGAGGATGTGGAGAAAAGGGAACCCTCTTACACTGTTGGTGGGAATGTGAACTGGTGCGGCCACTCTGGAAAACTGTGTGGAGGTTCCTCAAAGAGTTAAAAATAGACCTGCCCTACGACCCAGCAATTGCACTGTTGGGGATTTACCCCAAAGATACAAATGCAGTGAAACGCCGGGACACCTGCACCCCGATGTTTATAGCAGCAATGGCCACGATAGCCAAACTGTGGAAGGAGCCTCGGTGTCCAACGAAAGATGAATGGATAAAGAAGATGTGGTTTATGTATACAATGGAATATTACTCAGCTATTAGAAATGACAAATACCCACCATTTGCTTCAACGTGGATGGAACTGGAGGGTATTATGCTGAGTGAAGTAAGTCAGTCGGTGAAGGACAAACATTATATGTTCTCATTCATTTGGGGAATATAAATAATAGTGAAAGGGAATATAAGGGAAGGGAGAAGAAATGTGTGGGAAATATCAGAAAGGGAGACAGAACGTAAAGACTGCTAACTCTGGGAAACGAACTAGGGGTGGTGGAAGGGGAGAAGGGCGGGGGGTGGGAGTGAATGGGTGACGGGCACTGGGGGTTATTCTGTATGTTAGTAAACTGAACACCAATAAAAAATAAATTAAAAAAAATAAAATAATAAAATAAAATAAAATAAAAGAGAAAAAAATAAAAATAAAATAAATAAATAAATAAAAATGTCTACTTCATGTTTGCTTAAGTGAAGCTTATATTTTTTAAAACCTCCAAAGTGGTTTGTAGAAAAGATGTTCTAAACAAGGAAAAAGTACAATTCATTGCCCTGTACTTCATGCTGTTGGTGTTATGAGGTATGTCGATCTTAGCCTGGAAAGTAAAGGCCTGGTACAATGCTGATGAAAGTGGCTTTAGAAAGACTGGCAGTGGGCAAAGTTAAGGAGCTGACGCGTCTGTGCAACACTTGGGCTTCCTGAGCTGGAGAACCAGGATTACAAAGTACTACAGGCAGTTTAAAAAAATCAAGGTCAAACAAACCCTTTTTGGGGGGGCAAATAGCCCACTACCTATTGGTTCACATTTCAAAAGTCTTGGTTTACTTTATGCCATATAATACTTCAAACTAAATACAATGTCTACAAAAATATTTCTAAAATCTAGGCTATTGGATTGAATTTTATTATCTTTTATTTTGTTTGAGGTTTTTATTTAAATTTTAGTTAACATACAGTGTAATATTGATTTCAGTAGAATTTAATGATTCATCATCTACATATAACCCTCAGTGGTCATCACTAGTGCCCTCCTTAATGCCCACCACCCAGCTAGCCCATCTCTCACCCATGTCTTCTTCAGCATCCTTCAGTATGTTCTTTATAGTCATCATAAAGAATGAAATCTTGCCATTTGCAAGGACACGGATGGAGCTAGAATGTATTATGCTAAGTGAAGTAAGTCAGTCAGTCAGAGAAAGACAATTATCCTAGGATTGAATTTTAGTAAAAAAATTTAGTAAAAAATTCTATAAAGCACTTAAATTAAATCACCCTGTTGTTTGGTATTACTTCAAATAAAAAAAAAAAATCTTTCCTCAGTCAAGTCAAATTTTGCCAGTAGATCCCTATAAGTTTAACAATTGAGTGAAATATTAAAAAAAAAAAAAGAAATGTATGTGCATGTATAAAAACTCTGCAAAGCTTTTTACAGATCTGCCCATATCATCAGGGCTACAATGGGGGAGGAAAGAGAATTTTGAAACAATTAATACCGCTCTCTGATAAACAATAAATTCAACACATCAATAATCAGAGTAGAAATACTGTGTTCCTAAAGAAGTAAAATGGTTCGCAGACCAAGATAGGAAAACACTGACAGGACATATGTTCATCCCTCAAGAGGGGAAGAGGAAATGTGCCCATCAGAAAACGGATGGATGGAGGTCAGTCCAGAAGACAGAAAAGGACTATCACGACATATGGAAGCTGTATTTAGCCTGGCATCTTCAAGTGGGAGTACCCTGACTGTTGGATTTTCAGTATCTCCAGTCCACAGGCCAGATTATTTCTATGATTAATATGATGGTATAAAGGTATCATCAGTGCCTTTTGTCACTAAACAATTTAATAATTCCTTGCATGCCTCCTACTACCTTTTAAAAATTGTTTCTTATTAAAATGTCATAGTGTAGATAGATAAACAATAGACTGACCAGCTTGAAATAAACAGTCTACATAGCAGCTACAGTATTCACTGCAGATGTGAGATGTGAATTAACCCATGGGGCTCTATAAACAGATGGTGACAAATCGAGTTTCTCACGCATCAAGAGAAAGAGCTGTACTATAACAAAGACTATATGATGCTGCTGAGAAATTTTGGGGGAAGTGGATGTCTGGATGTCACCTGATGATCCTCAAAAGCATTGCTCTTTGAGAACTCCTAGAGATACCAACTCTGAATGGTAGTCATCTTTAAATATTAGCATATTTTGTTTAGTGACGTTCCAAAAATAAGAGATTTATAGAAAGTCATACATTCACTCGATTATTCTTCCAATATCTCCTTATAAACTTACAAGATACACAACAGTTGTGAGAATGGACATCCTTGTCATATTCCTAACCCGAGGGGAAAGCTCTCAGTTTTTTTCAATTGAGGATGATATTCGCAGTGGGTCTTTCATATTTGGCTTTTATGATGTTGACGTATGCTCCTTCTGTCCCTATGTGGTGGAGGGTTTTTATCAAGAAAGGATGATGTATTTTGTCCATCTACTGAGGGAATCATGCAGTTCTTACCCTTTCTTTTATTAATGCGGTGTATCACACAGATTTATTTGTGGACTTATATGCAATTATCAATAATTTTCTGTAAGTAAATTATTAAGAGGACCACAGTTATCAGGCTCAAAACAGAGATAGAATAAATGAACTTGACTCTGTCATGGTAATACAGTACATTTGCCTATTTTAAAATCTAATTTACTAGTATTTGAGTATGAATATTAATTCATAACCAATAAAAGGCAGGGGAAGTTCAGCTAAAGCTTCTTAATAAGGATATAGATTCTGACATATATCCTCTTAACTAAGCAAATATAGCTAATATTTAGATAAGTGTAATACATTTGAAATCAGATGTAAGATTTACCACTCAGTATCAATAATGTATGCCTTACCAGAAAGAACAGAGATAAAACATGCATCTTAAAAATGAATAAAATGTAAAAGCTAAGTAAATGATAGATTACAATCAAAATGGGAGGTTTAATAGTTTACTTTTTTAAAATATCTATTGGTATTTTAATGACATACATATGGATGCAGATTATTTGAATACATAAGTTTTTTAAAGCTTGATAATTATTTTTTAACCGCTCCGTCATAGACTATATGTTATTTTGAAGATATAATATTCTTATATTGAATTAGATTTTTTTCAGCATAAAACTATACTACTAAAAAAATCTAATTCAATAAGTCTTAAAATTTGGAACTGTATATAGAAAAAATAATGCATAATAGACACTCAGAGCAGTACTTTCTAAAATAACTACTGAGATAAATATATAAAAATTTTTGTAATTAAATTTAAAAACTGATAGTTAGACCTTAGGAAAATGTTCATATGGAGATGTTTATAAAAGACTTCTGAAGAGGCTCCTGGGTGGCTCAGTCCGTTAAATATTTGACTCTTGATTTTGGCTCAGGTCATGATCTCAGGGTCCTGGGATCAAGCCCCACGTCAGCCTCCACACACTCAGCTGCTTGAGATTCTCTCTCTCCCTTTCCCTCTGCCCTGCCTTCCCCCCTGCATGTGCATACCTGCTCTTTCTCAATAAATAAATAAATAAATAAATCTAAAAAAAATTCTGAAAATGTTCTACTATAGAATCACTGAAGTAAGAACACGTGAAACTCTCTGATATTGAATGTAAAGTTCCATTTTTTCCTTTCCTATATCAGGGATGAAAAGTGGATACAATGGAAGTAAAACATCTTACTCTGGAAAAAAAAAATTCATTTGTATAAAAAAAAATAACAGCAAAAATAGTGGAAAGTTGCACTTATAAAATTCACTTCAAGTGCTTTAATTACTTTTTAAATAAAGAATAAAATTTAAAAATTAGACATTTTGGGATGCCTGGGTGGCTTAGCCATTGAGAGTGTCTGCCATCGACTCAAGGCATGATCTTGGGGTCCCGGGATCAAGTATCACATTGGGCTCCGTGCATGGAGCCGGCTTCTCCCTCTGCCTGTGTCTCTGCCTCTCTCTTTCTTTGTCTCTCATGAATAAATAAAATACTTATAAAAAAATTAGAAACTTAAATTATAAGGTTACAAAAATCACAAGTATCCTACAGGGAAAAATATTAAAGAAAAGAAAAACAAGAGTATAATTAATAAATAAATCCTAAAGGAGAAGGATAAATGTTCCAAGCTGGGGGATGGATACAATAGGTTTAATTATACTAAACTCTCTACCTTTGCAAATGGATGAAAAATTCCACAAATTTAAAATATATAAATAAACCCAAGAAATAGGAAAATAGGTAAACTTAGACTGGAAATACTAAATCAAGAAGATGTAGATGGCCTGACTACAATGAACCATCCCAAAAAAGAAAAGTAAAAAAGTTGACAAAGAATTACACTGTGTGGAGGTTCCTCAAAGAGTTAAAAATAGACCTGCCCTACGACCCAGCAATTGCACTGTTGGGGATTTACCCCAAAGATACAGATGCAGTGAAACGCCGGGACACCTGCACCCCGATGTTTATAGCAGCAATGGCCACGATAGCCAAACTGTGGAAGGAGCCTCGGTGTCCAACGAAAGATGAATGGATAAAGAAGATGTGGTTTATGTATACAATGGAATATTACTCAGCTATTAGAAATGACAAATACCCACCATTTGCTTCAACGTGGATGGAACTGGAGGGTATTATGCTGAGTGAAGTAAGTCAGTCGGTGAAGGACAAACATTATATGTTCTCATTCATTTGGGGAATATAAATAATAGTGAAAGGGAATAGAAGGGAAGGGAGAAGAAATGTGTGGGAAATACCAGAAAGGGAGACAGAACGTAAAGACTGCTAACTCTGGGAAACGAACTAGGGGTGGTGGAAGGGGAGGAGGGTGGGGGGTGGGAGTGAATGGGTGACGGGCACTGGGGGTTATTCTGTATGTTAGTAAATTGAACACCAATAAAAAATAAATTTAAAAAAAAAAAAGAATTACACAGCAAAGGAATTAGAGCCAGACAGCTTGTTCAGTATTTCAAAATTTGATTAAAAAGGGTAAAATATTGCAAACTGTTCCAGAACATTAAAAAAAAAAAAAGCTATCATATCATTAAATAAGGCTAGCATAATCCTGACATTATCTGACCAAGAATATACAAGGACAAAGAACACAAGTATAAACATATCCTATCTATGAAGATGTTATTATATAACACTGTATATACCATATATTAGCCTAGTAGCAAAATGAATAATTTCCTTAGCACAGACTGAGTTACCCAGAGTACTGGTACTTAACTTACACTGGAATCATTTAAGCCTCACAATAGCTCCCATGAGTAGGATTCCTATATTCAAATGTATTTCCGAAACATGTCATACATAAGTCAAAACTCATACAAATAAAAACTAAACGCAATAAGGCAGATATTTCTACCCATTAAAATGTTTATTTGCAAAAAAAAAAATGTTTCTTTGCATTTCAAAAGTATGCATGAACAAAAACATGATTCACATGAGACAAAAAGCTTTGAAATTATATGAATTTTGACTGGTTTTCAGTTTAGGAGGCCTGGCATACTTTCAAACTTTGTGGACTCTTCATCTCCAAATTGACATCTACTGTCTTCCACTTTCCTTCAAGTATGGCTCTTTCAAGTCTCTCCTTCTCCATGTTTTGAAAGAGACAGGGTAATATATTAGTGATATAAGAAAAAAGCGTAAACTGAAAGAAAAAATTAACAACTGCAATGCTGTGTGGCAGGGAACAAGAGGCATCAGAAGAGGAGTGTGTGCCCATCCTTAGGGACACACGTGTGGACAGAGAGGCTATAATGTTGATCTATCAGTATAAGTCAGAAATCTGGACTGTAAGAGGAAATAAACCAAACACCAAGTGTTAGTTTAATCAAAAATAAATAAATAAATAAATAAATAAATAAATAAAGCCACTAAAGATCACGGAAAACTCATTACTTATAAACCATCTGGCCTGTACTTCTGCAAAAAACATCTACAGATGATAAATATGCCATCAAAATTCAGTTGCAAAAGAAAATAACTAGTCTTTCTGGCTCACAGAGAAAGAAATTTATATGTCAAAATATATTGAAGGTTCCATTTAAGTTAATGAAACAAAACCACCTGCACGCATTATGTAGTAAAAGAAACTGCAGGTAAATAAATGATTTTAGGATGAGGAATTTGTAAGAACATCTACAAAGAGAAACATCCGTATATAAAAATCAAAGGTGTCTCTATCTTACATTAGAAGTGAAACTTAACAATGTTTATAGCAGCAATGTCCACAATAGCCAAACTGTGGAAGGAGCCTCGGTGTCCATCGAAAGATGAATGGATAAAGAAGATGTGTATATGTATACAATGGAATATTCCTCAGCCATTAGAAACGACAAATACCCACACTTGCTTCAACGTGGATGGAACTGGAGGGTATTATGCTGAGTGAAATAAGTCAATCGGAGAAGGACAAACATTATATGGTCTCATTCATTTGGGGAATATAAATAATAGTGAAAGGGAATAGAAGGGAAGGGAGAAGAAATGGGTAGGAAATATCAGAAAGGGAGACAGAACATGAAGACTCCTAACTCTGGGAAACAAACTAGGGGTGGTGGAAGGGGAGGAGGGGGGAGTGGGGGTGAATGGGTGACGGGCACTGAGGGGGGCACTTGACGGGATGAGCACTGGGTGTTATTCTGTATGTTGGCAAATTGAACACCAATAAAAAATAAATTTATTATTAAAAAAAAGAAGTGAAACTTAAAAGTGATTAAAGACATAATGAAAATCTTAAAATTCAATTAGAAAAATGGGCAAAGGGATCCCTGGGTGGCGCAGCGGTTTAGCGCCTGCCTTTGGCCCAGGGCGCGATCCTGGAGACCCGGGATTGAATCCCACGTTGGGCTCCTGGTGCATGGAGCCTGCTTCTCCCTCTGCCTATGTCTCTGCCTCTGTGTGTGTGTGTGTGTGTGTGTGTGACTATCATAAATAAATAAAAATTTTTTTAAAATTACATAAAAAAAGAAAAATGGGCAAAGACAAGACACATAAGAAAAGAATGTATTGATACTCTAATAAAAAAGAATTCTCATCCGATACCTGTAAATTTTTTAGAGAAGCAAATTAAATTTATGAGATCATCTATTAAATAATTTCCTCAGACCTTCAGGTAGACATCAAACTCTTAAATCTTGCCTAACCTACCACCTGGTCTACTTCTGCCTCCCTCTCCAGAACCACTCATACTAAAAATCATAAGCACTTCCCTAAAGTAATCACATTCTCTGGAAGCTCTACTTGTATTTTTCTCTCTACCTGGAGTGCTACTCTCGTCATCTCTATGGCTGACTCATCCTATAAGCCTTAACTCAAAGGTTACTTTCTCAGGAAGCCTTGGCTTCTTCCACTCTTTCACACCTCTCTGCCCTGAGAAAAAAATTGGCAACTGCAGTTCCGGAACTTCTATAATGACATTTATTTCACTGCATCAAGATTATTTTTGCTCTTCATTTTTTTTAAAGCAAGTTTGCTTAAAATGTTGGGATTCATCTATTTACCAGTCCCTTCATTCTGGACAGTGAAAGTGGGAGAAATTAAAGACAGACAGACATGGAGCACCTGGGTAGCTCAGTCAATGAAGTGTCTGACCCACTTGTCTGTCTTGATTTTGGCTCAGGTCATGATCTCAGGGTGCTGGGATCCAGCCCTTCATCAGGTTCCCTGCTGAAAAGGAGTCTGCTTATCTCTTTCTGTCCCTCCCTCTGCATGTGTGTGCTCGCTCTCTCTTTCTCTAAAATAAGTAAATAAACCTTAGAAGAAAATACAGAAGACTATTGAAAATTGCATCAAAAACACTCAATTGAACAAAATAGATACAAGATCCCAACATTGAAAACTATAAAACACTGCTTAGAAAATAAAGATGAAAATAAATGGAGAGATATATGATGTCTACGGATTAGAAGAATTCATAGTGTTAAAACTTCAATTCTTCCCAAATTGATCTACAGCTACGACTTAATCCTAATAATAATCCCATCAAGTTTTTTTTGGTAGAAATTGACAAAGTAATTCTAAAATATATATAGAAATGCAAAGAAATGAGAATATCCAAAGTAATCTTGAGAAAAAAGAACTAAATTGGAAGACTCACATGGCCTAACTTTGAGATTTTCTATAAAGCTTCAGTCATGAAAATGGTGTGGTACCAGCATAAGATCAACAGATAGATCAATGGAGCTAATAAGTGCTTATGATTTTTAGTATGAGTGGTTCTGGAGAGAAATAGACCTGCACTTCTATGATCATTTGAACCAAGATATCAGAGCAATCCAAAGGTAAAAAGAAAGTTTGTTGGGGATCCCTGGGTGGGGCAGCGGTTTGGCGCCTGCCTTGGGCCCAGGGCACGATCCTGGAGACCCAGGATCGAATCCCACGTCGGGCTCCCGGTGCATGGAGCCTGCTTCTCCCTCTGCCTATGTCTCTGCCTCTCTCTCTCTCTCTCTCTCTCTCTCTCTCTCTGTGTGTGACTATCATAAATAAATAAAAAATTAAAAAAAAAAGAAAGTTTGTTTTTAATGAATGATCCTAGGGCAACCAGGTATCAAAACTGAACGGGAAAAAAAAAGAACTTTGAATCCTGACTCCCACTGTACAAAAAATAAGAATGTGTGGGAGAATATTTTTACAACCTTTTCACAGGCAAGGATTTCTTATAGAAGACACAAATCTATAATCATTAAAAAAATTTGTATATGCTGTTTTGAAGGGTTCCCACTGGCGAATGTAGGAAAACCTCAACATGAAAACAAGTAATGACAAGATATGTTGGAAAAACTGAGGGCTGCCTGGGTGGCTCAGGGGTTGAGCATCTGTCTTCAGTTCAGGGCGTGATCCCAGATCCTGGGATGGAGTCCCTCATCGGGCTCCCTATGGGGAACCTGCTTCTCCCTCTACCTATGTCTCTGTCTCTCTTTGTTTCTCTCATGAATAAATAAAGTATTAAAAAAAAAAAAAAAAACAAAAGGAAAAACTGAAAGTTGCAAAAGTCCACAGTAGTATTTATTGTGAGAGAGAGAGAGAGAGAAAGAAAGAGAGAGAGAGGTTCTCCTTTACAGGAAAAAATGTCACATAAAAAAGGAAGAAGAGATAATATAGTTGGAAAAAATCAATAATTTGTAACCCACAATTGGAGTAACTGAGCCATGTAAAAATCTTCAATGGACACTAAAAATTATTAAGAGATAGTTGAGAAATAGGATCTTCATAATCCAAAGTCTTATTCTTCAGATTATCTAATAATTCCTTTGAGGATAATATATCTTTATAGTGAAGACATCTAGCAGCCACCATCTGTACCAAGTCTTCAAACAGCATTATCAACACTGGAGTCAGCTGACATTATATACCCTCTGATGTGATGCAGTAAGAAATACATAACACCAATTACCTATTGTGACATACCCTTGCCAAAAATGTTTAACCTGATTTTACTCATAAAGAAACAGGGGAGCCTCAGTCAGTTAAGCATCTGCCTTCAGCTCAGGTCATGATCCCAGGTCCTGGGATCCAGTCGCCCCACACTGGGCTCCCTGCTCAGAGGGGGATCTACTTCTCCCTCTCCCTCTGCACCTCCCCCTGTCAGTCTCTCTCGTTCTCTATCAAATAAATAAATAAAATCTTGAAAGGAAAGAAAGAAAGAAACAATCAGACAAACCACAGCATATTGGGATGTTCTCCAAGATACTATTGTGGACTGTTCAAAGAAGTCAACGGGGTTAAAAATAAAACAAGAACAGAAAGAAGGAAAAGTGTGCATACTCTTTGAACTTAAAAAACATAGATACAATTATCAAATGCAATGCAGAAGTCTAGACTAAATGTTGAATTTAAGAAAGAAAAAGAGAAAGAGGGGAAAAGAAAGAAAGAGAGAGAAAGAGAGAGAAAGAGAGAAAGAGAAAGAAAAGAAAGAAAAAGAAAGAAAGAAAGAAAGAAAGAAAGAAAGAAAGAAAGAAAGAAAGAAAGAAAGAAAGAGAAAAAATATCTATAGAAGACAACTGGGGAATTGATTATAGTTCAGTACTCTGGTTATAGAGAATGCCCCTATTCTTAGTAGATGCATGCTGAAGTACTCTGTAGTAGTGTCATGAAGTACACAGCTTAACTTATGAATAGTTCAGAAATACATGAGGACAGAAAGATGTTTTGTAATAGATTTGGCTCTCTTTAACTATCCATCCAACCAGGACCTATAAACATAGATAGGACATACACTTAAATACAATGTATATACAATATGTACATGCATATGTAGCATATAGACATTAAAAGAGCAAAGTCAAATTTTCATTACAAAAAAATAAATCACCAAAGTATGAGCACAGAGGCACTAAATTCATCCTAGAAAACCGCTTAAGCCATTCTACAAAACAGAATGAACAGACATTTTGTATACATTTGCATAATTCTTCTGAATTCTTCTGTACATGACTGTTTGAGACAGTGAGACTAAAAGGAAAACCTCTGTAAGATCTCTAGGCATCCAAATCATTTTGCTCTTTATATAACCAACAAATTATCCCCACACAAATGAAAATTGGTTGAAGACTTCTAAAGTACTTGTGACTGCAGATAGAAGTCAATTTGTATGAACTTTCAGCCAGTGTCAAATACCTAATGGCCTTTTTTGTCCATCGATGGAGGCCCCAATCAAATGATGGAGGGTACATTGAGCAACAGTCTAGGCTCTAAAGTTTGCTCAATTCTTTAGTGAAAATGTGCACAAGATAATTATTTGCTGTAAGCTTTTACTAGCCAAATCTGTCCCACATTTGGTTCCATACAGTAGTACCCAAACTTTCCCCAGACACTTGGGGAAAGGGATTTTTTACAAGGTATCATGCACCGAGGCCCAGGCATACCATGTACTGTTTTATTCATGCAGTTGATTTATTATACTAACTTGTACCTACATTTCAACACCACCTCCTTCTGTTCCTACTTCTCTTTAAGAATTTAAGAATATCCAACTCCATAGTCATCTCTCCATATATATTTTCCAAGGTTTTATTCCAAATATTTATTTTTTAGGTCTCATATTTCCTAGTGTTGTTTACTCACTTGGGATGTAACAAAAGCTTTTATTCTGTCCTGACAAATCTACTCACTCTTCGCTGCTACTTTCTGCTCTCTTCCCCCTGTCCCCAACACACACATTCAAGGTTTTCTATTAAAACCCTCGGTCATTTCTTGCAGTCTTGTCTCACTCAATAATTTCTGCTAATATCAGACCAAAGTAACTGTGTGTGCATAAAAAGGATTTGACCTTTCAATAGTATGCTTCAAGACTAAGATTTATTTAGAAATTAATATTAGTGATGGGGAAAAATTAAAGTAGAAAACAAACATGTTATGGTGCTGCTTTTAGGTCAGTCTTCTTTTTTTTTTAAGATTTTATTTATTTATTCATGATAGACACAGGGAGGGGGGCAGAGACACAGGCAGAGGGAGAAGCAGGCTCCAGGCCGGGAGCCCGATGCGGAACTCGATCCCGGGACTCCAGGGTCACGCCCTGGGCCAAAGGCAGGCGCTAAACCACTGAGCCACCCAGGGATCCCCTTAGGTCAGTCTTCTAACAACACTAATTTATCTCCCAAGCCCAAAGCTGTTTTTATGAAAACCTGACTTCTAAGTGATCTATTTCTATAGCAATAGTAAAAATATTTGTGAACTTTTGACACTGAATATAGACATATTAATGTTTACAGATGGCTGGATAAATCCATAATGATGTTTCCATAATTTGTAAAGCAAACAAAAATATATACTGAGAAGCTGAATCTGGATGTGTACTACAACATTTTAAAATTGCATTTGATAATTTCTGAAAATTCAGAGTTTCCCAGGAATATACCATGTCCACTTTTATTGCTCCACAAATACATTCTGAGCACCAAAAAAATGTGTCAGGTCTTCCTCTGAGCAGTGGGGATGTGGTAATGAACAGACAAAAAAGTTCCTGCCCTCACAGAGCTTACTTTCTAAAGTAAGGGGGCTGAGGATAAACAGAAGAGCACTGTAATTCTTAAACTGGACAGTCAGGATGACCTCCCTAGGAAGGTGGAGCAAAGACCTGCAAGGAGCAGTGTGAGGAGACGGAAGAAGGCCAATGCCCTCAGGTGGGGTGCAGCTGGCCTGGCCACCTAGGAATCCACACAGGTCTTTAGCTTTCAGTTTTGCTGGAACGAAGTAACAGAATAGAGTTGGAGAAGAGGACAAGAGAGAGGTTAAGAAGGGGCAGAGGAGTTTGCAGGCCACTGTAAAACTTTAAGGAGACAGGAAGAAACTGGAAGGTTTTCAGCAGAGGCTCTCTAGCTGAGAGAACCATAGAAGCAGGAAGACCAATCAACGGACATGGCAACAATTCAGGGAAGAGGTGATACAGTGACTCAGCAGACTGGGATGGTAGCAGTGGAGGTGATGAGAAGAGACTAGTTCTAAACATGGAGCCAAAAGCATTTGTTGATGGACTGGGTACGGGGTATGGGATAAAGGAAGGACTCAAGAACTGCGGGTTTTACAGCCGGGGGACACAGAGGGATGGAGTTGCTCTTTACTGAAATCGAGATTATGGATGGGCAACTTCGAGGAAGAACTTCTATCAGTTTAGTTTCGACACACAGAGTGTGAGGCACTTATTAATATCCAAGTGGAGGGATGCCTGAGTGGCTCAGTGGCTGAATGTCTGCCTTCGGCCCAGGATGTGATTCTGGGGTCTGGGATTGAGTCCCACATCAGGCTCCCTACATGGAGCCTGCTTCTCCCTCTGCCTGTGTCTCTGCCTCTCTCTCTCTCCATGTCTCTCATGACTAAATAAATAAAATCTTTAAAAAAAAACATTCAAATGGACAGTATTTATGATTAAAGTAGCTGGAAATAAGTCAGGAGTTCAGGAGATAGATCTTAGCTAGACATAGAAATCTGAGAGTCGACAGCATACAGATGGAAGGTCAAACCATGAGACAGAACAGAAAGTTGAATGTTCTCCCTTCTTTCCATAAAAGTGAGAAAATAACAAAGTGCCTTTATTTGTAGAGCAGAAAATAAGAAAGTAGGTCCACTAAAAGTTCCCATTTTGTTAAACAATAAGCGCTGAACACCTACAAAATGTAAAACCCCAAGGATATTTAAAAGGATTCAAAATGCAATGCAAGAGATCATCACCTACTCTCAGCAGAACTTCCATCTAATTGAGGAGACAGATAAATAAGAGAAGGGAATGACCAAAGAAAAAGAAAGGAAGGAAGTCAAGTATGTCCCCCTGAGAATAACCATGTCCTTGGGTGTGGCCTGGTCCAGGAAAAGATGAACCAGTTGGAGAGAGGAAGGACATCTGACAATGTATATTTGTTCTTCCATAGATCACAGGTTGGCAAAATGGCAGCATGCCATGGAGTGGCCAGTCATGTTGGGTAGTTCATATTGTTAGCTCACTACCTCTGCAGGGGTTGACAACTTGGTAGGGAGTTATGCCCCCCGACTGGCGAGTCAGATGGCTGGTATGTTACAGCTACATCTCATCAGTGTTAAAAAAAAATAAAAAATAAAAAATAAAAAAGTCTCTCTCAAGATGGGCTCTGGCAAACAAGAACATTCATCTTTTTCAGAAACTGCTATCAGGTGGCCAAGAATAACTGGAATGACATGGTCTTTATAGCTACCTTCCTGCAGCTTCTATTGTCTCTCTCCAAACTCTGATTCTCCTCCTAGTAGAGCTCTCCTAGTGCTCAAATGGATTTTCCAGCTTTTCTCCCCTTCTCAGCTTTAGCTCTAACTTCTCAACTCATATATTTCCTTCACAGCTCACCTAGAAACAACTTTATTTTAATCTTCTAGGTCACAGAAGCTATACATAACCCCATTTCCCTTCATGAGTCAAAGTCATTTCCACAGGTATAAAACACTGCTGATTTTTTTTGGTTGCTGACTACCCACCATTTTCCAGAACTTGTTCTTGTTCCCACAGAAGGAAATCTACTTTTAGCTTTCCTAAAAAATCACAAGAGATCAGTTATTATGGCTATTATGGAGTTAGCACTATTTTTCCCAATTTTGAATTCATTAGTACTCTCAACCATCAGGAGTCGGCAATTCGGACAACCATGTTGCTCCTGACCACACACATTCTCATGAATATTTAAAACTTCATCTTAGGGATGTGCTGCCAGCTTTAGCTATCATGGAGTCAACAGTCATTATTTTCTAGACAGCTGAGGTCTGTTGGAGGAGATCATCAAGAAGACGTGACCACCAGCCAACCTGTGAGCTGGACCTGGCCAACTGGAGGCTCCCCATCCCCTTTCCTGTCCTTGGAATGTGTGTTCTGCTTGCCTTCCTCACTCCCAGAAGCTGCTCCAAAGATACAGCCTTGAAATAGAACTGTGGTGCTGAAGCCATCTGGACTGGGTGTATGACTGACTAAACTCGCTGGAGGCCTCGATGTAAACTTTTAAAGATTCTGGAGGCTGGGTGAGGAAAACTATTCATCTTGCAGCTGCTCAAACAAGCCTTGTAAGTTAAGTTCCTTGGTTCCTTACAACTGCCACAGCCAATGTGAAGTGAACTGACTCCTTCTTCACTCTGTCCCTGTCCTATACACACAGGGGCCAGTTTCGGGTTACACTCTGGAAGCTCCAGAGGAAGTTGTAAACCAACAAAATCCCTCAATTAAGAAACCTGAAATATTTTTCAGTGCATTTGAGGACATCTCTGCACCACGTAATGCAACTTCTTTAGTGCTTAGTGCAAGCAATTTTCAAATGGAGACTTTTGGTTCTCAGAACAAACTATAATCTTATTGATCTAGATCTGAAAATCAGTTAATAGCCCAAGGCAGTGAGCTCACTGGTCGCCTGGGAATCACAGGCAAGGGGTTACCAGTGTATACTTCTCTTAGTAACCATCTTTCTTCATCTCAATGACTAGAATTAAGAATGTGTTCATCACACATTCTCCATAGGCCTCTCCAAACTTCTGTTCTCTACACAGGAGGGAAATAGCAGCTAAATTCCAAGTAGCCAGCTGATGAGTAGACAGCAAACCTCAGGTGGCTATCCAGAAGCGAGTAGGGTTTCTTTTTATTCAACAACACAAGACTCCTTCTGTGAAAGAGGAGAAATAAGCATTCCTGCAAGGATCACTCTAGCTGACAAAGCCATCCTCTACTCACCGCTCCTATAGTGGCTCCGACGCAGGGAGAACTGGTACCCTAGGAGTGACGCCAGGGAAGACAGAGTATCAACCGCCCCTGGCGTTATCCAAGGCCAACTTTCTAATTCACAAACGAGAGCAAGCCAATAAAAGGATTTGTTATTCACATCTTTGCCCAGGCCTATCTGCCAACAGGCAGACGTTACACGTGTTATCTCCTCCACTCTGACATACAGATATGGCACACAGTTCCTAATATAATTACTAATCTCTACCGTGGATGAAGATCAGCTTGGTGCATATGACAGATAAGGAAAATCAATGGCAAAATCGTGATGCCTGGATTTTTTAAAAAAGTAATCTTTTCTTTTGTCATCTGACTTCTTAGGTGGTCACACAGGAAACTGACCTTCAGGAGATCAGCACCAGTAGACTTTATCAACCTAGCTTACGCTTCAGAAAACAGAATCACAAAAGCAAAGACCAACTAATTATAAGACTCAATGCAACTATAGGGTGATATACCCAGAAAACTGAATTATAGCTTCATAATGAGAATGGATGCAGAGAACGTTACAGAGGCAGAGGACATCACAAAAGTAGTAGGATCTCTTTAAGCTCTCAAGGTTCTCGATAAAGGTTTGACACCAGCTCCATTATTTGCTCTCAATGTAACAAGAGATAAGCAATTACAAAATCAAAAAGAAAATTATAAGAATGACTTAAAAATACAGATAACGATGTAAAACATATATACTACCTGTAAATATTTCAAACATGTTTAAGGTAGGAAAAAACTAACAAATAATAACCCATAAGGTCTTGTGTACAGTTTTTACTACAAAGACAATGCATTTATTTTCATTCTGCCATGAGTTCCATCCTCCGAACTGGGGACCATGTCATTCCCCTAAGATCTCTATTGGACTTTCCCAGTTTTCCCAATTATCATTTATTCACATTACTCCAATAATTCAGAATCACTTATCCTCGAAACACCCTCCATGCTGGTATCATGCTAGGTTTTTAAAAATGAAAACTTGAATGTTCATTTCATCCCTCTACTCCAAACTCAATTTCTCTCTAGCCATAGAGAACCAGGGCTCTAGCCATAGGAACCTATTTTTAGTTCCCAATACAGGAGGAAGTTCAACATGTATGCCTTTGCCCTAATGCTCCCTCTTCCTAGAGAGCCTTTTCGTCTGAGCCCTTAAACAACAACAATAAGTCATTGTTCAAGGAAGCTTAAGTACCACTTCCTCAAAGAAACCTTCTGTGGCCCCACTGCATGACACACATGGCACATATCTTTAATGGCACCTCTAATCTTTCACACATTTTTTCACATGTCCTTTTCTCAGTGCTATCAAGAGTTCCTACAAGACACGTCTATATCCTTTGCACCTGGGGAAATACCTGGTCATATGTTAAGCATTTGTTTGTTCAATTCATGAATCACTAATATCATTGTAAAGAAGTCTGGGGTCTGGGTACTTGTTAACCAAAATTAGGCAAGTTTACACACATGTCTGGAGTTTCAATATATTACATTAAAGGAACCAAAAATACTTGAACTTTCTTGAATTATTATAACTGACAAAACAATCAGAATGCCCTGATTTAATGATTTTGATCATCTCTTTTTCCAAGGTATTTGGAAAGGGGGTTAAAGATTTTATTTATTTATTTGACAGAAAGAGACACAGAGACAGAGAGAGCACCAGCAGGAGGAGCGGCAGAGGGAGAGGGAGCTGGATACAGGGCTTTATGCCAAGACCCTGAGATCATGCATGATCTGACCCGAAGCCAGATACTTAACCGACTGAGCCACACAGGGACCCTTACAGTGTATTCTGAATGCTATTTACTGAAGTTACTCCAAAACAACACACTACATAAACTGAAACAAATATATGGAAAAAGAGAAAGAAATCACTATGTGAATGGGACCCAAACAGACAGATATGTAAGTATCTACCACAAGTAAGACACTATGCTAGAGCTATGAGGAAAACTAAGATGGAAAAGACGTGACTCTGATCCTCAAGTAGAATTAGTTTTATAAAGGAGGTAAAATAGTTATACAAATAATGAGGAATCAAAGCCTAAGATAATTATAATACAGAGAACACTGAACTTTAGGTTGTGGTGACCAGAAAAGGCTTCATGAAAAAGCTGGCCCAAAAGGAAACATGACCTTGCAAGAAACGGAAAGATAGTATATTTTGAGGAAGAAGAGGAGTAGAATAGATTAAAAAGAGGCATAGGAGCACGTCCAGGAGCAGTGAGCCACGGATGGTCTGGGAGGGGCCCCACGTGAGGAAGCTTCAGAAGGTACAGCTGGACCAGGAAGGAGGACAGGTGACAAGGCCCATGGATGGGGAACAGGGGAGCATGGGCTTGATTTCACACTGAGAGCAGAGGCATGAGGGCACACAGGCTCAACTAAAGAGGCCAGAGTCTGAGGATGAGGATAATGCACTGAAGACCACAGCCATCCATCTGCTACTGAAATGTAAGCAGAGGTACTGGTTATTCAAAGCATTAAAGGTGGACTCGGGATCCCTGGGTGGCGCAGCGGTTTAGCGCCTGCCTTTGGCCTAGGGCGCGATCCTGGAGACCCGGGATCGAATCCCACGTCAGGCTTCCGGTGCATGGAGCCTGCTTCTCCCTCTGCCTATGTCTCTGCCTCTCTCTCTCTCTGTGTGACTATCATAAATAAATTTTAAAAAAACTGTTTTAAATGTGGACTCAACTGATTTCTGGCTGTCAACAAAGAGAGGTATAGTTGGGGTTTGTTTCTCCAGGATACAGCCGTTCCGGGATTCCAGAATTTATGTTTTCTCAATGTCCTATAAAAATATCTATTTTACCACCTGGAAAAGTAGAGGGCATGAGAGAAACAGTTACCAATGTGCCGAAGGGCCAGAGAGTACAGAACTTTCAAATGGTCTGCACTGAGCAGCAGAGCACTGAAAGTTCAAAGGGTGTCGGATGGCCAGCTTTCATTCTCATGCTGGCTTACAAAGCAGCAAGACACCCACTTCTAGTCTGGGAGCCCCTTGCCATCCACCCTCATTTCCAGAGCCTTCAAAGGGAAACATGCCCCTCACACATATTTCTGCCATCAAATGCACACACACCTCTCTATCATCTCACACCGCTGCAATGTTTACACACAAAAATACCCAGCCCAAAATGTCAACAGGATGAGAAATCCAGACACAAAGCAATCAGAACAGCAGCTGGCAGAGAAGGCCTCTCTAAGTGTCGGCTCTTATCAATAATGCCCAAAGTCCTGGCTGGCTTCCTACCTCGGCTGGAGAAATTTCTAATAGCTCAGGAGCTCCTTGCTTTGATGAACTTAACTACTATACAAATAGGAAAATGTACTTGAAACTCCCTGGTTCCACAGCTTTAGCTCAACAAGCAAGTAGTTAATTAAAAAAAACAAACAAACGAACACCTGCAAATATATTTTCCTAAAACGAAAAGCAAACAAGAATATACCTGGGCGAGCAATAATGCACAGTATTTGAAAAGTATCCTGCCCTGTAAAACAGGGGTCGTGGAAACCTGTGATTACCATAACTTAGAAGGCACTAGGCAAAATTCCTCTCAACTCCCAAGTTTTACACACTGAGGATACCCACTGGTCCCAGGATATTTTTTGGAAAACGAGAAGAAATAGAGGAGAAGGGTTTTAAACTAGAGGGCTGACCAAATCCATTACTTACTTCCCCAATACCTGCCCAGGAACATCCTGCAGGCTTAAACAGCTGAGGCAGGGATCCTGGGTGAGATGTCCTGCTTTGATGTGGAGTCACCACAACAGGTACCTTCCAGATCCAGATGGAGAACAAGCCAAACAAGTGAAATAGCACAGAAAGCCTCGAGCTCTGCAGGACATGGGAGCCTGCAACAGCTGGTGGGAGCCCCTGCTGCCTTGAGCCAGGGATGTGGACTAGGCTTCTTAGCTCAGCAGGACACCCACCACTGGCTAGGCTCTCTGGGCCTTTTCTAATCTTTAATATTAAAAAGTGGACTTGATATTACTTTTTCCAATACCATCAAGACAGACAATAACGATTTTTACTTGCGACAATGTGCCTTCAACATCTATAACCCCATAAACATGAGCTCCTCTCAAGGGAATTGAGGGTCAGAAGTCAGATCCTTAACTGAAACGGTAAAGAGGTTCTGTTGAATCAAAGCCAAGAAAACCATAACAGTGCCTCTCTCAAAGATGAAATGATAAATAAAACTAAAGGGCTCTACAAACCACAAAAAAGTTTGCATGTTATAACATGAATCCTTAAGTGTCTTTTAGACTCAAGCAAACATATATGTATAAGAGTGTATGACCAAGGATACCAGGTAATATAATTCTACTTTGACTAATGAAAGACAATCTCTATTAACTTATATAAGGAGAGTCAAAAAGCCACCAGAAAGTACTTTCTTGTACACTGTTAGTTTACTATTATTCACCTGCCATATCCCAATCATAATGAACTAAGCCTGGAAATGAATAATAAGTATTTTTAAATTTGTAGGAACATAGTAACCCATTTTCAACCATGAAACTCATGAAATTATTTTTACTTTTTTTAAAAAATGATTATATATTACCAAGAAAGAGAAGTTATATTTCTGAGCTAACCCGAGGACTTCCTCAATTCCAGGAAGAAACTCCACTTGCTAACAGAAACTATGAGCCTGCAATTCTAGACAATGTTCTCATACTTGGAAGTACACGGTTAAATCTGGAAAACCAGTAACAAGTTTTGAACTCCATTTCAAAGATGTGGGCAATCAGGGTCACCTGGGTGGCTCAAGTCATGATCCCAGGGTCCCAGAATGGAGCCCTATGTCGGGCTCCTTACTCAGCAGGGAGCCTGCTTCTCCCTCTCCCTCTCTCACTGTCACTGTGACTCCCTCTCTCTCTCTCTCTCTCAAACAAAATTATTTTAAAAAAATTTTTTAAAAGATGTATGCAATTAATCCTTAAATCTTAAAGTCATTTTGAAACTACTATCTTTCTTCTAACAAAAATCAAGGATTCATTCAGAAAGTCTGCAGCTGCTCCCTGCTGAGAAAAGGTAAGGAAAATAAGGCAATGGACTGTACTAGCCCAAGAAATATTACTACCTTGAATGAGTTGATGGACAATAAATTCACCATGTTGAAATATTGTATTCTCAGGAGCGCCTGGGTGGCTCAGTCAGTTAAGTGTCTGGCTCTTGCAGGTTATGTCTCAGGGTCATGAGATTGAGCCCCACATCAGGCTCTGCACTGAGCCTGGAAACTGCTTAAGATTCTCTCTCCTCTCTGTGTCCCTCCCTCCCCACTCTCCCACCTGCTCATTCAAGATCTCTCAAAAAAAAAAGAAATATTGTATTTTCATATATGTAGAAACCCATTGTGATGGAACTTTTATGAAGTATAACAGAAAAAAATATTTGGCTGAGATTCAGTAAGGTAAGAACTTGGTGCCAGTTATGCTTTGAAAATCTGGGCCTCAAGGATATTCATAAATTGTAAAGTTGACAAAGCAAACTAGTATTTTTTTGCATTTAAAAAGGAACGGTAATAGGTACGTAATAAATCAATCGATTTGAAGTCATCCTGGGGATCCCTGGGTGGTGCAGCGGTTTGGCGCCTGCCTTTGGCCCAGGGCGCGATCCTGGAGACCCGGGATCGAATCCCACGTCGGGCTCCCGGTGCATGGAGCCTGCTTCTCCCTCTGCCTGTGTCTCTGCCTCTCTCTCTCTCTCTCTGTGACTATCATAAATAAATAAAAATTTAAAAAAAAAAAAAAAAAGAAGTCATCCTTATATCTTCCAGTTTAGCAATCTGTACTTCTTATCCAACCACTACTTACAAGAACTAGGAAATAAACTCAGAATGTAATTTTCTTCATTTGTATTTCTGAATCTCTCTGCTCTTCAGCTAATGTGTAGAAGATGTGTGACTTGTTATTTGATCATTAAAATGTAATAATTATTTAAAAAAAAAAAAAAAAGAAAATCTGGGCCTCCACAACTTGACCTTTAAATTGAGAGGACTGGGGGCGCCTGGGTGGCTCAGTCCATTATGCATCTCCCCTCGGCTCTGATCACAATCTTGGAGTCCTGGGATCAAGCCCCACATTGGGCTCCCTGCTCAGTGGGGAGTCAGCTTCTCCCTCTCCTTCTGCCCCTCCTCCTACTCATGCCTGTGCTCTCCCCCCCCCAAATAAATAAAATCTTTATAAAATGAGAGAACTGAATCATCATGACCTCTAAAATATCATTTCAAAAATATAATTTCAAATAACAGAGATTTGTAGCTACTGCTATATATTCAGGGAAGCAGTGAGGTGGAGTAGCATGGATTAGACTTTGGGGGCAGGCTAACTGGAGTGTTCAAATCTTTACTCACTCAGTACAAGCTGGACAGCCAAAGGGTAAGCTTCCTTTCTGATCAAGAAGGGATCATATTTACCTCTGCAATATGTTGGAAGGATAAGAATGTATGTAATGCACCTGACACACTGTAGGCACTAAATAAAGGCAGGCATTAAGTCTCTGGTCAGTTCAAAGCTCTCATGGAAAATGGTAATCCACTTGACAGTGCAGTTTCCTAGAACTCAGCTTGGACAAGAGCTGGGATTGACAGCCAGTTCTTTCCAAAGGGCCAACACATAAAGATAATACTGGAGGATTCATAGGAAGGAAGGATAAAAGCAGGGAGCTGAGAATAAGCAGAGGCTTAAAGTCCTGCACATAATAATGAACACACACAAAAAAATAGCATGGGACACAGTGCTCAAGGGAAGAGGACATATTTTCATTGAGAGGTGACTACTGGTGAAAAAAATACGTAATGAGTTGCTGCAATGATTTCATAACCAAAATAAAGCAGAGAGCTGGCTAGAGTCTATGAATGTCACTAAATAAAGAGGGATTGGCAATACACAAATCCTATGTCCTCTGCCTGTCTGCACGGGGTTCAGATGATGCAGCTCACACCCAGCTCTCCACTGTCATCTCCCCCCCTTCACTCTCTCCAAAGTTCACTCCATTGCACATAGCTTCTCTTCTACCCCTGGAACATGCTCCTTTGCACTGCAGTGTCTGCCTGGAAACTTCCACCGATCTTCCTGTGGGCTGACTCATTCCAAACATTCACGTCTCATGAAACTGTCACTTCCTCAAGGAAGTCTTCTCTGATTACCATACCTAAATTCCCTCCTACTCTCCCACATCCCAGTCACATTCTATCCTCTTATCCTGAACTATTTCTTCTACCATTTATCATTACCTAAAACTGTCATTTTCGTTTACATGTTTATTGTGTCTCCACCAAAATGGAAGGTCTTTAAGGATGTAAATTTTTCAGCACTTAATCCTCAACGTCTTCAGGCAAAATGCGGCAGAGATGAGGTACTCGTCTGATAAACTTGTTCAAAGAATAAATTCAAATGATTAAAATGGCCATCCTGTGAACATCAGGAAGGAAAAGTCCCCCCAAAAGTGACTTCAATTCCATTTTTAATGCAGTTTTATGCAATAATGCAGACTTAAAAGTCCAATGTTTTCGACAGCAAGATTTAAAGGGAATGATTTTTTTATGAAAAGAAGAAAACATCATATATGTATGCATATATTGTGTAGTGCACATTTTTCACTTTATGGGCATGAATCCATCAATAAAGCAAAGGTAATGAAAGTTTTATTTTTTGAGATCCAGCTTTTAGAAAGAGAGGGTATATAGATGGGAATGATCTTTCAGAGCCCTTCTCAACAAAGATTCTAAGGGAAACCATCTGAACTAGTTCCAGTATATTTGAGGGATTGGACCTGTTAGTTTGTTACCTTGCTAAACTTATCCAAACTATTAACTGAGTCAAGTGATGAATTCAGTGATTCCATCTGTGAAATAGAAGACAAATGACATGGTGAATAACTGGCGCATTAATGGAAGGGTAAGAAAAGCTCCACAATGTTAACCCATATTTGAACAAAAGAGAGGGGAGGGAAAAAAAAATATCTCTTTGTAGAAAATCCTCAACAAAAATCATCATGCTACTGAGATTTCAAAATATGGCCGGATACCATGGGTGGGCAAGGCAGTGAAATGAAACTACCACCACGACACCCATAACTTGTGCTTTAATTTCTAAAATTTTTGAACACAGATTGTCTTAAATGAGTAAAAGAGGCCAGGGACCGTCCCGGCCTGCAGAGCCCAGGCGTCGCCCTAGTCTCCCTTCCTGGTAACTCTGGAGGGCCCCGGGCGGGAGGGTGGGGCGGGACCCCAGCGGGGGCTCCGGAGGGTGAGGGATGCAGACCTCACTGCCTGCATCCAGCCCCGCATCCCGGCCCGGGCGCCCAAACGAGGTGGGGCTCTGCAATCTGCAACTTCACCCGTGCATCCTTTACGAACAGCCGAGCCCCTCCTCCTCCTCCTCCTCCCGGAGGACCGCGCAGCGCTCCGCAAACGCCCCGACGCTCGGGCTCCGGCCTCCGTCCGCGCGGTCTCCCGCGAGCTCCCAGCAGGTCATCTGACCCCCCCCCCCCGGTGACTCAGTTTTCCAATCTGTCAAATAGGGTCACGGGAAACCCAGCCTACCTTATCGGGGGGCTTCGGGCCGGCCGCCCCAGGCTGGCCCGGGAACAGCGGTTCCGTGATTGCGCCCGCGGGAGCCCCAGCGGGCGGAGGGGCGGGGCTTGGCGGGGCGGGACCGGGGAACCGAGCCCCGCAGCCGACGCGCAGCCCACCGCCCGCCGTCAGCCACCCCCGGTCCTCCTCCAGAGCCCGGCCCGTGACGTCAACACGCTGACGTCGACGCACAGAGGCCCCTCTCGCCAGGGGGACCGCAGACGGGGCGGGGGCGGGGGCGGGGGCGGGGCCGTCACAGAGCCGGCGATTGGCGGGAACGTCTGTCGATCACTCGCTGCCCAATAGGCGGCGCGGATCCGGGGGAAAGGGGCGGGCTGGCCTGCCCCGAGGGGAGGGTGGGAATCTGGCGTCCGGACCCTGAGAGCGCGGAGCTGCTCGGACCTGATGGTCGCCGCGCGCCGCTGGGTGAAGCGGCCGCTTCCCCTTTTTCGGGGATTCTGCTTCTTGGGCTTTCCTACAGTGTCTCGGTGGGGATTGAGGTTCCAGTTCGCGGAAAATGGTCCTGGCCTGGATTTCGGGGCCCCTGGCACGTCGCACCGAGCGCTCCGGGAGGCAAAAGTGGGACCTTCCGCCCCTGAGCGCGGGCCCGCGGCCGCGGTGACCCAGGTCGGCCCCGGCTGGGCGGCCTCGCTCTGCGCCCCGCGGCGGGGCTGGCGCCCGACCTCCGTGTCGTCACGCTTAATTATCCTCGTCTTCTGCTTTCCCACGAGATGGAGCGCCTTTCAATTACCTTTTAAGTCCTAATTGAACTTTTTTTTTTTTTTTTTTTTTTTACCAAAAAGATGCTACATTTAAAGAAGAAAGGCCTAGAGTGAAAATTCTTCGGCTTCCAGGCCCTCCCGCGGTCAGTTCGCCTATTGGAGGGAACCCGTGTTGTTCTCTGGATGGATAGGCTTCCAAAGGCACCCTAAGTGCTGCTATTAGTTATTAAGTTACACATAATAATGGGCACGTTGCAAATTGGGCTGAAATCCTTTTCCGCCGCTAGTTACAAGCCCGGTCCCTATAGGAGGACACCTAGTTCCCATGCATTTGCATATGTGTAGGGTTCCCCCCCCCCCCCGACCATCAACATTACATCCTTGGGATTTTTCCGTATTATATATAAACCTTCCTCTTTTTTTTTTTTTTTTTTGGAATACTGCATGGTAGTCCTCGGAACTAATAGATACAATTTATGATTTCCTTATTCATTCATTCCTTGAATATGTACTTGGTTTCTTTATTTTCCATTGGAAGCGTTGCTACTGGGTGTTAATGCTATCTGTTGGCAAATTGAACTACAATTAAAAAAAAAAAAAAGCGTTGCTACATTCCACCTAAGTTCATGCTCCTTTTTGTGACCCACATCCAAGTGTTCTCTAGGGTAGAAATACTAGCAGGTCGGGGTGCTGCATGGAGAATGTACATTTTAAATCCCCATGGTGGGTTCTCTTCATTTGCTCCTTTAAGTAGCTGTTACAACTTAGCATTCCTACCCGTAGTATATGATGAGCAACTCCCTGCACCCTTGCTAAAATTGAAAAAATAAAATTAAAAAAAAAATTCTGGGATGATCGGTGTGAAAAAAAAGTTTTGAGGGATGACACATGTGCAAAAGAAGTGCACTGATCATGAGTGTATGTCTTGGTAGGAAAATGAGTGATCTTGTGTAAGCATCTCCTAGGCTAAGATTTTAAAGGTTTACCAGAAATATAGAATCTCTCCTCATACTTGTCACAGTCATTGTTCTACAGATGAATAGCTACTATTGCAAAATTTTCCACCAAAATTAGTTTTGGCTGCCTGAACCTTTGTAAATGGACAACAGATAGTATGTACTCCCCCATGGCTCTTTTAGCTCAACAAGATGCTTGTAATACTGATCCGTGTTTAAAAAGGTAGTAGTTTATTTTCGTTTTTGTATACGCTTCCAAAGTTTCTCCATTGATTCTAATATTGCTTGACATTAGGTTGTTTGAAGTTTGCAGTGGCTACAAGTGATACTGCTATGAATATCCTTGTCCATCTCTGTTGATGCACCTAGTTACCCATCTGATTTTGGCATATACCTGGGAGTAGTGTTACTGTGCCACAGGATATGCATATTTTCACTATTAGTAGACCCTGGCAATTAGTGTTTTGGCTTGCCAATTTACAACTCACTAGTAGTGAGTAAAAATTCCAGTTGCTCAACATCTTTGTTGACACTTGATATTCTCAGTTTTGTTTTGTGCTCATCCTCTTTTTTCTTTGTTTTCAGTTTTATTGAGACAAATTGAACATACAAAAAAGTTGTGTGTGTGTAATGTCTAAATAGTAATGAGTTTAGACAGTATGTATATACATGATACCATCACCACAAACAAGATAATAAACATATCCATCATCACCAAAATATTTCTTGTGCCCCCTTGATTTTGTTGCTTTTTGTTTCTTCCCTGTAAGAGAACATAGCATGAGCTCTACCCTCTTAACAAGTTTTTAAGTGCACAGCACCCTATTATTAACTATGAGTTCTGTGTTGGACAGCAGATCTCTAGAATTTATTCATTTTGTACTATAACTTTGTAACCATTACAAAATTCCCCATTTTCCCATCTCCCATCTTCTGGCAACCACCATTCTAGTCTCTGCATCAATGAGTTTGACTATTCCAGACTCTTCATATAAGTGGAATCATGCAGCATTTGTTCCTCTGTGACTGACTTATTTCCAGGCATGTTTTCCATGATGATACAATGTCTCCTGTTCCTCACACCAAACCTCATGAAAACCCCAAACCGGGCTAGTCTTCAGTGTCTGCCCTGAGGATAATCATCACGAGGGGACCACAAGCAGGTAAGAGGTACTGTGGTAAGTGTGGGTCACTTTCTACTCCTTTCTGCCTGCCGCCCCTCTTAGCCCCCACCTCAGACTTCCCTAGACCTGGCACCTAAACCTAAAAGTTTCTCTGTAGCCGCCCCATTCAGGTTCCGGGGACCCATGTTTGCCTAGATGTCCAGGATAAGTCTTGGCCCTGGATTTTGTAGTCCACAAATCCCTAGGAATTGTCTGAGCAAGACAGATGCTATAAAGGAAGAGTGATGTTTGAACCTAAGTGAGACAACGTCAGAGTAAGAACTTGTCTCTGGTTCTGCAACTGGCCTTTCACATGACTTTTAGGTAATCAAAACTACAAAATGCAATCATTTGTGACCCGAGTAAGTTTTTAAGGCCAGAAATGCATGGATTATCTCTTTAGCTTTTGGCTTAAAGCAATTATTACTTAGATGAAAGGATAGTTAAAATGAAAAATGGGGCAGCCCGGGTGGCTCAGTGGTTTAGCGCCGCCTTCAGCCCAGGGCCTGATCCTGGAGACCCAGGATCCAGTCCCAAGTCGGGCTCCCTGCATGGAGCCTGCTTCTCCCTCTGCCTGTGTCTCTGCCTCTCTCTCTCTCTCTCTCTCTCTGGTCTCTCATGAATAAATAAATAAAATCTTTTAAAAATGATAAAACTTAATCCAGAATATTCCCTTCTACTTTTTAAATGCTTGAAAAATGCACAATATTTTCTAAGTCTATCCATGATGTCACAAGTGATAGAATTTCCTTCTTTTTTAAAAGCTAAATAACATTTTATTTATGCATACGCCACATTGTCTTTACTCATTTATCTGTTGATGGCAATTTGGATTATTTCTGAATCATGACTGTTGTGAATCATGCTGCAATAAACATGGCAGTGCAGATAACTCTTTGAGATCCTTATTTCAATTTAGATATGTACCCAGGAATGGAATTATTGGATCATATGGTAGAAGAAATAGAAAATATAAACAGACTAATAGATAAGCAAGGAAATTGAATCAGTAATCAAAAACTTCCTAACAATGAAAAGCCCAGGACCAGAAAGCTTCACTGGTGAACTCTACCAAACATGTAAAAGATTAACATCAATCCTTCTCACACTCTTCCAAAAAATTAAAGAGAAGCAACACTTCCAAACTCATTGTACAAGCCCTGCATTACACTGATATCAAAACCAGAAAAAAAGACACTACAAGAAAAGAAAATTGCAGCTCCATATCTCTGATGAACATAGATGCAAAAATCTATAAAAAAGAATGCTCAGTGTAAAAATTTGTGACAAATATTCTAGCAAACAGTTCAATGGCATATTAAAAGGATCATATACCACAATAAAATAGAATTTATTCCTGGGATGCTGAAATGCAATCAATAGATGTTTATTGATCATATCATAAAAATCATTATTATCTCAATAGATGCAGAAAATGTATTTGACAAAATTCAACATCACTTTAGGTTAAACATCTCAAATTAGGTATAGTAAGAATTCATTCAACATAATGAAGGCCACATATGAGAAGCCCACAGCTAACCTCCTGCTCAGTGGTGGAAAACTAAAACCTTTTCCTCTAAAATCAGGAATAAGACAAAAGTGCCCTTTCTCACCACTTCTATTCAACATAATACTGGAAGTCCTAGTAAAAACAATTAGAAAAGAAAAAGAAATAAAAGACATCCGAGTTGGAAAAGAAGTAAATTGTCTGTTTGCGGATTATATGATCATATATATATAACCCTAATAATTACACACACACACACACACACACCTATTAGAATGAATAAGTGAATCTAGGAAAGTTGCAGGGTATAAAAATCAACATAGAAAAATCAGTTGCATTTCCATACAGTAACAATGAACTATCCAAAAAGGAAATTAGGAAAACGTTCTCAGGTACCTTAGTATCAAAAATGATAAAATATTTAGGAGATGAAAGATTTGTACACTGAAAATAATATACTAGTGAAACAAAGAAAGCACAAATAAGTGGGAAGAGTTTTCATTCATGGATTAGAAGGCTTAATATTATTAGAATGTCCATACTACCAAAACTATATATTCAGTTCTATTCCCATCAAAATTCAAATGGCATTTTATACAGAGATAGAAAAATAATCCTAAAATTTATGTTCAACAACAAAACGCCCAGAATATCCAAAGTAACCTTGAGAAAGAAGAACAAAGCTGGAGACATCACACTTCATGATTTCAAAATATATTACAAAGCGGCCATAGTTAAAACAGTATGATACTGCCATGAAAAGACTCATAAACTAATAGAGCATACTAGAGAGCCTGAAAATAAACCCACACATATATAGGCAACTAATCTTCAACAGTGGTATCAAGAATACACAGTGGGAAAAGGCTAGTGTCTTCAGCAAATGGAGTCAGGAACACTAGATATCTGCATGTAAAAATATGAAAATAAACTACCTCAAAACACACACAAAAATAAACTGAAATAAGATTAAAGCTTTAAACAGAAGACCTGAAATTGTAAAACTTCCAGGTGAAAACCTTCAGGACACTAGTCTTGGTAATGATTTCATGGGTATATGGATTGGACATCTAAAAGACAGGAAACAAGCAAAAGTAGAACTAAAACAAACAAAAGCTTCTTCACAATAAAAGGGAAAAACAGAATGGAAAGGCAGCCTAAAAATGGAAGAAAATATTTGCAAACCACGTATCTGATAAGAGGTTAGCCCCTCTCCCCATAACATATATATGAGGAACTCCTACGACTCTCTGACAAAGAAAACAAAAACAAATAGCCCGGTTGAAAAAGAGACAGGAGACTTGAATAGCTATATCTCCAAAGAAGACTCATTAAATTGGCCAACATATATATGAAAAGGTGCCTAACATCACTAATCAGAGAAATGCAAGTCAAAATCATTAAGATATACACCCCACACCAGTTGGGATTGAAATGAACAAAAGATGGCAAATATTGACAGAATGTGGAGAAGTTAGAATTCTTGTACACGGTGGGGATGTAAAATGGTACAGCCACTATGGAAAACAGCATGGAAGTCTGTTATACAGAATGTTATACATTCTGGTGCATACGTAGAGGAATCACATTGTAGGTTTAATTTGCATTTCCTGGATGACAAAGAGTTTAGCACTTTTTCATATGTCTATATGCCACTTGTTCAAGTCTTTTGCCCAATTTAAAATTAGACTGTGTCAATTATTTCTAGGAGATTTTTCTATATTTTAGGTATGAGTCCTATGTCAGATATATGTATTATGTATCTTTTTCTCACTTTGTGACTTACTTTATAATTATAAAATATTCATTTTACTAGAATGTACAACAAATTAATATTTTTTCTAGTTTCTGGAAAATTCAAGGACTTTAGAACATAAATTTCATTTACCCAACTCCTGATTTGGGGGCAATTGTTGTCATGCATTTTAAATTCTATTAAATTGAAAAACCCAGCAAAATATTATTATGTAGAGAGAAATTTAGATTTATCCATATATTTTTCCTTTACTCTCTCTTTTATTACTTTTGGCTTTTCTGACATTACATTTGAATTTTTTGTGCTCTTTGTTAAACAGTTTTAGAGTATGTCTGCTGATTTGCTAATGATGACATCCTGGCTATCTAAGATGATATACCTATGCTGTCTCTCCTGGCTGTTTTGGTGACTCTCTGATGCAACTGTTTTCTTTTCAAACTTAATCCAGCATTGTGGTTATTCTTGGTAGGAAGTTGGTTTGATACCAAATAGTAAATTATAGCTCAAAATGGATCAAGTATGTTGACAGGTGTGGATAATATTATTTTGGTGTCCCTTAGCCTAGAATAGTGATGTGCACCACAAGAAAAATATTTGGAAAGACATAGGTGAAAAAGGTGGAGTAGGCAGCTCCAATAACTTACTCGTCCACAGAAACATTAAAAAATTAAGCAAAAACTGTCAAAATCAACTCTCTCAGAAGTCTGGAAAACAGACAAAAGTTTACAATACAAACATGTGTTGAATCAAAGAAAAGGCAACTGTGTAATGGTAAAATAGTTTGGGTTGTTTTTACTTGCCCTCAACCAGGCCCCTTCAGGTTCTGTAGTGGTCTTGAAGATGGGAGCCTGTGTTCCCAGTGTGGGACTCTGGTCCCTGGGTAGGAAAAGAACAGACAGGAATAGAAGGTATCCAGATTGGAAAGCGAGAAGTAAAACTATAGATATTCACAGATAGTATAACCCTATAAATAGAAAATCCAAAGAATTTTTTTTAAAAACCCTACTAGAGCTAATAAATAAATTTAGCAAAGTTGCAGATACCACATCAACACAAAAAAATCAAATGTGTCTCTGATCAGGTGTTTCTCTACACTAGCATAAACAGTGAGAAAATGGAATTAAGAAAACAATTCCATTTACATTCACATAAAAAAAGCTAGGAATGAATTTAACTAATGAACTGAAAGGCTTATATACTGGAAACCATAAGACATTGCTGAAAGAAATTTAAGAACTAAATAAATGGAATGACATCTCATGTTCATAGGTAGTATTTCTCAAAGCTCTCTACAGATTCAGTGCAATCTCAACCAAAATGTCAATACCATTTTTTTAGAAAGGGAAAAGCTGATCTTCCAATTCATATAGAATTGCAAGGGGCTCCAAATAGACAAATCAGTCTTGAAAAAGAAGAACGAAGAGGGGAATTCATACTTTTTGGTTTTAAAACTTAGAACAAGGCTACAATAATCAAAACCATGTGACGCTGGAATGGAGACATATGGAGCAATAGAATAGAATTGAGAGTCCAGAAATAAACCCCAAAATCTATAGCAAAGTGATTTTCAACAAAGATGCCGATAGCATTTAATAGGGTAAAGAACAGTCTCTTCAACAAATCATGCTGGGACACCTGGACATACATATGCAAAAGAATAAAATTGGACCCCTACCTCACTGGTGTGTCAAAAATTATCTCAAGAGGAGGCAATAATCTAAATATAAGAGCTAAAACTCTTAGAAGAAAACATAGGGGTAAATCTTTATGTCCTTGGATTTAGCAGCGGATTCTTAGCTTTGATAATAAAAGTGTGAAAAACAACAAAAATAGATAAAATGGAGCAGCCCAGGTGGCTCAGCAGTTTAGCGCCACCTTCAGCCCAGGGCGTGATCCCAGGGTCTCGGGATCAAGTCCCACGTCAGGCTCCCCGCATGGAGCCTGCTCTGCCTGTGTCTCCGCCTCTCTCTCTCTCTCTCTCTCTCTCTCTCTCTCTGTGTCTCATGAATAAATAAATAAAATCTTTTAAAAAAATAGATAAAATGGACTTCCTCAAAATTAAAAACTTATGTGCATATATCAAGAAAGTGAATAACATATCAAGAAAGTGAAAGCCTGCAGAATGAGAGAAAATATTTGCAATAATGTATCTGATAAGAGGCTGGTATCCAGATTATATAAAGAACTCCCATGACTAAACAACAAAAGACAAACAAAAAAAAAAATAGGCAAAGGACATGGATAGACATTTATTCAAAGTAAATCTACAATTGGCCAATAAGACATGAAAAGATGCTTAATATCCATCATTAATTTTAGTAAAATGAAATCAAAATCACAGTGAAGTACCACTGCATACCCACTAGAATGACAAATAAAACAAGAACAACCCCCCCCCCCAATAAAAATGGAAAATAAAAGTATTAGGAAAGATAGGGAAAAATTAGAACCCTTGTCCATTGTTGCTGGGAGTGTAAAATGACATGGTTTTTATGAAAAACAGTTTGGCATGCCTCAAAAAAGTTATATATAGATATAGTATGACCCAACATTTCAACTTATAGGTGTATAAACAAAATAATAAAAACAAGTCAAATCAATACATATACATGCATATTCACAGCAGCACTATTCGCTATAGCCAAGAGGTGGAAAGAGCTAAAAAGAACACATCAATGAGTAAATGGGTATGCAAAATTTGGTATACACACACAATGAAATAATATTTAGCCATAAAAAGAATAAAGTATTGAAACATGCTACAGTTTGAATGAACCTTGAAAACATTATGCTAAGTGAATAAAATCAGACACAAAAGATTGTATGATACCACTTATATGAAATGTCCAGAATAGGTAAATCCATAGAGAGAAAGTACATTTATGCTTATCAAGAGAGGGTGATAGAATGGGAGCAAAGCAAGTGCTTGAGGGATAAGAGGTTTTCCTTTGGAGTGGTGCAAATGTTTTAGAACTCTATAGACATGGTGATTGTACAACGTGGAATGCACTAAATAAATGCCACTGAGTTGTTTACTTAAAAATGTTAATTATGTTATGTGAATTTCACTTCAGTTTAAAAAATAGCAATTTTCTAACCTCTCCCTGCCCCAAAGAAAAATGGTTAAAAGAATTTTCTTCTTTCCCCAAATCCCATGGATTTGAGGTAATGAAGAGACAGACCTATAGCTGTTTTAAATAGGGAAGAATTATCTAAATTACAGTATTCTACTTAAGCTATATAAGTGTAAAAATAGAACAACACAGAAAATTCTGTCATTATATGCCCAACTTATCTGCCCTCCTCCTCCAACTTTCCATTTGGCTAGCTACACCTTTTTTCTGTTCTAGATCAGGTCAGGGGCTTAGAAATGTTTGTTGAGGGCAGCCCCGGGGGGCTCAGAGGTTTAGCGCTGCCTTCGGCCCAGGGCATGATCCTAGAGACCCGGGATTGAGTCCCACCTCGGGCTCCCTGCATGGAGCCTGCTTCTCCCTCTGCCTGTGTCTCTGCCTCTCTCTGTGTCTCTCATGAATAAATACATAAAATCTTTCAAAAAAAAAGAAATATTTGTTGAATGATGACACAATGAATAAGCATTTTACAATGTTCAGGCAGTACAATGCTGCTGTTTAATCTGTCCTCTATCCTGCCACTAGGTAGTCTCTATGGGATATAAGGAAAGCCTGCAGGCTTGCAGTAATGTTTATAATGGAAATCAGTAAAATACATCAGTATGGATTAGAAAGGAAGTAATGAATATGTATGTAAGCTATTAAAGAAATAGAATGGACAAGATTTGACTATTGTCTTTATTTGGAAAAATGGGAAAATAAAAATTGGGAAGAGGGGAATGGTTAGAGAATTTCACTATTCGGAATTTAGGAGGAAAGCTAGATTGGACAGGGTCTGTGTTCTAGCCTCTCTTTTGAACATTTTGTGTTTGAAATAGGTATGCTTCATTTGGAATTGTGTGTCTTGTGTGTCTTTATAATCTAGATTACAAACCTAGAGAGTTCAAGGGCACCTGGGTGGTTCAGTCAGTTGATTGTCCAACTCTTGGTTTTGGTGCAGGTTATGATCTCAGAGTCATGAGACTGAGCCTAGCTTGAAGATTCTCTCTCTCTCTGCCCCCACCCCCCACTCAAACTCTCTCCCTCTCTTCCTCTTCCCTCAAATAAATAAATATTAAAATATGAATGTGTATATATATATGTACATATACATAAGAGATTAATTGTAACTTGGATCTTAGGGAGTAAGTAATATAAAGCAGTAAAAAAGTAGGTGGAAAATGGAGAAGGATAAGCATTAGAGAAAAAAAATGGAGGTAGCAATGTGTGAGCAGCCTGAAGGTAGCCTTGACTGAATGGTACATGGAACAATAGGTCCTTTTATTATTTAAGCTGGTAAATCACTTTAGATTCTGAGAGAGGCTATGTTTGGTCCTATGATGACAAGAGGGATTAACACATTTTGTTCTGATGTTTTCACTTTATTATTTATTAGTTTGCAACTGCAAGAGTCTGGAGTTTATCTAAAAGGGGTATTTAGGAATCCTAGTATTTAGGAATTTGACAAAATTAGGAATTTGACAAATCACGAGTATAGATTACAGTTAAGTTCCCATAAAATACTACTACTGTATAAGTAAAAAAGTTAAAAACCTGGGATTGGAGGTTTCAATAAAAAAAAACACATACACACAACACCAACACCCCAATCCTGGAGAATGCAGTAGTGGATGGCTGTTGGGAAGGGCAGTATGTGTACTGTCCAAAGAGACATGGGCTCGGAGGCAAGTTGGGACGTTGAGTCTGATCCAGGATAGACCTTAAATGTTAATTCACCCTTAAACAGAATGGAAATTCCTATAGAAATTATTGAAAAGACAACTTCATTTGTAGCAATTTAATTACTAGAAGTCGAGAAGACAAAGGAAAACATGATTTATGAGCCCAGAGCTAATGTTAGAACTTGATAGAATTTTGCCAACTCAAACCATCAGTGAATTTGGCCTTTCTCATCCTGTTCTCTCCTAATTTGAGGGATTTGGTTGCATCTTGGTGAAGCTGTTTAGCTCACCGCGGTCTCTCACGTAACAGGACCACAACCCCAATGAGCATCCTCTTCTGCTCCAGAGTGAGTCAAGACAGCCAGGAAGGAGGCTCTCTTCTGCCACTGTGACTCATGGCACATGAGACTGAGCTGGTCCCCTGGGGTATGGAGCCACTGCACACCCCTCTTCCATGTGGACCTGATGTTAGCCAAGGCTGGGCAAACCACCAAATCCACATGTCAAATTAGGCCTCTGTCTTGCAAAGTTGCTAAGAAGTCATACAGAGTTCATTGGTTTATTCTTCCCAGTGATGTTTGTAAAGTTTTCACACAATGCTTATGTTGGCAGGAAGCAGCTCCTATAAGATTCTAGTGGTAACGTGAGGAAGGGCCAAAATAATGGCAGTATATGCAGGAAAGCAATGCTTACCATTTTCAAAGAGGGTTTTCCAGTTTGCTTCTTTGACCTGTTGGGTTCTCCTAGTCTTTTTGTAAGGGCTGCCTTTCCATGTCACAACAAAGAAGTAAAGGCGTTGTTAGTAATTCTTAACTTTGGAAAGCACCATATTGATGTAAAATTTCTCCATAAAATTGTGCTATCCATAAAGAGGTTTAAAAGAAAAAAGAAAAAGAATACAGACAGAACTATAATGCTAACGTTCACGCTTGGTGAAATTCACTATCAGCAGAAACTGATCGAGTTAGTAAGGGTTTGGGGTTGTTTTCCATTTAAAAATTATAGGGAAAAGAAGCCTGGACGTACCTCATGCTCCCTTCCTTCCCCTTCTCCTCCACGTGTTGCTTCCTTCTTCCTCTTTTTGCTACAGAAAAAGGAAAAAAGAAAACACAGACTTCACACCTGGCTTCATTTTTGATGCTGCATATTGATAATTTCAAAAAAAAAGTTCTTTCCCACGAGGTTCACTAATGTCTGGTTATAACAAAGTGGACAGTATTTAGGCAGACTCATTACCTGTACAAAATAAACGTACATAACCTGTTAATTCCAAATTCTGACTTTAAAAATCAGTAAGTGATATATAAATATATACTCCTTGCAAATAACTCTAATAGGACAGATGTAGAGTGCATGAAGAAGAAAAATCTTTCTTTTTTTTAAGATTTTATTTATTCACAAGAGACAGAAAGAGAAAGAAAGGCAGAGACAGGCAGAGGGAGAAGCAGGCTCCCCAATGAGAAGGGAGCCCAATATGGGACTCCACTCCAGAACCCCGGGATCATGACCTGAGCCAAAGGCAGACGCTCAACCACTGAGCCACCCAGGTGTCCCATTTGATCTTTCAAATGATCCCCTTTTTAATCCATCCCCAAAGATGGCTGCTATTAATCACTTAGTATACAGCTTTTCTCTATATTAATATTAAGTACATTAGCATTTGAAACTAATATACTGGACAGGCAAAACACATTGGATATACATTTAAAAGATCTTCATTTTCGTATTTCCTATTGTGTCTTTTATACAAGCTCAGTGGGAAATTTCTCTCTCTGCCAATAGGTTAAAACTGGGCATATCTATTTACTCTTCTGCTCCTTCCTAGTTAACTCTAAATTATAAATTATGGTCCTGTCTTAGAAATTAGAATGCTAAACACTACATGTTGATCAGCACTTGAGTCTCCCAATCACAAACCATCCCTCCTTCCCCCAATCACAAACCATCCCATCCTTCCTTGTAATGACTGGGCTCATTACAAGTGGACCACCTGCTGCTAGAGAAAGGGTGCTCCTCTTCTCTCCTCTTTTTAGTACTTCTTTCCCTCTTACTGGCAGTGACCCACTCTAGTTGGAGCTAGAAGGATGGGAAATAGGGAAGAAAGAGAAATGGCTATGGGAGGTAGGTAGGAAAGTGTTAATTTTTATTGACCATGAAGGCTTCATGGTCTCTGGTCTTGGGTGTTTTGTATTATTTGAACTGTGGTTAAAAAAGTAAAAATTACCATCTCAGCCAATTTTAAGTGTACCCCATAGTGTTAACTATATTCACATTGTTGTGCAATGCTCTCTAGAACTTTATCATTTTGCGAATCTGAAACTCTGTACCCGTTGAACAACAGCTCCCCATTTCCCCTTTCTAACAACCCTTGGCAACTACCATTCCACCCTCTGTTTGTATGAGTTTGACTACTTGAGATATTTTGTGTAAGTGGAGTCGTACACTATTTGTCTTCTTGGACTAACATATTTCACTTAGCATATTGTCCTTAAGGCCCATTTATGTTGTAGAATGTATCAAGATTTCCTTCTTTTTTAAGGATGAATAATATTTCATTATTTATATATATATATATATATATATATATATATATATATATATATATGGTACTTTTTTTTAAATCCATTCATTCTTCAATGGACACTTGGGTTGCTTCCTCCTTTTGGCTATTGTGAATTACGTTACAATGAACATGAGTATGCAGAGCATTCTAATTCCTTGTCTCAATTCTTTTGGAAAAATACTGAGAAGTGGAATTGCTGGGTCTTATGGTGATTCTATTTTTAATTTTTTGAGAAACTTTACATTCCCACTAATAGTGCATAGGGTTCCAATTTCTCTACATCCTCACCAACATTTGTTATTTTCTGGGGTTTTTACTGATACTTCATTGCATTTTTCTAATGGTTGGTGATGGTTACTATTTTTTCATATCTTTGTTGGCCACTTGTTTATGTCTGTTTCGGTGCTTTGCACATTTTAAAATCAAGGTTTTGTTGTTGTTGTTGTTGTTGATTCATAGGAGTTCTTTTTATATTTTAGATATTAACCCCTTATCATATATATGATTTGCAAGTATTTTATCCTCTATTTTGTACGTTGTCTTTTCACTCTGCTGATTACTTTTTTTGATGGAGAGAAGTTTTTTAGTTTGGTGTACACACATTTATCTATTTTTACTTTTGTGGCCTATGCATTTGGTGTCATATCTAAGAAATTATTGTCTAATCAATTGCCACAAAGTTATTCCCCTATGCTTTTTTTAATACAGTTTTACAGATTTATGTCTTACCTGTAGGTCTTTAATACATTTTTAGTCCATTTTCATGTATACTATAAGGTAAAATTCTTTTGCATGTTGTTCTGAACAACAAAGATTCATAACAGCCATGTTTTGGTTTTGAAAAGGAAAGAAAACATTGTTACTATTATAGAGACCTAATAGAAACAGAAGAGGAAAGGAATCTACATATAGGCAATAAATAAGAATGAGGCAAAGTTACATCAAATCAGCTACTTATGATATCCAACCTCATCAGCTGGGGAAGCCCCATGGAAACAGCCAGGCTGGAGTCCCAGTTGAGAAGCCTGGGTGGAGTATCCTCATGTCAAGTGAGACTTCCAACTGACCATCCCCATAAGGGCAATATTTATAGGCAAATGACAGGGTTTGAAGTTAAACATTTGTTTGCCTACGTGCAGTTTGGAGTGAGCTGCATTTCTATGTTATCACGGTTTTTATGTTTTCAAGTAGCCTGGACTATATGGATATGACTGCCCTCCCACATTCAATTCTGGAAGGCAAGCCCAGCCTGGAGCAGGAGATGTGAGACAAGATTTGTAGTTCTTTGCATCCAGAACAGAAGGTCCAGTTCTGACCTGGAGGCCAGATCATATGTTTTAAATAACCAGGCTCCCAAGATTACTCACACAGCATGAGTCTCACAACCATTTCTTAACCTGCCTATGAATATGGAGGTCCAGGTGGTCGGTTATGCCAGACCAATCACAGAAACATCCATATAGAACACATGTGAATACCTAGTTTTCCCAGCATCATTTGTTGAAGACTATTCTATTCCCATTGTGTGGTCTTGGCACCTTAGTCCAAGGTCATATGACCAAATGCATGAGGGTTTATTTCTAGCCCCTCTAGTCTGTTCTATTCGCCTGTATGTCTATCTTTATGTAGTACCACTATGTTTTGATAACTGTATAGTTTTGTAAGGTTTTGAAATGAAAGAAGTGTGAGGACTCCAACTTTGTTCTTTTCCAAGATTTATTTGGGGTGCTTTGAGATTGCATATGAATATTGAGATTTTTTTCTATTTCTAAAGAATTGTCATTGAGATTTTCATAGGGATTGCATTCAATATGTAGATTGTGGGATGCCTGGATGGCTCAGCGGTTGAGCATCTGCCTTAGGCCCAGGGCTTGATCCTGGAGCCCTGGGATCGAGTCCCACATCGGGCTTCCTGCATGGAGCCTGTTTCTCCCTCTGCCTATGTCTCTGCCTCTCTCTGTGTATCTCTCATGAATAAATAAATAAATAAAATTGTTAAGAAAAATCTGTAGATTGCTTTGGGTAATATGGAGATTTCAGCAATATGAAGTCTTCCAATTCATAAACATATGATGCCTTTCCATTTATTTGTGTCTTCTTTAATTTCTTTTATCAATGCTTTGTAGTTTTAAGTGTACAAGTTTCTTTTTTTTTTCCATCTTGGGTAAGATTATTTCTTTTTTTTTTTTTTTTTTTAATTTTTTTTTTTTCATTTATTTATGATAGTCACAGAGAGAGAGAGAGAGGCAGAGACATAGGCAGAGGGAGAAGCAGGCTCCATGCACCGGGAGCCTGACGTGGGATTCGATCCCGGGTCTCCAGGATCACGCCCTGGGCCAAAGGCAGGCGCTAAACCGCTGCGCCACCCAGGGATCCGGTTAAGATTATTTCTAAGTATTCTGTTCTTTTTAGGGCAGCCTGGGTGGCTCAGTGGTTTAGTGCTGCCTTCAGCCCAGGGTGTGATCCTGGAGACCCAGGATGGAGTCCCATGTCGGGCTCCCTGCAGGGAGCCTGCTTCTCCCTCTGCCTGTGTCTCTGCTTCTCTCTCTCTCTCTCTGTATCTCATGAATAAATAAATAAAATCTTAAAAAAAAAAAAAAAAAGAACTTACAAACTCTGTTCTTTTTAATTTTGTGGTTGTTTTCTTAATTTCCTTTCTGGATTGTTTATTGTTAACATATAGAAACACAACTGATTTGGGGGTATTGTTTTTACATCCCACTACTTTGCTGAATTTATTTCAACAGCGTTTGTATGTCTGTTATCTGTGTGTCTGTGTTTATTTTTTAGTTTTCTACGTATAAGCTCATGTCATTTGCAAACAGAGATGATCTTATTTCTTCCTTTCCAATTTCCATGTCTTTTTTTTTCTCCTGATCAATTCCTCTGGCTAGGATTTCTAGTACTATGGTGAATAGAAGAGATGAGAATGGCCATCCTTCTCTTGTTCCTTATCTGAGAGGAAAAACTTTCCGTTTTTCTCCATTGAGTATACTGTTGGATGTGGGCTTTTCTTATATGGCCTTAATTATGTGAAGTAATTTCCTTTGATTCCTGGTTTTATGAGTGTTTTATCATGAAATTGTGTTTAATTTTGCTGTATGATTTTTCATCAATTGAGATGATCATGTGGGGTTTTTTTCCCTTCATTTTGTTAATATAGTATACTAAATTGATTGGTTTTCATGTGTTGATCCATCCTGACATTTCAGGAATAAATCCCACATAGTCACTGTGGAATGCTTTTAATGTCCTGTTGAATTCAGTTTGCTAGTAATTTATTGAACATTTTTATACCAATATTAATCAAGGATATTTGCTTCTAGTTTTTTTTTCTCATAGTGTCTTTCTCTGGCTTTGGTTTCAGGGTAATGCTGGCCTCCTAAACTGAGTTTGGAAGTGTTCCTTCCTCAATTTTTTTGGAAGAGTTTGAAGAGTACTGGTGTTTTCTCCTGTAAATATTGGTAGAATTATCCAGAGAAGCCATCTGGTTCTGAGGTTTTCTTTTTTGGGAGATGTTTGATTACTGATTCACTCTCCTTAGTGATTATAGGTCTGTTAGGAATTTTTTTCTCTATGAGTTGGTCTTGTTAGAGTCTATATTTCTAGTAATTTATCCATTTCTTTTAGATTACCCAATTTGTTTGTGTATAACTGTTCACAGTCCTTTTTACTTCTATGGCATCAGGTGTAATATCTCCTCTTTATTAATTTATTTTTTTACTTTTATTTTAATTTTTTTAGAGAGAAAGAGACCTTGCAAGTAGCAGAGGAAGGGCAGAGGGAGAGGGAGAGAGACTCTTAAGCAGACTCCACACCCAACACAGAACCCTACATGGGGCTCCATCTCATGATTCTGAGATTATAACATGAGCCAAAACCAAGAGTTGGATGCTTAATCAACTGAGCCACCCAGGCACCTGTCTTTTATTTTTTATTTTATTTATGTGGGTCTTCTGTTTTTTCTCAGTCTAGCGGAGTTTGCCAATTTTGTTGGTGTCCTAAAAAAACAACTCTGTTTTGTCTTTTTCAATGTTACTCTATTTCATTTATTTTTCCTCTAATCTTTATTTCCTTCCTTCCACTAACATGGATTAAGTTTGTTTCTTTTTAGTCCTGAAGATGGAAAGTCAGGTTGTTGATTTGAGATATTTCTTCTTTTTTAATGTAATTGTTTACTGTTATAAACTTCCCTCTTAATACTGTTTTCACTGCATCCCTTAAGTTTTGGTATGGTGTTTTCTTTTATTCTTTGTTTCAGGATATTTTGTTCATTTTTGACCCATTGGATGTTTAAGAGTGTGTTAAGTTCTATGTATTTGTGAATTTTCCAGTTTTCTTTTTGCTATTGATTTCTGGTTTCATCTCATTGTGGCTGGAAAAGATCTTTGGCATGATTTAAGTCTTCTTAAATTTGTTAAAACTTGCTTTGTGGCCCAACATGTGATCTGTTATGGAGAATGTTTCATGTGCAATTGAGAAGAATGTGTATTTAGCTGTCTTTGGGTATAATGTTGTATATACTTGTTAGATCTTATTGGTCTATAGTGTTATTCAAGACCTCTGTTTCCATATTGCTTTTCTGTCTGGTTATTTCAGCCATTTCATAATAAAGTCCTCTTTTAATATAGAGGACTGTTAAAATTTCCTTCTATAGTATATTGCTATTTCTTTCTTCAATTCTGTCAACTTTTTTCCTAAATATAAGGGAGCTCAGATGTTAAGTGCATATATTTATAATTCTTATATTTTCTGATGAATTGATCTTTTAATTATAATAAATTGTCCTTCCTTATCTCTTAAGACAGTTTCTGTCTTACCTATTTTATGTTATAATTACAGTCACCTCACCTATTTACTTTTTGCCCATTATGTATTTTCCTATCTTTCTGCTTTCAGCCCTATATGTGCCCTTAGATTTTAAAGTGAGTTTCTTATAGACATCATATAGATAGACCTTATGTTTTTCAACCCATTCAATAACTCTATATCTTTTTATTGGGAGCTTTGATCTATTTACATTTAAAGTAATTAACAATAGGGTAGGACTTATTATGGCCATTTGTTAGTGGTTTCCCATATGTCTTGTAACTATTTTGTCCATCTTTTTCTCTTACTACCTTCCTTTGTGTTTCATTTATATTTTTTTTGGTAGTTACATGCTTTGATCCCTTTCTCATTTCTTTTTATGTATCTTCTATAGTATTTTATTTGTGGTTACCATGGAGATTACAAAAAACATCTTAAAGTTATAACAATCCATTTTATTTTATTATTTTATTTATCTTTAATTTTAATTAAAGTATATTTAGCTTACAGTATTATATTGGTTTCAGGTGTACAATATAGTAATTCAACAATTCTGTACATTACTCGGGGCTCCTCAAGATAAAGTACTCTTAATCCTACTATTAATCCCCTCTACCTGCCCCCCTCTACATAACGATCTGTCTTAAACTGATAGCAATTTACCTTTAATTGCATACAAAAACTCTGTGTTTACATCTCTGTTCACTTTATGTTTTTGATGTAATAAATTACATTTTTATACTGTTTATCCATTAACATAGATTTATAGTTATTTTTAATGCCTCTGTCACTTAAAATCTGTGCCAGAATTAAAGGTGATTTATGTGCTGACATTGAGGATTCTATGTTTGCCTATATGTTTCTCTTTACCAGAAAGTTTTATAATTGTGTAGGTTTTCAGATTGGTATCCAATGTCTTTTTGCTTCAACACAAAGAACTATTTTTTAGCATTTCTTGTAGGGCAGGTATTGGATCAGTGAACACCTTCTGCCCTTATTTGTCTAGGAAGGGCTTAATTTCTCTTTTATTTTTGAAAGGCAGCTTTGCCATTTTTCTTGTTTGGCAATTTTCTTCTTTCATCATATTGAATATATCATCCTAAGCCCTCTGGATTGCAAGATTTCTATTGAGCAATCCACTGATAATCTCATGAGAGCTCCCTTATATGGGATGAGTCACTTTTTTCTTGCTGCTTTCAACATTCTTTCTTTGAGACTTTTGACAATTTGCATGACCCTTTTTGTATTTATCCCATTTGGAGTTCTTTTTATTTCTTGAGCTTTTATATCCATTTTATTTCTCAAATTTGGGACATTTTTGGCCTTTATTTCTTCAAAGGACTCTTTGTTCCTTTCCCTGTCTCTTCTGTGACTCCCATAATGCATACATTACTCTTTTGATCATGTCCGTAAGTCCCTTGACTCCTATCACTTCTCACGCTTTTTTCTCTTATAATTCTGACATATAATTGTATATTATTTTTTATTGGAGTTCAATTTGCCAATATATAGCATATCACCCAATGCTCATCCCATCAAGTGGCCCCTCAGTGCCAGTCACCATCATCCCAACCCCTTGCCCGCCTCCCCTTCCACTATCCCTTATTTGTTCCCCAGTGTTAGGTCTGACTCATAATTTTAAATGACCTATCTTCATGTTCATTGTTTCTATCTCCTGCTTCATCAACTCTGTTTTTGAATCCTGCTAGTGAATTTTTCAGTTCTACTTCTGTATACTTCAGCTTCAGAATTTTTCCTTGATCCCTTTTCAGTATATTCTATTTCTTCATTAAAGAAATTATTCTCATTTTGTTCATGCATTTTTTTCCTGATTTTATTTAGTTTTCCATCAGTGTTCTCTTTTAGCTTATCAAGCATCTTTAAAATTGCTATTTGTAATGGTTCTTCGTCAGCTAATTCATAGATTCTCATTTCTTTTTTTCCTTGTTCAATTAATTAATTTTTAATTTAATTTAAATATCAATTGATTAACATATAGCATATTATTACTTTTAGTTGGAGAGGTCAGTCTTATATAATACCCAGTGCTCATTGAATCATGTGCCCTCCTTAATATCTATTACTCAGTTACCCCATCCCTCCACCCCCATCCCTTCCAGCAACCTCAGTTTGTTTCCTATGATTAAGAATCTCTTATGGTTTATCTCCCTCTTTGATTTAATCATGTTTTATTTTTCTCTCCCTTCCCCTATGATCTTCTGTTTGTTTCTTAAATTCTACAATTGTCTTTCTCCGATTGACTTATTTCACTTAGCATAATACCTTCTACTTCCATTCAAATCATTGCAATGGCAAGATTTCATTTTTTTGGTGGCTGAGTAATAGTCCGTTGTATATATATATATACCACATCTTCTTTATCCATTCATCTGTCAATGGACATCTGAGCTCTTTGTTTTTGTTTTTGTTTTTTGATTTGGCTGCCAGTGTGAGCAGGTGCCATTTAGTTTTAATTTCAAATTACCTATAGATTTTTGGGAGATCTGTCAATGAACTATATAAATAAGACATAAAAGTATAGAATCCAGTGAACTGGATTCTAAAGTATAGAACTCAGTGAACATTATTTCAGAAACTGCTGGGCTTGAGATCTGTCTCAGGAGAATCCCGGCATGTTTCTTATAGAGTACATTCTTGCTTGTGAATGTCTCCAGCTGTCGACAGAGAGGTGCCAGAGCTGTGAGGTGGGTGAGGATGAGCACTGGGTGCCTGCTCCATGCTCTCACTGGGAGAGCATAGTTTAGCTATTGTGGACATTGCTGCTATTAACATTGAGATGTAGGCACCCTTTTGAATCACTCCATTTGTATCGCTGGGGTAAATCCCTAGTAGTGCAATTGCTCGGTCTTAGGGTAGCTCTATTTTCAACTATCTGAGGAACTTCCACACTGTTTTCCAGAGTGGTTACAACAGCTTGCATACCCACCAACAGTGTAAGAAGTTTCCCCTTTTTCTACATCCTTGCCAATATCTGTCATTTTTTTTTTTTTTGCCATGCTAGTTTTAGCCATTCTGACTAATGTGAGGTGGTATCTCATTGTGGTTTTGATTTATATTTCCCTGATGCCAAGTGATGTTGAGCATTTTTTCATGTGTCTGTTAGAGCCATTTGTATGTCTTCTTTGGACAAATGTCTGTTAATGTCTTTTGCTCATTTCTTGATCGAATTATTTGTCTTTGGGTATTGAGTTTGTTAAGTTCTTTATAGATTTTGGGTACTAGCCCTTTATCTGATAAAGCATTTACAGATATCTTCTCCCATTTTGGTTTTGTCAACTGTTTCCCTTGCTGTGCAAAATCTTTTTATCTTGATGAAGTCCCAATGTTCATTTTTGCCTTTGTTACCCTTTTGTCTTTGGAGATGTATCTAGCAAGAAATTGCTATGGCCAAGGTTGAAGAGGTTACTGCCTGTGTTCTCCTCTAATATTCTGATGGATTTCCCACATTTAGGTCTTTTATCCATTTTGAATCTATCTTTGTGTATGGTGTAAGAAAATGGTCCAGTTTCAGTTTTCTGCATGTGGCTGTCCGATTTTCCCAACACCATTTGTTGAAGAGACTTTTTTAGCATTGGATATTCTTTCTTGCTTTGTCAAAGATTAGTTGGCTACAGATTTGAAGGTACATTTCTGGTTTCTCTATTTTGTTCCATTGATCAATGTGTCTGTTTTTGCACCAGAACTATACTTTCTTGATGATTATGGATTTGTAATAAAGCTTGAGGTCTGGAATTGTGATACAACTAACTTTGGTTTTCTTTTTCAATATTCCTTTGGTTATTTGAGGGTCTTTTCTGGTTCCATACAGATTTTAGGATTATTTGTTCCAGTTCTGTGAAAAAGATTGATGGTATTTTGATAGGATTGCATTTAATGTATAGATTGCTCTAGGCAGTATATATGTTTTAACAATTTTTGTTCTTCTAATCCATGAGCATGGAACAATTTGCTATTTCTTTGTGTCTTCCTCAATTTCTTTCATTAGTGTTTGATAATTTTCTAAGTACATATCTTTTGTTTCTTTGGTTAGGTTTATTCCTAAGTATCTTAGTTTCGGGTGCAATTGTAGATGGGATTGACTCCTTAATTTCTCTTTCTTCTGTCTCATTGTTGGTGTATAAAAATGCAACTGATTTCTGTGCATTGATTTTATATCCTGCTATTTTGCTGAATTCCTGTATGAGTTCTAGCAATTTTGGGGTAGAGTGTTTTGTGTTTTCCACGTAGAGTATCATGACTTCTTTGCTGATTCAGATACCCTTAGTTTATTGATTTATTTTTCATCTGATTGCTAAGGCTAGGATTTGTAGTACTATGTTGAATAATATAGGTGATAGTGGATATCCCTGTCTTATTTCTGACCTTATGGGAAGAGCTCTCAGTTTTTCCCCAATGAGAATGGCATTCACTATGGGCTTTTGTGTATGATTTTTATGATATTAAGGTATATTCTCTCTATCCCTACACTGTGAAGAGTTTTAATCAATAAAGAATGCTGTACTTTGTCAAATGCTTTTTCTTCATCTATTGAGAGGGTCATATGGCTCTTTTCCTTTCTTTTATTAATATAGTGTATCACATTGATTGATTTTCAGATATTGAACCACCCAGGAATAAATTCCACTTGGTCATGATGCATAATCCTTTTAATGTACTATTAGATCCTATTGGCTAGTATCTTGGTGAGAATTCTGTCATCCATGTTCATCAGGGATATTGGTCTGTAATTCTCCTTTTTGGTGAGGTCTTGTCTGATTTTGGGATCAAGGGAATGCTAACTTCATAGAAAGAGTTCGCATGTTTTCCTTCCTTTTTTATTTTTTGAAACCACTTCAGAAAAATAGATATTAATTCTTCTTAAAAACCATAGAAGATACTAGAGAATCCCTTTCTGGAATAATAAAAGAACTAAAGCCTAATCAAGTCAATTTTTTTAAAAGCTATTAATGAAATACAATAAAAAATAGAGGCTCTAACTGCTAGGATAAATGAGTCAGAAGAGAGAACTAGTGATATGGAAGACAAAATGTTGGAGAATAAAGGAGCTGAGAAAAAGAGAGATAAACAACTACTAGATTGTGAGGGGAGAATTTGAGAGATAAGGGATACCATAAAGTGAAACAATATTAGAATATTGGATTCCAGAAAAGGAAAGGAAAGAAGGCATATTGTAGCAAATTATAGCTGAGAACTTCCCTAATCTGGAAAAGGGAAAAGGCATCCAAGTCCAGAAGGCACAGAGAACTTTCCTCAAAATCATAAAAATAGATCAACACCTTGACATATGAGAACGAACGTTGCAAATTTCAGAGACAAAAGAAGAGAAAATCCTGAACACAACTCAGGACAAGTGTCCATAACCTACAATGGTAGAAACATTAGACTGATAGGAGAGCTCTCCACAGAGACTTGGCAGGCCAGAAAGGACTGGCATGATGTATTCAGAGTACTAAATGAGAAAAACATACAGCTGAGAGATAAAAAGCTTCCAGGACAAACAGAAACCAAAATAATTTGTGATCACTAAACCACCCCTGCAAGAAATATTAAAAGAGATCATTTTAAGTGAAGAAAAGGCCAAAAAGTAACATAGATCAGAAAGGAACAGACACAATATACAGAAACAATGCCTTTACAGATAATACAATGGCACTAAATTCGTGCCATTATCAATAGTTACTCGTAAATGGGCTAACTGCTCCAATCAAAAGGCATATAGGGTATCGATTAGAGAAAAAAGCAAGACCCATCAATATTCTGTCTGCAAGAGACTCATTTTACACCCAAAGACAGGGGGAGGAGCAAGATGGCGGAAGAGTAGGGTCTCCAAATCACCTGTCTCCACCAAACTACCTAGAAAACCTTCAAATTATCCTGAAAATCTATGAATTCGGCCTGAGATTTAAAGAGAGACCAGCTGGAATGCGACAGTGAGAAGAGTTCGCGCTTCTATCAAGGTAGGAAGACGGGGAAAAAGAAGTAAAGAAACAAAGGCCTCCGAGGGGGAGGGGCCCCGCGAGGAGCCGGGCTGAGGCCGGGGCGAGTGTCCCCAGGACAGGAGAGCCCCGTCCCGGAGACGCAGGAGCTGCACCGACCTTCCCGGGGGAAAGGGGCTCGCGGGGAGTTGGAGCAGGACCCAGGAGGGCGGGGATGCCCTCGGGCTCCCGGGGACAGTAACAGCAACTGCGCGCCCAGGAGAGTGCGCCGAGCTCCCTAAGGGCTGCAGCGCGCACCGCGGGACCCGGCGGGACCCGGAGCAGCTCGGGGGGCTCGGGCGGCGGCTCCGCGGAGGGGGCTGCGCGGCCCCGGGAGCAGCTCGGAGGGGCTCGGGCAGAGGAAGAGGCTCCGTGCGGAGGGGCCTGCGCGGTTCCAGGAGCAGCTCGGAGGGGCTCGGGCGGCGGCTCCACGGAGGGGGCTGCGCGGACCGGGAGCACAGGGCGCCGGGACACAGCCCAGGATCCCGCCTCCCCCGGGACAGGCAGAGGCCGGGAGGGCCCAGGACAGCAAGGACGCTCCTGCCCCAGCTGAGCAGATCAGCGGCCCCGCCCCGGAGCCTCCAGGCCCTGCAGACGGAGAGCTCCGGAGTTACTGCGGGGGCTGAATCCAGGTTTCCAGAGCTGCAGCAACCACTGGAGTTGTTCCTCCTGCGGCCTCACGGGGTAAACGACCCCCACTGAGCCCTGCACCAGGCAGGGGCACAGCAGCTCCCCCAACTGCTAACACCTGAAAATCAGCACAACAGGCCCCTCCCCCAGAACACCAGCTAGACTGACAACTTCCAGGAGAAGCCAAGGGACTTAAAGTACACAGAATCAGAAGATACTCCCCGGTGGTTCTTTTTTTGTTTGTTTGTTTTTGTTTTTGTTTTTGTTTTGTTTTGCTTTTTGATTTGTTTCCTTCCCCCACCCCCCTTTTTTTTCTCCTTTCTTTTTCTTTCTCTTTTTCTTCTTTTTTTTTTTTTTTTCGTTTTTTTTTTCTTTTTCTTCCCTTTTTTTTTCTCTTTCTCTTTTCTTTCCTTCTTTCTCTCCTCTCTTTTTCTCTTTTTCCCAATACAACTTGCTTTTGGCCACTCTGCACTGAGCAAAATGACTAGAAGGAAAACCTCACCTCAAAAGAAAGAATCAGAAACAGTCCTCTCTCCCACAGAGTTACAAAATCTGGATTACAATTCAATGTCAGAAAGCCAATTCAGAAGCACTATTATACAGCTACTGGTGGCTCTAGAAAAAAGTATAAAGGACTCAAGAGACTTCATGACTGCAGAATTTAGAGCTAATCAGGCAGAAATTAAAAATCAATTGAATGAGATGCAATCCAAACTAGAAGTCCTAACGACGAGGGTTAACGAGGTGGAAGAACGAGTGAGTGACCTAGAAGACAAGTTGATAGCAAAGAGGGAAACTGAGGAAAAAAGAGACAAACAATTAAAAGACCATGAAGATAGATTAAGGGAAATAAACGACAGCCTGAGGAAGAAAAACCTACGTTTAATTGGGGTTCCCGAGGGCGCCGAAAGGGACAGAGGGCCAGAATATGTATTTGAACAAATTCTAGCTGAAAACTTTCCTAATCTGGGAAGGGAAACAGGCATTCAGATCCAGGAAATAGAGAGATCCCCCCCTAAAATCAATAAAAACCGTTCAACACCTCGACATTTAATTGTGAAGATTGCAAATTCCAAAGATAAGGAGAAGATCCTTAAAGCAGCAAGAGACAAGAAATCCCTGACTTTTATGGGGAGGAGTATTAGGGTAACAGCAGACCTCTCCACAGAGACCTGGCAGGCCAGAAAGGGCTGGCAGGATATATTCAGGGTCCTAAATGAGAAGAACATGCAACCAAGAATACTTTATCCAGCAAGGCTCTCATTCAAAATGGAAGGAGAGATAAAGAGCTTCCAAGACAGGCAGCAACTAAAAGAATATGTGACCTCCAAACCAGCTCTGCAAGAAATTTTAAGGGGGCCTCTTAAAATTCCCCTTTAAGAAGAAGTTCAGTGGAACAGTCCACAAAAACAAAGACTGAATAGATATCATGATGACACTAAACTCATATCTCTCAATAGTAACTCTGAATGTGAACGGGCTTAATGACCCCATCAAAAGGCGCAGGGTTTCAGACTGGATAAAAAAGCAGGACCCATCTATTTGCTGTCTACAAGAGACTCATTTTAGACAGAAGGACACCTACAGCCTGAAAATAAAAGGTTGGAGAACCATTTACCATTCGAATGGTCCTCAAAAGAAAGCAGGGGTAGCCATCCTTATATCAGATAAACTAAAATTTACCCCAAAGACTGTAGTGAGAGATGAAGAGGGACACTATATCATACTTAAAGGATCTATTCAACAAGAGGACTTAACAATCCTCAATATATATGCTCCGAATGTGGGAGCTGCCAAATATATAAATCAATTATTAACCAAAGTGAAGAAATACTTAGATAATAATACACTTATACTTGGTGACTTCAATCTAGCTCTTTCTATACTCGATAGGTCTTCTAAGCAAAACATCTCCAAAGAAACGAGAGCTTTAAATGATACACTGGACCAGATGGATTTCACAGATATCTACAGAACTTTACATCCAAACTCAACTGAATACACATTCTTCTCAAGCGCACATGGAACTTTCTCCAGAATAGACCACATATTGGGTCACAAATCGGGTCTGAACCAATACCAAAAGATTGGGATTGTCCCCTGCATATTCTCGGACCATAATGCCTTGAAATTAGAACTAAATCACAACAAGAAGTTTGGAAGGACCTCAAACACATGGAGGTTAAGGACCATCCTGCTAAAAGATAAAAGGGTCAACCAGGAAATTAAGGAAGAATTAAAAAGATTCATGGAAACTAATGAGAATGAAGATACAACCGTTCAAAATCTTTGGGATGCAGCAAAAGCAGTCCTAAGGGGGAAATACATCGCAATACAAGCATCCATTCAAAAACTGGAAAGAACTCAAATACAAAAGCTAACCTTACACATAAAGGAGCTAGAGAAAAAACAGCAAATAGATCCTACACCCAAGAGAAGAAGGGAGATAATAAAGATTCGAGCAGAACTCAACGAAATCGAGACCAGAAGAACTGTGGAACAGATCAACAGAACCAGGAGTTGGTTCTTTGAAAGAATTAATAAGATAGATAAACCATTAGCCAGCCTTATTAAAAAGAAGAGAGAGAAGACTCAAATTAATAAAATCATGAATGAGAAAGGAGAGATCACTACCAACACCAAGGAAATACAAACGATTTTAAAAACATATTATGAACAGCTATACGCCAATAAATTAGGCAATCTAGAAGAAATGGACGCATTCCTGGAAAGCCACAAACTACCAAAACTGGAACAGGAAGAAATAGAAAACCTGAACAGGCCAATAACCAGGGAGGAAATTGAAGCAGTCATCAAAAACCTCCCAAGACACAAGAGTCCAGGGCCAGATGGCTTCCCAGGAGAATTTTATCAAACGTTTAAAGAAGAAATCATACCTATTCTCCTAAAGCTGTTTGGAAAGATAGAAAGAGATGGAGTACTTCCAAATTCGTTCTATGAAGCCAGCATCACCTTAATTCCAAAGCCAGACAAAGACCCCGCCAAAAAGGAGAATTACAGACCAATATCCCTGATGAACATGGATGCAAAAATTCTCAACAAGATACTGGCCAATAGGATCCAACAGTACATTAAGAAAATTATTCACCATGACCAAGTAGGATTTATCCCTGGGACACAAGGCTGGTTCAACACCCGTAAAACAATCAATGTGATTCATCATATCAGCAAGAGAAAAACCAAGAACCATATGATCCTCTCATTGGATGCAGAGAAAGCATTTGACAAAATACAGCATCCATTCCTGATTAAAACTCTTCAGAGTGTAGGGATAGAGGGAACATTCGTCGACATCTTAAAAGCCATCTATGAAAAGCCCACAGCAAATATCATTCTCAATGGGGAAGCACTGGGAGCCTTTCCCCTAAGATCAGGAACAAGACAGGGATGTCCACTCTCACCACTGCTATTCAACATAGTACTGGAAGTCCTAGCCTCAGCAATCAGACAACAAAAAGACATTAAAGGCATTCAAATTGGCAAAGAAGAAGTCAAACTCTCTCTCTTCGCCGATGACATGATACTCTACATAGAAAACCCAAAAGTCTCCACCCCAAGATTGCTAGAACTCATACAGCAATTCGGTAGCGTGGCAGGATACAAAATCAATGCCCAGAAGTCAGTGGCATTTCTATACACTAACAATGAGACTGAAGAAAGAGAAATTAAGGAGTCAATCCCATTTACAATTGCACCCAAAAGCATAAGATACCTAGGAATAAACCTCACCAAAGATGTAAAGGATCTATACCCTCAAAACTATAGAACACTTCTGAAAGAAATTGAGGAAGACACAAAGAGATGGAAAAATATTCCATGCTCATGGATTGGCAGAATTAATATTGTGAAAATGTCAATGTTACCCAGGGCAATATACACGTTTAATGCAATCCCTATCAAAATACCATGGACTTTCTTCAGAGAGTTAGAACAAATTATTTTAAGATTTGTGTGGAATCAGAAAAGACCCCGAATAGCCAGGGGAATTTTAAAAAAGAAAACCATATCTGGGGGCATCACAATGCCAGATTTCAGGTTGTACTACAAAGCTGTGGTCATCAAGACAGTGTGGTACTGGCACAAAAACAGACACATAGATCAGTGGAACAGAATAGAGAATCCAGAAGTGGACCCTGAACTTTACGGGCAACTAATATTCGATAAAGGAGGAAAGACTATCCATTGGAAGAAAGACAGTCTCTTCAATAAATGGTGCTGGGAAAATTGGACATCCACATGCAGAAGAATGAAACTAGACCACTCTCTTTCACCATACACAAAGATAAACTCAAAATGGATGAAAGATCTAAATGTGAGACAAGATTCCATCAAAATCCTAGAGAAGAACACAGGCAACACCCTTTTTGAACTCGGCCATAGTAACTTCTTGCAAGATACATCCACAAAGGCAAAAGAAACAAAAGCAAAAATGAACTATTGGGACTTCATCAAGATAAGAAGCTTTTGCACAGCAAAGGATACAGTCAACAAAACTCAAAGACAACCTACAGAATGGGAGAAGATATTTGCAAATGACATATCAGATAAAGGGCTAGTTTCCAAGATCTATAAAGAACTTATTAAACTCAACAGCAAAGAAACAAACAATCCAATCATGAAATGGGCAAAAGACATGAACAGAAATCTCACAGAGGAAGACATAGACATGGCCAACATGCATATGAGAAAATGCTCTGCATCACTTGCCATCAGGGAAATACAAATCAAAACTACAATGAGATACCACCTCACACCAGTGAGAATGGGGAAAATTAACAAGGCAGGAAACAACAAATGTTGGAGAGGATGCGGAGAAAAGGGAACCCTCTTACACTGTTGGTGGGAATGTGAACTGGTGCAGCCACTCTGGAAAACTGTGTGGAGGTTCCTCAAACAGTTAAAAATATACCTGCCCTACGACCCAGCAATTGCACTGTTGGGGATTTACCCCAAAGATACAAATGCAATGAAACGCCGGGACACCTGCACCCCGATGTTTCTAGCAGCAATGGCCACTATAGCCAAACTGTGGAAGGAGCCTCGGTGTCCAACGAAAGATGAATGGATAAAGAAGATGTGGTTTATGTATACAATGGAATATTACTCAGCTATTAGAAATGACAAATACCCACCATTTGCTTCAACGTGGATGGAACTGGAGGGTATTATGCTGAGTGAAGTAAGTCAGTCGGAGAAGGACAAACATTATATGTTCTCATTCATTTGGGGAATATAAATAATAGTGAAAGGGAAAATAAGGGAAGGGAGAAGAAATGTGTGGGAAATATCAGAAAGGGAGACAGAACGTAAAGACTGCTAACTCTGGGAAACGAACTAGGGGTGGTAGAAGGGGAGGAGGGCGGGGGGTGGGAGTGAATGGGTGACGGGCACTGGGTGTTATTCTGTATGTTAGTAAATTGAACACCAATAAAAATAAATAAATAAATAAATAAAATAAAAAAAAAAAAAAAAAAAATACACCCAAAGACACATCCAGATTGCAGGTGAGGGGGTGGAAAATCATTTATCATCAATGACATAATCAACATCAAAAGAAAAATGGGGTAGCAATCCTTAGACAAATTAGATTTTAAACCAAAGACTGTAATAAGAGATGAGGAAGGACACTATATCATAATTAAAGGGTCTAACAAGAAGATACAACAATTGTATTTATGCCCCTAACATGGGAGCAGCCAATTATATATAAATATTATATATATATAATTATATATAATATTTATATATAATTATATATAAATATTATATAAATATATATAATATTATATATATAATATTATATAAATAATAACAAAATTAAAGAAATACATTGATAATACATTAATAGCAGGGTACTTTAACATCCCACTCATAGCAATGGACGGATCATCTAAGCAGAAGATCAACAAGGAAACAAAGGCTTTGAATGACACACTGGACTAAATGGACTTTACAGATATATTCAGAGCATTCCATCCTAAAGCAACAGAATACACATTCTTCTCTAGTACACATGGAACATTCTCCAGAATAGATCTCTTATACTGGGTCACAAATCAGGTCTCAAACAGTACAAAAGATTGAGATCATTCCCTGCATATTTTCAGACTACAATGGAGTGAAACTTGAACTCAGTCACAAGAGGAAATCTGGAATGAATTCAAATACATGGAGGCTAAAGAACATCCTACTAAAAAGTGAATGGGTCAACCAGGAAATTAAAGAATTTTAAAAATTCATGGAAACAAATGAAAATGAAAACATAACTGTTCTAAACCTTTGGGATGCAAAAAATGTGGTCCTGAGAGGGAAGTATATAGCAATACAAAGCTTTTTCAAGAAACAAGAAAGGTCTCAAAATATACAACCTAATCATACACCTAAGGGAAGAAAAAGAACAGCAAATAAAGGCTAAATCCAGCAGGATAAAAGAAATAATAAAGATAGAGCAAAAATCAATGAAATACAAACCAAAAGAACAGTAGAACAGAAACCAGGAGCTGGTTCTTTGAAAGAACATGATTGATAAACCCTTGGCTAGACTTATCAAAGAGAGAGAGAGAGGGATCCCTGGGTGGCGCAGCGGTTTGGCGCCTGCCTTTGGCCCAGGGCGCGATCCTGGAAACCTGGGATCGAATCCCACGTCGGGCTCCCGGTGCATGGAGCCTGCTTCTCCCTCTGCCTGTGTCTCTGCCTCTCTCTCTCTGTGACTATCAAAAATAAATTTAAAAAAAAATTAAAAAAAAAAAAGAGGGAGAGAGAGAGAGGGAAATCATGAATGAAAGAGGAGAGATCATTGGGACACCTGGGTGGCTCATGGTTGAGCATCTGCCTTCGGCTCAGGTCATGATCTGAGATCCTGGGATCAAGTCCCACATTGGGCTCCCTGCAAGGGGCCTGCTTCTCCCTCTGCCTGTGTCTCTTCCTCTCTATGTGTATCTCTCATGAATAAATAAATAAAATCTTAAAAAAAAAAAGAAAGAGGAGAGATCACAACCAACACTGAAGAAATACAAACAGTTATAAGAACATATTATGAGCAACTATATGCCAACAAATTAGGCAATCTGGAAGAAGTGGATGCATTCCTAGAGATGTATAAACTATCAAAATTGAAACAGGAAGAAACAGAAAACCTGAACAGACACATACCCAGGAAAGAAATTGAAGCTGTAATAAAAAATATCTCACCTCAAACAAGAGTCCAGGGTCAGATGGCTTCCCAGGGGAATTCTAGATCCCCATTTTCTAAGTTTGGTTTCTGGATATTTTCCTTTTTTTTTTTTTTTCCTTTTTTTTTTTTTTTTTTTTTTTTTGGTATATCATGTGATTCTTTTGAAATTGGGACATTTGAAAAAAACACCACTTCTCAGTCTTTTTGGCCTGACTTTGTACAGGGGAAGATTTTCAGCAATGAAGCTGACTAGAGATTCTGGAATATCTCAACTCTCTTATGTATATGTGACTTCTTTAGGCTTGTACATGTAATTTCTATGTTAAAGAAGTTTGACCTTGTTTCTTTTTCAGGAACTTGTAATATTTTGCTTTCCCTGATTCCTGTCTATGGTAGTGTAGTCTCCCTAGTGTTGAAAAAGCCACCATGCTAGCCTTTGTTCTCAGTAGCCTCTAGGCATCCCAACTATATTGGTTCCTGTCAGAGCTGAGTGAAGTAAGACAAAAACTAGTCCTTGGAACAGCCCTCTGAAAGTCAAAGTGACAGATGTTCCATGCTCTATGTCTCCCTAGGGAGAAGCTACAAGTTGGAAGTTTTCTACCAATGTGCTGTTCTGTGCTGCAGAAGGGGAGGGGACATGGTAGGTCAATGCAACAAACTTTCTTACCAGATTTCATGTGGCTCTTCTTGGCTTTGCCCACATCAGGGGTGCTGCAAACTCTTACCTGGTTTCTTGAGTTCTCACAAAGGCAATTTAGCCTATACATTATTGAGTTGGTGTCTCTGTGGGAAAACAGAGGACTGGGCCTTCCTATTTCACCATCATACTGGTGTCACTCCTGAGCATGGGTATTCTTTGTGTGTTCTTCATTCACTGACAATTTTACTTTCTCTATTTCAAATTCTCTATATAGTTTAGTAAATAATTTGGAATATACATCTATTTTATCTCCAAATTTAACATCCTGTTTACACATATGGACTTGAAGTTCCCATAAGGCTAGTAATGCATTCTTATCTTTGGGTTTCTTACTCCTCAGTCTCTGTTATTTTAGTATGCACTCCATTTTGATGTTCTTCTGGGGTCCCATCTCAAGGTCAACCTCACAAGTAGAGGCTAGCTCTCTCCTTTTTATTGTGATCCACAGGAAATATTCTTGCATCCTTTGCACCATGGCAGTGTAAGTTTAGCAGGCTCCCAGCAGAGCCCAGTTTCTCTGTCTCTGTTCTGCACCTCCAGCATGATAGCTGCAGCCCCTCTCCTTTAGAGTCCTGGGGGTTTGCCAAGTATTAGGTTTCTGTGACACCCAACTGCACAACTCTCATAGAACTTATATCATGCCTTCTGAGTGCTCTTACAGGACTCCTCCTTGAGAAAGGTTAGTATCCTCTAAAATACCCTGTACCCTTCCACTTGCTGTATATGTGACAAACATGTATAATTTGTTCTAAAGAACTCTTTCTTCTAAAATCTTCTCTCAGCTTTAACGAGTTTTACTTACCCTATTTCAAATTCTGAATACAGTTAGGTAACTCTTTTAGAAGACAATCTCATATCTTTAAATTTAACATCCTATTTACACATATAGAATTGCATTTATAGGTGCATATAAATTTCCAGTTATGTGTGTGTTCATGTGTGTTATTTGTATGTTTTACAAAAATGGAATCATACCATGTGTGGCAGGCAGAATAATGGTGCTACAAATATGTCAACATCCTAATGCTCATAGCTTGTGAATATGTGATTTTACCTGGCAGAGGAGACTTTGCAGATGTGATTAAGTTAAGTGTAATCATGAGGGCCCTTCCAAATGAAAGAGGAATATGTGAGAGTCTGAGAAGGAGATGTGATGATAGGAGCAGAGATTGAAATTATCTGATTGCTGGTCAGGGATGTGGTTTGAGGAATGTTGGCAGCCTCTAGAAGATCAAAAAGACAAGGAAAAATTATTTTTTTCATAGAACCTCCAGTGGAACATGGCCCTGCCAATATCTTGGTTTCAGACCAGTGAAATCCATTTGGAACTTCTGACCTCCAGAAGTGCAATGCAGAAAATTTGGGGTGTTTTGAGGCATTAAGTTTCTGGTAATTTGTTGAAGCAGCAATAGAAAAGTAATAAGTGTTTGATTAAATGAAATATAGAAATCATAGATCAATAACCTGTGGAAGAGCCAGGTATTAGTCACTCCTACAACCTAGGTTCCAAGTGCACCCCTACATTTCCCAGGCTTCCCTGAAGTTGAATTGAGACTAATCATGGCCAGTAGGGTGTTATTTCCAAGCCAGCTAAAGGCTGGTGAGCTTTTATCACCTTCCCACTTCCCTTTCTCGGCAGCGTCAAAGGCCATATGTTTAAAAGTGTTGCTACGATCATGTCCACAATAGCCAAACTGTAGAAGGAGACTTGGTGTCAATCGAAAGATGAATAGATAAAGAAGATGTGGTCTATGTATACAATGGAATATTACTCAGCCATTAGAAATGAGGAATACTAAAAAAAAAAAAAAAAAAGAAATGAGGAATACCCACCATTTGCTTCAACGTGGATGGAGCTGGAGGGTATTATCCTGAATGAAGTAAGTCAATCGGAGAAGGACAAAGATTATATGGTCTCATTCATTTGGGGAATATAAAAAATAGTGAAAGGGATTAAAAGGGAAAGGAGAGAAAATGAGTGGGAAATATCAGTGAGGGTGACAACATGAGAGACTCCTAACTCTGGGAAACGAACAAGAGGTAGGGGAAGGGGAGGTGGGCGGGGGGATCAGGTGACTGGGTGACAGACACTGAGGAGGGCACTTGACGGGATGAGCACTGGGTGTTATGCTATATGTTGGCAAATTGAACTCCAATAAAAAATTATACAAAAAAATAAAAGTGTTGCTATGATAGAATTGCTAAAAGATGGTGGTGGACAGTCATTTTACCTTAAAGTCTTGGTTTATCACAAGTCTTTACCTGCACTGTAAATAAAAATTATCAATATCAATAATGTCATAAAGAAGTTATCTTTTTTCCCTAAAACATTAGTTTGCCTTTTACAGTTAGATATTTATTCAACTAGGGTTTATTCTCTATATTAGGTAGTAATATAATTTCATTCTATATTCATAGCCAATTGGACTCTTTTTTTGAATGGTCAACCCATTTGCACATATTTGTCATTATGTATTTGTGTATGTGTGTATATGTATATATATATTATATATACACACACACAGTATATATATATATATATATATATATATATATATATATAGTGCATATATATATATGCACTATTTTGAGTAGTCCTCATTTCTATTTTATTTGCTTGATTTATCTATCCCTGAGCTAATACTAGACTGTCTTAAAGTCTATTGCTTCATAACATGTTTCCCTTCCTTTTTATCAAATTTGCCTTTGAGATTTTTGGTTCTTTATTAGTATCCAATGGAAAGTCTGGTGGGATTTTGTGCTTATATTTAATTTGTATATTTATTTAAAGAGAATTTCTAGAGAGGCTTCTAATTTTTGGAGTTGCTATTTTTTTCCTCTTAATTTAGGTTTTCTTTTCCATTCTTCAAAAATGTTGTGTGGCTTATTTATTTGTGTGTGTGTGTGTGTGGTTTATTTTGTAAAAACTCATTAGATTTTTTTTCTGGACACTCATAAATTTTGGTCACTGTTATAAATGGAATATTTTTTCTACTACCCTAATAGTAGAAACAGTCTAATATATAACTGGACATATATGAGGATACTATAGATTCTTTTCTTTGTATCTGGAAATATCATTAATCACTCTTACTGAGTCTAAGGGTTTATCTGTAGATATACTTGAATTTTCTATATAGACAATAATAGAATCTGAAACAGAAAGTTTTGGCTCTTCTCAATTCTTGCATCACGTGTTTATTTTTCTTATTGATTTAACTAGCATACTAATGTTAAATGGCAATATGACATGAAAAGATGCCCAACATCACTCATCATCTGGGAAAAATCAAATCAAAACTACAGTGAGGTATCACCTCATACCAGTCAGAATGGCTAAAATTAACATGCAAAGAAAGGGGAACTGTCTTACTGTTGGTGATAATGCAAACTTGCAATTACTCTGGAAAACGTCTTGGAGATTCCTCAAAAAGTTCAAAATAGAACTACCATAGATCCAGCAACTACACTACTAGGTATTTAACCAAGGATACAAAAATATTCTTTTTTTTAAGATTTATTCATGAGACACAGAGAGAGAGGCAGAGACATAAGCAGAGGGAGAAGCCGGCTCTTCACAGGTTGCCCAATGAGGGACTCGATCCTGGATCCCGGGATCACAACCTGAACCCAGGGCAGTCACCCAACCACGGAGCCACCCAAGTGTCCCAAAAATATTCATTCAGAGGAATACATGTACCCTGATATTGTTAGCAGCATTATCAGTAATAGCCAGATTGTAGAAAGAGCCGAAATGTCCACTGACTGATGAATGGATAAAGAAGATGTGGTTGGTGTGTACACACACACACACACACACACACTGGGATATTAGTCAGCCATAAAGAAGAATGAAATCTTCCTATCTGCAATGATGTGGAATGAGCTAGAGAGTATTATGCGAAACAAAATATGTCAGAGAAAGACAAATGCCATATGATTTCACTCATATTTGAAAGTTAAGAAACAAAACAGATGAACATAGAGGGAAAAAAGTGAGAGGCAAACCATAGAACAGTCTCTTAACTATAGAGAACAAACTGAGTGAGAGTTGCCGGAAAGGAGAATCACTAAATCCTGCACCTGAAACAAACAAAAACAAAGGCAATGTGAATTCCCTCTTGTTTGTTTGTTTGTTTGTTTGATTTTCTGTTTCATTGATTTTTGCTCTCATGTTTATTATTTTCTTTTTCTGTTTTCTTCATATTATTCTTGTTCCTTTTCTAATGTCTTGATTTGAATGTTGAACTACTTAACTTTAAATCATCTCATTTCTAAAATATATACAGTTGATTATATACATTAAACTCTAAACCCCACTTAACTGCATCTCATGAACTTTGATATGTAGTACTTTCATAGATGTTCGTTTATGATTATTCTATTATGATATCCTCTTTATATTTTAAAGGTTTCAAATATGGAGGGTTAAAGGAAGTTTGGCTTTTAAATAATCTTAATTTTTTTCTAATTTTATTGTATTATAGTCAAAGATTATAATTTACATGCTAATGATTTTTAACCAAATACCACCAAAGAATACTCTATGCATTGCAGCTTTTCTAAATATTCCATTTACACATTAATATACTTTATATGTTTCTCTGAAGCAATCGTTATATACACAGGAGTGTAAATATACGAAATCAAGTTGTTAATTCTGTTAAGTGTACTGTATTCTAATTTTTGTTCACTGGCTCTATCATTTTATAAAGTGCATGTAACCATTCCCCACTGTAACTGGATGTGTATTCTTTCCCTATAGCTCTATTTTTGCCTAATGCATTTTATTTTATTGTGATATGTAACATAAAATTTACAATTTTCACAATTTCTGAGTACAATTCAGTGACATTAATTACATTCACAATGTTATATAACCATCACTGCTATTTCCAAAACTTTTTCATTAGCCCAAACAGAAACTCAATAACCATTAGACAATAACTCCCCGTTCTTCCTTCCACTGGCTCTGACTGTCATTAATTTACTATCTGTCTCCAATTATGTGTCTATTCTGGATACCACTTGGAATCATATGTCCTTTTGCATCTGGTTTATTTTACTTAGCATAACATCTAAGAGGTCTATCCATATCATAGCTTGTGTCAGAATTCCTTTTTATTTTCAGGTGTGTTCAAAACCCAAAACATTCTGTTTTTTAATATTTTATTTATTTTTTCATGAGAGAGAGAGCGGCAGAGACATAGGCAGAGGGAGAAGCAGGCTTCATGCAGGGAGCCCGATGTGGGACTCGATTCCAGGACTCTGGGATCACGCCCTGAGCCAAAGGCAAATGCTCAACCACTGAGCCACCCAGGCCTCCCAATACCCAAAACATTCTGATTAGTAATTTTTTTGACTGTCTTTTGTTATTTTATATGTTTTAGAATTCAGTTTGCAGCTTCTTTTGCAGTGAAAAGGTCTCTCTCACTCTCCCTTTCTGTCTCTCAGTCTCTTTGTCTCAGGTTGCCTCCAGTAGAACCATCTGGTTTCCCAGTCTAGAACCAGGTCTGTGTAATACAATGAGTTAATGCTCACATTCTTCTGTGACACAGACATAAAGCAGATCAAGATCTGAGCCAGCAGGTGGTTGGTTTCCATTCTTGTGTATGAGGTTGTTTACAAGTCTTCCCATTTCCTTATGCCCAAAGCTTCTTAAAAGCTATAGCCACATGCTGTATTGGGCAACCACAGTTGGGTTTTTTTTCTTCTCAGTGCCCTTTCATGACCAGCACAACTCCACCCCAATATCCGGCATTAAGTCATGAGTCTAGCTCTCTAATTTCTTGTCTTGGATGGATCTTTTTCTTGTATGTTACCTTACATAGCTGAAAATCCCAGACTGCTTCCACACCCAGAGCCTTGCAGGCCTATTGGTGTAACCCTGCTGACCACTTGCATTTTTCTTTTTTCAGTTTCTGGTCCAGAGAGATGTTTATCTTGTTTTCAATCTCAGCTGTGTCTTTTCATATTTTATCTTCCCCTGCCTTGAATCAATAAAATTTCTATAATCCTTTTCCCCTTTATTAATTTGGAAGCTGTAGCTTGTATTTCTGTTCCTTAATGGCTATCATTAAGGGTTTTTTTTATTTTTTTAAGATTTTATTTGTTTATTTATTTATTTATTTGAGAGAGAGAGACAGGGATAGCAAGACAAAGCACAAGCAGGTAAGAGAGAGAAGCAATGTCCCCTACTGAGCAGGGAGGCCAACTCAGTGCTCAGTCCCAGGACTCTGGGATCATGACCTTAGCTGAAGGCAGATGCTAAACCAACTGAGCCACACAGGCACCCCAAGTTTTTTAAATGCAGAGAAATGTAACATTCTAATAATGAAGTATATGAGAATATATTCATTCTGTTTAAAGAACAATTATAAAATGTCTACATCTTTACCAATATCAAGACAAAAAAAAAGAATATCATCATGCCTTATAATCTATCTATGAGGCCTTCTTGGATTAGTCTCCTTTGCTCCTTTTTAGTGATAGTTAATGTACAAGAATTTATATTAATTCTTTATTTCCTAACTTTTACTGCTTTTCTTTCCTATCTATGTCTGTATCCTTTAACAAAACTAATGTTTTTTTTGTTTTTTTTAAACTAATATTTGTCTACTTTTGAAGATAATGTAAGTGAACTGCTTGTTTTCCTATTTGCTTCTTTTACCCAATATGACATTTAAGATTTATCTTTATGCATCAATGTATATGGTTAGAATAATATATTACAAAATTATCCTTTCCATATTGAATTGTTTTGACACCTTTGTTGAAAATCAATTGACTCTACGTATGTGGATCTATTTTTGGAAACCTTATTCTACTCCATTGATCTATATGTCTATCTTTATACAGAAAACACAGTGTGTTATTTTGTGTAGCTTTATAATTCTCCAGAGAAACCATCTGGATCTGGATATTTCTTTTAAGTTGCATTCAATTTCTTTAATCGTTATAGACTATGAAAAAAATAGTTATAGACTATGAAAACTATTTCAAACTGGCTGAGTTGTGGCAATTTGTGTTTCCAAGGAATAGGTCCATAGCATTTAAATTGTCAAGTTTATGAGTATAGAATTTGTTCGTAGGGATGCCTGGGTGGCTCAGCAGGTGAATGTGATCTGGGAGTTCTGAGATCAAGTCCCACATCGGGCTCCCTGCATGGAGCCTGCTTCTCCCTCTGCCTATGTCTCTGCCTCTCTCTTCTGTGTCTCTCATGAATAAATAAATAAATAAATAAATAAATAAATAAATAAATAAATAAATAAAATCTTTTTTAAAAAAAGAATTTATTTGTAGTATTTCTTTATTATCCTTTTATTCTCCTAAAAATCTTTGCTGATCTCTACCTTTCGAATGGCATATTTAGACTATTTACACTTAATGTAATTGTTGATGTGTTACGGCTTAAGTCTATTATTTTCTGTCTTATGTTTGTTGTTGGTTTTTTTCTGTTTTCTTTTTTCCTGACTTCTTGTGGGTTACTTGAACATTCTTAAGGGTTCCAGTTTTATTTGTTTAGGGTACCCTGAGGTATATTTCTTTGTGTAGCTTTTATAGTGGCTTCTCCGGGTAGTACTTTATATTTATACATAATTTATAACAATCTATTAGTGTCATTATTTTATCACTTTGAGTGAAGTATAAAAGTTACTTCTCTTTACATCCCTTTACTGTTTCCATTTATAATATAATTGACTTAAGTATTTCCTCTTTATACATTTATAACACCAATGTGGATGGTGTTACAAACCACATTGGTGTTACAAATAGTTTGATTACACCAGCAAAAATCATTTAGAAAACTCAGAAGGAGAAGGAAAATCTATGGTATTTATCTATATTTTCGTTTATTCTTTTTTTCCCTTCTGATGTTCCAAAATTCTTCCTTCTATCATTTCCTTTCTGTTTTGATGACCTCTTTAGCCATTCTTTGAGAATAATTCTACTGGCATGAATTCTAGTTTTCCTTCATATAATAGTTTTTCAATGTCCCCTTCATTCCTGAAGGGGATAATATCTCTGGATATAGGATTCTAGGTTGAGTTATTTTCTATCAGCTCTTTAAAGTGCTGTGTCTCTTCCTCCTGGCCTCCTTGGTTTCTAATGAGAAATCTACCACCATTTGAATTGTTTTTCCCCTAAAAGTAAGGTGTCACTTCTCTCTCACTGCTTTCAAGATTTCTTCTTTGTTTTTAGTTTTTATAAGTTTGACTATGACATATTTTGGTATGGATTTCTTTTGGCTCATTCTCTTTGGGATCCCCTTAGCTCTAAAATCTGTAAGAAAGGTTTTTTTTCCCTAACTTAGGAAGTTTTCAGCCTTATTTTCTCATTTTTTCAGCCCCATACATTGTTCCTCATCTTCCAGGATTCTGATTACAGCAGTGTAAGACTCATCCACAGAGTTGTAATTATCTATGTTTTCTTCAATCTCTTTTCTCTACATGTTCTTCAGAATTGATAGTTGTTGAGTCTATCCATTAGTTATTGTGTTTTTCACTTACAAAGTTTCTACTACTTTTTATCTTCTATTTCTTTGCTAAGACTTCTATCTTTTTCATTCCAAATTTCACTTCATTTCAGTTGTGTTCACAATTGATGAGTATCTAACTACTCACTGGGTCTTCTCTGACACTACCCCAGTATGGAGTAGGACAGATATTTTGTTATTACCAGACAAGGGATGGAATTCCAGAAGTGATTGAGTATGGCAAAAGGTAAGATCAAAGAAGTATATAGTACTTCTGTATACAGAGTCCACAAGGGCTCTGTAATTCCTTGAAGATGTTTTAATACTGAAAAGGTATTCTTAAAAAATTTGTTTTCTTGGGATCCCTGGGTGGCGCGGCGGTTTGGCGCCTGCCTTTGGCCCAGGGCGTGATCCTGGAGACCCGGGATCGAATCCCACGTCGGGCTCCCGGTGCATGGAGCCTGCTTCTCCCTCTGCTTGTGTCTCTGCCTCTCTCTCTCTCTCTCTCTCTCTCTCTGACTATCATAAATAAATAAAAATTTATTTAAAAAATTTGTTTTCTTTAGTCACTTATATATCCTTTCTTAGATGCTCTTTAAGCCACAAAACATTTTCCATAGCCTGATATTTTTTCATTACTTATTCTTAAATGAGTTTTCTACCATGATCTGGTTTTCTCAGGTGAGTGGATTCTTCCTAGATTCTAATTTTCCATTTTGATGCTATCTTAGGCATTCTCTTAGTTCTCCAGCATTGCCTGGACAGGTAGGAAAGAGACCTGGACCATTGATGCATCTGTTAGTCCTTGTCCTTTTCCATCCACTCATTTCCTCTTTGGTAAAGTTACCTTGCCAGATGTAGCCCTAGTGTACACAGGCCTCTTTGTTAGGTGTAAAACAGCCTTGTCTTTTGGGAAAGACAGTCCTTTCCTGTTGGCCTGTTTTATGGTGTTACTACACATATACTCAGTCCCATGTTTAATTTACCAAGAAGCTCTTGAATATATTAGCCATAAACCCTGATCACTGGGAAAACCATACCTCAAAGTCATTGCTACATTGTCCATGCTCTTCTTTTCTCAGTAAATGCCTGTTCCCAGGGGTCTGACTTCAACAAGGCATTTGCCTGAAACACTTCTCTAGAACTGCTTCCCTGTTTGCCTGCTACTCAGGAAATCCTCTGCTGCATCTGACTTTACTACCCAGTGGTCCCTGACTTTTCCCTTCACTATGGGCAAGGACATTGGTCTGAGTCTCTCTCAGTCTTTCAAACCCTACTTCCAGCCTTTGCTTCATAACTAAAGTACATTTTTAGAATTCAGAGCATTTCTGCTTATTTGTTTGTTCCAATATGGTCTGATTGGCACTGTGTATAATATATAATCTTGAGATTTCATTATCTAGAATAGCTGTTAGCAAATGCCTGCTTTCTGGGGCTGGCATTTCTTATCAACTTCTTGTACTAACAATGCAGGTTATGCTCTCTCGCCACACACATACTTTCTGGGTACTTTTAAAAGAATGTCATTGGAGAAGAGAGAGGTCATACATATGCTTTGACTCACCATCTTTTTCCAAGAAATCATGATCATTATATGCTAGGTACTTTCTAGTTCTCTATTCCATTTTACTTTAAACTCTAAGTTTTTTACATTGCTAGGCTTTGAAATATCCACCTATCACAATATCATTATCCTCCCTTTTTCAATTACTTCTCCCTACCCATGTATCTTTTCTCAAACATGACTAGTAGTACATTCACAATTTACCTATAATTCACCCAAGAAAATTTGTTGATGGGGATGACATTCTACTAGTATCTATACCTGAAGTTTAATATACATGCTTCTATGTTTTTTTGAGCTTCCATTTTTCAGGAGTTTTCAAGCAGTTTTTCAACCCTACAATGTATAGAATAGAATGTGGTCAGCTTTTATTGATTGATTGATCAATTGAGAAAGAGAGTGTGAGCAGTGGGGAAAGAGAATCTTAAGCAAGCTCCGTGCTCAGCACAGAGCCCAATGCGGGGTTCTATCTCACCATCCTGAGATCATGACCTGAGCTAAAATCAAGAGTTGGATGCTTAACTAATTGAGCCACCTAGGTGCCTCTGTGTTCAGCTTTTATAGTGAAAATGGTATCCTTCAGTCAATCTTCAAATAAGGAACTTCTCTCTTTTTTGGGGGGGGGTTTCATGTCAGGACATATTAAAAAATATTTGATAATCCTAGCTTTATCCTCTCCAAATCACATTAAAATTCCTCCTCAGTATAAAATATTTGTAGGGTACATCTCTAGTGTTTATTTCATGTTTATTTCAAAACTGTGAGGAAGTTCTCACAGGTGGGACAAATTGCTTCTCCATGAATTGCTTTGGTTTCTTTATCACCACATTCTTTGTCACATGAAAGAGTAATTTACTATAATATTCAAGTTCAAGTAATTCTTTACTCTTACAGCATGTAGCAGGATGTAAGTGTGGTTGGGATAATGTGTTAGTATACATCTGTATGTGTGTTTATGATATAATTCAACACTTTTTTAAAAAAGATTATCCCACCACCACCACAATACACATACACAAGTGTACACCCTTGCATGTACACACATATACACAAACTGAAAGTATTCCATAGTCCTAAGAGTTTTATAGTTATATATAAAAATGAGGAGATTTCTATGACCCAGGAGTTACAAAATCTGTTTTATGTTCTCATATCCTGCAAACCATGAGAAAGCAAAACTTAGCCTTTGTGGCAAGGACAATTGCAAACCAGAGTAAACAAGTCCCCAGATGTGCTGAGCCATCAATTTATCAGCTTCACTAGGAACATTCGATTTACTCTAAAAAAGATATGTTGTGATTTTTCACATCTATGCAACATTTACCATTTTCCCTACATATAATAGTTTCCATTCTTTCAAAGAAAATGATGCAGTGTTTCTTTTTTTTGAAATCACACTTATTCATGAAAATGTTACATATCACATTTTTTATTGGAGTTCAATTTGCCAACATATAGCATATCACCCAGTGCTCATTCTGTCAAGTGCCCCCCTCAGTGCCCGTCACCCAGTCACCCCAACCTCCCACCCCCCTCCCTTTCCACTACCCCTTGTTCATTTCCCAGAGTTAGGAATCTCTACATATCACATTTTGAAAAAGTAGAGGACAGACAGAGCTCTTTACTGAATTACAAATAAATCCATCCTTGGCTGACTAGGCCTTCTGTCATGTAGGTGATCCTTTTTGTTGTTTTTTTTCTTGTGTGCTTTCTTTCCGCTCTTCTAACTTTAGGGCTGCTAATTAAAGATGAGCAAGGAAAAAAACGTGTTGATATATGGCGAGACACTATTTTAATATTTTGTAGGACCAATCCCCCATGGAATTTGTGACATACTTGGGAGAACAGAATCATTGTGGAAGTTGGAGAAAAGATATTTTGACCAGCAGATACCTAAGGAGTACTGCTACAAGTGCAGGATTCTCACCCTGATATCCCTTAGTTAGGGGTGTTCTGATGGTGTATGCATAGTGATTCCTGTAATATCTACAAAGAAACTAGCCACAAGACCACATTAGTTTCTTAGGGTTCCCCTAATCAAGTACCACAAACTGAGTGGCTTAAAACAATAGACATGTGTTGTCTCACAGTTCTGGAGGTTAGGAATCTGAAATCAAAGTGTCAGCAGGACCATGCTCACTCTGACAGCTTTAGAGAATATCCTTCCTTGCCTTTTCAAGGTTCTGGTATAGCCACAATACTTGGTGTTCCTTGGCTTGCAACTGTGTCACTCCAATCTTTGCCTCTGTCATCACATGGTGCTCTCCTTAGGTATCTGTCTCCAGGCAACCCTCTTTTCTTATCAGAGCACTAATTATTTTGGATTAAGGGCCCATCTTATTCCAGTAACACGTCATCTTAACTAATTACATCTGCAACAACCCTATTTCCAAATAAGGTCACATTTGGAGGTGACATATTTGAGATTTGGGGGGGGTATAACTTAAACATATATTCATAGGGGACATAATTCAACCCCATAACAAAGACTAAACCCTATCTCAGAGGTCCTGGAGAGGTAGTAGTTAGGTTACATAGAAATGTTCTAGAGGACAAAGAATAAGATAGAAGTCCAGTCATAAGAATTGGAGCAAAAGGTCAGAAAGTGAGATACTGCCAAAGCATACTGTTAGCAAAAGAGAAGGAATTGTGGATTGTGGACAAAGTTACAATTTGTTCTAGTACCATAATATTGGGGTCATGGGGAGAGAGTGGATTGTGGAAATTGGGAGCCAGGTAGGCACAGATAATCTTTAACATTTTTATTTTATATTTAATGACATGAATCACTTTGTGTAGCCCTTTATTTATTTTTTTTAATTTTTATTTTTATAAATTTATTTTTATTGGCGTTCAATTTGCCAACATATAGAATAACACCCAGTGCTCATCCCGTCAAGTGCCCACCTCAGTGCCCGTCACCCAGTCACCCCCACCCCCTGCCCACCTCCCCTTCCACCACCCTAGTTCGTTTCCCAGAGTTAGCAGTCTTTCATGTTCTGTGTCCCTTTCTGATATTTCCCACTCATTTTTTTCTCCTTTCCCCTTTATTCCCTTTCACTATTTTTTACATTCCCCAAATGAATGAGACCATATAATGTTTGTCCTTCTCTGATTGACTTATTTCACTCAGCATAATACCCTCCAGTTCCATCCACGTTGAAGCAAATGGTGGGTATCTGTTGTTTCTAATGGCGGAGTAATATTCCATTGTATACATAAACTACATCTTCTTTATCCATTCATCTTTTGATGGACACTGAGGCTCCTTCCACAGTGTAGCCCTTTAAATTTTTCAAAAACATGAGACCATCTTTTATGTGCCAGGTCCTCTACTGAGTAGTGCAGCAGATATAGTGATAGAGGCTGCCTTGTTCTTTAGGGCTTTCTAGCATTTTGGCAAGGCAAAATTATGGCATTTAGACACGACTGTTACTATAAAGGGCAATCAGACTGATAATTGGTGCATAAATGTGTTATTGAATGGAGGGGAGGGACAAAATAACTTGACAGAGAGTATATATTGTTTCCCTCAGCCTGCCACTCCTTCTCCACCCCCTTTTATCTGTCTTCCTCTCTTAGTTCTGCCTTCTATGTTGATCTGATCTTGGCAAGCATGTCTCCCTACTTTACTGTGACACTGAAGCCAAAGGCTTCTGGTACAGACTGGATTTTGTGTTCTCTCAAAATTCATATTGAAACCTAGTGCCCAATATGATGGTATCTAGAGCCTTTGGGAGGTGCTTACACCATGAGAGAAGTAGTACCCATATAAAAGAGACCCCACAGATCTCCCTAGCCCCTTCTGTCATATGAGGTTACAGTGAAAAGATGACTGTCCAAGATCAAATCAAATCTTGGACTTCTTGGCCTCCAGATCTGTGAAAACTAAATTTCTGTTGTTTATAAGCCACCTAATCTATAGTATTTTGTTATAGCAGCCCAGAAAGACTAAAACAGTTTCTCTTAGTCTTTATTTCTACTTTGATGCCTACTTGATGGATGATTAGATGGGTGGAAGGAAAGAAGGAAGAAGAAAGGAGGATGGGAAGGATGAAGAGAGATCCTCAGTGTGCCAGCGAGAAAACATTGAGGAGGGGAATTGCTTGGAAAACATATATATTAACTCTGAAATCTAACCCTGGCTCAAAACACTGAGGCAAAATCACCGTCTAAGCCTTCATTGTAATTAAGTTTTTAGACCTGCAGGCTGCTACCTCACTGTTAACTCTGAGGAATCAGTGAGTTTACGCGTACTATGACAGGAAAAATGTAATTTTAGTGGTTGACTTGCACATATACACTTTTCCCCAATCAGCAAAATGGGAATATCAGCAGATGCACTCTTTCCTGTCTTTGCCTGAGCATAAGAACCACCTGGGGCAACAGTTAAATGTCCAGATGTCTGCCCTAGCTCTAATGTATCAGCCTCTCCAGGGGAGGGGATCTCAACATCGGTTTTTAATTTAGGAGAGCCTCATGATCAGGCAAGTTTGGAAACACTGAGCTAATATAGGGAAATATTTCTGAGAAAAAAACTAGTAGAGCACTCAACTTACAAATAATGTAACATGTTTTTAGAAATAACTATCCCATTGACTAAACATACTTTTTAAGTAAGGAATGTCTAGTTGATATCTTAAATCTTTTCTAAGTTTGAGGATGATATACATACCCATAAACTTTCCCCTCTGCCTCATCTTCTGTAAAAATAATGTAATCATATTGAACTTCCTAACTGTCATCTTTTAACTAAATGAGAATTCCAAGTAATTCTTCATGAAATACTGTTATTATTTGTTTAAAAGAAAAGTTTCTGTAGAAACAAAAGGAAAATCAACCTGCCTCTTATATGAAGGGAAGAAATGATCTTTATTTGAGCACTTACTATGATTCTTATGCCATATGCCATGTAACTTCAAATCAAGGCTTGGGTTTCCATTTTACTGATTGAGAAGGAGATTGGGAAAAGCAAAGAGGCTTTCCCATGGCCATAGAGTATAATATGGGCCAAGATCCAAACCCAGATAATTTATTAGTACAGCTAGCTCAGTAACTAAGTGGAGATGAAAGTCAGAGAACTTATGTTGTATTTTAAAAACAAATCTGTCATAATATATGCAAGAAAGAAAAAGCTGACAAATGCTTATTTTAACTCCTAAAGGATCTAGGCTGATTTTGTATTGGCGTTTGTGTTGATTATAGCAACATCAGTGACATCACAGACTGTGGGTTGAATTCTACAAGGGTAATGAGTAAGTGTAACTATAGCAAACAAACAATGACAATACAGTGTCCCACAAAAACAAAATAAACATCCCTGTCTTCTAGTCTCTTGTCATGCAGAAGCAAACCATAGGAAAATTTCTTGGAAAAGCAAAGTCAAAAATTTTATATCAGAATACAGAATAATGGGGCTTAACTATTTTCCAGCTTCTCTCAATATCTTGCCCACTGCTGTTAATTCTACAGATCCTCATATCAAACTATCTTCTTATTGTTTCAGATTTTTCTTTTTAACTATTTTGAAAGCTAGTGGTCTCTTATGTTGACTATAATTTTAACCAATGATAAATAAAACTATTCAGTTTTATAATTTTCTAATACCACCCTAAGCAGGATCTCAGTGAAAAATGGCTACTGACTCATTTATGTTATTTACCCTTCAAAGATAAACTATAAACATCTACTAGAATCTGTGTCAGGAAATATTTTGATGCACAATTTATTAAGTATTTAAAGAAAAGATACCAAACTTGGTGGGACATCAAAGAACTTTCCAGAGAAGCATTACAATAGGAAAAAATAATGCCACAGTATAGCATACAGTGTTTTAGAATGTATACTGGCTTTCATAGGATTCTGACTTATATTCAACCTGTGAGATAAATTTCTCACGTATAAGTTTTACTAGTAACTTATTTAAGTAAATTATACAGGTAAGTTACTAGTAACTTCTCACCACTCAAGGATAGTATGGATTCGACTGTAATAATTCATGTAAAGCATGTAGCATAATGTCTGTAGTCACCAATAAAATTTAGTCATTATTAAAAGTTGTCATTATTAAAATTGTCTCTACAGCATGTCTCCTTCAAAATGAGCAGTCCTGTTGGAAATAGAAAATGTTAAACATGTTTGTGTTGCTGGTTGGTATATCAAAAAACTTGAAAGCATCATGTGGTTTTATAAAAAAAAATCACATAATACTATAGTAAGATCCTTGGGAGAGATGAAATATTTATATAGAAGTTCATCACACATATGGAAAATTACAAATGCATACAAAAGTAGAGAGAATAGTATAATGTGTCCACCAGCAGCTTCAACAATCATCAACCCATGGCTAGTGTTTTCTAATGTAGCCCCTGGGCCATTCTTCTCCTCCATCACACAAGTTATATTGCACAAATTGCAGAATCATATCATTAAATAAAAATTTTAATCAGCTTTAATCTCATTAAATAAGATCAATTTAAAGGATATGAAACTGATCATAAATATGATCTAAAAAGCAAAAATGTGAAAAAGTCTCATGCTGTGGACTTTCATTTTTTTAAAACAGAAGAATAAAATAATATTATCTTTCTGCCAGATGTTTCCTATTTACCTCTCAAATATATGATTGGAGAAGTAAAAAATTACGGAACATTTTTAATATTGATATGTTTTGAATGACTATTATTTGATAATACTATCTAATCATTTATTTAAAGACTAACAAAGTATTCTAAAATAAATGTAGTTATCACAGGATCTGTTATTTGGTAAGGGGTATGTGGCAAGGTACTAATTCATTTCTCAAAAAGACAAATCAATTTCTACTGAAACTAGAGATGACCCTTTTTTTTTATACTTAGATATGTAGGTTATAGTAATATGAAAAATGGGTAAGTCAAAGAGGAAGAAATGTCTGGATGCAGAATGTAACTGAACTAAAGACTTGGTGTAGGCACAGCCCCACATAAGTACTATAGAATATTCACCATCCTGAGATGCTGGCAGAATCACAAACTGGCCCTAGAACAACATGCAAAACATTTTCTTCCTATGATATGTGTATTAGTCATCTACTGCTGTGTAACAAATCACACCCAAACTTAGAGCCTGAAAACAGAAGTCTTAAAAAAAAAAAAGATTTTATTTATTTATTCATGAGAGACACAGAGAGAGAGGCAGAGACACAGGCAGAGGGAGAAGGAGGCTCCTCACAGGGAGCACGATGTGGAACTCGATCCCAGGACCCCAGGATCACGGGATCAGCTGAAGGCAGACCCTCAACTACTGAGCCACCCAGGCGTCCCAAAACAGAAATCTTATAGTCTCTACTGGGGGAATCTGAGCTTAGACAATCTGGGTCCTCTGGCTCAGGGATTTTCACAAGGCTATAACCACAGTGTTGTCGGCAGCCATCTCCACAATCATCTGGGGCAGGCCTGCTTCTAGGCTGTTTTGACCGTTGCCAATGGGGATCAATTCCTCACTGGCTGTTGTACTAAATGCCTTACTTAGTTCGTCCCTGGCTGTTGGCCAAAGGTTGCTCCCAGTTCCTAGTGATGTGATCTTCTCAGCCATCTTGCCATTAAAGCCAGCAAGACAGTCTGCTAGTAAGACAGAAGTCATCATTTTTGTAACCTAATCAGTTAAAGTATTCTACTCACTAGACACAAGTCAGAGGTTCAGCCCTCATTCTGGGAAAGGGCGTTACACAGAGTGTGACTACCAAGAGGCAGGGGTTATTGGGGTCATCTGGGAAGTTGGTCTATTGAATTAGGTCTTTATAAACTTCAGCCCAAAGCCACATTTCCTTTTGCATTAAGATTTTTTTCTACCACATCACAAGAAAATCTTTGACCTGCAATATATTAAGCCCAGAAATTCACAAATCTATGAGGAGACTGCCTCAAAATAAGCAAAATTTTCATTCTTAGATATGTGTGAAAATTATAAAGTTACAGAAGCAGCAGAAATTCTGAAACATGACATCCATACATCAATGACTTTAGTACAAATCACATCAGTTTATATAAACAGGATATGTTGATTGGTCAGCACAGCACATTTTTTATGTTTTTAATGTGAATGTCTTTAAAGTATGTTCTTTCTGATTCCTTACTGACCCCTTCACTGCTCCTGGACCTTTGACAACCCTAAGTGGTTTCTCACGTAACTAACAAACCCATCACCAAATCCATAGTACTGGAACTCCCCATGGTGTCCACTTGGCAGAAGCTTTTTAGACATTTCATAAATCTAAGATTCTCAGTTTCTTAGTGATGGAGTCTTTTAGAATCTCTTTCATGTTCTTGAAGAAGACTAGCATAATGGAGGGACAGCATATAACCTTCATCGTTATGCTTAGTATAGGTGGTCAGCAAACCAAGGTAGCAGATATTTTAGGTTTTGTGGACCACATATGGTTTCTGTCATATATTCTTAATTTTGTTTTGTTTTTATTTAAAAATGTAAAAACTCGCTTAGTTCCAGGTTGTATGAAAATGACTGCAAATTTGATTTGCCATAGCAGTTTTAGTTTAACTCTGAAAGATTAGTTTTCTGAAAGTTTTTGATGTTCAAAAATGAATATACCATGTCTCTATTTTAGATGGCACATTTGTTACAAATAGTGATTCAAATTTATTTATTATTTTGTGTTTTAAGAAATTTAGTTAATATTTTCCTTTTTACTTACTAACATATTAATTGAGTATAATATTAAATGAATGAAAGGCTACCTGTCATGCCTGATACTTTGTGGGACATTTGATTTGAGAAAAATTTCTTCAAGAACTTTGAATGGATTACTCTGTTAATAATTTATCTCTTTCATTCTTTTCCACCCTTTTAATGAATTTGTTATTATTAAGATATTAGGCCTCTTGAATTGATCCTTTTTTTTATCACATTTTTCCACTCATTTTTGGGTTTTGGTCATGCTCTTTGGGAGATTTTCCTAATTTTTATCTTTCAATCTTTGGATTGTCCTTTTAATAGTTCTAAGAGCCCTTTTTTGTTCTTCAGCTGTCTGCATTTATACATTTTCTAAAGTTTCATTCAGTTTACTCTTTTAACTCCATTACTTTGTAGTTTTCCCACAGATAATATTGTGATTACTGTTGTGTGCTCACATTTATTTGCATTTCCCTGCTAGCCTTCTGTGGACATAGCATGTTTTACGGCAGTCTTCCTCTTTTCACTATAAGGAAGGGATGCAATGTACTGACCGATGGGGTGGCTAATAGCTAGTTTTCTTTTATGCAGTTTTCCCCACCATTCTTCTTATTTTGCCAACATGGCACCAACTTGATTCTTAGCAAAAGTCTCCATCACTCTTTTTTTGTTAGGCACAGGTAGTACTGCTACATGCTCATATGTTATAAATCATTTCATGAGTTCCTGGGGCTGGATCCCTAAAGAGTGTGTAGATGCCTATCAGGATTATCCTCCTGCAGAGTAACAGAGAGCATTTGTTATCTATCACTTCCTGATCCCCATTGGTTGAGGGTTCCTCAACAGGTTACTAATACCTGAGCTTTTGGTCTGCAAATGTATTCATGCAGAGTGGTCTTTTGTGTCCTATGCTGCAATAATGAGAAGTCCTGAAAAGGGAGCATGGGCAGCTGAGGTATTAGTCATGTTAGTATGTCATGAGACAAAATGTTCACAGAGTTTTTTGCCATAACATGGCTAAAATCAGGGATAAGGCTGAGAAAGTGTAAGACAGGTACAAATGACATCTGATATAGGGAATGAGGTAGGAAATTTCAGGCAAAAGATGTTAGAGAGACTCCTTCTGCAGATACTGTTCCCATGAGACATAAGAGAAGCTTAATAAAAGCAAAGACAGGTCCTATTTGTTGTTACCTGCCTTTACAAAGACAATAACCTATCCAAATAAGTCTCAGGTGAAAACAGCTCCTTACAACACTTAAATCTGATTCAACGGAATACATTTTAGACCAAGATATACAAGCAACCCTCTTCTCAGGATGCCTGGGTGGCTTAGTGGTTGAGCATATGCCTTTGGCTCAGGGCGTGATCCTGGGGTCCTAGGATTGAGTTCCACGTTGGGTTTCCCACAGGGAGCCTACTTCTCCTTCTGCCTATACCTCTGCTTCTCTGTCTGTGTCTCTCATAAATAAATAAATAAAATCTTTAAGACAAAAGCAAAACCCTCTTCTCATTGCCATTTTTTTTGCATTACGTCCTTATTTCAGGATCCACCCAATGCTGTTAAAATTCACAGCATAACAATAAGAAAGTGGGCCAGCATTAGGGAAGAGGGAAGGAACTAGGGATACATGCTCTCTTCACCTATAGCAGGGACATTTATCCTTGGAAATCTGTCATAGTTTCTCTTCTCTCTTTGGTCCTTATGATTTTTAGCATCCTCCCACAAGCACTGAAGGATCTGGACTTTAGCAGACAACTCAGAAGAGGATTATAACTTCTCAATAATTATTAGATTCAGTGTGTGCCAAAATTATGTGTCACTCTGTGTGTGTGTGTGTGTGTGTATACACTATATGTATACACTAGGGGAAATTAGTCTCACAAAGACGATGGATAAACTTTTGCTGAATAACTGCAAAACTGACACAAAATTACATGTCACTGTGTGTGTGTGTGTCCAGTAGGGGAAATTAGTCTCACAAAAACTATGGACAAACTTTTGCTGAATAGCTACATTTATAGAAAATAATAGAGGGCAGGCATGTAATGGAATACTGGAGGACAAAAGTAAAAAGAATATTTACCTCTAACTCCCACTGTTTATGGAAATCTTTTACAATACAATTTCTACAGGATAGTCTCCTTATAAAGCTTCCTTTTAAAAAAAGGAAAAAGAAAAAAATTTAAAAATTAAAAAAGGAAAAAGATACAATGTGAGTGAAAGCAACAAAGAAAGAAAATTTTAAGAATGTGGAAAATACCATCCATCCCATGTTGCTGCAGCAGCAGCAAGTTTGAAGGAGGGTGTTCTGACATTCATAGCTAAAGGGGTAGGTAAGGATTAGAGCATGAAATACCACAGTAAGTTGCCCAGGCATTATTCTCTGGGCATTCACTGAAGAGTCTTAAGCATGAAAATGATGTAATCAGTCTTCATCTAAGAAGAGTGATTGGAAATTTTGAGGAAAATGAAAATGAAGGGACAAAATGAGTAGCAAAGAGGGTATGTAGGCATCTTCTGCATCTCCTTGAGGGTTATGATGGCAGCCTGATCCCTGGCAGTGAAACTATAGTTGGAGAAGAGAGTTATGGTAGCAGAATATTTGGGATATAATCCACGACTAAGTTAAGAGTGTGGTATAAATAGTGAGGAAATAAGGAGCTAAAAGGTACAGCAGACTTTAAGCTTGAATTTGGGTGGCTGCTTGTATAGCCAGTGCATATTAGGTTATGTAAAAATGCTTGAGGAAAGAATGCAGTAGGAAGAGATTGCTTATAGAAATACTAGATTTAGATTCTCTCAAAAATTAATAACTGGTCCAGCCAGCTAGTGAAAATCTCAAGAAGGGGAGGAAGTTGAGTTGGAAATATAGAATTGGAAGTCAAAAGCATACTGATGATAGTTAAAAATGGCATAGGATGAGTTAACTTTACATACTTTTTTTGTCCATGGTTATGGGCAGAGGGCTGAGAAAATAATCCAAAATTAAAGAATATGTGATAGAAAGAGATTCACCCATAGAATTGGAGATAGAAGTAAGAAAGTAGTGTGTCTTGGAGAATAATGGCATAACACATTTCAAAAAAGGATAGCATTAACAGTGTTACATAAAGTACAGGGATCCAGTAAGATAGAAACTAAAAATGACTATTTGGTGACAATACTATTATGGACTCCCAACAAGAGCAACTTCAATGGAGTGCTGAGAGTGGAAGCCAGAATTCAGCAGATCTGAATGGCAAATACATTGCACATCTCATCCTTCAATCTAGGACCTGTGGATCATTAATTATGGTGCTTTTTGTGGGGAGGAAGGGTGGTAAAAGAGCAAGTAGGACAGAAGTGATCAAACATTTAAGAGAGACAGTGGATGATAGAAGGAAGTGCATGAGGTCAAGGGCTGGGTGGCTGCCCATCACCTAAGTAGGGAGAACTTAGACCAAAGGAAAGAAGGTAAAACTGGATAGGTGATAAATAAATTTGCAGATAGGATGGAAAATTCAGAATGAGAAAAAAAATTAAAAATACTCAAACCAACCATTGAAAGCTTTGAATATACTCTGAGTAGAATTTAACATTGAGAAGATATGTGAGGACAAGTTATATTGTGAATTTAATGGCAGAAAAGTCACGGTTTATATTAAGAAGAATCGTTGAATGGAATGAAAGGGGAAACTTACGTTAGCTAATAAAAGTGCAGATAGAAGGCCAGTGACTTGTGAAGTCAGAGCCCAGAAGTCAGGTTTTATCAGTTTGCAGAGTTGTTCAATTAAGGGCTAAGTCCCCTAGATAAAGTAGGAAAAAAAGTAGATTATTCCTTGTCTTTTAGCCAAGGGTCAGATAGTATGCAGAGTGGATAGCAGGAGAATAGAGTATAGGTAAACCCAAGGGGCTTGTAAAAAGGTAGAGAAGATCAATCATGAGGTTCAGGGCAGGTAGGAAAGCTACTAGTGAGGGGACACTTGGGTGAGACAAGATGAAGAACTGAGGAGAGGGACGTTTCTAGGGTAAAGATAAGGAGATCCTCCAAGAAGGTCAGGAGGTGTTGGTAAGAATGTAGGATATTGAAATCTATGATTTCTAAGGCCTGAACACATTCTTCAGACCAAGATGGGACAGACTGGTTTTGGGGCTTCGGGATAGAAGATGAAGACCCAAAGAATTATTTCTATCCCATGTAACAATCTTCATCAATACCCTAGATCAATACTGGAGGATAGGGGATCCCTGGGTGGCTCAGCGGTTTGGTGCCTGCCTTTGGTCCGGGGCACGATCCTGGAGTCCCGGGATCGAGTCCCCCGTCGGGCTCCCAGCATGGAGCCTGCTTCTCCCTCCTCCTGTGTCTCTGCCTCTCTCTCTCTATGTCTATCATAAATAAATAAATCTTTGAAAAAAAAATACTGGAGGATAAAGTAGCACAGTGGTTATCTATTTACAACTTTTCTGATTCCTGCCTCTTTTATCATTCAAGAGAAATCTGGTTAAAAACAACCATTAATGGGAGCCTGGGAAGAGCTGACTATGCAGGAGAATGGGAAAGTTAATCTATTAGACATTCCCTCAATCACCACTCAGACATAATGTGATTATGAGTGGTCTCTAGTGGGAACATTTGCAAGGTGGGAATATTGTACCACAGGAAATATCGTATTATGTACTTGTTTCAGTATATTTTAACAAAATGCTATGTGATGGAATAATCTGATACTAGGTGTAATGTTTAAAGATACGTCAAAGAGAGGATGACTTAGCCTAGAGGTTTTGAAACACTACGGAAAAAATGGAAATCTTGGGTTGTTCTCATTAACTATTGTGGATAACCACTATATTTCTCAATCTGCAAAGTATGCAAATTGTAGAATATTCACAAAAATGTTTTTGGAAAATGGTAACAAAGATGTAGATAATCTAAATGATTTTTCTTCCAGAGGAGATTATTAGCATTTAACTTGGTTTTCCATTGTACCCTTAAATATTATCCCCTACAACTCACACAGGAAGTAGAGTATACTATACTGCATTTTTCTTTTGGTTACAGGTCTGTCATCTTTCAAAGCTTTGTGAACTTTTTTCAATCTAAAAAGCATATGACCCTAGAGTAGAAATTGCTTTAAACATTCTTTTATTATTAGATCACTTTATAACATTATTCAGATTTTCTAGCCTCTTCCTTCTGGGTTGGTACTCTGACTTAGGGGGAAAATAAGGCTAAAGCTTAATGGAATAAGGTATATTGCCAATCTAAGCAACTTTTTAATATATCTTAGACTGAGCTGGTGAAGTTCAGTAATTAGCATCATAAACACATCATTTTCTTTGCTTTGCTGGTTTAGAGTGTTTATGTACTCTATGGGTATAAATTTTTTAAAAAGTCCACCCTTGTAGTTAAATTTTCTATTCCATCAGCAAAGTTTAGTTGAATGGGGCCTAAAATATGCCTTCTGATAGAATGAGGTATCCTCCAAATTACTGACACCAAACTCTGCCGCTCAATCAAGGGTGTATACATTTAGGAAAAAGACACTGTTTGACCAGTCAAATGTAAATGTTTAATAATTTAGAAACACAAGAACACAGCTTGTTTTGATTTATTTTGCAACTTTCCAGCTCCAACCCAGCCTCAGGCAACCATGTAATCGAAGTTCCAGCCAAGTGCGACATTTCTTTTTTTTTTTTCTTTTAAGAATAAGGGGAAAATAAATATTAAAATTTAAAAAGGGCAAATTGAAATTCCTTACCGTCTCAGGGTCACAGAAAAAGAATAGAGATGCAAAGTAGGCCATCATGAACCTAAACCAGTGGGTGGTACAAGAACTGATTGGAAAGCTAGTGACAGACTTTCAGAAGCCTTCTGTGTGTATGTGAATTAACTCCCCACACAATAAATTCCTTTATTTCAGTTTTTCTAACTCCAACATATTGCTCAATTTTTCCCCAGTCACCAAAGGAGATCTTTGTTTACATGTTCTGTCCTCTACTTCAAATTCACTGGAACTAAATCTGAATGCATCTCTTCCAACCCAACTCTCACTCCTAAAGATAACTCGATAACACAGTTTGCCTTCCAAAGAAGGGTAGATATTCAGTGAAAAAGGCTATACAATGTGTATTTCCCTGCTTTCCAACTCAGTGGGGCTTTTTTCTTTGCAGAAGCCTATGGAAGATTAATTCAGTGAGACTGAGGGTAGGGCATAGTGAGCACAGAGGCAGACATGTGATTTCTGAAGGAAAATCTCTTTAGACTAATTCACAAGGGAGAGAGAGTTCTAATGTTTCTCTTGTGGTTGTGTTGTGCTTTACTGCACTTTGTAATAAACGCTCTGGTCAAAAGACCCAAGTTCTGATGAAGTGGCACAAAACTGCATGTCATCCCACAGCCTCAGAAAGGAGGTCTCTCTGTTTTTATTTTAAGCATACCATAACATGGGATCCCACCAGTCTTTGAGAACTGAAATATAACAGCACACAACTGTTGTTTGGATTGCCTGTAAACCACAAAAGAATAGCCGCAATGCCAGCAACTTTCCTTCTCAGCTCCAGCCAAATGTTCTAAAAGCTGTATCCTGGAATTCTAATGTGGAATATCATTGATTTCTGGGGGGGGGGGGGGTAGTGGTTTTAGAAGACAATGACTGATTAGTTCTAATGCAATGTATGGTAATAGAAAGTGCCTTAGATAGGAACTTTTTTTCCACCCCAGTAACTAACCCTGCAATTGAGGTCAAATCATTTGGAGCCCTTCATTTAACAGATGAGAAAATTAATGTTGATAACAATGAGTTTCCTTATCTGTAACTGAAAAAAATCAAACTTTGAATATCATGGTCTATAAGAACTTTCTAGAATGCTAAACTCTCCCTTTTTGCTTTGGGAGGGGTTGTATCATTGATGTAAAAAGTATTAGTTACTTAATACCCTCCATTTTAAAGATATATGACTTCTCAAGAAATTATTTTTCTTAATTCCTAGGGAAATTAATCAATGTACTAATTTTTTAAAATGATTTCCTTGGCTAATTACTTCTAGAACTGATTGACTAGAGGGGATATGCAGTTCTACTTCCTGGGAGATCAGAGATTAGGATACAGGTACTTCTCAATTACAATGGGATAGAGTAATCGAATTCCTACTTAAAGGATAATGAAGCAGGACTCAGAAATTAGACAGTAATTAGTTATTATTGCCACCAATATTCACTAGACCTCCCTCTCCTTTCCCCAGAGGACCAGAGCAAGGATGGTGGCTTTAGGGAAATTTGAGCCAAACCTTGGAGATAGGCTGCTTCTAGGTTGGTAGAAGGGAGTTGGGAAGCAGTAGAAGATGATGCATAGTTTATTTCAACTTTGACTTTGGGTTATTTATGAATTTCTCTTTGTTCAGATTAGTTGACGGTTGAATATATGTCTGTATTACTCTATGTCCAGAACAAAATGGAAATTTACCAAGGTTGTTTCTGATCTAATCGTTTGATGATCCTCAAATCCATGCTCAGCATTTTCTTCATATTTACTCTTTATCTCATATCTGTACTTAAAGATACAGAAATATTTTCATGAGTAAGAACACTGGCATATAGTGGAATTATAAGAGAAAAATATTTTGCAGAAATGGAAACTTCATTTAAATATCATTTGTTGTTCCACAGCATACTCCCCTAGCTCTTAGTTGGCAAATAATAATCACATCAATTATTTTTTACCAAGAAGGGATTTGGGGATCATCCACTTGGCATTGAACTACTGAGGATGCTTCAAATAGTCCACATCAAATCTCTGAAGCCAAGGTGATTGAATCCAGCAGAGTAATTCTATTGAACAATAGAGAGATTAATAGGCATAAAGTTCACTGAATCCAGATGAACCATACTTTTGTAACAAGGTCGAGTGTTGCCATAAAGGAATGTTGTTCTACTTTTGATGAAAAAGGGGATGGTCATTGAGACAAAGATAGAGAGGAAGTTCTTTCACATTAGGGGTTAGTAAAGAAGGTAGGAGGGTAGAGTGGTAATTGTAAGCAATTACATGGCTGTGACTAAAAATCCCTCCAAATTCAACCACCCCAGAAATTTAGTGTGGATCTTGTAAAAATGTCTTTATATGTATACTCAATTAGTCTCATAAATAAGACTGAAGTCATGGGGGTACTCAGGCCTACAATGGCGCAGAATTATCATAGTGGAAAAGGATACTAAGGAGAGTTTTCTTCTCCCTGTGGATAAATGATGGATGGCAATAGTGGTTGTAGGTCACCAAACACCGAAGCTTTTTTTTTTTTTTTTTTTTTTTTTTTTTTTTTTTTTTTTTTTGCAGTGGTTTCCTGCCACTGCACCTGTCCGGGACTCAGCAACAACATGAAGCAGCAGGAACCCTACCTGGGTGGCTGTGTTCCCTGTGTTTCAATAGCGACACCGTGTGGCAGCAACTGTAAAAAAAAAGAATGGCCTCTGCCACTGAGGGAGCAGATTTTCTGGTTCTTTCAGCCTGGGTAAGCATCACTGGGTGTTTTGGAGTTCTCACAGGAAGGAGAATCCTTGAGAGAGAAGGAAAAGAAGGATTGCATCCAGATGGACCATGGCGCTACCTGAAAGGGAGCCTTTTCTTTTCTTCAAAATGGAGAAGACAGAGGGGCACTCCTAACTGTCTGCCTTCTGGAATGATGTCACTCAACAGAGAAAATCAGGATAACCAGTTTTAGGGCTCACAAAGATCCAGTGTGAATGGCAAAGCAAACCAAACTACATGCCTACCTAATTACCACATAATTTCTCTGCAGCAGGGGCCTTAGAGTAGAAACTAAAAGCTTGGCCTTTGCTTCAGACTTACCTGGGCTTAAACCGACTTCTGCCACTTACTGTGTTTGACTTTGGAGAAGTTATGTAAACTCTGGGACACACCTTTCTTATCTGTATAATATGAAGGAAACAACACACCTCATAGAATGATTTTAAGAATTTAATGCATGAATCTATATCAAATGCTTAGCTCAGTACTGGATTCAGTCAACTGACATTTGCTGTATGCTGTTGGTTTTTTACCTTTTTATGATGTCTTGCTGCTTACCTTGCTCTAAGCCTCCTTTACTTTCATTAATTCAGTATTATTTCCATAAGGTAGTAACCAGATCTTAATTTCTGCCTTATTTCTTCTCTTTTGACTTTACATCTATATTTCTGAAATACACTTCAGTATTAAGTTATATTTTTCTTGGGTTTGGTTTGGTTTTGTTGAATAAATAGCTATTGCTTGAGACTTTCCGGTACAACTATAATGTACAGATCACACAGCTAAACAACTATAGAGGCCAGATGGGATTATAAGTGATTAAAGCAGACAAGATGAAAAAAATAAGCAGGGCCTCATGTGAGAACACATGCTCTCTTTATAGAAAGGATTTGGTAGAGTCAGTCTCTACCGGCCGTTGGCAGGTAGAGAGGCAAGAAATACAGTTTTATAACATGGAACTCTCGAATCTTAAACATAGACCAGTACTACAAATTTTTGAAAACATCTTGGGCCAATCAAAACACGTTTGTGGGTGAGAGTCAGGCCTTGTCAGTTTGCAACTTCTAAGCCATCTTCCTGGGTAAATACAACTTTGGATGAAGGCCACCTAGTGGTAAAAATGATAATTAAGAGACAGTAAGTAACTTTTACACAGGGTTTATAGTTTATTATTATAATGCTAAGTATACATGGTATTGGTGTCCTCTGATCTTTTCCTAAATAATTACCCATGGATGCTTGTGGAGTCAGTTAGTTTTAGGAATCTCTTTTATCACAAGCTGTGATATCGTAAAGGTGGCTGGCTAAACACTGCCCCAGAATTGTAAGCCAGTAAGATCACTTACATTCCATCATATGCGTCTTGGGGATTCTAGTCTTATAAACTCTGCTGTCTGAAATCACTCTCTAAGCCTATGTCCTAATTTTTACTTTGTCTAGAACTGGTATGAGGTGGGAATGAGGGAAAAGGGAAGAAATGATGAGTTAATGATGAGGAAGAGGGTAAAAATTCAGGCTATCTACCATTTTTGCTAGTCCCTTTTCCTCTATTTTTACTGAATACCTATTCCAAATTCTGAGATTAATTTTTCTTATAAAACCATGATATCTTAATTTATTTCTTTGTATCTTAAAATATTCCTTAGTATATATGTTAGGCCCATAATGATGACTTTTCAATAGACCAAAGGTCACAAACTATGGCCCATTGGCCAAATATGACCTATCACATGTTTTTGTAAAAAATAAAAGTCTTACTGGAACACATGTATGCTCATTTGTTTATGTAATGTCTGTGGCTGCTTTCTTACTACACCTGCAGAGTTCAGTAGTTGTGACATATAGCCAAAAATATTTATCTGGCCCTTTACAGAAAAATTTTGCTGACTTCTGCAGTAGAATGTCTTTTGATTACTGAATGCATGGTATATATTTTATTACTTATAATCTTTCTGCATATTCATATTTTAAATGTGTCTCTTTTAAATAGAATATTGCTTCATTTTATTGAATCCAACCTTAGTTTTTATTTTGCATTAAATATTTTGCATTATTTAACTGCCAAATTCAGTTTAACTGACATATTCGTCATTTATTTTTGCCATCTTATTTTGTGATTTCTGTTTATCTGCTTTTACTCTGTGCTCCATTTTCCCCTCCTTTCAAGCTTTAGTAGATTGTTTTATTTAAAAACCCAATAACACTTTTAAAGCTTTTGTTCTATTTCTCCTTGTAAATAAACAGTCTTACATTTTATTTTATTTTTTTAAAGATTTTATTTGTTTATTCATGATAGTCACAGAGAGAGAGAGAGAGAGAAGCAGAGCGAGAAGCAGGCTCCACGCACCGGGAGCCCGACGTGGGATTCGATTCCGGGTCTCCAGGATCGCGCCCTGGGCCAAAGGCAGGCGCCAAACCGCTGCGCCACCCAGGGATCCCAGCAGTCGTACATTTTAAACACACACATGCGACTCTGGAAAGTTGAATGTTAATCAGTATTTTTATCCCTCTCTCAAAATACTTTAAATAAGTTGTAAATAATAATTATAATACTTTATGTATAAATTCTTATTCATATTTACCCCAATATTTGTCAGCTCCTTTATTTACCACTGATTCTTGCTTTGAAGTTCTTTTTTTAGGTTACATTTCCTTCTTCTGGAAACATATTTCTTAACTGATGTTTCAGGGAAGGTCTATCATATAAGAAATTGGAGTTCCAGAAGGGAAAAAGACAAATGATAGGAAAAAATTAGTATTTCAAAAGATAATCTTTCCAAAATTGTATAAATCTGACCAGAGATAAATAATATAATCAAGAAGTGTATAAAGTAAAAAAAAAAAAAAAAAAAAAGAAGTGTATAAAGTCCAAGCAAGGTAAATACAATGAAAGCCACACTTTGACACGTCAGAATCAAACTGCTGAAAATGAAAGAAAAAAATCATTATAAGTATGCAAAGAGAAAGGGGATCCCTGGGTGGCTCAGCGGTTTGGTGCCTGCCTTTGGCCCAGGGCATGATCCTGCAGTCCCAGGATTGAGTCCTGCATCAGGCTCACAGCATGGAACCTGTTTCTCCCTCTGCCTGTGTCTCTGCCTCTCTCTCTTTCTGTGTGTCTTTCATGAATAAATAAATAAAATCTTTTTTAAAAAATGCATTACTTTTAAAACAGTAACAATATGGTGGACAGCTGATTCCTTAACAGAAATGATGGAAGCCAGAAGACAGTGTAATGACACATTTAATGATGAAAGAAAATAACTGCTTTAGAAATATCTATTATTTATAGTTGCAAAAGAAATAAAGAGCTTTCAAATGGACAAAAACAGGATTTACTATCAGCAAAAACATTACAATGAACACTACAGGGGATTCTTAAGACAGAAGTAAAATGATCCCTGACAAAAGAACAAAAATGTGAGAAGGAAAAATATCAGTGATATTGGAAAATGCATGTATAAATATAAAAAAATTATAATAAAAACTAAATAGCAATATTTGGGGATTTTAACATGTAGAGAATTAAATGCGTAATAGTAACAAAATGTCAGAGGATGTTAAAAGAAGTTTAAAAAATCATAACTTTTCTCATTGTTAAATAGAGTAAAAACTATTATATGAGATGATAATAAGTCTAAGTTTCAAAGGATGCATATAGTAATTTCTGAGGTAACTATATGTATATATAAATATATATAGTATGTGTGTGGATAAATAGAAATATATAGTGTAACTATACCTATACCTATCTATAAACATAACTATGTATCTATATGTAAATATATTTAGATATATGAAGCTACATAAAATATATACATCTATTCCTGTATTTACATACCTTACAAGTTAAGAGAGGGAAAATTAGAATAATAAGATACTTGATCAGTGAAACATAAAACAAATTGTATAAATAGAAAACAAATAGTTGGTAGATATAAAAGCAATATTATCAATAATTGCATTATGAATATACTAAATATTCAAGTTAAAAAACAAAGATTTCCAGACTGAATAAGTAAACAACACTAAACTATATGCTCCTTAAAAGATACAAGTTTTAAATGTAAGAATATAAAAAGATTGCAGCGGGATAGAAAAAGATATTCTTTGTATACTTTTAGTAATATCAGATACAATGAACTTTAGGGCAAAAAATGTTAATAGAGTCAATAACAGACATTTGATTTTGCTAACCACATAAATCTACCAGAAAGAAAACAATTCAAAATTTGTTTGTACCTGGTAACTAATCACTTTACAACAAAAATTGGCATAATTTAGGAGAAAAGATAAACTCATAGGTACAGTGGTGAACTTAAACATGCCTCTCTCAGTAGCTGATAGACCAACCTTTAAAATTTAGTAAGTATATAAATATCAGAAAACATGATTGACCATATTGACTAAGTGGCATATGCAGAAAACTGCACCCACCTATGAGAGTATGCACATTCTTTTCAGAGCATATGAACAATTACCAAAATTGGTCATGTGCTGGGCCATAAAACAATTTCCAACAAATTACAAAGGATTCAAATCATTCAGAGGATGTTCCCCTACCACACTGTAGGTACTCTAGGAATCAAAAGCAAAAGGTAACAATAAAATATATAGTTACCCAAATATTTAGAAATTTAATAACATTTTTTCTGTTTATTAAAATGTTTAATTTCAAAGAAGGCAAGACAAAAAAAAAAAAGAGAAGACAAGACAACTTGTTTTAAAAAGAATAAAACATTACCAACAAAGCATCCAACCAGCTACCAGAGAACTTCCTTTCTAACATTGACTTTCTGAAATAATGATTCTTTTTTTAATAACATATTTCTAAGCAATTTCGAGTAAAAGAAGAAATCAGAAAGAACTAGAAAAGAAGGCTGAAAATAAGTTATCTAAGTATCTATTTTAAGAATATAGAAAATGAACAAGTTAAACTCACTTTTAATTAATTAGAAAACAAATGCAAACTAGAAAATAGGAAATAAACCAAAAGTATCCTCTTTAAAAAGACTAATAAAGTTGATAAACTTTGGGGAGAGAGATCAATGAGAAAAAAAGAAGAGAAAGGCAGAACTTATTAATTTCAAGAATGGATGAGCACTGGGTATTATGCTATATGTTGGCAAATCGATCTCCAATAAAAAATATACAAAAAAATTTTTCAAGAATGAGAGTAAAATGGTTTTATCACCAAACAATATTTGTGTACCTATCTATTCTTTGGCTAACATTCCACAGTCTTGTTCTAGTTTTACAAGTTTTGAATAAAAGTAGAAAATAATCATCTTAACATGTTTTTTAAGACACTTTGACTATTCTTGAATCTTTGCATTTTCATAAATTTTAGAAACAGCTTGTAAAATTTTACAAAATGACCCTGGTGTATTCATTGAGTTTGTATGAATGTATGAATAGATTTTGAGAAATGACAAGTTTACAAGGTATTGAACATTTCTACCCATGTATCTTCCATTTCTTTAGGTCTTATCTGTTTTTAAATAATGTTTTTCTCTATAGAGAATTGCACATCATTTGAACTATTCATTTTTAGGTATTTTATATTTTTAATTGTATTTAAAATTGTAGATTTTGCAAAATTTTATCTTGTATTTCTTGGCGGTACAGTATGTGGAAACACTTTTTAAATGGGGATGTGACAATAATCACATTTGATATTTAGAAAAAACTGTGGATGATGTGGAAAGTATATTAGAAGAAGAGCAAAGTTGGAGAGCAAGAAAATACAGTAGCTTTCTGCATTACATATGATGTAGTCTAAAATAAAATTGTGACAATGCAAAAAAAATAGTTAAAAGGGAGATATTCATAGCTTGTGTGACTATTGGACATGAGCTGAGGGAGAGAAAGGATCCAGCATTACTCTAAAATCTGGAGGGATTATAGTATTATTCACAAAGGTGGAGGAAGAAACATTGGGGCTTGAAAGAAGAAAGCCAGACCTAAAACTGGAACTCATTGAGTTTAGAATGGAACATCTAGGTAAAGCTCTCCAGGATTTAGCTGAATTTAACATGGGTATGAAGTTTAGAAGAGAAATCTTAGCTTACATTATTATGTAAGTGGTAGGTACAGATACCTACAGAGGTTCAGAAAATTACTTAGGAAGTGTGTAGGAAGAGAAGCAAGCTGTCAGATGTAGAACCGTAGATACATCAATATTTAAGAGATAGGCAGATAAGTTAGAGCTTAGGCATAGGATAAAGGCATAAGATAAAGAAGTAGGAAGAAATTAAGAAAAAAAAAGGCCAAGGTAAAGGAAAGATCAGTGTCAAACACTGCAGAAATCTAGTTACAAAAGAGTTGAAAAGTTAGAAAAAAATCTTTTGAATTTATCACAAGAAATGTCATGATGACCTAGGAGGATATATCTAGCATCTTGGAAGTGAAAGGCAGATAATGAATCTTAGTCTACTCTGTAAGCCACCATGAACTATACTTTTAAAAGAACGAAAGGGAAAAGAAAGATCAAATAAAAATCGAGGGAGAGAAGAGCCAGTGGCTATTTTTAATGTAATAAGCATGAAAACAAACAAACCAAAAGTATATATCACTAGTTCTCAAAATTTAGCATGTGCAAATATATTGTCAAGGACACTCAGATAAAAGAGATTTCTGAGTTCTGCCTCACAGAATTGCTGATTTAGTAGGTTTGAGGTGAAGCACTGGAATCTGTTTTTAACTAAATCTGCCAGGTGAATGTGAGATGTATATTGGAAAGACCACAATTTTAGAAACACTTCAGGAAAGGGAAAGTAAACAAGAATAAAACTGATAGAGGTTTAGAAATAAAGAGTTGGCTGGTCAACTTGCATGTTACTGACAAGAGGTTATTGGGATTATTTTCTGATGGGACTAGCATGTCACTAAAGCAGGCCTTTTGATATATTAAATTTTTTTAAAAAGCAAAACAGAAGTTTAGATTTTAATCCTGTTGTAGGGTTTTTCTGAGTCTTCGTTTTTACAGAATCACCCATTTGCTTTGGCTGTCTCCTTCCTATCTCTGCTCTATGAGGTCATGGGGACAGCCCTGGAGTCAGAACATTTGTCATTTTGTATCCTAGTGTCTATTCTGAGTGTGGGATGCTCCTTTCCATTGTTAAGATTCCCGAGGAGTTACTTTTTCTTTTATAATAAAAAGCAAACCCCATCTTCATCCCTAAAAAAAAAAAAAAAAAAAAAGAATAAAACTGATAAAACCTAGCACATGGAGATATGGGAGGGATGGGGCCTAGGGAATTAGGTGCTAGAATAAGCATTATAAAGGAAAAATACACTTTTTCCTCCAGGACAGGAGGGAAGGAGCAAAGTTTGCAATAGATGCACCTGTTTGTTGTAAGCATATGAAGATGAGTGAGTTTTGTTCTGAAGATTTCCTTAATTCTCTTTAAAATAAGCAACAAAATCATTAGAAACAATGGACGAGGCTGAAGAGTAGAGACATGAGGAAATAATTTTTAAATGACTATTTTCAGGGAATGGAGAAGAGACAGGATGCTCGTGAGCATGACGGCATTGCTGGACACTAAGGCCCAGGCGATTCGCAGTAACCGGTCTCCCCTTCTCTCCCACCAGTCTATACTAGGTATTGAATGGCTCTAAAGTTAGAGTGTTTGCAACATTCTTGGAAGAACAAAAAGGTATGCTGATTATGCCAGTTGTCGATTTATTGTCTTTCATTTCCAAATCCACCCTTCTTGACCTGCTTTGTGATACTGGGGCTGCGCCCTATAAACATTTCTCCGAGCCAGTGGACACAATGCAAAGCCTTGTCAGGAGAGTGCTGGATGGACACTCTAAGAGGAAGGGAGCTTCTTCTCCTTACACTGATGCTTTCCTTCTTGATCCTGAGGCACAGCTGCTGAGGATGGCTTCCTTGCCAAGGACACTTCCTGGACGTGGGCAGCTTCTTGATCAGTGGTGTGCTGGACCCCAGTGGGTGGCTTCTTGGCAAGTCTCATCCATGCTTGAGGATGGAGTGGAATGCTCCTCTCAATTTGCTTCTTTCTTGAGCTGTTTCCCACAGCCCAAGAGCGATGAGTGTTCTTTACACTGCTTATTTTTTAGAGTTCTCTTTATCCCTTTTGTAGCTAATCCCCTGTTACTATGTTTTTATGTTAAAATTGCCCTGCTCACAGTAATCACTGGTATCATTTTACCTCCTTACTTCATCCTGAATGATTACACTGATTGAGAACGTTTCCTTTGAAAACAGCAATTTGAATAAGTTAAAATCTATATTCACAGAAGGTTGAATAATGAGACAGATTTTTGAGGGTAAGATGAGGCAGGGAGTTCGGTCAACTTGAATCATTGCTCCCCGTGCTCAGTGACAAATATTGGTTTGTTTGAATGTAAAGACGAGTGGTTCACTAAGAAGAAAAGTAAAAGGAACTATTGAATCTCCACATAAGACATCTGGAGAGCCATTATTGTGGCTAATAGTTATTGCAAAAGTACATTGTTATACATGATTTTCTTCACATCTTAACAGTGACAAAACATCTGCACAGATTTGCCTCTTTCCAACTTGCTTGAAAGTTCACAGGATATATGAGATGTTTTGACAAATTATATTTAGCCAGTTGTTTTTATATGTTAATAAAATATAATTTTCTGCTATGCCAGCTCCAAATCTACTCCCACTTGCCCTACTTTGTGATACTGGGCTGGACCCTGTAAACATTTCTCCTTGCCAGCTGGACGGTATTCGGCCTTGTCAAGAGAGTGCTGGAGGGACACTGTAGAGGAAGGGGCTCCTTCTCATAGTGGTGCTTTCACCACTTAATTTTGAAGATAGTACTTAGGACACATATAAAGCTCTACTTTTAATTCATGACTGCTATAGGAAAGGAATATTCTTATTTAAACAAAAATCTCCACTTAAGTACTTATTTTCTATCTTTAGGAAAGCAAAAATGAGAGTTCATGCTTTGTTGATATGCTTTATCAGCATTTTTCTGGCCATGGGTGAACGCTTTATTCATTCACCAAACATAATTGCACACATCACCATTAGATACCAGGAATGAAGAGATGCAGAAGTCAAGATCACTGCCCTTGAGAAAATCTAAAATCAAACAATTACTTTTTTACCATATTCTAAAATTCACACTTTTCCCCACATTTTGACACTTAATGTCTAAAATTGGTAGCCCTGAGCCATGCCAGCCATCTAGCTGATGGCATCTTACCCCTTTATAGTTACTAAGGACCGGGATGCAGTTGGGAAATCATTGTCATTGCCTGCATATGGGTGAATTTGGGCTTAGCAATTCACCTAGTCATGTCAGTAATATACCACTAGTCGAAAGCCTGGTGGAGGGAGAGAAAAAATGGACAGAATAGAATCCCTCCCTCAAAGGAACATGAAACAAGAAAGACATTTCTCTGACCAGAAAGAGACTCCTCTAGGGTTCAGAGTGAGAGGGAAAATGAAGTGGGATACCTATCAAGTATGAAATTGATGGATTAAAGACTCTCCATTACTGATCAAGCATGCTACTTTTTATTTAATTTTGTGGACAAGCAGTGGGAGAGCAAAAGGAAAAGCTCAACAATAAATATAATGACTTTGTTGCTGTGTCTGATGGCATGACTAGACAGCTTCAGCTCTGAACACCTTAGTCAGCAAATATTAAATACTCATTTAAAAAGTAATGTGAGCCCTAATTATTTGAAAATATTCCACTGATTCCTTCTGGTAGACTTTTTAATGTCAGCATCAAACACTTGAAAAGCAGATGTTGGTAGTCTGGAAGAAAAGCCCGGACACAAGAGTGGACCCTCTTCTTAGCATGTGATGTAACAACACATCTCCTGATGCCCCAAAGGTGGTATGAGGGAAAACATGGGCATCGACATCTCTAATTTGGAGGAGTTGAACTCTGAAAGGGAAGAAGTTTTAGGAATGATAAGCAACTTTTTTGGTAACATTTTCTTTTCTTTTTTATAATTTATTTAAATTCAATTTGCTGACATATGTATAATACCCAGTGCTCATCTCATCATGTGCCCTCCTTAGTGCCTGTCACCCAGTCACCCCATCCCCCACCCAACTCCCCTTCTGCAACCTTTTGTTTCCCAGAGTTAGGAGTGTCTCATGGTTTGTCTTCCTCTCTAATTTTTCCCCATTCAGTCTCCTTCCTTCCCCTTAGAGTCCCTTTCAGTATTTCTTATATTCTACATATGAGTGAAACCATATGATGATTGTCTTTCTCTGATTGACTTATTCCACTCAGCATAATACCTTCCAGTTCCAACCATGCCAAGATAAATGGTAGGTATTCATCCTTTTGGATGGCTGAGTAATATTCCATCGTATATATAGAGACCACATCTTCTTTATCCATTCATCTGTCAAAGGACGTTGTGGCTCCTTCCACAGTTTGGTTATTGTGGACATTGGTGCTGTGAACATTGCGGGGCAGGTGTCCTGGCATTTCACTAAATCAGTATCTTTGGGGTAAACACCCACTAGTGCAATTGCTGGGTCGTAGAGGGTAGCTCTATTTTTAACTTCTTAAAGAACCTCCACACTATTTTCCAGAGTGACCACACCAGTTTGCATTCCCACCAACATTGCAAGAGGGGGTTCCCCTTTCTCCACATCCTCACCAACGTGGTAGCATTTTTCATTTGATATAAGCATGAGAGTTACATATGATAAAAATCTGGGTCTGAATATGTCCCAAAGAGCTCTTTCAAAGCGTGTAAATTTAAAAACATAACATGATAGAATTGGCAACTTTTTTCTTTCTAGTGGTATATAAAACGATGTATTTTATAATTGGTAGCATCATGGTTTCAGTGAAATGTGGTTCATAAAATTGCTATATAAAGAGATGACATAAAAAATATGAAGGGTTTCTTTGCTATAGACTTGGAGCTTGTTATCACATATTACTAAACATCGATTAACTTTTAACCTCTGGAAGAGACTAGATAAATATTTTACCAAGTGCTTAGAAACAAATTTCTCTATTTCCAATCCCCCATTTCTTCAGATATATTATTTCTACATATACATTCTTAGAAGCAGAGCAACTAGATTGAAAATCTAGTATGGAAAGAGTAACAAAATTCCATAATTCACATAATTGGTATTGTATTCTGGAACTTTTTTGGTAAATTCGTCACACTTCCATGCAACACTTCTAAGTCTAGCTTCTGTTAAATTCTGACCCATGCCTCATTCCTTAAATAGTGAGTATGGATAGAGAGAGAGCTTATTTTTGTAGACTCACCTGTGAATGACATTGAGCCTGTTAATTATATAGCTCTTTCCATCCAAAGAGGCAAAAAGAAAGATTTCAGTGATGCTTACGGGATATTTATGACATAATGAATACCTGTATTTGCAGTGCACGATAGGTTGTGTAGTACACCAGTTCCTTTTGAACCAACAGTATGGCTGTCATAGAAGAAAGGCTCAGGGCACAAACCTAACCGTTTGGTTTTCTGCAGTCCCAACCTAATGTTTCTTTCTTCTGTCCTTGCTTATTTTACCCTCATTAGGTTCATACAGAGTTTAAACTTATTCCCCACCCAGAAACCCACAGGAATCAAGCAAATGTGTTTTGATGGATTTTTGTAGTTTCCTTTCAGATCCAGATGTTGGACAGTAGCCACCTTAGTAAAAACACTTGCTGCGTGAGGCAGGTTAAAAAGAGAAGGAAATCTGAAGAAGAAATCAATTGGAAAAAAACTATGTTCAGCATATCCGCAAATTAGAAATTTTATTGGTTGCTAAATAGTAACTCAAAATTTGAATTCTATAATCCCTGGAAGTGACATTGACTTCCACTCACCGAGGCTGACCTGGCTTTAGCCACTGCTGAGTGCCCAGTCGGCCAGCAGCAGGGACTACTAACATTCAGACCCCAGTATGACACCATGCTCTGGGTTGACTGTGCATTAAAAAAGGAAACAGATTTCTGTAAGATTAGTGGTCACTGCTTCCAGAACTGATATTAATTCAAGGAGATTTGAAATGTCACAATGGTCCTCCAGTGAGAGCAGGGACTTACAGAGATCAGGAGAGCAATGGAGTTTCAGCTCAAGTCTTTCTCACAGTGTGTCCAGTAGGTCTTTGAACTCATCCTCTGGTTATTTCCCCAGTGCCAGAAAACGTAATCAGACTAATAGGCATAATTCGCAAGTAGCAGAATCCCAAACAATTTCAAATATTAGTGGTATTAGAATTGCCCTGAGGTCTTATTCAAACACAAATTTCTGTGTTTCTGATCCAGTAGGGCAGGAGTAGAATTCAAGAAGTTGCATTCCCAACAAGTTCCCAAGTGCTACTGCTGCTGTCGGTAATAGTGTCAGCCTTCGAGAACTACTGACTTAAGCCGTGATATGATTAAATATTTTTATTTAATTTCTTACCATAAATATTAAAGACCACCGAGATGCTATATGGGTCAAAGAAAGGTGTTGTGAGGGACTGAATGGATCAGTGTAAGCATCCAGCCAATATAAATGATGAGAAAATTTGGATATTGTATCTGTAGATATATAACCAATGAGGGAAATCTGCACAATTCAGGAATTAATTCTTAAATTTTGTTGTTAAGAGAGCTTTCATTAACTTTGAAATAAATGAAACTTTTTTCAGTCTTTCATTCTTTCTGCAGCATGAAGATCATCTAAAATCAGATGAACTAGAAGTGGAAGCTTTAAAAATAGTATATTGCAAAATATTTTCTTTTTCTTTTTTTTAAAGATTTTATTTATTTGAAAAAGAGACAGACATAGAAAGAGAGCATGAGTGGGGGGGAGACAGAGAAACAGGCTCTCTGCTGAGCAGAGAGCCTGACACAGGGCTCAATCCCAAGACTCTGGGATCATGACCTGAACGGAAGGCAGAAGCTTAACTGACTGAGCCACTCAGGTGCCTCATAAAATATTTTCAATAAGGGTTTGATAAAGAACTATGTATTAGTTTCTTAAGGTTGCCATAACAAATTAGCACAAACTGGTTGGCTTAAAGCAATATAAATTTATTTTCTCACAGTTATGAAGGCCAAAAGTCTGAAATCAATGTGTCAGCAGGGCCACACTCCTCTCAAGTCTTTTTTTTTTAAATAAATTAATTTTTATTGGTGTTCAATTTACCAACATACAGAATAACACCCAGTGCTCATCCCGTCAAGTGCCCCCCTCAGTGCCCGTCAGCCATTCACCCCCACCCCCACCCCCGCCCTCCTCCCCTTCCACCACCCCTAGTTCGTTTCCCAGAGTCAGCAGTCTTTACGTTCTGTCTCCCTTTCTGGTATTTCCCACACATTTCTTCTCCCTTCCCTTATATTCCCTTTCACTATTATTTATATTCCCCAAATGAATGAGAACATATAATGTTTGTCCTTCTCCGATTGACTTACTTCACTCAGCATAATACCCTCCAGTTCCATCCACGTCGAAGCTAATGGTGGGTATTTGTCATTTCTAATGGCTGAGTAATATTCCATCATATACATAAACCACATCTTCTTTATCCACTCATCTTTCGATGGACACCGAGGCTCCTTCCACAGTTTGGCTATTGTGGACGTTGCTGCCGTAAACATCGGGGTGCAGGTGTCCCGGCGTTTCATTGCATCTGAATTTTTGGAGTAAATCCCCAACAGTGCAATTGCTGGGTCATAGGGCAGGTCTATTTTTAACTGTTTGAGGAACCTCCACACAGTTTTCCAGAGTGGCTGCACCAGTTCACATTCCCACCAACAGTGTAAGAGGGTTCCCTTTTCTCCGCATCCTCTCCAACATTTGTTGTTTCCTGCCTTGTTAATTGCCCCATTCTCACTGGTGTGAGGTGGAATCTCATTGTGGTTTTGATTTGTATTTCCCTGTATTCCCTCTCAAGTCTTTAAGGGAGAATCTTTGCAAGCGTTATTAGCTTCTGGAGGCTCCGGGTATTGTAGAAACAAAACTCCAATCTCTGCTTCTCCAGTCTCCACATGGCATTCTTTTTTTTTTATTTTATTTTTTTTTTTATTTATGATAGTCAGAGAGAGAGAGAGAGGCAGAGGGAGAAGCAGGCTCCATGCACGGGGAGCCCGACGTGGGATTCGATCCCGGGTCTCCAGGATCGCACCCTGGGCCAAAGGCAGGCGTCAAACCGCTGCGCCACCCAGGGATCCCTCCACATGGCATTCTTCTCCCTGTGTTCCTGAGTCTTCTCCTCTTCTTACAAGCACACTTGTCATTAAATTTAGGGCCCACTCAGTTAATCCAGAATGACTTCATCCTTAATTACATTTACAAAGACCCCTTTTCCATAAAAGGTCACATACATGGGTTCTAGGGGTTGGGGCTTGGATGCATAATTTTAGAGGCCATTAGTCAAACCATAACTCATGAAAGAATCCTTTCTGATTTAGTGTTGACTAAAACTTCACATATTTGGAATTTTGAGAAACAGAGTGGGATATACTTCTGTAGTTAAACTGCTATGTAGCTATAGGAAAAAAAACAATGATAGTTTTCATACCATTCTTTTATTGGGAAATAATTCTTTGTTACATCTTACTGAGGAGCAAAACCTTGTGTGGTAGATTTGTCTGCAAAGTAGACTATCAGTGATTACTCCTGTCCCAGTAAAACAGGAGCCTCTTTCTTCCCCTGAATTCAAGTTGGCTCTTTGACTTGCTTTGTCCAGCTGAATGTGGCAGAAATTATTTGGTATGATCTATGGGCATAAGTCTTAAAAAGCTTTGCAGCATTCATTTTTACCTTATTGGATGCCAGCTACGATATAAAAAAGTCAAATACACTGAAAGAAAAGAAACCACATGAACAGAGAGGCATTGGAGGAAAAGAGGTTACAAACAGAGAAAAAGAGGAATGGGATGCTCAGGTGGCTTAGTCAGTTAAGTGTCCAACTCTTAATTTTCAGCTCAGGTCATGATCTCAGGATTGTGGGATCGAGCCCTGCATCAGGCTTCATGCTGAGTGTGGAGGCTTCTTAAGATTATCTCTCTCTTGGGGTATTTGGGTAGCTTAGTTTGTTAAACATCTGCCTTCCACTCAAAGTCCTGGAATTGAACCTCACAGCAGGCTCAGCTTAGAGTCTTCTTCTCTCTCTCCCTCTGCCTGCCGCTCCCCCTGCTTGTTCTCTCTCGCTCTGTCAACAAAATAAATAAAATCCTTTAAAAAATAAGATTCTCTCTCTCCCTCTTCCTCTGGCCTTTCACCTAAGGGCATGAGCTCACACACTATCTCTAAAAAAAAGAAAGAAGAAAGATAAAGAGAGCTGGCCAGTTGGAAACATGTGAGTTAACCCCTAGCTGAGCTGCCCTTATCCAAATTACATGGCGCCAAGAGCTGTCACTGCCAAGTTCTGCTCAAGTTACAGAATTATGAGCAAATCCATAATCATAATGCAGCAATAGACAATTGAAACAGTTCGTTTTAAATTTAAAATATATATATATATATACATATAGTACTCCCTTATTGTGAGAAAATTCATCTTACTTTTTATTGTTAAAAACTTTTTCAAAAGCATCAAATAATTGTCTTCTGATTTACTAGTTCTTTTTTAAAATTTAATTCAATTCATTAACATTTAGTGTATTATTAGTTTCAGAGTTAGAAGTCAATGATTTATCAGTCTTATATAACACCCAGTGCTCATTACATCATGTGCCCTCCTTAATGTCCATCTCCCAGTTACCCCATCCCTCCATCCACCTCCCCTCCAGCAACCCTCAGTTTGTTTCCTATGATTAAGAATCTCTTATGATTTGTCTCCCTCTCTGATTTTGTCTTGTTTTACTTTTCCCTCCCTCCCTCTGTGATCCTCTGTTTTGTTTCTTAAATGCCACATATGAGTGAGATCATATAATTGTCTTTCTCTGATTGACTTTGCTTAGCACAATATCTTCTACTTCCATCCATATCATTGGAAATGGCAAGATTTCATTTTTTTTTTTTTTGATGGCTGACCAGTATCAGAACAATACATTTGTATTTGGGGGTAAATCTTGAGTAGTGCAATTGCTGGGTCATAGGGTAGCTCTATTTTCAATTTTCTGAGGATCCTCCATACTGTATTCCAGAGCAGCTGCACCAGCTTGCATTCCCACCAACAATGTAAGAGGGTTGCCCTTTCTCCACCTCCTTGCCAACATCTATCATTTCTGACTTGTAATTTTAGCCATTCTAATCAGTGTGAGGTGGTATCTCATTGTGGTTTTGATTTTTATTTCCCTAGTGCTGAGTGATGTTGAGCATATTTTCATGTGTCTGTTGGCCATTTGAATGTTTTCTTTGGAGAAATGTCTGTTCATGTCTTCTGCCCATTTCTTCTTTTTTTCTTTTAAAGATTTTATTTTATTTTTTTGAGAGAGAGAGAGAGAGAGGCAGTATGAACAGAGTAGAGGGGCAGAGGGAGACGGAGAGGCAGACTCCCCACTGAGCAGGAAGCCTGACTGAGGGCCTGATGCCAGGACCCCTAGATCATGACCTGAGTTGGAGGCAGGTGCTTAACTAACTGAGCCACCTGGGCACCACTTCTGCCCATTTTTTGATTGGATTATTTGTTCTTTGGGTGTTGAGTTTGATAAGTTCTTTATAGATTTTGGATACTAGCCCTTTATCTGATAAGACCTTTGCAAATATCCCTAGTTATTTCTGTCAGTTATTTATTTTGCTGTGAATTGAAGTGGTAAAACCTGAGAGGGTCAGTAAATAACTTGGTAAGAAGTTGCAATTGTCAGACAGAGGAGGATGTTATTATTCCTTTCTACCTTTTTGCTTTTTTTTTTCCTTTTTGCGTTTGCTAGGAATGGCTGGGTAGCTGTGAAAATGTTGGAGATAGAGAAGTACTTGAAAATAAAGTTATAAATATATTAAGCCTAGTTGAAAACATGAATTTCAACTCAAGGAATTTTGACTGAGTAGTAAATAGCCATTTCATGTGATGGATTTGCAAAATATATTAAGAAAGTTGAAGACTTTCACTTTCAGACTGACATTCAGTGTCTTCCCACTGCTCACCAATTAATCTGTATATATTAGACTGCCTCCAATTGGTACGTTAAACTAATCAATTAAAAGACAGAGATTGCCAAAATGGATTCAAAAATTGTCTCTTGTGCTTGGAGATCAACTATGTTCCATAGAAATAGCACCCAAAAGAAAGCTGGATGGCTATGCTAATATCAGACAAAATAGACTTTAAGTCAAAAATTGTTGCAAGAGACAAATAATGATATTATCTATCAAGAAAAAGTTTAAATTGTCAAGAAGCTATAATAATTATAAACATATATGCATCAAACAATAGAGCCTCAAAATATGTAAAGCAAAATAGCAGAACTAAGGCAGAAATAGTTCTACAATATTAAACATTTTTTTAAAGATTGTATTTATTTATTAGAGATACAGAGAGAGAGAGAGAGAGAGAGGCAGAGGCACAGGCAGAGGGAGAAACAGGCTCCATGCAGGGAGCCCAACGTGGGACTCAATCGTGGGTCTCCAGGATTACACCCTGGGCTGAAGGTGGCGCTAAACCACTGAACCACCAGGGCTGCCCTAGTTCTACAATATTAGTTGGAAACTCCATATCCCACTTTCAATAATGGACAGGAATAATGGATAGAAATGTACAATTACAAAAACTGAAAAAGAAAGAAATAGAAAATATGAACATACCAATAACTAGTAAAAAGTTTGAATGAGTAATTGAACTTCCCAGAAAAAAAAGCATAGTATTAGATGGCTTCACTGATGAATTCTACAGAACATTTAAAGAATTAAAACATTTAAAAAACACCCATCCTTCTCAAACTCTTCCAGAAACTATAAGAGAAAGGAATACTTCCTAACTTGATGTATGAGACCAACATTATTCTAATACCAAAGCCAAAGATATTAAGAAAATAGAAACTACAGACCAAAGATCCTTATGAATATAGATGCCAAAATCAAATATAGTTTGCCAAATATACAGACTAATGAAGTCAGTCCAATAGCATGTTAAGAAGACCAAGTGGGATTTATCTCAAGAATGCAAACATATTTCAATATAGGAAAATCAACCAGTGTAATATATATTTCATTATTATAACAAAAGGAAAAATTATATGATCATCTCAATCAATGCAGGAAAAGTATCTGACACAATACAACACCTTTTCATGGTAAAAAAAAAAAGAAAGAAAAACACTCAGAAGACTAGGAATAGAAGGGAAATTTCTCAATGTGATAAGGGCATTTATGAACAGCCTACAGCTGGCATTGTAGTCAGTGGTGAAAGAGTGAAAAATTTCCCCCAAGATCAGGAACATGATACATATGCCTGCTTTTACCACTGCTATTCCATGTTGTACTGGAAGTTCTAGCCAGAAAAAAACGGGCAAGAAAAAAAATCATTCAGATTGGAAAGGAAGAAGTAAAACTATATTTGCAAATAACATGATCCTATAAAGAAAAATCCAAAGAATACACACACACACACAAAGTGCTAGAGCTAATTAAAGAATTTGATTAAATTAAAGGATAAAAGGCCAATACAAAAAACAGTTGTAATTCTATAAAATAGCAATGAACAATCTGAAAAGGAAATTAAGAAAATAATTTCATTTAAAACAACATCCAAGAGAATAAATTCCTAGAAATAAATTTGACCAAGGAAGTGAGAGATATACACTGAAAACTATGATGAATACTATAATCTTTCAACAATATTGTTGAAAGAAATTAAGGACACAAATAAATGGAAAGACATCCCTTCTCCATGTACTAAATACTTAGTATTGTTAAGATGACAATAATACCACAAGCTATCTAAAAATTCAATACAGTGCCTATCAAAATTTCAATGGTCTTTTTTTTTTTTTTTTTTTGCAGAAAAGGAAAGCTGAACTTCAAACTCATATGTAATTTCAAGAGGCCCTCAATAGCCAAGACAGTATTGAAAGAGAAGAATAATAATTAGGATCATACTTCACAATTTCAAAATTTGCTACAAACCTATAATAATCAAGACTGAAGTACTGGCATAAATATGGACATCTAGACTTATGGAATAGAATTTAGAGTACAGAAAACAATCCAAGTAGAAGTGATAAAAACAACCTAATATGAATATGTAGTAAATATAAAACTGTAAAACTCTTAAGAGAAAACTTAAGGGTAAATCTTAATTTAAAACCTTGGATTTGGCTAGCCAAAACAATCATGAAAAAGAATAACAAAGCTGGAGGTATCACAATTCCGGATTTCAAATTATAACACAAAGCTGTACTAATCAAAACAGTATGGTAACGGCACAAAAATAGGCACATAGATCAATAGAATAGAAAGCCCAGGAATAAACCCACATTTTTGTGGCCAATTGATCTTTGACAAAGGAGGCAAGAATATGCAAAGGGAAAAAAAAGACAGTCTTATCAACAAAATGGTGTTGGGATAACTGCACTACTTTCTTATACCATACACAAAGATAAATTCAAAATGGACTAAGGACCTAATGTGAGACCTGGGACTTTAAAAATCCTAGAAGAGAGCACAGACAATAATTTCTCCAACATCAAATGTAGCAACTTTTTTCTAGATATGTCTCTTGAGGCAAGGGAAATAAAAGCAAGACTAAACCATTGGGACTACATCAAAACAAACAGCTTCTGCACAGCAAAGGAAACATCAGCAAAACTAAAGACAGACTATTGAATGGGAAAAGATATTTGCAAATGACATCTCTGGGAAAGGATTAATATCCAAAATATATAAAGGACATATAACTCAAGACCCAAAAAGCAAATAATCCAATTTAAAAATGAGCAGAAGATGTAAACAGACATTTGATGGCAAGCAAACACATGAAAAGATGCTCAATATCACTCATCATCAAGAAAATGAAAATAAAAATTGCAATGAGATGTCACCTCACACCTTGTCAGAATGGCTAAACTAAAAAACACAAGACGCAACAAGTGTTTAAGAGGATGTGGAGAAAAAAGAACCCTCATGCACAGTTGGTGGGAATGGAAACTTGTGCAGCCACTGTGGAAAACAGTATGGAGGTTCCTCAAAGTGTTAAAAATAGAACTACCCCATGATCCAGTAATCACACTACTGGATATTTAAAAAAACAAACAAACAAACAAACAAAAAAAAAACCATGAATTCAAAGGGACACATGCATCCCTATGTTTATTACATGGAAACAGCCCAAGTGTCTATCAAGAGATGAATGGATAAACAAGATGTAGTAAAGATGTAGTATGTATGTGTCTGTGTGTGAGTAACGGAATATTATTCAACCATAAAAAAGAATGAAATCTTGCCATTTGCAATAACATGGATGGAGCTAGAGAGAGTATCATGCTAAGCCAAGTAAGTCATACAGAGAAAGACAAATACCATGTGAGGGACAAATACCATATAGAGAACAAACTGATGGTTATAGGGAGGGGGAGCAGTGGCAGATAGGTGAAATAGTCAAAGGGCATTGAGAGTTACACTTGTCATGCTGAGCACTGAATCATGTATGGAATTGTTGAATTACTGTATTGTACACCTGAAACTAATATAACGCTGTATGTTAACTATGCTGGAACTAAAAACTTCGTTTTTTAAAAGGTACAGAAGAACCCCAAAAAAGCACCTCGGATTTAGCACTGGATCCTTGCAGATGACACCAATAGCATAAACAACAGAAGTAAAAAGAGATAAATTGGACCTTATGAAAATTAAAAGCTTCTCTGCGTCAAAGAACATCGTTAAGAACATGGAAAGAAAGAAAAAAAAAAGAACATGGAAAGACAACTTACAGAATGGGAGCAAATATTTACAAATCATGTAAGGCTCTAGGACTCAGAGTATATAAAGAACTCTTTTATCTCTCAACAACAACAACAAAAAAAAGATGAGCAACCCAGTTTTAAAATATACAGATGACTTAAAATGACATTTTTTTTCAGAAAATATACACAAATGGCCAACAAGCACATGAAATGGTATTCTACATAATTAGTTATTAGGGAAATGCAAGTCCAGACCACAATAATTAGGGAAGTGCAAGTCAAAACCACAAAGAAATACTCCTTCACATACTAATTAAGAAAAGAGAAAATGAGGGTTAGCAAGGGACTATAGAAAATAGAACACAAGGACATTGTTGGTAGGGATATAGAATGGTGCAATCACTGGAAAGCAATTTGGTTTCTGAAAAAAACAAATTTGGTTACTGAAAAATCTAAACATAGAATTAATATATGATTTCATAGTTCCTCTCCTACCTATTTATCTTCCCAAATTGAAAACAAGTACACAAACATATACTTGCACATAAATATTCATAACAGCACTATTCCCAATAGCCAAAAAGTGGAAACAAGCCAATACCCAGCAATGGATGAATGAGTAAATAAATTGTGGTATAGAGACGCCTGGGTGGCTCAGGGCATGATCCCGGGGCTGGGATGGAGTTCCATATCCCACTCCCTGCAAAGAGCCTGCTTCTCCCTCTGCCTATGTCTCTGCCTCTCCCTGTGTCTTTCATGAATAAATAAATAAATAAAATCTTTAATAAATAGATTGTCATATATAAATTGTGGCATATATGTACCATAGAAAATTATTCAGGCATAAGAAGAAATGAAGTGCAATGTATATGATCCTCAGAAAGATGCTAACTGGAAGACACCAGACACAAAGATTACATATTGTCTGAATTTATTTGTAGGAAACATCCAGAATAGGTAAACCTGTAGAGGCAGAAAGCATATTGGCAATTGCTAAGGTCTATGGGACGGAAAACGAGGAGTGACTGCCTTATGGGTGTGAGTTTTTCTTTCAGGGTGGTGGAAATGTATTGGGACTAGATGGAGGTGTGGTGGCTGTACAGCAGTGTGGCTGTACCAAATGTCATTGAACTGTACATTTTAAAATGGAAAACTGTGTGGAGGTTCCTCAAAGAGTTAAAAATAGACCTGCCCTACGACCCAGCAATTGCACTGTTGGGGATTTACCCCAAAGATTCAGATGCAATGAAACGCCAGGACACCTGCACCCCGATGTTTCTAGCAGCAATGGCCACAATAGCCAAACTGTGGAAGGAGCCTCGGTGTCCATCGAAAGATGAGTGGATAAAGAAGATGTGGTTTATGTATATGATGGAATATTACTCAGCCATTAGAAATGACAAATACCCACCATTTGCTTCAACGTGGATGGAACTGGAGGGTATTATGCTGAGTGAAATGAGTCAATTGGAGAAGGACAAACATTATATGTTCTCATTCATTTGGGGAATATAAATAATAGTGAAAGGGAATAGAAGGGAAGGGAGAAGAAATGGGTAGGAAATATCAGAAAGGGAGACAGAACATAAAGACTCCTAACTCTGGGAAACGAACTAGGGGTGGTGGAAGGGGAGGAGGGGGGGGTGGGGGTGAATGGGTGACGGGCACTGAGGGGGGCACTTGACGGGATGAGCACTGGGTGTTATTCTGTATGTTGGCAAATTGAATACCAATAAAAAATAAAATTATTATAAAAAAATGGTTAATCTTTAATACCAGATTTTACTTTGAGAGATCAAAAAATGAATTACTTTATTGATTAAAGGCAAGAATATCAAACAGGGGCTTGCAAATATAATGAATTGAAGTAGATGGAATGGCCTAATTTAAAAAATGTCTAGTAGTGATTTTCATCTTTGCCGCCTATTCTAATAAGCTATTTGATTGCTATAATGTGCGATTAGACGCATCTACATAATGCTTGCCTTGGACTGAAGGGGAATGAGTGAATATGAGATGGAATCAGAATATCTGAGTTACTAACCTTTTCTAAAACCAGAAAGAACCCCAAAGAGCTAACTCCCTGCTCTACCAGCACAAATCCACAATTCCACAGTGCATTCTAAAGCAAGCACATCTGGTCCTACCTTGTAAATCCAGACACATTGGTTCTTGGCAACTCCAAAAGTCTCACCTCAGAATGATTTGTGATTTTCGTTATGCGTAAGCTTATTCTCTAAACTACTAGTTAAATCTCTCTTCATTAATACATAAGCATATTAAGAACCTCAACTGTCATGTGGAAAATTGCCTTAATGCAACAGTAGTCTCCAAATACACTTTATCATCAAACTACCCCAAAGAGGCTCCTAGATTAAGCTAAGACACTTGAATCATTCAGTTTATTGAATTAAAACACGTAAGAAGAGGAAAAAGAAGTGGTAGGTTAACATATTAAGTATAAGTTCCAAGCAGAGCAGAAGGACCACACTACTTAGATCCTAGCTTAAGCAATGTTTATTTGGCTTGCTCCTCCCTCCGCCGCATTAGCATTCTTTGTTGATCTTGGAGTTATGAGGACCAGAATTAAGGTTGAGCAAGGGGGATAAGCAGATGGAAGGTACCCAAAGTTAACCATACACAGTTGCTCTAGCAAAAAAATACAGGACAAATACTGGTCACAGCTGTAGTTCACCAGTGAGCCTAATGAGCAGCTACGCATTTTATGTGTATTTCTTGGGTTGGCCAGTGGCCAGAATGGGTGTCAACAATAGATGATAAATATAAATCATCATGAATAAGTGAGTGCTCAATATGTCTCATTTGTTAGCATATCACACACATTAGATGCCTCTTGGTCCTTCAATCTCTACTTACTTCACCTATGGTTTAACATAACTCACAAGTTAATAACTTGATAATCTATGTTGAAACATTTAAGGGCTTTGTCCATGTTGTAAAAAAAATACAATTACTTATCCATATTTAACACATTTTATGAGTCTCTCCTATGTCTGAAAACTACTAACTTATTCATTATCTGTATGCTTAGCATGGCTTTCAAGTTTTATACATCCCATTTGTTCTTCTCGTGTTCCATAGCAGAGTTAAATACTCATAGTTAATCTATGAATCATTAATTAATGGGAAATGACATGTTAATAGCATTAGCTATGTTCAAGGTATTATGTTATATGAATTTTACATGTAGTAAAATTTACTCCAGGCTTTTAGCCGATGGGTAAAAATTAGGTAAAATTAAACAGTGATAACCCACATTTCACTGACTAATATTCTTGTCTAACACAGGACCCAGTACTCTCCAAAATTCTCTGGCAGATAGGTAATTTGGAGAATCCTGAGTGCCTCTGTACACCCACAAATAGAAATACTCTGCATCTCATCTGCACTGTACTTCACTGGTGGATACAGTGCATATAGCGGATACAGTTTGTTTTGAATTTTTCCCTCTTGAGCTCAGTGAGGCTCTTAGATAGGAGTCCAGTGTGTGAGCTGGGTAAAACCATATCTTCATGATCCTAAGTGATTTTGAAAATGTAGTGTCTGAGGCTGCCTTACTGGATCATGCTTAATATTCTTGACTTTCTTTAAGAATCTTTTTTTTAAGGTACTGTGGTCCTGTTCCAATGGATCTCTTGTGGTCCTACCCCACAGATTGATCAGGAACAACCACATATACATGTCATTGAAACTGACATGCCCACACCCTCACACATATCACATATTTATTTACTCCAAATCTTTTTAACAAGTTTAATGATAGATATCCTCACAGTTGAGGCACATGAGCTTCCTTGGACATGAAGAAAGTTGAGCAAGTATGATAGTCCCTGCTTAGGCCTGCTACACTCAAGCCCTCATAAGCTTTGTCATACTAGGAGTGACTGCATTTATTCCTATATCATTTCAAGGGAACTAAAGATAGAAGATGCCTTGTCATCACTAAGGATAAACCCCTAATAATGATGCTAGATGACACTTGTCAGAAAGAAATGATATCTGGGCCCTGATTGTTATTTCCAGGTGATGGGGCTTGTGCTGAGGTATAATCATGCCCTTCATATTCCTTCCATATTGTTGGCAGCAGTACAGCTTGTCATTAAGTTGGGGAGTGAAAACTGGACAGATGATTAGTCGAGTATTGCTCTCACAGATTTCTCTTCATATCTTCTATGAGCCTCGGCAACAGAAAATGGAAATTAGACCCAATGTGGGGCTTGAACTCACAACACTGAGATCAAGAGATCAGATGCTCCACTGAGTGAGCCAGCCAGGCACCTCCTAGGAAACAGAAACTATTACGAGGCCTTATAAATATTATAATTTCTATCCTATCGTGCCAGATTACATTCTGGTGACTGTAGGAAGTGTTGTACCCAAAGACCAAGTCTAACAGAAATCTTAGAATTACAAAACTAACTCTCTAACAGTAGCCTTTTCATGAAGACTTAGCCACTTGAGTGTGTCATTTTGGAGGCTAAAAAATTGTCTACTTCCTTTAAGGAAAAGTTTCAACCAAGAGGCAATATTTAAGCAGATCCCCAGAACTCAAAGTCAATGGCATATTTCAGAACAATCAAATTTAATATGGTTTGAGGTTTTGCAATAAAATCTCATATGATCCTAAGCAAAGAGTGAAACTCCCTTCCCAGAGTCCAGGAAAGAACTTGAACTGACGATACTAAAAAATAGGTTAAACCAAACCAAAGGAAGCAGACAGTAGGATGAGAGGCTCTGCCAACACAGGGTGGACTGGAACAGATAGTCACATACATTATCATTTTCCAAAACATCCTCTCTCCTGGAAGCCAGTGTTACCACTTGGCCTGCCAAAGGCCATGTGACCAGGCCATTAATAACAAACTCAGGTCAACCATATCCTATGAAGATCTTAACCCATTAATCTCACAACAGTGCTGTTTTGAAGATGAACTAATATGTTTCTGTGTTGAAGGAACTTGAAGATTTGGGGTATCCCAGAAGTCGTATAAAGGGACATTTTTCTTTTAGAAGTTATATATTTTGTTCCTCACTGAGGACTGCAGAAGATGACAGTTAAAAGATGACAGTTAGAATTATGCCTAACATTTTAAGCCAAATCACTATTTATGGAAAATTATTTTCTGTGTTTGGATATTCCTCAAGCAAAAAAAAAATTTAAGTAAGCATTCTATTTAAGCACATGAAATAAAAATTTTACTAGTTACTAAAATGCTACTTTACCCTCTCTAGGCAGACACTGTATTTAGAATGTTCATTCACTTTCTAATTTAATCTTCTAAATAACTCCGTTGTGCAGAGTTTAAAGTTACAGAAACTCAGGCCTAGACGAATTAGGTAATGATACCTTAATCCCATAAAGCCAATCAGTATGGGAGATTGGCTTTTTGGGATTAAGTTCTCCTCCCCAGTCCCTCCACTACCCATATTATTCCCAGAGAAAATACAACCAAACTTTTCTTTGCAACTTAAATATGCATTTCTTAGTGAAACTTTTTTCAATTTTTTTGTGATAAAATACTCATAACAAAATTTACCATCTTAACCATCTTAAAATGTAACGTTCATTGATATTAAGTACATTTATATTGTGCAACAGTCACCACCATCCATCTCTGGAACTCTTATCATCTTGCAAAATAGAAATTCCATGCCCAGGGGATCCCTGGGTGGCTCAGCAGTTTAGCGCCTGCCTTTGGCCCTGGGTGCCATCCCGGAGACCCGGGATCGAGTCTCACGTCGGGCTCCCGCCATGGAGCCTGCATCTCCCTCTGTGTCTCTGCCTCTCTCTCTCTCTCTCTCTCTCTGTCTATCATGAATAAATAAATAAAAAGAAATTCCATGCCCATTAAACATTCTCTCCATTCTCTCCTCCCCTCAGCCCCTGCATTCACCATTCTACTTTCAGATTCTGTGATTTTTGACACCTCTAGGATCTCACATAAGTGGAATCACACAGTATGTGTCTTTTTGTGACTGGCTTATTTCACTTAGCTTAATGTCCTCAAGGTTCACCATGTAGTAGCATGTCAAAATTTCTTTCCTTTTTTTTTTTTTTTTTAATTTCTTTCCTTTTTAAAGCTGAATAACATTCCACTGTATGCATATGTGGATTTTACTTTGCATTCATTTGTTGATGAACACTTGGGTCTCTTCCCATTTTAGCTATTGAAAATAATGCTGCTATGCACATAGGTGTACAAATAAATATGTGAGTTCCTGTTTTCAATTCTTTTGGGTGTATACTCAGAAATAGAATTGCAGATCATATGGTAATTTTATGTTTAATTTTTTTAAGATTTTATTTACTTATTAGAAAGAGAAAGGGAATACAAGCAAGGGGGGTGGCAGAGGGAGAGGGAGAAGCAGATTCCCCTGCTGAGCAGGGAGCCCAAAATGGGGCTGGATCCCAGGACACTGGGATCATAACTTGAACCAAAGGCAGATGCTTAGCCAACTGAGCCACCCAGGCACCTCTATGTTTAATTTTTTTGAATAAACACCATATTCTTTTCCATTTTCCATTTCTACCAACAGTGCACAAGGGTTTGTTTCTCCGCATTCTCACCAATGCTGGTTTTTGGTTTTTTTTTTTTTTTAATTTATTTTTTATTGGTGTTCAATTTACTAACATACAGAATAACACCCAGTGCCCGTCACCCATTCACTCCCACCCCCCGCCCTCCTCCCCTTCTACCACCCCTAGTTCGTTTCCCAGAGTTAGCAGTCTTTACGTTCTGTCTCCCTTTCTGATATTTCCCACACATTTTTTCTCCCTTCCCTTATATTCGTTTTAGTTTTTGTTTTTATTTTGTTTGATAGTAGCCATCCTAATGAGTGTGAGATGGTGTCTCATTGTGGTTATAATATGCATTTCCCTGATTATTGGTGATGTTGAGCATCTTTGCATGTGCTTACAATATACTCTCTCATGGTTTATAATCTTTTTAATATGCTGTTGAATTCAGATTGCTGGTATTTTGTTGAGGATGTTGGCATCAATATTCATAAGGTATATTGCTATATAGTTTCCTTTTCTGGTAGCAACTTTGGTTGGCTTTGGAATCAGGGTAATGCTAGCCTTATAGAATAATTTAGGAAGAGTTCCCTCCTCTACAATTTCTTAGAGAAGTTTGAGAAGGATGGTGTTAGTTCTGCTTTAAGTAGTAGAATTCACCAGTGAAGTCATCAAGGCCAGAGCTTTTCTTCACTGGAAGATCTTTTTAACTACTCAATCTCCTAACTAGTTATAGACAAATTTAGATATTTTATTTTTACATGACTCAGTCTTGGTAGGATTTGTGTTTCTTGAAAAACATCCATTTCATCTAAGTTATCCACTTTTTTGGTGTATGATTGTTCATAGTACTTTCTTAAAATGCTTTTTATTTACATAGTAATGTTCCCATTTTCATTTATGCTTTTAGTATGATTTTGAGTTTTCTTTTCTTTTTCTTAGTCAATCTAGCTAAAGTTTGTCAATTTTGTTGATCTTTTCAAAGAACCAACTTTTGGTTTTATTGATTTTCTATTATTTCCCTATTTTTATTTTATCTCTGCTCTAGTACTTATTATTTCCTTCCTTTTGTTATACCTGGGCTTAGTTTGTTCTTTTTTTTCTAATTTCTTAAGTAAATTTAGGTTCTTGAGTTGAGATTTTTTTTTTAATGTAGACATTTATACCTATAAATTTCCCCCTCAGCAGTGCTTTCACTGCATTCTATAAATTTTGGTGTGTTGTACTGTTATTTTCATTTGTACTTCAGTATTTTTTTAATTTCCCTTATGATTTCTTTTGTTCATTGATTGTTTAAGAGTGTATTATATTAATTTACACAAATTTGTGGGATTCCCAGCTTTCCTTCTGTTATTGATTCCTACCTTCATTTCATTGTGGTTGGAGAAGATGCTTTAAATGACAAATATTTCTAAATCTACTGAGGTTTAATTTGTGACCTAATATGTTGTCTATCTGTATAATGTTCCATGTGCATTTGAGAAGAATATGCATGCTGGTATTTTGGGGTAGAGAGTTCTGTATGTGTATGTTAGATATAATTGGTTTATTGTGTTGTCAAGTCCTCTGTTTCCTTATTTATCATCTCTGCCTGGTGCTACCCATTACTGAAAGTGGAATATTGAAGTTTTTCAGTTATTATTGTAGAAATACCAGTTTCTCCCTTCAATTCTGTCAAATTTTGCTTTATATGTGATGATTTGTTTATTAAGCGCATTAACGTTTATCATTGTTATATCATCCTTCTGTGTTGAGGATTTTATTTATATATAATGTCCTTCTTTGCCTTTTATAAACTTCGTTGCTTTAAAATCTATTTTGTCTGATATTAGTATAGCCATTTCTGCTCTCTTTTGGTTCCTATTTTCCTTAGATATCTTTTTCCATTTTTTTTTTCACTTTAGTTCAGTTTGGATCTGAAATGAGAATGTTGTAAATAACTTATAGGTGCAACTTAAAAAAATACATTTTTCCAACCTCTGGCAGTTTGATGGACTAATTTACATTCATAACATCTTTATCTCGATAACAAAAACTGGGCTCATATATAATATGGTCTTCATCCTTTTCAGATACTGATATCCCAGAATTACATATTTGTACATTGTATGTATAGTAAGAGAGATGAAGAATGTCTTCTATAGGCTCAACAACAGCCAAGGAAAGAAAACACAAAAAAGACAAACAAATATAAAAATATCACAACAGAATGTGCAAGAGGGTTTGTGAAAAAAAATGTAAATTGATCTAACATGTATAATTATATTTCCAAAAAGAGACAAGAGGAAGAACAGACCAGAAGAAATATCTGGAGAGACAATGACCAATAATTTTCCAAAATTAATAACAGATACCAAAACAGATTCAAGAACCCCAGAAAACAAAAGCAGGGTGAATACCAAAAATAAGCAAACAAAAACACCTGAATATATATAATCTGCAAATTGTTGAAACTTAAAGACAGAGAAAATTGATGTTATCTATTCTGCCTTCTATCTTCTATACAAGTACAGTCGATAGGCCAAACATAAATCACATCCAAAATCCTAATTTGGTAAGGAGATGTGAAAAAGTAGTTTTTAATTTTCCAGACTCTGCAAACCAGAATACACACTAGAAAGATAGTGGCATGGATTTAGAATACCAAATCAGTGTGCCCACCATGCAATGTACATTTAAATGGTTTTGCTTTGCATGTGGTTTTTATGTACCTCATAAATATCCAAAAGTGCATAAATACAAACAAATATAAATGTATAATTTATGCAGGAAATTACAATTTGAAAATTACAAATACAGTATCTATATGTATAGATAATAATATCTATATATATAGTTGTATATATGTATATTTGACCTTTTAACAACTCATAAGTTAATTCTGCATATAACTTTTGACTTCTCTTCAGCTACAAATAGCCTACTACTGACCAAAAGCATTACCAATAACATAAAAAGTCTGTTTGGAGAAAAGTGATTTATTATTAATTTAATATGGATTTTTTATATTACTGTGCAATTTAATATTTTCACATGTTTCTTGTCACCTGAACTTCTTTAAATTGCCTATTTATATATTTTACTCTTTTCTTTACTCTTACTCTTTTCTTTTCCACTTGTTAAAGCTTATTTTTATTTATTTATTTTTACGATTTTATTTATTTATTCATGAGAGACACAAAGAGGCAAAGAGAGAAGCAAGATCCCTATGGGGAGCCTGATGCAGGACTCGATCCCAGGTCCCCAGGATCGTGACCTGACCCAAAGCTTATTTTTTGAATTATAGATATTAATCACCAAAATGTCATTACATGATTTTTTAAACCTTTGGTTTTATTACCACAAAATTTTAATATTGAAAGCTCAAATTTACAAATATATTTACATATTTTTAAAAGATTTTATTAACTTATTCATAGAGAGAGAGAGAGAATGGCAGAGTCACAGGCAAAGGGAGAAGCAGGCTCCATGCAGGGAGCCCAACGTGGGACTCGATCCCGCGTCTCCAGGATCACACCCCGGGCTGCAGGCGGCACTAAACCACTGCATCACCAGGGCTGCCCTATTTACATATTTTTAATAGCTTCTGGGTTCCTAATATTAAGATCTCCCTTGCCATAGATTATATACAATGTCTTAAATTGTATTGTAAAACTATTATTCTTATTATAATTATTATGACATTTATGTGTGTAATATACCTAAAAGGCTTCTTTTAATGATTAAGAGTGGGATCTAATTTCCTTCCTTTCTGAGAGCTAGTAGTGATAGCACTATGTATTAAATTTCTCACCTTTTATCATTTTCTAAAATGACAACTTTAGTCAAATATTTAAGGTATCATGTCTGTCTTCCTGAATAACAACTCAGTCCATAACTGTGCCAGTATCATATTTGTTTTCCTAATATCTTTGTACTGAGTTCTGATAGCTTCAGAAACAAGTCTCCCCATGGTCTGTTATTTTTTTAATAATTGACATGGCTATTCTTGGACCTTTTTTCCATATAAAATTTAAGATAATCCAATTCCAATAAGAAACTCTATTAGAATTCTAATGAAATCTTAGTACACTTTATACTGTTTGATAAGATTAACATTTTTATGATGGCAATTCTTTCAATCCTAGAGCATATGCTTAAATCTTGATATGTCTTTCACTAAAATAATATCATTTTTGTATATATACATGTATATATATATATATATCTTGTGACTTTTATTACATTTATTTTTAATATTTTATAGTTTATTTCTGTTATCAATGGAGTATTTTTGTTTGACTTCAGTGTTAGGTGCTTATTGCTAAAATAGAATAACTCTAGTGATAAGTATACTTATCTTTTGTTTTTAAGATTTTTTATTTATTCATTCATGAGAGACACAGAAAGAGAGTGGGAGTGGCAGAGACACAGGCAGAGGGAGAAGCAGGCTCCATGCAGGGAGGCCAATGTGGGACTCCATCCCGGACTCCAGGACCACGCCCTGGGCCAAAGGCAGGCACTAAACTGCTGAGCCATCCAGGGCTAAGCCATCTATACTTATCTTTTATAAACAACTTTGTCAGATACTCTTACAGATCTTTTTTTAATCTATTCTAACTAAAGTCCCCTTGAACTTTCTAGTTGTATAACTATATTATTTGCAAAATTTATAGTGTTATTTATTTCAAATAATTGAGCCAGTTATTTAAATTTTATGTTGTTACATTCACTAGAAATTTTTAGACAATGTTTAGTAATAATGGTGACAGTTGATACATCTAACTATATCTTGATTTTTAAGTAAAATGGTTATTTTTTTTTAAAGATTTTATTTATTCATGATAGTCACAGAGAGAGAGAGAGGCAGAGACACAGGCAGAGGGAGAAGCAGGCTCCATGCACCGGGAGCCCGATGCGGGATTCGATCCCGGGTCTCCAGGATCACGCCCTGGGCCAAAGGCAGGCGCCAAACCGCTGTGCCACCCAGGGATCCCAAGTAAAATGGTTATTGTTTTACTATTTAGCATAATAGTTACTACTTGATTTTGGTAAAGAATCAATCATATTTTAGTCTTTCCTTGCATTCTAATATTACTCAGAATTTCTATAAGAAATCTCTATTGAAAAAAAATAAAAATAAAGATAAAAATAAAATAAAAAAAGAAATCTCTTTTGAATCTTAACAACCATATTTTCACCACCAGTTGTTATATTCATATGAATGACTTTTCCCTTTTAATCTTTTTTTTAAAGATTTTATTTATTTATTCAGAGACACAGGCAGAGACACAGGCAGAGGGAGAAGCAGGCCCCATGCAGGGAGCCCGATGTGGGACTCGATCCCAGGTCTCCAGGATCACACCCTGGGCTGAAGGCAGCGCTAAACCACTGAGCCACCCAAGCTGCCCTCACAGTTCATGTTTTAATGTAACAAAATATACTGATAAAATCTGGCAATGTATCAAAATAAGAGTAAACTCAAATAAGTAAGATTTGTTTTAGGACTGTAGGTTTGGTTCCACATTTTAAAAACTTACTTTCTAATATTTGGTACAATTTATGCATCTATGTCTACATTAATAAATGAGACTCTCTCTCTCTCCCTCTCTCTCTCTCTCTCTCTCTCTCTCCCAATACTGTCTTTAGCTTTAAAGTTATCCTCAGTTCACAAAGTTATTTGGAGAGTTTTACAGTTTTATAGCAGCCTAAAATAACACATTTTTTAAGAATACATAACAAAGTTTGAAAGGAAGAAAGGAAAATTCTTAGGTGCCTAAAACAAAAATGGAAACACAAAGCTAGAGTGATGAATAGGAATTTGAGTCAGAACTGAGTTTCCTACATAAAGGTGGATTCATGCTGAGCCATTTATTTCAAGGGCTAAGTTTTTGTAGAATTTTACCTTACTAACTTGTGAAACTATAAGATTCTTATCATCTATCTGAGGCCTTACATGGAATAGGGAATTACCTTAAGACATTATAACAGGAAGCCTGTGCCATGCTGAGGTGTAGAGTATAAAAGATATTAACCATGTAAACTCGAGGCAAAAATTAACATTAAAATACATTAAAACCATTTGACCCATAGAGGCTCCCAATAAAAGCAAAGATTGTGGAGAGTATCTCCAGAACCTGTAGAACAACCTCTACCAGAGAAGTAAATAGTCAAAAATCAGAAACCACATTGGTAAACAAATCACCATGAGGATGATTCAGTAGATGCAACAAACGGAAGAATGAACAATTCAAAACTAAAACTGAAAGATATGGTAATTGGAATTTTAAAAATTCAATGAATAAATTAAATAGTAGATGAGACCGGCTAAAGAGAGTTGACACATTGGAAGATTGATCAATAGAAAATATGAAAAAGACATTAATAAGTACAAATAATAGGACAGGAGGAATCAATTTAGGTCTAAAAGGAGTTTCATGAGGAAAGAATAGAAACAATGCAATACTGTATATACAAAAGGTTCATGAAGGAAAAATTTCCAGAATAAAAAAATGACTTTACAGACTAAAAGATTATACTGAGTCCTAAATGTGATAAGTTAAAATAAATCACCACTGGATAAATCACATTAAAGCAAAACAGAAATTTAGAGATTAAAAGTGATTTTAAAAGTACTTTAGGTCCATGATGTAACTTTTCAGTATACCATGTCCTCAGCCTTTATATTCACTTTTTCCATTAACCATTTCATTCCTTCCTTGCATGAACTCTTTTTTTTCTCCACAGAACTCTCTTTCATGCAATCTAGTTTCATCATACATCCCAAAGGATATGGGTGATCTAGTTTCATAAGCATACTTAGAAACTGTTGCTCTTCCAATTTTTTGTAAAAACCCACATTTTGAGATTTTGACATCTTGTTATAGCATCCTTTCTACCACTCACAATTGTTATCATTGATTCTCTTGGTTATTATCTATCATTTATAAAGGTTCATGGGCAGGAAGTTCAATGAAATGAAAAATTTTAGTAAGTTGAAAAGAATGGTCTCTTAGAATGTCCATATAGTGCTAGGGCAACTGACTTCAGCCTGTTTTAGTCACAATCCAGTCCTCTGTTATTCACTGAAGTGTATGGCTCCAAATTTTGAGGTAGCATCTAATTCAGTAGTACCAGACTTTATAATATTTTCGAATATTTTCATTTACTTCGCTTATTCACCCTTCCTTTTTCCTCCAAAAACTCAATCCTAGATCAACCCAAATGTCTATAATTGGTAATTACATACCTAGACCACTGGCTCTACCTGATTAAAAATAATCCATACAGATTAGTGCCCAGTTTAGGGTCTCCATACTCATCTGGGCTCTCAGTACTGTCTTACCATTTCTTTCACATTTCTCTACTTAACTCTTTCTTCTCATACTCACAGTATTTATTTTATGCCTTCAGCACTGTCATCAAATTTCTTATTCATGACAGCATTATACCCATCATTTACTACATAGGAAGTTGACACTCAGTTGAGTATTCTCCACATGGAATTCTCCATGTGGAAATTCTCCAATATTCTCCACATGGAAAAACAACACAATGAAAATGAAAATGTTCATGAAACTGAAAAAAAGATCTGTAATATTCATGATAGACAAAGGTCTATTTGTACTATGAAGAAAAAGGACACAAATAAGAAAAAAATAAACATCTCCATTTAAAAATGGACAAAGAACTTGAACATCCATATGACTGGTTGGATGAGATAACATTTTTTCACCCATCAATCTACCCAACATTGAGCATGGGAGGGACTTGTTTGACAACCATGTAAGGAAATTGCTACTGTCCATAGATGGTGACCATCAACAAGTTATACCAATTTAGATACATATTATCATAATTTTAAACTTTAATTTCACCTTTAGGAACACATGCAAAAAATATGGAACTGATTTTTTTCTTCTAATCTTATAAGAAAAAGTAGACATAGAATATAAAAGTAAAGACTGAAGTTTGGGTAGCAACTATTTACAAGTTCTGCAATAATTGAAATAAACCAGTCAAGAGAGACTTTGCAGGAAATAGATGGGAAATTAGAAAGTACAATATAAAGGAAATAAGAAAATGAAATTCTAACAGTATGTCAATAGTATCCATTTCTTTTTTAAGAAAGATTTTATTTATTCATGAAAGACAGAGAGAGAGAGAGGCAGAGACACAGGCAGAGGGAGAAGCAGGCTCCATGCAGGGAGCCCAATGTGGGACTCGATCCCAGGACTCCAAGATCATGCCCTGGGCTGAATGCAGATGCTTAACCACTGAGCCACCCAGGTGTCCCAATAGTATCAATTTCTATAAAGAATCATTAACTTGGGGATCCCTGGGTGGCTCATCGCCCAGGGTGCAATCTTGGAGACATGGGATCGAGTCCCATGTCGGGTTCTCTGCATGGAGCCTGCTTTTCTCTCCGCCTGTGTCTCTGCCTCTCTCTCTCTCTCTCACCTTCTCTCTCTCTCTCTCTCTCTCTGTGTCTATCATAAATAAATAAATAAATAAATAAATAAATAAATAAATAAATAAATCTTTAAAAAAAAGAATCATTAACTTGAGTTTCAAATGGATGAGACAGACTGGAATTCTGTCAAGAACTTGTCTGATACTTAATAATCCTTTTTGGAAATTGTAAAATTCACCTGTTGCTCACCAATTGGTTTAAACCTCCATAGGAGTAGATGCACATATATATTCACTATCATTGCCTTTTTAAAGTCTCTTGTATTCAAATTAAAGTCAATTGAGAGAGAGAGAGAGAGAGAGAGAGACCTAAAATTTGAATCTCATGCTTTCCACTAGGCAACATTGCATTGTTTTTTTTGCTCTAGGCCATCAAAATAAAAACTATTCAAAAAGTCAGTTGCTGCTATAAAGGTCATCTGGAAAGTCCAGGGAAGGGCCCTGAGCTGCTGCTGGGAAAGGGAAATTGTCCTCTGGCCCGTGATCTGGCGTGTTTGTCTGCTGAGTGGCTTCAGTGGTTTCATCTATTGCTGAAAGAGCCAAGAGAAAGGAATAAAACAGGACTGTAATCCACACCACAATGAGCAGGATGAGAAGAGCAGCCAAGTGAGTGTTTTGTTTATGTGCTGCCCCTTCTGGCATACCAAATTGCTGCACAGATTTTATGGGCTTCTAATCATCATTTAAATATGAGTGATTCAACCTTGACATTTGTTAGGTTTTTTACACAGCTTGCTAATAACCTAAGGGCTATTAGAACATACAACTCCAAATTACAAGTTTTCAAAGTATAGTGATGTCATGGCATAAAGGGTAAATAGCTCCCATATTCCTATATGCTGTGTACATTCACTGGATGTTCACAGAGAGAAATACTAGAAAGAATACCTAGAAACTGGTTATACTTTCAGTCTCTGACTAAGCACAAATCAAATCATGAAAATAGACTGAAGGCACATCACAGTTTGGATCCCCACACTTCGGATCTTAATACAAAACTAGGCAGTTGAAAATTCTCTCTTCTAAGTGTTTTTTCCTTGATCCTAAAGTGCTGATGGAGAGAACCAGAAAACAAATTATAAGACTATTCCATTAAAGATATTTAACTGATTAGCAAAGATGAAAAAGGAACCAAGTCTTTATGGAAATGGAAATCATATAAGGAAATATGAGGAAATGGAATCTATCTCTTCAGCAAGAGAGAAAATTGTTCCAAATCTTCTAGATGAAGATAGGAACCTAAATCCTTAATTCCTAATTGACCTAGCAATTGTGCTCATTAATCCTAAGTATCTAATAAGACAAGTGCCTAAATATCCAAGTGTAAGGATAATTTTTGTAATACAGCTTATACTATAAAAATGTAAGCAATTTAAATGTTTAGCAGTGCTTGAATTATATTCCAGTCTATAGATGTCATTTCAATCAATCTTTTAAAACATTATGGAAGCATATTTGACATGGGAACATGTGATATGTTCTTTTTGTTGCTAACATTTTAATATGAAAAAATTATGAACCTACAGGAAATTGAACAAATTGTACAAAAAGCACCCACACAACTACCACCTAAATGTGATCATTAACATTTTACTATACCTGCTTTATCACATATTTATCCATCTCTCATCATGCATTGATCTTTTTTAAAAATGTATTTCAAAGTAAAATGCAGACATCAGTTCCCTTCTCCTAAGTACTTTAGCATACATATTATTAACTAGAGTTCAATATTTTTTGTTTTATCCTTAGGTAACAATTTTCATACAATGAAATGTACAAATCTTTTTTTTAAGATTTTATTTATTTATTCATGAGAGACACAGAGAGAGAGGCAGAGACATAGGCAGAGGGAGAAGCAGGCTTCATGCAGGGAGCCCGACTCAGGACTCGATCCCAGGACACTGGGATCACGACCTGAGCCGAAGGCAGACGCTCAATTGCTGAGCCACTCAGGCATCCCGAAATGTACAAATCTTAAGTGGACGGTCAGATGAGTTTTGACACATGCATTCAACTGTGTAACCCAAACTCCTATCAAGACATAGAGCATCACATCCACCCCATAACTTCACTCTTGCCCCCCTTCTCTCCCTGGCCCATTCTGCCAAGGCGACCACTTTTCTGATTTTTTTCCATCATAGGTGAGCTTTCCCTGCTTTAGAACTTTATATGAATGAACACCTGCAATATATACCTTTGGGTGAAGCTTCTTTCACTCTGCATTATTTTTTTAATTCCTCCACATTGTTGTATATATGGGTAGTTTATTGCTTTTCCTTGCTGAGCAATACTCCATCTATTACTCCATTGTATAAATGCACCAGTTTATTTATCCAGTATCCAGTTTTACAGACACCTGGGCTAGGAAAAATGTAATGTGTTCTTAAGTGAAAAGAAAAAGACTATAAAATAAGATAGGTCCTATGGGCTTCATATTTGTAATATTTTTCAAATTGTAAGACACTCAAATGTGTGTGTGTTGTCTATCTTACAGCGACCTATCACTTTGGATCATGAGGCTCAAACTACATTTTGAACTCTAGTCACCACTACAGTTGGCGACTGTAGTGTAGTCACCAACACTACAGCACTAAAACAGAGGATTACCCCAGTGGTTGACTTTGGGTGTTTAACTTTTTGCTTGTGTGCTTTCTAGCTCTTTACAATTAACATTCCACAACTAACCGTTAGCCCCTCTTTGTTATTAGACTTCATGTGATGGGACTGTAGGGAGCTGAGACTGGAAAGAAAACAGTGGGATGTAACGTGAGTTTCCTTCCCTGAAATCAGCGGGAAGAGCAGCCATGTAACTGCTTGGCTGGAAGAGCTGCGACATGATCGTCTCCCCACAGAGAGAGTTTCGGTTACTGTAAAGTGACCAAAGTGCCGTCTGTGGAGAAACAGCTTGTGAAAAACTCCTCTCTAAACTCCTCTCTAAACAAAGACTCAGACCGGAGTCCTGTGCCTGGATTTGAAAGCCACCTCATAAAATCCCCCAAAGTTATTTTTTCTCTATTTTACAAAAATTCCAAATTAACCTTTTGTTTGCGAAGGAGAACACGGTGAGGAAACAATGGAGCATATTACCAAAGGTAACTGAGAATAGAGGGCCAAGGAGAAGGGAGACCTGAATTTGCATGGAAGGATAAAACAATAATGCTAACTAAACACCTCACCTCCTATCATCTTTAAAGCCACATGAGGTACACAGGGTAGGTCCACTGGCAAAGTGGAAATAATTAAAAGACATCACTTGACAAAAATCATGGAAAGTGGTAGCTTAGAACCCTTGTGCCTTTTTTGTTAAACTAAAACTCTGCCTCCTGTATCTGTTGAGGATGCTCACCTGTGTCATTGTATTTAAAGTGCTTTTGTTTTAATGTATCTTAATCTAGGCGTGGTGAGATTCGTTTGTCATCAAGTGAAAAGGCACACCAATCATTGGACATGACCATTTACCTTGATGGTCTTCAGGAGGATCCTGGGAGGGGAAATGAGTGTCTCACCATCTGTGCTCAAGCCTTCCTGAGGGGCCCAGAAAGTCCTGTTCCCTGTTCTTGGAAAACAGGATTGGGAGCTGAAGAGCCAGCCCTGATTTTTCTCTCTGCCTTCTCTTACTCAGAATGGAGTGGTTCAAGAGCACAGGATTATTGGTGAGGCAGGAATAGAAGCCAGACTTTCCCACTTTTGATTTGAGAGTCAAGCAAGCCAGTAGATGAGGCCCAGACAGGGCCACTTGAGGGCCAGTGGCCTCCTCAGTTCCATGGGTACCACCGGTCTTCTTCTTCTTCTTCTTTTTTTTTTTTTTTGTATATTTTTTTATTAGAGTTTGATTTGCCAACATAGTGTAACACTATGCTCATCCCGTCAAGTGTCCCCCTCGGTGCCTGTCACCCAGTCACCCCAACCCCCTGCCCACCTCTCCTTCCACTACCCCTTGTTTGTTTCCCAGAGTTAGGAGTCTCTCATGTTCTGTCTCCCTCACTGATATTTCCCACTCATTTTCTCTCCTTTCCCCTTTATTCCCTTTCACTATTTTTATATTCCCCAAATGAATGAGACCATATAATGTTTGTCCTTCTCCGATTGACTTACTTCACTCAGCATAATACCCTCCAGTTCCATCCACGTCAAAGCAGATGGTGGGTATTTGTCGTTTCTAACGGCTGAGTAATATTCAATTGTATACATAGACCACATCTTCTTTATCCACTCATCTCTCGATGGTCCACTGGTCTTCCTCTGCTATCCCTCATTACACAAAGGGTTCACTGAGCTCTTTGGCCAATCTACAGTGTGAGAGCCTCAGAAAGCAGCCCTTGCACACAAGTGAACCAAGGGAACCTGAAGTTCATGGGCCTGCTAGAAAGATCACTTAGCAGAGTGCTGGATGTAGAGTCAGACAATGACTTTGAATCCTGGCCCTACCCAATGGGGCCAAAGGCTCTTGAACTTTCTAAGTCTTAGTTTTGTAATATGGGTGAAAAATGTGTGAAATAAAATACTTACCATGTTAAAGCACTTGCTATGGGTCCCAGTATTAATACCCCAAAATTAGAATAATAATCTCAGATTTTTTTATTAAGCATTCACTTGTCTAACACTCTATGCTAAGCATTGATGACTATTTAAATATAATTTAATCACTTAAAGATTGAAAATCTAGACTCCAAAATTGGACTCTCTCAATTTGAATCCCAGCGTCACTACTGGCTATCAGCAAGAGATTAGGAAGTTATTTAACTTCTCTGCTCAGTTTTCTAATCTGTAAAATGGGGATAAAAGTACCTTCCTCAGGATGCCTGGGTGGCTCAGCAGTTGAGCATCTGCCTTCAGCCCAGGTAGTGATCCCAGAGTCCCGGGATGGAGTTCTGCATCGAGCTCCCTGTGTGGAGCCTGCTTCTCCCTCTGCCTATATCTCTGCCTCTCTCTGTGTCTCTCATGAATAAATAAATAAAATCTTTTAAAAAAAGAGTACCTTCCTCTAGGGTTCCATGAGTATTACATGAGTTAATCTATATAAAATACTTCCAGCAGCTCCTGGCCTATAGTAAGTGCTATACATTTGGCTATTATTAGTGTTATTAGACACGATACCTGCTTAAAGACAGGAATAATTATAAAGATGAGAACTGTGTGTATCTAGGTGTTATTCTGCAGAAGTATGGACACAAAAGAAGCAGGGACCAACTTGTATATGAGCTAGAACGTTTATATTAATTTATTTGACATCAGAATTAATCAGTTAAGCTAAGAATAGCTATGTATCACCACCCAAAGAAATGTAAAGAAACTATTAATCTGTTCAGGCTTTCCAGGTCTGGGCTGATGTAGTATCCATGATGGAAAATGAGTTACCAGGGCCATGCAGCAACTAAATGGATCCCTTTGACTCTCTCAGTTGCCAGAAGTACCAGCTCAGAGAGGTGGACTGGGAAGAGGTCACAGAGAAAGGACTGTAGGACCTTCATTGCCAACTCAAGGACCAGCTTCTCTGGCCTAGTTCCACCATCCTCTCTCTTCTCAGAAGCACAGCAGTCTGGGCTGACCTTTTCCATTGCACCTCCCTATTCTTTTTCCTAGATTTATTTCTCCTAGGGGAGAGATTAAGAAGAATAAAACAATTGCACAACTTTTCCCTTTTCTGCCTTTGCTAAAATTATACTAATGTACTGGCCACAAAACACCAGCAACTCAAAAGCAGGAGTCTGCCAGGAGTCAGTGCTGGGATGGAGAACACACACTAGGACTAGTTGGAGAAGACTGGGCAAGATCGAAAAGACAAGCTGGAGTTAGAGACCAGCTGTCAATATTGAAATTTCTAAGAGCTGAGTGGGGATGAATACCTGAAAGCAAAGAAGAAGGGAAGGGAGGGGGAGGGAAAGATAAGGAAGGGAATGAGGAAAGGAACCAGCAGAGACAAAGTTGGCAATGAAGGAAGTATTGAATTATTTCTATAGACTCAGGCTACATTTTAGTTATCCTGTGGTACTTCTTAAACATATCAATAATATAGGTTTGACAGAAATCATTTTTTTACACTACTTACTTTTGGGAGGAGAGTTATAGACTATAGACTCCCAGGAAAGAATTTTTAAAATACTGTTTTTTTTTTTTCAAAGGAGAAACAAATTTTCAGTTTGTTTTTTTGACCTAAATGCAATTAAACATTCACGGAATAGACAATCCACATAGAGAAACCTGAGGTTTCTCAACATGAGAAAGCAGCATGGTGGGGTGTCTGGAGGTAGGAATAACAGACCCTCCATGGCATTGGGATTGAGTTTCATCTCTCCCTTGTCTCAGGTGAACAGCCAGAGCTTATTCTTTATAGTACCACCCTTGTGCAGGTGCAGAGTGCTAAAGACATCAAATGTATAAACATCTTTCCCCTTCCCAATTCCACTGACTTTTTTTTTAAGATGTGTTTATTTTAGAGAGAGAGAGTGTGTATGTGAGCAGGGAGAGGGACAGAGGGAGAGAGAGAATCTTGAGCAGACTCTGTGCTGAGTGTGGAGCCCAATGTGGGGCTCCATCCCATGACCCATGAGATCATGACCTGAGCCAAAACCAAGAGTCAGATGCTTAACCTACTGAGGCACCCAGGTGCCCTTCTGTTGCCCTTCTTGATATCAAGGATCCATCCTCCTTTTATTTTTTTTAAAAGATTTTATTTATTTATTCATAGAGACACAGCTAGAGAGAGAGAGAGGCAGAGACACAGGCAGAGGGAGAAGCAGGCACCATGCAGGGAGCCTGATGTGGGACTCGATCCCGGGTCTCCAGGATCACACCCTGGGCTGCAGGCAACGCCAAACCGCTGCGCCACTGGGGCTGCCCCATCCTCCTTTTAAAGAAGCTTTATGGCATCCTGAACCATTAAAAAGAAAGAAGTTCAAAAAAAAAAAAAAAGAGAGAGAGAGAGAAGTTCTCATTGGCGATACTTCAGACAGGACTGTGCAGGGTCACAGACAGCTCTTCCTGCTGAATGATCAACAGGTCGTAGGTGGGTATATGTCCTACATGTTTAAATCCACTTTCCCCAGAATTGGTGGGTGATGCTTTCAAATATTGGATTTCTCTCTTATTGGTTCAGCATAGTCTACTTTAGGTCTGGGGCCCAGAACCCCATATAATATCCCAATCACTTTGATCTCTAGTTCAGTGTCCCTAAAGTCATATATTTTACTCTTCCTTATTTCCAACCCCAATTCAAAGAAATTCAAACAGTTTCCCCTACTCTCAATCTGCAAACTGCTATGGTTCTCCAGACTTCTGAGAGAGTCACATTTTAGGGCCTAGAGAACTTAAGAAATGGAGGATGAAATGACAGAGGGGACAAAGAGCCAACAAAGAAAGACAGCAAAAGGACTTGTTCCTGCTGAGATAATGAGCAAACCAACTAGAGGTGAAAACATGAACCTTCACAGCTCCATGTTGGAGTGAGTGGGAACATCGGGAGCAGAGGAAGGACATCCAATGATTTATTCTAACTCTCACACTGTGGTTTCTCTCTTTTCCCTCATTCTCCCTTTTGTCAGCTCAAACGTCCTCAGTGATTCCCTTCATGTAGCAATTAAACGAGTTTTAGCAGTTCTGATTAGCATGATCAGGATGCCCCAACACGGACACCAGACACCGGGCTTATCCCCTGAGAAACTGAGCAGGGTCAGAAGTTCTGACCCTGAGCAGGGTCAGGAGTTCAGTCCCTCACATCTGGGGCCTGTGAGAACCTCTCAAGTTCCAGCCTTATTATGTAAACTTTCACTTTTGGAAATATTTTAAAGGGCTCAAGTGCTGTAGGTAGTTCTACTTTGGATCAGTGCTGGGGAGGAAAGTTCTGGCCCAGCTCATTGCTCTGATTGCCCTGGGGTGTGGCTGGAGGCCTCAGTCAGGAAAAGCCCAGAAGCCCATATTTTCTCTTTTGTCCATTCTCCAAGGGCCATTTAGAAATTTAGTGCTCATGATTTGCTAAAGCATTTTGGGAACATTTTCTAGAAATCTTAGCTTGGGGTGAAGTGCGCTACATATGGCAAATCCTGGTTTATGAGCCAAATGGAAATATGCATTTCCAAGTGGGAAAAATTCTTTAGTACATACCTCCTTTTAGTGTTGACCCAATCTGGGTGTGGTGTAACACATGTATATTTAGACTTGATTTAAGCTACTGACCATGAGTTCATTTATTAAGTTGACAGAAGAGTCCAGATTCAATGGGGCACTTGTTTCAACACAATAATCATTGCAGTAACATATATAATGTATATAAAATAACTAATTCGAATATAAAGCTTAAAGTAAACTTTTTGAAGTTTTATATTTTATAAATTAGAATGTGCTAAAAAAAAACATAGGGAAACATATCATCATAAAAGTGTTCTCAAAATATTAGAACAGAAAGAAATCTTATAAATAAGGAAATTGACCCTGAAAAGAGATTAGAATTAATGGATTCACTAATGCCATTGGTATCAAAACACTAGAACCCATTCTGATTTCAATTTTTCCTCCTTATATTATGAACTATTTTAAATGCATAGAAAGAATGGAGAAGAGCATAATACAACATTCTTGCAATAAAATTTTACCATATTTTAGTCAATAATTTTTAATCTGAATTTTCAAACCCTATATACCCTCACTGACCATTTATTTCTCTCTCTCCTCAGAGTTAGCCATTCTCAGTTTGCTGTTCTTCATCTCCCAATATGTTTTACTGCTTTTAAATCATATTTAATTATCCCCAAATATATGTATAACATTATTTTTCATGCATTTAAACTTTCTTCTGTTTGTAACTCTTGTTTATATTTTCCACAATGTTTGAATTCTGTGTAATGAAAAATTAAAAAGTAATACTGAAGACAAGCCATAAACTGGGAGAAAATATTTGCCAAAGACACATCTGATAAAGGGCTATTATCCAGAATACTCAAAGAACTCTTAAAAATGAATAATAAAAAAAACAAACAACCCAATTTTAAAAATGGGCCACAATCACCTCCCCAAAGAAAATATACAGATGGCAAATAAGCACGTGAAAAGATGCTCTACATTGTATGTCATCAGGGAAATGCAAATTAAAACACCAAGGAGATACTACTACATACCTATGAGCATGGCCAAAAAATCCAGAACACTGAAAACACCAAATGCTAGTAAGGATATAAAACTACAGGAACTCTCATTCATTGCTGATGGGAATGCAAAATGGAACAGTCACCTTTGGAAGATAGTTTGATGGTTTCTTATAAAACTAAATATACTACTACAATGGGATCCAACAATCATGCTCCTTGGTATTTGTCCAAAGGAGTTGAAAACATGTCCACACAAAAATCTGCATATGAATGTTTATAATACTTTTATTCGTTATTGCCAGAAACTGTAAATAGTCAAAATATCCATAGGTTAATGGATAAATTATGGTCCATCCAGACAATGGAATATGATTCAGGGCTAAAAAGAAATGAGCTATCAAGCCATGAAAAGACATGGAGGAACTTTAAGTGCATATTATTACCAAGTAAAAGAAGCCAACCTGAAAAACCTCCTACTCCGGGATTCCAACCACATGTCATGTTGGAAAAGGCAAAACTAGAGAGTGGACCATCACAGGTTGCCAGGGGTTGGCGGGTGGGAGGCTGCATAGACAGAGCACAGCTTTTTAAGGAAGTGAAAATATTCTATCAGATATCAGATAATGATGAATTGAAGTCATTTTATATTTGTCCACATCTACAGAATGTAAAACTCCAAGAATGAACTATAATATAACTGTGGACTCTGGGTAATTACAATGTGTCAGTGTAGGTTCATAAGTGGTAAGAGATAGACCACTCTGGTCGGGGATGCTAATAATGGGGGAGGCTATTCCTTTGTGGAGATGCGAGTATATGGGAAATCCCTGTATCTTCCCCTCAATTTTGTTGTGAACCTAAAACTGCTCTAAAAAATGAAATGTTAATTAAAAAATTAAGTCAAAAAAGGGGTACCTGGGTGGCTCAGTGGTTGAGCATCTGCCTTTGGCTCAGGTCATAATCCCGGGGTCCTGGGATCAAGTTCTGCAGCGGGCTCCCCTCAGAGAGTCTGCTTCTCCCTCTCCCTGTCTCTCTGCCTCTCTGTGTGTGTCTTTCATGAATAAATAAAATCTCTAAGAAAAAATTAAGTCAAAAAAATTAAACCTGGTCAGCAAAAAAATTCTGATAAAAATACTGATTATATATAATATTATATACTGATCATATGTATAATATATATAATATCAGCATGTAATAAATCAGTATATATCAGTATTATATATTATATACTGATTACATATGTATTACACTATATAATTATATGATATGATGTATAATCAGACTGTTGCTGTTGTAGTAGATGAGAAAAACAAACACCACATGGAGCCTGTAAATGTTTTTGTATAACCTGTAAAATATTCTTGGAAGTGGCTAGTAAAGAGGGTTTTAACATTCTTTAAAAAAGTAACTGTGTCATTGTTTACATCCATAACTTTTTCCTTTCCTGTTCTCATTAAAACATTCTGGAGAAAATGTAGGCAAAGTAGCTTTCAGCTTTAGAGTAAATAAGCATTTGGATCAAACACACACACACTCACACACACACACACACACATGATGATGTGTAAATTTCATCACTTTTATTTTCTGGTTTGAGCCATGAGATAAATACGGTATGAGATCCCAAAATACAAGATTTCCAGGAAGTGAATTATACATCAACATTTAAGGGATGGAGCAGCCTACAAAGAAATTAGAAGGAACGGAGTGCAGAAGAAAAATAGAAGAATGTGGTATTATCATAGGACATCATCAAAGTATTGGAGTAGTTAACAGTGTCCAAAATGACACTATTTTTTTAAGATTTTATTTATTTATTCATGAGAGACACACAGAGAGAGGCAGAGACAGAGGCAGAGGGAGAAGCAGGCTCCATGCAGGGAGCCCAATGTGGGACTCGATCCCAGAACCCAGGGATCATGACCTGAACTGAAGGCAGACACTCAACCACTGAGCCACCCAGGTGCCCCCAAGTGACACTCTTTTAAAGAATATTGAGAGCATTTTTAGAGTTTTACGTAGGAAGGAATGAGGAGAACTGAAGAATTCATTTCACCACAAGACATGTAAGCATTCAGTCCTTTGCTCCGCCCACAGCCCCAAAGGCACACAATTAAGTTCTTTCATTTCAAGAAACTTATGTGAGAGTATCCAGAATAGAAGAATTTCAGACTTTATAATTCTTTGCATGAACCATCTCTATAAAATAGTTCAGAGTACAATTTCTTCTTGTCCATTATTTCCATCTAGAAGACTATCATTTAAAAATATTATTTATCAAAACCAAATCCTGTATACATCCTTACCCACTATATTACGTTGCTTCCTCCAAAAGAAACTTAAGAGTTTGGGTTTGGAGCCAGTTGGAATACCATCAATGGTAGGAATTAGCTATGTAACACAGGGCAAATTATTTAACCACTATGAGCTTCAGTTTCCTCTCTCTTAAATGGAAATGATAGGGTTGTTTTGAGGATATGTCAGATAATTCATGTAGTAAGTGCTTAATAGTTATAATAATACTAAGGTTCTCATAACATGTTTTAAATGCCATTGCCTTTGCTTTTTGTGATTTTTTCCTTCTCAACAACTATACCCAGGTCTTTTGTGTTTGAAAAATACCTTGTAACCTATGCTCTAATTTATATGCACTTATTTATAACTGTTATTAGTACAAACAATATGCCATCTCCTTGACAAAACTGAGCCCTGCCTCTTGGTAGAACTTTTTAAATTTTTTACCCTTAGCATTGATTCTGGCCCCTAATAACAGGCCCTATTAATGAACTGAAGGACAAAATCATGATAATCTTGACAGATGCAGAAAATGTACATGATGAAATTTAACATTCATTTATGATTTTTAAAAATACAAATACTCTTAGCAAACCAGATTAGAGGACATTTAATAATCCAATAACGAGTTTCTACAAAAAAAAACTAAACTAAACAAATAAACATAGTGATGAAATATCTACAAAAAAAACATACATAGTGATAAAATAATGAAATTAGACCTTTTGAAATTGGGAATAGGCAAGGATGTTATCACTTGTATTCAACAATTGTTCAAGTTCATGATAGTGCAGTAAGTCAACAAAAGACACATGAAAGCTTTAAAGTTTGGAAATGAAGAAATAAAAGTAAACTTCCAATATATGAAGATAATATGCTTATATATGAAGAAATTTTTTTTAAATTCACAGATATATCACAAGACTTAAAGAGTGCTTTGCAAGGTTGCTATAGGGGAGATAAATATTTTTAAAAATTATTTTCTATATACTAGAAAGTGTTCGGAAACAAAATTTAGTAAATGCTTTTATAATAGCATCATAAATCATCATAAATCTAGCCAAAGTTGTGCTAGATATCTATGCAGAAAACTGTAAACACTGAAATAAATTGAAGAAAAACTAAATCTAAATTGTGTTATAAAATATGAATAGATTGGAACACTCAATCAGTTGTAGTCTAAACTTAGGGATTTTTTTTTTAATTTGACAAGCTGAATCTAAAGTTTATAAGGAAATGCAAAGAACTTAAGGGAACCAAGACTTTCTTAGAGAAAAAAATATAAGAGGACTAATTCTCAGATGCCAAACTTAATAAAGCTACAGTTTGAAACAGACCTCCAAAGTAGAGCTCTCAGATCTGGCTAGACTCCAGTTTGCATGAGGAGTATCTTGACTAGGGAGTCCGGGAAGCTGTGTGGAGGTAACCTGCACTTCTGCTTGGTGTGGCCAACTTGTCTCCATTAATTTTTATAACCTTTATCTAGAAACATTAGTCTGTAGCTCATCTTATATATTTTTCAGAAATGTTTTTGGTATAACAAACTAGAATTGGGGACAAATGCCAAGATTTTCAAGGAGAGAAGGGAGGATGACAGATTTAGACATGATAACTCAATGGTAAGAAGCTGGTTCTTCAGGGGCAATTTTTATGGGCAAATCGTATCAGTTGAATTTGTCTACTAAACTAAACCCCTAATTTCTTTCTTTCTTTTTTTTTTTTTAAACCTCTAATTTCAACTGGTAGGGCCTTAGGTTAAATAAATCACACACTGTGGTGTGATACAAGAAATAGATAAGATCCCCACCAGTTCCCAAATATGGTAGCCAAGTGCTGACTATAAACCAGCCAAGTTGTAAGGATGAATAAAATCTTCAAAGGAAGCTGAAATCGCAGAGGGAGGAAAGTCTGTGATCCAAGTGTTGCAAGTGGAAACCCTATTACCTCCTGGGGCCTTAGATAACACCTGGGAAGAAGGAAGGTCTGAGGCTCTCTTGAGTGCCTGCTGGACTGGCAGTTAGTGACTTTAAAGTCAGAAATTAAATAAATGCTAGAATTGTGGATGTGTGAAGATGAGAGAGTGGAGCTTTAAGTTTCCCTGACCTAACTCTGTGTGGGAGGGGCTAAAAATACAGGGCTGACTACAAGGCAAATGACGTGTTTAGTGCCTATGTTATTGCTTTTAATTCAGAGAAACTTATTTTTACATGCAAGTTCATCTTTTTATTCTTACAGATGGTTCTTCTGCCTTCCAAAAAGAGCTAGAGCAGGCCCTCATTTAACTAGTTTGGATAAACGTATTCTGAGGTGTTTGAGATTTTGTTTTAAAAAGTAGAGCATTGAAGGTACATAATGGAGGCATGGATCATTTGTTATTAAAGTTTAAACATTGTTATTGACATGATTTTTTTAAGGAAAACATTACTTTGCTGGATGAAAGCTGAAGAAAAGCAACGTTGAGGATAATGCCAGAAAAAAATGGACTTAAAAAAGTTATCTGCTGAGTGAAAAGTACAGAGAGCTGCTTCAGGTATAGCTGGATCTAAATGCTCTAATATTTGACCAGAAAACTCTCAATATTCATCTCTTATCTTTGAATTTTTTTTCATTATCTTCATTCTCTAAAAGATTCTTCACGCCTGGCAGGAAGATAGACTTGAGTAACTCAAAACTTCATTCTACCACCTTCACAACTCCAGTGAAACAAATGCACCCTCTTTCTTTTTCTTCTTCTTTTTGTTTACTTTATTTTTCAAATTTTTTCTTTGTTTCTGAGGTCTGATTGGTATATAGCACTGTATTAGTTTCAGGTGTACAATATAACAATTGCATGTTGGTGTACACTGCAGAATGATCACCATCGTAAGTCTAGTTAACATCCATCACCACACATAGTCATAAATGTTTTTCTTGTGATGAGAACTTTTTAAACCTACTCTCTTAGCAATGCAAACAAATGCACCCCTTTTCTGATGTAACTGGTAAAAATCTTTGGATTGACTCTAGTTTTCCAGACTTGTGTTATTGGGGCTGGAGTCAACCCCACTGTAAGCACATAGACAATAATGTGGAAGGGGGTTTCCCCAAAGTGGTGCTATGCTAATGAACACTTTCCATTGCAAAATATTTCCTAAATGGAGCTGTAATAAACATCTCTTGCTAAGGAAGTATTTGCCATGCTTCTGACATCACTGTCTTGCTAAAAAACCAGGAAGACACTCAGGTTGTTGACATCTGCCTCCTTTTCAGGTATTCACACTTCTTGCTAGCCACCAGAACTTGTCGTGTAGCTTGTTCTTTTTCCCCCCGTGGAAACTTTTATGATTTAAAACCAGTGCTATTTTTCAAATCTCTGCTTTTCTATTTAATAAAATACCTAATATATGTGAATGTTTAAAATTTGGCCCATAATTATTTAGCTGATGTTTTGAACTACTTTTTTTAAAAAAAGATGTATTTATTTATTTTAGAGAGAGAGAAAGCACATGTGCATGAGAAAATCTTCAAGCAGACTCCCCACTGAGTATGGAGCATAATACAGGGCTCCATCCCAGGACCCTGAGATCACGACCTGAGCCAAAATCAAGAGTCAACAACTCAACAACTGAGCTACCCAGACCCCCCTGTTTTGGGCTACTCTTATCTCCCAAAGTATCCTTTATGAGATACCTGAACTTCAAAAGTAAAGTTCCCCGCCACCAAGTCATTTGACCTCCCTTTACCAAGTGCCTACCAGTTAAGCTCTATTTATGCACAGAGTACGTTCATTAACAAGTAACTTAGAGTCTCTAGACATTCCCCAATTTCAGATCTATTTCTTCTCTCTCCAATCTGATTTATATTTTCCCCCATGTAGGAAATTTAAATTTCATCAACAGAAAGTTCAATATTTCATGGTAACCAAAGCTACACGTGAAGGTACATACCCATAAATGCGGTCTGATGCAAGTGACACCATTCATATCAAACAGCGACAAGAAAGCAGCAGCTTTGAGTCATTTTAGTAAATAAAACATGCCTATGAACTCTGGAGCCCCAGGAAAGGTGTCTGCCACTTAATAATTAAAACAGTGAATATGATACATTCCTTAAAACTAACCCATGTCAGAAATTCAAACCAGAGTGGCGCTGCCAGGCACTGTTCTCGAAACAACTTATAGTAAAAGAAAAACAAATGTTTTTCTTCGATCACCCCCCCTTTCTTTTTTCAGGAAGCAGCAAAAGGCAACCTTTTTTTTTTTTTTTTTTAGCAAAAGGCAACTTAATGAATTAGACAGGTAAAGGTGGTTTCTAAGGACTGAGTCCAAAGGTAAGTTGAAGTCTGTAGGAAATAGCATTAAATTCTCTCCCTCTGTTCCTGGTATCACCTGCTTAGGCTCTCAGCAGTAGCCAGTGTTCTTCATACTTTTCTTCAGGCTTTCTTGTCTTTCAGATAACAAAGAAGTAATCCAAGCCACACATCGAAAATATAGAGTTGTGATCATAAATACAAACACAGTCAAGGACTCCCCAAACCCTGGCATTTCTGAAAATAGGCATATCCAGGTGCCAGGCCTGGGCCGGGCATGTGGGTGACAGTGAGACTGACCACTGTGAGGGCAGTCAGTTCTGTGAGGCTCCGCTGACACGAGTCTTGCTGCAGGGCTGAGATTTTCTTCAAGGATTCTGGGTGAGCTCTTGGAGCCATCTAACTGGCTGACCTGGGAAACCCACACCAAGCAGCAAGGGCACCAGCGGGGCATCATGTTTAAGCTTTAGTTATCGTCTCCAGTCTCCACCTCATTCCAGGAAGGAGGCAAAGAGCTCATCTGCTTTGCAAAGCTCAAAGTTATGCAAGGAAACAAAAGCCAAGGTCAGTCTAGATTCAGAAAAATCACTGCACCAGAGATTCCATAAACCTCTCCCTGCAAAAAAGAGGGAGGCAGTTCTGGGTCAAGCTAGTTCTTAACACATGTGCAAAATGGACCACCCAAGAGGTGGCTCTTCCTGAGCAAAATGACCGGCCTGCCTTCTGCCTTCTGCCTTCCTGCATTTGCAGCTCTGAGTCCAGGAGCAAGCTGGTGACACTACTCTAAGGGCATGGAGGCCTTCTCCTTTCATTGTTGGGCATCTAAGATAGCAGATAGCGGGAGAGAACACTTGTAATTCAGAGACTTCACTACAGGCTCTTATATGCAAAGTACTTCTAATGGCAAAGCATAGGAGAGGATTTAACAAGTAAAAATAGTCATCTCACCAATGCATTTTTTAATGTCTTTCTTCCACATTTGTACAATGTGACAAAATCAAGCAGAGGTGCCCTAGGGATTTCTTGGAATAATTCACAGCCAGGTGATTTTGTGTTCTATCAATACTAAAGTCCCACAGCGTAAACCTCTCTTTCCATATTATACCCCTAGTGTTGTTTATTCTTCTTGACTATTGTGTGATTTGCCTCCTCCAAGTGACACAAAGTTTAGCTTGAGGCTTTGACAGCTATTAAAACACCAGGTCTCCTTCAGGTAGTAATGAATTTGATGACTGTTTTCACTTAGGATGTGAAGTTTGTTATCCTATCAGCTGAGCCCAAAACAACCCCAATCAAATTCACCAGTTTGCAGACTACAGACTAAATCTGGCCTGCAGATATTTTATTTGGCTGGCTCAGTGATTTTTGTTTTGTTTTGTCTTGGTTTTGTTTGGTTTTGCTTTGTAATTGAATTTGAATGACTTTTGGCAGAAGAGTCTCAAATTCCGTAGACCCCACCCCTCTCTATTGCTGTGAACCTTACAGACATTGGGGTTTGTGATGATTGCCTGATACTGTAAATGGCAATAGCAGGCACCCATGTCTCATTCCCAGTCTCATGATGAAGGCTTTCCATATTTTGCCTGTAATTTGATAAGATTCTTTTTTTGGTTTGCATTTGTACTATTTGTGGGGTTTTTTTTAGATTATCAGATAAAGAATCCTTTCTATTTCTTGTGTATCATAAGTCATTATTTTAAATGGGTGTTGAGTTTTACCAAATGCTTTTTCTGTCTCTACAGAAATGATCATATTATTTTTCTCCCTCTTTTCTGTTCATTGCTAAATTACATTGCTTGATTATCAAATGCTAACTAATTATATTTTCAGGATAACTACCTCTTGGTTATGATACATTACCCTTGTTATACGGAATTTGATTATCCTTGTTATACAGAATTATTTTGTTTAGAATTGTTACCTACCTAAGCTCTAAGAGAGAGCTTAGTTTTTAGTTTTCCTTTTTAGAAAAGGAAAAGTCCTTGACTGGTTATGGAGGTCAAGGAAATGCTCAGCTCTTTACAGAAGTTGGAAGGAGTTCTTCTTCTCTATTCTCTGGAAGACCTTGGATAAAATATGTTATTTTATATTGTGGGAAGGGTTTTATTTACTTTTTAAAAAAGATTGTATTTGTTTATTCATGAGAGACATTGAGAGAGAGGCAGACATAGGCAGAGGGAGAGGGAGAAGCAGGCTCCCTACGAGGAACCCTATGTGGGATTGGATCCCAGGACCCTGGGATCATGACCTGAGCCAAAGGCAGATGCTCAACCACTGAGCCACCCAGGCATCCCTGTGGGAAAGATTTTAATTTCAAATTTTAGTAGATACAGAACTGTTTGTGTCTTTTTCTCTATGTGACACTTTGTTAATTTGAATTACTCTACAAATTTGAGCTTTTTAAAAAAGGAAATATCAAGTTAATTGTCATAGTTCTAAATAATAGCCTCTTATTACCTTCTTTTTTTTTAAGACTTTATTTATTCATGAGAGACACACAGAGACATAGGCAGAGGAAAAGCAGGCTCCATGCAGAGAGCCTGACATGGGACTCGATCCGGTGTCTCCAGGATCAGGTCCTGGGCTGAAGGTGGCGCTAAACCACTGAGCCACCCTGGCTGCCCCTCTTACTACTTTCTTAATGCTGGCATGATTTCTAATGATGTCTCCTTTTCCATTTCTGATTTAGTAACTTGAGCCTTTTCTCTGTTTTTCACCAGTACTAGGAGCTTATTCATTTTATTTGCTTCTTCTCAGAATTAACTTTGGGCTGTGTCTATTTGTTTGCTTAATTTAATTACTTTTAATTGATAATGCCTCAGGGATGATGCCACACATAATTAAGCATCCAGACATTTGCAACCATGTGCAGAATTATCATGGATCTGGTAGCTACAGACTCTGACCATCCGGGTGTGTTGTGTAGATGGCCTCAAAATCATGCACAGCATTGCTGTCAGTGATGGGATTTTCTGAGATAGTGAACACTTTGTGGAATCATTCCAGTGAAACCAAATGCAATCTTCTATTTTCAGTTATTACTCAAAGATTCAATACATATTAATTAAAACTGCATAGAAATACTTTGTGTTAATATAAAGTAAGGTAAGCTCTCGGTAGATGTTTCCACCAATGTAAATATCCAGCGAGACAAGGAAGTTGTGCAGGATGTGGTACAGTATCTGTTTGCAGGAAGCTTTATATCCCTGACCCCTCTCACTGAATGTCCATAGTGTTTCCCAATCAGTGACAAAAGGGGGAAAAAGCCTCCTAAAATTTCCAAAATGTCCTTGGAAATGTTAAAGTCCTTGGGTGACTCTAACATCCCACTGAGGTATAACCACTGTTATGGGGGATCCCTAGGTGACTCAGCAGTTTAGCGCCTGCCCATTCAGCCCAGGATCAAGTCCCACATCAGGCTCCCTGCATGGAGCCTGCTTTTCCCTCTGCCTGTGTCTCTGCCTCTCTCTCTCTCTCTGTCTCTCATGAATAAATAAATAAAATCTCTTAAAAAAAAAAACAAACACTGTTATGGGGGAAAGTCAGATGGCAGGTTATCCTCACATTTTCATTTCCAAAGGTGGGTCTTTCTTTAACTCCTCCATCTCCGCTATAATCCAGGGTTGACTACTGGGCTCCACTTTGCCTCTTCTGCTTGGACAAGTTGTAGCTCCCATGAGCTTGCCCTAACAGAGGCTTCCTCTGGGCTGCATTCACTCCTACACAGTAGTGCTCACTCTCCACCACCACAGCAATGCCAGTGCAAGATCTGTTCCCAACCTATGTGATAGCCTGGATTTGGGTCTCTATAAAGTACACTTCCACTCCTCTTCTTCACTTGGGTCACCTTGGTCTGACCTGCAGCGCAGCCTGAGCTCTGTATTCCAGCAGGTGGTTACCTTGGCATAAAACTCCCTCCCTGGAGGGCCCAGGGAATTTACCAGATCCATAATCAGCATCAGGGCTGAGTGGAGGCACAGTATGTCCTGATTGGGTCTGGCATACGAGTTCATTAAGTATTTTAGGAGCACTGCCTAGATTAGTTGTCAGTTGCAAAATCCTTCACCCATGCTTTTACCTGGTTGCTACTTCTGCCTCTTTGGGCCTTCAGCAACCTCTCTTGGGCCAACATGATGTTGTGTACCAATAACAAAACTGTCATTCTCTATGCAGGTAGCCAATTCTAGGATAATGTTAACCCACCAGATCACAGGGACTGCAGCTTCCAGTTCCATAGCTAACTGGGACCTCCTCCACTGTGGGGCCCTGCCACTGATGGATTCACCATGCTCTCGATACCGAGGCCCTCAGCTCAGGCACCTGTGGCCCTGCCTGTATTGAGACAGCATCCCTCCTTCAAGCACACCTACCCAGGTGATATATCAAACCTCTTCTGACCTCTTCTTTAACACAAGTTTCTGCTTTCCTATCAAGCTAGAGTGAGATCGTCATCATGACAATGTGACCAATGGCTCTCTGCTGCAAGGGCTGCTCAGGTCCTGACTTGTTGAGACTCCTTCTCCTAGTGAGTCTCCTACGGGTGGTGTTCCTGTAGACCTGGAGACCCCTATAGACAACACAAACCATGTCTCCAGCTGCTCACCAGTGCACTGCTCAATTAGGATTGAAGAGGAGCCTGACCGTTGAAGGAGTCCTGTTTTGTTTTGTTTTGTTTTAGTTATGCCTCCCTCTTTCCTGCAATAACCCAGCTGTAACTGTCAGAGAGACATATGTAATCAATTTTAACACAACTAACAAATGGTCAGCAAATGATTGGTCAAACTTACCCTAAGCGTACGTGTGGTATATAACAAGACAGGGCAGACCTGGGGAAAGCATTTTTCAGAAAAGGATACTATTTATGTAGGCAGCTGTTCTGATCCCAGATCTGGATTGTACTAATACTGGCATCAACCTTGTTCGTGTGTGTTTCTGCATATCTTTACAGTCCTGATTTTCCGGTACCCTAACATTCTTCTTTACTCTGGGGTTCTTGCTTTACCTCCTCACTTGCCAGAGTTGGCACTACTTGTCTTCTGTCAGACGCAGATGAATCCAAACCATGTGAGTGGCCTGTTGAGAATTTGGCCTCATCCTAATTTTGGCCACAAGCTGACTCCTTTTACGTGTGGATTGTCCCTACATTTGGTGCCCAAGGTAGGTGGTGCCAACAATGTATTATAAAATGAGAACACACATAGAATAGATTCTGGGAGATATCAGTGTGTATAAGCTACTTAGATGTTCACTAAAACTTTTCTTTGTAAATATTTTCTTTATAGTTAGTCACTAAAAATTACAGAGCTTCAGTCACCCAAAATGTATTTCTTATGCATAATCACGGAAACCAGAAATGTAACCTGATTCTGAAGTTGAAGCAAGACATTTTATTCTGGTTTTCTTCATGGGAAATGACCGACTTTGGTAGGGTAGAAATAGAAAGTTAGAAGTTTATGAATAAGAACCAAAGATATATAATGCACAAAGCACCCATTACAGTGTTTGATAAATCAAATTTAATACATACAATTTAAAATGGCTAAAGGGTTCATTGGCTTTGTAAAAACTAAGCTATATCTGAGTTGAACTTTTGGCTGCTGAAAGGTTTGCTAAAATATCTGGTCAAACAGATACATATTAAACACAGAGACGGTTTCAGATGCACCTGTAAAGCCACAGCTCCAGGCCACATGCCCCTCCTCTCAATGTCCTTATATATTCCTTCACTTGTTCACCAATGGCCACACCATATAGTTGAAGAAATATTTTCTCATTTAACAGAAACCTGTTCAAGAGGAATTAGGAACCAAAAAAAAAAAAAAAAAAAAAACCTATTTCCATCAACCTTCTGTGACCTTTCCCATTAATATGTTGCAATGCTAACAGAAAAGTCAGTTATGGAAATAAGAAGTCTTCCATGGAAAGTGAATAAAGTACTATTCCTTGTAAGGAGCACAAGCTAGAATATTAGGAAGTGGAATTTAAAACATACTAAAATTTCACTTGTGGGAATTTTCATACATTGTATTTCCTTAGTATAAAGATATATATATATGTGTGTGTGTATATATATATACATATATATATTCAAGACATATTTATAAAAGAAAAAGCACAAAAACATATATGCAACAGAAAATTGGTTAAGTACAAGAGTCTTCCATATAATAGAAAATACCGCCTTATCACACTTCTTAACATAGATCTTTACTAAATGTCACAAAATATTCACAAAAGAATATCAAGCAAAAAAAAAGTTATGGAACATACCTGATTGATCACATTTTCAATAAAAATATATCTATTTATGTGTTCATACAAAATCTAGATAGAGATACATCAATATGTAATAATAATGATTATCTCTGGTGGGGCTTTAGGCAATTTTTCTTTACTACTTCTAATTTTTCTGCAATAGACTTGGATTGATTACATAATAAATTTGCTGAATACACTAGAAAGTGTAACATTTCTCAATGTCCCAGCTTCAAGTCAAGGAAATGACTGGTAGGAATGAAAGTAAGTCCACAGTGTTATATAGTGACTGCACAGTCTGTCTTAGTCTTGCCTGAACGACCAGCTTTCTTGCTTTGGAAACTTCTATCCTACATTAAATGCCAGATGGATTGACAGAAAATTCCTGTTGGCCTTAGCTCACCAAAAGTGAAATGGGCTCATTTTATCATATATTCAGAATGAAATTTACAATATAATACAGCTGGTTATAAGCATGACATGAGGTTATGTGCATTAAGATTACATCAAAATGGCTTTAAAATTTAAATTACTCAGTGTTGTTTTTAACTATAAAAGACAAAGGACCCGGAAGAAAGGTCATCTTCATCTTCTAGCTCAAACTATAGATGGCTGAAGTGTAGCATTTTCAGTACTATATGTTTATTAGACCCGAGAGAGAACTGTGTTTTCTCTAGTAGCATAATCTAAACCAACTTTGCACCTGTCTTCATATTAGTTAAATTATCAGGGTATTAAAAAGAAATCAAGTTATTAGAAGATTAAAACCAGTAGTTGAGTCATTCTGACACATTGTTATACAACCTTTTTTTATTTTTTATTTTTATTTATTTATTTATCTATTCATGAGAGACAGAGAGAGAGGCAGAGACACAGGAAGAGGGAGAAGCAGGCTCTCCATGGGGAACCTGATGCGGGACTTGATCCTGGGACCCCAGGATCACGCCCTGAACTGAAGGCAGACACCCAACTGCTGAGCCACCCAGGCATCCCCAACCTTTAACTTTTAATAAAAAATTGTTCTACTACAAGAGAAAAATTAATCCATAATAATTATTGACCTGTTTGAGGATTTTCTTCAAAAGAGATTGAGCTGTTAGGCTAGGAGACCGCCTACAAGTAGTGTTTACATAAGGAGAAAGACGCCTCATATTCAAACATGCCTTTACTCAAAAGCAAGTAGCAGAAGTTGCTGCTCATAAGAAAACTAATGTGCAAGTGGCAGTTGTTCCACATATGGAATGTATACTCTGGGAGTGGTGCCTTTGGTATTATCTTTAAACCTCGTTACAGACCTGTTTTGCAAGTGAGAGAACTAAAATATACACGTGGCCTAACCCAACAAGCTAAGGAATGGCAGCGACAGGTTTTAGACTATTTTGGTTTGATTTCAAAGTCCTGCTTTTCCTCAAGCTGTAATGTTCCCATAATTTCACCATGCCTTTATAGGAATTCTTAGGCTTTTTAAAGTACCACTACATAACAAATTCTGTAGGTGCCTTTTGACCGATATGACAATCAAAGAAATATCTAACACATGTATGGCTCATAGAAAATTTTGCAACAGAAAAATCCAAAAGACAGAATTTTTGTTACTATAAACGTAAAAATAAACCCTGTCTATTCTTTCCTGAAAGGTGTTGTGATACAAGACATTTAAGCTTGCTTATTGAAAATAGAGAAGTCTTTAACTCAGTTTTGATCCAGTTCCAAACCAAAGGAACTCTGGTGCTGGGGCTTAAAACAGAGCGCTGAAATGATACATGTCCCTTGCTAGACTGGGAACCACAATCCCTCAATTCAGATGACCTCAAGGCTTGACCAGAGAGTACTCAGCTGCTTCTTCCGGTTACCTTTTCATGCTGGCTTGTCCTTAATATAGCTAATGCTCCCCAGATGTATCAGCTGCTAGCTCTCTTTAACTCTCACTGGTCTCACATGCATCGCTGACTACTTTTCACAGACACAGAGGGAAAAGAAATATCTCCTAATGCAGAAAATTTCAGGTCTCTCTGGGGCCCTCAGAGCAAAGCAATGCCATGCAGGCAATGATATCAAATGCATGTTTTTATTTTTAATGTCTTATTTTTAAAAAAATAAAATAGAATACTGCAAAAAACTCCCCGTGTGCCATTGTGCAGCTTCAACAAAATGATGTCATATGTACTGTTACCACATTCACCTTCCCAGATGATCTTGTAGCAAATTTTAAACATTTTATTTTATAAACAAACATTTCAGTATGTAACTCTAAAAGAAGAGGACTCTTTTCTTTCTGCATAACCACAGAACCATGATAGTACCTTTAAAAATTAATAATTCTGAATGTCATCAAATATTTGGTCAGTGTTTACATTTCCAATTCTTTAATGTCACAAAGTTCTCTAGTTTGAATTAGGATCCAAACAAGGCCTACATGTAATGACTGGTTAATATATTCTTTCTAAGTCTCTTTTTGGTTTCCCCTTCCACCCTCTTTTCCCTCGTTTCAATTTATTTGCTGAAGAAACATGATCATTTGTCCTGTAGGATTGCTTGTCCTGATTACATCTCTGCAGTACAATTTGATATAATCCATTTTCCTCTGACTTGTCTACAAATTAGTAACTGGATCTGGAGGACTGACCAGATTCAGGTTTGATTTTCTGAAAAAGCTCCTTCCTCTATCAGGAGACATCTAATATCTGGTTATCTTTTTCTTTTTGGTGTTTGATGCTTTGATAATTGATGCCTAATACCTAGATCCATTAGCTCATTTTGGGTTACAAACAGATGATATTCCAGGTCTGTCATTTCTTTTTCATTTATTTGCTGACATACCACAATAAAGAAAATCTTACTCTTATATACTGTTTGACTACCCAGTGGTTCTTCGTTTACAGATTTTCAAAATAATGAGTTGGTTCACTATCATCTTCCAATGGCTGACCAATTATTTTTTTAAGTATGAACTCACGGATTTAAACTTAGTTGATGAATTTCAATCTTTTGAAGATTTTTTTCCTCATTTATCTTCATATTGCTTCATCTTTGGCTGCCTCTGTTAGCTGATTTTCAAGTCTTTGACACAGAGTTAGTAATCTTTGATCGCTTCCTCATGATCTGATGTGACAAGACTTTCCGAGCTAATCTCATTTTTTTTGTGTCCCTGATCTGGACCTAGAATTAACCATTTCTCCAAGGAGCTCTTGTTCCTTTCAGAAGGATATTAGAATTCAACACCAAAGTTTGGGTGCTAAAAGTACTTACTGCTACTCTGTTCATCAGTGTTCCCAGGACTTTTCAGTTGAAAAAATTAGAAATAGTTTCTCTAAAGCAGAAAATGTCAATTTATATATGCTTCAAATTCAGGACTAAAAGCTCTTAATCTCTTTTTTCTGACATCAGTTTTTCCTTTCTCCCTTGCCAAGAATCTTGCTTGTGAAGGACACTGGATATATAATATTGCAGAGTTATACTTTATGCATACAACATTTTTGAATTACAAAACCATCACTACCACCTATATTATGATTACTGAAAACTTTATGATTTTTTTCTAGCTTTTTTTTTTGTGTCCTTAAAACGTATATTATTAGGGATGTGTAATCAAAAGCTGCTTTTTAAAAGTTATTTAGGTTAGTTTCTGGGTGGTCATGACAGCACTAGTTACTTATTTGTATTCATTTATCTCATTTTAACTCAGTTTTTAAAGATTTAATTTTTTATTATATAAAATGCTTACATGGTTTCAAAATCAATCCTATAAAGCAAGATATATTCAAAGAAGTCTACCTTCTGTCCCTGTTCCTTCATCCTGTCCACTCTGTACCCTTAGGGGAGATGTCAGTTTTAGGATTGGTACATATACCTATTACATATTATATTTCTTCCCTTATTACCATCATTATCCATAGTGCTATAATCAACTATATGCTAATGCCCACCAAAAGTCCTTAAACTGATATATCTCTAGTCATTTTAATTGTCTGAAGGTTATTCTTTAATTAATACCCTAGGAATAACTAATGGAATGTTAAGAAGAGTTTGACTTTATACTTGAAAAGCAGCTTATCCGAATATAAAATGCTTGGTTTGGATTTTATTTTTTGATTTACCCTAGAAGGCATAAAGTGTTACTAGTGAAAATTCTTCACAATTTTAGATTCTTTCAGTTATAAGTGACTTAGACTTTTTTTCCAGATGTCAAGAGAATTTACTCACTTTCTTTAACAACCAATGATTTCATTAGACTTGCTTCACTGTTCTCATTCCATTTTCCCAAGTACACAGTGTACCCTTTCAATATGTATATATGTGTATATATATATATATATACACACAATATATATGTATACAATATATATACAATATATTATATATAGTATATATTGTATATATAGTATATATATTGTATACATATGTATATATGTATATATACATATATATTCTCAATTTTAGGAAAATATTTCTTATACATTTTTTAAATACCTCTTTTTTTCTTCTTCTTCTTTGGGGACTCATTATACATGTGTTGTTTCTTCTTTTCCTGTCTTGTATAAGGCTGGATATATCAAAGATTTCCAGAGGGCTGATACCTGAACTGTACCTATTAAAGGCCCAACTTTGAATGAGCAATAAAATGTTAAGGAATATAATCTAAGGATGGAATTCATCAACTGATGAATTGAATGCATATTCTCCTATGACTCAGACAACCAATAGGCTATATGTTTCCTAGTAAACATATATCCTCTTATTTCTTAAGTGACTAAAATAAGAAATTACATGAAATTTATAATTGCATTTGAGATTATACACAGTTCCCAGAGTAAAGTTCACAAAACAGTTACAGGCGAAATTATTTATAATTCATTGTTGGGCAAAGCTTTGTTTTCCCTAAGACCTATGTTTCTTTTTTCTAACAAGAGTCACCATAACCAGGTTTTCTATTTCCCCCAGCTGCTAGGAATCTGAGCCAAATTGTGGCTCGGTCTTGTAATAATAAATATAATTATGACAGGGTCCTTGGTGCATGTATGTATTCTTTAACTTGGCCTCAGCTTTTACATCAAAGTTTTTTATTTTTTTTTAAATTGTTATTTATTTATGATAGTCACACAGAGAGAGAGAGAGAGGCAGAGACATAGGCAGAGGGAGAAGCAGGCTCCATGCACCAGGAGCCCGACGTGGGATTCGATCCCGGGTCTCCAGGATCGCACCCTGGGCCAAAGGCAGGCGCCAAACCGCTGCACCACCCAGGGTTCCCCACATCAAAGGTTTTTAAACTTTGGTATCAAAGGACAAACTTGCAGAGAAATTGTATACAAAATTTAGTTTGAATATACATTTTTTGTGGGGAAGTCTGGACATTTCATCAGATTTTGATTCCAAAAGAGATCTGTGATGCAAAAAGAATGTGAAAACTATTGTTCCTCTATTAATCATTCCAATAATAAAACAGAAGCTTCTGTTCTAGTTTAATTTTAAATTCCCAATGATTTACATCAAAATGAAATGGGAATGACCCTAAGCTTTTTTTTTAATCTCAACAAAATATAATTAATAATGAGCTAATGAGTTTAAATGTAGACTCCAATCACTTAAAATGATCATACCATTTACAAGTGTAAACTATGTAATATAGGGAAAACAAAACTAAGCTCTGTTTCTACAAATATTAAGAACCTACTGAAAATTAAACTGGATTCACTAACTTTAGAAAGAAGGCTGCATCATATACGATCATTTTAAGTGTCTCTTCAAATACGTTGAGACACAAACTACTTCAATAAAGTAATTATTTTTAAATAAGCTAGTTTCATTTAAAACTTTTTTTATTTTTAAAGATTTTTACTGATTTGAGAGAGAGAACATAAGTGGGAGGACAGGCAGAGGGAGAGGTAGAAGCAGAATCCCCGCTGAGTGGGGAGCTCAATCTCAGGATCCCAGGACTCCGAGATCATGACCTGAGCCAAAGTCAGACAGTTAACCTGCTAAGCCACCCCGGAATCCCTAAGCCAGTTTCCTTTTATTTCATCTCTCTCTTCCTCCTATGCATTATGTGTTCTTGCACATGGGTAAATATCTTGAGGTCTTTTGGTAAACATTTATCAAATTGGTCATAGGCTTGTTACCATAAATCAGACACCTCTGGAGAAATGCTTCCATCCACTTAAACAAGAGCTAGGGTCTACAAATAGTTATCTTGCTTGATGCACAAAGACAAAAGATACTGTAAGAGTGTGCTACAGAATTAAAACAAATACTAAGTTTACATTAATATATCTACCTGAGTCCAGGGAAGAGGTAGAAGAAGGCATGCAGTACTTGTCAAATCAAAGTTGACCAAACTTTGGAAGGAAAAATTAATTATGTTTGAGAATCCAAAGTATCTCCTTTAAATGTGTGATTGAATGGAATCAGATACCTAGAATGCATTCATTTTGTATGTTGTCAAAGATTTACTTTTAACTGTTTGTGTTAATTCTTTAAGCCCTTTTCTAGTGTAGAGTAAGTTTGTGAATCTGTGAGCAGATTGGCATTTCAATAAAAAGAGTTTTGTTCACTTAAGAAATAAAATTAGCATTCTGATTTTGAACCTATTGGAAATATGGTTTACATTCTCCTTGCAATGGTCTACAAAATTAGCCCTGAATAATTTCTTCCTGTTTTGCTATTTCTAGTAGAATTAAACACTTTAAAATTTAGAGAACTTAGATTTAACTTGACATTTCAAACTGTTTAGAACGAGGCTGATGATTAAGTGTTGAATAATGGTAATAATATACGTAACTCTTCATGACATGAATAAAAACATGTAGGTAAAATTTCCCAAATCATTTGCCCTTTAAGCAAATGATTATACATTTTTGGTTTGTTGAGTTATGCAGTCAACTAGAATTAGTAATTTACATGCAATCCGATGGAGTTGAAGTAGGAGAAAAATATTTGAGGTTGGAATTTGTTTATATAAATGTTTTTGTAAATTGTGGAGTCAGCTTAAATGCCTGAAGTGGATTCTGACACTGACACTTTTCTTCTTCCCTGCTGATTCCATTCATGGGGCCAGTAGCACTTAAGTGGCCAAATAGTGAGGTTACAAGCAGTCATTATTAAGGTAAGCAAAGCCTCACTTGTTGCTCGTGGTCAGACATCTGATTTTAATTGTGGGAAAGGTAGATAAACATTGATGCTATGGTGAGATAGAAGCTGGTATGCCATTTCTAAACTCATTAGAGCTTACAGCGTGCCAATTTACACATACACACACACACACACACACACAAGAGGGCTGAAATAAAGCCTAATTTCTGTATTCTTTGTTTCTGTATTCTACTGATAATCTTCTAGACAGATAAATACAGCCTCAAATGTAACCCTAGGATAAAAAAGCAAAAATATGAGAAATGAAAATGGACTCACTTTCAGTTCACACCCCTTCACATCCACCCTCCAGCCCCACCCTCCAGCTCTCACTGGGGCCACACTACTCAGTTATTTATTCCTAAATCACAGTCCCCTTTCTCTACTCCTTGTTTTCCCTACCTGCACTCTAACCCCTGCCAAAAACAAAAGACAAAAACACTGACATCAAAGAAAATCCCCACAGAGGTTTTAACCTCTTTTTCACCCCACCTTCCATCAAATTAATTCCTTAGAAGTCATATCATGATTTCATAATTCTAGTTTTCTGTAGAATTATTCTACTAATTTAACAAAAATCAGAATCATAAAGATAGAGGATTGAACATCATTCACATTTTCTTATTTCTTCTGCATTTTATGCAGTAGTCCTAAAACACAAAAACTGATACTTGCTAATGTGTCATCTCTACATATGAAGCACATCAGAGAAAATTTAATAAACTCAACTCATTTTATGGTAGCCTCACTCAGCTTGTTATTGCTGTTATTTTTTAATAATTTTTTCTCTCAAACTCATTTTAAATTTACACGCTTACAAAATAGAGTTTGAGTGACTTTTTCATATCTATTTTCTATTTATTTATGTTTTCTATCATCTTGCTACCCAAAGATAAGCCAGCAAAAGGCTTCAAAAGGTTTGGTGATATTGATCACCTCCTTAAACTGAGGAGATAACCAGGAAATATGTTTCATGCCTCATTGCCTTTGAGTAACCACATGCACAACCAACCATCACTGAAGAAAGACTCAGGATCCTGGAGACACTAGGTCATGTGTGATTATAGGCAGCATTTGATAGATCAAACCAGCTCTGAGTTACCATGGGCAAACAACTTAACATAAATCTGTTCTATAGATCCCACCTGCTGGATAGGGTTGTTTGTGTAGTTCTGTGTAAATATCAGTGGGAAGCAACTAAACTTCTATTACGATAAATAAAATTAAAAACAGCAACAGCAACATTTGCCAATGTGATGCACGCTTTTTCCCATCTTGGCATCTGTTTCTTGGGGGACAAGTGGGTAAATTGTACTGTATATAAATTATAGCTTAAAAAAAAAGATAATGTCTGCCATATAGTGACAGCTCCATAAGATGCTGTTTTTGATAGCTCTCAGAAGCCAGACCTATCAATCCTATGCAAAAATGACAGTGAACATAACTAAATGACAATGAACATATTTTACTTTGAGAGCTTTAATTAGGTAGTTGCTTAAGAATTTCATTACTGTATTTGAATTCACCTTAACTTTTTTACCAAAATAAGGAATTTAAGGATTTCCAATAAGGATTCAGTACATTGGTTAATTTAATGAAGTTGTAATGGCTTAAAATAAGTAAAAATTTATTCAAAAATATTTAAGAACCATTTTCCCCCAAGAATTAGGAATTTTTTCAAATATCCAGAATCTATAATCTGCATGCTCTCTTTTCAAACTGCAAAAAGTAATACTTTTGTCTTGTAATTAGTGAAACAACACAGTGCAGTTCAAAAGTGAGCAAAGCTGCTATCACCCATTCCAGCAGCCAAATCCTATTAACCCACTCCATCCCAAAACCAGCCCCTGGAGATCATTCCACACCCTTATTTTTGTTCAGGCAAGCACATACAGCCATAGATATGTCTATATAGAATTTGGTTAATTTCCTATATCCTGAAACAGAATCAGAGGGTACGTATTCTTTCTTTTTTGTGTTTAATACATAATGGTCATCTTCCTAAGTCAGTAGGTAGAGATCCACCTTGTTCTTCTAATTTTTGTAAGCATATAATTTCATACGCATCATATCCTATTATGGATTCTTCATTAGTAGTCTTTTCTCGACTTTAATTTTTGGCTTACCTTACTTCCCCACCCTATCCTTTGCTCTCATGATTGCCCCTTCCACTCCCCAAGTTCTGTAACTTTTTGTAATTTACCTACACATACCATACACTTTTTTGTCACTGTTTACTTTACAAAAGTGGGATATTAAATACTCTTCCCTACAGGTCATTTTCCTCATTCAACACATTTTAGAAAACTCCGAAGTCCCACTTCAGTTCACATAGCTTAATTACTCCTTAATAATAGCTGCTGTTGTTGCATAACATTCCACATATAATTTATTTAAGTGTTTGCCATTTGGTTGACATTCATCTGGCTTACATTTTTTTTGCCACTTTAAACAATGCTGCAAATATTTTTTAATATATTTTCCTTTATATATTCTGATACTCATACCCATAGGATAGAGTTCCAAAAGTTAGACCATCAGACTGAAGTGTATACAGATTTTTTAATTGATATTTTTGTTGTTTTCCAAAAAAGATAGTAACCATTTATATTTCCACCACATCCATGGCATCAATAGACATTATCATTTATTTTCTATTTTTATAGGCACATAAGAGCTATTGAGAACTGTCATAAGACAATTTCTAATTCTTTGATAACTATGAATAGCCACTGGAGATGGGAGTGAACTCTGACTTCTTCCTCCAAACCTCGCAGTCATCTATTACAATGAAAACATCTTGAACTGAATTTTCCTTATGTGCATGTATTAACAGTCACTAGAAGAGTTTAGCTGGTCCTCTAGGCAGTCTAAAATTTCTACTCTCTGTCCTTACCACACTCTGAGAGCACCTTGCTTTAAAGATTTATCGCAAGGGAGATGCAGGAAAAACTTTGGTGACAAGATCACTTCTTTTTTAATTAGTAAAGATGACAAAATCCTCCATTAAATGATTGTAGTGGAAGGATGGGGCTGTGGTGGGATATATAGTTATATCCTGCCTAAGGCTTTGTTTGCTGTAGAAGTGTTACTATGTTGAGCTCACCAGATTCTTTTTTTTTATTATTATTATTTTTTTAATTTATTTATGATAGTCACAGAGAGAGAGAGAGAGAGGGGCAGAGACACAGGCAGAGAGAGAAGCAGGCTCCATGCACCAGGAGCCTGACGTGGGATTCGATCCTGGGTCTCCAGGATCGCGCCCTGGGCCAAAGGCAGGCGCCAAACCGCTGCGCCACCCAGGGATCCCGAGCTCACCAGATTCTTAAGCCCATTTGTGAAAGGGTTGAGGGGCCCGCACTAATTTCCTTGGTGATCACACATCTTGATCATCTCTCATCTCACCAGTGAAAACTCATTTCTAACCAGCAAATGCAATAATGGAGATTTAGACTGCAATTTAAAGTATTTTATATATTCTCTTCTGGAAAGTGGACCCCTGACAGGGTCTCTCGAAGGCTAAGTAACCCACCATAAAGTGTGAACTCAGGATTAGGGAACGTCAAATGTTAACCAACTTCCCTAAACTGTAGATTGCGGATAACTTCTACGCATACATTATATTATCAAACTGGAATGTTTTCAAGCAAATACAGTATAGCAGGTATAAGGCAGCAGCTTAGCTTGCTGCTTTTCCAATAGCAAATAACAACAAAAAGCAAGACATATTTCTACATTTTACTAAATATGCTTCAGTAATTTCAAGGCATCAGTCATGTGACCTCCATTAGCCAAGACTACAGGAGGAGAGGAGAAAGAAAGACAGCAGCCAGAATACAGCAGTTGAGTGGATATGTTCATAAGCTCATGAGTATGACATTAATGTTTAGAGGAAGAGGCCTCATGAAACCTACATTTGCAGGTGAGGAGCAAATGTGGACAAACTGTGCCTGCGTTGTAATGTTTGATCTGTTTATCTGCACAACTCCTCCTAATGGTCAAAGCAATTCATTTAGGGTTCAAAATACTTTAAATGTTGACAAATAGATTGGGACAAATTCTTTTTCCATAGAACACATTCATGTTTCTGCAAGAGAGATTCTGAAAACATTGTAACAAAGTTAGAAATAGTTCGCCATATTCCAACATATGGGTAAATGTTCAAAAGACTTGTTGAAATAATTATGGAACTTGAATTGTTGGTCTAATATGATAAGCCTTGAGGGATGCAGAGATGAAATGCTCTCCCAAAGATAATGGAATAACTTTGAGTAGCAGCCACTTGGTTGTCTTTGTTTTTGACACAGTGGTGGGAGCATGTGATGGTCACTGCAGTTTGATAAATGACCTTCCCATCATTCTCATTTTGTGGGTTTAGGTCAGACACCCATATTGTGACTTGGTTGGTGTGGAGGCTGGTGTTTCACTGTATTTTTAGAATATTTAGTCTATTTAGAAAGTTTACATAATTTTGGTTACAGTGACTAAAGTGACTAGGACTAAAATAAGACTGACTTTTACAAAAACAAACTCTTCTAGCATTCGAAGATGGCAGTGTGCACCAGTGCTCCTCCACAGTCCTTTTGATTCCAGGTTTGGTACTTAAGATTGCAAATAAGGGTGCACACGGATGAGAGAAAAATACTTTGTTCTTTGTAGGAACAGAGTGTTTCTAAAAGACAAAGTGAAAAATGTCTATTTTTTCATGTTCCTTGTTCTAGAGTGGAGATGACAAGTTTCATTCATCTTGCCAAGTCTGAACAATTAATAGCGGCTGCCCGGAGCACTCTGTGGAAAACAATTGGGGTAGAGAGTTGGTACCCTGATAGACAAGATGCTAAATATTAGTGATAACTGCCCAGGACTGAGTGCAAGGGGAGAGGCACGGCATATGTGACATGTATGGTATTTCTAGACTAATGGGAAGGGAGAGGGGTATGGTCAAATATTTCATATCTAGTTGATATTTACAGGGTAGTCTATACCATACTTGAAATCCACTGAATCAGGAATTTTTTGTGGGCTGATTTTTAAAAACATATTCCAATATTTATAACGTATTTACATATAAAATGGATTTTCATAGTGATTATACATACATACATGCACACACATGTGTGTGTGATTCTAAAGCACAGTGAAAGAATTTTAATTTTTAATTGATTTTAAAGACGTTAAGAATTTTATTTAAATTAATTTTTTAAAAGATTTTATTTATTTATTCATTAGAGACAAACAGAGAGAGAGAAAGAGAGAGAGAGAGAGGGAGAGGCAGAGACACAGACAGAGGGAGAAGCAGGCTCCATGCAGGGAGCCTGATGTCGGACTTGATCCCTGGTGTCCAGGATCACTCCCTGGGCTGAATGCAGCGCTAAACCGCTGAGCCACCCGGGCTGTCCTAAATTAATTTTGATTAATTTTAATTTTTTAAGAATAGTGCTTGAGGGGCACCTGGGTGGCTCAGTGGGTGAGCGTCTTGCTTTTGGCTCAGAGCATGATCCCGAGGTCCTGGGATCAAGTCCCACATCAGGCCCTCGACAGGGAGCCTGCTTCTCCCTCTGCCTGTGTCTCTGCCTCTCTATGTGGGTTTCTCATGAATAAATAAAATCTTAAAAAAAAAAAAGTGGTGCTTGAAATCCAGCTAAAATGGAACCACATTTTGCTTAGTAGTTAAATAATATGTTGCAGATGTTTTTTAAGACAATACTTTATTGAGTTTTGAAATAATTGAAAAAGTATAAAGAAATGTACATAGATAAACAACAAAATACATGAGTAATGGTGTATATTCAGAATCTGAAAACCAACAAACATCTTTTCTGGCTAAAGTTGTATGTACCTAGGTGGTATAAAGAGTTTTAGACAGTACTCAATTTATTGTAAATTATTTGTAAAAGATTTATATTCATGTTGTAGATGACACCTCCTCATGTCTTTTGTTCCTAAAATGAAGTTTTCATTTTTCTTATTGGTCTGTATAGTTTATTTATATACATTTCTAAATGTATAAATATATATTATATATAAAATATAGATATGTCTATATTATCTCTATATGGGTATATCTCTATATACCTATATAGAGAGTAGAATCTATATATGTACATATATATGTAGAGTTTATATATATAAATTTATAAATATATATCTGTATGTGATATATAATCTATATTATATACTATTATCATCTACAATATATTATATTAATATAAATTATATATAAATATTATATCTATTCATATAATATATAACATTATATATTCATCATTTTATATATGTATATATACATTTTATGTATGTGTATATATATGTATATATACATATATATATATATATATCCTGGATACTAATCTTTTGAGGTTGTATGAATTCAACTGTATTTTTCCAGTTTGTGAATACTTTTTGTTTATGTGACTTTTGTAAAGAAGTTCTTAATTTTCAAGAACCTATTAATTCAAACCTATTAATCTTTTACTTATGGTTTATGCTTTTCTGTATCTTATTTAGGAAATTCTTCCCTACTCTGATTCACAGAGATATTCTCCATGTTGTCATCTAAGTTTTATAGCTTTGTCTTCACATTTAAATAATTAATCCACTTGGATTTTGTTTGTAGCAAAATTAACTGTCTTATCTCCTATATTTTTATAGTAAGTTTTGGTATATGATAGCACAGTCCCCCTTAACACCATCATCCATTTCCCTACTTACATTTCAGAATTTCTGGATTATTCTTGGATTTTGCACTTAAATATAAATTTTAGGATCAGTTTCTCGAGTTCCACAGTAGATCTTTTTATTCTTATGTATTGTTCCGTATTTTCTTCTTTTTTTTCTTTCATTCCAATATAATTAATGTAAACTGTCATATTAGTTTCAGGTATACAATAGAGTTATTTTGCAGTTCTGCACATTATGCAGTGCCCACCACAATAAGTGTACTTTTTAATCCCCATCACCTATTTCACCCATGTGTCCAACCCATCCCCCCTCTGGGAACCACCAGTTTGTTCTCTATGTTAAAGGTTGTTTTTTTTTTTTTTTGTCACTTTTTTCTTTGTTTTGTTTTTTAAATTCCACATGAGTGAGATCACATGGTATTTGTCTTCCCCTGACTGACTTATTTCCCTTAGCATTATACCCTTTAGATTTATCTGTGTTGATTTCAGAGTATTATTGTAGTGTGTGCGTGTATATATATATCAAAATTAGCAGTCTAAATATGTATATATATATATATATATATATATATATATATATATATATACACACACACACATCTTTGGTATCGTTTCATCTATCGATGGATACTTGGATTCCTTCCATAATTTGGGTATTGAAAATAATGCTGTAATAAGCATAGGGGTACAGATATCTTTTAAACTAGTATTTTCATATTCTTCAGCTAATATCCAGTAGTGGAATTACTGAGTGATATGATAATTTTATTTTTAATTTTTTGTGGTACTTCCATACTGTTTTCCACAGCGGCTGTACCAGTTTGCATTCCCACCAACAGTGCATGACGGCTTTATTTTTTCTCCACGTTCTCACCAACACTCGTTTCTTATGTTTTTGATTTTAGCCATTCTGACAAGTGTGAGGTGATACCTTATTGTGGTTTTGATTTACACTTTCCTGATGGTTAGTGATGTTGAACGTCCTTTTATGTGTCTGTTGCTGATCTGTAAGTCTTGTTTGGAGAAATGTCTGTTCATGTCTTCTGTCCATTTTTTAATTGCATTGTTTGGGTTTTTTGGTGCTGAGTTGTATAAGATCTTTACATATTTTGGATACTAACCCCTTAACTGATATATTATTGGCAAATATCTTTGATTCAGTAGATTGTCTTTTTGTTGTGTTGATTGTTTCTTTTGCTATTCAGAAGCTTTTATTTTGATCTGGTCGCAATAGGTTTTGTTTGTTTTTGCTTTTGTTTCCCTTGCCTCTAGATATATGTCTAGAAGAATGTTGCTATGGCCATTGTCAGAGAAATTACTACCTTGCTCTCTTCTAGAATTTTTATGGTTTCAAGACTCACATTTAGGTCTTTAATACATTTTTAGTTTATTTTTGTGTATAAGAAAGTGGTTCAGGTTCATTCTTTTACATGTGGCTTTCCAGTTTTCCCAACACCGTTTGGTGAAGAGACTTTTTCTTATTGTATATTCTTGCCTCCATTGTCATAGATTAATTGACCATATAATTATGAGCTTATTTCTAGGCTCTCTATTCTGTTCCATTGATCTATGTGTCTGGTTTTGCACCAGTACCATACTGTTTTGATTACTACAGCTTTGTAATATATCTTGAAATCTGGGATTGTGATACCTCCAGTTTTGTTCAAAGGTTATTTTGGCTATTCAGGGTCTTCTGTGGTTCCTTTTTTGTTGTTGTTGTTTTGTTTTTGTTTTTTTTTTTTGTGGTTCCATACAAATTCTAGGATTATATATTCCATTTCTGTGAAAAGTGTTCTGGGTATTTTGATAGGGATTGCATTAAGTCTATGGATTGCTTTGTGTAGTATGGACACTTTAACAATATTTGTCCTCCCAATCTATGAGCATGGAATATCTTTTCTTCACAGTAAATCTTGTCTTGGTCTGGGCTTTCTTGGGAAATAGACTGAGATGGGGATTCATGTGCAGGAGCTTATGCCTTGCAGTCAAGCAAGATAAGCAGGACAGGGCAGAAATAGAAATTTTTTATTATATATATATTTTTTTATTGGAGTTCAATTTGCCAACATATAGAAATAGAAATTTAATTGTGGAAAAAAAAAGAAATTTAATTGTGTTTCAGCTTGTTGGAGGCTTCTGTGGATATCATGGGGACCCCTGCAGCTTACTATGCCCTTCAGAGATGTCCCAAATGAAGGTAAAGGAATCAGGCCTTTTAATGCCCACATCTACCAAATATTGCATGTAGACTACTTACGCAAATGGAATATAACATTAAGTAAGGCAGTTTCCTTTAGCCAAAACCAATTCTTACAGAAAGAGCCAATTATAAACTGTCAGTTGTCAATACTCCAAGCAGCGTAGGAAATGTGTGCCTTCGTGGTTTGGGGTAGTATACTACAACATCCACTATAGCTGAGCCCTTTCTGGTTTCTGCTTGTCTTCTTTTCTGAGGAAATTCATAAAAGGAAGACTAATGAAATTGACTATAGACTGTGCTAATTATTCAAGTAACTATTTAAGTTACTTGAAGATGTAACTTACCCTTTCTTTACCACCCTTTCTAGATTCTTCTCTTCCTCTGCTAGCACCTCTGCTAATCTAGGTGACCTAGATTAGAAGACAGAAGGCATGACTCAGCCCCTTATCCATAAATATCTGAGACTGTAATTATCAAGGCCTTCTTACAACATGTTGCAGAAGATGATAGAGTGGTTTACCTAAATGCAAACTTATTTTTTCTTGCCCATGTAACAGCAGCCCTACCTCCTGCATGTGATTAAAGTTGATTATCCTTTTTTCTTATCTACTGTACTCTTGACACAAGAAGTCTTCAGGAACTGGGGAGCAGCCATAGCTTAAAGTTGAATTGAATTTTAGATGTTTGTTTTGTAATGCAAACTCCTCCTCTGGGAAATACAAACTCTAGACCTACAGGTTGCAGATACATATTCCAGTATTCCATCGTTTCTAAGTATCAACTCTAAGTTCATGCCTCAGCTGTTCCTTCAAAAGGCCATTTAGTGGCTCCACTGAGCCAGTATATTCTAGACAGTGTATTTTGTGATAAGACTCATGGGTCCCATGGACATGTGTCTACTGCTGTAAAGTCTTTGCTGTAAAGTGGAACCCTTGGTCCAAGACAGTATTGGGTGGTGGTCTCTGTTCTGTGTTGGTCAGTCACATTGAGCCTTCAGCTATGCTGGCCAAAGTCAAAGATGAGCTATACCCATAACATAGATCAATTCTAGATGAGATAAACCGCTGCCTTTGCCAAGGGTGAAAGTGGCACTGTGTTTGTTTTCTAGGGCTACAATAACAAATTACCATGAACTGGATGGCTTAAAACAACAGAAAATTATTCTCTCACCATTCTGCAGGCTACAAGTCTGTAATCAAGGTATTTCAGGGCCATGGCTCTCTCTCCTACCTTCTTGTGTTTGTTGGCAGTCCTTCATGCTGTTTAGTTTATAGCTACATAACTCCCAACCTCTGTCATCAGATGACCATCTTACCCCCACGTATCTGTGTCTTCACATGTGTTCTCTCTGTGTCTGCCTCTGTGTCTCTGCCTCTTATTATAAAGATACCGGTCATATTGGATTAAGGACCCACTCGACTCCACCTCATCTTAACTTACATCTTAATTATACCCTCAAAGACCATAGTTCTAAACAAGGTCACATATACAGATACCACATGTTAGAACCTTAACATATATATTTGGGAACCACAATTCAAGCCACAACAGATGCACTGTAATCAATTTGCCCCCAAGTGGCTGCTTGTTCTCCATGATATGATCCCCATGAATTAGGGGGTTCAGAATAGTTTTCTGTTGCTGGAAGGCTGAACATCTGGTAGCAGCAGAAGCTTGCCCAGCCTTGGTGAGTAGAACACTTGGTGTTGGACTCATGCACAGTCTCCATCCCTGCCACCACAAACTACTTCATTCTTCAGCCCATTAGCACTGAGGTGACTAATGGCAGAGGCTGACTGGGTCAGTTGCTTACACCATTCATCTGTTGCCATTTAGCATTTCTTACATTATGAATGCTCGCTGAGAGGTATTATGATGTGAATTTAAAATACCATGTATGTAAGTAAGGCTGTGTTAATCTGCCCTCACAAAGATACCTCATATGACATAGCACCTGTGGCTAGAAGTAGCCCTTGGTTGAGTTTGCAGTAGACTACTATTGTCCACCAGGGTCCATCTCATTTTGTAAGGACCATAAAAGTGAATTAAATGAGTGTATGGCAGGGGTGCCTGGGTGGCTCAGTCAGTTAAGTGACCAACTCTTGATTTCAGCTCAGGTCATGATCTCAGGGTTGTGAGATTGAGCCCCATGTGGGGCTCTGAGCTCAGCAGACAGTCTGCTTGGGATTTTCTCCCTCTCTCTCTGCCCCTTCCCCCTAAAATAAATAAATAAATCTTAAAAAAAATAAATGTATGGCAGAGACTAGCATCTCTGCGCATTTTAGGACTTTAAGAGCAGCACTCGTGTCTGGCTTCTGCCCTCAACTCTAAGACACAATATTGTTTGTAACTTGCTATTTTGGTGGGAGAAAGGAGAGAACATTCAGAGGTTTCAACTTGGCCTTCTACAAATCAAAAAATAAATGTGAAGATTATGCCAACTACCAAGTATACTGTTTCCATTTTAAGTTCAGGACTGAGAGAAATGACCACTGACTGAAGCCATAGACTCAGTGGACACTGTGAACTGGACATTTTATTGCTTCATCTCTGCATGCCCTCATCCCAAAAGGAGAACCATTTGCCTCTTCAGACCAACTCAGTCCCTGTGCCAAACAGTCCTCTATATATTTGGGTTTCCCCCTTTCCCCCTAGTAAATGGCATTTACATCCTTTGAGGCAAGACTAGAAAAATGACCACTGAGTGCTATTGTGGTGTAGGACCCCATCTTCTAGTCACCCAACCTCTACTTAACCCCAGTGGGTCTGAGTCAGAAAACAGTCCATCTCTTGGGCACCTAAGGAGACTGTATTCTATTAAATACCTCCGTGGCTGCTCCTGGCTGTCATTGTAACCTACCATTGTTTGTGATAACTGTGCCACCACCATTCTGATGGTTAAGCAACACATCTCTTGGCATTTAGTATTTGGGGATCATCCCCATTGTTATCTGTGAGCCTAGTTCTGTAATGACAATTCCAAGCTTAAAGAGAAAGAGCTTCTCAGTGCTGCTGGTGTCCGTCTCATTAGCACGTTCTTTATTCTAATAAATGCAGTGACCTCCAGGCCCTCCTATAGAATAGTCAGGATTTTTGGTCTTTATACTATATCCACTTTTGAGTGTCTGCTTCTGTGAATTTTTGACCCCTTCCTCCACTTCCTGCTATGGCAATTCTGACACATCTACTTCACTTAGTGGGTGCTGTTGCTTTTTCTAGGCATCCAAGAATTATCCTAGCTATGTATTAACATTGTCTCCTAGAGTCCTTTTTAAAGGATTAAGTTGTATAAGGTAGAAATGTGCTCCCAAATCAGAAAACCCTCTCTTATCCAATTTTATGATCTGACTTAGTTTATCCAGCACCTTCAGAGTCCAGTTCCATGTGTCTACTACCACCTTCTGCTGAGACATCCTGACTAGGCCCTGTAGCCCCACAGTGCCATCCAAAACCATGTTCATGATTTTTATTGAAAGTTCACTGCATCTACAGCTATCTTATAACTATAAAAATATTTTTAAGTCATGTATGAATAATGAATATTTTTATTAAAGTATAAGTAAGATAAAATGTTGTATTAGTTTCAGATGGTTAACATATCAATTCAACAATTCTATACATTAAATACTCACCACAATAAGTGTAATGCTCACCACAACATTATTACAGTGTTATGGCCTATATTCTCAATGCTGTACTTTTCACCTGTGATATTTATTTTATGACTGTAAGTGTGTACCTCTTAATCTCCTTTATTTTGCTCATTTCCCCATCCACCTCATTGCTGGAAACTGCCAGTTTATTCTCTATATTTAAGAGTCTTTTTGGATTTTGTTTGATTGCTCATTTTTTTTCTGTATTCCACATATAAGTGAAACCATACGGCATTTATCGTTCTCTCTATGACTTACTTCACTTAACATAATACCCTCTAGTTCCACCCTTGTCAAAAATGGCAAAATCCCAGTTTGTGTAGCTGATGGCTATTCTATTATATATATAGTATATACATACATATACTATATCTTTTTATTCATCTATCAGTGTACACCTGGGTTGCTTCTATATCTTGGCTATTGTAAATAACACTACAGTAAACACAAGGATGCATATATCTTTTCCAATTAGTCTTTTCATTTTGAGGAGGTAAAAACCCAGTAGTGGAATTACTGGATCATATGGGTTTTCTTTTTTTTTAAGATTTTATTTATTTATTCATGAGACACACACAGAGAGAGAGAGAGAGAGAGGCAGAGACACAGGCAGAGGGAGAAGCAGGCTCCACGCAGGGAGCCCGATGTGGGACTTGATCCTGAGTCTCCAGGATCACGCCCTGGGCTGAAGGTAGCGCTAAACCACTGAGCTACCCGGGCTTCCCCTTATTTTTAAATTTTTAAGGAAACTTTATATTGTTTTCCAGAGTGGCTGCACCAATTTCCATTCCCACCAAGAGTGCACAAAGATTCCCTTTTCTCCACATCCTCACCAAAATTTGTTATTTGTCTTTTTGATACTTGCCATTCTGACTGATGTGAGGTGATATCTCATTATGGTTTTGATTTATATTTCCCCGGTGATTAGTAATATTAAGCATCTTTTGGTCATCTGTATATCTTCCTTGGAAAAAAATGTCTGTTCAGGTCTTCTGTCCATTTTATAATCAGATTGGGCTTTTTTAGTGTTGAGCTGTGTAAGTTCTTTATATATTTTGCTATTAATTTCTTATCAGATATATCACTTTTAAATATCTTCTTCCATTCACTAGGTGTCCTTTCTGTTTCATTGATAGTTCCCTTTGCTGTGTAAAAGCTTATTACTTTGGTGTAGTTCCAATTGTTTATTTTTGCTTTTACTTCCTTTGCTTAGTCACCTTTATCCATAAGTCTGTTGCTAAGGGTGTCACCTAAGAGATCACTGCCTATGTGTTCTCTTAAAAGTTTTATGAATCTAGATCTCATGTTTAGGTCTTTATGGATATTGAATTTTTAAATGCTTCTTCTGTATCTATTAAGATAAAGTCTTTCTCCCTTAAACAATTTAACATTAATTGATTGATTGATTTTTTTAAGATTTTATTTATTTATTCATGAAAGACAGAGAGAGAGAGGCAGAGAGAGGGAGAAGCAGGCTCCCTATGGGGAGCCTGATGTGGGACTCAATCCCAGGACCCCGGGATCATGACCTGAGTTGAAAGCAGACACTCAACCACTGAGCCACTCAGGCATCCCTAATTGATTTATTATTAAACCAATATTGCAACCTAAGGATAAACTTTCCTTACTCATGATGTATTAACTTCTTATATCTTACTGCATACAGATTGCTAATATTTTATTTAATTACTAACATTTTGCATTTCTGTTCAAAAGGGTAGTTGTTATGTAATTTGTACTATTTGACTATTCTGGTCAGTTTTGAACATCAAAATGCTCATCATAAAATGAGATGGGATATATTTTCTCTTTCTCTATTTTCTTGGAAGAGTTTTGTGAAAGACTGAAATTATTTTTCCCTTTGAATGTGTGGTAGAACTATTCTCTAAGGTTGTCTGGGTCTGATCTTTTCTTTGTGGAAAAATTTTTATTGACTTTGAATCATCTTTACTCAAGGAAAATTGGTATTTTCTGAGACACTAATTCACTGGCAGGTGAATCATAATACTTTTACTTTACCGAATTATACCAACATCATCATCTATGAGGGAGAAAATACTTATTGTATTTCTACCAACAGTGGTTAGAGATTAGTAAATATTTCTGCTTCTATTGCAGAATTTCTAGCACCTTATTAGAAATTTCTTCACTGGGGGCATCTGGGTGGTTCAGTCAGTTAATCATCTGACTCTTAATCTCAGCTCAGGTCTTAATCTCAGGGTTGTGAGTTCAAGCCTTGCATTGGGCTCCATGCTAGGTATGGAGTCTACTTTAAAAAAAAAAAAAAAAGGAAGGAAGGAAGGAAAGAAATCACTTGACAGAGAAAAATAAATGTAATTACTAAGAATTTCAGAGGCCAGGATTCTGATAACAAATGTATAATAAAAATATAAGTAACAAATACAGAGTTCAGAGAAGATACATCTATTTTTATCAGGAGAGAGCAAAGAAAGGTACATATAGTTATAGGTGTTTTAGAGCTTGGGATCCTAGAGAGGGACAACCATGGTTAGTAAGCCAACTCTGCCACTTCCAGCTACCACTTACTAGTGACCTTCAGAAACTAGCTTCCACATCTGTAAAATGCGGATAATAGTGGTTCCTGTCTCAAGCATCCTTGTGATGATAGCTACTAGAACATAGTAAGTGCTTAATATATGCTATCTATATCAATTTACCTAGAACAAATAAGGAAGTGATATTATAAACTATATTCGAAAGACAAAGAAAATGGCAGTGATGACAGCCAAGTAGTATGGTTAAGGAGAATGCTAAGTTGGGAGTAGAACATCATTTCCAAAAGTACCCAGGATCAAGTTGCAGTTGGACAATGAGCTTTAAATGGGCCAAGTTGTCTTGACTATGTAGATTTCCAGGAGCACCCAACTGGATGGATTTGGAGTGGTAAGGTGAGCAGAGTTGAGGATCTGTATAGAAAATTTCCAGGAAGGGAATAGGCAAGCAATTGTTTCATTCTTCTCATTTTATTACCCAGTAGTGCTTTTACCCAGGACACTTCAAAATTCAACTGTGAAGAAAAAAAAAAAAAAGATAACTCAATCAACAGACAACTCAAAATAGGTTAGGACCCAGAGTGGTAACACTTTAGGAAGAAAAGTTAACCATTATCTAATTAGCAAAAGAAGTTACCCAGTCAGAAATCTTAGCTACATAAGGTCTTAGCTAGGTCACTCATCAGGGTCCCATATTTCCTTGACATACCATTAAATAATAGGTCTACTTTGTTTTGGGGTCCAAAACCCAATAATGCTCCTTTTTATTGCTGAAAAACCTTAGTTACTTTTTAAAAATCTACCTGTTATCTCTTAGTGGATGTCTTAACCAATTATGGATGGTGGCACAAAAGTCAAGAGAGAGTCTGAGGGAACCTAGCAATTTTTGAAAACATGGTGCTAACATGATGCTACTCAAAGTCAAATGTATTGGGGGGGAAAGCTTATGTTAGATTCTCTGGAGTCTTGGGTGCATTGTGATATTTTAGAACATATTAGTGTGACTTTCTTTTTTCCTTTACTTTTCCTTGTTCATGAATTTCCCCCAATCCATCTGTTATCTTGGAGAATATTAGGATGATTCTAATGAAACATTAATCAAAAACAGTGTTAGCAGTGACTTCTAAAACAGGCTTCTACAGCTGCCTAAAGGAGCATAACAGTTCATCATAAGCATTTGGCAGATTGTCTTAGCTGCGATAGAGAGAAAAGTGGAGGCAGATAGGATGGAAGCCTATGAGGAACCTTCAGGACTTGGAGGAGATAAGCAGAATCAATATCCAAAATCTGCTCAGCCTTTGCTCCAACAGCACCACATGGCACCATAGAGTGAGCTGACCTAAGTATGCCCATGCATCATCCTTCCCTCCAGGTAAGCACCCACTGTGAGGTGACTGTATTGTCCATTTATTGTCCAACAGGATAGTGCCTCCTAGGTCTTATTTTGGGCAAAATATTTGAGTGTGTGGCTTTTCTCTTATTTTACATGATGAAGAAGGTCTGCTTTTGAATATGTCACTCAGGGTGCATTAGGTAAATTGTACACCAAGAGATAGAAACCACAAATATATCTGTTCTATGTCCTTCGGAATCCTATAGTACAACTGGAGATTCTTAGCCAGTAGTTTCCACACATGCAGCCAGCAGTGATAAAACAGGAGACAAGGCGATTCAAATCACTATTTGCTCCTTATTTCTCTCTGACATACATCTTAAATCCAAATTACCATTTTTAAAAAGGCTCAATCTATAAACGCTTTTTCCTCATGCCTCTTCAAGAATGTTGCAATAAAAGGTAGAGAGAAAATGTCTAAAGGAGAGTAACCAGGACGGAAGAAACAGAACTCAGGCCTGTATCTATAACTTATTCACCACGTGGTTGGTTAAAACCACAGCCTTGAGGGAAAAGGCAAAAGAGGAAGAATGCTCTTCTAATTTTACCAGAGCTAAAATCATGAAAGTGTCTCCTTCTGAGGAAAAAAAAAAAAAAAGAAAGGAAGGAAGGAAGGAAAGGGGAAAGGGTGGCATTATATCTTACTTGCTATAATTTGTAAGTGCAATTAAGGTTAAAGTCATACTTCCCTTCACAAGAAAACATGACCAAAAGCATTATGAGCAAGAGAGCTTTGTTTGTAAAGAACTTTTCAAGATACTGTTTTTCTCCTGGAAAATGTGGTTTATCTAATTGATGGCTGAGGAAAACCATCTTTTTAAACTTCCCACTCAATGAGTCAGCCTGGGGTGTGTCTGCCTTGTAGCATCCTGTGAGATCCAGTAATCTAAAGTGGCATGACCGACGCAGCCCGAACCTCGTGCGTCAAGCGGAGCTACCGGCGCTGGGAAACCAGAGGGAGCCCGGTTTTCTAAACAGAGTGGTTTACAAAATTGCATGTTATGAAATGGGGTTTCAGCCTTTAAAGAATCATTGCCTATTTTAAAAAGAACCTGTTGAATGATTCCTCTCAACACCCAAAGGTCCACAATTGGTAAGGGCCAGGTAATTACTCCAACCTAAGGGCAAGTATTATCACCCCAGGGTTTCTTTGTGTTTACCTGGAAGAGAATTTCCATGACACAACCATCTGCATGAAGCGGAGGCGAGGTGGAGAATTTGGACAAGTTCTTTTCCAAACCTAACTTGAGAGACACTGACAAAGCATCGTGAGTACTGAGGCAGCCTACCAATGAAACTTCAAACGCTGAGGGAAAAAATGTCAGTAGTTACCTGAAAGGCTGCCCTGTACCGTAACTTTCTTTCCAAAAGGAGAGATGTATGTGTACAGGTGACTTAGTGGCGTTTTGGAAGAGAACACGGAAGATAAAGGGTTCAAAATCATGTGATCTTTGTTGAAAAATAGTCTATCTTCTCTAATATAGAGAGGCCCAAGTAGGTATTTACCTAGACATGATTAAAAAAAAAAAAGAATATGACAGGATTGTATTTGGGATTCCTTAAATTTTCTCTCATCAAATTTGCAGAGTTAGTGTTTTGGAAGAAGATGTAGAAGCTGTAAAGTGAGTAAACAAATTGCAAGTGTTACCTCAAAATGAAGAGCCTTCACTCAGATTTGCAGAGATCAATATATGACATACATTAAGATCTTGGGAAGAATGGACAGGATGCCAGATAATGGAGGTGCCTAGGGCTTTATGGGACATTTGTTTGGGGGAAGCAACAATGTATAGAGATTTACTCTAGCTTCTTAAACTTCGCTTACATGATTAACACTAAGAAAAAAAATGTATTAGACTCTGGTAACACAAAGGTAGAGAAGGAGATGAGTGGACAATACAGCACTATTTTAGGTAAAAGAGGAATGGCAGGAAAGGATCTTAACATTGAAATGAGCTAAATAAGATTATCATGACTTTAGGTTTCCAGGAGCCATATCAAGAAATGCGAATTATGAGCCCCTACCCATTTTTCCCAGATGTTATAGAATATTGGGGTATTTAGAATGATCACCACATTATAGATCTAGGAGGATACTCCAGAGGTTTGAGCCTGAGAAAACACATGTTTCTTGGTTCTCTTGTGTTTTCCTGACTGCTCATTAGCAACAGTGTAATTTTCACTGCTCTACAGCCCAGGAAACATGACAATTATATCTCTAGATCATGATGATCAGCTCTGGTCAGCTCCAGATGGGAAAAATCATGACCACCCATGAGAGACTGTGAAGTCGCTCCTCATTCATAGGACGATCTTAGAAATGAAGACAAAGGACTGTTATACCACCCAGTTGTGGCCACTGAAAGAATTCCTTTACAATGTAGAATATCTAATGAATCCTTTACACTAGTTTTTGGACCTCTTCCTTAATAGTTCCAAAAAGCATTACCACTGTAGATTCTCTAATTTTCTCTTCTTTCTTTTTTAAATTTCAGCTTTATTGAGGTATAACTGATATAGAAAATTATAAAAGGGGCACCTGGGCGGCCCAGTGGTTCAGCATCTGCCTTTGGCTCAGGTCATGATCCTAGTGTCCTGGGATTGAGTCCTGCATCAGGCTCCCCACAGGGAGCCTGCTTCTCCCTCTGCCTATGTCTCTGCCTCTTTCCCTCTGTGTCTCTCATGAATAAATAAAATCTTTAAAAAAATAAAATAAAATAGTGAAAGGGATTATAGGGGAAAGAGGGAAAATGAGTGGGAAAAATCAGGGAGGGTGACAAACTATAAGAAACTCCTAGCTGGGACACGAACAAGGGGTAGTGGAAGGGGAGGTGGGCAGAGGGATGGGGTGACTGGGTGGCAAGCACTGAGGGGGACATTTGACGGGATGAGCACTGGGTGTTATATGTTGGCAAATCGAACTCCAATAAAAAAATATACAAAAAAAAAAAGAGAGAGAGCATCAAAAGACAATCTACTAACTGGGAGAAAATATTTGTAAAACATATATCTGATAAAGGACTTGTTTTCAGAATATACAAAGAACACTTAAAACTCAATAATAAAAAACAAACAACCCAATTAAGAACTGGGCAAAGGATCTAAACCTCACCAAAGAAAATGTACAGATGGCAAATGCTTATGAAGATACTCAACATTGTATTTGATGAGGGAATTGCAAATTAAGGCAACAATGATATACCACTACACCCCATCAGAAGCTAAAATTTAAACAGACAATAGCAAATACTGACAATACTAGTGAGAATGCAGGGCACAAAAAAATTCTTATTCTTTACTGTTGGAAATGGAAAGACAGTTTGAAAGATGGTGTGGCTGTTTCATACAATGCCAAATACAGTCATACAGTCTAGTCCAACAATCACATCCCTAGATATTTACCTAGGTTTTATCCAGTTGAACTGAAAACTTATGTACACACAAAACCTTGCGTGCTTATCTTTATAGCAGCCTATTCATAATTGTCCCAAACTGAAAGATGTCCTTCAGAAGGTGAGTGGATGAATAAACTGTGGCACATCTGTACAAAGGAATACTATTCAGCAATTTAAAAAAAAGTAAGCTACCAAACTGCAAAAAAGGGAGGCTGTATGATCCAATTATATGACTGACATTCTGGAAAAGGCCAAAGTGTACAGACAGTAAAATAATCAGTATTTGCCATGGGTTCTAGGATAGGGGAGGCACAAGGGATTTTTAGGGCCATAGAACTGTTCTGTGTTTGTGTGGTACAGTAAAGTGGACACATGACTATGCATTTGTCAAAATCCATAGACCTTTAAAGCACAAAGAGTGAACATTAATATATACAATATCTTTTTAAAAATCACTTAGACGTTCTGGGGATGCTAGGAATTCAGACTGTGACAAGAACATCTAACTGTGCTAAAATATATGAAACATCACACTGCAGAGATGGAAGGGAAAGGTGCTGATGTAAGTAGCTTTGATAACAAGAAAAGTCTGTAAGACTAAAGTCACATAACTATATTCCAGTTGATGAGATTTTTCCCACTAGGTGATGAGTTAACAATTCCAATACTGCTACCCATATTACTGGACTTACACAATTGAGCAAATGGATGGCAGATGATGGGGGCCAGATTTTTCACTGCTGGAATGGGAGTTATAGATAAGTAACTGGAAGATCCTGAATGATCCATGTGGTAATAGAGTAGATCTGGAGACATTAGAAATGAGCTCATGTTTAACCTGCTATAAATATGGTTAGTTACATATAAAACACAGATGTGCATAAATACACAGGTTAGTGTACATACATATATTTCTTTGCTGTTAGCTGAAAAGCCCAAAAATAAATGATAACCCATTAGCATCAAGCACATCTAGGGCTCAAATCTTGTTTTCTAATACCATTCTCCAATAAAAGGAAATGGGGCTCCTTAGAGAAATAACTGAATATTGGACTAAGACAGAAAATATACATGATGTGTCTGAAGTATTTTTAGAGGGAGAAAGTAAGGAAATGTTGAAACACACACATTGTTGGGGATATAACAAAGGCGCAGGAGAGTCAACTGAAAGAGCTCCTAGTGGCCAAAGCTACAACAATTTGAGCAACGAAGTTAATAAAGTAGTATTGTATTATAATCCAAAGTATAAAATCAATATCCATGAATCTGAACTGATACATATACATGATCAAATAAGCTAATAAACATGAGAGATAAAACAAATATCTCATGCAGAAGAATTTCAAATGATATATGGAGGTAATCCACCTTCAAGGAGGGAGACTATATCTTCTCACTCCTTAGAGTGAGGCTGTGCATTTCCTTCCAAAGAGGGCAGTGTGAAATGGGGGAATGTAGTAACTTTAGAGAAGAAACCTGTCAAATGCTACCTCAACCAGGTGATCAAGGTCAACATCAACATAAATATACTAGTAGGGTGATAAGTACCCTTGATATGATGTGATAAAAATGGCACTCTACCTGTGATGTCTTCTTCCCAGTAACCCACTGTCTCAATCTTATCATGCGAAAAAAACATCAAATTTTGACAGTGGGTATCCTATGAAATACCTGTCCAGTATGCCTCAAAGCTGCCAAAATCATCAAAAACAGGGACGCCTGGGTGGCTCAGTGGTTGAGCGTCTGCCTTTGGCTCAGGTCGTGATCCCGGGGTCCTGGGATCCAGTCCCACATCAGGCTCCCCGCAGGAAGCCTGTTTCTTTTCCTGCCTGTGTCTCTGCCTCCTCTGTGTGCCTCTCATGAATTAATAAATAAAATTTTTTTTAAAAAATCATCAAAAACAAGAAAAGTCTAAGAATCTGCCAGAGCTAAAAGACATGACAACTAAATGCAGTGTGCTATCCTGGATGGGATCCTGGAACAGAAAAAGGACACATGATATAAACTAAGGAAATATGAATAAAGTATAGACACTGCTTAATAAAAATGTATCAATATTGGTCCATTGATTATAACAAATGTACCACGTTATTAATAGGGCACTCTGGACATAAGATATATGGAAATCCTCCTATTCTCTTCTCAATTTTCTGTAAATCTAAAACTTTTCTAACAAATAGTCTATTTGAAATTCCTCTGGGGGGATTTAACCAGAACCCAACTAGACAGCTGTTGTCCTGGGGCTTCATTCACACCCTGGAAATCCCCTCTGTCTACTTCCTTTGCTAGATTTCCAGGGTCTTGGATCATGTCCTTTTTCTATCTTACTTTATTCCCTCATCTTGTTGGAGTTTATTGTCCATAAACATAGCTTTCTGATAAAAAGTACATAGAAGGTAAATATTTGAAAATGTGTGTATTTCAAAATATCATTAATTTACACTTGCCCTTGATTGATCATGTGGGTGGATCATATAGAATTCTAGGTTGGAGATCACTTGTATAAGTTTTCAAGCATTTATCCTTTGTCTTCTTACTTCCTGGATTGCTCTTAAGAAGTTCAAAATCGGCAGGCTCGGTCAAGATGAGGGGCAGGCCAGTTGCAGCATCAAGCCGGTGGCTGGAGGGCTTTCGAAAGTGGTATTACAATGCTGCAGGGTTCAATAAACTGGGGTTAATGCGAGATGATACAATATATGAGAATGAGGATGTGAAGGAGGCCATAAGAAGGCTTCCTGAGAACCTTTATAATGACAGGATATTTCACATTAAGAGGGCACTGGACCTGACCAGGAGCATCAGATCTTGCTTAAGGAGCAGTGGACGAAATATGAGGAAGATAAATTCCACCTTGAACCTTATCTGAGAGAAGTTATTCAAGAAAGAAAAGAGAGAGAAATGGGCAAAGAACTAATCATGGTGTTGAAATCTGTGGTTGCAGCTGTCCTCGAAGAAGTTGAGTAAACCTGAAATGTACAATTTTGGAACTATTTGAGCTGCAAATGTATTACTTTAAATAAATGTCTACTGTGATTATTGAAAAAGAAGAAGAAGAAGAAATTCAAAATCATTCTAATTCCAGATCCTTTGAAACTGACCTCTTTTATCTCACTGAAAGATATGGGGATCTACTTGATTCATTACTGGTTGTTAGTCAGTTTTCATTATATCAGGCACCTGGTGGTCCCTTTCAATCTAGAAATTCATGTCATTCAGTTATGGAAAATATTTTGTATCAGTTCTTTGATAATTTCATCTCCATCTCTTTTGCACATTTTTTCTTCTGGAACTTCCATTATTCAAAAGCATTTCATGGGTTGCTTTTGTAATCTTAATTGTCTCCTATTTTACTTTTTTTTGTCTTTTTGTTGGACATTTTGCAAAATTTCCTCAGCTTCATCTTCCAACTCTCTGTTTATTAAAGAATAATACCCTGGTCTGTTAGTAGAATATGTATGTGTGTATGTGAAATTGTCTTCCTCAATCTAATCTCTCTGTTTCTTCCCTTAATCTGTTCCCCTCCTCCTATTCTTCCCTCCCTTTTCCTTTTTTTTTTTTTTTTTTTTTTTTTGCTTGTTTTCTTCCCCTCTCTGATTTATCTTTCTTCTTTTGGTCCTTCTTACTCTGTTTTCATGCTTGGTTCTTTCTTTGTTCCTTTGTTTCTTTCTTTCCTTCCTTCCTTCTTTCTTTTTTTCTTCTCTCTCTCTCTCTCTCTCTCTTTTTTGAGAGAGAGAGCACACAAGTGGAGGGGAAGACAGAGGATGAGGAAGAGAAAGAATTTTAAGCCAGTTCCAGCCCAGTGCAGAACCCAAGGTAGGGCTCAATCTCACAACCCTGAGATCATGCCCTGAGCTGAAATCAAGATCATGACTGAGCCACCCAGGTGCCCGAGTTCTTTCTTCTTAATACTTTCTTTTTCAAACCTGTCTCTGCTTCCCACCTGTTTTGCTCTCTGTTTCTGCCCATCTTCCAGTTTTGACTTCCCTTCTTATCTTTCCCACATCTGTTCTTGCTCCTCCATCTGTCTCTCTTCTTCTACTTCTCTACCTCACTTCATTTCTCTCCTCTCTTCCCCCTAGATTTATTTTTTAAGATTTTATTTATTTTTTATTCATGAGACACAGAGAGAGAGAGAGAGAGAGAGAGAGATTGAAGCAGAGACATAGGTAGAGGGGGAAGAAGGTTCCATGCAAGGAGCCCAATGTGGGACTTGAACCCAGATCCCTGGGTCACACCCTGAGCCAAAGGCAGACACTCAACCACTGAGCCACCCAGGCATCCCTTCCCCCTAGATTTACACTCTCATTACCTTACTGTTCCACTCCCATCCCTATATTCCCTCTTTCTCCTTTTCTCTGTTAAACCACATTTCTCTCACTCCTCTTTTCCTTTCTTCCACCCCATTTCTATTTCCATCCTACTCTCTATTCATACTTCCTATATTGCTCCTTCTCTGAATGACCATTAATTTCAAAAATAATATACTTATTCTGATTATTCTCTAAAACTATATATAGCATGTCTTATTTTATGGATGCGGAATATTCTTATCTTTGAGAATATTATAATTTTATTTGGAGTTCTTTTTTTTCCCTGTGGGCACCCTGGTTTTTTTTTAAGATTTTTTATTTATTCATGAGAGACACAGAAAGAGAGAAGCAGAGACATAGGCAGACGGAGAAGCAGGCTCCATGCAGGGAGCCCGATGTGGGACTCGATCCCAGTACTCCAGGCTCACGCCCTGAGCTGAAGGCCGACACGCCCAACCACTGAGCCACCTACGTGTCCTGATGGGCACCCTGTCTTGCCCTTCCATGTTCACTTTTCCTGTTTTTCTTGTTGGGTTTAATCCTTGTTTTCACATTAGATGCTTTCTGGTGCCAATCGACAGTTTATCTCTGTCCTTTTCTACTTAGTAATTGCACTAAAAAGCTCATTGCAAGCTATGTGTGCAAGGATAGGACTTGTTAACTTGTGGGATTTCACTAAAGAAATGACTAAAGACTGACTAGGTAGGAGTTGCCCAGTGTCTTGTGGATAGTTTTCATGTATGCTTAAAGGAAATTCTTAGGAGAATTTTTAAGGGTAGAATAGGGAAATAAAGCCTTTTTAAATGATTTAAATCTAAGTTGTCGGCAAAATGGAAACAAGATTTGAGAACCACTATCAGTGGTGGGCAGATCATGAGATCTTTGAGTCAGGAGCTCTAGGTTCAAGAACATCCATTACTTGCTATCTAATGTCAGATAATTAAGTAGTAACCCTTTCTTGGATGAGTTGTCAGACAGGCAAACATTTGCTTCACAGAATCTCTAGAACCAAATGGGAAGAAAAGACTCCACTAACTAAAACTTTATATGCTCATATTTCTGAAAAATCCAGGACATTTTTCATCTGAAACATTTTCTTCTTTGTCACTACCAATGCTAACAGAGTTTTTAAACTTTTGGGAGGCCTGGGTCAGAGCTGGGACCATTAAGGCTATAAAAGTCTATAGGGTAAGGCCACAAGAGGCTCTGCCTACCACCTGGATGGACCAAGATCTACAAATTAGGAAGAAAGTTCTTTGGGGTAGGCGATAAATAAAAGGGCATTAATGATTTTGTACAGGTGCATGTACTAACACCACAACCCATAGATTGGGTCCATACTAGATTTTTTCCATGAGGTCCAATAATCCTTAAAGGAATAGTGATGATTACCACCACCATTTATTGGAGTGCCATATGAGAACTTTTAGCTTCAGATCCAGTCCCTTCAATTCTGAGTTTCATGCTCTGAAACCCTGTTAGATATTGACCATCCAATGAAGTTGAAGAATAGAGACAGAGCATAAGTCATGTGGATATGGCATGTGTAGACATCTTCACAGGGAGAAGTAAAGAAGCATGAAGCATAAAAATAGTTCCAGTTAAGTATATCCAAAAGATTCTATTTTGAATATGAGACTATTTCTGTGAATTAACATGTTAAGTTTTGTATGCCATCTTAACAACTCTGCCAACCTCATTTCCAAGCCATTCCTCATAACGACAGTAGCAAGATTTAGGATGCATAGGTTGAAGTCCAAAATGTGAAATATGAGACATCTGGGTGGCTCAGTGGTTGAGTGTCTGCCTTTGGCTCAAGTTGTGATCCTGGAGTTCTGGGATAGAGTCCTACATCGGGCTCCCTGCAAGGAACCTGCTTCTCTGCCTATGTCTTTGCTTCTTTCTCTGTGTCTCTCAAGAACAAATAAATAAAATCCTTTTTAAAAAATGTAAAATATGACATGCTAACTTAAAAAATTTTTTGTAGGTCCACTTAGTACTATCTTGGTTGATACATAATATCCTGAAGATTTGTATTTTTTTTTAACTTGGGTAACAATTTCTGTCTAATGGTCATCTGCTCTTTGCTCAAGGTATGGTGCATCTAGACTTTTAGAAATGCAGAGTAGAAAATGATTGTTCAGTACTTGCTGTAGAATGACTAGGGCAAACAGTATGAAATGACGCCAGAAGGCAATTTTACTGTGAAGATCATGTTGAATAAACAAACTGCCAAGATCAATTAAGTTAACATATAATAGACAGTGTCAAGCTGTGTATAGTTTTGTTGAAGTTAGATACTAGGAACACATTTGCACCAAAATAAAATTTTTACACGTTTGTCCATCGCGTGGTTTACTTAGATCTATAGATACACAAATTGTGTTTCATGTTGCTATAATACCTTTTAAAAATCAATGTACATGTAAATTTAGTAATATGATATCTACTCTTTCTAAATGTTATCTTGTTCTGTTCTAATTAAAGTGAAATTACTCCATCTTACTTTCAGCATTAACATTCTTCCAGAAGATATTTTAATTTCAAAATCCTTCACCTCCATATGTTTTATAGGTAGATAGATAGATAGATAGATAGATAGATAGATAGATAGATAGATGATAGATAGATAGATCTTCCATCCCAACTAAATGTTTCAGTAATTCTCTCATATAATAGAAAATGAGGTAGACTTTAGTAGACTGAGAAAGTATTTAAATATCCATTTTGGGGCTGTTAGAATAACTTTAAACTATTTTTAATTTATCATGATTTTAAATCATGATAGATTTTAAATGGTTAAATTCAAGTATGAAATGAGTGTACTCAAAGCCACTGGAATTTGTACATCTATAGGAATAAAATGTCCACAAGTTAAAACATTTGTCCTTTATTTTTGCTCAGATTTTTAAAATTGGGGGGAAAAAAGCCTTATTCACAGAAAACATATGCACATGCATCACACTTTCTTTATGGTAATTCTATAATTAGCATATTTTACTATGAATTCTGAATGCATTTTTTTCTTTAACTGATTTTTTTTAATTTAAAGATTTTATTCATTTATTCATGAGAGACACACAGAGAGGCAGACACATAGGCAAAAGGAGAAGCAGGCTCCCTGTGGGAATCCCAGGACCCTGGGATCACGACATGAGCCAAAGGCAGATGCTCGACCACTGAGCCACCCAGGCGCCCTCTTTAATTGATTTTAAATAAAACTGTTTATCACAAAAATCCACATTATCTCAATTTATAGTCAATTCAGATGTTTCCCACTGTTTTCCAGAAATTTAATTTCATTTATAGACTTCTTGTATCTTAGGAGTTTTCTACACTATAGTTTGTAGCAGACAGATGATTTAACACCAACAGAACGTTGCATCCTGGAATTAAACATTACTAGTTTTATTAACTTCTGGCACTCAATATTCTTTATACTCTTAGTTCTCTTCTTGTATGGCCAAGGGCATACACTTCTGAGACTCCTTTGCCAACAGGGTATTGCATTTGTTCAAGATTCCGCCAATGAGATACACTTTCATGCTATACTCTGTCACCATGTGTGAGGTGTGGATTTCCCAAGAATGAGTTTTTGTAGCAGTTTCGGCATTCTACTGCCATTCACCATTCCGGATGCCATGAATGAGCTCTGACATCTGTGGCAGATTTCTGCAGATTGCTGACTAGGTGGCAGCAACTCTGCCTCTCTGTAGCACCAAACCTAAAACCACTGACTTTTTCTGTTTTAAGCTTCCATTGGTTTCATAAGCACCTAATTCTTACCTAGAGTAGTTTTTTTCTTGTTAAACACTAAACACAAATGACCATGAAAAAATACTAAGTACTGAGTAACATTTAGTGCCAGAGAAGCCGACCATCTGGAATGGCACATCAAATTAAGGCAGAGAAAACCTAGCAGACATGGAGAGTTTAGAGTCTAGAAGTCTAAGGAAAAGTTGGAGTGGTAAGCAAGGTCAGTGAATTCTGATCTAGTAGAGGTAATTAGTTTTCTATCCATCTCTAATGCCCATGATAATAGAAAATAAATGCCAGTATGTAAATTCTACTTCATTCAATGGGTGAGAAAAAGGCTTAGTTACCCTCCTACTTTTGTTAGTTCTCAGACTTCCACTCAGTAGGTCAATCACACACACACCCCAATATATCTGGTAGCATTTTTCACTTAATAAGTCACTTAATAAGCAAGTCATTTAATTCGAAGATGATTCCCACCACCAAATCAGGGATTTATGATTATCAAGTGATTTCTGCTATGTGAAAGTGCCCAGCATAGAGCAGTTTCAAAGCAAGAAAAAACTGCTCAGAAAACCTAAGCAAGTAAATTAATTAGTTAGACTGAGTAATGAATGATGACTTTTATAGGGAATTCCACTACCTTGAGGAACTAGGGAATCCAGATCTGGCTGTCACTACTCACCATGCAGAAGGCAAAACATTCAAATAGCTTTAGCTTCTAGAACTAAAATGTCCATTTTTTACCTGCAACTAAATCTGGCATGCAACATTATTCATTTCATTCTTGTTTTTATGTTGTGTCATGTTATTAAGAAAATAGTGGATTAAGACAAAGTACATTCCACTCTATCTCTCCAACTGAATGCATCCATGAAACTTGTACAGAATGGCTGGAGCAGCTATTTGAAGATTCTGAAAGGAGAAAATAGCAGGCATATTGGGGAAGACCAGGATTTTAAACAGAACTGGCAATGGGTTCAATATTTTTTGTTTTCTAGTATCCCCTAGTCTGGACTCAAGACAGCCTGAAACTCAGTGGTGATGTTGACACAGAGAGAGTCACAGGAGAAGTTCTCCAGTTCTGGTCTAAGACATGAGAAATAGATGTCTGAGAGCTCAGAGGGAGTTGAGAAAAATCTCTTACTTTTCTTTCTTTTTGTCTTATTTTTTGGTTCTCTCAGATCCCATCTCCAAGACAAGCAATGGCAGTAGGGACAGCTACAGCAGCAAAGACCTGCAGGTGCCTTAAATTCTGAGGGTAAAGGATGTTACTCTCCAATGAGAAGATCTATGGTTTCAAGAGAGTGGTGTGAACTCCCACTGCTTTTTTAATTCTCCATTCTCCTACGTCTTAGCTGAAATATGGGTATAGCTATAGAAAGTGTGCAGTAGAACAGGGAAGAAAAAACCTGTCTGGATTTCTGTCTGGAGAACTAAAAACGGGAGCCACAGGAAACCAAAAAGTAATAAGGAGGTCATGAAGGTGAAGGAGCTTGGGTAAGTGAACCCTGTAAACTTATGACCTCCTGGGTTCACTCCCATGCTGCACATACATGTATCTGATCTGAATAACCCACCAACAGTTGTTCAGTTAAGAACTGAAGGAAGAGATAGGCCAACGCCCATGTCCCAGACTGGCCACTGGGTGGCACACATTCAAGACAGATCTAAGTAGCTTTGCAAAGGCTTTAAGAATGGAATTGACATTGAAACCACCACCCACAGGAGACTACTTGGATATTGCAACATGAATCCAACTGATTAATAAAACAAAATATCAACATTCTTCATAGAACTTAAACAGGACTCAGAGTTTTATGATACAATTTTCAAAATGCTCATGTTGCTACAATCCAAAACATTCAGCATGTGAAGAAACAAGAAAATCTGAACTCAAGTGGGAAAAAACAATCAGCAGATGCCAGTGCTGCGATGACACAAGTGTTGGAACTATCTAACACTTTAATGCATATATTATAAAAAATGCTCTAGAAAGTAAGGGCAAATACTCTTAGAATGAGTGGAAAGATAGAAAATGTCAGAAAATATAAAGAAAAAACCAAATGGAAATCTTAGAACTAAATATATAATAAAATTTTGAAACTCACTGGATAAACTCAGTAGTCAAATGGAAGTCACAGAGGAGAGAGACCATGAACTTGAAGATAAAACAATGGAATTATCCAGATTGAACAACAAGAAGAAAAAAATGAAAAGAAAAATTTTGCAGAGTCTCAGGGACCTGAATGATAATACCAAAAGCTCTACCACTTATATCACTGAAGAAACAGAACGAGAGGAGAAAGATGCAGTACAAAAAAAAAGTATCTGAAGATAATGTGTTTAAAGAAAAATTTCCATATTTGGCGAAAGATATAAATGTACAGATCCAAGAAGCTGAGCAAACTACAAACAGGACAGGGCAAAAAATCCATACCCAGCCACAACATAATCAAGTTTTTGTAAACTGAAGCCAAAATAAAAAAAAAAAAAAAAAAGTCTTGAAAATAACCAGAGATAAACAGTGCATCATATCCAGAGTAACAGTAATTTTAATAATTGGATTTCCATGGAGAAACCAACAGTCCTCAAGTGCTGAAAGAAAAGAACTGTCAATCCAAAATTCTACATGTGGCAAAAAATATCTTCCAGGAATGCAGATGAAGTAAGACACTATCTGCTAAGAGAAAACTGAAGGAATTCTTTTCTGGCAAACCTGCACTAAAAGAATTGCTAAAGAAAGTTCTTTGGATAGAAGGAAAATAGTATCAGAAGGAAACTTGGAACTACAGGAATGAAAGAAGAACAACAGAAATGGTAAATATCTGGATAATTCTAATTATTTCTCTTCTCTTGAGTTCATTCAAATATATTTGATGGTTGAGAGCAAGAATTATAATATAGATCTCTCTCAACTTATGATGCAGTTATATCCTGATAAACCCATCAGTTGAAAATATCATAAATAAAAAGTGCATTTAATACAGCTAACCTAAAAAAAAAAAAATACAGCTAACCTACCAAACATCATCACTTGGCCTAGCTTACTTTACACAAAATCAGAACACTTACATTAGCCTACAATTGGGCAAAATCATCTAACACAAAGACTATTTTATAATGAACTATTGGATACGTCATGTAATTTATTGAATATTATACCGAAAGTGAAAAACAGAATAGTTGTACAGTTACAGAATGGCTGTAAGTGTAAGTGTATTGGCTGTTTACCCTTGTGATTACATGGCTGACTGAGAGTTGTGGCTTGCTCCCACTGGTCAGCGTTATGAGAGAGTATTGTATCACAGATCACTAGCTGTGAAAATACTAAAATTCTAAGTATGGTTTCTACTGAGTACATGCTGCTTCCACACTATCATAAAGTCAAAAAGATGCATGTTGAACCATTGTGAGGGACCATCTATACCATCTGATTAAATTTTCTATATATATAGATAGAATACATAAGACAACTCTGATACAAAGAGAGGAAAGTAAAACCTTTATTATTGTATTACTTCTACTTCCTACTTCATGTAGATAAAATACTGATTTTAAGTCGACTGTGAAAAGTTAAATATGTAAAATTCTTAAATTAGTCAATAAAAAATTCTATACAAAGAGATGTAGTAGAATGTACAATCAGTAGAATTAAATACCAAAAAATTGGGACGCCTTGGTGACTCAGCGGTTGAGTGTCTGTCTTCAGCTCAGGGCGTGATCCCAGGATTCGAGATCAAGTCCCACATTGGGCTCCTTGCAAGGAACCTACCTCTCCCTCTGCCTGTTTCTGCCTCTCTCTGTGTCTTTCATGAATAAATAAAAAATATTTTAAAATAAATAAATAAGTAAATACCAAAAAAATCACATAACCCTAAAGGAATAGAAAAGAGGAAATGCAATAAAAAAGTAACAAACAGAAAATAAAAAATAAAATGGCAAAAAAATACCATCCTTATATTAAATATCAATGGTCTAAGCACACAAATTAAAAGACCGAGATTGTCTAAGTGGATAAAAATATGCGACTCAATACTATATGCTGTCTATAAGAAACTTCAAATATATAGGTAATTTAATAGTAAAAATATGGAAAAATATATATCATACAAACAATCCTAACTCCAATGGGAAAATGTTGTTTCTAGTGAACAATAACCCTCAAAAAGCCTGGAGATAAGAAGAAGGCAATGCCAGGAGCTCCAGAGGTTGAATGGTTAGTGAGGACCGTGGTGGAAGCTGAGATCCCATAAAACTATGAACCATCACCTTCTGCTATAATTATGTGGCCATGTGAAGCTGGAAGCTGGCTGAAATAGATGGTTTACCCATGGTCTCCCAAGACAGTTAAACCAATTTGGACTTATTCCCACCATCTCATCTTTCCAAAACTTTTCCCCCTTGAAGATAAAACAACTTTTTTTTTTCCTCCAAAGATTTGAAAAACTAGTATATTGGATATTGGCGGGGGGGGGGGGGGGGGGGCGGTGGCGGGAATGCTATTGCATGCAGTCCTCTTCATTCCTGCCACTGTGAGCCTATCACGTCTGTTTGCCTGAGGCATTTCATTTAACTATGGTTTCCCTCTGCTGAGATTGTGCTGCCTCATTCCTGAAGTGTGTTGTTGCCATGCACTGACTCCATTCCCCTCTGTATTTTGGACCTCATATTTACACCTTTATCTTCCATGAAGAAAGGCTACTCTGTATTAGCAAGAAAACACGGGACTCTCTTAGGTCCTTTCCCTCTTCCTCCCCAGAATATCTTGACCTGAATCTTGCCTGATTCAAGATGTTAGTTAGGAATGATGGGCATGTGAAATAGTTCAGGGTAGGATATCAGTGTGGTAACTGGGGTAACTTCTCCTACTCTCACAGGGCAGCTATTCCTGAAAACATTAGAAACAAAATGCAAAACAAGCCTCCTGGGGAGGAGGAGAGAACCCTCAGCAAGACCATTCCTAATTCTGACATTCTTCACAAGGTCCAAAAGCCTGGACACAGTTTAGGTTTAATGTGGGTAAAAGAATGAAAAGCTAGGAAAACAAAACAAAACAAACAAAAAACCAAAACAAAACAAAAACCACCATCATAGTTAAGAAATGCTCTTACTAGAGATCTGACCTCTTAGGAGTTCTTAAGATTTGAGCTTGAATAAAATTTTAGGAGACATGTTGGCAGAAATCATAGAGATGAAAAACTTACATCAAAACCAATTAACCATCTAACAAAGAACAGCATTAGCATGGACTAGCTTTTTCCAGTGACAGTTTTGCTGAAAGCATTGGTCCTTCAGACATGGAAAGTAAACTACCGGCCCTTTCTAGCCATTTGTACTAACATTGCCCTGATTGGAACTTCTAGGTTTCTGGTCCAGCCTTAGGATCCTAGCCTGAATTTTTACAATTGTAGAGCTGGATATTTGGAAGGGAGTGATGGAGAAGGTCATGAGCTGTGCACATAGTCTCAGAATTAATCTTCTTAAGAAGTCATTAATTCCTTGTTCAACTCCCACTGGCTTCTCCCTGAACTCCGGAGAATGCCTATATTCTTTAAACTGGCTTTCCCCCAAAGCAAACTGGTTTTACTGTCCTTTGAGGAGGTCACCCTCATTTGGAACTTTGTTCTTCATTTCCCCTCTATCCCCCCCAGCATGGAGAATCTGGTTTTCCATTGCCTTTCCCCAAATCTTATCCATTCTGCTTCTTTGAAAAGTTGATCTCCTCTACGCTGTCACAATATTTTTTCTTTCTTGTTTTTTATAGCACTGTATATACCTGCCAAAATAAGAGGCACAGACCGTCTAAGGTTAATTACCTATTGTCTGTGTATATCTTGGGTCTGCAAGTGGATTTTAAATCCTTAGAAGCCATGAGTTCTGGCTTACATTTGTTTTCCTATTACTAAGGCAAAATAGTTGAAATTTATCTTAACAAAATTCAAAAGCAAATGTGAGCTTATTTATGAATACTTTTCTAGCCCATAAATCATAGTGTTCTTTTGCATATGCACATTGATGCTACTGGCATGCTTCTACCTTAATCAAAATGCATGCTCCATATGCCAAGTAAAAGCAATAATTTTCTTTTTATAAAATGGAAAGTTGACACTATGACAGTGTCATGCTATTATTTGTGATTAAATGGAAAATTATAAGTATAATAAAGAATTTTGGTAAATAGATTTTTTATTATGAACAGATGCTAATCCTCTCGGTAATTGGCAATAAAATTTTCTATATTCTTGTAGGCATTTTAAGTGACAGATAATATGCTGAATAAATTGCTGCCTGACTTGCATCAGATTTGTATTGCTACCCTAAGATCTCTGTTGGTTGCACTTAGATCCGGCTTGCTTATTTGCTTGTTTGTTTCAGGGAAACATTTGTAAGAATGAGCTTTTAATAAAAGTGGATGCTTTAAATAAAATGCTAATTATAAAATATTAAATGTTATAGAAACATGGAAGGAGTAAAAGGCATCCTTCTCTTCAACCCTTGCTCCAAAGATAGCCACTATGAAGAGTTTAGTACAAGCACTAGCCAACTACAGCCTGTCACCTGTTTTTCTTTTTTTTTTAATAAAATAATTTTTATTGGTGTTCAATTTACCAACATACAGAATAACACCCAGTGCTCATCCCATCAAGTGTCCCCCTCAGTGCCCGTCACCCACTCACCCCCACCCCCCGCCCTCCTCCCCTTCCACCACCCCTAGTTCGTTTCCCAGAGTTAGGAGTCTTTATGTTCTGTCTCCCTTTCTGATATTTCCCACACATTTCTTCTCCCTTCCCTTCTATTCCCTTTCACTGTTATTTATATTCCCCAAATGAATGAGAACATACACTGTTTGTCCTTCTCCGATTGACTTATTTCACTTAGCATAATACCCTCCAGTTCCATCCACGTTGAAGCAAATGGTCACCTGTTTTTCTAAATAAACTTTATTCGAACACAGCCATACCTATTCACTTACGTATTATCTAGGGCCACTTTTGCATTACAATGGTGAAACTAAGTAGTTGTGACAGACACTGTAAGGCAAAGCCTAAAATATTTACTATCTGGTTTTTTTAAAGAAAAAGTTTGTCAACTCCTAATTTAATCTGGTTTATACAGTTCTAGACGTTCTACATATATACAAATATACATATGCTTTTTAAAAATCTTACTGATGTGTTACATGCATACTAAAAATTCCACAAATGATTGTGTGACGATTGGTGATTTTTCAGAAAGTGAATGTCCCCAATTAACCAACACTCAGTTCAAGAAATAGAATATTAGCAGCATCTCAGAAGTCTCCCTCGTGCTCCTTTCCTGTCATTATCATCCCTTAAAGGTAACCTTATCTTGATTTCTAATCTTGTAATTTAATTTTATCTGATTCTGAACTTATCCAAAGTGGAATATAGGGGCACTTGGGTGGCTAAGTTGGTTAAGCATCTGCCTTCAGCTCAGGTCATGATCCCAGGGTTCTGGGATTGAGCCCAGTCGGGCTCCCTGCACAGTGAGGAGCCTGCTTCTCCCTCCCTGCTTGTGCTCTCTCTCACTGTCTCTGTCTCCCAAATAAATAAATAAATAAATAAATAAATAATCTTTTTTAAAAAAAATAAAGTGGAATATACATTATGTGTTTTGTACCTGGCTTCTTTTGCTTAACATTATGTTTTAAGAATCATCCATATATTTGCATATAGTAACATTGTTCATTTCCATCACCTACCTATAGCATTTCATTAGGTAAATATACCACGTTTATCCACTCTACTGTTAGTAGACATTTGTGGCATTTTCAGTACTGGGTAATTTTAAATAATGCTGAAATGAACATTTTAACATATCTTTTGGTGAACATAGGCTGACATTTCTCACACGTGTTTTTGAAACTGTTGAATAATGCAGTACTATAACAACCTTCTGTGTCAGGCCATATATAATTGCCTTATTTTGTTATAACTGTATAGTATTTAACTGTATGATACTTTATACCATATTTCCCTCTTGTTGGTCATTCAGTCATGTGGCAGAGATTGCTAGTTGTTTCCTAAAATCCATTCTCCTTTTTTTCCATTCTCTCTTTTTCCTCCATATTTTTAGCTAGGCACTTGACTTCTCAGAATAAAGACTATATTGTTCAGTCTCTCTTTCAGCTAGATGTAATCATGTGACTAAGTACTGGACAATATAGTGTAGGTAGCACATCAAATAGCAGATTTTAGGACCCTTTCTAAGAGACAGAATGACTATACCTTCTACCTTTCTATCTTCCTTCTTTCATCCTGCTGCCTATAACCTCATGTTGCCATCTTGTATCTTGAGGTTGAGGCCCACATAGTAGAGCCACCAGATATAAGGAATCTGATATTATCATGTGTTAGACTTCCCTGGGCTGTCTACCTGGGCTTCTACAGGAAAGAGACATGAATGCTCATCTTGTTTGAGCTACGTTTGTTTTTCTGCCACTTATAACATAAGTGAATTATAACATCTGCAAGTTAGTTTCCAATTTTTGTTGTTATACACCCGGTGACAGTGAACATCTTTCCATATATATCTTCATATTTTTATATGTCTATTTTGTAGGAAAAAATTACTACAAGTGGAATTGTTAGGTTAATATTAAGAACATTTTAAAGTGGGATCCCTGGGTGGCTCAGCGGATTAGCGCCTGCCTTTGGCCCAGGGCGCGATCCTGGAGACTCGGGATCGAATCCCACGTCGGGCTCCCGGTGCATGGAGCCTGCTTCTCCCTCTGCCTGTGTCTCTGCCTCTCTCTCTCTCTCTCTCTCTGTGTGTGTGTGTGACTATCATAAATAAATTTTTTTTAAAAATTTAAAAAAAGAACATTTTAAAGTGTAGATACTACCAAATGTTCTTCCATAATGTTGTATCAACTACACTACCACTTACATAATGAGTGATATTTCCTCATTGAATGTCAACTTGCCAAACCTCTTGTATTAAAGAATCAAAACAAAGCTAAACAAAAGTGATATACTTGGATTCTTTTCTCTTTTTTCTTTTTATTTTTTGTGTACATATTACAGGTTTTTTATTTATGATTACCATTAGGTCCATATATAACATTGTATGCATATAGTTGTCTATATTAAGTTGATGGTCATTTAAGTCTGAAAGCACTCTAAAAGCACTAAATTTTTATTCCCCCACCATGTTTTATGCATATGATGTCATACTTTACATCCTTTAATTTTGTGAATCACTTAATTGATTGTTATAAATATAATTTATTTTACTTCTTTGTGCTTTAACATATGTACTGGTTTTATATGAGATTAATCTCCCACTTTTATTACGTTAGCATTTACCTGTGAAATCTTTTCTTTCATAATTTCCTGCTCCTGATTATGGCCTTTTCTTTCCACTCAAAGAATTCTCTTTAATATTTCTCATAAGATTAGTTTAGTGGTAATGAACTCCCTTAGCTTTTGTTTATCTAGAAAATTCTTTAATTCTATTCTGAATAATCATATTGCTAGATAGAGTATTTTTGGTTGCAGGATTTTTTTCCTTTTAGCACTTTGAATATATCATTCAACTTGCTTCTGGTCTGTAAAGTTTCTGCTGAAAAATCATCTGAGAGCCTTATAGGGTTTCCCTTTTATGTAACTGTTTTCTTTTCTCTCGATCCTTTCAAAATTCTCTTCTTATTACTACTTTTTTTTATTTTTATTTTTTATTTTTTTTTATTTTTTTTTTACTACTTTTTTTAAAAAGATTTTATTTATTTATTCATGAGAGACACACAGAGAGAGAGAGAGAGAGGCAGAGACACAGGCAGAAGGAGAAGCAGGCTCCATGCAGGAAGCCTGATGTGGGACTCAATCCCAGGTCTCCAGGATCGCACCCTGGGCTGAAAGCAGTGCTAAACTGCTGAGCCACCCGGGCTGCCCCTATTACTACTTTTTTGTCATTTTATTTATTACTTGTCTTAGTGTGGATCTCCTTGGGTTGATTTTGTTGGGGGCTTTCTGTCCTTCCTGGATCTAGGTATCTGTTTATGTTCCCAGGTTAGGAAAATCTTCAGCTATTATTTATTCAAATAAATTTTCTACCCTTTCTCTCTCTCTTCTCATTCTGAGATCCCTATAAATAAAAATGTTGTTATATTTGATGATGTTGCTGAGTTCCTTTAACCTATGCTCATTTTTCATTATTTTTTCCTTTTGCTGTTGAGCATAGTTGCTTTCCATTACTGTCTTCCAGCTCACTGATCTTTTCTTCCACATCCTCTGATCTGCTGTTGATTCCCTCTATTGTATTAATTTTAGTTATTGAGTTATTGATCTGTGATTGGTTCTTTTTTATATTTTCTATCTCTTTTTTGAAGATCACACTGAGATCCTCCACTTTTTTCTCAAGTCCAGTGAATATCTTTATGACCATTATTCTGAAGTCTTTATCAGGCATATTACTTATCTTCATTTCATTTAGCTCTTTTGCTATGGTTTTGTCCTATTCTTTCCTTTGGGGGCATATCACTGTCTCTTCATTTTGTCTAATTCTCTGTGTTTATATCTATGTGTCAAGAAAGTCAGCTATGTCTCCAAATCTTGAAAACAGTGGCCTTATGAAGAAAAGGTTCTGTGGTGCCCTGTAGCATCATGCCCCCTGCTCACCATATAGGTGCTTTAGGGGTGTCTCCTATGGTAGTTTCATATGCCCTACTGTCATGGCTGAACCGCATTTGCCTTCAGTCCAATCTATTGCAATGGCTCACTTTGCCTGTGGTAGGCACACTGGGGAGGTTTGATCCTTGTGCTATTCAGGGGCCAGTCTTGGACTGTTATGGTTTGTAGTTGTGTGGTATTAGCAATCAGACCATATGCCTGCCCTCAGGCCATCTTCCAGGACTGAAGTCACACCAAACTTCAGGGCACTCTCCCTGCATCGTCCCCTGAGAGGCTTTCATTCATGGGCAGGGCCTGCAGTCAAACTAAATGCCTACCCCCCGTCCATCTGTTGGAGCAGTATCATGAACCTGTAAGGTTCTCTCCCTGTCTTGTTCCCTAAGAGGTTTTTGTTGATTGTTAGGGCCAACAGTCAGACCAGATGCCTGCCCACTGTCTGACCACTGGGGCTGGAGTCACCCCAGACTGCAGGGCCCTCTTTCTGTACTAACTCCTGAGAGGATTTTATTGGTGGGTGGGCCTGGCTGTCAGACCAGATGTCTGTCCCCAGTATGTCTGGTGCAGCTGCAGTTGCACTGGTGTGTGTGGAGAATTTCCTGCACTTGGGGTTGCTAAGTAAACAAAGGGCCTTTATAAAACCTGGAAGTGAGGATACTTTCATTGGCTCCAAGTTTTAGAATGCTTGGTGAGTGACCTAATTTTGGGATGCTTTAGTTTTGAGATCTAGCAGGAAATAACTCTAGAATGTACAACCCTTGTACAATATTAATGCCTCTGTTTTAGGAGGGGTTGTTTATATTATTTGACAACAGTTTTACTATATGAAGTATATTTTTAAAGTAAATCTAAGACATGGCTAAAGCATGTTAATAATATATTCTTAATAATTATGTATTAATTATTTATAGTTTATTTCATTACTTTTAGGTTTTTTTTAGTTTAGCAAGAGACTACCCAAAACTAAATCATCTATGTTACCTAATGTATCTTATTGCTAGCCCATTTACCCAGAAGACTTAGTCAACTTTGTTTCCTTTCCTCTTCAGGCCACATTCAAAATGTCATTAAGCTCTCTTCTCTCATTATATTCTTTTCTCCATTCCTACCATCTTAGATAAAGCTTTTATGTCTCAACTATGCTGCCCACAAAGACCAATTAAAATGGTGTAAATAATAGACACCAGGTCTAACCAATAAAAATGATGTAAACAATAGACACTATATCTGACCCCTGGGACAAAACCTAATCCAGTAGGCTCAGCATAATGCTATCAATTGGTAGAGTGTTTAGGCCATCCTGAAAGAGCCTAACCCAAGTCTTGAGGCAAAAATTGAAGGTCACTTATACTGGGATATAATGTAGTACTCAATAGTCCAGAAAGCTCTGCAGCAGAAAGCAATGTGATTTGGAGATTGCTTTTCAGTCATAAAGAAAATATTTTGGCCATTCTGAAGGATGTTCCAAGCACTAGTTTGTATCTTACTCTTGCTGCATAACGCTTTCAGGTCAGCAAAAAGGTCAAAAAACTGGCCAGAGTGCAGAATGAACAAGCTTTTGAGATTTGTGAGAAGGAGAATTCAGATCTAATGTCTGTAAGAACAGACCTTAGACATTCTGGCTACAATCCACTTGTTATTGATACCATATGATTGCAATGACATTCAATTGTGTAAGGCAATACTTGCTGCCAAAACAAAACAACAACAACAAAAAACTTGTATGGAGATTTCTGGTTTTGGCCACTCATGTAACAAAGATGTAATTTTGGTTATTTTCATTTTTTATCCCTCCAAGGGCCTTGTCATTCCTCTCTTCAATCTCCACCTATTTTATGCCCAAATGGTCAAGATAGAACTTTTAGATTTGCAGAAACTATCTCCCTTAAGATTATGAGAATATGAAAAGAAACCATTTGGCCTCTAATTTATCATACAGGTAAAACCTTACTTCTTTATTTTTTCTAAACTGTACCACCAGAATATAATTTTAAAGTTCTAATGGTTAAGAGACCTGCCCATGGAATTGGTTTGCTGCTGATGCAAGGAGGTATCCTCCTAACCCAGGCTAATCCATTTCAGAGATGGAAAAATGCTTTTGTTTTTTTCCAGGAGATGGAAGAGTAAGTTATATTGACTTACTAAGGATAAACGAAGTACTTAGAATCACCTAGCTCTCAAGTTGCAATGATTTACTGAATTCCATTAGTTGAAATACGCAACTCCTGGCACATGCACTTATGCCAGCAATTGGCTTATTCCTTGATGCCAATATTTTCACTTTGGTGAGCTAGTAGTCAAATTGATCCTTACATATTATTCAAATGGCTTTGTATCCTTCAAGGGCCATAATTATCAATCTGACTTATTTGATTTTTGTCACAAAGATCTTAAATCTTCACGTGTATCAATTCCACCACAAAATCAGGAGACGAGATAGGAAAAATGAAAGGTGGTCCACAGTTGGACCATAGAGTGGGATGTTTAGAATTCAGATGGGCCTCTCCTCTGATTAACCATTTTGCTACAAGGGATAAAGAGACTTCTACATCTTGGGAGTATTTGGTAAGAGTAAAAAATTATCACATCATATTTTATTACAGTTTGGGGATTATTTCTAAAGAAGTTCTTTAACAAGAAGTAATGTCCTACCAGTGTCCTTTATATGGATGAGATAAGGGAAACAAGGAATACATAACAGCCTCTTCTTGCTAGCATCCAAGGACATGAAATCTAGGCAGCATCCCAGACCCTTCCCTTTCTCATTCACTTCTAATCAGTCATTTCATTGTGTCTCTATTCACCACACTCATTACCCATGTACATTGTGGAGATGTTCAAAAGTGTAAATAAGAAAAAGACAAATTCACTTATCCCACCACTCAGATTATTTTGAGTGTCATACAAAGCCAAGCATTTCTGTTCCAGTTACTATTGCAAACCACCCCGAACTTAGTGGCACATAATTGTATTAAAAATAACAATTGTGGGATGTTCAGGTGGCTCAGTGGTTGAGCATCTGCCTTTGACTCATGTCATGATCTCAGGGTCTGGGATTGAGTCCCATATCAGGCTCCCCAAAGGGAGTCTGCTTCTCCTTCTACCTATAGGTCTGCTGCTTTCTGTGTGTCCCCATGAATAAATAAATAAATAAAATCTTTAAAAACAACAACGATTGTATTGACAGATTTTTGTTGATCAGTAATTTAGTCCAGACACAGGGAAGACAGCTTATGTTTGGTACTCCATGTCTGGGGCAATAGCTGGGAAGACTCAAAGATTAGGGTAAGTTAACAGCTAAGAGTGGGAATCATCTGGATACATCTTCACACAAATGTCTGGTTGTTGATATGCTTATTGGCCGGGCTACCAGCCAAATTACCTATACATGGTTTACTCATGTCTCACAACATACATAGCAACTGGGTTTTGAGAATAAGCATCATAAGAAGTCAAGACACAAATCCAAGACATTCTTATTTTCCTACCTCAAAAGGCAAGTGGCATCACTTCCATTATACTATGTCGGCTGAGATAGTCGCAAAGGTCTGCCCAATTTGACTCTATAATTATTTTCTTTGGGGGTTCAGAATAAGAAGACAGAAAGCTTCTTCCTATTCACCTCTCATTCTCAGAAGATGGTTTATGCTATGCATAAAGGAAAATTCAAGGATATTGTCCTATTTCCCAGGAACCAAAAAGGAGACCATAAAGAAGGAGGCATCGGTATCTCACTATAGCAGTACCTAAAAGAGGGTATCCTGGAGTAAACAACTGAGGTAAAATGACTCTTCCCACACTCTGATTTGGGTGATAGCAGATAGAACATCAGGTAGGAGTGCCCCTGTTGCTATTGACTACAGAGCAACAAGTTTGAGAAGTCTAATCGTGTTTATCACATAAGAACTCAGCAGTCACTCTCATAGACTTGAGGGTATTAGAAGAACAAGTCTTGTGCAGAAGGCCCAAAAGCCAAAGCTCTTTCAGATCCAGCTTACTGGACTCAAACAAGATGCCAAGAAAATCTAGGTTTAACAAAGGACCAGAGGCCTCTAATTCACTTCCTACAGAAATCATGAACAACAGCAACAAAGCAGCCTCAATTCTTTAATCTTGCAGCAGGATTCAGGAACACCTGTTATTCCTGGGGGCTTAAAAGTGATGCAAGTTCAGAATTTAAGTACAGGTGCTTAGGCCAACCAGGGAGTTGGTTATAAAGCCTTTGTCAGAGTAAAAACTACATGTAAGATTCTGTGAGGTCCTAGAGTGGCCATATGATGAATAAGGCAATAGTTATCCTGGAGGAAACTCTGGACCAGTAAATGGAAGGTAAATTAAAAACATTAAAGATAAAAAGAGAAGGCATAAAATTGTCCTAGTAATAATCAGGCCATCTTTGCTTTGCACAGTTCCAAATAAGGCAGATTTCAGTCACCAGTTTAATTAAAAAATGCCAGTCTCCTAATAACACAGTTAAGATTTCAGTTAGCTTTCTGAGTAATTGCATAAAGTAGAAACTTCTCTGCTATATTGGCAATTCAAAAACCACTACATACATAATAAATGCACATCATGATCAGTGACCAATCACATCACTTCTTGCAAAGTCTATCCATGATTGGCTCCACATATTTATTATTAATATATAATTATTATTATACTCACATAGATAACAAAGCATGCAGCTGTGTTGCCTCCTTGTCTTTCAGGGATAAACCTACATAACGTTTTTAAAAAATGGATAACCAAAAAAGGAAATTGGCTAAGAGAGGAAGTGCAACAAAGAGACAATTGATAAAACTCAAGTGAAATTCAAACTGAACATAAATGGAGATATGGAAGAAATCACTGTCTGTGGGAATGTTGACACTGTCACCATTTGAGAGACTCGGAGATGTGCAACCAGAGGAACTTGGTAAAGGCAAACTTAGTGACACAATGAGGTTGAAGATGTCCCAGAAGAAAGCACCAATAAAAAAACAAAACACAAAAAAACCTCATACTTAAGAAACTCTCAGAGGTATTTCCTGAAGCTGAAAGTCAGAAGCCAGTCTAAATTGAGAAAGGAGTTTGACAGCTCACGAAGGCTCACCGAAGATGCTCACTCCATACTGTAGGCAATCCATTTAGAACAAGAGGGTGAGCACTGCTCATACTAAGATTTCCACACAGAAAAAAAAACAAAACAAAACAAAACAAAAAACAACAACTACTTCTAAGTGTCTCTAATGTTTTAAATTACAGTGCACTACAATAAAACATAAATAAGTAAATTACAGTGTGCTAAATAAATATTGGTTTTACTATTTTTAAATTTCCCTTTGTTTGTAACCTACAGCAAAAGAGTTTTTAATGTGTTGTCTAAAAAAAAAAAAAAAGATCCCAGAACAATTGTAATCCCCACCTCTCCCTTGATTAATAAGGATGCATTGCACAGTTTTTGTTCATGCAGTCACTTTTATGGTCTCTCCTTACCATGCACAGCAAAGACCACCTGAATATCAGAGGCAGAATGGTGGCAGTGAGAAGAGAAACAAAATGGTAGGCATGAAATGAAGTAAAACTCCAATGACCACGATTGAGTGATTGTGAAGAACAAATTTGGACATAATGGTGGGTGTGCTTATCAGGGAGCAAAAATAAGCACACAGTTATTAGAAGAAGAAAATCAGTAAGAGAACCTTGGTGTGGAGACAGGCTCCAGGGGATATTTGATTTAGAAAGAAAAAGTTGTGACCTTTGGAAACAGTATGATTATTTAGGAAAGATTCAGTTATGTGAACTATCAGCTGTGACAACGCACCAAAATTTGATAATTTGTGATATGGTTGGGAAGCACAAGCACTTAAACTATTGTTGATACAAGTAAAGGAAATACTTCTCATTCTCATACCACTTCATGCACCAGTTATCATTTATTTTATGGGACAAATTTATTTTCTAAAGCCTCCCTTGTAAAAGGGTGGGAGAGTTTCTACATTTTCTAAAGCTGACTGACTTAGGCATGATTTTTTTTAAGACAACTTATTCTCACTGAGGATTTGCCTCTTTGATGACAAGTGTCACTTTTCTGAGATGTTATTTCAGAAATGAGGCCAAAAAAGGCAGTTAGAGAAGGAATGCATGTCAGGGTGTCCTAAGGGTCAGAAAAAAGGAAGAATTTGTTCTAGGGGAGGAGCTATGAGCAAGAGGATCCAGCCAGCTGACATAGAAGACTTCCCAGCAGGAGGGAACTGGAACTGATAGATTCCTTCCCTTCCAGAGGCTTAACTAGGAAGGCTATTGTTCTGTAGTGTGAGGAACAGACATCATTCACCATAGCTGGTGACATAATTTATTAAGTTGAATCAAGTATAGAAGAGAGAAGGTCTTTATGATAGGCCAGATTCCATGAGTGGGAATTCCTTGGAGTCAAATAGGGAGAGAATACGCCCCAGTGTTAAAGATTTTCCAGCGACTGCTTCCATTTCACTTTCCACCCCTCCCTAAATCACTCGCCAAAGAAATACTTTGCTGGACACTGAAGTGGCCACAGCTGTGGTCATAAGAAAACATCAGGATATAAAATGAATCATGCTCTCTTTTAGTTAACTTTTTTTTTTTTTGAGTATGCAGGCAGGGTAAAGGACAGGTGCGATTAAGATAATAAACATCATTAAAATGTTTGGAAGTGCTGCCCAGTTTCCATGAACAAAAGCTTTCCAAAGAGCCATAATTATTTGTAAGGTCAATGAACTAAAATTTTCCCTGTTATAAGTATTGAGAAAAAAGGTCATTAATGCTTTAGGGGACCGTAATGAGTCTGGAAGAAGTTGACTTGATCCTCCCCTTGTACAGTTCTCTATCAGATCACCCTGTGATCCTCCTCCACTGCCAGACTCCTGGATGACTGGAGCCGAGCCAGTGACTGACTCCCTGACCAGCCATGTAGGGCCTGCTGTTTTCCTCCACCCAAATTGGAAGAGTCTTCCATGATTTACATGGTCTCATCCTCACATGATGACCACCACCACCACCACCACCCACCAAAGAAAAAAAGAAAAGAAAGAAAGCCTGAAGTCATTCCTCTGTGCTAGCTGTGAGAAAGAAAAGGTAACTACGATCTTTTGTGTTCTAAGTGTTGGGAAAAAGTCTACAGATGTCCCAAAGCACCTAGGAATGCGAGTATGGAGAGAAGGTCCTTCAATCATAACAGAATTTCAGTCTTACCCCTGAAAAAAAGGGAGATGACAGGTCTACAGATGCTGCAGGTATTTGGATCCCCATCTTGTCCCTTGGCAGGGGACTTCTTGGGATTGTCTTCTAATTCTAAAGGGCTAGCTTTGATGAGGCTTTTGCCATAATTGGCATCTCTCAGGAACCTGGTCATAAACTCCAATGCCTTGAACTTGTTCTACATCCAGGATGTGTGTGTGTGTTGTGTGTGTGTGTGTGCGTGTGTGTGTGATAGTTTCTTATTTAAATCCCATGAACTTGTAATGTAGGTATTATTTTCACTGAACAAATGTGATAAATGAGACTTACTCTTTCTCAAAGCTACCAATTTAAGCTCGCCCCACTGCCAATGAGGATTCAGGTTCCTCATCAACTTCCAGTTACTGATCATGCTGTTCTTTGAACCTTTCTTCACAAGATCCTAAAAATCTGCTTCTAAGAATATCCTGAGCTTTTCACCCACAGCAACTCTTACTTCCCATTTCAGCCCATCTAAGGTAGGAAGTCATAGACATTCCTTCAGGAAAAGAAATGTCTGGCTGCAAATAATTCCCTTCAACTGATTTGTAGATCTCTCCATCATATAACCCATGTTTTAAAGTTACATATTTCCGGGTGGCTCAGCGGTTTAGCGCCACCTGCAGCCCAGGGCGTGATCCTGGAGACCCTGGATCGAGACCCACGTTGGGCTCCCTGCCTGGAGCCTGGTTCTCCCTCTGCCTGTGTCTCTGCCTCTCTCTCTCTGTCTCTATGAATAAATAAATAAAATCTTTAAAAAAAATAAAAAATACAAAAAAATTAAGTTACATATTTTCAATTAGACCAAGTGCTCAGACAGTACTCTTTGTCAATTTGCCTTTGTTCTCAATAGTAGTATATATGAACTAATATTAAGTAATTGTGCTGTCCTTTTAAGAATTTACTTTCATGTGTGACTATAAATAATAGATAAATTTATTGAACAGGTTTCTTATGTAAGAAATTCATTATGAAGGAATTTAATGATAAAAGAAACTCATCAATGAGTTTGTACATTTCATGAAAGTACAGAGACACAAATGCATATTGTTATGTTAAATATTATTTCTGCCACAAGAGAAATACTTGCCCCTCTTTCCCTGATGTTAAGCTCTGGACTTGGCTTCCACCTCTGCCCTTGGCTCTGCAGTCTTCAACTCACCACCCTCAGGGTTCCAAACACACACCCTACCTCAAACCCCATGCAGAGTTACTGCCTCTGCGCCCACACAGCTGAGCTCCATGGGGTGTTTTAGCAATCACAGGATCTAATTCTCACATCTTGTTCTGAGAACTGAGATTTATGATCCCAATAAAGATTTCAACAGAAAGATGAGGGTAAATTGCTCAGAGGAACTTAGTTTAAAATGTTGCCCTGAAATTCCCCACTCACCATTCCATCTATCATGGGTCAAAATAAAAGCACATATGAGCTAATAATACAAGGTCTAATAGGGTGAAAATGTTTTGGAATTAGTAACAATCTCTTCCTAACAATGTATTCTCTCTGAAATGCCTTTTTGGAACAATGATCTCAATTTGAAATTTTAAAAAATAGCAGCCAAAGCTGTTAACAAGACAAATGCTGAGTGAATTAGTATGCTCTGAAGGCAGACATCAAGGACCTCAACTTATAAGAGACATTTACTTTTAACCCTTTTAACAAGAAAACTTTAAAATATTCCTGGTATAAGAGATGTCTAGCTAGTCCCTGGTGGAGCCTCCCTCAGCCTCCCACTATAACACCCCTTCAGACCCAGACCCAGATGAGTGGTCCTGAAAAAGCAATGATGGCAGCCACCCTGGTGTTAAGACTTTGGGAAGATTTGAACCACTAGGCCCACCAAACTCATCTAGGAAACACAATAGGTAGCTCAGGCCTAGAAACAGAGTAGATCCTAAGGCCTAGAAAAAGGGGAAAGATGTTTTGTCTGGTTCCTCATTTCTGTAGAAAATTGGACTGCTCTTCATCTGTTGCTTAGGCAGTGCTTTTCAAGAATATCTCCATCCTCTTTCTGATTCCCCACTCACCCCTCATAAATCATAAGCACCTGTCTTGTACATTGTATGTCCTGCTTTTCACCTCTCCATACATTTTTAAAAGGCTAATTAGGGAATCAGAAAACTGAAAAAAAAATCACAGAGATATTCAGCATCAACAGTTTAGCATACTGTACCATCAGTAAGTATTTTCACATAGCCCTTTAGTGGCCTTAGTGTTGCCCGTCAGTTCCAGCCCCTTCACAAAGGATGGTTTCACACTCTCTTGTTTCCAAATCTCCATCTCCCCTCTCTGCTTTCTACTCTCAACTGAAGACTTTGAGTCTTATACTGAAGCATTCAGAATGTATTTTTGTCCAAAATGCACCAGACACAGGCATCTGTCCCATGCAGTTTGCCTTCTATCTGCTCCTTGGACAAACCTCCATTCCGCAATGGATCCCATTTCCACCTTGTCCTCAAAGACTTTGCTCCTATAATTATTTCCACTCCTGCCTCAGCTCTTCTCTCTTTCTCTAGTGGGCCATTGCTAAGGGAAAATATATACCATATCTCCCTTTTAGAAAAGCCTTGACTTGACCCATATCTAGGCTCCTATTCAGTTCAAAGCTTTCCCACTCACAGAGAAGGTTCTTGCCAGAGTCGTCTATGCTGTGTTTGTTCTTACTCTCTCCTCTGTGTCTTTCTATAATGCAGTCAACCTGAGCAGCAACCACACCCAAGTTGCTAAATCTGGTGATCACTGTTCAGGCCAAAATTAACTTGACGTTGGGGCAGCTTTTGAGACTGTTGATCATTCTGTCCATCTCCATACAACTTCTTTACTTGGATTTTATGAAACCACTAACATACTTGCTTGGTTTTCAGTCTACTTCATTGGCTTTTGACCTTGCTGAATCCTCATTTTCCCAAATAGGACCTGCCACATAATTTTCAGGGTGCAATACAAAATGGAAATGCTGGGCCCTTGTTTAAAAATTATTAGGAATTTCAAGACAGTGAGAGAAGAGCAGTAAACCAAGCACACGGCCCTTTTAGGTATAATGTCCTGTGTGACTACACAGGTTGTGTGCCCATGAAGCTGGCCCCATTCTCATCCTCATAATGTTTTAGCTACCCATGGCTCAGGGCTCATCATTTTATACTTGTTCCCTAAAATATCTTATTCAATCCGATTGGCTTTAGATGCCATATAGAGCAACAAAGTCCATCTTTTCTTCATTCCTAACCTCTGCATTTGACTCCAGATTCAAATTTTCAGCTGTGTACACTCCAAGTCTATTTGATATGTTAAATGCATCTCAACTTAACATGTCCAAAATAGAACTCTCATCCCTGACCCAAATCCTTCCCACAGTCTTTCCAATTCCAGTAAATATCAACTCCATTTTTCTAGCCATTCAAACCAAAATCATAGCCATCCTTGACTTCGATTTCTCTCCAATCCACTAGTAAATCCTATAAGCTCTACCTTTAACATATTTAACATATTTAACATATTTCCCAAACCTGACCCAGTCAGGATATCCAACCACTCATAACCCTGGTGCAACTCTCCATCATGACTTATCTATTCTAGGAGTGACTTAGGTCTCTCGATTATCATCTCTATCTTTGACAGTGTATTTTCCACACAGATATCTCTCATCCTTTTAGAATTTAAATCATAGTTTATCACTCCCAAATGGCAAATTTGAAGGTTTTGAAATGCTTCCCATCTCACCCATAATTTTTTTAAGAGATTTTATCCATTTATTTATTTGAGAAAGAGAGAGAGAAAGGGGGAAGCAGAGGGAGAAAGACAAGCAGACTCTGCTCTGAGCACAGAGCTCAACACGGGGCTCAATCTCATGACCTGAGCCTAAATCAAGAATCATATTCAACTGACTGAGCCACCCAGACACTTCCTCACCCATAGTTTTTTTTAAGTATCTAAAATAGCCTAAGAGGTTCTATGCAGCTTTCTTCTGGCTATATTTCCAACCTCATCTCATGTCACTGCCCCCTCAGTCATTTCACTCAACTGCACTGTTTCTTGTTGTTTCTCAAACTTTCTTTGGCACTTAATGGTTTCCTCAGTCTGGAATACTCTTTGCTCAGTTATTTGAATGACTTTCTTTCTCAGTTCAGTGAGACTTTGACTTAAACGGACTTCTGTAAGAGCCTTCTTTATTGAACATGAACCTTGTATGTCTCCTCGGATGCCCTTATTTCCTTTGCTCTGGAGATACCACTTATCTCCCAGATCATGCCACACCACTGCAAATTTGTTGACTCCCTAGAGCTTACAGAATCTGTAAATGCCCCATCAGTTTCTCATCTCCACTCATTTTTGTGTTTAGATCAAGTGCCAAACTACAGAGCACGGGCTCTGCTTTCTTGGCCAGTCATACAGGGACTCAATGATATATCCCTAAAGAATAGGGGAGTTAGCTTTTCATGACCAGTAAAAAGATAGGATATGCAGGAGTCAGGAGAAAATGGAAGAGTAGATCTAGATACATGAAGATCTAGATATAAGGGTATATAACGATTAATTAGTACACCCTCTATGCTCTTGCTATTTATCCTTTTTATTGCAGTCTGGCATTTATTATATATATGTACATATGAATGTATGTATACTCTTTATGGCAAAGATTCCCTCCTTTATGTTTGTTGTGATATCACCAGTGAGTGACAAGTGAATGGCACAATAGTAGGCACTCAACAAGTATTTTTGTGAAAGAATGAATCAAGATGCAATATTATTTTCACAATTTCTCATCTTGTTCTTTTCACTTAACACAATAGCTCTTGGTTTTCTTTTTACATGACTGAAGTATTTTTTCTAAAGGAAAAGAATCTAATATAAATATACATGAAAGTAAAGGTACTACTGAACTAAGCTGTTTAGCAAGATAGAGAGTATTAGTGATTTTATAATAAATAGGTGCTATCATGTGGCTTAACTGGTCAATAAAAAGATAAAGTTTTTTTTTAAAGATAAAGGTGTTTAGTAATGACTAAAGCTATTAGAAAAAACATTTGGTAGGTTAGTGACAAAGAAACATCAGAAAATTCAAACCAATCACATAAGTAAAGATATAAGGGAGAAATGAGCTGTTAGGGGGAAGAAAATATCAAAGGAAGAAGACTGGCTCTGCTAAACCCCTTGAACTGAGAAATAAGCAGGGCTACTTAATTATTTAGGGAAGTAAAAGACTTGATTATTTTCAGAGAACAGAAATTAGTCCTTATTATGTGAATATATTCAAACAGTAGTTTGAGAGACATTAAAGTGGCTTTTTGTTGTTGTTGTTGTTCCTATTTTTGTCAACTACAAACTGTTCATTCCTGAAAATAAAACTCAAATGAGCCATTAAACAAATTACTTCTAAAACAAGCTGATGTCATCATAATGCTTGATAATAACATTATCAAGTTATGTTGATAATATGTATCTTTGATATAATGTTGTAAGAATGGCAGTTTAATGTGATCTTCCCCTAAATTCCAAACCCCAGTCTAACTAGGAGGAAAACATTAGACAATCCCAACTTCAGGGAAATTCTGTAAAACAACTATCTAATACTCCACAAAATTATCAAGGACAAGGAAACTCTGAGAAAGTACCAGCCTTGAGGAGCATAAGGAGACAGGATGACTAAATGTAATATGGTGTCCTGGATGGAATCTGGACAGAAGAAAAATATTAGGGAAAAACTAAGGAAATTTGACTGGAATATGGATTTTAATTAGTAATAATGTATCAATATTAGCTCATTAGGTGACAAATGTTCCATAGTAATGTAAGATACTAACAAAAGAGGAAACTGGGTTCTCATTATATGAGGACTCTCTGAACTATTTTTGCCACCTTTCTGTAAATCGAAAACCATTCTAAAAGAAAAGATTTGGGGCCTAATAGGGTAGCCTGCGTGGCTCAGCAGTTTAGCGCTGCATTCAGCCTGGGGTGTGATCCTGGAGACCCAGGATCAAGTCCCACACCGGGCTCCTTGCATGGAGCCTGCTTTTCCCTCTGCCTGTGTCTCTGTCTCTGTCTCTCTCTCTCTGTGTGTATCTTATGAGTAAATAAATAAAATCTTTTAAAATATAAAATAAAATAAAAGGTTTGTTTAAAACAAAGTATGAGGCTACAGAACAAGGTAACGGGCACAGTTAACTTTCACTAGACCTTTTTAATTAAGAAATAACAAGTGAAAAGTGAGACTGATTATAATGATACTAGAGTGTTCCAAGGACTCCAAAGGCAGAACAGTGTTTGGACCTCAGGAATTTGGAACAGAGCCCTTAAAACCCAAATAGGCCTTTATATCTCCTATCCTACCTCAGTTCCCACTCCTTGAAATATTAAAGAAGAAAATGTATGCATAAAACCAGATTAATCTCCAAGACAGTAGGGTTTTTTTCTCTAAAAAAACTAAGTCTGGATTTATGCATACTTTCTCTTCTAAGAAAATGTAGATAGTGGCAGAGTGACTATAAGAACAGAAAAATCAATCTCAGAGTTTCTCCCAAAATTCTGTATATAAGAATAAAGATAGAAAGCATGAGAGAAGAGTGAATGAATGGATGAATACATACATACATACATACATACATACATAAAACAAGTTGATGGAAATGCAAAAGCTTCTAAGTGAGTAACATTAATCCTGTACATGTTTTATAGGAACTTAAATTCCATACACATGCAAAGCTATATGTTTATAATAACTATTTTTTTACCTAATACATAAAATTATATTCATTACAGAAAGCTTAGAAAACAGCTATCAAAAATGTGAATCAAAACGAAAACAACCACTACGAACGTTTTGGTATATAATGTTTTTGAATCTTCTAGATAAAGCAATTAGACAAGAAAAAATAAGTAAAAGGCATCCAAATCAGAAAGGAAAAACTAAAATTGTATTTGGTTGCAGATGGCATGATCTTATATATGGAAAATCTTAAAGACTCCCCAAACCAACTATTAGGACTAATAAACACATTTAGTAAAGTTGCAGGATTAAAAATCAATATATAGAAATCAGTTGCATTTCTATATCAATGAAGTATCTAGTTAAGAAATAAGAAAACAATCTCATTCACAATAGTATCAAAAACAAGAAAATACTTAGAAATAAATTTAACCAAGGAGATGAAATTTCTGTACACTGAAAACTACAAGAATTTGTGGTAGAAGTTGAAGAAAACACAAATTGAAAGATATACCATATTCATGGATCTGAAGAATTAATATTGTTAATATACAGATACTATTCAAAGCCTTCTAGATTCAGGGCAATTCTTACCAAATTTCCAATGGCAGTTTTTCACAGAAATAGAAAAAAACAACCTTAAAATGTGAATGAAACTACAAAAGACCCTGAATAGCCAAAGCAATCCTGAGAAAGAACCAAGGTGAAGGCATCACCCTTTCAGATTTTAAACTGTATTACACATCATATTATTATATGCATTATAGTAATTAAAACAGTATGGTATGCACATCAAAACAAATACATAGATCGATTAACCAAAATAGATAACCCAGAAATAAACCCATGCATATATGGCTGATTTACAACCAAGAGGCATGAATATACAGTAGGGAAATGACAGTCTCTTCAATAAAATGTTGAGAAAACTAGATACATGCAATAAAATGAAAGTGGACTGCTATCTTATGCCACTTACATAAAATTAACTTGAACAAAATACTTAAATATAAAAATTTAAAGTATAAAGTTCCTTTCTTTTTTTTTTAATTTTTTATTTATTTATGATAGTCACACAGAGAGAGAGAGAGAGAGAGAGAGAGACATAAGCAGAGGGAGAAGCAGGCTCCATGCACCGGGAGCCCGACGTGGGATTCGATCCCGGGTCTCCAGGATCGTGCCCTGGGCCAAAGGCAGGCACTATACCGCTGCGCCACCCAGGGATCCCAAGTATAAAGTTCCTAGAAGAAAGCATAAGGAAAAATTCTTTGACTTTGGTCTTGGCAATGATTTTTTAATATGATACCAAAAGCACAGCAACAAAAGGAAAAATAAAAAGTGGGACTACATCACACTAAAAGGCTCTGCACAGCAAAGGAAACCATCAACAAAATGAAAGACAACTTACAGAATGAGTGAAAATATTTGCAAACCATATAACTGAGAAGGAATTAATATCCAAAATATATAAGGAATCCATACAACTCAACAGCAATAATAATCGTCATCATCACCATCATCATCATCCAATTAAAATGGGCAAAGGATCTGAATAGTTTTCCAAAGAAGACATGCATATTGCTAACAGTACATAAAAAGGTGCTCAACATCACTCGTCATCAGGTAAATGCAAATCAAAACTATAATGAGGTATCATCTCACATCTTTACAATGGTTGTTGTCAAAAAGACAAGAGATAACAAATGCTGGTGAAGATGTGAAGTAAAGGACACCCTTGTGCCCTGTTGGTGAGAATGTAAATTGGTACAACCACTTTAGAAAGCAATATGGACATAAGTTGATAGTATTTCATAGGGATTGCATTGAATGTGTAGATTGCTCTAGGTAGCATAGACATTTTAACATTTGCTCTTCCAATCCATGAACATGGTTTTTCCATTTCTTTGTGCCTTCCTCAGTTACTTTCATGAGTGTTGTATAGTTTTCTGAGTACAGATCCTTTGCGTCCTTGGTTACATTTATTCCTAGGTACCTTATGGTCTTGGGTGCAATTGTAAATGAGACTGACTCCTTAATATCTCTTTCTTTTGTCTCAGTGTATAGAAATACAACTGATTTGTGTGCAGTAATTTTATATCCTGCCACTTAGCTGAATTCCTGTATGAGTTCTACAGATTTGAGAGTCCAGTCTTTTGGGTTTTCCACATAGAGTATCATGTCATCTGCAAAAAGTGAGTTTGACTTCTTTGCTGATGCGGATGTCTTTTATTTCTTTTTGTAGCCTGAATGCTGAGGCTAGGATTTCTAGTACTATGTTGAACAACAGTGGTGATATAAATATAAATATAGTGGTGATAATGAACATCCCTGCTGTGTTGCTCACCTTAGGGGAAAAGCTCTCAGTTTTTCCCTATTTTTTTTTATTGGTGTTCAATTTACCAACATACAGAATAACCCCCAGTGCCCGTCACACAATCACTCCCACCCCCCGCCCTCCTCCCCTTCTACCACCCCTAGTTCGTTTCCCAGAGTTAGCAGTCTTTACGTTATGTCTCCCTTTCTGATATTTCCCACACATTTCTTCTCCCTTCCCTTCTATTCCCTTTCACTATTATTTATATTCCCCACATGAATGAGAACATATAATGTTTGTCCTTCTCCGACTGACTTACTTCACTCAGCATAATACCCTCTAGTTCCATCCACGTTGAAGCAAATGGTGGGTATTTGTCATTTCTAATAGCTGAGGAATATTCCATTGTATACATAAACCACATCTTCTTTATCCACTCATCTTTCGATGGACACCGAGGCTCCTTCCACAGTTTGGCTATTGTGGACATTGCTGCTAGAAACATCGGGGTGCAGGTGTCCCAGCGTTTCATTGCATCTGTATCTTTGGGGTAAATCCCCAGCAGTGCAATTGCTGGGTCGTAGGGCAGGTCTATTTTTAACTGTTTGAGGAACCTCCACACAGTTTTCCAGAGTGGCTGCACCAGTTCACATTCCCACCAACAGTGTAAGAGGGTTCCCTTTTCTCCACATCCTCTCCAACATTTGTTTCCTGCCTTGTTAATTTTCCCCATTCTCACTGGTGTGAGGTGGTATCTCATTGTGGTTTTGATTTGTATTTCCCTGATGGCAAGTGATGCAGAGCATTTTCTCATGTGCATGTTGGCCATGTCTATGTCTTCCTCTGTGAGATTTCCGTTCATGTCTTTTGCCCATTTCATGATTGGATTGTTTGTTTCTTTGGTGTTGAGTTTAATAAGTTCTTTATAGATCTTGGAAACTAGCCCTTTATCTGATAGGTCATTTGCAAATATCTTCTCCCATTCTGTAGGTTGTCTTTTAGTTTTGTTGACTGTATCCTTTGCTGTGCAAAAGCTTCTTATCTTGATGAAGTCCCAATAGTTCACTTTTGCTTTTGTTTCTTTTGGCTTCGTGGATGTATCTTGCAAGAAGTTACTGTGGCCAGTTCAAAAAGGGTGTTGCCTGTGTTCTCCTCTAGGATTTTGATGGAATCTTGTCTCACATTTAGATCTTTTTTTTTAATTTTTTTAAATTTATTTATGATAGTCACAGAGAGAGAGAGAGAGAGAGAGAGAGAGAGAGAGGCAGAGACACAGGCAGAGGGAGAAGCAGGCTCCATGCACCGGAAGCCTGATGTGGGATTCGATCCCGAGTCTCCAGGATCGCGCCCTGGGCCAAAGGCAGGCGCCAAACCGCTGCGCCACCCAGGGATCCCTCACATTTAGATCTTTCATCCATCTTGAGTTTATCTTTGTGTATGGTGAAAGAGAGTGGTCTAGTTTCATTCTTCTGCATGTGGATGTCCAATTTTCCCAGCACCATTTATTGAAGAGACTGTCTTTCTTCCAATGGATAGTCTTTCCTCCTTTATCGAATATTAGTTGCCCATAAAGTTCAGGGTCCACTTCTGGGTTCTCTATTCTGTTCCACTGATCTATGTGTCTGTTTTTGTGCCAGTACCACACTGTCTTGATGACCACAGCTTTGTAGTACAACCTGAAATCTGGCATTGTGATGCCCCCAGATATGGTTTTCTTTTTTAAAATTCCCCTGGCTATTCGGGGTCTTTTCTGATTCCACACAAATCTTAAAATAATTTGTTCTAACTCTCTGAAGAAAGTCCATGGTATTTTGATAGGGATTGCATTAAACATGTATATTGCAGTTTTTCCCTATTGAGAATGATATTCATTGTGGGCTTTTCATATATGGTTTTTATGATATTGAGGTATGTTCCCTCTATCTCTACATTATAAAGAGTTTTAATCAAGGTAGGATGCTTTTTCTGCAACAATTGAGAGGATCAGATGGTTCTTTTCTTTCTTTTATTAATGCAATGTATCACATTGATTGATTTGTGGACGTTGGACCACCTTGCAGCCTAGGAATAAATCCCACTCGGTTGTGGTGAATAATCTTTTTAATGTACTATTGGATCCTACTGGCTAGTGCAGATGAATGGATAAAGAAGATGTAGTATATATATACAATGGACTACTACTCAGTCATCAAAAAAAAATGAAATCTTGCATTTACAACAATGTGGATGGAACTGGAGGATATTATGCTAAGTGAAATAAATCCATCAGAGAAAGACAATTATCATATGATCTCACTTATATGTAAATTTAAGTAACAAAATAGAAGATCATAGGGGAGGAGAGGAAAATATAAAACAAGACAAAATCAGAGATGGAGACAAACCATAAGAGACTCTTAATCATAGGAAACAAATGGAGGGTCGTTGGAGGGGTGGGAGCTGGTGAGATGGGAAAACTGGGTAATGGACATTAAGGAGGGCATGTGATGTAATGAGCACTATGTATTATCTAAGACTGATGAGTCACTGACCTCTACCTCTGAAACCAATTAATACATTACATGTTAATTGAATTTAAATTTTAAAAATGCTTTTAAATATTTTATTTATTTATTCATGAGAGACACAGAGAGACATAGGCAAAGGGAGAAACAGGCTCCTGGAGGGGACCTGAGCTGAAGGCAGATGCTCAATTGTTGAGCCACCCAGGTGTCCCAAGAATTTTTTTAAAAAGAAAGCAATATGGAGGTTCTTCAAAAAATTAAAAATAGAACTACCATATGATCTTGCAATCCTACTTACATGTATATATCTGAAGGAAATGATATCTGTATCTCAAAGATACATTTACTCCTATGTTTATTGCAGCATTTTTCATAGTAGCCCAGACACAGAAGCAACTTAAATGTACATGGATAAAAATGAATGGATAAAAATGGATATGAATGGATAAAAATGATATCATACATACACACACATGCACACGCACACACACACGTACACATATAGAGGAATAATATTCAGCCATAAAAAAAGAAAGAAATTCTACCATTTGTGACAAGGATGAACTTTGAGGCCATCATGCTATAGAAAATAAGTCAGATGAAGAAAAACAAGTACTATGTGATCTCACAGTTGGACTCTAAAAAAGCTAAACTCATAGAAAGAATAGTTGATCAGCAATTCCCAAGGGCTGGGGGTGGAGGAAATGGGGATATTTTGGTCAAGGGATGCAAAGTTTATACGATGAATAAGTTCTGTGGATCTAAAATACAATATGGTGGCTATAGTTAACCATACTGTATTGTACACTTGAAAGTTACTAAGAGAGTAGATTTTACATGTTCTGACCATACACATACACAGAAAAGATAATTATGTGAAGTGATGGATGTGTTACCATAATTTCACAATGCATGTCATCATGTTTCAAACAATGCTATATGTCAATTATATCTCAATAAAACTGGGGAAATAGAAGAAAGGTGAACCAAAACAAAAATAACCACTGTACACATTTTTATTTATAATGTCCCAGATGTTTTTCTACTTATTCCTATAAATATATTTAGATATATAATTATGAAAAATTGTACTCATTACTGTTTAATAAACTGCTTTGTTGATAAAATATTTTGTGTGTATTTAGGATAATTGTGTTACTGTTTCTTTTAAACAATTAGTATAACAACCTATCTTAGTGAATTTGGCAATATTGCACTACCTTTATAATTTGAAACATAATGAGAAAACAATGCTTTACTTGGTCATGGCATGTTAGTATTTTAATTTGAGGCTGGATTGAGTTGCTAATATTTTAGATATAACATAATTGAGATTAATCTGTATATTTATTTTTAAAAGTTCTTCACTTCAGTTGACCCACAATGTTACACTAGTTTTGGGTGTGCAACATAGTGATTTGACAAGTCTATGCATTTTGATATCCTCACCACAGGTGTAGCTACCAACTGTCACCATAAAATGCTATTACAATATCATTGACTATATTTCCTATCAACCATCAGTTTGTTCTCTGTATTTGTCAGTCTGATTCTGATTTTTTGTTTATTCATTTATTTTCAGATTTCACATGAGTGAAATCATATGGTATTTGTCTCTCTGTCTGACTTACCTCATTTAGCCAATACCCTCTAAGTCCATCCATGTTGTTACATATGGCACAATCTCATCTGTTTTTATGGCTGCATAATATCCCACTGTATATTTCTTTTTGTGAGATATTTTTCAGGTTTTAGTATCAGGGCTATGCTAACTTTATAAAATGTTAGGATATTTTATATGTTTTTTTATACTCTAGAACAGTGTTTTTCAAATGTTTGTGGCTAAAGGCTTGTTTTCCTTAGTTTCCAATCCATCATGCACTGCTACTTTTGTCAAAACAAAAAGGAATTATTAGAAAAGTGAAATTTAAAAATCAAAAACAATCAAAATACAAATTAAATTTATTTATTATTAGATTCACTAGACATAAAATTACTCTGTCAAATTACTATAAAAGTATCTGAACACTGACTCTTACTTGGTATATTTATCATGAACCTGCAATACATAGTTCATGACTGCTGCCCGTCCATGGATTGCACTTTGAATAGCCCTGATTGAAGAAGAGGTCTGACATCTCTGATGATGTGCATTTATCAGCCAATAAAAAAATGATATTAGAATATAACTGCAATATATGTATTTTCATTTAACTGTAAGTTACACCCATAACTCATATTATTAATAGCATTCTAGATACTTAGATTTTTAAATGTCCTGTATCCTGATGATCTCATCCTTTCATAGTTAATATACAAAGTACTATATACACTTGGAGTTAAGATTTGTTGTTGATACTATGTGTAGGCTCCTAGTTACCAGTAACATTTTTTTATCATTTAACATTATTTGGGCTGATGTTTTTCATATCTGATTAGATCATCTTTGGTTTTGTCTTATGATTAATGAAGTCTTTTCTTTGAACCACAGCAGGAAAAATATTATCTTATTAGGAGTGTTCTCTTCCATCTGTGGCTTCTATTCAGGAATATAATCATGCCGCTTGTCAGTTTTGTAAGGATTCATTTACTAACAACTATATAATATAACCCAGGACAACTACAGTGCAGTATGTAAGGGTAAATGTGACATTGAGGGGACCAGGTGATATACATATTTTTCTTCAAGGACCTTTCTCTGCTGGGCCCTGTGTGTAGTTTGGCTACCTGACCTACAAACTCAGAGAGGTGCCAAGTCAATCAATAAAACAAATGCTATAAAATCTTTCTTTGATTAGGAAAAGAATATATAGAAGTGGTAATATTTCCCTCACCCTACTGGATTTTTCATGCTTACTTCATATTAAAGACCATGGCTTTAAACAGGTTTCTCAAAGGATAGCATGGTTCTCCAACATCTGTTTAAAATTCAGATTCTTGGGTCCCAACCTGTAACTACTGCATCAAAGTTTCAAAGAGAACATGAAGATGGGAAAACAGGAGTCTATATTTTACTTAACTCCCCAAGTAATTCTTGACCTAGATATATTGCAAACCAATGCTTCACAGCATTGTTTTTAATTATAGGAATTATATATGATCCTTGAAGGCATCACACATAAAACTTGGCATCTTTATTTTGAGATAGGTAGTTTGACATCTTTTTCAAGTTTTTTCTATGGTTATTAGCCTATTCTAATTTGTATCTAATGAGTCAATTTTGGGAAATTTCTTTTCCTAGAATATCATTTATTTTAACTAGATTTAAAAACAATTATTTTAATAAAATTATATTTTGAAAAAAATTAATATGCTTTTCTTTTCAGTACTTGCCTGATCTAGTATGTCCCTATGTAGGGACCTATACTATTAGAAACACCCTTTAGCTTAAGGGGAATAGGAAAAGGAGAATTTAAGGAGAGTTGTTTCAACATAAAGAAAAACAGTGAATTTTTTGAAGATGATAATTTAGAAAGCTCTTGATTTATAAGCACCAAGCTTTTTAGGGAATAATTTTTGAGAACCAAAACACAAAGATTTAAAAGATCAAGTTATAAAATTAGCTTATAAATAACAAGTTAGAACTGCAGTTTTCCAGGGAGTGGATAGAAAGGTTGGGAACCTGACAAAGATGAAGGTCATGGTGACCTTCTGAACAACCTGGAGGGATCACAGAGGGAAGAGCAGAGATCATATTTAGAAATAACTCAATCTCCACTGGAAGAAAGACCTTTATGGCCAATTCAGGAACAGATGAAGGAGCCAAGTCAATTCTGAGAGCTGTCTATCATCATTTAACAGAGCATTGCATGTCATCCTGCCTGGGAACAGTTAGCATGTAGGTCTTCCACTGAAAGCTGTCTGCACCTCACTCTCTGACCGTGTATATCCTAGTAGGAATGTCACCCATGTGTATCTTAAGATTTTACTCAGCCTATTTTAACTCTACTGCATTCCTTTTTAATAGTCTAGAACTTTCTAAGGCCCCTTAAAATAAAGTGGAACCCTAGACATCTGAATGAACTATGATGGTATAAGAGGAACCAGCACCTGAATTTGGGTGATATTGGGTGGGAAAAGTGACTCAAAAGTTCATTTCAAGCCAAGACGCTCCTGTTACATTAGTATGGATATTAGTAGAACATGCTTAGGACAGGCTTCAGCTTTTCTTATTTGGAGAATTATAACCACTTAACTGATCTCACTGAAACTATTCTATCCTTGCATCTTTTTTTCTGCATGACTTACAACAACCAACCATCCAAAAAATCAAATGTTATGATATTGCTACTCTAGAAATTTTCATCACCCTGTTGCTATATACTCGAGAAAGGTCAAACTTTGTAGTATTGACTGCACTGTCTTTCAAAAACCCAGCCCCAGCCCAATTTTTCAGCATCATCATATGTCTCAGCCTATGATTAAACCTATATTTGAAGCTGTTCCCAATCTGAGCTTTCTCTTACTGTTGAATTTTTATGTACTGATCCTTCCTTCTGGATTGTCATGAACTCCCTTCTCTGCAAGTTCCTTCTTCCCCTCACATCTTCAAATGTCATCCCAACTTGCTTTCACTGGCCATATGAAAGTTATTTACTCTCTCTTCTGTATTCAGATTCATTTAAAAGCATCTTATCAGATCTTATCAGATTCTTTTATAATGATATACTTATGTTCTGTCTCTACTGGACTGGGGACACCTTGAGAGTGTTGATTTCTACTTGCTCATCCTTCTATCTCTGGTTCCAAACACAGAGGAGGCACTCTATCAATGTTTGCTGAATGATTTAGTCTGCAACGTGTGGCACAGCTGACTAGTAAAGCTAAAATGCCCTTTGCCCACCTAACAGTTTACATTCACTTTTTTTGTTCTGATCCAGCTGTTTTTTGGACTTAGAAGTCCATTTTATTTATTTATTGTACATCATTTCTTTAGATTTGGCCAATCATTCAACTCTGAAAAGACGGCTTTCTTTTATCTTCTTTTTAAATTTTTGAGTCTGTTATCCAAGGAATACGCTGCCCCTTCCAGCTGCATCAGCAGCAGTGCTTATTATCATGCCATCAATTTCTTCATCCAAGTGATAAATCACAATTCTGGACAAAGTCTTTCACATAACATTTATCTTATCCTCCCTAGGAGTATAGTTATTTTCATCTCTTGTTTTGTTAACTGGAATGTGAACTCCTCAAGACACACATTGTGGCTCACTCACAGTTTTATATTCCCTTAACTTTCTTGAGATTAATCATACTATGAAATGTCCTAATGTCCCTTGATGGAAGTAGTAGGAAGCTGGTTCTGCAATCAGATGATGTAGAATGAGATTGCAGCTATTCACTTGGGGACAGACTTGTACAAGTTTCTGAAACCCTCCCATCATACTGATAACATTTTCTCACATACAAAATGTGGGTAATATTAGTACCTACATCATAGAATTGTCTTGAGAGAATAAAACAGATAATGTATGTAGAATGCTTAATGCTGTCCTTAACACATAGTAAATACTTAATATTTATTAGGGCTTATTACTATTATTACAGGTGTTAGTTGAATAAAGAGGAAATATCAATGTCATTAAGTATGCTAATATGTTCATCAGTGTTTGCTGTTGATGCTATAACAAAGTACCACAGTCTGGGTTGCTTAAACAACAGAAATTTTATTTTTTACAATTCTAGAGGCTAGATGTCCAAAATCAAGGTGCCAGGAGGTTGGTTTCATCTTGAGGCCTCTCTCCTTCGTTTATAGATGGCTACCTTCTTGCTATCTTCATATGGTCTTCCTTCCTTCCTTCCTTCTTCCTTCCTTCCTTCCTTCCTTCCTTCCTTCCTTCCTTCCTTCCTTCCTTCCTTCCTTCTTTCTCTGTGTCCTAATATCTGCTTCTTCTAAGACACCAGTCATATTATGGATTACGGCCCACTTTAATGAACTCATTTAACCTAATCACTTCTTTAAAGTCCCTATCTTGAAATACAGTCACATTCATAGCTACTGGGAGTTAGAACTTCAACATGTGAATTTTGAGGGGACACAAATTAGTCCATCACAATTAGCAATAGACATCAAACACATTATAAGTAGTATCTAAATAGCTTTGACAGACTGTATAGCCATTAATAACTACTCACTCACCCTTCTTTGAAAAACATATATCCCTATCCTCTGCAATTTGACTGGAAGTTCTAGGAAGAGGAAGAAGCATTCATATGCCACTCCCATTGACCCGGCCATGTGACCTGATTTGATCAGTGGTAGGTGAGTGTGTGGGGCATATCCCACACCCAAGCAGAAGATTGAAGAGCCACTGATTGGTTTCATCACGTTCTTGCTCCTTTCTGTCTGCCACAAGGATTGAATGTCTTGGATAAAGACTGCTCCTTCAGCCTAATATCCACAAAGAAGAGACTGACAAGCAGAGCTGCCAAGGTGATGAGCAGCTGTCAATGTGTAAATGCAGGAGACAAGTAAATGGGTTTTTTTTATTATTCACAAATAAATGTTTTTGCTTTGTTTTGTTTTTTTCTAAGTCACTGGGATTTAGGGATTGTTTATTACTGCACAGAAGGTGCCTAATATGATAACCAACAACAGTGATTTAAAAAAAAAAAAAAGCAAATGCATATATATGCTTATTACTGTTGCCTGCAAAAAGCAGAGAAATCCAGTGTGCCAGCTATATGGTCATTCTGATAAAGCTAAACTGCAAAAAGGGGAGCAGAGCATAAATAATTTCCTGAGGACCCAGGGCGCGTTGGGCAAACTACTTTTCCCGTTTAGTGGAAGAAGAGGCTGGCCTCCCTCATGGTTCAATCTTCTCTCTTAAATAAAAAGGAATTGACCACTGCTTCATTTGCAGCCCTGCCTCTCCCTGTCCTCTACTGTTCTTAGAGAATTATAGTGGATGTCGAAAATTAGAACTGTCTGCCCTCTCTTGGCAAACACAAAGACTCCTTAAACCAGGACAACTTCACCCAAACCAGAATCAGTTCTACCAAAACACATGCTAGGTTCACAATGTAATTCAATAACCAGACTTCAACATCCTGCCACTTCCCAGTTACTGAGCGAAGGTGACTATTGAGCTAGATCCTAAGGATTCAGCAGGATTGGAGCTGCGAGGAAAAGGAGAAGGACATTCAAGGCAAACGGCACAGCTTAAACAGCAAAAAGTATATTTCAGAAGATGTGCCATTGAGGGTGCTTGTAGTAGAGGGTGCAGGAGTGGCTGCAGATAGTAGTGGAAACATAGCCGGAGGGCCATCTCTGACAGCCAGGGTTGGGGGTTCCAAGCCTGAGCACAACTCAGAAAAACAATGGGCAAAACCTTAAATGTTATGGAACACAAGTATTTGTATTTATATCTGATTTTTAAAATATGTCTCTTTAATAAATATGTAATATCACATAGCAGTTAAAAACACAAGTTTTTGGGGCCCATGGGTGGTTCAGTGATTGGGCGTCTGCCTTTGGCCCAGGGCCTGATCCCAGGGTCCTGGGATGGAGTCTCATATAAGGCTCCCCAAAGGGAGCCTGCTTCTCCCTCTGCCTGTGTCTCTGCCTCTCTCTGTTCTCTCATGAATAAATAAATAAAATCTTTAAAAACACACACACACACAGAAGCTTTTTATGCAATCTGGCTTCATACTACAGCTCAGCCATGAGTATGCCCTTAAGTACTTGAGTACATAAATTTACCTGTAGAAACCCAGATTCTTCTTCTGCATAACAGAATGTGATAATAATAGTGTTTTCCTTCTAGAATGATGGTCATCGAATATAATGATGCATGTAGACTTCTGGCAAAATATCTGAGTCAAAGTAAAAGCTCCAAAAATAGTACTTGCTGCTGAAATTATTGCTGCACCATTGTTCAGAAATGAAAATTTAGTAATTTGCTTCTGCAAGACTTGGCCATCTGTGTCCTTTGGTTTCCAACATCCGAATACTGCTTCATATCTGTCCTAAAATGTGTGTAAGGCAAAGCCAAAGACACAGCCCCACACAGGACACGTGACAATCAGTGACATACGTGGCTTGAACGTAGAGGCTCAAGTTCGTGTCTCAGCTCAAACAGGGCTAAGCTCAAACAGTTCCAAAGCAGCCATGGGCCTCACTTTGGCGATGACACCAGATACAACTCCAGGGCAGGGAACAGAAAGAACAGCCTTCAGGGAGCTACCTGGGAAACCATTCCTTTTGATCACATTGTCAAGGCTTCAGGGCAGTTTGCAGAAAACTGATTCCGTATTAGACGGTCACATTTTCTCCTCGAGAATGTTACTTTCCTTTTCTTTACTGAATCACTGGCTTCATTATTTTGGGGCTTATGAGCTGAAATTTCTGCCTTCCTTGAATCAAACCCTGTGGTTAGATCGTGGTTCTTTTGTACTTATGCTGATCGGTAGTTTTGAAGAAGGGGAGGGGGGGAGAAGGAAAAGAAAATTATGAGGATAAAACCACCAGTCGGCTTTTTCCTCCTTAATATTTTCTAGTTTAGTTTTAGATAAAACAGTATTTGATCAATGGGTCTTTAAAACAATATTACTGTACTGTGAGAACTTTAAGGGAGTGTTGTCATGGAAATGGGAAGTAGCGCCATCCAGAATCATTTTTCCCCTTTCCCACAAAAAGTAAAAAAACATATGTGCACAGGCCTTGAATGGACAGCAAATATTGATTTTTGTTTCTAGGCAGGCACTCCTTCATACTTTTTTTCTGAGTTTTTAACCGGAAAAGCTGTTTCTGTTATTAATCAAATGCTCTTATAAGATATCCTGAGCTGCTTTATGATACAGTATATCATCCTGAATATAATAGCCGTTTTTATTACGGATGGGTTGAGTGTTCTCCTTAAATATCACATTTTTATTTTGTAATACCGATTATTCCACATATATTTTTTTTAATTTTTATTTGAGAGATAGAGAGAGAGCACAAGTGGAAGGAGGGGCAGGGGGAGAGAATCTCAAGCAGACTCTGTGCTGAGCGTGGAGCCCGACACAGAGCTCCCTCACAACCCTGAGACCGTGATCTGAGGGAAAATAGAGACATTTAACAGACTCAGACACCCAGGTGCCCCAGGAATAATGTTTTACTATATCAGTGAACACTATATCCAAGTGCCCCAGGAATAATGTTTTAATCAAAAGAATTACTCAGATCAACTCTTTCTCTCTCTCTCCTGCCTTTGTTCCCCATTTTCTTCTCTCTTTCTGCCTTTCTCACATCCATTTGTTTATTCAATCATTAAATCTACATTTATTAGCACTTAAAGGAGCTAAAGAGTTAAAGATAGGAATAGATTTGGAAATGATCATAATTCAGAAAGCCCCTCAAACATAATGATCAAGTTTCTCTGAACACTCCAGGGAGAAAAATTTAAAGAGACTTAAACACTGAAAGGCGTAAACCAGGTGAGTGGCCCCAGTCACATGTAAGTCTACTAATGCTTGAGTATCTTAATTACTTACAACGACCACAATCAAACGTCCACTGCTTTTCCTCCTTCCAGTCACCAAGGTCATGACTCCCGACCATCAGGGTCCACTGAGTTTCCAGAAACACAGTGCAGCTCGAATGTTGATGTGGAGGATTTAAAAAAAAAAAAAAATTATCTTCATGGCTGCCTGATTTGCTTTTGCTTGGTCAGGCAAAAGAATCCATATACGCCCTGCCAAAATTTTAGGGTCCAGGATGACCTTGAAGTGTGGACAGCTGGGGTCTTTCCTTTATTGGGCAGAGAAGCGGGGAAGATGTGAGCCTTCTGCACAGAGAGCATCCCGGGCTGGGCAGGGCCACTCGGGCTGTGTGCTGTGTCCCGGCCGCGCCCTCGGAACGAGAAACCCAGTGACTCAAACATGCTTCTTCCAAAGAGACGTGAGCACTCACACTGGAGTATGTCTCTTGAAAAATCAAAAAAAAAGACAAAAACACAATAGCGTGAAAGAGCGCTGCCCTTTGGGGGTCTGGGTTTACATCCCTGCGGTGCACGACCCCCGTGGTCACAAGAACTGCTCTGCGTTTACCTTCTGGCAAAGGCGACTCTCCTCTTGGTCACTGGCTGTCTGGGAAGCAGCTGCCTTAATTTAGCAAACTACCTTGACAGATCCCTCGGGATGACAGCTGAGACAGTCACTGAGAGCGTTGGTGAGGGAAGACAGGAAGCAAAGGAGAGAGCCCAACTGCTCTCAGTCAGAGAAGGACAGGGATCTGGAACCCAGAGAGAAAAAAAGGGAAGGAGAGACGGTTGCTGAAAGAGATGGCCAAGCAACGTGGGGCAGTTGCCAAGAGCCTCTTAAGTTGTCACGTTGGATCTTAGGCCGCGGGCCATGCTATCTGTAAACTCCCTCTATCTGCCTAAAATTGCAACGAAGACCTTGCATCATTTGTTAGTGCAAATGATGGGGGAAGGTTGGATCCATGTGTCAATCAGCGCCAAAATCTAGATAATAACAGCAAGTGATGGGGCCGAGCATGATTTAGCAGTGTCTGGAAGTCGTGGCTGGAGGTGACTGTGATAATGGAACCCTTCCAGGAATTCGCAGTGTGCAGGTAATGGGGACAAAGTGCTGGGCATGGAGGGAGAAAAAAGAAATTAAGAACTAGAGACGGATATATTGGGATTACCCAACATGGGAACTCACTGCTGAGGAGTGATTGTTAATGGAGGTTTGCAAAAACCTTTGGAGTTCCCAAGGACACGATGGCTGAGTAGAGTAAGAAGGAATTCATACTCAGCCATCAGAAAGGACAAATATCCACCATTTGCCTCAACGTGGATGGAACTGGAGGGTATTATGCTGAGTGAAATAAGTCGATCAGAGAATGACAATCATCGTATGGTCTCACTCATAAGTGGAATATAAGAAATAGTGAAAGGGTCTATAAGGTAAGGAGGGGAACTGAGTGGGGGGAAATTAGAGAGGGAGACAAACCATGAGAGACTCCTAACTCTGGGAAACAAACAAAGGGTTGCAGAAGGGGAGGTGAGTGGAAGGATGGGGTGACTGGGTGACAGGCACTGAGGGGGGCACTTGATGGGATGAGCACTGGGTATTATACTAGATGTTGGCAAATTAAATTTAATTTTAAAAAAGGGAGGAAAAAGGGAATTCATACTGGCAAATGAGCATTTGCCCAAAACATTCCATTGATGATGACTAGAGCAGATGGTTCTTGCTAGACAAACTTCCTTCCAAATTCCCTAACATTCCTGCTATGGGGCAGGTCCGATTTATTTAAGGAGGCTGCTACTGGAAGAGCCTCAAGCCCTCTTCAAAGATCTCCCCTACACGGTTCTCTGCGAGCTCTCCCCTGCCCTTAAGGGGCTCAGCACCAGAGCATATGAAGTATCAGCCAGGTAGATAAGTATGAAAATAATGCTTTCAGGCAGAATCATGAAGCAGTTAAGGACCTAAAATAAGTCCGGTATGACCAGAGTGGCCCAGGAGGCAAATCCTTAATTAGTACTAGGTCACAGCCGGTAAAAAACAAGTCCAAATATCAGAGTATGAACTGAGCCAAATCAGGAGGAAAAAATTGACTGGAAATCAGGAGGGAATGCACAAAATAGGAGAGATTTCGGAGATGGGACAGAGGTGATGGTGTCCATTAAACTGCTGGGTCCCTGGCTTGCCGGTACTTGCCGTCAGCCATGTGGTTTGGGTTTCTGGCTAGTTGGTTCAACTTAAATATATAGGTTCAGTACAGAGCGTCTTGAGGAAAGAGCCCAGAGAACCCAATGGTGTGGCTGGATCCTCATGGGAGTGACAGAAACCAATATGACTCAGGCCTTCTTGCTCATTCACCAAACCCAGGACCTAGGCTTTGTGGTCCAGTTGAAAGCACATCATCATCTACAAGAGAAAGAAAAATGATTGGTTCTCAACTCATCTGACAAGTTATTAGTTTTTTCTTTCAAGAGACCCCTTTTATGGTTCTGAGCCTGTAAACATTACAATAAAAAAAATACCTACCTTTCTAGACTATTTGTGAGGATCAAATAAAGTGTATCTGTGAAATGTAAGGGGATTGTGCGATGCTTAGTAAATGCTGTTTTGAATTTTCTCCTGCCTCCCTGCATCTCCCTCCTCTCTTTCTTCCCTGTTCTTCCCTTTTACCTTCCACAGTAGATCCCCTGGGAGCATCACTCCCTGAGCATCAGACCCACCAAGACTTCCTACTCAGTGTTAGTTTCCAGCTCTCACAGAGACCTCGCCACAGTGACCTTCTAGTGCGTTAATCTACTGGCTTCCTCCCACACCAGCTCGGTAAGGGTGATGCTCGATGCCCACATGGACGTAAGCAGAGGGTGACTGCAACCCTGATGAGTAGAAACCTCAGCAAACTCAAAGCATGTGTTTTATATGTCAGGAGAGAGCACAAAGGAAAACCACCTATCGACAGTTTCCACGGCAGACTGGGGAGGCCTGGCTGAGAGCACCCCGCCAGTCACTGCTCCAGCCTCCCTAAAGGTAGCTCATTCCCCCTTTGCCCTGCAGCAAATCCATGTTGCTGGTCCAAATGGTGTGGATTTGGTAACATCCCCAAAAAAGAAGTTACCTACAGTTATCAAACAGACCATATTAATAGTCACATGACCAAAATTATGCACTATTTCTTTTGTAAGCAGATGGAAAGGGTAACTCCCATCCAGGGAAGACTTTTGGAAGTATCTGCAAAAGTGCATCCCATGCAATGGGATGATATCGCTCAGGGAGAGAGTGGACAGAGATTAGGGCCCATTAGATTGGGCCCTAATCTAACATAACCGATGTCCCTATATTTTTCAGCCTATACTGAAAGGCTAGCCAGAGTAATAGGAATTTGCCAGAATAAACTAGTGTTTCTAAAGAACCAAGGCTAAAATAATAATAATAATAATAATAATAATAATAATAATAATAATAATAATTTTTTAAAAAAAGAACCAAGGCTAAAAATTTCAAGAAATTAAGAGTACGGCCTAACATACAGGTTGAGTAAGATGGAGAAGCCTCTCTATGGTTTCTCCTAAGTTCCCAGATTCCTGCCCCCAAATGCCTTTCAGCCATATCTCACTCTATTCTCTCATTTTCCTACCTCTAGCTCGCTGTTCCAGCCTTTCCAGGCTTTCTTTTAGTTCCTCTAATGTACCATGTTCCCTCGTACCACAGGGCATTTGTACATGCTGTTCCTCTGCCTAGAGAAGTCCTCTTCCTCCAAAGTGCACTTTACTTGATCTTTACAATCTCAGATGAAGCATCGTTTCCTCCATGAAGCCTTCCGTGACCGATCCAGGCCAAGCCAAACTCTTCAATTGTATGCTATAATAAAATCCTATTTCTTTCTATCCTAGAACTAATCTCAGTATAAGCATACATTCATTTGTGTTATCTGGTTAAAAAATATTTTACCCGCTGGATTGTAAATTTTTTGAGTGTAAGACTCAAGGTAATTCTTGAGTAGAGCCATCCAGATTTTAACCAAACACCAGTTGTTCCGAACATAATCAAGTCTGGTGTGGAAAGAGACTTTACGTATTCTCTGCCCGTTTATATATGCCCAAGTAACCCCATCAAAATCACCTTGATGCCTCTCCATGATTTGGTACTCAAGATACACCCCGGCACGTGTCAAGCCTATGAACTTGGTGGTTAGGATGATATAAGCTAAGCTATGAGGCAGATTTTCTAGCCACTAGTTCTTACTCTTTAGAAAGGCTACAAACGCCTTTAAGAACCCAATTAAAGGTACACTTGGGTGGCTCGGTGGTTGAGCATCTGCCTTTGGCTCAGGGCATGATCCCGGGGTCCTGGGATCAAGTCTCACATTGGGCTCCCTTCAGAGAGCCTGGTTCTCCCTCTGCCTGTGTCTCTGCCTCTGTGTGTGTCTCTTATGAACAAATAAATAAATTTTAAAAAAAGAACCCAATTAAAGCTGCAGATATTGCTAAGAGTTGAATTGTGTCTCCTCTAAAAGAGATATACTGGAGGCCAAACCACCAGTACCTGTTAGTGATCTTATTTGGAAATAGGGCCTTTGTAGATGATCAAGTTTAAGATGAGGCCATTAGGTTGGGCCCTAATCTAACATAACCAATGTCCCTATATTAAGGGAAAATCTGGACCCAGAAACACATACAGAGGGAAACCGTGTGGACACAGCAAGAGCACCATCTACATATAAATCAAGAAATACCTAAGGACACCAGAATCTGGGAGAAAGGCTCGGAACAGGTTCTCCCTCATTGGCCTTAGCAGGAATCACTGCTGACACCTTGATTTTGGATTTCTATCCCCCAGAACTGCGAGGCAATAAACGTCTATTATTTACGTCACCAAGTTGGTGGTACTCAGGAAACTGGTGCAGGTCCCCTGTATTACGCAACTCTGCATGTAGTTTCAGGGTGTTCCCAGACCCACTAATGATTAGCCCAGGCGAATCATTCCTGCACAGACGCCCTAACATTCCAGCACCCAACACCCCCTACCCCAAGGATAAGGACAAAGAAAGAAGACAGAGTGGAACATTGGCTTCGGTGACTGTTTGCTACATGTTTGGCCTTAGCCGGACACTTGGCCTTTGTTTCTCCATCGAATCCTCATAACCCCTTGGTGAAGTAGGTGTTAGTACCCTCATTTCAGACAGAGGAAATCGAGACCCAGAAAGACTGAACATCTGCACAAATTCACACATCTAGAGAGTGGCTGTGCTGGGAATACAGCCTGAGTTTGTTTTACCCTGAAATCGATGCTTTTTCCATTCTTACCCAGCCTCTGAGCATGAGTGATATGTGAGATCCGAAGCACATGATGTGTGGTTTCCGGGGTTATGAGGTTACAGAGAGACCAGGGTTATACATGTGTCAGTGGCTTCGAGGGAAACAGGAGAACAGCTTTTTAAAAAAGAAGTTAAAGAGAGGCCATTCCTTTTGACTGCTTTCCTTTCATTGTTTGCCATTATAACTCCTTTAGAACTAAGGATTTGGGTATTGAAGGATTTTTTGCTCTTGCTAGGCAAAGATAGAGATAATAAAGCTTTAATTAAGTCATACTGATGATAATTATCAATAGGGATTTTAGGATTTTTAGGGATTGGACAGTAGCATGGATGAGGACAGCAAATCAAGTCAATCTCATTCAAAGAGCTTACTGATCACCTACTTCATATCTGGCTTCATGTTCCATGAACAAAGTCTGGCCACATGGAGCCTTAAATCTAGAGGGGGAAACCAAGGCACATCAGTCCATACAATAAAGTAAAATGTTGTGTTATAGGCAAAAAAGAGTGTACTACACAGCAAATGGGGGGAGGTAAAATACCCACTTCTAGTCAAGCAGAAAACTAGATCTAAGTTTACCCCAAATTCTGAGCAGCGATTACCCTGGTACCAGTGCCTGAGAGAAACAGGTGGCTCCAGGCAGCAGAAACATGTGCAAATGTCCTGAGGCAACAGAATATAATACATTTGAAGACCTGAACACAATTTATCACATCCTGAATATGGAATGGGAAGGGCAAGGAGGTAGACACTGGAGGGGTGTGCAGGAGCTAGACCCTGAAGGTCCCCAACTAGCTGTGTGATGGAGCTACCAGGAGCTGTGGGAGGCCATGACAGATTGGCAACAGGGGAGCCATACCGGAGAGAGGGCTACTGGCTGTGGAAATCCAGCAAGGCTGTTAATCGGGGTCTCATTTGCTTAATCATAAGAGATAATAAGGCCCATTGTGGAGACGAAATGACCACTTCCATGCACTTCTCTGGGAATAGTGCCCCACGCAGCACCAGCTCCTAGGACAGGAATACAGGCACAACCGGCAGAGGCCTGTGTTACTGGCAGATGCCCTATTCCAAACCCGTGGTGCAGAGCCCACAGCCCCCCTGGATCATACACAAGTTTCCAATGGATGTGTCCTATTGGTCAGAGAGCGAGGCCTTTCCTTGTACCATCCTCACAGATAAGGTCTGGAGCTGTCGAAGGCAGGCCCTCCACAGGCAGTGCGTGGTGGAGGGGCAGCAGGAAGAGTGCAGGGGTGTGGGGGGGGGGGAGGCATTCGATGGTGAGCTGCAGGCCGGTGGCCCAGGGAGGCCCACACCCTGCGTGGGCTTGGAACTCCCCTAGGCTAATCTCATTCCGGGTTGTGGGGTGGTGGAGACTCGACGTCTGAAGGCTTCTGGATCTTTATGCCTTAATTCTGCTTCGTTTTGCAGCTTTTTACAAAGCTGAAAAGGTCTTTGATTTTGCTTCATTGAGGCCTGAGAGAGGTAAAACTTAAAATTATCACCCTGCCTCACCTGCCGTAGAAAAATTCCAGAAAATTCAGTTCGGTTGAGGACTTGCCTCTTGACTCCCTTCAGATGCAATTTTAGAGTCATAATATGTGTGGGTGTGAGTGACAGCTCTTCCAAACGTGCAGTGCCGTGGGCCCTGGGAGTTAAGGCCGCCTGTATACTGCTCTCATCTCCAGCACCAGGCTTCTGACAATGGGAAGAGAACCTAGAGATGTCCGGGAACCAGAGAAAGCAGATTCTCCTTATTCTCAGGAGTTCTTTTCCTTAAAGACAGAATCTCACATATGCTGAGCACCCGCTGTGCTCGTGGAACTATTACAGGTGTTTCCCCATACAACACCTTTTAGTCTGCCAAATCAGTCAAGTGATTATTAGGATTCTCATTTTTACAGCTATGGAAAATGTGGCCCAGAGAGGTCTATAGATTGGACCAGAATTTCAAATGGGTGGTTTGACTTAAAAGCCTACTGCTTCCCCATCCCTCGTTGTAGTTCGTCTCATTGCTTAAGGCCCAAAGTTCTACACGGTGATGGGGGTGAGAGCCTGACTTCTATGAATCCCAACTGTATCGCTCCCTGGCTCCGTGGCCCTGAACTAGCCACTTACTCTTGCGGTGCTTCCAGTTCCCTAACTATAAAATAGATAATAAAAAATATCCATCTAATAGGACTAAGCACTAAATCCTAAAGTGAGTTAAGTAAGTTAGTACTTGTAAAAGACTTAGGACCGGGATGCCCGGGTGGCTCAGTTGTTGAGCCTCTGCCTTTGGCTCAGGTCCCCAGGGTCCAGGGATCAAGTCCCACGTAGGGCTCCCTGCAGGGAGCCTGCTTCTCCTTCTGCCTGTGTCTCTGCCTCTCTCTGTGTCTCTCATGAATAAATAAATAAAATCTCAAAAAAAGAAAAAAAGAACTTAGGACAGTGCCTAGTGATCAGTAAGTGTTATAAACAAGTTAGCCATTACTATTATTATAACTAGAAAGAGTAGCAAAGTCTCAGCTTCATCAGGGCAAAATAGGATATTGTCTAAGGTCTCTGGGATAAAAGTAAATACATCAGTATAAATAAATAAATATATATTTTTTAAAAGACAAAGAACATTCAATACCCAACCAACCACAAAATCTCATTCCAAGAAATCATCTTCCCTTAAAAAAAAAAAAAGGGTGAAAAAAGAACCCTCCAAGGCAGATACATGAGAACTGTTGGTTTTTAAAAATTGTTTTCCAGTAAAAGCTAATTCTATTATTTACATCTCTCACACCCCCCTCCCATTTCACCACAGCTTCATTAAGAACCGGGATGAACTGAATTATACCATCTCAGTCCCATGATTATCTACCATTATTATTGGCATCCTGAGGTAGAGTACATCCAGAGAATTTTAAAGGAGCTTTACAGTCATTAAAATCTTCAACCTCAAAGTTTATTCAGCTTATCCTCAGTTACAACTGGAATAATGGAAAGATGGAGATTCAGCGACATTCCTTGATGGGGCTAAGCACTAAATCCTAAATTGTAGCTGTGGTTATGGCCTAGAACTTTCTACAGTCTCTTTCTTCTCAGAATCTGTTGTTTTATGAATTTAGTTCAATTAGCAAATCTATATTGATCTTTTACTCGTGTGAATAGCTAAGAGAATTTAAGAAAAATTTAAAACAGGGATTACACTTGAGGAAAATGAAGTCTGGCACCCCTTTCCATTCTGTTTTCTTTTTTTTTTTTTAAGATGTTATTTATTTATCATATGAGAGACACAGAGAGAGAGGGAGAGACACCGGCAGAGGGAGAAGCAGGCTCCATTCAGGGAGCCCAATGTGGGCCTCGATCCCAGGACGCCAGGATCACATCCTGAGCCGAAGGCAGACGCTAAACCACTGAACCACCCAGGGATCCCTTCCATTCTGTTTTCTGTAGTGACTATACCAATTTACATTCCCCCCAACAGTGCAAAAGTGTTCCCCTTTCTCCACATCTTCATCAACACTTTATTTTTTGCATGTTTAATAACAGTTATTCTGACAGGTATGAAGTGATATCAATGTGGTTTTCATTTACATTTCTCTGGTGATTAATGAGTACTTTTTCATGGGCTGGTTGGCCATCTGTATCTATTTCTTGTCTACTCTGATCCTCTACCTATTTTTCAGTTAGACTATTTGTTTCTATTATTGAATTGGAGGAGCTCTTTATATGTTCAGATATTAACCTCTTATCAGATAAGTGTTTTGCAAATATTTTCCCCCATTCAGTAGGTTTCCTTTTTATTTTGCTTGTGGTTCCTTTTGGTGTGCAGAAGCTTTGTAGCTTGATATAGTTCCACCTCATTGTTTTGTTTTTGTTTTTGTTCTTTTGCTTTTTTGCCTTTGCTTTTGGTGTCATATCCAAAAGAAAAAAAAAATCATCGCTAAGGCAATAACAAGGGGCTTACCACCTATATTTTCCTCTAGGAGTTTTATGGTTTCAGGTCTTATGTTCAGGTCCTTAGTCCTTTTTGAGTTAACTTTTGTGCATAGTATAAGAAAGTGGTCCAGTTTTATTCTCTTGGATGTGGCTGTCCACTTTGCCCAACACTTTTTATTGAAGAGACTGTCCTTTCTGCATTGTATATACTCAGCTCTTTTGTCATGTTAATTAATCAAATATGCATGGGTGTATTTCTGGGCTATCCTGTTCCATCAATCAATGTGTCTGTTTTTTGCAAATACCATACTGTTTTGATCACTATAGCTTTGTAATATAGCTTGAAATCAGGAAGCGTGATGCCTCCAGCTTTGGTCTTCTTTCTCTGAATTGTTTTGGCTATTGGGATCTTCTATGATTTTTTCCTATTTCTATAAAAGCGCTATTGAAATTTTGATAGAAATTGCATTGTATCTATAGATTGCTTTGTGTAGTATGGACACTTAAACGATATTAATTCCTCCAGTCCATGAGCATGGAATATCTTTCCATTTATTTGTCTTCAATTTCTATCATCAGTGTCTTATAGTTTTCAGTGTATGAATCTTTCACCATGATCTTACTTCTTTTAACTGAAAACTCCTTTTTTTGCTCACCTTAGAAATAATTCCTTGAGACCAGTAATTTTCCAGCAGCATCAGTATCACCTGGGAGCTTCGAAATGCAAATTGTCAGGCCTGACTCCAGATCTATTCAAATCAGAAATATGGGGCAGGAACCAGCAATCTGTTCTATCAACTCTTTCCAGCGATTTCAGTTCATGCTGCAATTTGAGAACCACTGCTCTAGGATTTCTACTTTATTCTCCCACCTCAATTTGGCCAAAGGAAGGTCTGTGGAGGACATGGGGTGTTTTTGCCTGAACATATACACTTTGAAGAAAAGAGGGTCTAAAGAAAGATCTCATGGCCAGGAAAGAGAAGACTCCAAGATTTTAATAGCCCATCAGGCTGAAATAATACCCTTTAATAACAGATAGAAAACTGATGTATAGAAGATTGCCCCAACTGTCAAAAGTAAATCAAAGGAGTGCTAAGATTTTCTTTAAAAAAAAAATAATAATAATGTGGAGTCTTCTCCAAGAAATGGCCACGTGATTCATTAAAACCTGAAACTGGGAGTTGGGGGATGGCAGCATAAGACATCTTTTAGGACTGTTGATTTCATATCACCAAGATTCTTTCCAGAAACGCACGAAAGTACAGGTCAGCAGCTGCATACCAGAGTACTTATCTCATCATTAATCCTCTATATCGCTGAAGAGTATAGACTTTTTAATATTTGTAAATCAAAGAAGGTGAAAATGTTATGATATTATTGTTTAACTTGCCTGTCTTTGATTACTACTGAAGCTAGTCACTACAAAATGCTTATTAGTCATTTTTCTTTCTTTGCTAATTGTGTATCTGTGTTCTTCACTTATTTTCCTAATAAACCATAAATATTTTAATTGATCTGTAAAATCTATTATATAGGAAGTACATTGTAAAATATTTTTCTCCATCAGTTACCTTTCATCTTCTTTATATTATATACATTATGTATGTGATATTATATATCTATTACATATATTATGTATATATCACATATGTGATTTTTGTATTTTTTTATACACACAACTTTCAGTTCTATTTCTCCTATGTGCTTTCTTTCAATACATTTTTCAATCCAAGATATGTTTTCCTACATTTTATCTTAGTAGCCTTAAAAAACTTCTGAAGTGGTTTCACACAGTTTTCACATCCATTTTTTTTAAGCACTACAATTTATTTCAGTGTATGGTATGGACAAAGCTACAAGTAGATTTTGTTTCTAAAAGAAATGCATGATTTTCCAATAGTTTTTTGGCAAGAAAACCCACCCCCTCTATGGTCTTATGTTGCTTCATTATGAAATCTTAAATTTGTGTGTCTATTTCTTTGTGTGTGTGTGTGTGCCTATTCAAGACTATTGTACTCAATTATTTATCTGTGAATTCTAGAGTCTGTACAACTTTTTATTTAACATCATTTTATAACATCTCATTTCCCTATGAGATGTTTTCTTCCCTTCTCTAGTCCCAATAGTTTATTTTACCAGATAAACTTTAAGATTATTTTGTCAAAATGCAAAGGAAACCCTATTGGGATTGGGATTGAATTAGAATCTCTATATTAAGTGGAACAACTTGCCTCTGTAGACTAGTAGGTAAATTCCTCCTTACCTTCCACATCTAATCCATCAACCCGTCGCACTGACTCTATCTACTTCCAAATGCATCCTGATTGTTCTCCCATCTCCCCGGCCCCCTGCAGCCACCCTCATGCAAGCTGCCACCATCTCTCCACTGAGGCCACTGCAATAGCTTCCACTGTGCTTTCCTTCCCACTCTCCTACAATCCATTTCCACACAGCAGACAGAGGGATCTTTTTAAAATACAGGTCAAGTTTTGTGAGTTCTCTGCTGAAAACCTCCTGTCAGCTGTCCATTGTCCTTGAAATGAAGTCTGCACTCCTTACTCTGCCCCGCCCCCAGCATCTGGGATCTGGCCCTTGTCTGTCTCTTCAGCCTCATCTAGAATCATTCTGTTGGAAGGTCTTGCTCCCAAAGCCCCATCCACTTGGGCCTGTACATTTCCTCAAACAAGATGAACTCATTGCATACAGATGCTGGATATTTGCATGACCAGCTGCTTCTTGATGTTGAGATGTCTAGTTGAAGGGCACCTTGTCGGAGAGGACTGCCCTGACCATCTCCACCTGAAGTAACTATTAATTTGCACTCTGCTCCATCACTCTCTTTTCATTCTCTGTGTAGTTCTTGTAACTCTCTGGCTTTCTGAATGATCCATCTGTTGCCTGCCCACCCACCACCACCAGAATGAAGCTCTCTGAGGTAGGACAGTGCCTATCTTGGCCTTCACTGTATCCCAGTGCCTAGAAGGGAGAGTCTTATACACAGGACGGTCTCAGTAATGCTTAACGAATGAAGGTCTCAGAAATGCTTAATTAATGCCTAATTAATGAAGGGTCTCAGAAATGTTTAATTAATAAATGCTTAATTAATTTGGACAAGTGATAGAGCTCAAGAAATAGTTCCTTCCCAGGAGGGGAGACACCTGCTGCTTTCTGACTGATCAGGCCAGACTTTTAGCAGAAGTGGTAATCATGAGTGGGAACATTCTTCTACCTTATTCATGCTTGCACTATTGCTCTTCAAAGCCTAAGAAATGAAATACCCATAATCCTCACTCAGCCAACCCCTCTGATGCCTAGTTAGTGATAACACTTGCACACCTTGGCAAACTCCTGTTGGATTACTTCTTGTTTCCAGTACTATTATAACTTTATATCTTTTTGTTTGTTTAAATGGACACCTGACCATAAAATTGGGGGAAAGATAAGAAGATGTCACCACAACCCAGAAGTCTACAGGCCCTGCTGGCAAAACAAAGGTGATATTGACATAGTTTTATATTCAGCCTATGTTCAGACTTGGCTGTAGAGAATTGTGTTATAATGTATTCATACTTGCCTTCTCTTCATTTAGTAAGTGTGACTCTTAAGTACCATGCTAATAGCACACACCTCGTAGATAAAATAATAGTTGAAAATAGTCATCAATTATCCTTGCAAGTCAAAGGCATTGAAAGTGAACCTCAATCTTTTCATTTATAAGATGGGAATAATAATATTAATAGTATCTAGCTTAAAGGTTGTTGCAGAGATTAAATGGGATAATCAAAGATAATCAGCATAAAACTCTGAGTAGAGACCTTGACAAAAAGTAAGTACTGGTTAGTGTTCTCTAAGATTGAGGTTGATATTATTTTTATTTTCTATATCCTTAACACATTGTATGCAAAATGGCAAGAACCTTGGGAACCATATTTATTAAGAGAAAGTCACTGTTATTTTACAAACTAAGGTTATCTTATCCCTAATGGTACCTGAGTGTGACTAGGGGTAGGCACACAATGCTCCCTGTAGGCATGAAAAAATGGAGAGCAGACACTATCTCAGAGAGCAGGCTAGTTAATGGGCCAATGTGAGCCCATAGAGGGCACCATCTTTATGGGTCACCATAACCCAGGTCTAATCCTTAGCAGATTTTCAGGGTCACAAAAGTTTAATTCTGTTGGCCCACAGAGGATTGGTCAGACTCAGGCGAAAGACACCAAAGGTAGGAAATATCTAGTATTTTGTGTGCCTATTACTTGCAAAGCTATCTGCCACACGCTTTATAAATGGGATTTCTTTTAATCCTAACAAAATCCTTTAAAGAAGTTAAGTAAAGAAAACTTAGGCTAATGGATAGGTTCTAATAATTTATCCAAGGTAATGAATGGCCTAACCGGCATTTGAACTCAATTCTGTACAATTTCAAACTCTTGCCCTTCCCATTCCACCACACAGCCTTTCCCTGAAGCTGACCTATACAAAGCAACTTGACTTTGATAAGAGACGGGTGTATAAACCAGAGCAACAATGCATTATTTTCTACAATGGTGTTTTTAGCCTTTCCAGTGAGTGGAATACTGAAATCTGACCCTTATAAGGTCACCTGTGATGACAAATTCCTTAAGAAGTAAATTTCCAATCAGGAAGGAGTCTACCAAATCCTTAAGAATATGCCAGGCCACCAAGTTTATCAAATTCTTCCTGAACCATAGCCCTGGCCAATGGCCAAATCATTCCCCTGGTTGTGGATGTTTCCTTCAGACAGGTTGACAATGGCTCTGCCCTGCCAAGGTCTAGGGAAGGTAGCATTAGGCACTGAGGCCAACACTTTCCGCCTGGGTCCTTGCTCCTTTCCTCTGCTGCCAGTGGGTCTGCTCTGAGTGCCCTTTTGCTCAGCTGGAAATAATAAGATTTACCTGGGCTGGGATTTGTAGTAGAGTAGTCAGACCTCATAATTTTGTTTGCTCTGGGCTGCAGCTTCTTTGGCTTCTAAGTCCTCCAGTTAGTCCAGCCTAGTTCATTGGAGTTCTACAGAAGTACCTGGAGGCCAAAGTCCCCCGCTCAGTAATGGTGATGGTTTGGTTGGCTCTGTCTTCTGAGCTCGCTCCCCCATGGACCCTTGACGGGAAGAGGGAAGTAAAAGGGGGGTATTTCTGGATCTTGGCCAAAGTAGCAACACATGACTTTAATCTCATATTTGTCCCCAGCATTCTCCACATATCTGTTAGATCCTGTTATTTTCTTTCCTGGACGCAGTTAGATAAACACTGCCAGATTTCTTGACTAAACTCCATGTAAACCAACTTCTTTCTGCTAAGACACTTAGTCTTTAGACAAAAATGATGACATTCCAGTGTATCAACCCCTTTCTAACAGCACCTCTTTGGGGCTGCATTCCAGGGGCAATCTTGCTTTAATTGAACTTTATGATTTCTCCAGTTTTTCAGCACTGAACATGGAGATCTTCTCTTTCCATGGCGTGAATCTCTGAAGAGCTCATTTATCCATTCATTATGAGTTTGTTCTATTCTTTGAGTCACAGAGCTTAACCTCACTTCCAAGTTGGGAGTCAACTAAGTTTAACCCATTTATGTCATAGCCTCTTCCAGAGATATATGGGATTCGACTAAATGGAAAATTCATTAACAAACTTATTCTTTAACATACAGGTTATACTGAATATTATATATAGCAAGAATCTGAGAAAATCTTTATCTCCATTCCAGAAGCATCCACTGTAAATACCATAATAAACTCTATCATTCTTGTATTATCCAAGCTGTGAATTATCTGAATTGTTTCTCGCTCTGCCTAACCCTTGACGTAGGAAGTACAAAGTTCTCATGACTGAACCGGGAAGATAAGGGGTTTAAGGAAGAGAAAGATAGACAAGCGAGTTGTCAAAATCATGTGGAAACCCACTGTTATCCAAAAACTATCTGCATAATAATAAAGTTCCATAAAAGTTAAACTGAAAAGTGTCCCACTAGGTTCAATAATACACATTTGAACACACCAGAATACTAAACTTTAGTTGTTCTTAGTAGACCAAATAAAAATCACTTTATATTTATTGAATTGAAAAGCAGTATTCCCCCAATGAGTAGGTTTCCTCCTTCAGGCTATTTTTCCTTCTTCATTAAATGGTAACATCTACTATGAGGTGCATAGATCCATAAGCATAGGAACCATTCTGAATCTCTGATAGAAAGGTCCAATGGTTCATGGTTTAAGGAAGAACAGTAACTTTGGAAATGCTCCATATTAGGGTAACTTAGAGGGGAAATGTCTGATCTGAAAATCACTCAGGTGTTACTCCAGTAATGGCTCGAGCTGTTCCCATGTTTATTCAATACACATCAATAACTTTGGATTGAGAATTTATCATGATGAACCAAATGACATCTCCTCCTCTTCCTTCTCTTCTCCTCTTTCTCGTCTTCCCTCCCCCCTTCTCCTCCTCAATCTATGCTTATTCTTCAGTTCTCATTGCTGTTTGAGACATACATAGTGTGAGCTAGAATGCATAGGATTTCTGTAATCATAATATCTGATGATATTATGTAGGACATACAGAGATCTAAGCAATGTCTTTCATGCCAAACTTTCAGGAATATTGGGGTCCACCTGAAGTCTTTGCAGTGCTATCGGTTGCTTTCTACGTAGTTTGAGTTGTGGCGATTTGAAACTGTGTGTGGTTGCTGATTTGAGAGGAAATGATGAAAGACTGTAAGTGAAAGTCTGGAAGCTTAACCAGAAAGAAAGTTCTTAAAAGCATGCAGCTTTATTGGGCTTGAGAGATCACTTTTGGTTATTTCATGATGCTAATGTACACCATAGGTCATTAAAGTTTCCCAAGATTGTGTAAGACAGATCAATCCATCGTGTTCACTTTATTATTATCCCCAAGCCCTCAGGGGCTGGAGTTAGTAAGGAAAGATCACTTAACACTTTGGTATCAAAAGGTTCTGCCAAAACAAAGAGCCTTGCTAAAAAAAAAAAAAAAAAAAAAAAAAAAAGGACAAAATTGCAACTGTTGATTACACATACCCATTAACCAGTGTGATCACAGAATGTTTCAAAAATAACTTTTATCTTAGTCTTTTTCTCATCAAAAGTTTTCAATTTCGTTTTTACACAACTTGGTTTTTCCTGAAATTCTGAATATTAAAACAGAAATTGATGAGATACTTGGCTTTGCTGAGATGTACTTTATACCATAAGGTAGGACAAATATGCCATGACTCCACAGCAAAGCAATCATTTCTACCACAAGGAGTGAAACAAAACCAAGAGACCCTGCGTTTCTATGATATATACAACTAACCACATGTCTAGCCCACAAATGTACTGTTAATCAAATAAGTTTGCATATTTAGTTAAGTGGAAAATTTTCAGGAGTTTTCTTTTTTTTTTTTTAAGAGTTTTCAATAGGTTGGTGCATCCTTTTGGTTAGGAAACTAACACCAGTCTTTCCCCAGCCTTTCTCTAGATTGAGAAAACTAATAAATCAGACTGAGAGGTTACTAAATAAAGTACTTCAGATACGAAAAACCATCTCACATGATCGCCCTTTGATTATTTGTTTTTGATCATTTTCTTTATTGAAACTACAGAGCTCACCTGAAAATTATAATGATGGAAGTCATATTTTAGTAAAAAGAATGCTTATCTTGCTATCAAAAATTATCCTAAGAGGGACATCTGGGTGGCTCAGTGAGCATCTGCCTTTGGCTCAGGTCATGATCCCGAGGTCCTGGGATAGAGTCCTGCATTGGGGTCCCTGCATGGAGCCTGCTTCTCCCTCTGCCTGTGTCTCTGCCTATCTGTGTGTGTCTCATGAATAAATAAATAAAATCTTTTTAAAAAATTATCCTGAAGAAGGATAAAAATACTTAGCTATGTGATTTGAACAAATGTATGTCAAAGTAAATATAGTGTGCCATCAGGAATAAGAGAGCCACAGTGCAGCTTGGCCCACATATATATGCTCAGATAACTAAAATACTGTGTATGTTATATTCACTGCAAATTATTCCTAAGTTATAGAATAATTATAACCTGGTTTTTGATTGCTGAGGCTATATCACATTTTCCACCTCTAAGTATGAAGTAGATAATGTAAATAATGCATGAATTTTTGCTCTAATAGAAACAATGTGAATTTTTAAATTGGGATATCATAAAAGTAAGCGTCACTTCCCCTGAATAAAATATACAACAAATTATAGGCCCAATATTTTATTCTTCACATGCAGCTGAGCTAATAATTCTGCTTTAAAACAAATAAAAATTTCAATTGTTATTATCCTAGCCTAGTTCTTAGTAGAAAAGATTATTGATGCTAGAATATCCACATATAAAGCTAAGTTTGTCTTTTAAAGAGATGTTGGTCTACAGGGCTGAGGAAGCTCCTCAGCCTTTATTCATAAGACTTTGGCTGAGGAAGCTCCTTGCCTCGTCCAGCTGAAGTCCTCTTAACTCAAGAAGAACAAGAAGGACACCATTCCTACCTTTAAGGTACTTTCAACAGATGGAGGAAGACAAGATCTACATACTTTGAAAAATTGAAAACCACCCTCTGTGCTACAGGTGAATATACAGGCAAAGTGGCTGAAATCACAGAGGGAACATTGGGGGAATTCGTAAAGGATATCCAGCAAGAGGTGAGTAACGAGCTTTCAAACGGCGTGGAATTTAGCCTCGGTGGGAAATTAAGAGCACTTTGTGAGACATGTCCTCAGAGATCTAAACCCTTTGGTCTTTTAAAAACATTTAAATAGCTTTAAAATGTGTTCCAATGTTAGGAAGCGTGGCATTATCTCAAATAGCAAAACTTCCTGCAAGAAAGTCACCCTGATAAGGGGGCAACTAGGGGCGGAAAGACCAGGCCCCTTTGACCCTACATGGGCCCAGGGAGTGCGAGACATGGCTCTGACTAGGCCTGGGCCTTCAGAGTTGAGGACAAAGGGGAGAGAAGACCCCAGCACTTGTGTGGGTCCTGGTACTTTGTCTTGGGGGAGGTAGAAGTGGCTCCAGTGTGGCCTACAGGTCCAAGACGCCTGAGGAGGGGTATGCACAAAGCGGTGTTCCACCCCAGCTCGGCTCTCGGTCAGGAATGCCATGTCTGCCGATGAGTGAGACACGGAGAGCTCCTCTTTGTTCACAGAGGCAAGTCCCTGCCTAACATGAGCCGTCTTCTTTTTGACCATGATGTCCACTAGAGAATTTTTATCTAAGATTGGTGACTAAGGAAGGCCTCCTGCCAATCCAGCGGTAACCCAGGCCTTACTTCTCAGGCTCCTGCGGCAGTTGGCAAAGAGAGAGCAGTATGAGCGTGGACACTGGAAAGGATGTGGGGGGTTGGGGGGGTTCTGACCTGAAGGGCCATGGGCACGGTGCTGGGGAGCCCCCCCTTCACTTTGACACAGTGAGGACCCACAGGAGCAGGACACCAGCGGAGGTGATTGAAATCCCACAAGATATAAAATCTTTCTGCAAGAGGGTCATATTTATTGTTCACATCTGCTAAATGGCTCAACTACTAAAATAGGCCAACAAAGAAGTGAAAGGACACCCACCTCCTATGTCCCTGAATGAAGTAAAAGGGGCTCCTTTCCTTTCTCCTGTGAGAAGGGATGGGCACTGGGGTGGGCAAAGACCACAATCCAGGGCTGAGGGGATCTGTGCAGTTTGGAAAGGATGGGGGTGAAGGAGCCATCCTGTGGGGGAGAGAGAGGAAGCTGGCAAACAGCATCACGAAGGCTTGCTCTGGCTGGACCGCCTCGAAGGCAGCTATGAAAGTCCCCACCCATCGGTGCATTCCAGATGCCAGCCTTGCCTGGGCTCCCCTCTGCTCTGAGACTCCAAGAACGGGCACGGGCCCTAGAGGTAATGGGCTCAGTACTGGCCTGGGACTGGCCGCGCAGAGGTTGGCTTTGAGGAGAAAAGACCAGGGCAAGAGAGAAGCTATGAAGTTCTTGCAAAGGCCAGCCATGGGAAGAGCCCAGACCCAGATGGCGGCTGAGGGGACGGACAGGGGCCACTCTGACCAGACTCGGGACATTGATTGTCTATGAGGACTGATGGAGAAAAATGGACCAAGAACACCTCAGAGGCTTCCGGACCCAGGCAACTGGGCTTTGAACAGAAGAGCAAGCCTTCGAGAGAGGGATAATGAATATGGCTTAGATCACCCGAAGCACTTTATTCATCAGAGAGGAGTTTTAACGCCCGAATTACCAAGATAACTCACCTATGGGACAAAAGTGAAAGTATCAAAGAACACTTAGAAATGCAATTAAACTTGTTTATTGAAATAAACCAGGAGTAATACAGACTGTTTTCAGCGTCATAGCCAGATGAAACACAGTAGGAGAAGAACCCAAAATAATACATTTTATTCCCAAGAGGTCAGCAAACCCAACCCTTGAATAGATGAGGAATCCAGTGACCAGACAGGCTGGCATTCTCCACTCTACACATGCTTAGGGCACTGACCATGTGCCAGGCACTTACTTGGTGCTGGGCAGAGAAAAAGTACAGAAGTACAGAACGTGGTGACCCGTATCAAGGAGCTCACAGCCAGGCTGGTGGGCGATGCTGCCCAGGAAGCAGGCGAGAAGCTACAGGGCGCACCCAACCCGGCCGGCACCAGCTCTCTGAAGGTCAAGCGTGAGCTGACCCGGGAAGGATGAGCAGAAGTGGCGCAAAGAGGCTGCGGAAACAGGGCCCCCGCGAGGAACCCCACGAGGGCAAGCAGAGTGCATGTAGTTACTGGGAGGAGTTCAAGTACAAAGGCATTGCAGGCCCGGATTCTGAAGACATCAGTCCCCTGACCCCCAGTTCAACGCTGTTTTTAGAACACTAGCTGTCTTTCGAGGTCTCCTGACAAATATAGGATGATTCAGCACATCCATCAATACTCTTGCGTAGACAAAAGGAAGCACACGTGGCCCACGCTTACCCAGATACACACGTGAGGATTTTCAAACCCTCTTGTGTAATTGCTTTGTGTCAGAGCCTTTCATCTCCTCCCCAGATTTTTATCAATCGGGTCATGCCACAAAGCTGGAAGGGGTTTTTAAGGAATCGCTTGGTCAGGGGTCAAGGGAGCAGGAAGCAGGGCAGGGGAGCGGCCGCCACCCTGATGCAGGCAAGATAGAGGCCACTGTCTGCAGAGAACTCAAAAATTTATCATAAAACGGGAGCAAAATCGTCCTGCATTTTATTATCACTACGTGGCAGCAATGCAGCAATTCTCGGCAACTCAGGTAATGAAACCCTCCACCCTGCCCCCCCCAGCTCACGTGTGCCCCCGCTCCCAGATCCACCTGCCAGCGCAGACAGCGCATCCCCGGGTCTGCCGTCTCTTCCAGTCGCATTCCCACCGCTGTCCATCCCCTTCGTCAACATCGCTTGAGAAGCCAGGATCATATATACAAAGAACCCCGGATCACGGTTTATCTTCCTCCCATCACGATCCTTCTCTCGAGCCAAGGTGGTCACTTCTCGAAAGCCCGAACCCCGTGGGGGCGCCCACGGGCCTACTGCCAGGAGCAGTTCTCGCTCATCGGCTCCGGCTGGGCCGTCTGGCAGGTGCTGGGCGGGGTGAACACGGAGGGGTCTTTAATGCCCAGCTGGATGTCGAAGAACCGCGTGGACAGCAGCACACTGTAATTTCTGGTGAAGGTTTCCTGGACGGGGTAACAATCCTTGACTGTGTAAATGCCAATCCAGGTTTCGTCTGCAAGAGGAAGGGAAGTTGACTTTTTAACATAGAAGGTGGGCAAAATACCTGTATTTTTATCCTGGGGGTAAAATATACATAAAATTCACCCTTTTCACTATTTTAAAGTATGTTTCAGGGGCACCTGGGTGGCTCGGTGCTCGAGCGTCTGCCTTCGGACCAGGGCACGATTCCGGAGTGCCGGGATCGAGGCCCGCATCGGGCTCCCTGCATGGAGCCTGCTTCTCCCTCTGCCTGCGTCTCTGCCTCTCTCTGTGTGTCTCTCATGAATAAATAAATAAAATCTTTAAAAATAAAAAATAAAGTAAGGTTCAGTAGCATTAAGTACGTTCACGTTGTTCTGAAACCATCGCCACGATCTGTCTCCAGAACTTGGTCATCTTCCTCAGTGGAAATTCCGTGCCCTCTGACACGAACTCCCCATTCCCCTGCCTGCCCCTCCCAAGCCCCCATCCACTTTCTGTCTCTATGAACGGGACTACGCTAGGGACCTCAGATAAGTGGAATTACAGAGTATTTGTCCTTTAGTGACTGGCTTATTTCACTCAGCATAACATCCTCAAGGTTCATCCAATATTATCCATGGCTGAATACTATTCCATTGTTTGTTTACACCACATTTTGGGTATTCATTTACCAGCTGATGAACGCTTGGGTTGTTTCTACCATCTAGCTGTTATTATTAGTGCTGTTATGAACATGGGTGCACAAATATCTTTTTGAATCCTTGCTCTAAATTCTCTTGGATATACACCTGTACGCAGAACTGCTAGGTCCCATATGATAATTCTATGCTAACTTTGGGGTAACAGTTTTTACATGGGTTTGCACTATTTCCCACATTCAAATATGATGCTTAGATCCTGGAGCTAAACAACTAGCCGAGTACACGTGGGGACTTCCAAGTAGGTGCGGGGGATGCCAAACAATCTAATTAAGCTTATGCATTGCCCTAACTACCTTCCTTGATGGACTTAAACTCTTTTCCCATCATGCTTCCTGAGATGTAGCACTTGGCTATCTTATGAAGCCTTACATGATCTAGCTGACTTTCTGTCAGACCATTCTTGGACCGTGATCTGCTCCTGGGGCCCCCCTATGGAGTACTGGTCCTCAAACGTGGAATTCTGAGGAATGTCTAGAGGGTCCCAGGGATCCGTCAGGGTGATCTTGGAGCACTGCTTGGTGGCTTGTTCAATCTGAAACATCACTCCATCCTCATAGAGCAAAATATATTCAAATAATCTGAAAGACAAATATAAAGAGAGTGGATCAGGACTTCAAGTTACAACCATCGTGTCTTTTATCAGCATACAGCCCAAAGGCCTTCGATATAAATTACTCTTAGAATGGAACAAGCTGGAAAAAATAGTTTTGCTTGCTAGGCAATCATTTACTTATTTATGAGCACTAGCCACACTGAGGACCTAAACACGAAATAATTAAAAATTCAGAGTTCAAAATTGAATATTGAATAATTGAGTACCTACTATATGCCAGATCCTGTGCTTTGGCTACAAACATGAGGAAGACACGGCCCTGGGTCAATGGCTGGTGTGTGACCTTTCAGCCACAGGGACCTAGGAGGATTTGCCCTTTGGCTTGGTTGAGCTCTCCTTGCAGCACTAAATCACAAATTATTGGGGTACACTGAATGGAGCACATCGAGAAACTGCTGAGTTCAGACCACACACCTGTGCCCCGCAGCTATATGAGAATGAGGGCCCCCCTCCCATTAACTGGAGGAGGCTGAGATGAGCAAACAAAAGTGAGGGGACCCCAGAGCGACTGGTTTCCCATGTAGTTTGTCCACATGCTCTTGGCCTTGTGTCTCCTGAGTACACCCCATGTGTAGAGCAAGCCAAAGGTATTCCCAGGCTGGGCGGGGAGTCTGCAGACACCCCCCGCCCATGATGCTGAACACTGAGTTGTCCCCAGTCCTGTGTGGATCTCAAAGCTAAGCAATCTTGGGTGAACAAGTTGGACTTCTGTGTGTTTGACTGTCAGTCCAAACTTCAGGTCACTGCGGCTGGCCCAGCAGAGTAAGGCTGCGACCCTGACCTCACACAGTGAAATTCGCAAGACCTGGGGTGGGTGCTTTTCTTGAGCAAACTAAGATAGCCAGCAGGTGAGACTCACTGCACCCCACATCCTCCACTTGCCTCCAGGGCAAATGTCTGCCATTCCAGGTTGAAGCTTAAAAGGACTTTTCTTCAGACAAATCTTCAGGGACACCTGGGTGGCTCAGTGGCAGAGCATCTGCTTTGGGCTCAGGGTGTGATCCTGGGGTCTGGGGACGGAGTCCTGCATCAGGCTCCCCACGGGAAGCCTGCTTCTCCCTCTGCAGGTGTCTCTGCCTCTTTCTGTGTATGTGTCTCTCATGAATAAATAAATAACATCTTTTTTAAAAAAAGAAAAGAAAAACTTATAAATGATCACTGCCTACATGGTCATAATAACACCACCACTAGGGTTACAAGCCAGTGTGGAAACATAAACATGACCTCATTTTATACCTTTAGATAGATCTATCCTGCTTCATTCTAGGAAATAAAAATGGCTTATGAGGGTAAAACTCTCTCCTTTCAGAAGTGGGAGCAATTGCAGGAAGAAAAGGAAGAGTTCGTTTGCTGCGATAGTGCTCACAGGAGAGTGGAGCCACCTCTTCTACTGTGAGCCCTCTGCAGGAGCCGGGGTTGGCCTGTCCCCGCGGCCTTTGCCCAGTGCAGTCCCTGGCACATCACGTAGGAGTACAGACACACTCCTATCGACTTCAGAGGGCTGTCCATTCATCCATCAATACGGGACTCTGTACATTAATCCAGTTCCCTGATCCTTTCAGTGACAGCAGGTCCCACAACATCTGCACTGTGTGCCCTCGGGGGTGGCTCTCTTCTCGACTCTCCTCACCATCAGCACTGGCCGCCTGCAGCCTCCCAAGTCCCAAGTGTCTGGCCTAGATGGGCATTTGTCATTCTTGCAGAACCTCCAGCAGTGTGCTTCTCCAACCGCAGGAGATATGCACCATGGGCGGGGGCGGAGGGGGGCTTCCTTCCCGAGAACAGCCCTCAGCCCCCCGAATCCATGGGTCACAGCAGTGGGAGCCGGGCAGCCATCCTGGCCATCCAGGAGCGGGCCACCCTCGCAGGCCTTACTGGACCCGAGGTGGACATGCGACCCAGGGCGACACAATCAGATTGATTCTGTCCCACGAGCATGTGGAGTTGCCACCCGGGGACCTCGAGGCAGTCTCCTCACGGGTCTGGACGTGTCCTGTGCACACCCACAGGCTGTGGGAGGCTGTTTGCAACATGCGACCTGAGCACGAGGAAGAACGTGCTGGGAAGCCAACAGCAGGCATTTGCGGGATGCACTTCCTTTCCGAGGCCCGGTGTCCACAGATCCCCCTGCAGAGCCACGAGGTTGCCTTCCTTGTAATGAAGTTTCCTCTCCCGCCTGGAACATTTTGCGTGACTCATCATCACCAGGACTGGTCTCTAACACAGCCGAGGCCGCCGCCGCCCCGCCCGGAGCCCGGAGGCCAGCTGCCAGCACAGCTGTCCTGGCAGAGACACGCAGGCCCAGGGATCCACGGCGGGGGGGGGGGGGGGGGGGGGGGGGGGGGCGGCCACCAGCGGGGCACAGGGAGGGCCACCTGGCTGCTGCCCTGAGGCCGCCTCTGCCCGCACCCAGAGGGACAGTCTCATCAAGACGAGAATGCTGGCCTTGCAAGCGTCCTCACCAAACGTCACCCTTTACTCCTGCTGGGTGGCCGGAGCACAGGTGTTCGCTGCAGCCTTCTCTGTACTTGCCTGTTTTCACGATATTTCACTCTTGAACACGAGGCCATAACCTGAAACTGGGCTTATGGTGACAGGGCCTCGGGTGCAAGAGAAAACAGTAACCTGACGGGAAACCAAAGATGACCGGATGATTGTTTGCTTTCCTCAAACTCCCGAATGGATCTAAAGGCGAGGACAGAGGGCTCGACTCGAAGTTTCGGAAAAGCAGCTTTCGGGCCGCTGCTGCGGCTGCATATACCCCGGGCCTGGCTGCGAGCGTCAGTCACAGCGAGGACGAAGGTCCTCCATGGCCAAGGGGACACAGGCTGGAGCCCGACGGAGCCCCGAGGTGGAAGCGCAGAGCTCAGCCAGGGTTGAAATGAATCATCTGCCTGCGATGCGGCGGGAAGGGCCGCGACGCCTCTGACAGAAACCCGATCCGGCAGCAAGATCAAGGCCTGGCGCTGCAGCCGAGGAAGCTGGGAGGACAGGAGCCACTAATCACACCCCGGGGAGCAAGGTGAGGTGCTGGGCCGGGCCTGGAGGGCAACGCAGCGGGGCAGGCCGCGGTCAGCAGGAGCCTGCGAACCCCCGGCCCCAAGCGGGTCAGCAGGCTGAGCTTCCCGCCGTGCTGCCTGCAGAAGCCCTGTCGGGCCCTCGGGCCCCCTCCCCGTGGGACCAAGGGTCCCGGTTGCTTTTGACAAAATTCTCAGGCTGCCCTGACCATATCCGTGGTTTCCCGAAAATCCAATTTCCTTAAAATTCAGGCTCTACCAAAACACTGAAAACCTGCAGAAGTTTTATATCCTCTGGGCTATGTAAAATCAATTCATGCTCAAAGTAAAAAAAAAAAAAAAAAAAAAAAAAAAAAATCCAAACAGTACAGAAATGGAAAATGAAGTAAAAATTGCCCAGAAACTCAAACATATAGAAATAACAGCTCTGTGCATCTGTGCCTAAACACATTTTGATCTTTTTGTTTAAATTTCTTTCAATTGTGGTAAAGTACACATAACACAAGCTTTATCATCTTAACCATGTTTAAATATATAGTTCAAAAGTGCTAAGTGCATTTGTATTGTTGTGCAACCAATCTCCAGAATTCTTTTCATTTTGCAAAACTGAAACTATAGGCCCATTAACTGACTCCTCATTTCTGCCCCCCCCTCCCCCCAGCTCCTGGCACGCAGCATTCTACTTTCTATCCCTATGAACTTGACGGCTCCAGGTACCTCATCGAAGTGGAATCATAGAGTAGTTGTCCTCTTGGGGTTTTTTGTTTTTTGTTTTTTTAAGATTGTATTTATTTATTCATGAGAGACAGAGAGAGAGAGGCAGAGACACAGGCAGAGGGAGAAGCAGGCTCCATGCAGGGAGCCCAAGGCAGGACTCGATCCCGGGACCCTGGGATCATGCCCTGAGCCAAAGGCAGGCGCCCAACCACTGAGCCGCCCACGTGTCCCAGTAGTTGTCCTTTCATGACCAGCTTATCTCACTCAGCATGACGTCCTCCAGGTTCTTCCGTGCTGCAGCACACGTCAGAATTCCCTGCCTTTGTAAGGCTAATATTCCACTGAATGTATAGAGCACATTCTGCTTATCCGTTCATCTGTGTAGAGACCCTGGGTTGTTTTACCTTCTGGCTATTATGGATAACACTGTTATGCAACATGTTGTGCAAATACCCTACTGATTTGTCATTATGTGTACTGGACACATTCATAAAAACGAGTAAATATGATGTTTTTTACCCTATGTTTTACTTTTTCAAGATTTTGTTTGTTTATTTGAGGGAGAGACAAAACATAGGCATGGGGAAAGGCCAGAGGCAGAGGAAGAAGCAGACTCCCTGCTGAGCAGGGCTTCCCAACTCAGGGCTCAATTCCAGGAGCCTGGGATCATGACCTGAGACAAAGGCAGACACTTAACCAACTAAGCCACCCCGATGCCCTAACCTATGTTTTAAATTCAACAATTTGTCTGTGATTTCCTTCCAGGTCAAAAAATACAGATTTATAAAATCAGTTTTTCCTAATTTACAATGAAATGTTTTTAAAATGCAGAAGAGTTGAATGATCACCTCTGTATCTACCACTTAGATTCAATAATTGTGACATTTTGCTATGTTTGCTTTATCTATATTCTATATTTACTAAAAACAAGGACTTTCTGCCTCCCTCTGCCACTACCATTATCACACCTAGGATATTAAAATTCGCTCCCTAATGCCAGCTAATATCTGGTCCATGTTCAATTGTTCCCCAAAAATGTATTTTAAAGTTTTTTTTTTATATATATAACCAGAATCCAATCAGATTTCAAGCATTACAGTGGGTTGTTATGTCTCTTCTGTTTTAAAAATCTGGAACACTACTCCTACTGTTTTTAATTTTTATCATGGCCTTGACTCCTCGAAGACTCCAGGTCTGCATAAATTCCCCGTTCTAGAGTTTTGTCAGTTTCCTCATTTAAATCTGTTCTTCTAGCTCCTGTCATTCCTCCAAATTAGACCTGAATTCTAAAGGCTTGACATGATTTGATTAAAGACTTTTGGAAAGAAATTCATAAAGGCATGGTGCATCACAGCAGAAGACAGACGATGTCCCGTCCCACTATTAATGCTACTAACTTTGATCACCAGGTTATATGGTTCCTCCACATGTCTCCATCATGAAGGCGTTTCCTTTACAGTTAGCAGGCAATTGGTCAGGAATACTTAGTGATGCTGGGAAGAACCTGTTAGTAACTATCACCTAATGGTTCTGGGTAAAACCATTTCCTGAATCAATTATTTCACTGGAGATTGGGATAATAGTGCCAGTGGTATAACAAATGACATACATCTACTTGTCTATCAGTCATCACCCTCAGCTCAAGAATTTTTATATATTCAGTATATGACAACTAAAGTCATTACTCCATTTATGCACAGATTGTCCCATGTTCCATCAGTGGGAGCTCCGTACTGCTGGTATTTGTGGCTTTGACATGGCCCTGTTAGTGTTTGAGATATGAGATATATATACACATCATATATCATATATACATCATATATCATATATATACATACATCATATATGCACCTTGTGTGTGTAAAGATACACACATACATGCATACACACACACCATGTTTTCCTTCAGTGGCTACTTAGATTATTTTCACAATTTGTTAATATTAACAAAGCTGAATATAAATTGAAGATAAACCCTTTTGCCTTTCTGTGTTTACAACGCTATGAAAAGTTTATGAACTGGAATTGTTGGATCAAAGGAAATTCCCCTTTTACATTTTACAAGATACTACTCTTTCCCAAAGGGAACACTAGGATATTATTTTTTAGAGAGAGGAGGAAGGGAGGGGTGAAGGGAGAAGGAGAGAGAATCTCAAGTCGACAGCCCGCTGAGTGCAGAGCCCAACACGGGGCTCAATTCCATGACCCTGAGATCATGACCTGAATCAAAATCAAGAGTCAGATGCCTAACTGACTGAGCCACCCAGGTGCCCCAGAAACAAAAGAATTTTTAACTGGATGTAGAGCTTCATTCATTTCCTTCCTTTAGAATGGTACTAAACGTTTACCCAACTACAGTAAGGCAGGAGAAAATCTTTCTGTCTAGTTTTCCTACTTTAGGATAAAGCTTACAGACAGCATCAACAGCACTGTAAAAAGGCTCAGGTCAAGAAATCGAGGTTCCCAGTCTAGGAGTGGTGAGCTGTGTGACCATAACTTTAATCTCCTATTTCTCATATGTAAAAAGAGACCAAAATTTTGAAGCTCAAAGCATTATTATGAAGATGATTTGAGACAGCAGATACATAATTGTTATACAAATGCAGGGATTGTGGCTTTGTAGGAAGCCTGCCAGTGCTTACGTTTACCATCACCAGTTAACATTTGACGAGGAAGCTGCTGGTTTCACCTGTGCACATAAGACTTGCTCTGCTGTGTGATGAAGAAGGGCTAGTGCATCCAGGCAGGATGGGAGGATGAAGGAGAGAACAGTCTGAGTGCTACGGTGGACCCTTCTCTAGCAGACCCGGAGCATCTCACCCTTTGTCTCTGGCCTGCCTCTCAATACAGTGGCTAAGAAAGTATTCTCATCTACTCACTTCCTCAGTGTCACTTGGAGCTAGGGGTATAGTTGGTTCTGGCCTTGGAGATCTAAAAGGAAGTCTGTTGGATGAAGAGACACCCCCCACTTCCCGCCAGAGATTTCTCTTCTCTCCAAAAGGCAGAGTCCCTGTCCTGCTCTACGTTCCTTCATTTCCTGTCTTTGGACAAAGGGTGGGAAGTGAGGATAGCCACCTTGGAGCCATGGAGCAACACGTCAGCATGCCGTCTTGCAACTGTGAGCTAACTTTCTCTGAGAATGGCAGAGTAGATGGATGGAGAACCAGGAGCCTTGGAGATATTGTTGAGACAGACCTAGGAACATGCATCACCAGAATTTGGAAGCAAACTACACACAGCCTTATAGTTTTAAGCCTCCATTAGTCAGATTTCCTGACACGTACAGTTGAAAGCACCCTAGATAAAATAAGTAAAATCCACTGCTCTATACTTACGATCTATCAAATGCTTTTAAATGGTTCTCTGAGAGCCTTTTGTTCCAGAGTGAGCAGGGCCCACGGATTTGGCTAATGCCTGAACCCACAAGAGAGCCTGGCTAGGCGCAGAGAAACTTGAACAGCTACTGCCTGGATAGCCAAGAGGCAACTGTTTTTCTGTCTTGAATCAGAGTAGTCAAGGGGAGGAAAAAAGAAAAAAGAAAAAAGAAAAAAGAAAAAAGAAAAAAAACAGTCTAAGGCAGAGGTAACAGACTGGCAAATTCAGTTGGCTGACACTTTATTAGCTTTTTGTTTTGTTTTGTTTTAACAGATGTGAAAATATGAGGCTCGGAGCATACCTAAGTAGCAAATAATGGACTCAAGGTCTGATCTCCTACCAGACTTGTTCTAAGTCACTAACACTGTTGTTCTTCCCCTCCTTCCACAGGGGTAAGATAACTGCTAGGCCATCCAAGATATCTTAAATTGCAGAAAAGGGAGTGGGCAAATATTATATTGTGATTACAAAAGGCCTTTGGCTTTTATGGGAGAAACTGAACAACCTTTGGATTTGTCTAATATGCAATATAATAGATTAGTAATGCATGCCAGCCCTCTGACTCTTAGCAGGAAGAATTGAGCGGCAGCCACTTGCCATTCTGGCGTATACCAAGATTGAGTTACACCCTACAGTAATTATGAGACATAAAAGGAGAACACTATTTCAAAATTGTTGGGTCAGACACAAACTCATTGTGTAGGCTGATACCAACCACATATAACAAAAGGGAAATTAAGCTGCTTGAGAATGCAGCCCTAGGAAAAGTGAAATCGAAGAATAATTATGTGTGCAATTTAAGGAGCTGTAAGGTGATGAGCCTCCAACCACTTGGATTCCAGTTCAAAAGAAGAAAAGGCTGCTCAAGAAACTGAAGAGATTTCTTTTTTTCCAAAAATGTTTCGGGATGACTACTGGCAACGTGTAGCCATATACTCTTTCATCTGATGGAAGATAATAAAACAAATGTCTCATGAGCAATAGTTCAGGCTGTCTCTTTCTCACCATTAGAAGGAAGAGCCTCATTAGTGCCAGGATACCCGCGTTGCCATGGTACACAGTGGTTTCGAGAACTACACATCAGGGGGTATTAAGGAGGTTGGAAGGTTGGGACGCCTGGGTGGCTCAGTAGTTGAGCATCTGCCTTTGGCTCAGGGTGTGATCCTGGAGTCCTGGGATTGAGTCCTGCATCGGGCTCCCTGCATGGAGCCTGCTTCTCCCTCTGCCTGTGTCTCTGCCTCTCTCTGTGTCTCTAATGAATAGATAAATAAAATCTTAAAAAAAAAAAAAAAAAAAGGAGGTTGGAAGGTACAAGGGGAGTCAGGTTCACACGGCCAATACTGCACTTCTCAGGAGAAACATCAGTTGCCACCGTGTGTAAATATAAACACAGACACCCTTGCAGCTAACCGTTAACGACTCTACAAGGTAAATCTTATTTTTTACTTTCACTGGGATTCGGCATCATACTGAATTTAAGAAACAAAGAATAATGAGTGACCACAGAGAAAGCTCTCTCGTGAAAAATATGATCATCAAAGTAGAAGATGCAGTGGAGGTGGTACAGGATGCTGTGGCTCTTAGAAACAAACCAACCAACCCAAAACAGAAGAAGTGAATTAAAAGGTATGATTCCAGAACCTGAGGGGGGAAAAAAAGTAGAAAGTAACAAAAGGGCTAACGGGAAGATAAGAAATCTGGGGGAGCAGAGGTAAGAGAACCCAGACATGTAAGCAGAGAGATATTCAACAAGGAACAAAGAGAGAAGACAGGGCATCAAGCCTCCAGAAACAGCCGATGACATCTCCGTAAAGCCAGATGTAACCTGGAGATGTTAATAATGTTCCAGGATGCAGAAACAACCTGCAAAAACTAGGGTAGAAAGACATTTATTAAAACTAACCCGAAATTAGTTTGGTCTCAGACTTCTCTTCTAGAGCTCTAAGTGCCATGAGCACCAAACACTAGTATTACCCAGTGACTTGTGTACACCTCAAAATTAGCTTTATGCAAAACAGCAACGGGTGGATGTTCTCCGGCATTCACAATCTCTGGAAGTTTCCTGCTGCACAGTACCCTCTCTGAAGAAAATCGATTGTTCCAGCTGGCTGAAACATAAATCAAAATATTCAGATAGAAAAGCAAATCAGCACTAGAGATCCTGCAGTGAATAATGAAAGGAGTAAAATAATTTATGTATCTTTTTGCGGCAACACTACTTAGAAGTTGGTTGCAAACGCTCACACAATAAAAAATTCCTCTGTGTTGAACAAGTGAAGAAGTTGACCTCAGGGAGGCTCAGCGTGGTGAAAGAAGGAGCACTAGAACCATCCGAACACTTGAAATTCTTTTCAACCTACCAAGTGGGACCTAAATGAATACTTGTCCTTTGCAGAAGAAGTCGTGTTGCGGTGACAGAAAAGTGGATCCCCAAGCTTCATCCCCTTACTCCTTAGGATAATTGACACATCATGAGGGAGGCTCTCATGAGGGGTCCCAAGGGCAAGCCACTCAATACCTGGAGCTGGTGGGGGGCGGGGGGTACTGTCCAAAATAGAGTGTGCGACAAAGGGGACAGTGAGAGCTTTCGATTCAGAGCGAGAGAGGACTCCCACAACCAGAGGAAACACATAAACCACATCAGAACCCAGCACTTGACATGACAATTAGGTATTAGGTACATATTAAATCTGAAATAAATTCTCTTCCCAGCCCCTCTGCTCCCCAGAAGGCAAGCTGGTAAAATTCTCCACTGCCCTGTTCCTTCTGGAATAAGAGCTCCATCCTCTTGTGCTTTCCCTACATTTGCTGCCGCTGCCTCCTCGCTTCTCCCAGGGCCCTCTGCCAAGAGTGGTCCCTGGGATTCCTAAGGAGTCAAGAGGTACAGCTCCCTCTTGACTTCAATCAACTCAGATAGCTCCATGGTGGCCCCTGGGCATCTTCCTCAGAGGCATGTCTGCCTTTCCCAACTTGACATCATGGGTCATCAGCTTCTTGATGACACATTCTGGGAAGGAAAACTTATAGTTCTAGAGAACAGAAGATGTACCTCAGTAAGGGACTTGGTGAGTATGTGGGGTGGGGGGGGCACAGGGCAGGGGGTGGTGCTTCAGAAGCTCTGGAATCAGTGCAGATGATCCGGCTCACCACAGTCCTCCTTACAAGTATTTTCAAGCAACCTCAGAAGGCCTTGCATTCATCATGGCTGAAGCTGGATGCCACACCAACTAGTCTGGTGGTTTGTGGTGCCTCATACATTCCTCCTAAGCTATAGCTCAGGATACGATAATATGATAATGCTATGTCAGCCCAAGAACTGATGTGCCCCTTGGCCCTGGGCCACCATCTTCCCATCTGACCGCATCTTCCTTGGTGATTCCTGAGATGTTTCTCCGGGTGCTACGATCTGAGGGTCTGTGTCCCTCCCCCAACCCTATCAAATTCATATGTTGAAAACTTAACGCCCAAGGTGATGGCGTTACAAGTGAGGTCTTTGGGAGGTGATTAGGTCATGAGGGTGGAGCCTTCATGAATCAGATTCGTGCCCTGATACAAGAGGCCCCAGACAGCTAGCTGGCCCCTTCTCCCATGTGAAGATACAAAGAGAAGTCTATGACCAGAAGAGGGCCCTTACACAACCATGCTGGCACCCTGATGTCAGACTTCCAGCTTCCAGAACTGAACAGTGAACTTCTGTCGCTTATCAGCTACCCAGTCTCTGGTATTTGTTACAACAGACTCAAAAGACTAAGACATTGGGGGAGCTCCGAGGGGTTACTTTGGTGTGCCTTTTAGGGCAGGCTGACAGCTCCCACTCGTTGGCACAACTCACACTCTGGAACTTTCCCAGTCAATCTAACTTTAGCCACAAGAAAAGCAGCCTTCCATAAGGAGCATCACAGCCTTTTCATCCAGGGGCAACTGCCTTCTGTTTAGGTGCCATCTGTCCATGAGTTCTCCATTCTTGGGAGGATCTGAGGGCCATGGAGGCACCCTGCTGGGGGTCTGATTCTTTACACAGGCACTGCTTCTCAAGGAAACCATTGGTACTTGGGAAACTTGCAATGCCCATATTGGGAGATAGTCTCTAAAATTGGGACTGAGGATCCAGAGAAACATTGAAGATAGTGTTTGATGAGGAAAGAGCGGGGGAGTAGCATGGGGATGAAAGGAACCTGGGGGATCCATTTCTGGAGGTCGTGGTATGCCTTCTTAGGGGGGGCTCCACTACAAGCCTGCCTAAAAACTTTTCAAAATTCAGGTAGGCAGTGCCATGTGATGTCAGCAATTGTTCTTGACAAAGCAGATACACGGTGTAGAATATAAATGCTTAATAAACCATAAAACCATACCTTAAAGCCACGAGTTGATTGTTAAAAATATAATCATGCAGAAAAAGAAAATTGAGAAGAAAAAAAGGATGTATGTAGATAAAGTGAAGGAGTTTCAGAGTTCAGAGATCACATACAAACTGATGATGATGATAATATAATCTTGATGAAATGGGAGCTTTTCTAGGAAAATATAAATAATCAAAACTAACACAGAATGAAGCAGAAAGTTAAGTTGATCAATAACCAGAGGGAAAAAAAAAATTCTTACAATGTTACTTCTTCAAAAGGAGTTAGGTCCAAATAGCTTCAGGAATTAATTTTCTTCCAACCTCAAGGCTGGAGAAAGCTTGCCAATTCTTTTATAATTTCACAAAACTTTTTCTACTTTAAAATATAGAAAGCAGAAAAATAAAAACTAAAGGATAAGCTCCATTGCAGCTATTGATTAAAAACAAATCTTAAAAATAAAATGTCAGTGAGCCAAACCAGACTATCAAAAGATATCATAATAAATTAGAATTTATTTTAAGAGTGCAAAGTGGTTAAACATAAAGCAATCCATTAATATAAATCACTAGGTTGCTGAAGTTTAATATCCATCCTCATTAGAAGAAATTTTTTCCAAAAATATTCACTGAACATGATGGAGTATCTTTGCTAAACCAACAGCCCATAGGGGCCTTCCCTGTGGAGTATTAAAGACAGTGACAACAGAGTGAGAATCACTAGGGGGTGTGAGATCACTGGAGGCGTGTCATTTTGCCCTTCCATTTTCTTTATCATATTAGAAATCACCAAAAATAAATTAAAAAAAAAAGAAATCACCAAAAATAATCAGACTCCATATCGCATGACGGGGGCAGCAGGAACAATCACATTCTGCAGGCTGAAATGTCTGTCAGTTGGAGAAACCTTCCCAAAGGGCAAAGCTGTCACACCTTAAGAATGTGCAAATCCTTTTTCTATCACTTTCTTATCTAGGCATGTATACAAGATATATTTAAAAAGTGGTACACATCTAATAGCACACAAATCCAAGGTGATGTATGTAGGAGTCTAGACTCATGGGAAATAGAAGAGAAAGAAACAGGACTATCCCAGAACAAGGCACCGCTCACAAAAGCTAGGTTCTACCCATTGGCTAGATTACCACACAGTCCCTAGAAATGGTTTTGCTAATGGCTACTTAGTAGCCTGAGAAAGGTGCACAATATTTTGTTCAGAAAAAAAAAAATGCAGAGCAGTTTTCCATTTTAATTTTAAAATTACATACACAGGGGGCACCTGGGTAGTTCAGTGATTGAGTGTCTGCCTTTGGCTCAGGTCGTGATCCTGGGGTCCCGGGATCGAGTCCCGCATCCCCCATCGAGTCCCTGTAGGGAGCCTGCTTCTCCTTCTGTCTATGTCTCTGCCTCCCCCTTTGTGTCTCTCATGAATAAGTAAATAAATAAAATCTTTTTTAAAAATTAAATTAAATTACATACACTAGTACGGGAAAAAGAAATCCAGAAGCACATACTTCAGGATTCTTAGTCCCATACAGCAGGATGATGAGAGATCCTGACCCTAAGTTGCTTTTCTGTGTCATTCAGATTTTCCACCATGAACAGGGACAATGCTAGTAGTCCAAAAGCCATGAAAATGGAATTTATTCACTCAACACGCATTTACTGAGTCATACTATGTACCAAGCTCTTCTAGGTGCTGGGGTTTTGGTGATAAATCAAACTGATAATATTCCTTCCCTCAAGGAGGAGAGACAGACAATCAACACCAGAAAAATTAACCGACCAGACAATGTCACCCAGGGATCATGTCCTAAGGAAAACAGACTGAGGTGTGATGGGGAGTGGCTGGTGGGGAGTCACAGGAGGTCCCTCTAAGGAGACAATGAGCTGAGACATGAATGAGGAGAAGCCATTTGAAGATGGCTTTGACTTTGAAGATGATAGAAGTGGGCTATTGAGTGTGGATGAGCTTGCACAGTGTATTGTTAAGAGGGGAAAAAACCCAACGTGAACCAGTATGAGCTTCAGTATGCATGCTGGGAATCTCAGGACCACCTAGGATGGGGCGCCTGGGTGGTGCAGAGGTTGAATGCCTGACTCTTGGTTTCAGCTCAGGTCGTAATCTCAGGGTTGTGGGATCAAGCCCTGCATCAGACTCTGCACTCAGCAGGGAGTCTGCTTGTCCCTCTCCCTGCCCCTCAGCCCCTCCCCACCTCTCTCTCTCTCTCTCTCTCTCTTTCTCTCTCAAATAAATAAGTCTTTCAAAAAAATAATCTTGGCTATTCAGAAGACATTAAGAGTAACCAATATGGTTGAGCAATTATGAATAATTTTTACTTTCTTTCTCTTTGCACACCTGTATTTTGGGATCCTTCTACAATGAATAAGATGTCACCATTATTACTCATTTCCTTATTCAATTATTCAAAAAATAAATCTAATTCGTGTTGCTGGAGGTAACAGCAACAACCAGATAAAAATTCCTAATGGTGGAGTCTTGCTTTGGGCAAGGGAAAGCAGAGGAGATGAGGGAACGGGTTTAAAAAGCACTAAATAGTACGTCAGATAGTGGTAAGTATGTTGAACACGTAAGGCGGTGAGGTGGGATGTATGAGAATGTTGGGAGGAGAGACAGCCTAATTTGGGAGGAGGCCATGCAGCTTTTTAGGGAAAAAGTGTTCTGTGCACAGGAAACAAAAACCCAAGTGCCAGCAATGGGGGAAGCTTGCTGAGCCGGAGGCTGGAGGGAGCTGGAAGCAAGGGGCCTCTGCGTGATCGGAGACAAGATATGGAGGGGGTGGGCAGCAGATCCTAAGGGATCCTAGGGTGGCCAGGCCCTTGTAAGGACCCTCCCTCTGACAGACAGAAAGGCACTGGAGGGTTTTAAGCGGATGAGCGATGTGACACAGTATTTCTAGCAAATCATTCAAGCTGCTACGTTGACAACAGACAAAAGTGGGCAGGGATAGAAGGAGGACGACCCGTTAGGAGGCCCATGCAAAAAGCCCTGGCAAGAATGATGAGGGATTGAGCCTCCAAGATGACAGTGAACGTGTGGTCGGACTCTGAGTCTCTATCAAAATTGGAGTTGACAGGATTCGCTTAGGGACTACCTGTGGCAAGTGGGAGAACTCAAGGATGACTCTAAGAGCTGATCCTGAGCAACTGGAGCTGCTATTAGCTGAACCTGCGTGATGAATAATATTTGTTGGTTTGCAGGGGAGGCATTAGTTTGGGGTAAGCGGAGTCTGAGAGGACAACCAGAGATCCAAAGGAAGAGCTCAACTCAGCGTTTGGACATAGGAGTGCAGAGTCCTCCATGCACAGATGCCATCTAGAGACATGACTGAGCTGAGGGCACCAGGACAGGGGTGTAGACAGAACAGTAAAGGGGTGGCAAGCCAAGCCCCGGGACATTCTACCATTAGCAGCATGAGGAGGAGGAGGAAGGGCAAAGGGAGCTGAGAAGGAAGGGAAATGAGGTGGAAGGAGGGACACCAGAAGAATGTGGTGTCCCAAAGACCCCATGAAGACACCAAGATGGGGGAAACGAGCCCCACAGAACAAGGAGATAGAGGGTCATTGGGTCAGGAACGTGGAGCGCACTGCTCTTGAGCAGAGTCCGCTCAGCAGAGCTGTGACGCTCAACGTTTGATTGGAGGGGGTTCGAGGGAGCATGAGGGTCAGAAACTGGACTGAGCTTGAGATTTGCTTTAAATAGAAGGGAAGAATGGCATTCCGGCTGGTGGGATCAAGAGAGGAATTTTTTTCTTTGAAGATGGGTAAAATAAAAGAAATTATGAAGGGGAAAATAGAAGATTTTTACTGGAATTGGGGAAATATAACACTATCGCATTTATTCCAGGAAAAACAAACCACTAATTGGTGGAATATTTTCAGATCTTTGGGCTCCCTGCCCCTGACCGCCATCTTCGAGGACAGAATCAGGAAGAAAGAGCTCGAGGTTGACAGAGAGGAGTAAAGATGTTTTCAGAGCAGTTTGGCGACCACCTCTGGCTTTTAGTTATGAGTTAGTCTTACACCCCAGCAGTCCTGATACTCCGTGGCCTTGTCTTCCTTGGCACTGATGCTCCTCACTGCCTGCTTCTCCTCGGCATCCCAGCATCAACGCTCTGAAGTCCAGGGTCAACAGACCCACCGAATTAAGACTCAAAGCAAACTTTACAGGCTTCCAAGAAAATCTCTTTCTTGAAGAAAAACTCAATTTTGCAAATCAGCATGTTCATTTTTGAGGATCAAAAGGCCCCAAGCAGCCAGACTTCCTGAGCTAATAATAAAAGAAAATGCTGGCTCGAGCCATCAGAGAGATCAAGAGGGAGTCAAGGCAAAAAGAGTCATTCTCCTGAAATTCTGAAAGTTGTGATTTCTTAAAATGGAAGCCCAATCCACACAAAACAGGGTTGTGATTTACTTAATTTCTGGAGGGGCACTTGGGTGGCTCAGTCACTTAAGCATCTACCTTTTGCTCAGGTCATGAACTTGGGATCCTGGGATCAAGCCCCACTCCCCCCGACCCCACCCCCAGTGGGCTCCCTGCTCAACAGGGAATCTGCTTCTCCCTCTCCCTCTGCCCTCCCCTGCCCCCGCTCATGCTCTGTCTCTTTCTCTCTCAAATAAGTAAATAAAATCTTTAAAAATCAATCTATGGGTCAATTTGTTGAGCAATTCATACTAATTTACCTCCCCCGGCCACATACATGCAGTCTGAGGATTTACAATGATATAACCCTGAGAAATCCAAAAGAAGACAAATACACACACAGAAAAACAGAAGCTCATCTTCCCTTTCCTCTCGTTCAACAGTGTAATCTAAAATCCCGCAGTAGGGCCAAGCAAGGTAGGCATCTGCATGGCCTGGCCTAGGGTGTGGAGCCGAAGTCGGGTGAGGGGGCCCACTCATGTAGGGAGGGGGCATCACAGCAGTGCACAATTGGTTACCTGCTGCAACTGAATAACGAGAGCTAATTTTCTCAGAGAAGGGAACTACAAAAATGAACCATGAGGTAGAGGAATGGAATTGGAGGTTCTGGTTTAAATATATATATTGATTAGAACTGGAAGCTTAGCAATGTACATACACATAAATTTGTATGTATATGTTATGAGTAAGTGACCATGTGTCTTCAAACCTATATCATACCCTTGCTTTGTCCATTGAAAGGGTCTGGGAGCAACGCCACCTACTAGCTATGAGCACAACTAGAGCAGAGATCTTAGCTTCTAAATATTCTCCAGTAAAAGGAACCAGAGCTTCTAGTTGAGAATGGCTCATTCCAACACTCTAGCAGAGAAAGTACAGATGATTTTGGAACATTTTATTGAGGCAAAAAGCAAAGAAGTGCTCAAAGAATAAGAGATACATGTTTAAAGAACATAAAGCCAACATAAAGAGGTTCCCACTGGCCAGATCTGGGATAATATGAACATCAAAACAATGAGAAAAAATGCAATCCAGTGAGAATCCTTGAGTCCTTGCTGATATAAATAAGTGAATAAGTTCAGTTTTGTGAAAAATGGGATGTGTACGTGGTTTTAAAATATCTCCCTACAGAGGTGCCTGGGTGGCTCCGTCAGTTGAGCATCCGACTCTGTATATTGGCTCAGGTCATGATCTCAGGGTCATGAGATTAAGCCCTGTGTCCAGCTCCGCCCTGGGCGTGGAACCTGCTTAAGATTCTCTCTCCCCCTCTCCCTCTGCTGCTCCTCTCTCTCTCTCCCTCTTTTTTTCTCTAAGGAAAAAAGAAACAAAAAAACAAAAAACAAAACCTCCCTACAAAATACTTATTGATTACAAAGTTAAAAAGTGTCACCTCACACTGGAGAAACTTGCAGCCTGCCATCCCTCGATCAGGGGATCGGCGTGAACATCACAATGCAGTAAGAACAACAGACTATGTCGTGGTATTCCTACCACAGGTGAAAAACTAGAAGCTCATCACAATGAGACATGAAACAAACCCAAATCAAGGAAGATTCCACTAAATAAGTGCATTGTAATCTTCAAAAGTATCAAAATGCAAGAAAGACTGAGGGAATGTTCCAGCCAGGAAAAAAAAAACAAAAAACAAAAAACCCTCTGGAAAAGACCGGACACCAAAATGCAATGCTTGAATATAAACTGGGTCCTTTTGCTCTAAAGAACATAAATGAACAAGTGGCAGAACTTGAATGAGACCCACATTTCAGATGGTAGAAATGAATCCTGTTCATTTCCCAATTTTTATGGCCACACTGCAGTCACGCCGGAGCATAGCCCTGTTGCAGGAAATGCACGCAGACGTCTCCGGGGTTGTGGGGCTATCAAGTTGGCAACTCTCTCAAATGATCTGGTGGGGGGGGGGGGTGGCCGTGTACTTAACTGTCTGCAAGGGTGAGATAGTCTCAAAGTAAAATAAAATGCTGTGTTTGGAGGGGAAAATGGCCTTATCCTGTTGTTCAAACACAACGATTGTTGAAGTTACCTAATGTGATAACAGCCCTTGGAATTAATCTTCCACGGCAGACACATTGGGAGAGCATGTGTAAGCAGTGCTGTTCATGCCCTGGAACACTCAGAGCCGCCACACGGGGGGGAGCCTTCTGAGCCTGCAGCCAAAGCACGTAAGGGGGGACCCCTCTTTTCTCTCCCCATGAGCACAAGTGTAGGTGAAAAGAAGAAGGAAGAGAAAGCATTTTGATTTCTATCAACACGAAGACACACACTGAGAAAAAAAATGCAGAAATCCATATTACGTTCATTATATCACAGGAGAAACAGGAATCGGTCTGATATAATAAAAGCACAGTTAGTGCTTCCTTGGCATCATTTCATCTTTAAGGAAGAAGACCTATCCTAAATGCTAGTGTCATTAAAATTAAATTCAAAGATGAAAAACTGATATCCTGAGAAGTGAGGATCTTGCCGTGGCGAAGCCAGGACTAGAAGCCATGTCTGACGTCCCATGACTCTCTCAGTGGATGTCCGTGCTCTCTCCACTACACCCGGTGGCCTTCTCTAAAAATACAGAAGAGAAATGATATTCTGTTCTCCAAGAAATAGAATGCCCAAGGAAAACAGAGACAGACATGAACCGATCAGAATTTGAATGAGAATCCACTTGCCACGCCATTGAAGACCTATTTTCTCTTTTTACCTTCTACCTCCCAAAGATCCCCAAGCATGTGGGGTTGGTAGTTGAGCAGTCTTCTAAGATATCATCCCTAACGTCCCCAGGCATATTCTCCTGATGCCTCTCTGCTCACTCTGGGTCATTAGAGCCATTAATTCCAACCCCCGAGCCACCGTTTTGTAAGTGGGAGCAGTGAGCTTACCGGTGGCCTAACCAAGTTCATTCGGCATCGCCTCTCCCACAAAGTTCAACATGTTCGCGGAAACATGAAAATAATCTTCTCGCTTTTCCTCGGTCTTCCAAATGTAATACTTGTGAGTTTGGTCAAAGAGTCAGGAAAGATAGTTGGAACCAGAAAACAAAATAGTATCAATTACTAATATTCCCCATTCTCTGCTAAGGCTGTCTTATCTGAAGCTTGTAAAGTTGTTTAATCTTTTCCATCATCTCAGGGAAAAGAGAGCCTGGAAAGTCCTAGTCATTCCACAGTAACTATCAGTGGGATTTTCCATAACAATCTGGATGCAAAATAAAAATCGTAAGAAGTTGATCCAATTCTAAAACTTACTTCTCAACTTACTAATAAATATGAAGAGACAACCCATCCATATTTTCTTCAAATAACATCTGGTTTCTTGGCCAGACCGTTAATACCTGAAAAAGCTTCTGAGTCTGTGCCAGCAAATCTACATTTAAAGAGCTTAAAAATGCACTTATGCGCTAAACATTCTTTTCTACCTCTGACTTAGGGCCAGAGAGATGGGACTAGAGGCAGAACCTTGCCAGGAAACCGGGAAGGAGGGGAATAAAACTGCCTTCGAAAATCTGAGCTGTGAAATCAACACTTGATGGGTCAGGACAAAGAAATGAGAAATCACCACATGGGGACAAAAAACCGTCTAGGCCAGCAAAATTTGGCCGTGACCCTGCTAAAGACCTAATGCACACATATAAAGACCATAGTAATTGATCATGGATTCCTCGATGAAGAAGGGTTGCTAAGAGCCAGAACAGGACTCACAGCGCCTCCAGGCAGAGTGGAGGGACTCTGGACCAGCAGGGCTGGGGGAGCACAGATGGGGAGCACAGAACCAGTGACAAGGCATCTGTCTGGGGAAAATGAGCGCATCGCTGTCTCTCAGCCCCATTCCCCTGGGCTGGCCTGTCTTACGATGGAAAGCTCAGCACTGAGCATGCAGCCTGGCCTCGAGCAAGCAAGCATTAGAGTCAGTGATTTTGCTCCAACTCTTTGCTCACAACCTCCTGATTATAATTTGGCTCCCCACGTGGTTCTGCCGACAGGGAGAGAATGATCTAGGCTTGTGGACCTGAGAATCCGGGCCTCCGTGCCAGCCACGGCGCCCACTGAAACAGGCTTGCTCGCGGCTGAGCCTGCTGCCCCGCAGGCAGCTCCGGGGGGAAGGGCCCTCGAGTGCCCTGCTGGACCACGTTTCTGGGACCACAGGCTGGCAGCGAGGCTCGGGGCCGTGGGAAATGCGCCAGGATGGTGACCATGGTGGTGGCCACGGTGGCCACGGTGGCCACGGCAGCTGGGTACTGAGCACGTTCTCGGTGTCAGACACGCACCCCGTGCTGTCCGCACTCAGACTCCGCCGGTCCCCACCACAATCCAGTACATGAGATGCTATTATATACTCGTTTTGTAAACAGGGAAACTGAGGCTCAGAAAGCTGTAGCCCTTTTCCCAAAGGCCCACGCTAGGATTCTGCGCTCAGACCCAGATTTGTCCAACTCTAACAGGTGATCTCTTACATTGCGAAGACCTGACCTCTGGGGGGATCGACCCTTACCTTCTGCCTGGCTACGCTCCTCTGCTTCGGCAGGGCACTCTGGGCCATCCCAGCCCATGTGCTGCACGATTGTTCAATATGCCACGACTGCGCCAGCCTTCACGTGACGGCACATAAACGTTAGCAATGTGTCATCGACCGGGAGTGCACGAAGCCAGGACACCCGGGTGGCTCAGTGGGTGAGTGTCTGCCTTTGGCTCAGGGGGTGATCCCGGGGTCCCCACAGGGACCCTGCTTTTCCTTCGGCCTCTCTCTGTGTGTGTCTCTCATGAATAAATAAATAAAATCTTAAAAAAAAAATAAGTGGGGAGGACACCTTGGTGGCTCAGCGATTGAGCATCTGCCTTTGGCTCAGGAGGTGATCCCAGGGTCCTGGGATCGAGTCCTGCATCCGGCTCCCCTCAGGGAGCCTGCTTCTCCCTCTGCCTGCATCTCTGCCTTTCTCTCTGTGTTTCTCATGAATAAATAAATAAAATCTTTAAAAATAAATATATAAAAATAAATACATACCTACATAAAAAAGAAGTACACAAAGCCAACCCTACCTCAGTGAACAGTGTCACCATCTCTATCATGCCATCAGAAGCCAAAAATGAGGGCCTTGACTCCCCTTGACTCTTCCCTCCTCTCACCTCCACTGTCAATAAACCTCTTCAACACGTCCCTTCCAGGTCCGCTTCTCACCATCACCATAGCCACTCCCCACCCTTCCCCTAGACCTTGCACAAGTGTCCCAGATCACGTGTTCCCTTCCCCTCTTGCTCTCCTTTTTTCGCAACCGTGCACCCACTGCCTGTTCCACAGCCCAATCATGACCTTCCAACTGCAGGGAAATCCTTCAACAGATGCCAACCTTTGCACGTACATCCTCTGTGCTGTAGCCCTAACAGTGGCTGGTCTGCAGTGCTTGGAATACACCCCGCCCTGTCTGCTCCAGGATGTCCTGAAACAGACCTGCACCCCCCCCCCCAGCAGCCGGCTTCCTCCCCTGGTCACTGGTGTAAGGCTTTGGGTCTCCCCCATGTTTCAGCTCCTCCAGGAAGCCTGGGTTACCTGCCCATCTGAAGTGCTCGTCACACTCAGCACACCCTTCATCTTACTGGGTGAGAATTCTCCTTCCTGTGACTCCACCCACAGACCCCTACCTCCCTGAGGCCCAGGACCCACTCTATTTATACAAAGCTCCTGCAATGAAAAAAATGCGTGATGAATGAATGCATGACAGCATGGTAATAGCACAGGTGTCAAATACCACCTGGCTTCCTCACGTCCAGGCTGTGTGGCCTGGAAAAGAGTGCTGAATCTCCCCGGACCTCAGATTCCCTGTCTCTAACAGAGATCCTAAAATGTCCCCTGTCACACTGTTGTGAGGCTTCCCTGTAATATGCAGAAAGTCCTCAGCACTAGGCCCAGGGTATCCTAAATCCTCAAACACGGGTTGTTGTTTGCTATTGTTACTATGTCCTTTGAGGCCCGGGAGATCCTCCCAGGCCCCGACGATGACTTGGCTGCTCCAGCTCCTGCTCCTCCGCCCTGGAGGTTTACCTTTCCAAACGCATTAGCGTCCATCCTCTAATACACTGCCCTGAAAGGTTCTGTCCCTCCAACACTTTCTTCAAGACGCCTAACACTTCAACAAAAGCTTTAGGTGCCATGACATGGAGATCTGCCCCTGATCTTACACTCACCCGAGCTTAAACCCTGGACATCACGGGGCACCTCCTCATCGCCCAAATGCCACACAGAGAGGCCAGCATAACCCCCAGAGGAGCACACGCAGGACTTTCCGCAGGAAAGCCAGTGGAATTGACAGGTGGTGACCCCAAAATAGAAATCAGGCCTCAGAAAGAGGACTCCCCTGGTCACAGCAGCTGTGGAAAGGTCAATTATGGGACAAGAGCTCGTGAAAACCGGCGGAGCTCCCCGACGCCTAAGGGAGGGCGTATAGAGGAGAGGGTAATTTTTTTGATCACAGTATGTCCAGCTTGCTTGGAAAGTTTTAAGGGAGTAAACCGCAATTTCAACGGTTGTAACGGCGAGAGGGGTTTGTGAGCCGTATTCTCCGTGGCTCCCCACACCTTTTGCGGTGCGGTCCTATTCTTTTAACTCGCACCAGGAATTCTTAAAATATATCGGTTCTGCGTGCCTCGGTCGCGACGGCTCCTGACCCCAGGGGCCCCGGGGGCGCGCCCGGGCTGCGGGGCTCCAGGAGCGGGGCCCAGGCCGCAGCCCCGAGCCGGCGGACCCCGCGGACCCGGGTGCGATCCCGCCGCCTCCCCGCCCTGCCGCCCCCAGCGCCCCGGCCGCGCCCCGCCCCCACCCCGGCCCCGACCCGGTTCCGACCCCGCGGGCCCCGCCACCCTCCCCGCCACGTCCCGCCTCCCACACGGGGAGGCGCCGCCAGCGGCCCCGCCACCTCCGCCCCCCCCGGACCTCGGGACCCCGCGACCTCGTGCTCCCCCCGTGACCTCGCCCCCCCCCCGCGACCTCGGCCCCCCGCGACCTGGGGCTCCCCCCCGTGACCTCGCCCCCCCCCGCCGCGACCTCGGCCCCCCGCGACCTGGGGCTCCCCCCCGTGACCTCGCCCCCCCCCCGCGACCTCGGCCCCCCGCGGCCCGCGCACCTCTTGCAGGGGATCAGCGCCTTCCGCTCGTCCAGCACCCGCACGCGCCGGTTGAGGCCGTCGTAGGAGAGCAGGGCGCGGCTGTTGCGGCCGCTGCTCTGCCGGAACACAACCTGGCGGCCCTCCCACTGCTGCGGCGCCCGGCACGGCCGCGGGGTCCCCGGGGCGCCGAGGCCGCCCAGCGCGCACACCCAGAGGCCGGCCAGCAGCCAGAGCCGAGCGCGCCCCGCCATCGCCGCGCAGCGCCCGCCGCCCCCCGGGCCCCGCGACCCGGCCGAGCGCGGTGACCCGCGGTGACCCTCCCCCCCCACCCGGGCCGCGGTCGCCACGGCGGTTGGGCCCCGCGCGCGCGAGGTGCGGGAGCCTCGGCCCGGGAGGGCGCGGCCACCGGCGGGAGCTGCCGCTGCAGGGCCGCTGCCCGCTGCGCCTCGGTTTCGCTTGCTCTCTGCTGCCAACAGGAAATGCAGTGGCAGTGGTGCCACTAGCATCCTGAAGGGCACCGCGTCTTCAAGGGGGCGGGGTGGGGAGCAGGGTGGTGAGAAGGAACGGGACTGACCGAGGTGTGCGGCAGGTCACCACCTTCCAGGAGACAGTCGGGTTCAGGTCGGGAAGGCAACGCTCCCGCTTGCTGGGCCCCGCAGAGCTGGCCCCCTTGCCAACACTGACACCTTCTTCCCCCAGAGTAGAACGGAAAGGGTCTTGGTCATCCACCATGGCCATGTCCAAGCCCCTGCTCTTCCAACAGAGCCCGGAGGACCAGAGGATTAGCCCTTTTGTCCTTGGGCGGAGGACCCAGGGACGGAGCCCTGAGGCCACACTTGCAGTGACACTTCCACCCTCATCCATCACCTGACAACACCACAACTCCAGGTGCGTGTGAGTCTGGGAGTTTAGCATCAAGAACAAAGTTTAAAAAAAAAAAATAAATAAAATAAAATAAAAATAAAAAAAGAACAAAGTTTATTGGGTTTATGGTTTATGTTTCATAATATTAGGATGTACCATATGGAATATTTCGTAATATTAGGATGTACCATACAGAATCAAAAAAAAAGCAACTTAAAAAAAAAGACTTGCTTTCCAAATTTATGGTATCTTTACAGTTGATCTGTGTTTCAAGAATGAGGACGTGAACCAGATGAAAGCAGGAGGGAACATTCCCACATAAAGGACATGGGGACAAGGGAAAATGGGTGTAGTGCTGGGGTTTAAGGAGAGTAATTTTGAGCCCTATCAAACGGGGTCTTGAAAACCAGGGAGGGGCACCATGAGGCGGAAGCCTTAGGAAGCTCCCTGAGGTGTGAGTGCAGAGATTGGGCAGGGAGCAGGAGGAGGAAGATGCCGTTATAATCCAGGTAACAGACACTGGAATCTGAACTGAGGTGGTGGCGGCGGGCGACGGTGGATCAGAAACGGCGCTATGGAGGAGAACTTTCTGGTTTGGGCCACTGGGAGTTCCATCCTGAATGAGCAAAGAAGACAAGTCAGTTTAGGATCGGTTGACTTTGGGGCAGTCCAGGTGGCTCAGCGGTTTAGTGCCTCCTTCAGCCCAGGGCGTGGTCCTGGAGACCCAGGATTGAGTCCCACGTCCAGCTCCCTGCATGGAGCCTGCTTCTCCCTCCTCCTGTGTCTCTGCCTCTCTCTCTCTCTCATGGATAAATAAAATATTTAAAAAAAAAAAAAAAAAAGGATTGGATGACTTTGGGGCTCCTGGTGACTCCTTCAGCCCAGGGCGTGATCCTGGAGACCCGGGATCAAGTCCCACGTCGGGCTCCCTGCATGGAGCCTGCTTCTCCCTCTGCCTGTGTCTCTGCCTGTCTCACTCTCTCTCTCTCTGTGTCTCCCATGAATAAATAAATAAAATCTTTAAAAAAAAAAAAAAAGACTGGTTGACCTTGGGTCTCCTGGGTGGCTCAGTCGTTGAGCGTCTGCCTTTGGCTCAGGGAGTGATCCCGGGGTCCTGGGATGGAGTCCTGCATCGGGGTCCCCACAGGCAGTCTGCTTCTCCCTATGTCTCTGCCCCTCTCTGTGTCTCTCATGTAAATAAATCAAATCTTAAAAAAAAAAAAAAAAAAAGGATTGGTTGATTTTGACATACCTGTGGGTTATGCAGGTAGAAATACCCCAGGGACAGTTGGATGAGCATTTCCACAAACCAACAGGGCTAGAGGGCTGGTTTCAGAAGCCATTGACATCTCGGTGGTAATTGAAGCCAAAGAGGAGAACGGCAGGGGAGACAGTTACTTGGAGACATTTTTGATTGTCATAACAGGGTAGGGGCAGCCTCTACTGGCATCTAGTAGGAGGAGGCCAGAGAGGCTACTAAACTTTCCAGAATGCACAGAACCCAATAAAGAATATTCTGGCCCCAGGGTCAGAAGCACTAAGGTTGAGAAACTTGGAGAGGCAGGGTGCGTGGAGAGTGAGAAGAGGACTGGCCTTGGAACCCAAGCAGAGAAGCAGGCCTCTACACAGGAACCTCCAGAGAGAAGCCACTGACCAGAGTAACTTCCTCAGCTACGTAGGCTATTGGCAAATCAATGTCCAGTACAGGGTAATGGATTAGGGCTGAGACAGGGCCTGAAGGAGGAGGCCGTGGACAGAGTCTCCCACCCCAAGTAGAACCACTACAGACAGGCAGCCAGTGGACCCCCCGAGGGAAGCCAGAGAACTTTATAGAGAAGGCCTCTTACCTTCTCCGCACCTTTTCTTCAAGGAAACACCCTGGAGAACATCGGGGTGATGCCTGCTGTGCTGCGACTTGGCACTAGCTGTGAACAGATGCAGCAGGTTCCAACTGGCTGCGCCAGAGAGAGCCCTTTCCAGGTCTGCCTCTTTGACCAACTCACAGGAGCCGGAGTCCAGCTGTCTCTCAAAACTGCATTTCCTGCCCCTGTAGGAGCTGGGGCTACAAATATTTCCCCCTAAGCCAGGGGGTTTCGACTCACTGGATTTGACAGCTGGAAATGGCTGAAAATGTCCTCTAGGTTATCCCCATTGCTTGAGAGTTCACTGGCCCGGCTTGCCATCCTGGGAGCTTATGACCTACCTGAAACTGGAACTACCTCTCCAGGTTGGCGCGGCTGTGTTTGGACACTCTGGGCTTCCCCTGAATAGAACCCGACTCCTTGGATGAATCCTGAAATGTATTTGTGTCATTTGTCCTCTCAACTTACCATGTTTAATTCGTGTTCCCTTAAAAAAATAAAAAATAAAAAATAAATTTAAAAAAAAAGGTCTTACATTTAAAGAGCTTAACACCACGCCCAGCCCATTGTAAATGCTCAATAAAATGCCAGCTGTATTTTTTTGTTGCTGGGCTATTATAATTCTTAGTCCTGGACAGAGTCAAAACTAAACTAATATTGTGGGTCTAAGCTTTGGAGACAAAAAACAAAAAACAAAAAACAAAAAACAGCTATCTGCCATATGTTCAGATTTTTAATTGAACTATGGTTGTTTAGTTTTTTTTAAGATTTTGTTTATTTGAGAGAGACAGCACAAGCAGAGGGAACAGCAGAGGCAGAAGCAGACTACCTCCTGAGGGGGGAGCCCCACGTGGGGCAGGATCCCAGGACCCTGAGACCCTGACTTGAGCCAAAGGCCGCCACTTCACTGATTCAGCCACCCAGATGCCCCTGAACTATGTTTTTATTTTTATTTTTTTTCTAAGTTTTCTTTATTTAAATTCAATTCGCCGACGTATAGTATAACACCCAGTGCTGAACCGATGTTTTTAAAGATTAACATTCAGAGACCACATTTTCATATCCTAATGCCCTAAGAGAATATCATATACCAGAAACCTTACTGCCAGAAGATTGATGTACATTTGCAACAACAGTCTCCCTTTTCTGTGAGACCTGAGCCAGCAGTTGGTTTTACTACCTCTTCCTAATAAAAATAAACGAAAAAGAAAAAAAAACAAAACATAAAAATAAGCTGGAAGAAGAAACAAAACGTACCATGCTTTCCAGGGTACGCGGCTTCTTACTCAATGTAAGTAGTTTCAAGCACATCAAAACCTCAAGATTTTTAGCCTCGCTGGGCTGGAAATCGCTTGGCAATGAAGTGGGGGGCGGGGAGGGGGGGATCTTTCAGGCTTTGGTGTCCGGTCCTGTTTTCTCCTGGGTTTCCGTTCACGGTGGATTGAGGAACAGAGGGTGAGAAGGAAGGGGAATGTCGGCGGACGGAAAACATTCCTAAACCAGAAGATGCTATTATTGCACCTTGGGGCTGCTGGGCTCCCGGAGCACGTACAGACCAAATGCCTTTCTGGAAAAACCTGAGCCCAAGCTCACGGCTTGGAACAAAACCCAAGTGCGCACAACCGAGGAGGGGGGGTGTGTGTGGAGACGACGTGTCCCTCCGGGTCCCCCCCCCCCCCGCGACGGGCGAGCTGCAGGCGAGCGAGCCCCGGGAGGAGGGGCCGCGGAAGGTCGCACCCGCTGCAACCCTGCGCCCCGGGCACCTCTAGGGCAGGGGCCGCAGAGCTCAGCTTTGACCCAAACAGCGCCTGCCCCGTCCTGAGATCCTCTCCTTGCACCCGCTTGGATCCGGTGTCCAAAACGACTGCCAGGGACTCTTTCTCCTGGTGCGAAGGACAAGGACTGGCCCGACTAAAAAGGAGGGACTTTGGGGAAACGCAGGCTCGCAGCCCTGGGCCGCGGCCCGGAGGGGATGATGTCAGCGCTCGGGGCGGGCGCGGCGCGGGCGGGGGAGGGGCGCGGGGGGGAGGGGGAGGGGGAGGGGCGCGCCCGCCGCCGCCGCCGCGGGAGCCTCCGGGGCCCACGTCAGGGGACGCGTCGGGATAAATAGGGTCCCGCAATGGCCGAGGCCGGCTGCGCTCGGAGCTGCCGCGTCGGGGGCCGGAGCTGCCGCGTCGGGGACCGGAGCTGCCCGGGCGGCTGGGCGCCCCGCAGGCTGAGCGCCCGCGCCCTCGCGCTCCGAGACGCCCGGCCGGGCCCCGCGGGCGCACGGCGTGTCCGCGGCCCCGGGCGACGGCCGCCCCCGGGGCAGGGAGGACGGACGGACGGCTAGCGGGGCGGGCGGCCGGGCCGGGGCCATGCAGCTCGCGGTGCTGGCGGCGCTGTGCTGCCTCGGGCTGCGCCTGGCGCTCGGCGTGCGCGGCGCGCCCTGCGAGGCGGTGCGCATCCCCATGTGCCGGCACATGCCCTGGAACATCACGCGGATGCCCAACCACCTGCACCACAGCACGCAGGAGAACGCCGTCCTGGCCATCGAGCAGTACGAGGAGCTGGTGGACGTGAACTGCAGCTCGGTGCTGCGCTTCTTCCTCTGCGCCATGTACGCGCCCATCTGCACGCTCGAGTTCCTGCACGACCCCATCAAGCCGTGCAAGTCGGTGTGCCAGCGCGCGCGCGACGACTGCGAGCCGCTCATGAAGATGTACAACCACAGCTGGCCCGAGAGCCTGGCCTGCGACGAGCTGCCGGTCTACGACCGCGGCGTGTGCATCTCGCCCGAGGCCATCGTCACCGACCTCCCCGACGGTGAGGCCGCGCGGGAGCCCGGACGGGCGGGCAGCCCGCACCCTGCTCCCGAGGGCGGGACGGGGGGGGGGGGGAGCGGCAGGGGACCTGCCTGGGGACGGGTGGAGGGAGGGGGAGGCTGCAGGAACGTCCGGAGCTGGGGAGCCCCGCGTCCCGAGGAGCAGGCGTGCGGGGCGGGAGGCGCCGCTGGAGCCGTCGGGGGCGCGCACCTGGACGGGGGTCGCGAGCAGCCGCAGCAGCAACAGCAGCGGCAGGCGCGACCTGGGTGGGGCCTGAGCGCTGCGCACTTTGATCCCCAAAACAATCCCACCGGGAATCTCCCGTTTAGTGTGAGCCCCTGGAAACTCTTGCCCCCACCCCACCCCACCCCCCCAAAAAAAGCAGTACCTACCCGTAAGTCACCACTCCCCACAGGAGTGCACTTTGTAAATTTAGTCGTTCTGGGAAAGGGAATCTGTGGCATCTTAGTTAACTGGATGTCCACTTTCACTTCCCTTCCTTTTTTTTTTTTTTTTTTTTTTTTGGTCATCTGGCTGCTTTTCTAGGATGAAGGAGCAAGCTTAAAACCATTTCTTGAAACGAAACCTAAGAACATTTTGCATGCTTTTATCCTGCACATTTAGAGAGATTATGGTGTTGCCTTAGTGTAGTTTCTGAGGTTATAGGTCAGAGCGTTGCCCAACACAGGAAGGAGGAGAAGTAAGGTGAAGGGAAAGTCGGAATTCCTCTCTAATTCAAAGCTTTAGGGGGAAAAAAACGTATTTATTGCTCAGATTATATAAAAGAGGGTTATGCTCTTGGGGGGTTATAGATAGCAGTGGGCTGCTTCTGCCTTGCAAAAAGAGAGGCGGCGATTTGGAAATATTCTGGATGTTTTGATTAGTGTCAACTGTCAAGCTGCGAAAAAGCAACATTTTAAAATGGATTTGGAAGGGAAGTTAGTGTGCGTCAGCCAATTGAAATGGATGTGCATTCGTATCAATTTGTGCTCGTTGGGCAAAATTTCACTCAAAAATCTTCTTTCCTAAGCCCAGGAATGTCTGTATGAAAAAAGTAGACGACAATCACATGCCACTTTTACAATGTAGTGTCATTCTTTTGTGACACTGTGTTAGTGTCTGTCTCCAGATGGTTCCTTATTCCAGCTGGGTGAGCAGGCTAAGTCACTGACCACACCTACGTGGCTCTCTGTGTGTTTCAGACGTTAAGTGGATAGACATCACGCCAGACATGATGGTACAGGAAAGGCCCCTTGATGTTGACTGTAAACGCCTAAGCCCCGGTGAGTTCTTTCTCCCTTGAGGTTCCCCCTTTGTCGCCTCCCCAGTGTGGTTTCTGAACACTTTTCCAACTTATTGTCTCTCTTTTGTCTTCTTCAGACCGTTGCAAGTGCAAAAAGGTGAAGCCGACTCTGGCGACGTATCTGAGCAAAAACTACAGCTACGGTAAGTCATCTGATGAAACCATTTACTGGAGGACTTGGCACATGGCAAAGCCAGCCGCAAAGCTGATCACAAAGTGGTAACTTACGTGGGTTCCAGATGGCACGGCGACAGCTGGAAAATGTCTTGCTTTTCTGGGGAAATTAAGCAAATACAAAATAGGTTACCCGGGGGGAAGAGTGGTGCGGATCAGAGCAGAGTTGCCATCGAGGTCCTACTTGTCTTAGGCAGACGGGCCACTCAGCCAGGATGGCCCACCTGACTTGTTCTCTTCCTGGGATCTCAGTGCTATCGGAAGAGTGGGTGACTGATCCATGGGTTGGATTATCTGAGGCCCAGGAATTAAGACCTCCCCCTGTTTTCCTTTTACTTATAAACTCCTACAGATATTTAACATCTTAAAGGAATTGTGGGGAAAGAGGTACAGGCATTGGCATAGTTTAAATGCCCTCCTGTCTTACTGGAAAGAGCAGTCCGCACATTCTGTAGGGGGTCAGCTATTTTTAATCTTTTAAGTAAACCGAATTCTATTATCATTTGAAAATAGATTTAATTTAAAAATGTGTCCTTTTAAAATATCCGTTTGGGTTATTTTATGTTCCTTTGCATTTCCTACGTTACTTCTGCTGAAATGACAGGAACTCTTTAGGCAAAATGGTCATTTTATTTGTTAACTTTGTTTTCCATGATTCAAACTGAAATTTTAAATCATCAACTTTATGTGGTATGTCACATGGGAAAGTAGGAAGACTGTGGCAATACAAAAGTCTGAAAACATAACCTTTTATTTGAGTTGTAAGATTTGAGATTATATCTAGCCAACGTGGGTAACTCAACCAAAAAAAAAAAAAAAAGCAAATGGTCTTTTCCAGTAGCTTCCATTGTTGTCGTTTTAAAAACATTTCTTGTAGATAGTGTCTTAGTCTAATCTCCTTTGTCCCTCATCTGACACTCCCCAGCCCTCCTTACTAACTGGGGCTTCACTGTCTTGCTGTTCTCCATAACTACTTTAATGGTGAAACCATTTTCTATTTAAGTCCTTTGGCTTCTTCATAAACCAGCTTTCTAGGACGGAATCCAAGACAGATCTGTGCTAGGCTGATTACAATTCCATGGAAGGCAGTAATAGTAAGGGACCAAAGGGGCCAGAATTTAGAGCGTAATCAGACGCAGTGATGTTAACAGCCATCTGTAATAACACTTACACTGCTGCTCACCGCAGACCTTGCCCTGACAGCGTGTGAGTAAAGGATTGAGAACAGTGATCTTCAGAGCCTCCTTCCAGTTCAGAAATGTCATGGCTTTCATAACTTCCTTTGGAAGAGAAAAAACGTTCAAGCGTCAGACGGGTGGTTGGACCATCCAAACTTTAAAGTGGCTTCTGAGGGGCGCCTGGGTGGCTCAGCGGGTTGAGCGTCAGACTCTTGATTTCGGCTCAGGTCATGATCTCATGATCGAGCCCTCCCCTCCGCCCCTTTGGGCCTCTGGCTCACCGGCTCATTCTGAAATCTGCCTGAGATTCTCTCTCTCCTCTCCCTCTGTCCCTTCCCCTTTGGACGCACTCTCAATCTTTCTCTCTAAAATAATGTCTTTTTAGAAAAGTGGCTTCTGAACCCAAAAACATATGATTCTCACTTCAAATAATCACAAGGCAGGGGATAAACAAATACTCATTTCTGTGAAATATTTACTGACATTCCTGACTTGAATCTTCTGGTTTGTTCTTTTGGCAAACAGACCTACAAACAAACGAACCAAATTTTAGCATTTTCAGCCTGAGAACAATCTCTGAGATTCTCTATTCACATGCTAGCTGCAGCCCATGAGGAGCCCTCACCGATCCAGAAGCAGAGCCCAGACGAAGCCTGCCTGTCATTTTGCTCATACATCTTGTGGCATGAGCCAGGACTTTAAAGACAATGCTGACAATACGATTGTGTGGGCTTCTTGCTGGCATCTGGGCAGCTCGGACATGACCATAATTACAGGAGGCATTCTTTAAGAGAGGGCTCAGGAGTTGGCGTGATTACACCAAGTCTTTGTCTCCAAAGGCTTCATCCACACTTCTATCACTTTTTACATTGCAGTCATTCATGCCAAAATCAAAGCTGTGCAGAGGAGTGGCTGTAACGAAGTAACCACTGTGGTGGACGTGAAAGAGATCTTCAAGTCCTTGTCACCCATCCCTCGAACGCAGGTGCCGCTCATTACAAATTCTTCCTGCCAGTGTCCTCACATCCTGCCGCATCAAGACGTTCTCATCATGTGTTACGAGTGGCGCTCCAGGTAGGCACCAAGGGACAGAAGAAACTGCACACTGCTTCTAAAAACATGAATCTCATTTAGCAGTCATGGTTTATTAAAAAAAATATGGCACCAGGAGTTCTTTTTAAACAAGACAATTTAATAAAGAAAGAAATAAACAAACAAGACAGTTTTAATAGATGCCTCTGTTGTGATCTCACGTATCCTCAATATTGTTTAATTCCACGTGGCATTAAGGAAAAATAGAAATAGGAGGATTTGAATGGAATCTTTAAAAATCTACTTCAAAATGTCAAAATGGAATCTTTAAAAAGCAATTTTCAAAATTTATTTCAAAATTTTGACTTCCAAAATTGTAGGCCAATAAGTTACTATGAGTTAAGACATTCAGACTATTCAGATCAATCTTAGGGGGACGCCTGGGTGGCTCAGTGGTTGAACATCTGCCTTCGGCTCAGGGCGTGATCCCAGGGTCCTGGGATCGAGTCCCACATCAGTCTCCCTGCATGGACCCTGCTTCTCCCTCTGCCTATCTCTCTCTGTGTGTGTGTGTGTGTGTGTGTGTGTGTGTGTGTGTGTCTCATGAATAAATAAATAAAATCTTTTAAAAAAATCAATCTTAGGGTGGCAAGTACTGAATTTTTTCAAAGAGCTCTTCAATAACCTAAAGATCAAGTTAACGACAATTCCACACTTTCCTTATATACAATCTAAATGTATACAATGTTTGTTTGATAGACCATTACATACAGACACAGTCATATTCACACTCACATGCATGTATATACATGTGTCTATATATCACTAGCTGGGAGCGTGGCTTCCCCCACATCTCTTTCCTTGGCCTCTTTTTATATATTGGTACCTTATAATGTAATAATCGAACTCTTCAGACCAGGTTACTGGATGGGCCCCATAACCCACGGCAGGATACATCTCCCACAATATAAGTCCTTTTTTATATAACAAGTCTTCCCTTTGATTCTCTGCCATTACTGTTCATGTATTTCTTTTGGATACAACTATGGGCTATTTCTCCAAAACACCTTTTGAAACTAGCCTCACTTGAATACTTTCTCGATCTGTATTCTATCAGCACTTGGGTACCCTCCTCATACCACGTATACTATCTGGTGCTCTTGACTTTAAAGCTGTTCTTCTACTTGCAGCTTGTCTCTCTGTGGAAGCAGACTGCATGAATGTTGACTGTTTCTAGGCTCATCTCTTGCATAGTGTTTGTATCTGCTGCAGGACTAGATGTGGTTCTGGGAACATACCGGAACATAGTCATTGAATCCTATTGGGACAGATGAATGGATTATAAATGAATTAAATAACAGCTTCCCCATCATCCTTTCTGTTCACTTATAGACTTCATGTAATTCTGATGAAAATGCCAGTAAAAATATTGTTGAATAACTGGGAGTTATGTCTTCACAAATGATGCTAATGATCAGTTGGAGGAACAAACGGAGAAGAGTGTATAAAGGAGATTTTGAAAATACCATTTGAAAGGAAATCTGCCTTAAGAGAGACAGAAAACTGGTACAAAGCTGTACTTGCTAAAACCATGTGGTGCAAGAGTACACATGTAGATAAATAAAACAGAGAAAGCAAGTCTTGAAACAGATTCTAATGCATAAAATAACTTATTATGAAGGAGATATGGCAAATCAATTGGACATGAATATATTGTTTAGTAAATGTTTCAAATATTTTTATTTGGAAAATTAGCACATATGTTCACTTTTTACTATACTATAAAATAAATTTCAAATGGAGTAAAGAAATATTTTTAAAACTTCATCATAGAGGGTAAAATTAGGTGAATAGGTAGGTATGTGAAATCTGAATGACAAAATACTTTGCAAACATGAAATTAATTTAAGAAATCACAATGGAAAAATGTCAATATGCATTTTTGATGATATAATATCATGGACATAAAAATCACCCCAAAAGGACAATAAATATTGAAAAAAATACTTGAAATAGTTATGACAAAGGAATAGTAACCTTATTCTATAAAGAGTTCATGTAAGTTCATATTTGACATGTAAAGACTACAATATATAAATAATATGTACATAAATCTATACAAGTTCCAGAAGAAATACAAAGAGTAAATAAATTTACCTCTTTAATTCTCCAATCCAAATTAAAAAATAATTTGAACCAAAGTTCAACCATTCTGAAAAGAGTTTGGCACTGTGCATTGAAAACTTTGAAAAAATATATACTCTTTGACTCAATAATTCTACTTCCAGAAATCTATCTGGAGGCATAATAAGTCAGTGCACACTAGTCTGTATGTACAAGGGCATTCAACACAATGCTGGTGACAGGAGCTAAGCAAAAGAAGGGGGTTCAACAGTAGAGAAAGGCCTAAGTGTGTAATGGATATTATTGTTGAAATATTATATAGTTATTATAGCTATATTTTTGAATTCTAATTAAATGAGAAAATGTGTATAATAGAATGACAAAAAGAAATATATTATATGACCTAAATACTCAGTGTAATTTAAATATATATATAGGTATGAGGAAGAATAAAAGGAAATGCTAGTAAAATATGAATAGTGGATATGTGGATTGTAGGGTTAAGGGTTTTAAAGAATTTGGGTGTTTTTCCAATTTTTTTGTATTTTTAAGCTTTTTCCTTACATAATCAGAATTGCTCAAGATAAATTATTTTTTCTTTTTTTCAGGATGATGCTTCTTGAAAACTGTTTAGTTGAAAAATGGAGAGATCAACTTAGTAAAAGATCCATAGTAAGTATAGTTAGCAATACTCCAAATACAGAGTTAAGTGTGAGTGAAGAAATTCTATAGCACTAGGGGTTCAGCACATACTCCCATCTCCAGGCTCTCACTATTTATCTTTTGAATAAGCAGTTAGGAGCTCTGACTTGGAAATTGTAGTTCAGTATCTCTGCAATATCAAGGTGATTTGGTTGCATTCAATCCTGATCGATTGGTTATTTTAATATAAAAATATAACCTTAATTAAATTAAGGTTTAAAATTTTTTTTTCTGTGGTATTTCATTTAACTATTTTAGCAAAATCAGTCACGTACTTGAGCAGAATTTACCTCCAGAGGGTTTAAAACAAACATAGACACAGGGTGTGGGAATGTGCAATCCTAAAATTCATGCTGTCTCTGTACAAAGCATAATCTTTCCCTGTGCTTAAAACAATTTTGAGACTTGTCAAAATCAATAATCTACGAACTATAATCATTTTGGGGCCAAATCTATTACTTTAATGGTAACATCAGAGAAAGATTGGTAATTCAATTAAAGGAGTTAGAATAATTTTTTGCCCAGAGATATGAGTTCACACCAGAACCAGAGAAATCAGATCGTTGGTTTGAAATGTTTAAAGCATCCCCGCTCTCCTCTAAATCCGCTTAGGTATCTGTAGGAGGACTTGTGTTTTCAGGTTCACAAAGGGTCTTACTACTACTGCCCGTGCCCTCTTAGTGTGTGAGGGAAAAGTCTATATTAATACTGACTTATAGAGAAGGTAGTTTGAACAAAGCCTCTCCTACTGGATGCATTTGGGAATAACACGACCTTTACATCTGAGCTAAAAACTCAGGAGCTACTCAGGAACCCACTTCGCCTTCCTGAACAGAAAATTCTAGTAGGATTGGTTATGCAATTTCCAAGACCGCAGCAGATTAGAAGCATCAATATAGAAAGCAAGTTCACCCTAAGAACCTGAGTGAAAGCAAGCTTTCAGGAATCATGGCCATTTAGGCAGTTTACTTCTGCAGCAAATATTCCAGTAATGCTTCCGTAAGAATTTGAAGCTAGCACCATATAATAGCAGGCCTAATGAGTTTATTATTTCACGACAGACTACACTTGTGCCCTGGGAGGGTGGGGACAGTGTTTCTCATTTCATTGTATTTCTGGTGCCTCAGACAATGCCCAGCCTGTGCTCATGCTCAGACTCTCCAATGAATGAAATAAACTCCAACAAAACAGTGTATATACTGTGATAAAAAGCAACATCTATTCAAGTGGACTCAGTTTTTTCTTACATGCTGCTATTTAAATGAGTAGTATTTCTTTATAGTAGAAGTAGTAAATCCTTTTCTATCAAGGAAACAACTATCCAGAAAGTCTCGTTTCTCATCAGTTCTGGGTAGCTAATACTTGAGTGGATTACTAGAGGTGGGAGGGGCTATCTTCCTTTGGAAGTAAGAGAATTAGGTGAGCCCACCTACAAATGCCATAAGAAGGACCCTGGACTTCCTAGTGAGGCTTCGCCTCTTAGCCGTGTCAGAACCCCTGCTTTGTAGGAAACTTGCTGTGTAGGAAACTGGCATCGCAGGGCCTATGGGCAAAAGTGCATGGGTTGGGGCCTTGGGCCCTGGAGTCAGACTGGTGAATTTGCATCTCAGCTTTGACATTTGTCAGCCACATGACTGTGCAAATAAGCTCTGTGTGCTCGTTTCCTGGCCCCTACCATGGTGCCCACCTAGCAGGGCTGTTGGGAGTTTCAGTGAAATGAATAAATAGACAGATTGCATCCCACCTTGAGCACTTTTCAAATCATCCGGTGTATGAGAAATGCCATAGTACAGCATAGCTATTTTATTCGTTGTTATCATGACTTATATGTGACAGTGGGGGAAAAAAGGGGCATCAATCCTGACATTAGTTTAATGGCATTACTCGGTGAAATGTACTTGATGGTCATGGTTACAAATTGCCTCCCAGCAGTGGGAAGAGAGGCTGCGGGAACAGCGGAGGACCGTTCAGGACAAGAAGCGAACTGCCGGGCGCACCAGTCGTAGCAACACCCCGAAACCAAAGGGAAAGCCTCCTGCTCCCAAACCAGCCAGCCCCAAGAAGACCATTAAAGCTAGGAGTGCCCAAAAGAGAACAAACCCAAAAAAAGTGTGAGCCAGCTGCTTTCCAGAACGGAGACTGCCTCCAAGGATGAGGCCAGCCACTGCCCAGCCAGCCTGGGGAAGGCCCTGCTCCCCTCGCCTTCACAACTGCAGTACTCCTCAGACACATCTTGCAGATTTTTCTTAATGATATGCTTCAATTTTTCTTTTTAAGCCGCCACAAACTGTAGTGGTAGGTATGTCCTTTGGTATGGAAGGTATATGAAAGCTCAAATCTTGTGGACAAATCTCCTTGCGGCAGTCAGGGTAGCCTTCAAAGGCGCCCACTCTGTGCGATCTCCAAGGGGGGGGGAAGATGCTTTGGTTCTTACCATTTGACCTAATATGTGCATTGTAAAATAAATGCCATATTACAAAGAAAACACTTTTTTTTTTTTACAATCTGTTATATTTCAGTTTGACTTGTCATATTAGAATGTTCGTAATATTTTAAATGCGATCGGAAATACGATGATTTGAAGGAAGAAAGCAAGAGGAACGAATGTCTAAAAGATCTTTATGTGTTTACTGTTTGCGGAAGAATTTCTGTGATGAAAGGGAATTTTTGAACTATCTAGAAAAGTAGGATATGGAAAACTGTAATGATTTTTTTTTTCACAAAGAACCCTTTCAGCTCGTTTTTAGCTAGAAACTTTAGAAACTAAAACAATAATGATGATAACTAACTAAATAAATAAAAGGGAAAGGCAAACACACCATATCTGGATCCTTATTTCCTGGCTACCATGCTGTGGGTGGAAAGGCTCTGAATTCATGTTCATGATGCTTCTCATTAGTAATCACTACGTAGCACCAGAAACAAGGTTGGTTTCTCCTATGATCATTTATACACCAGTGACGCAGCCCCCAAGACTTTTACACCCGTGGATGTGCTCATCTCATTTCCCAGGACATCCTAGATATCTTGATGCCAATCCTGAGAGAATGTTCTCTCTGCAGATAGCTGGCACTGACAAAGGTGCCATGGGCCCAGTGCGAGAAGGCCAGGACTGGTCCAAAGTCCACGGTTCTCAGCCTGCAATGACACCCCTGCCACACACCAGCTCTGGGCTCGGAAAACCAACTACTGTCACTTCTCCATTCAAGGATGGAATGGAGGAACAATCTGAAAGCTTAAGTATAAAATCTCCTTTAGATTTACCAGTGTCCCTGCTTCTCAGAGAAAGGGTTACGTGACCTGTCGCACTCACACAGGGCCGTCAGACACATCATCTCATTTCATCTCAGTGGCCATCAGGACATGGAAGTGAGGTGCGTGGGTCAGCCAAGGTCAAGCGGAGAATTGGCGTTAATAAGAATGCAGGCATGGGCTCCTCTGTCCTGTGTCACCACTGCAGTGCAGTAGTGGTAAAGGCGTCCAATAGAGACTCACACAGAGGTACCAACAACCCACTCGCGTGTGTTTCTGCTCTATTACAGACCCAACTTCTCTGGCCCTGAAGGAAAGCCAAAGAGGTGTTTAGCATAGCACCCACACTAAAGAAACCTACGCAAGGCCATTAAAGGCATTGGCAGCCTAGCCTACCTCCTTAGCATTGTGGGGACTCTTTGGGGAGGGGAATCAGAAATGGAACTCTCCATGGAAATGGAGAAAAAACACATATGTAAAAAACGTAAACACTTTTTTTAAGTACAATACTGAATGTAATAAGAGTCTGGAGAAGACTAGGTATTTAAAAACCATTGAAATATTTAACTGAAATCACATACTCAATATGACATGAAATGTAATACTTCCTGAGGAATGTTAACACGGGGATCCCCGGGTGGCTCAGCGGTTGAGCGCCTGCCACCAGCCCAGGTCGTGATCCTGGAGTCCCAGGATCGAGTCCCGCCTCGGGCTCCCTGCATGGAGTCTCCTTCTCCCTCTGCCTGTGTCTCTGCCTCTCTCTGTGTTTTTCATAAATAAATAAAATCTTAAAAAAAAAAAAAAAAGGAACGTTAGCATATGGCAAACCAAGTAGCAGGTTTAGACTTTATACAATATGTAATTGGGCACATGTACAGTTTGATTAACTGATACAAGTTTAACCAGGCCATTGGTTTATTATTCTGAAAAAGCCAAAAACAAACATCAGCCCACATGGCGAGTAATGTAATAAGTAACAAGTAACAACACTACCAACAAGGTAGTGGCCTTTGTAAGAGCCAAGAATTTATTTCTCTCTCTTCAATAGTTTCTCCTTCAAAATACATGTGAGAAGAGGTAAAGAAAAATATACGGAAGGGAAAGGTGAGGTATTGAAATGAGAATTGAGAGTTGGATTACCTTAGTGAGAAAAAAAATCATTTATTTTGCAATATTTGGATCAGCAAATCTCATAATTAAGGACAGCTGCAGGGATTTTTTTTCAATAATTTTTTGGTCTTTCAATAATATGATAAACATGTATTTTCTATAAAGTAATAAATGCATAAAATAAAAATGGTAGAAGTAAAATCCTACCTAATCCTACTCATCACTATGCAGAGGTAATCACTGTTCATATTTTGGCATACAGTTTTCCAGGTGTTTACTATGCATTTATATAATGATTTGAGGGAAAAAAACATAGAAGCTTATTTTTCATACTGTTCAATAACCTTCCTTCTTCACTCAGTCTCTTATTCAGACTAGTTCTCATGTCACTTCATTTATAATGGCTCTGTTGTGTTGCATGGTATGTGTTACCTACAAACCCTTATATAAGTAGAGATTTAGGTTGTTTCTTAACGTACTGAATAACTGAATCAACATCTTGATAACTAATATCTGTGCACCTCCTTAACTAGTTCCTTGGGATAAGTCTGTTTAAGTGGCCTTGGTGGGCCAAGGAGTATGACCACCAAGGAAAATTCTTTTTTTTTATTTTTTTTTTTAAGATTTAATTTATTTATCCATGAGAGACCAGAGAGAGAGAGAGAGAGAGGCACAGGCACAGGCACAGGCAGAGGGAGAAGCAGGCTCCCTGCAGGGAACCCAATGTGGAATTCAATCCCAGGGCCCTGGGATCACGCACTGAGCCGAAGGCAGATGCTCAACCGCTGAGCCACCCAGGCATCCCATAAATTTCTTGATTATAGTGTCAGTTATCCATCAGGATGCTGGGCCATAAATAGGTAAGAATGCTGACTTTCCAAATCCTCACTAAGATTGTTTCAACCTGTCAATATTTCTTTGTAAATTTTAGCTGGGAACTGGATGTCACCTGGGGCAAAGCTCCGCTCTTCCTCTGTGAGCCATCACTGACAACACTCTGAACACTTCAAATACTTGGAAGCTGGGGGATGAGTAATGAAGCACCTCAAAGGGGGTATAGTTGATAGAGAGATGGTAGACTAATAAGATAGATGATAGCTATATAGATAGATAGATGATAGGTAGATAGATTAGATAGATAGATAAATAGATAGATAATTAAGTTCTTGACTTCTGGGGAAAGCCTATGCAATCTCTTCAATTTTTTTTAATGAATCAAATTTCATAATATAACTGGTCAGCTAGAGAAACCAAAGAATTAGGGTGTAGCAGACATGCCAATAGATTTCCTCTCAGCCCAGCCTTCTTATTTAGAAACAGAATTTAGATAAATAACCTTAGTTTCGGGATCCCTGGGTGGCGCAGCGGTTTGGCGCCTGCCTTTGGCCCAGGGCGCGATCCTGGAGACCCGGGATCGAATCCCACATCGGGATCCTGGTGCATGGAGCCTGCTTCTCCCTCTGCCTGTGTCTCTGCCTCTCTCTCTCTCTCTCACTGTGTGCCTATCATAAAAAATTTTAAAAAAATAATAATAACCTTAGTTTCTACATTCCAGTGTGAAACTAATGCAGTGTAGGGCAACTGGGTGACTCAACTGGTTAAGCATCTGCCCTTTGGCTAGATCATAATCCCAGGGTTCTGGGATCGAGCCCCGCATTGGGGAGTCTGCTTCTCCCTCTCTCCCACTCCTCCCCACTCCTGCTCACTCTCTCACACTCTCTCAAATAAATAAATAAATCTTTAAAAAGAAAGAATGAATGAAAGAAACCAATGCACTATGAACACTTTTGGTTTCTGTCCTTGGATGCTCATAGGATTGTCTAGTGCAAACTTACAATAAAACTTATTTTCCTGAGCTAGTTCTAGGTGCTTGTTTGGTGGAAAAAGTCCCTAAATAAAAAGAGAAGGGCATTTTTTTTACTTTTTTTTTTTTTTTTTTTTTTTTTTTACCAAAAGTCTCTACCTGCTGTTATCATTATTCAAAAAGCAAAAGTGGTTACTTGAAATTGTGGAATGCAAAAGTTAAATGAGACCTTAGAAGTCATACTCCAGCCTACAGGGAAAAGGCTACACCGGGCTTGTCAGATGCTTCACATGCAGTCAGAGAAAGATTGGGGCTCCCAAAGTTACTCAATTTTACCTTAACAGACCAAAGGGCTCTGGTTTGTCAGTCACATAAAGCCAGGATGTTAGAGGGAAGCCTCATGTTATCACCACAGAAAGAGCAACAGGAGGGATCCCTGGGTGGCGCAGCGGTTGGGCGCCTGCCTTTGGCCCAGGGCGCGATCCTGGAGACCCGGGATCGAATCCCACGTCGGGCTCCCAGTGCATGGAGCCTGCTTCTCCCTCTGCCTGTGTCTCTGCCTCTCTCTCTCTCTCTCTCTCTCTCTCTCTCTGTGACTATCCTAAATAAATAAATAAAAATATTTAAAAAAAAAAAAAAAAAAGAGCAACAGGAGAACAAATCATTGCTTCTGGTGATAGAATGATATATGCCAATACTAATCATGGTGCCTAATGGGAAAATATTTTTTTGAAGAGCATTTTACCCTGAAAGAGATAATATGTCACGGTGGCAACCAAAAATTTTAGTTAATTGTCAACTTTGTGGCTTAAGTGATAAGCAAGCAATGATGTGCTCTCCAGATCTTTGGAGTATGTGGGATAGGATATTTACCTTAACATTAAAACCCCAAAGGAGACGCTGGACCCTAGGATGGTAACAAAATAACCCCCCCCTTTTTTTATTATTCAAGCAACAGAGATAAGCAAAGAGAAAAAACGAAAACAAAAGTACTCCAAATGCCAAAATTAGCATTTTGCTGCTAATCCTTCCAGACTTTCTCTCTGTTTGGGCGTACGAATGTAATAATAATGCAGCACAAACATCTTTTCATATAAAGAAATAAAATCCTATTTTATTTTCTATTTTATTTTATCTTCCACAACTGCATCGTGTAGATGTATCCGAGTTTATTTTGCCAGTTACTTGTGAGAATGGACTTTTAAATGTGGTTCCTGAGGCCTACCAGATTTTTGTGACACAAATAATTTTCTACTCTGCTTGAATTTCCAGGACCAGGAAAAAAAAAAATGAGCACGAGGGTACAAAGCATAAATGCTTTTGTGTATTTTGTCTAGTGAACACGTGTTACCTTCAGGAGATACTACAGAAATATCATGAGACAGAAAGAGGGGGAGAGAACGGAATGGAATGTGGTATGGTTTTAAGCCATGTAGACACGCAAACAGGAAAACTGAGTTGCATTGATTACATGCACATTTGTCTGAGTCCTCAGGGAAGCCAACACAAAAGGGAGTTAAACGTGGAAGGATTCCATTGGAGGAAATGCCTGTGAGAGAGAATGGAGGGGAGATGAGCAGGAATGGCAGGGGGGACAATGTGAGGGAAGGAAGGCAGGGTGGATGCACTTGGGACTCCCTCCATGTCTTTTTTTGTTTGTTTGTTTGTTTTTGATTGGTGTTCATCCCACCATGTCTTAAGGAGAATTTGGCAAGGCTGTGGGGGAAGCGTGGAGACAACCCAGACATCACCGAGTCCTTCATCTCCTAGGAAACAGCTCTGCCTTCGTGTCCTGCTGTTACTCAGTCACGGATGGGGAGCAGCCCATGGCAGACTGGCCCTGGGGCAATGCCTGTCAGACCATGGTGTCTGGACACCTGTTAGTTATGGTCTCTGTGGTTGGTGTCAAGCAACAAATATCTCTGTCGACTCCTGTAGTTGTCATCTCTAAACCATTTGAATCAGTAAAACCCCAAAACTTTTATGTCTTCATGTCTTTTTTTCTGTCTTTTTTGTTTGATTTCAAACTTATTGAAGAGAAAATGAGTCAATCACAGCTAGAGTCTTATGGTATTTGCCCTCCTACCCCAGAGAGGTCTCTTTGTACTAGAATGTAAGGAATGGCAATGATGAGGTAATTAATGAGTCCGTTCAGGGCAGGAAGAAAGTCCATGGTGTGTAATTTGGCCTTTACAGGTCCACACAGTGAAAGCACGAGCATAGAAGCAAAGGCATATCTTGCTCAATATTTGTAGGAGATCAATTTTAAGACTGGATAATCCTAAAATATGTAGCTGCAATATCTAGATGAGAACCACTTTAGAACGGTGAATTTGGATCACATTAGTGATGCACTTTGAAAGGGAGAAAAAAGTACCCTTTATTAGCAATTCAACTTGGCTAACGGGGAAGACTCAGAACCGGAGGGCTGATTCCAAGTGTCACACAGTTGGAATAACACGAATAACACGATGAGGCCTGGGATTAAGGAAAAAGTGGTATTATGAATAAAATTCCATCATGGTATCAAGGGATATCTAAAATGCTGTTATTAAATCAAACAGATGCATTTTTAACGTTCATTAACATTTGTCGTCTTCTAATCACGTCAACTATTCATTATGTCATTGGAATATTTCAGCAGCTGGAAATCAGAGGGACCATTGCTTTTAGTCAACTTTCTCCCTTTATTAAAAGCATTTTAAAAACTGACTTTCGAGGTCATCCAAAGTAGTTCCAAGGGATGAGCAAGTTCAAACACAGTTCAGGCAAGAATCAGCACCAGGGCGTCCAGTCCAGTGAGCAGAAAGGGCACCAAGAGAGCGCAGGAAGAGGGTCATAGAAGAGGGCACAGCATATTTTAGGAAATCTGTCTGCTTTCTGCAGGGCATCTATTTACCAAGAACAGGATCCAGGGAGGGGATGCTGGAAGGCATTAGGCTCCAACCAAGAATGCTTCAGGTCTCCTGTCTCGGAAGCTGGCTACAGGGATTGGTGGGGCCATTAAAAAAAACCTGTGGCTTCTGGGTCCAAGTGCACGAGGGTGCCACCCTAAAGGAAAGAAGTTGTTTCCTATAGTGGAATTCATAATCCAATTTTGTAGTTCTCAATTGCTTCAGCCACAGTGGCTCAAGATGGGTATTTTCTGCCTCAAGTCCAGCTGAGATTCAAAATCAGCCCACTTCACTGGGGCCCTGACCGCTTTCTAGCCAATTCCTTGACCTTTCTTCCCCAGGAGCAAGAGGATATTCACAGGCCTTGCCAATCCGGGCTCCCATGTGCCTGCCTTGTACTTCTGCATTCCACTCACTAACTTCAATCTCAAGAGCAACGCCAACAGAAATAAAGGTTTAATTGAATATATCTCTTTGGACATTATTAGATTTCTAACTATTTAGTTCAAAATTAATTCTATAATCCCAAAGAAGTAGCCTTTCCCTAAGTCTTGCTTGTAAAATCTTTATACAGATAGGTACAAATATATAGACAACTGAGCAAAACATGCCATCTGCTGGTGAAATATATTATTAATTTTAAGGGAGTTTGTTGTTTTAATGCTTTTGAAGTTCTGCGCCATTCCTGAGTGGTCCTGTGTGCCACCTGACATAACAGTATGCCATTTAACACAATCATATTTCAAACACCCAAATGCTATCAGGCATACAGAGTGGCAGATAATAGTATTTGATCTAAAAGAGTGGGGAATGTGAAGAAAGTAAGGTGAAGATTTCTATTATACTTATTCTTCTACACAATCCAAAAGAAAAAAGAAGAAAAAAAAAGCCAGTAATCACAGTAATTGATTTACCCTAGTTTTTTTTCTTTTAATGCATTCTGAAGAAAAATTGAGAACTATCCCTGCTGATAATTCACATGTGCTTCTCAAATGTTGGAACACTATAGAGTTTTGAAGTGAGCAGTGTATTACTAATAATAAGTAGTCAAGAGGTAATGTCAGCAAGGTGGTGAGTAGGAAGCCCTGGACCATCTCTCCTTCTGCAAACTCATCAACTCAACAAGAGTTCATGGACAAATCTCCTCTGCACAAAATCCAGAAGCTAAGTGAAAAGCTCCTACACTCTAGGTGACCACGAAGCCAGACTCAGCAAAGCCAGTAGGGAGATTTGGGACACCCTGTGACCCAAGTCCCTGCCTCCAGCGCAGCAGCACACAATCAGAAAGAAACCCCCTAATGCTTGGCTTCTCCCAGGAGTTAGTTTGCATGTCCAATGCCCCAACTTTCCTGAAAGGGATCCCAGAGGACAAACCTAGGTCTCAGAGCTAGGATGCATCAACCAGAGCCTAGCAACCAGGCAAGTACAGAGATGGCAGCTGGAGATGGAAGATACCATAGCTTCCCCTTCTTCCCAGTGCAGAAAGAGCTGATGAGAAAGTCCTAGTCTGGAGAGAGGCACCTGGTAGAAGCAGCAGGGCTACATGGGTCTTGGCTCTAGCAATCTACTCAGCCTCTATATCAAGGGTATGGCGGGGTGGGGATCACTTGCCCCAGGCAGATGGCCAGGTGGGGGGGGGTGGAAGGGCATGCATGGACACCTGAGAACAGGTGTAGGGAAGCAAACTGCACAGCACACACCATGTGAGTCTCAGCATCCAGAGAGACCAGGTCCCTGTCCCATGTCCGCACTATGGAGACAAAAAGCGGGGCACCAGCGAGGGTGCCTGCAGGCCACACTCTGCCCAGGTCCAGCCTGCCCTAAAACAAAGTCTTGAACATAAGACCCAAACATGTAAAACTCTCAGAAAAAAAGAAAAAAAAAAAAAGGAAAGGCTTCATGACGTTAGTCTTGGCGATGATTTCATAAATAGGATGCTAAAGACACGGGCAACAGAAACAAAAATAAACCAGCAGAACCAAATCAAAATAAGCAATCTAACAAGCAATCAACAGAGTGTAAAGCCAAGCAGTAGGGGCACCTGGGCGGTGCAGTCGGTGAAGCGACGGATTCTTGGTGTCAGCTCAGGTTATGATCTCAGGTCCTACAATCAAGCCCCGCGTCAGGCTCTGCACTTAGTGGGGCGTTTGCTTGAGGACTCTCTCTCCCTCTCTCTCCCTCAGTCCCTTCCCAAGCTCCTGTGCTCACTCACTTGATCACTCCACTCTCTCTCTAAAATAATAAATAAATCTTTTTTAAAAATTTTAATAAAGTCAAGCTGTACAATAGGAGAAAATATTTGCCATACATCTCATGGTGAGCTAATCTCCAAATTACATAAGGAGCTTGTACAACTCAATAACAAAGAAAACCCAGTAACTCCCTTAAAAAATAGGCTAAGGACTTGAATTATTAACTCTTCTCCAAAGAAGACGGAGAAGACTCTTTGGAAGACTCTTCTCCAAACGGCCAATGGGAGTATGAGGGAATGTTTGTCATCACTTGCCATCAGGGAAATACAGATCAAAACCACAATGAGATGCCACCCCACACCTGTTAGGATGGTATATATGTATGTGTTTGTAGGTTGCAGAGAAACTGGAGCCCTCGTTCTCTATTGATAGGAGAGCAAAGTGGTGCAGCTGCTATGGAAAACCGCATGAGGGTTCCTCAAAAAATTAAAAATAAAACTACCAAAAATATATAGAACTACCACATTATCCAGGAATCCTACTTCTAGGTATATATCCAAAATAATCAAAAACATGATCTTAATATTGACATTCACATGTTCATTGCAGCACTAATTACCATAACTAGTATATGAGAATAATCTAAATCTCTATTGACAGATGAATGAAGAAAATGTGCTATATACATATAATAGAATACGATTTAGCCTTTAAAAAGAAGGAAATTCTAGGGCACCTGGGTGGCTCAGTGGTTGAGTATCTGCCTTTGGCTTGGGCCCTAACCCCAAGGATCCTGGGATCGAGTCTTGCATCAGGTTCCCACAGGGAGGCTGCTTCTCCCTCTGCCTGTGTCTCTGCCTCTCTCTCTCTCTCTCTCTGTCTCTCATGAAGAAATAAAATTTTTTAAAAAAGAAGGAAATTCTATAAAATGTGACAACATGGATGGACCTTGAGGAGATTATGTTAAGTGAAATAAGCCAAACACAGAAAAGAAGAACTGCATGATTCCACTTTCACGATGTATCTAAAATAGTCATATTCATAAAATCAAAGATGGGAATAGTGGTTACCAGGGGCTGGGGAAGGGAGGAAACCATAAGTATTCATCAATAGACAAAGTATCGGTTAAGCAAGATGAATATGCTCTAGAGATCTGCTTTATGACATTGTACCTACAGTCAACAATCAAGTATTATACCCTTAAAAATTGTTAAGAGGATAGAGCACAGTGTTCAGGGTTCTTATCACACTAAAGGAAAAGAATACTAAATAATCAAAGTTTGCGAGTATCTTCATTAACATTAGAGTTTAGAAATTAGGATGGAAAGTTAATCGTACAAGAACATCATTCTTCTTTTTTTAAAGATTTTATTTGTTCATTTGAGAGAGAGAACAAGCAGAGGAGCAGAAGGAGAGGGAGAAGCAGACTCCCCGCTAAGCAAGGAGCCAAACTCAGGACTCGATCCCAGGAGCCAAAGGCAAGCATTCAACTGACTGAGCCACCCAGGTGCCCCACAGAACATCATTCTCGTTCATTCCAGATGCTCTCTGGAGTGGAATGGAAAGGAGAGAGCCCCAGCCAATATGCTGGGAATTACATGTAACTCTGGCTAAAAGCTTAAGTGCATCACTGTAGCAAACACGGTCAGATTACATGCCGAGAGGGGAATGCCAAAACCAGTGAAAACTTGGGCTTATTATCAATTTCATCCCTGGAGAGATCTGCATTGTCTTAGCATCAGAAAACAAGGTACATGGCCTGCACTTGTCCTGCGGTTGCATTGCAAAATGTATATGTTGACATGACACCTTTTCAGAGTTTATTGCCAAAATACTTAGAGTCAAGTTTTTGGCCGTCTAAATATGCATTAGGGCCGTGTATGCATTTTGTATGTAATTCCACTCCTGGACCCTACACCCTCTTTCCCCATATCCACGTTCCTCCCCAATTACATTGTTCAGTCTGGTATGCGTTTATATAAGCCACCCTAAATTCTCTCTGAAAGGCAGGATAAAAACAAACACTAAGATTTGTTTGAAGGTTACGATTTTTATTGTTATTGTGCATAACCATATGTTTTTCACCTTGAGGTGAGTGTTTAACTTAAGATAACTGGAACTGAGTTTTCCTCCAAGGAATATCTTCCCTTTTATTCCTCCCAGGAAGCTGTGCCACATGGTTCTGTCAGTGTGAACTTACACGCATTATCTTCTCAAAGTTCTAAGAAAAGAAAGAACATACTCGATAAGATACATTACAAAGCTAATTTTAAAGCAGTTATGAGTTTCCATTTTGCATACAAATCCCCCGACATGTGGTAGGATTGCCAAGCTTAGGGGAGATGGTCTCTTTTCTTTACAGATAACACTGCCTGATTCAGCAAGTAAGCAATCAGCAAGGATTTATGGCTCAATAAGTTAATGAACAAATTCTTTTGACCGAGTTAAAAATATTAACTGTGAGTAACTGCAGCTTTCTACCCAATCCTTTCAAGGATTTGGAATTGCTAATCGAGCCAAAGGTGGGGAATAAAATTGGAAGGAACTGAGAAAGACAACAGGACTGAGTGTGCAGCTCATTATGAAACATGATGGAGAGACTAGAGTGGGAGGGCAGGAAGGATGATGGGAATTACTGGGGAGGGGGCTGCAGGGCCCAGGGGGACTCTGAGGACAGAGGTGCCCAACGAAGAGTTTTAGGAACTTCTTGGTGCTGTGTTATATTTTGTTTGAAAAAAATTCCTTTATCCAGTAGCTCTTCAAGAAACTTTAGGAAAACCCTACTTACGTTTAATAAGGATTTTGATGTTGGCATTGCATGCATTTTCTTTGAAATGTGTTGTAAAAAAGCCAAATTATGGCAAGAGCCCAAATATCCATCAACTGATGAATGGACAAAGAAGTAGTATATATACACAATGGAAAATACTCGACCATAAAAAAGAATGAAATCTTGCCATTTGCGATGACATGGATGGAACTAGAGAGCATTATGCTAAGCAAAATAAGTCAAAGAATGACAAATACCATATGACGTCACTCATTTGTGGAATTTAAGAAACAAAACAGGGACGGTGGCTCAGCAGTTGAATGACTGCCTTCAGCCCAGGGCATGATCCCGGTGTCCCGGAGTCCCACATCAGGCTCCCTGCATGGAGCCTGCTTCTCAACCTCTGCCTATGTTTCTGCTTCTCTCTCTCTTCATCTCTCATGAATAAAAAAAAAAAAAAAAAAAAAAACAGATGAACATGGGGGGAAAAAAGAGAGAGAGAGGCAAACCACAAAACAGACTCAATCATAGAGAACAAACCAAGAGTTGCTGCTGGGGAGGTAAGCCAGAGGATGGGTTAGATGAGTGATGCGGATTAAGTGGGCACTTGTGATGAGCACTGGGTATTATACATAAGTGATGAATCCCTAAACTCTACTCCTGAAGCCATTATCACATGTATGTTAACTAACTGGAATTTAAATAAAAACCTGAAGAAAAAAATATTTATATATATACATATGCTCTCTACCCAATCCCTAAAAAAATAAACAAAAATAAGTGTTGTAAGACAAGCTTTATTTTGCATCGTTTTAGGAGAGGTTTTGGAGAACTTTATTGTGAAAGATCTTTGTGCTTTCCTGAGGAACAATTCTTCTTTATTTTATTTTTAAAATATTTTTATTGTGGTAAAATATCTATAACATAAAATTTACCACTTGAGCTATTTTCAAGGGCACAAATCAGTGGCCTTAGTTATGTTCACATTGTTTGCACCACCACAGTCTATTTCCAAACATTTTCATCACCCTAAAAGGAAACTATACTTATTAAGTTCTAGTCAACTTTGTGTCCCTTTGAAGGTACCTATCTAAGGTGTCTCTTAAAAGTGAAATCATACAACATTTGTCCTTTTCTGTCTGGCTTATTTCACTTAACATGAAGTTTTTGAGGTTCATCCATGTTGTAGCATACTATCAATAACTTCATTCCCTTTTACATCTAAATAATATTCCACTACAGGTGTATACCACTATTTGCTTATCCATCCTTCTGTTGATGGACATTTGGGTTGTTTCCACCCTTTGGCTATTGTGAATAATGCTGCTGTCGAAAATTGGTGTACAAGTGTTTGTATCCCTGTTTTCAATTTTCTTGGATATATACCTAAGAGGGGGAATTGCTGGGTCTGGTGTAATTCTATGTTTAACTTTTTGAGGAACTGCCATACTGTCATCTGCACCAGCTCCCCGATTTTATATTCCCACCATAATTCTATCCCATCGGTCTATCCTTATGCCACAACCACACTGTTTTGACTACTGTCACTTTGTAATAAGCTTTGAATTCAGGAAGCGGGAGTGCTCCAACTTTGTTGTTTTTCAAGATTGTCGAGCTCTTTCGAATCCTTCGAAATTTCATATGAATTTTAGGATGGTCTTCCCATCTCTGTAAAAAACACTGATGGAATTTTTTAGGTCTTGCAATGAATCTGTAGATCACTTTGGGTAGCATTATAATCTTCCCAATATTAAGTTTTCCAAGTCAGGAACACGGGGTGTCTTTCCACTTATTTATGTCTTCTTTAGTTCCTTTCAGCATTATTTCATATCTTTCAGTATAAAAATATTGCACTTGTACACTACTAAATTTATCCCTAAGGCTTTAATTACTTTTGATGCTGTGGTAAATTGAATTGCTTCTTTAATTTCCTTTTGGGATTTTTTCATTGTTAGTACACAGAAACATAATTTTTTTTCCTTTTTTTTTTTATGATAGTCACAGAGAGAGAGAGAGAGAGAGAGAGAGAGGCAGAGACACAGGCAGAGGGAGAAGCAGGCTCCATGCACCAGGAGCCTGACGTGGGACTCGATCCCAGGTCTCCAGGATCGCGCCCTGGGCCAAAGGCAGGCACCAAACCGCTGCGCCACCCAGGGATCCCCATTCTTTTTTTTTTTAACTGGAGTTCAATTTGCCAACATATAGCCCTCCCGAGCATTAAGTGGTCTATTGTAAGTGTCAGTCACAATCTTTGGCCTCAGACAGCTATGGGGCTTTTGATCATCATATACCGTTTTTAATCAACGTCTAACACTTTTCTTCCCTGAGTGGTTCCCAGGTTTGGTGAAACAGAGATGAGTGCCTTGTGTCATCCTTCAGGTAGCCTCCAGATAGAACAGAAAAACACAGTAATTTGTAAATATTATCTGCTCTCTTCTCTCTGGAGCCAGGAACATGGGTCACACACTGGAAACAGGCTGTGATCTTCAAGACTATCACCATGCTGGGGAAGTGGTAGGGTAAGTAAAAATGTCACAAAACTTTCATATCATTTTTAAGTTGCCTTTTTTGTTAATTCAGCACACACTTGGTTGATGTAAACTTTTGATCATTTTCCAGAGTTCTGACAGTTTCTGTTGTTTTTTCAAGGTTCCTTTGGAATGTTGGGAGCTTGGATCTGCCTATGTCACCATTTTGCTGACATTCACCATTACTCCAATGGAACCCTCTTGACTTCCCTGCTCTCAGGGTGAAACTTAACTCTCAAATTAGATGCCTCCTTCCTAACATGACCAGAACAGAACTCATAGTATTTCCTTCCAACCTACTTCTTCCTTCTGGGTTCCTTGTCTGGAAATCGTTGGGTCATTTCCTTAGTTACTCAAGCCAGGAAGCTTTATCTTTTCCCACTTATTTGGTAGAGTGGCAGTTAGTCCTGTGGATGTGAGGTAGCTTTCTAAGAATTCTCTCATCATTCCACTTCTCACTAACTCACCATTTCTGTATTAGTTAAGGTTCCTGTAATCTTTCATTTTTATTTCAATGTCTCCAGCCTGGAGAGTTTGCAACTCATTTTCCTTCTCCATCTCCTATATGCATCTGCTCAAAGCACTCTGTGCTTACCCCTAGGAACCTAAAACACATGTTAATTCTCTATCTCCTGCCTTTAGAGTTCTAGAGTTTTAGGACAAGAAACAGTCTTGCAAAAATGGTCAGCATATAGCAAGAGCTGAATAAATGATTCTTAAATGTCTGAAACAGACCAACAATACCTTAAAGTGATATGACAAAGTATAGTAGATATAGCATAGTAGTCTTAGTAGGAAACCAGCAATGTGGGCAACTCGGGTGGCTCAGTGGTTTAGCGCCCCCTTCGGCCCAGGGTGTGATACTGGAGACCCTGGATTGAGTCCCACGTCAGGCTTCCTGCATGGGGTCTGCTTCTCCCTGTGCCTGTGTCTCTGCCTCTCTTTCTCTCTCTCTCTCTCTCTCTCTCTCTCTCTCTCTCTCTGTCATGAATAAATAAATAAAATCTTTTAAGAAAAGGAAACCAGTAATGTGTCCTTATATATAAGCATCAAGCATATATGTATATGATCATTTAAAAACTTTTAAAAGGACTTCTCTTTCTTGCTTCCTTATCCCTGATTTTGAAAATCCTATTTTTCCAGATTGATTTCATTCCTTACCTTCTCCAGCTCCTAACCATCAAACATATACCTATCAGTTCAGCACTTTATACACTAATTTGAAATCCCCTAGATTATTCATAATGCTCCCCATCAAAGAAAGGAAGGATACACAGATGCTAGCATAGATCTACTCCATATTGCTAACTGGTGGTATAAACAGAATGTAGTTCCACTCACTTCCCTCCCCACTAGTCATGCATCACTGACATGATTAATAATGTACTGTCTCATAATGATTATAATTACATCTTGCCTCTTTAAGTTTTGTGTTCCTCTTTGATTTGCACTTTTCTGAAGGTAACAACCACCATTCGGCCATTTTTGTATTCATCAAGAACCTACAGTTCAAGCAGACACAAAATACGTACTTTCCCAACATAAATGTTTATTGGTTTTGCACTCATGCTTTGGTCTATAATTGAGTGAGACTTATGAAATGAGCTGCACTATGCCCAAATTTATCTTTATTTTATGCACCTAATATTTTGGCACAATGTTCTTATACCTGGAGAAATCATAGCCTAAGTGACAATATTAAGGGAACAAGGTACTCTTGTCTCCTCTGGGAACCTGGTTGGATGTAGAGTGGTTTCCCCATTTAATATTGCTTTCTCATTATTCTCTGGATACTGATTCTCAGTTTGGTTCATCCAGGTGGGGACAACACTCCACATGTGAAGAGGCTCTATTCCAGTCAGCCATATACCATACAGGTGCACATTTGTGAGCCTGATCTTTGAAAATAAGGAAGGAAAGTAGGTTTGATGGGAAAAGTCATCTAGCTTATGCTCTGTCTCCCACATTGCCCAGGACAGAAAAGTTTCCAAACTTTCTATCAACAGTTAAGTAAACTCAATCCATATACATATTATGTAGCTTCAAGGCTGCTATGGAACAGCACAGAGTGTCTGGCAGGAAATAAAGTTAGATTCACAGATATAGATATAGGGAAAGTTCTGGCCTTTCTGGGACAGTCTTGTCCTGGGCTCAGGCTTAGCCACAGTAATAAGCAAAGAAAAGAAAACAACAATTAAACAGGCACTATACTTTAGTTTCCCTCATGATTCTCAGGAATGAAGTCTTCAAACATTCTACTAATGGTCTCCATTGCTTCATAGATAGTAGATGATCCGTGGACAGCATTTTTCAAAGTACTTCTTCCAAAATGGGCTCGGATAGAGTCTGGGGACAGTAGTTTTGCCTCATCTGGGTCTATGGGACCCATCAATCGTCTCCAGTCCGAAACAGCATTCCACTTAGTCAGAACCATGACCAAAGATGGACCCCTGCAAATAATAATAATTTCAGAAGATTTGGGCTATTTACACCAATAGAGATTACATATCCAGCTAAAGACAGAATGCCATGCTTTGTTTTTATTCTTTGTCCTTATCAATGTGATTTTGTGCTTTCTTTTTGTTTTTCCACTTCTCCCCCTTCCAGCAGGTTGTTGTGCTAGAAGAGTGCTGTAGTTAATTCTAAAGACATATGCCAATCACTATTCCAAGTATTTTCAACTTATCAATTATGTTACCCTCACAACAAACCAAGAGATAGATACTATTATTATCTCCACTTTACAGATAAGGCTACTGAGGCACATATTAAATATGCTGACAGATATGCATATGCAGGGATCTAAAAGCAGAGATTTGAAACCAGATCATCTCTATATCAATGTGAAGACCTAAAGAAATGAAGGGAGGAAGAAAGGAAGGAAGGAGAGGAAGAGAGAAGAAGATAGGGAAGGAAGGAAATAGAAAAGAAATTAACCCCAAATATTAATTGGATGCCTTTCAATGAATGAAGTTAGATGGAATGTTTCAATTACATTTTGTTTTTTTCAGTTTCTATAGTGAATGTTTACTACTTTTATAATGTAGAGAACTATATATCAGAAACTTACTCAGACAACATTTGCAATACATCCTGATAAAAGTCTCTTCCTTTTATCTTTGAATAAATTTTTTCTGCTTCTTCTTCATTTAGGACTACTTCCTTCATCTGTGTTATTTCAAATCCAGTCTCTCTAATAAGTTTCAAGATCTCCTCTAGGGAAAACAGATATGGTAATCTTGTAGCAGGTCTTTACTCTTGTTTCAGATTCAAGTAGATTGAAATAACTAAGGAAAATAATCATTTTACTTGCGTACTGTGGCTCGAAAAGCTAGAACTGGGCAGCCCGGGTGGCTCAGCAGTTTAGTGCCCAGGGTGTGATCCTGGAAACCTGAGATCAAATCTCATGTCAGGCTCCCTGCATGGAGCCTGCTTCTCCCTCTGCCTGTGTCTCTGCCTCTCTTTCTCTGTCTCTCATGAATAAATAAATAAAATCTTAAAAAAAAAAAAAAAAAAAAGCTAAAACTATGCTAAGTGAAATTGAAATGAAAAGCACCAGGGGATCCCTGGGTGGCGCAGCGGTTTAGCGCCTGCCTTTGGCCCGGGGCGCGATCCTGGAGACCCGGGATCGAATCCCACGTCAGGCTCCCGGTGCATGGAGCCTGCTTCTCCCTCTGCTTGTGTCTCTGCCTCTCTCTCTCTCTGTGTGTGACTATCATGAATAAAAAAAAAAAAAAAAAAAGCACCAGATTGACATTCAGAACAATGTTAATATGTGAATGCAGATGTTCAGTCTCTGAGACACAGCTTTCTAGACCCCACCGGAAACATCTCATAAACCATAAGGAAGCTTCTGGGCTGAAAGTGAAGGCATGTTTTCATCTCCATGCTGCAAATGTCAAGAAGTCCTTGCTAGATATGGATTGAAGGGGAGAGCCAATCTGGATGCTTCTCCCTTAAGTAGCAAGGCAATATTTGAGGGGATTAAATAAAGTACATCTTGTCAAAATCTCACCAACAGCCTACACTTTAAAGGCTATATTCAGTGAACCAAATGAGGGATTAGGAGCTTTCTGGTATAACAGTCTTTTCTTTGGTCCAGATCAATAGTGCTTAGAAGTGTTGTGCTGCCATCCTAGCCCCAAAAGGTAGAGCATAAGCATAACCCATAGAAAGCCTGAAGAAGGCTGGACTTCTCTTCCTATAAAGGGGGCAGCCCAGGATCTGTCCTACAAGAGGTGCTGTGAGAACAAATGTGCATGGAACATTAAATGCTTCTTCCAGATCTTGTCTGCTCAGGGGGCCTGGCCTAGAAACATAGCTTGAAAAGGTGGTCATTATTATAAAGAGCAATGTAAAAGGTTCCCAGAACCACAGGGAAGTAAACTATTAACTCTCTGGGAAGTTTAGAGATGACTTCCAGAAAAAGGCCAACCTCTGCGTTTGGTACAGAAAAAATAAGATATGATCACCAAGCAGAAAAGTAGAGAAAGACCGTTGTAGGCACAGTGCAAAATTTCTAAGAACAACAATAATAATATTAATGAAAACACTATGCATTAAAATCTATGGGGTAATCAGAAGAAATTAAAGCAGGAATTGAGCAAAATACACAACTTCAAAAATTTATATTGACAAAAATAAAAGAATGAAATAAATGAATTAAATGTCCAATTTAAAAAGCTAGAAGAACATTTTAAAAACCTACTAGAGGGGCACCTGGGTGGCTCAGTGGTTGAGCATCTGTCTTTGGCTCAGGTCGTGATCTCGGGGTACTGGGATCAAATCCCGCATCAGGCTCCCCATGGGGAGCCTGCTTCTCCCTCTGCCTATGTCTCTGCCTCTCTCTCTCTCTGTGTCTCTCATGAATAAATAAATAAAATCTTTTTTTAATTAAATAAATAAATAAATAAACTACTAGAGAATTGAAGGCAAAATTTTTAAAAATACAGAAAGTAATGAGTTTGAAAACAGAAAATAAAACATAAATCAAATATGTTTTTTTGAAAAACAACAAATGAAGAAATGTCAGGGTGGAAATAACCATTGAAAATGAGTAAATTAAACATGATAATAAGAGACCATGAACTCTATGTAGATGAAATGGATAATATCCTAAGAATACACAACTTAGCAAGATTAACTCTAATTTACTATAGTGGAGGTAAAAAGTTTAAATAGATCAATTTTCATAGAAGAAGCAGAGAAAGTAGTCAAAGAATTGTCCTACCAAAAAATAAAAATAAAAAAGCAACAGGCCCAGATGTTTTCATAGGAAGGCTCTACTAAATCTTCAAATACCAATCCCACTTCTGCTTAAACTCCTCCGAGCACCACAAATGAAGACATGTGCATTCTTTATGAAGTATTACATTGTTATCTAAACCTTGCACCAAAAATGAAAAGGACAGACCAATTTCATTATCTTAATTTTTTAAAATCCCAAATAAAATACAAGCAAATAGAATCCAAAAGCACATTTTAAAAAATACCTCATGACTAAGTGAAGTTTATACAAGAACGGGAGAATTGGTGAATATTAAACATATCATTAGTATGATCTTTCCTATTAATATATCTATGGAAATATTTCTTTTGATTTTTTGAATTTTTAGTGTCAAGAGTTTTATAAAATGTGAAGTGAGTCATTATTTTATTTATGTCTTTATTACTATGGACAAATGTTTCATTTATGTGAAAATCCAGAATGCAGTGGAAGAAATTTTGTAACACTGAGAACTTTCAGAGTCAATATTCATTTTTCATTTCCTGGTGTATTATATCCATTCAAATATATAACACAAACTTGTTTTAATCAACATTAGATCTTTATTTGTACAGCTGGATATCATTGAAATAAAGATATGAAATACTTTTGACTGAGTTCTTTTTTTAAAAAATAAATAAATAAATAATATATCTATGGAGAAAAACATTGTCACCTCCATCAACTCTGAAAAGAACTTCAACAAAACTCAATTTCATTTTGATTATAAGAGAGACAGAGAGAAGGAAGAAGGGAAGGAGGGTGAGAGAACAATAATGACAAAAGTTCATTGTTAAATCTATATTGAGCCATGTGGGCGTTCATTGCCTTATTCTTCTAACTTTTCCATAGTTTAAAATCTTTCACAAAACCTGAAGGAAATGTACACAACAATTTTTATTTCTAAATATTTACCTCTTTGTTCATGTGTTACGTGAGGCTTAATCAGTGCTAAAGTATCTTGAGAAGGAAAGAAATACTGTATTTCCTTTTCGGCTTCTTCTAATGAGTCACTTCCATACAACTGGTTGATAGGCAAATCTTCCATTGCAAATCGCATGCATAAACTTTGAAAAAGAAGTCAAGAGCTGTTAGAGCATAACATACTGTAGTATAAACTACTGCAACAGAACACTATATAAATTGTCCAAAAGTCATCAAGCAACTCATTCTTGATCGAGCCATTATGCAAAAGGTATTAACTATAGAGCAGCTTGGAGCACACTACTTCCTTACAAGGAGGGAATGGTCGTTAGGAAGAAAGAACCATGAAATAATCATGATGTGACCACTGACAGATAACTCTGAAAGAAGGAAAGGTGCCTTGGTGCAGGCAACAAGCAGCCTGTAGAACCCTGTTCACACTGCTTGCTAGCTATGTGTCACGGGGCAATTACTTCATTTCTCTATGCTTTTAATCATCTCAAATATCAATAAGATAATGAAACTGCTCTGGAAGGAGATTTTGAGAATCAGATGATATATTTGAAATATATGGTGCATATTAAGCTCTCAATAAATATTCCTTTCCCGCCCTTCATCACTAAATGTCATTAAGCACTAGAGATGGTATTGGACTCTATGCCAAAGCCTCCAAATTACACTGAATCCAGGAGGCACTGCTATGGAATCCTCCAGCAGAGCAAATGCAGTGATAAAAGAGGAATATGCAGGATGGCTTCATGTAAAGAAGCAGGAATGAGGTTGATGGTACTAGACATGTTCAGTTAGGCAGGTTTCTTTTTAGAAATTTTATTTATTTGTTTGTTTGTTTATTTGTTTATTTATTTAGAGTGTGTGTGTGTGTGTGTGTGTGTGTGTGTGTGTGAGAGAGAGAGAGAGAGAGAAGGGGGAGGGACAGAGGGAAAGGGAGAGATAACCCCAAGCACACTCCATGTTGAGTGCAGAGCCCCACACAAGGCTCAAAACCAGGACCCTGAGATCATGATCTCCAAACACACAAGAGTTGGACACTCAACTGGCTGCACCACCCAGTGCCCCTGGGTCAGGCAGTTTATCCTGGTTCTGCTTCCTCTGCAATAGATGAATGCATATACCTAAATCAATTGCTGTTCCTTGATGGTTTTTTTTTTCAGTTGCCCTTTTTCCTGTCTCGTTATCTACATATATTTCAGTAGAGGATTACTCTCTGCTCATTTCATTTTCTACCCTTTACACATAGTCCTGAACTGCCAACACACAAAATTCAGTCATTCGGGCACTGGGTGTTATTCTGTATGTTAGTAAATTGAACACCAATAAAAAAAAAATAAAAAATAAAAAAACAAAACAAAAAACAAAAAAAACAAAATTCAGTCATAGTGAATAACATCCTTTCCTATTAATAAACTGACTTCACTTGGCTTCTGTCCTTACACCGTCTTCTTACCTCTTTGCTTTTGGCGATGCATTCAAATTTCCTTTTTTTGCTTTATCCAATTTGACCTTCCCACTTGACCTTTGGCAGTTCTCACATCCCTGATTTGAAGTCCCTTGGAGCCCAATACCCTTGGAGCCTGTGATTACCAGGAGTGGAGGATTTGCACAATGAATGATGAAAAGAGCCTATGGTATCACCAAGCAGCCCCTCTGTGGCGCTATTGGACATAATTATTGGGGAAAGTATGTATGTGAGGGGAAGGATGGGATAGAGGGAGTAGGTGATGAATGAGGGGTTGCTGTGCTTCTCCCTTCTGCAAAGTGACCATATTTCGGATTAAGCAACGCAGTGCAGAATCTGATACCCGAGTGCAGGGAAGGGGAGCTTCCCTCACAGCTCTGCTGAGTTATTTCAAAAGCAACCCTAAAGAACTGAGTAGAGCTAAGGAAACTAGAAAGGGAGGAACCAATAAAAAAAATAACAGTCAAGACTAGCTGTGAACTTGTACTAACATAGGGATCATAAAGGCCCTGGTTGGAATCCTCACTGTAATAGTGAGGTAGAGAGGGGCAGTCACTGAGTGCCTTCACCTGGAGAAAATGTGTCTGTACTGCTATCTTCACATTTGAAACCATAATTCTAGAACAGTATGGCTATAAGCATAGGCCTTGTGTCAACAGGAATTCCCATCTCTCAGATGGCATGCCTTGCATTCTATGCTACACTTCATTAAGAGGTTCCATGGCATGCGGCTCATACTACTCACAGACTGTCCAACCTCTCTTATCCTTTATAATAATTGTAGGGCTAAGTAAAGGGTAAAATATGTCCATGCAGAACAAATCAGATTCCAGATTATTCTACCCCAAAGAAAACATTTCAGTGTTTCTATGTGATACTTCATTAGTACTGCTATTTATTATACCCACATGTATGTCAAGCTTGCTGTATCCAATAGAGCATCTCTGTTCTTGCCCATTTGAAGGGAGGGCTTTTCTTCTCCTGAATCAATTCCTACCAAGGCCAAGAGATGGCCTTGTGGCTGGGCACCCACCAGTAACTTCCCAGCCCCACACCAAGCATCCCACAACCTTCTTCTGCAAAGCCTTGGCCTTACTCAGCTGCCACTGGGCTGGACCTCTGGTCATAATTAGGAAAAGTAGTTTTCCTAAGAGCCTCCCTTAGACTAGAGCTGTGGTTCCTGTATCTGCATCCAAAAAGAAATTAAAATGTCAACTGTGAAAAAAGTTTGGGATCTGTGATATGAATCCTACCTCTCTGGCAGATGTTCCTTGGCTTTTTCAACACTACTTGGCCCAATTAAGTTTTTCCAGTGTTGTAAACCACAGTTTCTTAATAAAACAAGGGCTAGAGATGGACCACTGTTAGAACAACAACAACAACAACAAAAAGTTATGACTCAGTAGCTAAATCCATATACATAATATAAGTAGATTTGTTAAATAGACTAAAAATATGTCAAGATCATCCTTTTATCAAGATGAGGGATGCCTGGGCAGCTCATCAGTTGAACATCTGCCTTCCGCCCAGGGTGTGATCCTGGAGACCCGGGATCAAGTCCCACATCGGGCTCCCTGCATGGAGCCCACTCCTCCCTCTGCCTCTGTCTCTGCCTCTTTCTCTCTGTGTCTCTCATGAATAAATAGATAAAATCTTAAAAAAAAAAAAAAGAGTCTAAGGTGAATTTCCACTGGTATTCTCTCAAGAGTACACCGAACATCTTACAAAAGGATGATTCCAGATTCCAGCTAACTTATATACCCTTGGTGTCACGGCTATTTCACTTATTCTTCTAGAAATAACTTCTGACAGAGTTCTAGTATCTCATTCTTTTCCTAGGACTAGTGATCTTCAGGATTACCAAAACCCCTGAGAGTCAGTATGTTCTCTGCTTGCATTTAATGCTATACACCTTCGATTTCTGGCATTAGACTTGATGGACTCCAGTAACTTCACCGGGGCCTTGCTATTGCTCCAGTAACATTCCAGGAGGATGAGAGAAGATGGGCAGTTGAGCAGAGAATTGAGATAGGAGTGAGATTGGCAAAGAAGTAGATTCAGCATATGTTTACAGAACTGAGAGGTGCAGCAACACGACCAGGGCAGGGTCAAAAGAAGATTTAAATGATTCAAGACTAAATCAGACTGTGTCTTCAAAGCCCGAAATCAACTTTACCTGGTCATTTGTTCTATAACATTTTCAAAATAATCTTCATTTTCATATTCTCTGCACAGTGTTTGTGCTTCTTCTTCTGATAATATAATTTGTCTTTGCATCAGTATTTTAAAGCCCTCATCTTCAATAATCTTCAAAACATGCTCTAAATAAAAAGTCACATAAAAAGTGTTAAATCAATAGGTTATTGGCTATACATACCATAGAGAATGTTTTATTATGAAGGCATATAATAGCACTTCATCCTCATTTGAAATTTAGACGTTTGCAAAAATAGCTTACTAGATTTTAAGGTGAGTAATATTATTAACATACAAATTATGATTTATAATTCTCTTTCCAATTTTCCATTACACAAGAATCATACACATGCAAGGTGTATAAAACTGGAAAACATTACAACTGAAATAAAATATTCACTGGATAGGCTGAATGTCAACAAGGAAATCACAGAATTCCGTTTTACAGCTAACACAATTGAAATGATCCAATTGAACTGCATACAGCCCAGGTGGCTCAGCGGTTTAGCGCTGCCTTCAGCCCAGGGCCTGATCCTGGAGACCCGGGATCGAGTCCCACGTCGGGCTCCCTGCATGGAGCCTGCTTCTCCCTCTGCCTGTGTCTCTGCCTCTGTGTGTGTGTGTGTGTGTCTCTCATGAATAAATAAATAAAATATTTAAAAATAAATAAATAAATAAACAATAAAATAAATAATAAAATAATAAAATAAATAAAAGTGGCCAAAGCCTTGGGAATCTGGGAAACTATGTCAAAATATCTAACACTTATATTTTTGGAATCCCAGACAGAGTGGAGAAAGAGTTGGCACAGGAGGAATAAAGAAATAATGGTGGGAAATTCCTCAAATCTGGTGAAGGATATTAATTTATGGATTCAAGAAGCTCAAGGAACCGCAAACTCAAAGATAAACTTAAAGCAAAGTATACTCAGGGATGCCTGGGTAGCAGAGTTGGTTGAGTGTCTGACTCTCGTTTTCCAGCTCAGGTGGTGATCTTCGTCCTGGGATAAAGCCCTGCATCAGGCTCCATGCACAAGGTAGAGTCTGCTTGAGATTCTCTCTCCCTCTGCCTCTGCCCCTCCCACTCATGCTTGCTCTCTCTCTCTCTCTCTCTCTCTCTCTCTCTCCAATAAATACAATAAATCTTAATAAAAAAAAAAAAAGGATACTGGGGCACCTGGGTGGCTCAGTCAGATATGCATCTCCCTTTGGCTCAGGACATGATCCCAGGGTCCTGGGATGGAGCCCCACACTGGGCTCCCTGCTCATCAAGGTGTCTGCTTCTCTCTCTCCCTCTGCCCCTCCCCCTGCTCGTGTTCTCTATCTCTCTCTCTCAAATAAAATCTTAAAAAAAAAAAGATACTCATAGAAACAAAATTGCACAAAACCAAAGGTAAGAAAAAAACCTTGAAAGCAACCCCCTCAAATAAATAAACAAATAGGAAGGTACATGACATACAAGGGGAAAAAGGCTTTAAATGACTCTGGATTTTTAATGAGATACTAATAAATCCAGAAGGCAGTGGCACAACATTTTTAGAGTATTAAAGGAAAAAGTGGCAAACCAGAATTCTCTATCAGTACAATATCCTTCACGAATGAAAATAAAGACATTATTTTTTTCTTAAAGATTTTATTTATTTATTCATGAGAGACACAGAGAGAGAGGCAGAGACACAGGCAGAGGGAGAAGCAGGCTCCCTGCGGGGAGCCTGATGTGGGACTCGATCCTGGGACCCCGGGATCATGCCCTGGGCTGAAGACAGGCGCTCAACCACTGAGCCACCCAGGAGGCCGTAAAGACATTATTTGATGAAAGGAAAATAACTGAGTTTGTTGCCAGCAGATCTGCTCTTTTAAAAAGTATAAAAGGGGACGCCTCTTAAGTTTTTAAAAAATTCATCACTGTTGAAAAGCAAAAAATTACAATATGGTTTGGTGGAGCACTTGATACATGTACCTGTATTAGACATGGTGACTACAATAGGTAGGGAAAAGGGGAAAGGATGTGTGGGGCTATAAGGTGAAGTGGTAAAATATTAACCTGAAAGAGTTTTAAGTTAGGCATATAGGGCAGCCCTGGTGGCTCAGCAGTTTAGTGCCACCTTCAGCCCAGGGCGAGATCCTGGAGTCCCCATCAGGCTCCCCTGCATGGAGCCTGCTTCTCCCTCTGTGTCTCCGCCTCTCTCTCTGTGTCTCTCATGAATAAATAAATAAAATCTTAAAAAAAAAAAAAAGTTAGGCATATATATTTTAACCCATAGCACACCACTAAAAGAAATGGACAAAAAAAAAAAAAAAGAAATGGACAAAATACATATAATTAAGAAGTCAACAGAGGGGCAACTGGATGGCTTGATGGTTGAGTGTCTGCCTTCAGCCCAGGTGGTGATCCTGGGGTCCTGGGATCGAGTCCTACATCAGGCTCCCTGCAGGGAGCCTGCTTCTCCCTCTGCCTATGTCTCTGCCTCTCTCTGTGTCTCTCACAAATAAATAAATAAAACCTTAAAAAAATTCCTTAGAAGAAAACTTCAGGCCCAGGTAGTTTCACTGGTAAATTCTAATAAATATTTCAGAAAGATGTAATATGAATTTTACACTACCTCTTCAGGGAAATAAGAGTGACTACTTCTCATCTCATTTTATAAGGCCTACATTGCCCTGACACCAAAACCAGAGAAAGACATTACAACGAAAAGAATACAACAAATATTTCTGATGATTATAGACACAAAAGGCAACAAAATATTAAAAAATCAAACCCAGCTATATGTAAATATACAACCAAATGTAGCTTATCTGAAGGATGGTCCAATACTCAAAAATCAAAGAAATTGCCATATTATCAAACTCAAGCCTATAAAATATAATCGTATCAGTAGATACAGAAAAAAAAAGATGAGAAAATACAATATCTATTCATGATTTTTAAAAAACTTAAAAAACACCTTCCCAAACTAGAAATAGGTGGACATTTTTAAAAGTAGGTAAGGGTTGGGACGCCTGGGTGGCTCAGCGGTTGAGAGTTTGTCTTTGGCTCAGGTCGTGATCCCAGGTCTGGGGATCGAGTCCCCTATTGGGCTCCCTGTAAGGAGCCTGCTTCTCCCTCTGCCTGTGTCTCTGCCTCTCTGTGTCTCTCATGAATAAATAAACAAAATCTTTTAAAAAATTAAAATTAAAAAAAATAAAAGTAGATAAAGGTCTATAGTGCTAATATTGTACTTACTGGTAAAAGACTGAATGCTTTTGCTGTGAGGTCAAGAACAAAGTAACCATGTCACCTCTCCTAATCAGCATCATACAGGAAGTTCTAACTAGTTCAGTAAGGCAAGCAGAAGAAATAAAATCCATACCAATTTGAAAGAAAGAGGTAAAACTGAATTAAGGTTCAATTAAGATGATATTATTGTCTTATCACCAGCTCTCATCCTGGCATTTCGTCCTGCAAGGGTGCATCAGACAACGTCTGGAGATATTTCTGGTCTCACACTGAGGGTGGGGAGGATGCTACTGGCATAGTGGGTAGAGGCCAAGAATGTTATGAACATTTTGCAATGTGCATAATACTGCCTCTTTTTTGAGGGGGAGGGGGCACAAGGGAAACGGAGAGAAAGAATTGTAAGCACACAGCCCATCACGGAGCTCGATCTCAAAACCCTGAGATCATGCTCTAAGTCGAAATCAAGAGTCAGTTGCTTAACTGACTGCGCCACCCAGGCACCCCAGATACAGCCTCTTTCAACACAGAATTACCTACTCCCAAATGTAAGTAGGTCTGAAGTTGAGAAACTCCGGTCTGCATAAAAATCCCAAGGAAACTACACCAAACCTTTTAGAACGAAGTGTGTTCAGCATGTCAAAGAATATAAGGTCAAAAAAAAAAAAAAAAAAAAAAAAAACAAAGAATATAAGGTCAATATACAAATATCGATTGCATTTCCATATACTAACTATAAAAAAGAATCAATAATACAAATTTAAGGTCTGTATTCTTGTTCCGTCACTGTCTGCCATGTGAATATGGGCAAAGGTTAAGAATAACTAGCACCCTCTAGGTGCCAGGCACTTTATTTATGTTTTTTCTCATTTTTTTTTTTAAGTAAGCTCTATTTCCTAACATGGGGCTCAAACTCACGACCCCAAGATCAAGAGTCACACACTCCACCACCGACTGAGCCAGCCAGGCGCCCTTCATTTTAATCTTCTGAAATAGGTGTTTTTTTCCCCTAATGTTAAATTTTAAAATAACATCTTTTAATGTAATTATACTAGAGTTTATTTATATTTATTCCTTACCTCTCTTTTCTTGAAAGAGCCTCGGTCGAAGGAATGCCAGGGTCTTCTCTAATTTGAGGTTTTTCATATTTTTAAAATCAGGAAATAAGATATCAATGAAATGATTAGTATCAGTTAGATTCTCTTCAATATCACAAAACTGAGATACATGTTGTCTTTCCAGATATTCCTGTAAACTGTAGAAATCCAATATATAATTTAAGATTATCATACACTGGAACTTGATAACCATGTCCGAAAATTGAAAGTGGTAACAAGGTCACAAATATTTTGTGGTTCAATAAAACAAATAACAACTGAATGTCATGTAAAGATAAGTTGTATCTTTCTATCAAATCGAAGAGTTATGTTTTAATTCAACTTTTTGTTGAACCAATCCAAGGATCAACTACGTGAAAGCATGTGTGTTTGACTTCATGAGAGGATAATGAAGATCAACATAAAATACGGCTAAAAAATGTTTTCTTAATAAAATGTTTAATTAAAAAAAATAAATAATAAAATGTTTAATTAATTAATTATTTTTTAAAAGTGTTTTTCTTGGGATGCCTGGGTGACTCAGTCGGCTAAGCGTCTGACTCTTGATTCCTGCTCAGGTCATGATCCCAGAGTTCGGAGATCGAGCCCCATGTCAGGCTCCTGGCTGGGTGTGGAGCCTACTTAAGATTCTCTCTCCTCCCCTTGTCCCTCCCTCTCTCTCTTTAAAAAAAAAACAAAAACAAAAAAAACAAAAAAAACTTCCTTTTTTTTTTTATGTAAAGTTTTCCTGGTAGTTTCTACTTTTCCTTTTAAGGTTGTTTTTGAGTCAAGTGTTATGTAAGAGTATATGATATATTCTCAAATACATAAGATAGTTTGGTTATCTCTTTATTGCTTATTTCCAATTTTATTAGATCATAATCATCAAATGCACATGATGACATCTTAATTTTTAAAAATGCATTAAGGTTTTCTTTGCAAAATAATGTATTGTGGGATTTAAGGCTATGTATATCTATACTGTATATATAATTATACCAGGGCACTTTTAGACTACTGTACCTTCTTCATAAATGTTGCTTTCGACATCATATCCTCCTTTATTAAATTTAGCACTTTTAAAAGATTTATTTAGTCTGCCTTTGGCTCAGGGTCATGATCCCAGGGTCCTGGGATCGAGTCCCACATCGGGCTCCATGCAGGGAGCCTGCTTCTCCCTCTGCCTGTGTCTCTGCCTCTCTCCCTGTGTCTCTCATGAATAAATAAATAAAACCTTTTAAAAAAAAATTTAGGACAGTTGACACTGATATAAAACTATTGTCTCATAAATAGTTCATATTCAAATTTTACCAATCTTACAATACTGTCCCATTAATATTAAATTCTTAAATCCTGGAGCATACATTGCCTGTAACTGTCCTATCTCTCTGGTCTCCTTTAATCTCTAACAATGCCTCAGCCTTTTCATCTTTCATGATACTGACATTTTTAAAGAGTCCAAGTTAGCTGTTTTGTAGACTGTTCTTCATTTAGGATGTTTTTTTTTAAAGATTTTATTTATTTATTCATGATAGACCAGAGAGAGAGAGACAGAGAGACAGAGACAGAGACACAGGCAGAGGGAGAAGCAGGCTCCATGCAGGTAGCCCCATGCAGGACTCGATCCCAGGACCCCAGGATCACGCCCTGGGCCGAAGGCAAGCACTAAACCACTGAGCCACCCAGGGATTCCCCCATTTAAGATGGTTTCAAACTATTGGGTGGACCAGTAGTTTCCTATTACTTAATAGGATTTGGATCTTTGGCAGGAATATTATATAAGTGATGCTGTGTCCTTCATACACCACAATATGATGTACATGATGTAAGTTTTTCCCATTGTCGATGGTATTAATGTGGTTAACGTGGTATCTTCCTGGGGCACCCGGGTGGCTCAGTGGTTGAGTGTCTCTGCCTTTGGCTCAGGGCGTGATCCTGGGGTCCTGGAATGGAGTCCTGCATGGGTCTCCCCACAGGGAGCCTGCTTCTCCCTCTGCCTGTGTCTCTGCCTCTCTCTGTGGGTCTCTTATGAGTAAATAGATAAAATCTTTAAAAACTAAGAGTAAAAAAATAATAAAGTGGTATCTTCCTGTATTCTCCACTGAAGACTATTTCCATTGTGTAAATAATAATATATCTATGAGGACACTATTTATTTTTCCATGCAATGGTTGTAGTACCCATTGATAATTCTTGTCTGCATCGATTATTACTATAATGGTTTTTAATGTAGCTTTTTTTTTAACCTTAACCTTGTAATCTCTGTATTTAATGAGATAACCTTTTCATATTTAGTATAATAGCCATAAACTTAACTACCTTCCTTCCATCTTACTTTACATATACTATTTACTCTAAATTGTACTTTCTTGGGTGCCTGAGGGGCTCAGTCTGTTAAGTGTCTGCCTTCAGCTCAGGTCATGATCCCAGGGCCCTGGGATTGAGCCTCACATCTGGCTCCCTGCTCAGCGGGGAGCCTGCTTCTCCCTCTGTACCTCCCTCCTGCTCATGATTTCTCTCTCTCTTTCATGCTTTCTTTCTCTCAAATAAACAAATCTTTAAAAAATAATAAATTACAGTTTCTTCTTTTTTTTCTTTCCCTTATTTGGCTGGTCTGAGCAAGTTGCTATCCGTTCCGAGTTTTTCCCTTGTGAATATAGAGGTTCCCTTTTACTTATCCACTACACTGATGTTCACCCTTTTACCTTCTTCCGTAAGCAAACATATATGTTCCAAATTTTTCATACATTCCGACACACTATATTTCTCTAACATCCATCCCCACTTCTGTAAACTTGAAAAAGAACCCGAAAAATACTGTGTTCCTTCTTCATGTCAGCTTCCCTTTCTCCTCTCTGAGGAGAACATTTTCTCCCTTATATCAAAGTGCTCTTTCCATTTTTTGTTTAAGTCTTCCCTCAAACATTTTTCAAGTGATATATCCCCAAGAATGCCCTGAGCATCTCCCTTTGCTTCTCCAGGTAAAGGATATCCTGGTTTCATTAAGATGGGGTGGGGTGGGGTGCTGTTTCTCTCAGTGATCTGATGGCAAGTCCCATGTCGCTCAGAGATTTTTCCCTTTTAACAAACTTGGTCTCCAGTTGCTGCCAAATATGCAGTTGGTGGAAGGGGACCACCTAAAGTGCAAGTCACTGGGGGAAGCACTGTCTCTAACAAATTTTAAACCAATTTTAAGCTAAAAGCTGGGCTATTTTTCTTAGCATCACCATGCACCAGCGATTCTAAACAATGTTCGTGGTAAATCACTCCTCCTTGAAAAAAAATCTTTTGTCTACATTCTAAATAATTCCTGTGGTGAGTGTTAAATTTTAACAATATACGTGTAGGCTTCAGGTTCGCTTATTTTTATTACTTATCTTTAATAAACAGTGTACTCTAGCTGGTACTCTGCATGTAAGAATCAATTCTAAAGGGGATCCCTGGGTGGCGTAGTGGTTTGGCGCCTGCCTTTGGCCCAGGGCGTGATCCTGGAGACCCGGGATCGAATCCCACGTCGGGCTCCCAGTGCATGGAGCCTGCTTCTCCCTCTGCCTGTGTCTCTGCCTCTCTCTCTCTCTCTCTGTGTGACTATCATAAATAAAATAAAAAAAAAAAAAAGAATCAATTCTAAAATAACAAAGATATTGGCGAGAACACAATATCTTCTGGAATTTTCTGTGAAACAGGAATTTTATGTATCTCCATTTAACATACAATAAAGATCCTTTTTTTTTTTTTTTCATGTTACAAAAACAACAAGCTTTAAGATTTATTTTTGTAATTTTTTTTTTTACAGAGAAAAACGACACACCCCTTGGGGGGAAGGTGAGGGATTAAGACAGGCCCTGGGTAAAAATGATCACAACAGGGCAGCCCCAGTGTTGCAGCGGTTTAGTGCCACCTGCAGCCTGGGGTGTGATCCTGGAGACCCGGGATCGAGTCCCACATTGGGCTCCCTGCATGGGGCCTGCTTCTCCCTCTGCCTGTGTCTCTGCCTCTCTCTTGCTCTCTCTGAATGAATAAATAAATAAATCTTTAAAAAAAAAATGATCATGACAGCACCTGGAGTTGCTAGGCCTGCCTAGGAGAGACACGGGCACTTCCACACCAGCACAGGGGACAGCAACCATCTGAGGCTCAGCAGACCAGTTCACACACCACGCAAAGATCCAAGTCATAAAAATCTTCCAGCTCATCATGAAATAGGTCCCCCTGGTCTTCAGAGTCTGTCCGGTTGTCGTCCCCACCTGTAGCCAAAAGCATAAGCAACATCTCACCCAGCTCAAAGGTGACAACCTCCTCTCCTTCATTGTCAGAGGGGTTGCTGTTCTCTCCTTCCTCAATGAGCTCCCAGAAGTGGTTCCTTCGTTGGGCCCAGTGCCTGCTTGATGTTCCCTTAGTCTCTGCGGCTCCTCTCTACAGCCATCAGGGTATGCATGCTTGTAAAAATAGTTGCCTCCAAATGGGCAGCTCCCATGATTTCAACAAAATACCTGCACTCCTTTATGCTCATTGCCTCCTTGTATCTCTGATTGAGTTTCTGCTTCTCTTCTTTCTCCTCCACCCAGTACTCACTTGGAATGACAGTTAAATGGGATCCGGCATTGGGGGCAGGACTTTATGATCTCGCTCTCCAATTGCTTAGCACTCCTCCACTTGCGAATACACTTGAGACAGTAAGTGGGGTTGCAGTTGGTGACAATCCCAAAGTGACACTCACTGGGGTTGGCTTTCTCATAGACCACCTCCATGCAGATCCCACACACCACGTCCTTGCTGTGCTGGACAGCAGATGAGAGCTCCACGTCCTTCCCGTGGGCCTCACTGCAAGATCTTCTATGTTGTGATCTCTGGGCAGCATCCATCAGATGGAGGACCCGCAGCCCACACCGGTCACATGAGTCTCCGTGGAGATACACACGGTTCTCCCTGTACGGGCACTCTCCCCCTGCAGCAGAGGGCCACAGCTGCTTCTTTGTTCCTGTTGCTGTCTGCTCTTTCTCTAATTCTTCCTTGGTTGCTGAGCCCTGTGGGGGTGCTCCTGTCCAGGAAGGGGCAGGACAGCCACAGTAAGGCTGCCAGGCACAAGCTCAATGGCATTCACCCAGTCTTCTGAGCCTGCGCCGACAGTTGCAGAGTTTGAATTTCTGGACTTGGCTTCGCCCATATTCATTTCAACAACTGGTCCAGCTGCCAATGAGAGACTTGAGGAAGGAGCAAGGGATGATTTTGCAGTTAGATCCGCAGCAGGCACTTCTTCCTGTTTCACTGGCTTGCCGTGTTCATCTCTGCAGCGGTCTCCGTAAATACAGCATCCTCGCTGAAAACGCCTGCACGCTACCCCATAAGGACAGTCAGAGGGGTCATGCGAATAGCGACAGTTATCTCCTTCCTACAAACCCCAGGCATGAAATACCTTAGCTCGTAGCTTTTCTTCTTGCTTTTGGTATGGGTTGAAGTGATGGACTCAGAGTGGATGGCCAAGAAAGAATTCTTGAGATGGCTTCGGTTCAAAAAAAGGTGGTTTTATCAGAACAAAGGGCCTGGGTTCCTGGGCTGAAAGGGCTGTCAGTAAAGACCAATTTTCAGGATGTCATTGAGAAATCTTCAAATCTTAAGGCTTACAAACAAAATTTGCTCTTTATTCCTGTGGTAGACTAATATATACATATTAGCATATAGTAATATATACTATACGAATATATACTAATACATGCTATATAAACATGTACTATTCATATATTTATGGAGTTTTTTCCTTTCTAAGAAAACACATTAATATAATTGAGCAGTATTAACCTGTTGCTTGTTTCTTTTTTGGTATTACAATACTCTATTTTTTTTTGCTTATATGTTCATATAGACACAAAATTTCCTAAAGGATAATTTTCACTATTTATGTTTTTTATTTATTTATTTTATGTTTTTTTTTCTGGCCATTATTATTTGTCTTGCTCAATAATTAGTACTAAACATAATATTATCATATAGAGGAGAGGGGTACTAAGAAAATTATCTACTTGGGTTTCTTTCTTTTTCTTTTTTTTTTTTTTTCTACTTGGGGTTTCAAACATACTGAGCACATCACTGTCTGTTCTTTCTTTTTTCAATGGCATATAGTGGTGTTGTTGTTGTTTTTCCCCCAGGATATTCTGTATCTGTATTTTTCTGCATTGGTCGAGGCTGGGCCACTAAGCCCTTTCAACTAGATGTATGTATTTCCTCATTTCAGGGAATCTTGTTCTCTATTCTTTGTTGAATTCTAGCTTGTTCATCTGAATGGATGTATGTAATTTCTTCTCTGTATGTAATTTCTCTTACTAGCACGATGGTTTCCTCAGTATATTCTCGACATCGCTTAAAGTCTTGCTTTCATAACATCTGTCTCATTTTATTTCTGTACTTTGAGCTATTTCTTTCATCTGATTTGCCAAGTTATTAATTCGAGTCTCAAATAACTATCACACTCTCCAATTCTTCTGAATTTACAGTTCAGATCACAATTTATTTTATAGTTCAAATTTGAAAATCTCTTTTTATGTAGCACTTGAATCTCAAGCATTATTATTACTACTACTACTACTATTTTATTTAAAGATTTTTCCAGCCCTAGCAGTTCTTTTTCACTAGATTTATGTTTTGACTTTTGTGTTGATCTTCCTTTCTTTGACCACTAGGCTCCCTTAGTTGTACAGTCATTTTTCTTGGTTGATCTACTGGGGCTCGCATCTGGGTTTTGGAACATTAGGTGTTAGAAACCCTAGAACTGGAAGGCAAAAATGGCCTCTAGGCTACAAGGAAGCAGGCTATCATTCCCCTGTGGGAACAAATGATAAGAGCCCTTATAGATCTGGTCCTCAAAGGCAGGCAATTTTGGTAATCCTGCTCAACTCCATGTTGGGCTTTTGTGGGGGTCAGGAAGGCCCAGTGAAGTCCAGTATGAACCTGGCCCTGGGGAGTCACAAGTCTATGTTTGTTCTTCCCAAGACCAACGGCTGTCCCCAGGTTCTTGTCTCCTGTGACTGAGCTCAGGCACTCCCCAAGGTGTCTGTGGAGAAAGCACCACACCACCTTCCCCTTGTCTCTAGTTCTGGACCACCAGAACTCTGGTCTCACCTATGTCCAGATGCTTATTAGCACAGGTTCCCTTTGATTCTAGAGAGGCAGAAAAGAGTAGACAGTAAAGGTATAGAATTCAGACTGCTCTGATCCCAGAAATCTTTTTAAGGATTATTTTAGGAATTGTACCTATTATCTACAATTTAAATGAGAGTTTTACAAAAGAAAAACTTACTCTCTATAGCTATGACATGTGTAGAGATAAAGAGATTACCAAGAATAGAAGAGACACTTTGTATGGACAGAGAAATACACGAGATTATAGGAGGTAGGAACTAACATCTTCACTTAGTCATAAAGATTTGGAACAGAAAAGGAGTTTAGAGGTCATTTCATTTCCTGCCATCTTTGTATTCCCAGGGCTTGGCACATAGTAGAACTTTAATAAATACTAGATAAATGGAAGGATACATAACAGAGTGAATGAATGAGTGAGTAATTAGTTACTGCCATTAACTAATTCTATGACTCTGGATAACGTAGCTAATAGAACCACACCTTCCTCTTCTATAGAATGACTGGAAAGCAAAGGTAAACGACTCTGACCTTTGAGTTCTTAACACACAGGCTGATAAAGGAGACAGACATGCAAACAGATAACATGGTATGGGCTGAGCAGGGAGCCTGTCTCTCCCTCTCCCTCTGCCCTTCCCCCCACTTGTGATCTCTATTTCTCTCTCAAATAAGTAAAATCATTTTTTAAATGTGTACTCTTAGATTTTGAGATATTTGGATATTACACTTCATTGCCTACTATACAACATATAATTGTAAGTTTCCTGGTTTCGAGCTACCTGTCGTGCTTCTTTTTTACTGGAGTCCTGACCTCCTCATGGTGATCCTCATCTGCTTCTTTAGCTTCCATCTCAGGATCGGGTTCAGTTTCCTTCAGGTCAGGCTGTTCTTCATCTCCTTGAGATATAACTAGAATATGGCTTACTCCACTTGTCATAAAAAGGACAAAATCTTGAAAGTCAGGCTACAAAATAAGATGATAAACTGCTTACTTCTGAAATGGATAGACGAAAAAGACAGCCACTCCCCAACTCAAGCAATGTCACTCCCTTCCCAATCACTAGGCAATGGAGTGTTATCTCTGTAAGCCCCCTCTTTTTTTTTAAGATTGTATTTGTTTATTCATGAGAGGCAAAGAGAGAGGCAGAGACGCCAGCAGAGGGAGAAGCAGGCCCCATGTAGGAAGCCCGATGTGAGATTCGATCCCGGGACCCCATGATCACACCCCGAGCCGAAGCAGACGCTCAACTGCTGAGCCCCCTAGGTGTCCCATGTAAGCCCCCTCTTAACAAACACATCTTTGAAGGATGGAAGTTCACAAATAACAGGGATTGATCTTAAAGATGGTCTAATTACCATTCTCAAGCTTCAGGATGCTTCCAAATCATCAGATGGGCTTGCTAAAACACGATTTGGAGGGCAGCCCGGGTGGCTCAGTGGTTTAGTGTCACCTTCAGCCCAGGGCATGATTCTGGAGGCCTGGTTTCGAGTCCCACATCGGGCTCCCTGCATGGAGCCTGCTTCTCCCTCTGCCTGTGTCTCTGCCTCTCTCTCTCTCTCTCTCTTTCTGTGTGTGTGCATGTGTCTCTCATGAATAAATAAATAAGATCTTAAAAAAAAAACACACACACACAATTTGGAAAGCCCAATCTGAGTTCATAACTCAGTCGGTTGAGGATGGTCTTTGAAATCGGATTGTCTCAAAAGTTCCCACGTGATGCTGAGGCAGCTGGTCCAACCTTTCCCTGGGGCCAGGAGAGGTGGTTTGGAGCATCACAGCCAGGTGACAAAGTGCTATCTACTAGAACTTTCTCTGATTACAAACACATTCTTCTGTGCTCTCCAATACGTGTAGCCACATGCAGCTACTGAGCACTTGAAATGTGGCCAGTGCAACCTGAGACTCTGAATTTCTTAATTGATTCGATTTTCATTAATTTAAATTCAAATGGCCACATGTGGCTGATGGCCACTAGGCTGAACAGCACATTTCCAGAAGCAATGTCCTCTAACCCCCAAGCCACTGCACTTTCCAATACACAGCACTGCCTTTCTTAAACTCCCCTGGGGCAAAAGAGAAAATAGCCTAAGACTTAGGCCTTTAGGTAGTGAAAGGATTAAGGCTTCCCTGTGAGGTTTATGACAAGGAGCCTTCAACCTGGGATAAAAATCTCTAGGAAAGGACTGGATGCTCATTTCAAACAGGTCTTCACTCCAACAAAGTATAATCGGACCATCTGCTGTTGCTCAGCTGCCACTGTTTCTACCAAAGACTTCTCCGTCATTGGCTTCCTTGGCCTTACCATAATATGGACACCAATGGGGACAATGGGATGTCATTTGGATGGTCAGACTTATTCAGTTGCTTTACTAAAATAAGAGGTCAAAACTTAGAGGAATCCACAGTATCTGAAAACACAGTGGCTTTTTTTGTTTGTTTGCTTTTGACTTTCTTACCTCCTCCGCTTTGCGACTATAGAACTCCCTTGCTTGTTGTTCTGTGAGCACTCTCTTGTCCTCAATTTCCAAGACGTACCCTGCCTCGATAATCTTCATGTAGAGAGTAAGGTCAGATCCAGATGCACCACAGGACAACATGTAAAACAAGTCAAGGACATTTGTTCCTTGCGTCTAAAAAACCACCTGGATTTGAACGCATTTCAGCTGAAGACCTCAAAAAAGGATCCATAGGGCAGTAGGTTTGAAGAGGCTCAAAAATACATAAACAGAGAAGGCCCTTTGCATGCCTCCTGGTATGTAAGTTTGCAAGGCTTGAACCAGAGACTCCACAGAATTTCTGTTATTTAAATGACTTACCCCAAAATGTGGGGCAAGTCATTTAAATAATAACTAATTAATAATTTAAACTAAATAATTACCTAAATTCCAAGGGAAGAATCATGTTTTCTTGAATCATTCGTAAAAACATAAATCTATAAGCACTTTTAACCATCTACTTCAAAATTGGTTTGACATTATTTTTTAAAAGGCTTTTCAATCAATTGAATTTAAATTAAAAATTAATTACATTTAAGTGTAAAAATTAAATTTAAAAAATAAAAAATAGGGACACCTGAGTGGCTCAGTGGTCAGGTGTCTGCCTTCGGCTCAGGGAGCGCTCCTGGGGTCCTGGGATTGAGTCCCACATCGTGCTCCCTGCATGGAGCCTGCTTCTCCCTCTGTCTGTGTCTTTGTGTCTCTCATGAATAAATAAATAAAATCTTTTTAAAAAAATAAAATGAAATAAAATAAAAAATAGAAGTCTTTCCTTTGTTAAGGCTATAACTCATAATCTAGTATATTTTACACTTTATAGGAAAATCAAAAACAAAACAAAACTATCCAAATTACGGGGAAATATCGAATTTGAGATTTTGCCAAGCTTTGTCTTAAAAAAAAACTTTAATGACAAATTCAGTTTGCATGTCACTCAAGTATAGTAAAATGTAAGAGTTTTGAAGCAAATATGACAAGTCTAATGAGGTATTAAACGAAATAGAAGTATAATCTGGGTTCAAAGCAACCCAGTAATTACATTGTTTGGTGGGAGTATCTAGCACCAGGTACCTTCTGCTTCTATTATGAAAGTAAATACCTTACTGGTTCCCTTGGTCTTTTGATATGGAAAAGCAGTACTTAAATCTCTCTGAACCCTCACCTAACCGATAGTCCAATTTGAATAATTTCTAAATACTCAGATCATGTCTTTGTTACCTTGCTTAGGGCCTGACAGCAGAAAGTAAAATCCAAGCAATATTTAAACTTGGTAACTTTTCCATTACTATAATTGAAAAATGTAGTGTGTCCTTTTTTTTTTCCATTCAAAACATTCTCTAGTTTTTTTGTCCTGTTTTTTTTTTTTATATGTAGCCCTTTACCATATTCCAGAGAGGTGAAGTATTTAGGAATATTCATAATTTACATCTCTGACATGTTATTTACTATATCAAAACAAAACCAAAAAAAAAAAAAATGGTGATGAACTCATAATTCAAAGTAATGCCACAACTAAAAGAACTAAAAAAACCATATAATTTTGAAAATCTTTAATGTCCTAGCCATTTAAACCTACTTGAATAAGGAAGAGTAAAACCATGTAAATATGTGATATTACTTTTTTAAACTTTATGAAGTATAAGTAATTTATGTATGGAGGATGGGGGTACAGTTTGATGCCGCCCCCCTTTCATACACATCAAAATCTGGAAGAAAAGTGCTATCTTTAGAGAGTAATATTATTAAATCAGTGAACAAATGAAAGAGACCATACAACCCAAGATCACGGATCTTTGACTTTCAGTGATAATGCTGCAGTAGCTAAAGAAAGAGGGCATAATGGGAAGTTCATCAAGAGAAGACCAACCCCTTGAGGTAGCTCCTCCTCAGTGACCTCCTCTATTCCCCAAACAAAATTCTTTCGAATTTCAATTTACTGTTGCTATGTTAACACAAAGTCATTGTTATGGAGTTAGCAAAGTACAGCCTGCAGTCAACATCAGGCCCACCACTTGTGTTTGAAAATAAAGCTTTACTGGGGCACGGCCACATCCATTGTTTACCTACTACCAATGGGTGCTTTCTCAAAGTAATGGCAGAGGTAAGCAGTGGTGTTAGAGATCATCTGCCCCACAAACATGAAAATAGTTACTCTCTGGCCCTTTATATGAAAAGTGCGCTGACCTATGAATTAGAACTCAGTTTTCCTCTTAAAAAAAACTTATTTGGGGGCAGTCTGGGTGGCTCTAGTGCCACCTTCAGCTCAGGGCATGATCCTGGAGACCTAGGATTGAGTCCCTCATCGGGTTCCCAGCATGGAGCTTCCTTCTCCCTCTGCCTCTCTCTGTGTGTCTCTCATGAATAAATTAATAGAATCTTAAAAAAAAAAAAAAAAAGTAAAAATAAAAAAACTTATTTTAGCTCTAAGGCAAAACAATAAATGCTTCCTTATTCTATTTTGCATCTAAGAAAGACCATACATTTATGACAACATCAAAAAAATAAAACAAGCCAATGTGAGCTTATAACAAGTCTATGTTGATAAAAACTAAACAGGAAGAACATTTGTTATCATCCAATATAAGAACTGTAATTTTTATCACTATTTATATTAGATGCTGGTAGAGCAAGATGTTTGAGGGATGCCTGAGTGGTTCAACGGTAAAGCATCTGCCTTTGGCCCAGAACGTGATCCTGGGGTCCTGGGATCAAATCCCGCATCAGGCTCCCTGCATGGAGCCTGCTTCTCCTCCCTCTTCCTGTGTCTCTGCCTCTCTGTGTCTCTCATGAATAAATGCATAATATCTTTAAAATAAAATAAAGATGCTTGAGGGATGCCTGAGTGCCTCAGTGGTTGAGCATCTGCCTTTGGCTTAGATGTGATCCCGGAGTCCCAAGATCAAGTCCCACATCGGGCTTCCTGCATGAGCCTGCTTCTCCCTCTACTTGTGTCTCTGCCTCTCTCTCCGTGTGTTTCTCATGAATAAATAAATAAAATCTTTAAAAAAAAAAAAAAAGATGCTTGAGTAGATCTAACCTTTGTTAAGACAAAACATTCAAAGCCTTCGGAGGTACCTAGCACCAGAAATTTGTTATGTTCTATTTCACTCTAAATGATAAGCTTGTCTCCAAATTGACAGTTTAGAAGTTGTTACATTGCAATTAGTTTAAAGTATTTTTGGGAAATATCACTTACTTTTTTTTTAATCTCTAGAGATTTTCTAGTCATCACAGCATCAGGTTTGATAATAACAATAATGTATAGTTGTTCTAGGAAAAAAATAGGAGAATTTCATTTTCCTGGTACAAAGTCTAGATAATGATGGATTTGCCAATAATAAATGTAAATTATTAATATTTAGTGAATTTTTGTCCATTGAAAGCTTTGTTCTTATTATGACGTTCCAACTACCAAGGAGTTTCTACTTAGAATCAAAGTGCAGTTCCTATATGTGCATGCAGGAGAAATATTCACAAGAATTGGTGGTCCACAGGCAAAAATAAATAAATAAATAAAAATGAGAAAACCTGTTAGGTGGCACTAGTTATTTTAATATAATTCACATGCATTAAAATCACACCCTTGATCAGTATCACTGATCAGTGGAGTTTCGATACAAGCAAACATTACAGACTGATTAATTTTATCATCTAGAGATTTATCCACATTTATCCACACATTCTCATGATGAGCTTTTAGTGCACAATAGCTCACTGAGCACACTGTTGGTCTCTGCTCCCTCCAAAGCGTGAATGCACACTCACACACCTGTACAGACAATCCAGGAGGGAAATTGTTAACTGTAAAGTAAACTGGCCTGTGGGTCATGGAAGAAGAAATTACTTTCACAAGGTTCTGGAAGATGATGAAGGATAAAATAAGAGGAGGCTGCTGTCTAGGGAGTCATAGGGGATAGGAGCCTCTGGGCCCGAGAAACCTCTAAGGGTTGTGCCCACAGAGACCAAAGGAAAGGCAACGGGAGCAAAAAAGTTTTCTTGTTAACAGCTAAGTCTAATATTATCCTACTAGGCCCTTACCAGTAACGTTGAGGTCACCACTACCTTTTTGCTCTTACATGTAGTGCTATAATTAACATCCAAGTACACAAATTCCTTGCCATTACTCTGAAGGAAATTTACTCACCAGCACTTTCAGAGTGTGCTTCCCCAGCATCTTCCACATCTGAGTCTACAAACACAATTTCACGATACTGTGTAAGAGAAATGCAAATAGAAGTTATGTCTTAATATGACAGGAAAGGTTTTTAGAAATGTTTCTAATAAATACTTACAATCCAAAGGATAGAGGGTAAAGTGGGAATCTGCCTACATTTATCTAATACTCCTTTTTCCTGTCTTCCTACTGAAATAAAAAGAGAAATCTTTAGAATGATTGAGGTGGGAAGACTATCAGAAATAATACATATGGGAAATGGTTAAAAACCAAAAACCTTAAAACTTAAGAAGGGTACAAGGAATAAAATAAGAAAGAAGCAGAAATTAATAAGTAAGAAAGCAATAAATTAGGGACACCTCAGTGGCTCAGTGAGTTGAGCATCCAACTCTTGGTTTGGGCTCAGGTCATGATCTCAGGGTCAACAGCATAGAGACCTGCATCAGGCTCCATGCTCAGCAAGAGTCTGCTTGAGTCCCTCTCCTTTGCTCTTCCCCTGATTGCTCTCTTTCTCTCTCTCTCTCTCAAATAAATAGAAATAAGAAAGAAAGAAAGAAAGAAAGAAAGAAAGAAAGAAAGAAAGAAAGAAAGAAAGAAAGAAAGAAAGAAAGAAGAAAGAAAGAAAGAAAGAAAGAAAAAGGGAGCAATAGATACATAATTATGTTAAAGATCAAAAGGACATTTGATGAGTTTCAAGATCTTAGAAAACTAAAAACAGAAAAATACCTTCTTAACTTCTAAAAAATCATCTTGCTCAAAACAATAACCAATTTTCTACTTTAGAGTAAAATATTAGGAAGGATGGGGATGAGGGTTCCTTAATTTTTTGAGAAGCCCTTAAAAAGCTTCTTTTTTAACTATCTGAAAGGTTTATATATTTGCATATATACATTTTCTTGGCAAGAGAATGCATAATTTCAGAGTCTCAAAGAAAAGATCCCAGAATGTATGGAAATGACTATCCAGGAAGCTCATTCTTATTATAATCAAGAATAAGATAATTATACCAGCTATAACTTTAAATTGAACTGACTTTATATTTGCTGGACATGTGCCAGCCAATAGGGCAGCAACTAACCACATAAGGCCATTTCCAGTTCTTGAAAATGAAGTTAGTCCAAATTAAGATGTGCTGTGATAGCTACATAGCACATTCTAAAGACTTAGTATGAAAAAATGATGCGGAATACCTTGTTTTTTATATTGAGTACATATTTAAATGAGAATCTTTTTAACATATAGGATTTAATTTTTTTCACTTTTTTCTAAAAAAGAGGAAAAGAAACCATAAAAGACTCTTAACAATAGAGAACAACTGACGGTTGATGGAGGGTGATGGGTGAGGGATGGGCTAGATGGGGTGTGGGCATTAAGGAGGGTACTTGTGATGAGCACTGGGTGTTGTATGTAAGTGATGAATCACTGAATTCTTCTCTTGAAACCAATATTACACTATATGTTAGCTAACTAGAATTTAAATAAAAATTTGAAAAGAGGGGATATCCCTGGGTGGCTCAGCAGTTTAGTGCCTGCCTTTGGCTCAGGGATTCTGGAGTCCCCAGATCGAGTCCCACATTAGGTTTCCTGCATGGAGCCTGCTTCTCCTTCTGCCTGTGTCTCTGCCTCTCTCAGTCTGTGTCTCTCATGAATAAATAAATAAAATCTTTTAAAAATTTTTTGAAAAGACAAAAATAATAATTTCACCTTTTTCCTCTTTGTTGTTTTTTGATGTGACTAGTAGAATATTTTAAATTATGTATGTGACTCACAACATAACCTTTTTTTTTTATCGTAATACAGGACTGTGCTAGACCAAATAGATAAGAAAGCTAAATAATAGAAGCATTCAACAAAATGGTAGACTATAAACATATTAACACATTTTGTGCTTTCACACTGTTATTAATTAAAACAGGATATCATTCTGTAAGAACAATCAGACCGACAACAATATAACCACAGAATAGAGCACACATAGAGAAAGGCACATAGAACATAGCAATTAAGACTATGTGTTAATGGGCAGCCCGGGTGGCTCAGTGGTCTAGCGCCGCCTTCGGCCCAGGGTATGATCCTGGAGACCCAGGATCAAGTCCTGCGTCGGGCTCCCTGTATGGAGCCTGCTTCTCCCTCTGCCTGTGTCTCTGCCCCTCTCTCTCTCTCTCTGTGTCTCTCATGAATGAATAAATAAATAAATAAAATCTTAAAAAAAAAAAAAAAAGACTGTGTTTAGACGTCATTCTGTCTGACATCAAACAATTCTGGTTTCAACACCGGCTAGCTAGCTGCTTCTGCAGAAATGACTTCATGCTTTTAAGTGCTGTCTTAGCATTTGTAACTATCTCATAAGATTTCTTGAGGCTCCCATTCAAGATGGCAACATAAAAGGCTCCTGAACTTAACTTACCTCCTCCCATAAACACATCAAACGTACAGCTCTATACAAAAAAGTTTTCTCCGAAAGAAATCCAGAAAAAGGCTCAGCAACTACATGTCAGGCAAATGAGGAAAAAAAAAAAAAAAAAACACCTATATTGAAATGCATAGGAGAGTAGGAGGGTTTGAGACACAACTTGACCATAAACTTCACCCCCACCACCGGGACACACAATTGGGAGGGAACAGCCAGCATGTCCCTGAGGACACGTGCCAAAAAAACATATAATATGCCAAATTTTAAGACTTCCAATTGAGAGAAAGATCCCTCAAATACCTAGCTCTGAAAGCCAGAAGGTCCCCCAAATCCCTAGCTCTGAAGGCCAGCAGAGGCTAGAGGAAACCAACAGTTCCTACCAGGCTGGTAAGGACTGGCTGTGGCTATCCTATCAGTGCTCAGAGCACAGGCAGCTCACGGACATGCCCAGTTTTTCTCTGGAAGAAGCTTACTTGAAACTCTTAAAGTGGTAGCCTGTGAGTCAAGCTCCCAAATTAACACAGATCTAGGGGTTGACTGCAGTCCTCTCCAGAGACCAGGGAGGTTGGCAGGTGCCATCTCTGTACTTTCCTACTCCAGGTGGTAGATGTCCACGTGAAGATGGCTTGAGCACATCTCATGCCCCACCCTGGATTTTGTGGCTGCTCCCAAAGGACACATCCCTGGATGGCCTGACTATGGCGGCCAGCAGAGACAGCGTTGGTGGGTTCAGTGTACCCAGCTATGTTTGGATAAACCATCCAAACAGAAAATCAGTATGAAAACACAACTTAAACCATATGTTAGGCCAGATGGACTTAACATTTACAAAACATTCTATCTAAAAGCAGTAGAATACACATTCTTCCCAAGTGCATGTGGAACATGCTCCAGGAAAGATCATATGTTAGGCCATATCAAGCATCTTTTCCCACAACAATAGTATGAAACCAAGAAATCCATTACAAGAAGAAAACTGAAAAATTCACAAATCTGTGAAGATTAAACATGCTACCAAACAACCAGTGGTCAAAGAAGAAATCAAAAGAGAAATCTTAAAATACCTGAGACAAATGAAAATGGAAATACAACATACCAAAACTAAAAGGGAAGTTTATAATGATAAATGCCTACATTAAGGAAAAAAGGTCACAAATTATATCCTAACTTTTCACTTTAATAAGCTAGTAAAAGAGAACTGATGAAGCCAAAATTAGTAGATGAAGGCAATAACAGATCAGAGGAGAAATAAATAAAATAGATACTACCTAGACAATAGAAAAATCAATGAAACTGAAAGCTAGTTAAGCTAGTTTCATTAAAAAAATAAAATGACAATTATTTAGCTAGACTCTCAAGAAAAATGACAGAGGACTCAATAAAATTAGAAATGCAAGAGGGAACATTATTACAAATACTACATGAATACAAAGAATCTTAGGAGACTATTATGACCACCTATGAAATCACTATCTCAGAAAGTTACATGCAAGGGCACCTGGGTGCTCAGCTGGTTGAGCATCTGGCTCTTGATTTCAAATCAGCTCATGATCTCAGGGTCGCGGGATAGAGCCCCGTGTTGGGCTCTAGGCTGCAGAGCATGAAGACTGCCTGGGACTCTCTCTCTCTCTTTCTCTCTCTCTCCCCCTCCTCTCCCTCTCTCTCTCTCAAAAAAAAAAAAAAGTTATGTCCATGCCCATGTTAACTGCACTATTCACAATAGTCAAGACATGCAGACAACCTAAATGTCTATCAATGGAAGAAAGGATAAAGACAATGTGATACACACACACACACACACACACACACACACACACACCATGGAATATTATTCATACCAAAAAAAAAAGAAATCCTACCATTTAGGACAACATAGATGGACCTTGAGGGCAATATAATTAAATGAAATCAGTCAGACAGAGAAAGACAAATACTATATGATCTCACTTATACATTGAATCTAAAGAAACTAAACTTATAAATACAGAGAACAGAATGGTGGTTACCAGAGGTGGAGGGTGGGAAGTGGGGAAATTGGATAAAGGTGCCCAAAAGGCACAAACTACCAGTTATAAGATAGATAAGTTCCAAGGGTACAATATACAGCATGGTGACTCTACGTGACACTATTGTATGGTATACTTGAAAGTTGCCAAGAGAGTAGACCTTGAAAGTCCTCATCACAACAAAAAAATTGTAACTACAGGAGGTGACAGATGTTAAACTTAATGAGGTGATCATTTCATGATATGTACAGATATCAAATCATTGTTATACACTTTCACTTCATACAATGTTAATTTGTCAGTTATATATCAATAAAACTAGGAAGGAAAAAGATTTTTATCAAAATTAAATGCAGATATCTGGTGGAAAGTCTTAACAAAGAGCAATTCCTCAATAATTCCTGGTTATTATAGTTTTCACCAACAAGTGGGGGTAGTGGTGTGAGAGACACAGATAGAAAGAAGGGAAAGGAGAAGATTCCCTGACAAATAAGAAAACTTGAAAAGTAAAGAAAAATGTCTTTAGATGAGAAAAATCACTATTATAAACGTAAATTCCCCATATCTGTCATTTGTCCATCTTCCATCAAAATGTTCATTTTTTTCTTAATGCTCATAAAGTACTTTGTGTGTGCTGTGGATATTAGCACATTGACACAGAGTATAAGCATTTTTCCCAGATTGCAGCTTTCCTTTTACGTTTTAGGATGCACTTCAAAGTTTTAAATAAATCTATCAATTTTTCCTTTTTTGATATCTCTGTTTTGTGTTATGTTTACAATGCCTTCCTCAACTTATGACAATACAGACATTTGCCAGTATTTTCTTCTAATACGTTTATGCTTTGTTTCTTTGTATTCGGCTCTTTAATTCACCTGAAATTTATATATAAAATATGAGAAGATGATACAAATTTCTTATACAAATAGTTAACCCAATATTCCTAGGCCTGTTTATCAAAGGTTTTATCCTTTCCTGATTTAAACTGATATTATATTTTTTTATTAGCAAATGCTCAATACAAGCTTGAACTTCCCTTTATTTATATTTTTCAATATTTCTCAGCTGGCCTCTACATATCATTTTAAAATTCATGCTTGTTGTTCTTGTTGGTTTAATGCGCATGGATGTATTGTGTGTCGATGTATTGTGTGTGCTCATGTGCACCTGTGCATATGCTCGTGTGGGAGGTCTTGCGTGTGCATTTCAATGAACACCGGTAGCTCTTCTTTATCATACCTCCACATGCTTTGTAGTTTATTTCTCAATTTTTAAGTAGTTCATCTATCATTACACAGATGATACATTTCACAGGCAGGATCTTATTCTAAGTACTCCACCAAAGAGTACTCTTGTTTCCTTTTGTCAGTCAATCTTGATCTCCTTTCCATATCAGTTAAGTACAGAGCTAGAACATACTAAATAATATCCTGCTGTATGGATTTGTATAATTTATGACCAAAATTACAGACATTTTATGGAACCTGTTTGGCATTGCTCGACATTTAAATGGATTCCAAATTTTTAATAACAGACAACCCTGCTATAAATGCCCTTTTCTGTATTTGTCTTATTATCTTTGTAGGGAAAATTATTGCAGTGTAATTGCTAAGTCACAGGATACATGCATTTTTTAAGGCTTTTGATTCTCCTTGCCAAAATACTTCCCAGAAAGTCTGTACCACTTATACACCAAGATGCTTGGGGAAATTCCTTAGGAAAGCAACAGAAAAGATGTAATGCATTTTTTTAAGAATAAAATAATAAAGTATTACCTGAGGACGAACCATTTCACCTGCTGCAATTTTCTTCTCCTCATTTATCAAGTTAGTAATTTTTTTATTAACAAGTGGTGCATTTGCACCATTGATCCTTGCGATAATTTTGCCATTCTATAAAGGAAAGGAAACCATGAAGGAAACTTCCATTTTCAGGATAAGTCCAAAATTCCACTTAACAAAGTCACCCCCACTCTGTCCCACCCTCTCCCAATCCTTTTTTAGCTATTGTAATTAGCCATTTTAAAATAAAGTATTAATGATGTGAAAGTATGCCTTGATTCGAAAAACCCAGCTCTTGGAGTTTTATCTCCACATTGTCTGTCCTACAACCAAAGGCAAGGCATTCCTGCATTACGTTCAGTGATTCTTTTACAGGCCTCCCAACACTACGTTCCCTAATTATTCTTCATACTATGCCTCCTTTCGCTCATCTTTCAACATAGATTTTCAAAAAACCTGTTTATTGGCACAGTACCAGGCATGATGGTACAGAACAACAGTCCCAGTATGTGGTCTAATTCAATTCTAAAAAAGGAGGGGAAAAAAAGCCCACAGGCAAACATATGTAATATAACAACCATGACAAGTACCACCAAGTACAAAGCACTGGGAGCATCTACAAGAATCTGTCCTGGTCAAAGAGATCAGCAAAATGCTCTGCATCACTTGCCATCAGGGAAATACAAATCAAAACCACAATGAGATACCACCTCACACCAGTGAGAATGGGGAAAATTAACAAGGCAGGAAACAACAAATGTTGGAGAGGATGCGGAGAAAAGGGAACCCTCTTACACTGTTGGTGGGAATGTGAACTGGTGCAGCCACTCTGGAAAACTGTGTGGAGGTTCCTCAAACAGTTAAAAATATACCTGCCCTACGACCCAGCAATTGCACTGCTGGGGATTTACCCCAAAGATACAGATGCAATGAAACGCCGGGACACCTGCACCCCGATGTTTATAGCAGCAATGGCCACGATAGCCAAACTGTGGAAGGAGCCTCGGTGTCCAACGAAAGATGAATGGATAAAGAAGATGTGGTTTATGTATACAATGGAATATTACTCAGCTATTAGAAATGACAAATACCCACCATTTGCTTCAACGTGGATGGAACTGGAGGGTATTATGCTGAGTGAAGTAAGTCAGTCGGAGAAGGACAAACATTATATATTCTCATTCATTTGGGGAATATAAATAATAGTGAAAGGGAATATAAGGGAAGGGAGAAGAAATGTGTGGGAAATATCAGAAAGGGAGACAGAACGTAAAGACTGCTAACTCTGGGAAACGAACTAGGGGTGGTAGAAGGGGAGGAGGGCGGGGGGTGGGAGTGAATGGGTGACGGGCACTGGGGGTTATTCTGTATGTTAGTAAATTGAACACCAATAAAAAATAAATTAAAAAAAAAAGAGATCAGCAAAGTTGTTTATCAATATCATCAAGGGATTCTTGGGTTAAAATATGTATAATGGGGGACCCCTGGGTGGCTCAGCATTTGAGTGTCTGCCTTCGGCTCAGGGCGTGATCCCAGAGTCCCAGGATCGGGTCCCACATTGGGCTCTCTGCATGGAGCCTGTTTCTCCTCCCTCTTCCCATGTCTCTGCCTCTCTCTGTGTGTCTCTCATGAATAAATAAATGAAATCTTGAAAAAATACTTATGTATGATGGGTAAGAGATAACTAGGCAAAATGGAGAAGAAAGAGCATTCTAGGCAAAAGGAGTAGAGATGCAAAGGTCCTGAAGCCAGAAGGTGACGTGGCAAATAAGAAGACCAGCCAAGAAAGTGAGGGGATGCTTGGTATGAGATGAAGCCTAACAGTGAGGGGAGCCAGACATTGCAGAGCCTTGTGGGTCATGGAACAACACAGCCTTCCTTTAACCTAAGTGCAGTGGGAGGCCTTAGGCATGTTTAAGCAGAGTCAGTGACCACAATTTGAACTGTTATTTGTAAAGATCATTTCACCTACCATGTTTAGAAGGAGTTAGAAGGGAGCAAAAGATGTTTGTATACATATTAGGGGCTATTCTAGAGGTGATGATGAGAGAGATGGTTGCTCAATCAGGCACTGGTGATGGACATGGAAAGAATGGAAAGACATAGATGAGTGTGAGGAGACTTGAATGGTGAAATTGACAGGTCCAAGGAATGGATTGGGTGTGATGTCACTAAGCTGAGTTTTCTGTTTCTGTCAACAAAGTGGATAAATTAAGATGTCAATCACCCAATGAGGTGACACTTAGAAGACCACATTTCCTTGGGATTGGGAGTCTGCAATTCGAACAGTCCCTTGTGAGATGTCCTTCAGACAACATGGAGGGGAAGTCAAAGCACTGTTTGGATACACAACTATGGAGCTCAAAGTATAGAAAATGGCTGAACTTGAGTTCTTGATATATGAGTGGTAACAACTCAAACTGTATATGGAGGAAATTTTTCAAGGAGGGTATACAGCATGATAAGATCAATATTTAATGGCTGGATAAAGAAACGTAAACCTGCAAAGGAGACGGAGCGGAGTAATATCTACATAGGCAAAAGGAAACCCAAGTAACAAAGCCAAAAGAAGCCCATGTTTCAAAAAAGGAGGGCATGGCTACCCTACATTCAATACATTTGAGAGGTACAGCATAATGAGCCTAAAAGTGGCCAGATAGTTAACAATCGGATACACTAGCAACAGCAAATCTGCTTGAATAATCAGACAGAAGGCGGATTGAATGGGTTGAGGAATTAATGGAGTGTGAAAAAAAAATTGAGTAAAAATAAATATGCAAACTCTTCTGAGAAATTTAGTGGTAAGATAAAGAAGAGAGATGGGTGATAGCTGGAGAGGGGTGTAGCATCAAATAAAGTATTATTTTTTAATTGGAAAAAATTAATTATATTCAAAGGGCAATGAGAAGGATCCAGTTGAGAAAGGTTTAAATAAATACTGACACTCTGGTTCCCATTTGCTGCTAAAAGGGACCTTACAACCATTCTGGGGACTTTCAAGGGAATGTCTTTGAAAAAGCTCTTCCTGCTGGAATATTCCTGCTGGAATAAACTTGCTAGAATGAATTTATCAGGTAAGCGTGCTAAGCAATACAAAAAGCCCTTGTGGGAATATCTGTATAAACATGTGATGACTTGGTGAGGGTTTTGTGGGCACAGACTGAGATTCTTAGAGGAATGAGTATGGCTATGGAGGAATGAGTGATAACAAACTCTGAGGCATGACCGCACCAGCAACTGGCTGAGGTGCACTGGAGAAAAGGTCATTAGCAGCAGAGGTCAGGAATTGAGAGGCCAGGTTGTGGGTGGATGGCCAATGTGGATACCGAAGTCCCAAGAGGGATGGCAGGACAGGGGTTTGAAACAGGTTTGAGCTGCAGGCTCAAAGTTCTCAGTCATAGACAAGAACTGATTTGAAGATCAGTAAATGACAGGGGTGAGGTGGGGGGAGAGAAGGAGGTTTTAGCCAATTACCTAAGTTGGCATGGAAAAGACCTCTAATTAGCAAGGGAAAGAAAGTCATTGAAGTAAGAAGTAAAGGGAATATCAACTCTATTCCTGGGCTCAAGACAGGTAATCTGATAAAACAGTCACACTCTGGGCTGCAAAGAAGTGTGTCCTAAGTAAGGAGACAGATTTAAGGAAAGTCAAGGAAATAGAGTGGAGGTTCAGAGCCATAATGAAAAATCTTAGAAAGTATGCTGATTGCTTATCTCAATTCCAGATGTCACACAGTGAAAGTGTTTGCAAGATGTCAGGAAACTGGAGACCTGGGTTAGGAAAAGAATATTCTGAACATTACAGGGAACCTGGGTGGCTCAGTTGGTTAAGCATCCAACTCTTTTGACTTTGGCTCAGGTCAAGATCTCAGGATCCTGGGATGGAGCCCAGCATTGGGCTCCACACTTAGTGGGGAGTCCTCTTGTCCCTCTGCCCTTCTCCCAGTTCGTGCTCACTCTCTCTCAAATAAATAAATAAAATCTTATTTAAAAACACAAAGGAATATTGTGAGCATTGAAGGATGAACTATGCAGGGCTGGGAGGAAACTATCAAGAAAAAAAATTAAATATTGCATCCTTCTCCCAGTGCTCGCTTCGGCAGCACATATACTAAAATTGCATCCTTCTCCCATACATAAAAAGCTACTACTGACAAGTTGGTGAATGTGCTTCCTGTCTTCTTTCTACACATTTGTACATACAGAGATAAGAGAACATATTTATTACATAATAGTGGTCAGACAGATATGTCCTCATAGTAGTACACGTGAATCCTTGGAACCAATTCTTTGCTACTGGGTATCTAAGAAATTTCAATATTTCACTCCTGTAAACAACAATTCCTCAAACAATCTCTGGTTATTTCCTCAGGAAAGGTAAATGCCATCTTATTTGTCTTTCCCACCCCACCCCCATTAACTCAGCTTGTCTAACCTCCCCAACTCACTACATGCTCCTAGAGGTCAGGTTACAAAATATATTAATAGACAAGCAAAGATTAGGCAACTATAATCAGAAAATAGTTCCATGGTAATTTTACAATGCTACTTGCTATTTAACTGTAAATTGGAATCTGATCATATATTTGAGATGATAAATCTTATACTTACAACACTAAAGAGAAAAACAGGTTCGCATTTATCTCTAAATGGCTGTAAAGTCACAATGTTGTCAGCTTCTGCCTGAAAAAACATATAAACATTTCATATAATAATAAACGAAACCATATCCAAGTTATGAGATACACAATGCTAAAAAAAACACAGACATACAAAATTTTTATTATGTTTACTACAGCATTTTCTGAATGTTATAGTTGTCCTAAGGATCAAATTGCATCATTTGGCCGCAGTCTGACTTCTCATCACTCACCTTTGTGGTACCCAACCTGCAGCTAACCTTGCCTACATCCAGTTTGCACATCACTCCCTCCTTACCTGCTCTTGCTCTTCCTTTACAAGCCAGGTCAAGTATCCCTCCTCCAAGAATCTTGTCTTGCTCCCTCCTGCTGCAAATCCTCTCCCACTCCACACAAAACTTTACTGCCCTTCCCTCAGAGGCTCCATTGTCCCTTTCAGTATCGTACCACCATCCTATGGGCCTATCTCACTTCTTTTTTTTTCTTTTTTTTTTTTAAGTAGGTTCCACACCCAGCATGGAGCCCAACACGGGGCTTGAACTCACAACCCGGAAATCAAGACCTGATCTGAGATCAAGAGTCGGACATTTAACCGACTGAGACACCCAGGCACCCCCCATCTCACTTCTTTTGATCAGAATTATGATGTTTCATATAATCCTTTGCATGTCACTTTCCTTGGGCATCCATCATGGGGCCATACTTAAAAAGGAGCTTACTTTCTCCAAATTTTTATTTAAGAGAAAGTAAGCTCTTGGGCAGCCCGGGTGGCTCAGCAGTTTAGCGCCGCCTTCAGCCCAGGACCTGATCCTGGAGACCCGGGATCGAGTCCCACCCACATCAGGCTCCCTGCATAGACCCTGCTTCTCCACTCTGCCTGTGTCTCTGCCTCTGTGTGTGTGTGTGTGTCTCATTAATAAATAAGTAAAATCTTTAAAAAGAGAGAGAGAGAGAGAAAGTAAGCTCTTTAAGAAAAAATGGTGGTATTGCCTCTCCCAGAACATACACACAGAAGAGCCAGCAGACACTCTTTCTGTCCCCCACCCATCAGCATAGGTACAGAGACATCTGCTGAGGGCAGCTAACATGGACCCTGGCTCTTCTCTGGGCTTTGCCCCAAACCCTCAGCTCCTGCACCCTGGTGCACCTTTCCTTCAGTGTCAGACCTGTATCAATTCCAGTGTGGCAAGACCCTCACCCAGAGCAATTTCCCATCACAACAGGTCCCTAAGGTTTGGAGTTTTATTTTTTTGTTTAAGGTTTTATTTATTTATTCATGACAGACAGAGGGGGAGAGAGAGAGAGAGAGAGAGAGAGAGAGAGAGGAAGAAGCAGGCTCCATGCAGGGAGCCCGACGTGGGACTTGATCCCGGGACTCCAGGACCATGCCCTGGGCCAAAGGCAGATGGCTCAACCACTGAGCCACCCAGCGATCCCCAGGTTTGGAGTTTTAAAATTCAGCCAGCCTGGGTAGGATAGAGCCCAAAGTGCATTATGCTGGTCCAGGCAGGCAAACAACCGGACGGACCCAGACTGTGTAAGCAATGATCTGAAAAATACCTAGGATGCCTGAGGAGGGGAAATTATTCGCTCTTCTGGGAAGGGTCCCCTGACAACAGTGAGCATGAACTCCCCTCTGCAGGGATAAAAGAGCTGGTTGGCTCCCCTATCCTCAGCATAACCTGACATCGGTAAACAGCACAGTGCCAGCACTGGCTGCCTACATTACAGTAATCGATGGTAGCCACTTTAACACCCTGCTTACATCAATGGACAGATAATCTAAGCAGAAAATCAACAAGGAAACAATGGCTTTGAATGACACACTGGACCAGATGTACTTCACTGATGTAGTCAGAACATTTCATCCTAAAGCAGCAGAACATTTCATCCTAAAGCACATTCCTTTCAAGTGCACATGGGACATTCTCCAGAATAGATCACATACTAGGTCACAAATCAGCCCTCAACAAGTACAGAACGATAGAGATCATAGCATGCATATTTTCTGACCACCACGATGAAACTTGAAGTTACAAGAAAAAATTTGGAAAGACCACAAGTACATGGACGTTAAAGAAGGGGTTAACCAGGAAATTCAGGAGGAAATTTTAAAAAACACATGGAAGCAAATGAAAATGAAAACACAATGGTCCGAAACCTTTGGGATGCAGCAAAAGAGGTCATAAGAGGAAATGTATAGGACTATAGACTACCTCAACAAGCAAGAAAAATCTCAAATCACAGTCTAACCTTACACCTGAAGGAGCTAGAAAAAGAACAGCAAATGAAGCCTGAAGTCAGCAGACGAAGGGAAATAATAAAGATTAGAGCAGAAATAAACAATATAGAAACAAAAAACCAGTAGAACAGATCAACAAAACCAGGAGCTGGTTCTTTGAAAAAATTAATAAAGTTGATAATCCCCTAGCCAAATTCATCAAAAAGAAAAAAGGACTCAAATAAATAAAATCATGAATGAGAGAGGAGAAATCAGAACCAACACTATAGAAATATAAACAATCATAAAAGAATATGATGAAAAAGTATATGCCAACAAATTGGGCAATCTAGAAGAAATGGATAAATTCCTAGAAACATATAAACTAACAAAACTGAAATAGGAAGAAATAGAAAATTTGAACAGATCCATAACTAGCAAAGAAATTGAATCAATAATCAAAAATCTCCCAACAAACAAAAAAGTACAGTTGTCTTCACAGGGGAGTTCTACCAAACATTTAAAGAGTTTATACCAAAAAAAATACATAAATAAAGAGTTCATACCTATTCTTCTCAAACCATTCCAAAAAACAGAAATGAAAACTTCCAAACTCATTCTCTGAAGCCAGCATTACCCTGATTCCAAAACCAGACAAAGACCCCACTAAAAAAAGATTTT